>NC_138750.1:44642844-45842844 GCF_965113315.1 Podarcis vaucheri | reverse complement strand
AAATAGGGGGAACGAGCCATAGCTGAGTGGCAGAGTCCTACGCTTTGCATGGAGAGGGTCCCAGCCCCAGCCCCTGGGATCTCTAGTTTAAAAAGGTCAAGCAGTAGCTGATGTGAAACACCTCTTCCTTAAACCCCAGAGAAATGCTGTCAGCCAAAGCAGAGAACTCTGGGCTAGATGGACAATGATTCTGACAGGGGGGGGGGAATTCAGCTTCTTATACTACTGACGAAAATTGTGGAAACCTTTTGGAGAAAGTGTATTTTCGAGGGTTGGTTGTAATACCTTAAAATTATATATCACTGGAAAGATAATTTAATGGAGAATGTAATGCATCAAATATTGTTCAATTATCTGTATTCTGTCAAAGGTTATAGCCAAATAACCAGAAAAAAGGAATTTTTAGAGAGCCAGTCAGGTGTCATCTTGTTTTGGCAATGATGGCTAATAACACCACTTTTTTGGGGGGAGTAATACCATAAAATTATATATAAATGAAAAGACAATTTTGTCCACTATTGTACGTTCTTAATAAGATGCTACACATGTGTATTGTGTACTTATTTCTAAGAGGAAAGAATCTAACTTTGGCATCCTCCACACTTGAAGGTACACATACATACATACATACATACATAATTTTGTTTGTATGCTGCCTTACATTCTTCTAACCTAGCTCAAGGCAGCTTACAGCATGAAAAAATACATAACAACATTATAACAAAAGGAGTAAAAAACAATGAAAAAATCGTTTTTTAAAAAACACAACCAAACAGAACAGTTTCCACATATATCACAACAATAAAATAAAGATACAATAAATCAACAGCAACAACTCCCTGCTCCCCCCGTCCAAAACCACCCCAACCCAAGATTCTGTTCAGCTTTTGGAGCTCTCAGGCCAGGTGAAAAAAGGCTTGCAAGGCAGGGGACAGGTCCTTCAGGACTGAGAGCTATGATGGGGTAACTCTTCATCAAATGAATGCATTACTACCTCACTCCCTTCAGAAGTGATCTCGCCAAAATTATGTATAAAACCTTCCTGGTTTTGGTGTCTTCCTCACGGTTGCAGGCACACTAACAATGACAATGTGCAGGCCCCCCATCAGATTTGCTGTTGGCTCTTTCTTTTTGTGCCTCGACTAAACACTTAATTTTGTCCCACAACAGAGCTGTTTTTCTGGCTGTGTTGTCTCTCGAGTTCAGTTCCTGCCCTGTCTCCTGTGCCTCTCTGGCACTTGGCTCCTGGCAAGAACCCAGCTGGTTTTGGCTTTACTGCTCCACCACAACCCTTCTGCTGGAAGCAAGAACCCTTTCTTTCAAATGCCAGGACTTCTTCCTCTCTGAGTCTGCCTCAGATCTCTTTCATTCTCCTCCTCTCCCATTCTTCTTGTAGCTTGTGGTTGCAACCGTGACCCACGCCCACACTGGTGTCATGACTCCTTTTCTGAGTCTGTGCCCTTACACTCTGCCCTGCCCATCCTGCAGCTGTCTCCTGTTTTTGCTAGCTCTGCTAGGCCCTTGCATCTCAACCCTTCCCCCAGAGCTTCCTTGCAGGGACAGGTGATAGCTTTGAAACCTACCAAGCCCGCTTACAGCATCTTTCTTGAAAACTACTGTCAAGTTAGTTTACTCTGAACTGCTCATCACTATAACATTGCTGAATTCCATTCCATTTTTATGCTGCTTTCAATCGTCTTCCAAGGAGCTATTAAAAATAGTAAAAAGACTAAGATAACATTTGGAATAATATTACAGTTTAGCACAAAAATTAATAATTAGACTTTGCTGTACCCTGTTGTGTGTCAGAGTCAAAATGTTTATTCGGCTATTATGGCCATCATAAAGACAACACACAAAACAAATCAAATAAAACAGCAGTCTCGTACAAGCCACAAGTAATATAACACAATTCACAGCTCACAAGGACAAATATTGGCAATTCAAAAGGAAAATTTAAGATTAAGATTAAAAATTTGGACACTACGCTAAAATCAATATCTGATGTCATTATCAAAAATTCTTATAGCTATCAATAATCAGCTAACATTCCATTCCGTCTCTTGTACGAGAGGACGGCTGTTAGGAATTTAGCAACCTGTAGGGTAATATAAGGATCCACATCTTGAAGAACCCAGGCAAGCTGTAGGTCTACTGGTTTGTCAGCCATAGGCTGGATTATGCAGTTTAGTATACTAGCACGAGCTGAACTGTACATAGGGCAGATAAACATAACATGATGTAGAGATTCAGATGTTTTCATTTCACAAGTACACATTGAAGGGACTTGGCCCTTAGTGCATCTATGTCTCAGCACGTTTGTTGGAAAAACATTGAACCTAGCTCTAATGAAGGCATATCGGTGAGATGCGGCCATAAGCGATGTTAAGTAGGACGGAGCACGGTAGATAGGGGTTATGCCGAGATTTAACGGCGAGCAGGCTCCACCACCAGCTAAGAAATTTTGGTATAGCTCCGCATCATCCAGCCTTTGATTTATACACCTTTTTGCCACGTTTAGATCCAATTTGAGCAATTCAGTGGGCGAGATCTCATAGGACAGCAATTTGGCATGGATTTTTCCTGACCACAAATTTGTGAAGTCATCCCGCCACATGCATTGAATGAGATAGTGGTTCGGGAGTTTATGCCATAGGGATATCCAATAAATCAAAACTCTCCTCCATAAAACTAACTCGACTGTGGGGATCTTCATTTCTAAGCAAATGGCCGCATTACTTACGCATGTTGGTAGTTTTAAAAGTCGGCGTAAGAATTGGCTTTGAAGCGACTCTAAAGGTGAGAGGTTTGCAAAGGCAGCCCATAAAGGTGCAGCATAGGCCATTGTGGCCATCACTTTGATGCTATACACTTTCAAGGCCGCAGGGATGTATAAGGCCCCCTCAGAGTAGAAAAAATGGAGGAGGGAGTGTGTTAGGGCTTTTGTCTTGTTTTGAAGATATTGTTGTGTGTATCTTTGCATTTCTGAAAACATACATTTACTGAAGGTGATCCCCTCTTGCAACTAATATAGCAATACAAAATGAAAATCAGATTTGGTTTTTAAAATGTCGATGGTGTTTTGAATTGTATGCGGAATGAACCATGGTGGTAGTATAGTTGGAGATGAACCTACTGTGAACAATTTAGAACCTGATTTTGTTTATGTTTACTAGACCTTCTTACAAGAAGGAGAATCTACTTCAGCACAATGTGATGATTTGGAAGTTTTAAAAACTAAGGGCTGCCCTCCAGATGAAATAGAAAATCCCAGAGGCTCACAAGCTATGCCGAAAAACAAGGAAGTAACCAATCGTGTCAAAGGGGCTGCTGAGAATCTTAAACCGGAAGACATTACTCAGATTCAACCGCAGCAAGTGCAATTAAAGCTGCGAATAGGTAAGGATGTCAGATTAACAGTGATGTCTTATTCCTTATTATAAGGAATAATCCCAGCATTATTCAAGAAATTTACTAGAACTGTCAAAACATTAAGATAGATAGATAGATCAATCTAGCTTCAACTGAGGTGGGAACATTGTACCTTGATGTTCTAGTAGTTTCTCCACCTTAAGTATATTGCCTTGAGCAGCATTGGTCAGAATGGCAACTCAAATGCCTTTCGACAGACACTTGGACATGAACATTCAACTTACCCTATTCAGGAAACGCATCTGAAGCTCTTAAATGACCAGTCTTCATGAAACATGGTGTGGGATAATTTCCAGAATATTGGGGCTTTCAAAACAATTTTGGTACATGCATAAATGGTTTAAGATTGATTTGGGGTCGAAAATGCTTTTCTTCACCCTGAAAGTGCTTTGGAACTGCTCAGAGGAAACACAGAATGTGCTCCAGGCATTGACAACCGCAATACATATTTTGGAGTGTTTAGCGAGCAGGAACTGGAAATGTACCAAAATATGTGTTTACCATTGGAAACAGCAAATGGATTATCCTATTGGAAGTATCCTCCTAAGTAGATTTCGGCCCCATCTGCACTGTACATTGAATTCATGATCATACCACTTGAAGCAGTCATGGCTTCCCCCAAAGAATCCTTGTTAGGCGATCCCAATGTCCCTCTCAGCTATACTTGTGTAGCAAGGCTACGAACCCTCCCCTTATGTTGGAATAAAGGGCCATCTTCTGGGGGCCACGTGCCAGTGGTGTGCAGGGCCGAAGGCAAATGTGGGTGGAGCAACAGGTGTGACTTCGTACAGTGGACTATTTTCCACCTATGCCAAAGAGGTTTTAAAATAAACTGACACCTCACACACAGATCTCTGCCCTCCATCCAGGCAAGGAAGAGGCGGCCTCACAGCTTAAGGATATATTCTAGCAAGACAGAGGCACTAAGCATAGGGTGGAAGTGTCAGTGCACTTACATGTTTAGCGTACTTACTGTCTAGTGTCATTATGGAATTTTTGCTTTAAAACTTTTATTTCTTTTTCTGGGATTAGGGGAACCACAGACATTTTCATTAAAATTTAAGAGAGCTGAAGATTATCCCATTGATCTTTATTACCTTATGGATCTCTCCTACTCTATGAAAGATGACTTGGAGAATGTGAAAAGCCTTGGAACTTCTCTCATGAGTAAAATGAAGAATATAACTTCAGATTTTCGAATTGGTAATAATTTTGTTTAAGATCATTATAAATTAGGGTTAGCTTTTCTTTACAAACAAAGTTCTGTTTATCATGTCAAAATGTAAAGAGAAATATACATGTGTAATATGCATGTGCTCAGAAATATAAACATGATTTAGTAAGTTTGTGCTAGGAGAAGAAAATGCATACTTTTATAACATAGATTCTGTATTAGATTGCTGCTGGATAAAAACAGATTTGGATAGAGCAAACCTGAGAGCCTATATGCAAGCTAGTGGAAGCAAGGATTATGATAGGTTGCATCAAATCTAAGGCATACTCACAGTAGACTATTTGGGATCAGTAGACTTAAGTTAATCAAGTTTATTGTCAATGCTTTTGTTCTGAAGATAACTTAAGTCATGTACAAACTTAACACATAGTATTCAAAGCTAGTCCTCAGAATAGACCCACTAAAGTTTCTGGACATACCGAATGAGTAGTTTGAATGGAGCTACTCTTAAGTAGGACTTGGTTGAATACAACCCAAAGTTGATTGGTTTCTATGTAAACATTGGAATTCCTACTGGGTTTCATATACAGCCTCTTGAGAAAGTAAAGTGTCTACATGGTCCCAGTTTATAGCACTCCTTCCAGGCAATATATCCTGCTTCTTTGGGATGAACACATGCTCAAAAGAAACCCACATGACAGCCAGATAGCCTCTCCGGGTTTCCAAACATGTCTGCTGTGTAGAAGACATTCAGTATAACCCTTGCTAAGGCTGAGTTCTGACCCTTCAGAACCACTTCCTCCTGGACTCTTCATTACCTGGTAGACCAAGCTTCCCATTGTTTCCTGATGAAAAAGAATGTATTTTGCTAAGGTGCAACCTGCCCTGCAACTTGGTGGCTTCTCTATAGGGCTTTCTATTTCTCTCAGAACTAATAGAGTTCCATTGTACGTCCCCCCCCTTCTCTCTCTCTCAGGTTTTGGCTCTTTTGTTGAAAAAACTGTAATGCCTTATATTAGTACTACGCCAGCCAAACTCAAGAACCCATGCACCGTTGACCTTAACTGTACAAGCCCTTTTAGCTACAGGAATGTACTCAACTTTACCAGCGATGGAAATCTGTTCAACAAGCTTGTAGGTGATCAACAGATTTCTGGCAATCTGGATTCTCCTGAAGGTGGATTTGATGCAATAATGCAGGTTGCTGTTTGTGGTGTAAGTGTATTTTCATTTCTTTTGGATATTACTATAAATGCAATTGACTTGTAGACCCTTGGCTCTTATTCAGATTTAATGGATCAGAAGTGCTAATTTAACTTCCTGGACACAAATGTTGAAAAGGTACAATGATAAGCAGTTAAAAGCCAGTGGGGATCCTTAAAAAGCATTCAACCACATGTGTACTCATAAGGGTTTGTTTGTTGCAGGTCTTGCACAGGAAACAAAAGGCGTAGTCACTGTGTACACTCTCTCTCTCTCTCTCTCTCTCTCTCTCTCTCTCTCTCTCTCATTCTCTCACACTCTCTCTCCAACAACAACAACAAAAGGTTTCAGTCACCAGTCTATGATTTGCAGACCCTCTCTTCTACTGCTTCTGGCCTTGCTCCTATAAAGTCTAGCTGCTGATTTTCAGTTCTAATAGTTGTTAGCTAGCCGTGTATTTTGAGAGAACCCTGCTCATGTCCCCCACCCCACCTCGCCCCAGACACACTTTGCTAGTAAAGATATAAAGTGAAACCCTGGACCAGAACTCTGATCTGGATGCCCAAGTACCATGATGACTGGTGCCAGCAGTTTTCAGAGGGAATTGGGAAGGCGACTTCAAGTGTACAAGTGGAATCCTCCCCCTCTCTTGCTTTGAAGCTTTCTAAGTCAATCTCCAGTTGCAAAGGTTGCATGGTCATTTCTGCATGCCTCTTGACCTCATTGAATTGAGCTGGAGCACCTGTATCCTAGTGCCAACTCAACCCAGCTGTCACTTCCTAGCTGTTCAGGTGGCTTCTTCCCTCATTACGTTTTTATATCATGCACATGATCTTGAAACTACTATCAAAACTGTACAGTAGTGACGGGAAGAGAGCTTATTTTTATCATTCCATTTGCTAAAACTCCATGGGGATACCATATTCTTTCACAATGATCTATGCTTTCATTTATATATATGATTTCTTTTCAAGTCAAAACTTGGATGGAGAAATGTCACTCGGTTGTTGGTATTTTCTACGGATGCTGGATTTCATTTTGCTGGAGATGGGAAACTTGGAGGAATTGTCTTGCCAAATGACGGGCGATGTCATTTAGATAACAATATGTACACAATGAGCCATTATTATGTAAGTATGCTTAACAAAATGTTTAATTTTGTGTTTACATGTATGTTATTGTGTATGTGTGCCTCTCTCTCTCTCTCTCTCTCTCTCTCACGCAAATATACACACATGTAGAAATGGGAGGCAATCCCAGTATACCTCCCCCCCCATGTAGAAGAATGCTTTGAGAAGAACACCCATTAAAAGTTTAGCTTATAATTTAAACTTTTAAAATAGCAAGGTCTGTAAGCTTTCATGGACCAGTGCTAGCAGAGCTTGTATGTAAAAACATGTAGAGATTTTTAATTTTGTTATAGTAGCCGTCACATTTTTCTTCATAGAGGAAGAATGCCAAGTTCGGTTTGCCTATTTTAAAACCAAGTTATCCTACTTTGCTAAAACTCCTTTTCTGAATCCAGAGAGAAACCCAAGAACTGGAGAACATTTATTTAACTGGCAAAATACAAGAAAAAGCCTAAGTAATGCTTTGATAAGAATGAAGAATCTGAGAATTAGAGGCTTCTGTTAATGAGAGTTGATGGACTGCTTTTTCAAAAAATGTTTTTGACTCTTTTGTTTGCTCTTGCTTATGTTTGTATTGAAAATTGTATATAAGAATGTTATTGTGTGTGAAATTCAAGTATATATAAAATGTAAATTTCATTCTTCAGGATTATCCCTCCATTGCACACCTTGTTCAGAAGCTAAGTGACAATAATATTCAGATAATATTTGCTGTTACACAAGAATTTCAACCAGTTTACAAGGTAAGAGCAAGTGACAAAAGCTTCTATAGAGTCCCTTCCCTCACCAGCTGAGATTCCCCAGCCTGAAAATGCCTCCACCCACATGACCAGTGGTGCTCTTTAGGCAATAATGGTATTTACCCCTACCCACCCTAGGTGGGAATGTAGAGAGTTGATGGGTTGCAGTTGTCCCACCCCTGTTCTATGCATGTGTTAGAAACTTGAGAAATTGAATTCTGTGTAACTATGGTTTTCTATATGGGACGCGGGTGGCGCTGAGCCTAGGGCTTGCTGATCGGAAGGTTGGCGGTTTGAATCCCCACAACGGGGTAAGCTCCCGTTTCTCGGTCCCAGCTCCTGCCAACCTAGCAGTTCGAAAGCACGTCAGAGTGCAAGTAGATGATAATAATAATAATAATTTATTATTTATACCGCGCCCATCTGGCTGGTTTCCCCAGCCACATGGGCAGCTTCCAACCGAATATTAAAAACAATACAGCATCAGACATTAAAAACTTCCCTAAACAGGGCCACCTTCAGCTATCTTTTAAAATAAATAGGTACTGCTCCAGCGGGAAGGTAAACAGCGTTTCCATGCACTGCTCTAGTTTCACCAGAAGCGGCTTAGTCATGCTGGCCACATAACCTGGAAAAACTGTCTGCGGACAAATCTCGGCTCCCTCGGCCAGTAAAGCGAAATGAGCGCCGCAACCCCAGAGTCGTTTACGACTGGACTTAACTGTCAGGGGTCCTTTACCTTTTTATGGTTTTCTATAAATGGCATTTTGTGTATAGAATTAATCTATCTGCTGCTTATGATTTTAATTGAATGTTTTTCTCACTCTTCTCATGTAAAGGAGCTCAAGAATTTGATTCCAAAATCTGCAGTGGGAACACTCTCTTCAAACTCCAGTAATGTGATTCAACTGATAATTGATGCCTACAATGTGAGTTCACCAGTTTTCATTATCGCCACATACACCCAAAGACAACGTGTTTTGCATAAAATAAAGGATGTATGGGGGATCCGGACCTGGCCACATATACATATACATATACATATACATATACATATACATATACATATACACACAAGTCAAGTTTGACAGGTGGACAGGGCCACCCCCTTGTTGATTGACCTGATGTTGCAATGGCAATCTTCACGTGCATGGTTTGAAATCAAATGTATAAGCAAAAAATGTGTGCAGTATTTCTCTATTGCCATCAGTCAGCTGATTGTCAGCACTGAAGAAACCCTTTGTGCAGTGCTTCTCCAGCACTGATGATCAGCTGATTTGGTGGTGGCTTCAAAAAACCTTTTGCCAAGCCCTGCCTTTACTTGCCCCACACTTGTCACATACATCATCAGGTGTAGGGCAGGTAGTCATGGCTTGGACTCTTGTTCCCTATCCCCATCCCTTATTTAAGCAGATGAGGTTCTGGGATGTATATGTAGTATAAAAGGAGTTGGTAGCTTCCCATTCTAGCCACCCAGAGACCTTGCTCACAGGGCAAGACAGGTTTGAGCAGATTGCACTGGTCCTGGCTTCGCTGCACTGGCTGTCAGTTTCCAGACCCAGTTCAAAGTGCTGATTTTAACCTATAAAACCTTAAACAGTCTGCAGTCCTTTTCAATATGTTTGTGTGTGGTTTTTGGGGGGAGGAGTTGGGAAAGGAAAATAGCAGTGCTGATCTTATCAGAACTACAATTTTATCAATCTCTTTTATCCGTTTTGTAAGCTACAATGACGCTGGCTGCACAAAACCCACAAGAAAACAGTAACACTAGTTCAAAACTTGCTGTGCCAAGATACAGAGAAAACTAATACAGTGGTACCTTGGTTCTCAAACTTAATCCGTTCTGGAAGTCGGTTCCAAAATCAAGACGCGCTTTCCCATAGAAAGTAATGCAAAATGGATTCATCCGTTCCAGACGTTAAAAAACAACCCCTAAAACAGCAATTTAACATGAATTTTACTATCTAATGAGAGCATTGAACCATAAAATGAAAGCAATAAACAATGTCACACAGTCAATCAGTAGCTGAACTGGGTTCCACACAGTAACAAAAACAAAACAAAAAAGAGCCACAAAAATGCAAAATAAATAGCAAAAACAGACAGAATTCAGAATTCAGCATAACTCTCAAAACGTAAGTGTGGCACTTAAAACGGAGCACGTTCGGCTTCCGGAAAAAGTTCACGAACAGGAACACTTCCGGGTTTGCAGTGCTTGGGTTCCAAGTTGTTTGAGTACCAAGGTGTTTGAGAACCAGGGTACCACTGTAGTCCCTTCAGAAATGCACGTTGTAAAAGGACTAGTTAGAATCTGTTGAACATGTATCTCTTGCAAGAGAGTATTTTCCAAGTGTTTTTAAGGAACTGTTTGGACAATTTGGGAGACCACAGAGTAGAAAAACCTGTGGCTTTCCACATGAAGTTGGGCTGCATGTTCCATTATCCTTCACTAAACTACTTGACTTTTGTGTTAGTCATTGTCTTCAGAAGTCATTCTGGAAAACAACAAACTACCAAAAGAAGTCACAATTGAATATAAATCTTTCTGCAAGAATGGAGTGAATGGTACAGGAGATGAAGGAAGAAAGTGCTCCAACATTTCAATTGGAGATGAGGTAACTTTCTGCATTCTGGAATCAGTGTGCTGTTGCTTCACCCCACCCCCCCTCTAATCAGTGTCAAACAATTTACCTATGTACTCTTTATTTTGCTTACAGGTTAGCTTTGAGATTAAAGTAACAGCCAACCAGTGTCCAGAAAAAGGGCAGGGTGAAACCATTAAAATCAAGCCACTAGGTTTCACTGAAGAGGTAGAAATTAATCTGGAGTTCATCTGTGAATGTGAATGTCACAAGGACGGAATTCCAGACAGCCCTATTTGCTTCTTTGGAAATGGAACATTTGAGTGTGGTGCCTGCAGGTAGATAAATACTAATGTTTTTTCTCTCCCTCAGATAAATCTGCTAGGAAATAAAATATCCCTTGACTGTAAATGGCCCCCCAAAATATCCCAGACTAGACACAAATTTAGTTGGAAGACCTTTCCCTGATTCTTCTTGGGTGGAATCAGCGCTGAAGGGAATGTGCTGTCCACCAGCTCAGGAAAACCTCCATGTATTCCTCACATGCTTCTGGGTTGAGTCTTGACACTGAAAATAGATGCTTTGGAGAACTCACAAGAGTCCCTATTCTCTGCCACTCCCCCTTTCCTCCTATTTTAAATGGCCCTTCACTCATTTTTTTCATTCTTCATTCTCTCCACCACCTGCCTCTCTTTCTCCAAACCTCAGCTTTTCCCCAATTCCTACCACGTATCTCATTTTCCTTCTCATTTTCCCATCTCCTGCTCTTTCTGCACTGCGTCTTCACCCACTTCCCCTTGCTTGGCAGGTCAATGTAATAATTATTTCATTTTTCTCTCACTACTTTGTTGTTTGCTTAGCTTGGACCATTTCCCATCCTTGTTTCTTTCTTAACCTCTTTCCTTCCTGTGCCACATAATCCTTACACAAAGACAAGTTGTGTGTCCTTTCTCCTCATATAGGAAAAAACGAATGAATAAAGGGAAGGGAACCCAAGTCAGCTCCTTAAGCAAGCATGAAATTTGTACTTTAATGCTGGGCCTTCAGGTACCTTCAGTCATATCATACTGGCCCCTCCTGCCTTCCTTTCCCCCATGAACACCGGCTCCTTATTCCTACCAGGATCTTTAAATTCCCATGTATTTCCAAAAGTAATTTTGACCACACTGTTTTGTTTTTGTTTTTTAAAGTGAACTTTCCTGCCTTTGGGCCCTCAAAAACATTCAGAGAGAGAGAGGCACTGAAAACAGACTGGTAGAACTGAAGGGGAGCATTCTGTGGCCTCTGCCACTAAGTAGAGATCTGAGGGTGGAAGGGAGGCTACAACACACCCCAAGGATGATCTTGTCAGGGAGAAGAGGAACATGGCCCCCACCCATCAGGCAGAGAAGAAATGGTTGCGAGGAGCTTCCTTTCTCCTCCCTGCGAGAAAGGACTGTGCTACAATGCTCACTTCCTCCTCTGCTCCCAGTTCTTTTTCCTCTTGTGTCCTGTATTGTGAGCCTGCTGGGCATGGACTACCTTTCCTGCTTTAACTTAGAAAATAGCGTTTTGAAAATGCTAGGTACTTTATGGGTGTTGATTTTATCTGTTTGAGTCCTGTGGGGAATAAAGTGGGCAATAAACAAATATATAACTTATTATTATTATTATTATTATTATTATTATTATTATTATTATTATTTAAGTGGTGAATACTAATACTGTTGCAGGCTGATTGGACCTCTTCTTAAGTGCAATTGTAGCAGACCATTCTTCAAGACCTTTCTAGCATAGAAAAATGAATGTCTGGTGTGTCGAGCAGGCATGTGCCTCATTTCACCTTTGGAATAAATTAGCATTTATATTATTTTTACAGCAATTAGGAGCAGCTGCTATATTGATGAACTTAGTAGAAGAGTCATTCAGCAGCTTCCCCAAACTGCTGCTCTTGAGTTTCGGAACGTCTGCCTCTAGGATGAATCATGCTCTCGTGAAAGAGACTGTTTCCTGTAGCTATGCACCACTATCTCATCCCACCCCCTTCTCAATATGCATATAAGGGAAAAGAAAGCTTTGCATTGATTTTAGTTAACAGTTTAGTAATGAGAACCATTTTCTCTTTTAGGTGTAAACCAGGACGTATTGGAAAGCTCTGTGAATGCAGCATGGATGAAGTAAACAGTGAAGATATGTCAGGCACCTGTAGACCAGCAAACAGTTCAGAAATATGTAGTAACAATGGAGAATGTATTTGTGGACAGTGTGTGTGCAGGAAGAGAGAGAATGCAAATGAGATCTACTCTGGCCGGTTTTGCGAATGTGATAACTTCAACTGTGATCGATCTGATGGCTTGATTTGTGGAGGTAATGAACTGACTCTTTTAAAACTGTGAGGATTCAGAAGTTCCTCTGGAGGAAGGGGAATGCTTGGATGCAGTCCTGTACTTATTTCTAAGCGTGAGAGCCTAACATTTGGGAGGAGATCTTGGATTGCAATACTCTGTTGTGCAATACAGTACACAGTAATACTATTAGTAAAAGGAGAGGGGCTTTTTCTGAAGAGAATCATACACTGTAGCCTTTATTGTATGCCTTCACAAGACTTTAATTTATAAATTTACAAGAAACATCAAGTAAAAGGCAGGAGTTATGTGGCCTAGAATTCAACCACCAGATCTGGTCCTATCTTACCCAGGCCAAGTTGTTCAGCTGCAGCTACTCTATCTACAGTGTGTACTTCCTTTGGCCCCTTTTTGTGGGTAACTGTTATGGCAATTGTTGATGTTCAATTCCATGTGCTTTATAGAAACTAAATACCTATCTTTTTATTGCAGGACATGGTGAATGTAAATGTCGTGAGTGTGAATGTGCAGAAAATTATACAGGCTCTGCTTGTGATTGTTACATGGATACCACCCCATGTGTAGCTGGAAATGGGCAAATCTGTAATGGCAGAGGAATCTGCAAATGTGGAGTCTGTAACTGCACAGATCCCAAATTTACGGGGCCAACATGTGAATTGTGCCCGACCTGCCCTGGAGTTTGTGCAGAGCACAAGTAAGGCTTTTGGATTTTTAAATAATAAAATAACTTCCTGCTGGGATATTTGCAAATTGCTCCTGGGGAATTTTTGTGTTCCCCTTTGTACAAGGAGCTGTTTCTTGTGGCACATGTTTTTGCTTTCTCTCTCTCTCTCCCTCTCTCCCTCTCCCCCTCCCCCCCAAACAAAAAATTCTTAAGCTGGAGCAAAAATTATTGGTGATTAGTGTTTTATTATATTGGCTTTCTTATTGTAAACTGCCTTGGGGGTTTTTTCTTGGGTATACTGAAGTGTGTAACATTTCAGTTTAAAAAATAAATAGTACCTGCACTTGCAGATACAATTTAAAGCCAACTAGTATATCTTAAGGGGATGGTGGTGGCCCTGTGGGTTAAACCACAGAGCCTAGGCCTTGGGGATCAGAAGGTTGGCAGTTCGAATCCCCGTGACCAGGTGAGCTCCCGTTGCTCGGTCCCTGCTTTTGCCAACCTAGCAGTTCGAAAGCACGTCAAAGTGCAAGTAGATAAATAGGTACTGCTCTGGCGGGAAGGTAAACAGCGTTTCCGTGCGCTGCTCTGGTTTGCCAGAAGCGGCTTAGTCATGCTGGCCACGTGACCTGGAAGTGTCTTCGGACAGCGCTGGCTCCTGGCCTCTTAAGTGAGATGAGCGCACAACCCTAGAGTCGGACACGACTGGCCCATACGGGCAGGGGTACCTTTTCATATCTGTGCAAAAACTGCACTTGAGTGCACCCAGTTATTTCACAGCATTGTAGTTCAGTTGCTGAATACCTATTACTAGAATGTATTAGCAACTCATTTTAAATATTCTAAATTTCTTCCTTTCTTTTTTAATATGCTGCCTTTCAGGATGCAGTCCTCCTTCTTCCAAGTTGGCTTGGAAATAACATGAAAATATATATATATATTTTTTTTTTTTTTGAAAAACTTTATTACAATCAAGTATACTTTCTCATACAAAAGTAATTGTATCATTAAAAAATACAATACGAATGACACATTAAGACAGATGCTTCTAAAAAGAAAAGAATAACAAAACAAGTAGAAAAGGAAAAAAGAAAGAAAAAAAAGAAGAAACAAACATTACAAAGTAAACCACTTTCAATCATACCCTTACATACAATTGACTTCCATTAACCTCAGCTTTGGATTAAGTATTCTACATTTATCTTCTGCAGTTATTTTCATTTATCTTTATATGTCGTAGGAGTTAAGCATCATCTACTGTTAAATTATTAATTCTCAAATTAATCTCAAGGTAGCTTATGAATTTAGACCATTCTTCTATCTTTTTTTTCGGATTATCTCGCCTAATATATTGTGTAAGTCTCGCCAATTCCAAGTATTGATATACTTTCTCCTGCCACTCTCTCATTGTAGGTATTTCTGGGGATTTCCAATTCTTTGCTATTAGAATTCTCGCAGCGGTGGTGGCGTATTGGAAGAAAATCTGATCTGTCTTTTTTATCTCTTCTCCTATCATCCCTAGGAGGAACGCTTCAGGCCTCTTGGGAAAGTTATACTTCAAAATTTTCTTTAACTCCTCATAAACTTGACCCCAGAAACCCTTCACTTCCTCACAGGTCCACCAGATATGAAGGAAAGTCCCCACCTTATCTTTACACCTCCAGCAGGTATTATCTGCTGTTCTATACATTCTCCCTAATCTTGCTGGAGTCAAATACCAGCGGTACATCATCTTGTACATATTCTCACGTAAGTCAGCACATACAGTAAATCTCATCCCTTTTTTCCATAATATTTGCCATTTGTCATATCCTATCTCATATCCTAGATCTTTGTTCCATTTAATCATTACCTCTTTAATTAACACTTCTTTATTTTCACTTTCCAGCAATTGCCTATACATCTTAGACAGTAATTTACTATTACTCTCCATAATTTCGGTTTGGTACCTTGATTTATTTTCTCCCATACCTATTCTCTTATGTTCCCTCCATATTGCACTAACTTGGTGAAGGTGGAACCAATCCTTAATCTTCTCTTTCAATTCATCCTGTGTTCTTAATTTCCACCCTTCTTCTGTTTTAATTAATAAATCCTCGTAAGTCCACCTTTTACCAGTCATATTTAATTTCTTTATTTTAATGATATCCACAGGTGAAAGCCACCAGGGAGTATTTTGTTCAATCACATTTTTCTTCCTGTTCCAAACTTCTATGAGTGATCCCCTAATTATATGGTTGGTAAATCCTCTATGGACCTTGTCCTTTCCCTGCCAGAGGTAGGCATGCCACCCAAATCTTAAATCAAACCCTTCCAGGTCTAGTAGATCAGTATCTTTCAGGGAGGCCCAGTCCTTTATCCATAGTAGGCATGCCGCCTCATAATAGAGCCTTAGGTTCGGTACGCCGAAACCCCCTCTTTCCCTAGAATCCATCAAATATTTAAGTTTCACCCTGGGTTTCTTCTCTTGCCAAATGTATTTGGTCAGGGTCCTTTGCCAATTTTTAAAGCAGGTGGTGCCTTTTATAACTGGCAGGTTCTGGAACAGGAATAGCAGTCTCGGGAGGATACACATCTTAATCGATTCCATCCTCCCGGTCCAAGATAAATTCAATCTACGCCAGATGTTCATATCTTTCTTAATTTCCTTCCACAATTTATTGTAATTATCCTCAACCAAATTAATGTTCTTTGGGGACAACCAGATTCCCAGGTATTTCACCTTATTTACTACTTTAATATTCACCTGCTGTTCTAACTGTGATCTTTCTTGTGCAGTAAGATTCTTTATTAGTATTTTAGTTTTCCCCCTATTTAGCTTGAATCCAGATAATTTGCCATACTCTTCCAAAAGTTCTATCGCCTTACTGGTGGTTTCAGATGGGTTCTCGAAGAAAAAGACTAGGTCGTCTGCGTATGCTTTTAATTTGTACTCTTTCTCTCCAATTCTTATACCCTTAATACTCGGGGTCGTTCTTATTTTATTTGCGACTGTTTCTAAGACCAAAATAAACAATAAGGGTGACAAAGGGCAGCCCTGCCTTGTACCTTTCGTAATCGGAAAGTACTTAGTCAAATTATTATTAACAATCAACCTGGCCTGCTGCTCTTTGTAGATTGCCCTAATACCCTTCAGATAGGGGCCTCTTATACCCACCTTGTCGAGTTTTTGTAGCAGGAATTCCCAAGACACACAGTCAAAAGCTTTTTCTGCGTCGACAAAGATAAGGGCCGCTGGGACATCTGGTCTTGCCTCTAAAAACTCCATAATATCTAATACATGCCGGACGTTGTCTCTCAATTGTCTACCCGGTAAGAATCCCACTTGGTCTCTATGTATATATCTATTTAGTAATTTTTTGAGTCTGCTTGCCATGATGTCTGCGAAGATCTTATAATCGCAATTTAATAATGAAATTGGCCTATAATTTTTTAAATCTGTCTTTTCGTTTTCGGTCTTAGGGACTAATGTAATATACGCCTCCTTCCAGGAGCTAGGAATCCTCCCTTCTCGGAGAATATTATTAATTACCTCCGTTAGTACCGGCACTAATAAGTCTATCATTTTTTTATAATATTTTGCCGGTAGGCCATCCGGACCGGGGGACTTCCCGTTCTTCATTTTATTAATAGCGTCCCGGACCTCTTTTACAGACACCGCCTTATTTAGTTGTGTACAGTCCTCTTCCGTAATGAATTTCCTTTCTTCTTGATTTAGATAGTTCTCTATTTCTGCACTGCTCTCTTCTCCTTTTTCATACAGCTTTTCAAAGAAGGAAACAAACCTGTTTTCAATATCCTCTGGATCTTCTATTACCCTTTCATCTATTATAAGTTTATTAATCACATTTTGTTTCCTTCTTTTCCTAAGCTGCCAAGCAAGTAGCTTCCCCATTTTATTTGCCGACTCAAAATACTTCTGTCTCGTAAATTTAATTTTCTGTTCTACCTCTAGATTCAGAATAGCTGAGTATTGGGACTGCAGCACCTTCACCGTCTGATTGGTTATTTCGTCCGTCGGATCTAAAGCAAGTCTTCTTTCATAATCTCTCAATTGTGCTAAAATATCATCCTTCTTTTTCTCCCTTAACTTCTTTCTATAGCTATTTTGCTGTATTAGAAAGCCCCTTAGGACAGCCTTACCAGCATCCCAAACCAACTCTATCGGGGTATCTCTATTTAGATTCGTCTCCAAATAATCTTTCAAAGTTTTTTTTGCCATATCCAGTACTTCCTCATTTTCAAATAAATATTCATTCATCCTCCACCTGAGCTGCCCTTTCAATTCGTTTTTAATTTCCAAGGTCAAGGGGCAGTGATCCGACAGGGTCCTGGGTAATATCTCACATCTCTTAACTCTCCATACCATAGCCCTAGTCACCCATATCTGGTCAATCCTACCCCAGCTCTGGTGTGGCTCTGAGTAGTGAGTGAACTGTTTTGTTGTGGGGTTCCGATGCCTCCAAATGTCAATTAGATCCAAGTTTTCCACTAACTCATTAAATGAGTTAGGGAGCTTCCCCCTGTTTACGTTCCTCTGGTTCTCACTTCTATCTATACTCGGTATTGGGACCCCATTCCAATCTCCCAACAAAATTAACTTATACGGTTCCAATTCCAACAACATACTTTCTAATTTTCCAAAGAACTCAGCTCTATTTGTATTTGGTGCATAAACCGACACCACGTTAATTCTTTCCCCTCTAAAATTTAATTGAATACCTAGTATTCTACCTTCTTCATCTTTACAAATTAGTCTTGGTTCCCACCTTTCTTTGGCATAGATTACCACTCCTTTTTTTTTGTTTACCTCCGAGTTTACAAATTCTATTCCTAAATTTTTATTCACCAAAATATGTTTATGTCTCTTTGCAATATGGGTTTCCTGAAAACAAATTACATCGTATTTTTTATTTCTCAAAGCTTTTTGAATTTTATTCCTTTTAATTTTCTCATTCAACCCATTCACATTCCATGATAAAAATTTTAAGGTATCCAACGTTGTCTTAGTTCTCTAACTGCTTTACCTCAAATCAAAATTCAAGTTAAAAACCGATGCCTTTGCTTCCTAGGAACCCCTCCTCTTCAGCCGCCCCTTCTCCCACTGCGGCTTCCTCATCTTCATCTCCAGAGTCTAACCCCCTCTCTCCTTGGTCTTTCATACTACCCTCCTTCTCTTCTTTCCTCTCTCGCCCATTCCCTCTCACCTCTTCTTTACTTCGTACTCTATATTCTGTCCTTCCTAACTCTTTTTCATATCTTCTCAGAAACTTCTCTGTTTCTTGTATGTCCATTAGTTTAAATTTCTTATCTTTATAAAAGAAAGAAATCCCCTCTGGGAACTCCCATCTATATTCTATTCCATTTCTCTTTAGAGCCGCGACCACTTGTCTGTAGCCCTCTCTTTTTCTTAATAATCTAATTGGAATCTCTTTATAAATAATAATGGGCCTCCCTTCGATTCTAAGTTTATTACGGTAACTCGTCCTTAATATTAGATTTCTCATTTCTAGGGAATTAAATATCACCAGACAGTCTCCCAAAAATTTATTAGTTTTTAAATGCTGGGGTCTAGACATTCTAAATGCATTATCAATCGTTAAAGCTACCTCTTCCTCTGCCAGACCCAACCAATTAGAAAGCTCCTTAGTCATTTTCTTTCTTACATCTTCATTTCTTTCTTCTGCCACCCCTCTGAATTTTAGGTGGAGCTGCTTTTGTCTCATGTCAGCCATAGCAAGGTTATCCCAAATCTTATCCTGTGCCTTATTTAGTTCGCCCAGCTCCTCCCTCATCCTCCCCGATTCCCTTTTCTGTTCCCTCATTTCTTTCTGTAATTTCTTATTGGACTCCTCAATCATTTTGGATTTTACTGACAGATCTTGAATTTTGGATGAGAGTTCTCCTACTGCCTCCTCTATTTTTTTGTCAATCAGGTCTTGCATATCCCCTAACTTGTTTTCCATATGCATTTCATTTTGTTTAAATTCTTCCTTTATTTTGATCCATAAGCTATCTAGATCTTTAATCTCCTCCTGACGCGATGCCTTTCTTTCTCCTGGGGTCCCGCCCATTCTCTTAAGGTCCTTCCCCTCCTTCCCCATCATTATTTATAGCATTCCCCCCTCCTAACCCTTCCTCCTTTCCTCTCAAAAAGCGTTCACCCGGGATAACCTATAATGAATCTAATCTGACTGTACCTTCTGCCCCTCTATATAGACACCTAAGCACATAAACACGTTTCAGCACATATGGGCCCTGACGAGGCCGCAATTCCCCGAGATGCTCTCTTAACTACAATAAATGTAGGTATACCAAAGATAAGGGGAGGGAGAGAGGAAAACCATGGGAAAGATGCCAGTCCAGAAAATAGCGCTTAGTCGCTTAATCCGCTCCAGGCCTTGACCTTCTCTTTTGCTTCTCTTAGTCCTCTCCAGGTCCTCTACCTGCTCTCACCTGTGTCACACTCAACATCCAATAAGAGGAGAAGGGGGGGGAAGGAAAAGGAGTAGAAGGTCAGGGGAGGGGTAGGTTGGCTCTTAAACGCGTAGTTGCCCTGCACCGTTTCTCACCCGATACATTCAAGCTCAGTCCTGATTAATATACTTCGACGCTTCGGAAGCTTCCAACACTCCTCGTTCCGACCCAGTCGCTGAAGAGTGCTCTGTATAGTTGGTTAGGCTCAATGCCCAGTTTCTCCGTTAAAAGCCAGCTTCTCAAAATGGCTTAAAGTAGCACCCAAGTCATCTGTTGGCGTCACTGCTTGGAATGTCTTTTATATAACTCAAGTCGCAAATCCTTGCCGCATCTCCCTTGTCTTATTCTTACCAACTTGTCTGGATATATGTCCACAAGGGAATCAAGAAAAGGAAAATCAAGAAAAAAAACAGCAACGTAACCCGAGGGAGGAGCCTCTCCGGAGGACTTAAAAGAGGCGTTAATCACAGTTTATGTCCCAAGATTAGCGTTGAACTTGTTTAATATACCTTAGTAGAGTCCGTATAGGCGTTATGTTTATTTGGTATAATTTAATGTGGTTTAATATAGTCAATAAAAATCGTTACGGTCTATATTTATTCTCAATTCGGTTCTAACTCATTCAGCCAGACTGATTACTAACCTCCTCACTCCTGCGACTCTCTTTCTGCGCCATCTTGTCTCCGCTGCTGAGGAAAATCCCGAAATAGCAAAACAAACGTTAAAAAAATACCCAGACGTCTCCTAACTTCTCACCAACTGCGCGCTTCGCTGGTAAGCGCTTTGAGCAAAGAAAAGACCTTTTCTTACGTTGGAGACCCCGTTCTTATCTCAAGAGAATTCCAACGCTTTCGCAGTTGAAGCTCCAGGCGTTTCGCTGTGGAATCGGCACTTCCCAGTTTGCGCTGACGGTCGCCGATCTTTCCCGCTCTCTCTGTCTTTTGCCAGAAAGGCTAAGACGACCGCGTCCACGCTGCAGGTTGCCTCACCCCCAAGGGTTCCCCCCCTGAGGTTTCGGGGGTGCGCTGCGCCCTTGCGTCTCCCCCACACTTCCACAGCGCCCAGAAAGCCGAAGAGCTAGCTTTCTGCGCTTCCTCACTGCTCGCGTCCGGAACCGGAAGTCTCAACTCATTTTAAATATTCTAAATTTCTTCCTTTCTTTTTTAATATGCTGCCTTTCAGGATGCAGTCCTCCTTCTTCCAAGTTGGCTTGGAAATAACATGAAAATATATTAATAAAATCACAACAGCATTAAAATATAATAGTTCATCAGGATCCTTTCCATATAGTACTTACTTGGTGGCAGAAAACCCAGGATGTGGGGGAGGTGACAGTCCAGTTGGAGCAGGCACTGATATTTTCCTGTTCGCCTGCCTCTCCTGAAATTATTTCAGTAGGCTGCATGATGGAAGATGGTTCTGTGGGGAAAGTCCAGCTGGAGCAGGCTCAGGGATGATCCTTGTCCACCTCCCTTTCTCTCTTATTCCACTGAGTGCAGTGTGATGTAGGCCCTGCTAAGCAGGCTTCTGGATGCTCTCTTAATGGATCAAAGAGGCTGTATTGAAAAGAAAAAGGAAGATGCAGCCAATGCAGTGGTAGGAAAATGTGTCTGCAGTTCCATTTCAGCTGTGTTTGAAAATTAAAGAGGACTGGAACTCAACCTCTGTTTAACTTTAGCATGCAGGAAGAACACAAAACTGCCACACTAATTTTATACTGATGTATCTTGTATCTGACTTGCATTAGGGACTGTGTGCAGTGCAAAGCTTTTAACAGAGGAGGAAAGAAGGACACCTGTGAAGAAGAGTGTTCACATTTTAGCTTGATACCAGTAGACCATAGAGAGAAGTTGCCACAGCCTGGACAATATAAAGCACAGTCTCATTGCAAAGAGAAGGATATTGATGACTGCTGGTTCTATTTCACCTACTCAGTTGATTCAAATAACAATGCCATTGTCCATGTGGTAAAGACCCCAGGTATGTTTTGTTTCTCACATGGATATTGTTGGCTTTCAGCAGAGAAATAAAGTGAAAAGGGTGGAGAAAAGGTAAAGTAAAACAAAGCAAAAATAAGAAAGTGCTTAACAATATATTATCATACATTTATTTATTTTATTACTATCAAAATACAAAGTATTAAGCTTTACGTTTCTAGATAAATTAATTTAAAAATTGTTCTATCTATAAAAATTAAACTCTTAAAGGCAGCAGGAATTCAGAATTTGTTTTGGCCAGACATCTATTTCCTGTTTCCACATTGCTGATTTACATCATGCTTGACTGTGCCTCGATTGCTTTTCTCCCCAGAATGCCCGACAGGTCCCGATATCATTCCCATCGTTGCTGGTGTGGTTGCTGGAATTGTTCTTATTGGTCTTGCTTTATTACTGATTTGGAAGCTACTTATGATCATTCATGACAGGAGAGAATTTGCAAAATTTGAGAAGGAAAAGATGAATGCAAAGTGGGATACGGTGAGTGATAGCTATACACAACAGCTGGAGAATACAGCAAATGTTCTTTTGTATATTTTAGACATCCATCCCGCTAGGACAGTGGTTCCCAGTTAGTTGCCCGTGTAATCCACCCAAGGGGTCCACAGCACAATTCACATAACAAAAATTACCATAGAGAAATCAAAATTACGGGGTCCATGGCTTGGCTTTTGAAAAACGGGAGGTCTGCAGTACTTAGCTAATTGGGAACCACTGCTCTAGAATAAAGCCCAGACAGCCTGGCTTAGTGTTTCTCTGGATCTTCTACCTAAACTTTGCAATAAAAACTAGTGGTCTTTGGACTGGATAACTTTGACAGATAGATGTATCATCTCGTGGCTGGCTTTGAAGCTTTCATTTGTGCCACCCAGGAATTTTAGATGGAGACCAAGCATTTGAACTAACAATGGTCACATTAAGTTACTCTTGATATTCACAAGTATTCCCTGGGTCTTAGCTACAATGTAATTGAGCTATACAGTTTCTGTTAAGAGTCAATACGTTGTGTATACAGTGGTACCTCTAGTTACAAACTTAATTCGTTCCAGAGGTCCGTTCTTAACCTGAAACTGTTCTTAATTAGAGGCGTGCTTTCGCCAGTGGGGTCTCTTGCTGCCACCTCACCACCGGCACACAATTTCCGTTCTCATCCTGGGGCAAAGTTCTCAACTCGAGGTAACTCTTCCGGGTTAGCAGAGTTTGTAAGCTGAGGCATTTGAACTCGAGGTACCACTGTATATAGTTGGTACAGAAAACAGCACAATACTATATATTATTGAAATGTCATATTTGAAAGAATTGTTGAAAACCTTATTTGGAAACTGGTACACTGAAATTCTGCATTCCACATTGACCATTTTTCTACCTTCAGCAAGAAAATCCTATATACAAGAGTCCTATTAATAATTTCAAGAATCCAAACTATGGACGTAAAGCTGGTCTCTAAGTTTCCGTTCGTATTTTCCTTTCCATTTCTTTCTCTGTGCATGTCACTTTCTTCAAAGTCTGCTGTATGTGCCATAAACTAATCACTCTTACCAATCTTGCCAGCTGCTTTTTTATGAATTATGCAGTGGAGCTTAAATGAGGGGAAATAATGACCAAACAATAGTTAGGGTTGTGCTTTAGGGCCCTGTCCCCTTCTTAGTTAGATCTGAACAACTTGCCTCAGCATATGTGCAGTGCCAGCTCCAGGATGTTGGTGGCTCTCAGGCAAGGTGCACTGAAAAAAGTGGGGCAGGTAAATAGAATTCTCTTGCACTGCCTGCAGACCTCTGTTACCTTGAAAATTGAGAATAGCAGTACTATTGAGGGCTTTGGGATGGGCCAAATGACCAGGATTAGTGCCCTCTGGAGCTGGCCAAATTGACATATGGGCATATTATAGTCAAATACAAGAAGTATTAGGACTTAGTTAACCACCCTGCTTAATGCATTTTCATTAAAATCCATGGATTGTACTCAGCTAAATTCTGCTCAAGAGTATACCCATTGAAATTAATGGCCCTGACTAACTTGGGCCCACTCGGAGTAAAAGTTCATTGAATGCGGCTCCATAAAGACTAAATTTGCCCCGTTTTAGCTGGATGTTTAAGTTAAATATCATGTTGAGTGATCCTGCTGTTGGCTTTGACTTATACAACATCTTCCTTTTCCTTTCCCCCTACTTTTTCTGTTGGTAATCTCACACTTAAAACTTGTGACTCCTCAGCTTCTAACTCACTTTATAAACCAAGAAGTAGAAATCTTTCAGCCATCCTTCCAGCTTAGTAAAGGAAGGCCAATTTTTACAGGAAGTGAATTTTGCCTAGAAAGCCGTGAAAGAGAAGTTAGAGGCTTCCAAGTATATGCAAAGGGGAACTCATACTGTAGAGTACTTCAGTCTTGTCATGTAGCACCACGGATCTCTCCACTAGAGGACCTTGTAGTTCCCTCTTCACATGAGACTGTAGAAGTGGTGCTTTTGATCTCTCTCTCTCTCTTTTCATTTGTAATATGAAGCCATCATGAGGCTGTGCTGGCTTTGTCATGTATTTCCACCCGTATGCTGTTTGCCACTCTTCCAGTATCTGCACAAGTGGGTACCAGAGGCATAATAGCTCCCAGGAAACCAGCTAAGATATTTCTGAATGCTCTGCTATCAAATTCCTGCTAATTTTCCTTGGACAGTCTTTCCTTCCTCTTGCATATTTTCACTTCACAGGAAAAAAATGCTAGTTAAGAGGCATAAATTGTTAATACAAGAGCTCTCAAAATGGCCATGAGTTCTTGCTTTGCCTTTTTGAGGTCCCTTTTGAGGCAGCAAAGCAGGCAGACAACAGAATTGCCTCTATCTTGTCCTTGCAAATGGAATGTTTAGTTAGGTTGCTTGTTGGCCTGCTTTGCCCATCATGTCCTCTCCGGAAGTTCACACACTTATGGTTTTGCACTAAGCTTTGGTATAGTTAAGTGTGGCATATAAACTGCTACATTGGAAGCACATAATAGTTTTACTCTTTTTTTTCATGTGTCCCCTCTCTCTCCACCAAGTTTAAAACATTCTGAATACTGCATAAACAATAATTCTAGAGCATGCATGTGTATGGATGTGTTGCATGCTTATATAAAGGACCATTTGGCAGGCACACCAAGACATGCAGATATTATGAATTCAATTCAAAGCTGCTTATAATAGGCTTTCTAATGGTGTGGAAACATTATCCGTAGCACAGGGGTTGCCAGTGGTAAGCCCACCCAGTTCACTCACTTCGATAGCACTGTCCTTGAGTAACTAAAGATGTGAATGGCTATGGTCACAATTGAGCTATGTTTTTGTGTGTCTCATAGAATAAAATGTATGAACAATTCTTGTTATAAATGAAAATTATGACAAACATTGGCCTTTATTAGCTACAGGTTTCTGTATGTCAAATTGTCATAGTCTCTGTTTGGCCATTCTCTTAAGGCTCTGTGAATAATAAGGTTGCAATCAGTTTGAGTATCCTGATACCACCATTTTGTTTTGCATTGGTACAAATGCAACCCATTTTCCACGAACAATCCCATGTACCTTTTTTGTAGAGGAGAGAGATGAAATGCTTAAAGCACCTGTCCTTAAAAAGCATGTGCCTAAAGCCTTCATAGCTTTCACTACAGTAGCAGGTGTAGGTTTCTATCGATTTGCCATCCATATGTGTTAACCCTCTTACATATTCTTTAAAAAAGTATACAAGGCATGATGCTTCATAAAAGCTAAAGCTGCTAGATGATCTTTAGCTATTTTTTTATGTACTTGCCTGTTGCAATCCAGTAATCCTTTGCAAGAGTTGAGGGTCAAACATGCACATGGATTTCTGGATTGGTTTGACGGTGTGTGGAATTGCTTCCAGTAAATGAGCTGCTTCAAATACTTTTACAGTAAGATTTCTTTTGTCATTTGTGATATTAATAATTCTTTTTCTTCTAGGGCGAGAATCCTATCTACAAGAGTGCAGTGACAACCGTGGTGAATCCTAAATATGAGGGGAAATGAAAACTGCTTTCTAATTCTACAACTGCTTTCTAACTCCACAACACTGTACGCAATGTAGCAGTTTTGTAGTCACGGTAACAAAGCTTTAGAGCAATATCGCAATGAATTTACTAATTCAATACATTACGTATAGGTTTGTTTTCTATGCAGGTTTTGAAACTGTACAGTATGTTTTTATTTTTTGAAGTTTTTTTTTCCTTATTGCAAATAGTGCCAGGAGATTGATAAGAAAACTTGACACTGCATAGCCTCCTTAACTAAGGTCACATGGTGCCTTTCTGACCTGTATCTGGAGTGAAATGGCTAAAGTAACCAGTATAAGGGTTCTGCCTAGCCATTAAGTATTAATATTAGACCAGTTTTTCTTTTTCTTTATAGGCACATCAGGGCTTTGGTTTGCACAGTTAAAATGCAAGCCAAATAATTCTTTGTAAATTACAAAATTAACTTTAGCTTGTGAATAATGGACTTTTCGCAAGAATTAACCTTACTTGATGCAGCAAGTTTAATGAGACAGAAATCATGATGTAAAAGACAATTTAATATGTACAGATGCATTTTAAACTGTCAGGGGTGATGTATAAGAAATAGGAAGAAAAAATAGATTCAGAATAATAGCTTTAATATTGTGCCATTCTTTTTTTATAACATTGCTGCATGGTGACCGAAAAAGAATTTTACTTTGTAAACTAAAATCCTGACTTTGGTACAGAAAAAAAGTCTGCCAATACATCTTCTGAATGCATAAGGGCCTTAATTCATCAGTGGTGGTGGTTTTTCTAATGTTTTTGCTTAGGTTAAAGCCTGGTGCTTTGTCACCTTTTTCTTTAATGTATTTGATTTCATTTTGTGTAAGATGATTGTTGTAAAAACAACTTTTTTGCAGTCTTGGCTGCAAATTTACCTTCATATTGTAGCTAAGACTGCACAATTGTCATGTAACATGACTTTCAGTTCTGAGATAACATTGTTTGATGTGCCATGTATATTTGCCGCTGCCCTTTCTGTCATGTGTTCTATACTATCCACATTCTTTTAAGTGCCTTTTATTTTAACAAATGTTCACTTTTTACAGTGCTATCATGAAAGTTATTTATTAAATAAAAAATCTTTTAAAACATCACACCTGGATTTCCTTTCTGCGCTTTGTAACTTAGTACCCCTTGAAGAAACCTGTCGGATTGAGGTAAAAACAATTTGAGATATCTACTACAAATAACTTACCTGAACACAAAATAGATCAGCCCTAACTATTACTATGTACATAATACAAAAGTTTTTGTTGAGAAGCAACTTTGAAATTTAATTCTAAACATACTAACTGGACCTAAGAATCTCTAAAAAGATAAAGTATTGCAAATAAATACTACAATCAAAATGTTGAGGAGAAACATTCTGGTTTTAGTTATACAGTAACAATAATCTAATCTTCATTTAACACTAGAGGGAGAAAAATTGGGCTTACCTGTAAAGGGTATTTTACTTGGAGTGAATATGTTCTCAGGTGAGATTTCTCTAAGCTTGAAGGCAGGATTGCAGCTGGATTAGGGCATTTTGCTCTCAACCAGGAACACACCCTCCACCTGTTTACATGACTAATATGCAGCCACCCACAATCAACATAAGAATGACAAGAAGTGGGACAAAAAAACACAGCTTTGCCTCATATGTCCAGAGTACTCAATTTATCAATGGCCCTAATCAGATCAAATCAGAAACTTGTCAAGCAGTCATAGTGAGGCCTGGAGAGCATCTCTGCACTCAAAAGAAAAATAACTTACAAGCCCAATGGTTCTTTGAGTGAAGGTGCTCTCAAGGTTGGACATGCCAAAACTGGCTACAGAGGGGAGGGTATTAATGGCTGCCTACAACCCTGGCAGTACATGCATTGAAAAGGTTAATCTCAGAAGCTTCTGAATGAACATGCTTAGAGGCTGCATCACCCTTTGGAAGTGACTCCCATTAATTTTCACAGGGATTACTTCCAAGTAAATGCAATGTTTAGCATTAGAGTTTGCAGCCCAGACGTGTGCGTGATGATGTCCATGTTACTTTTTTGACATAACTATAGCCCCATGGCGTCTACATGCATTGTTGTGTCCTGGAAAAGTAATACCAAATTTCACTCTTGCAATATCTTCTGTGGCAAGAGTTTCTTGTGTAACAATGGAGCCCAGTCTAGACTTGTTACTAGCGGTGACCCTGGTACAAGCTCTTATCTCAAAGGTGACCTCTGAGTGAGCAGCTAACAGCCTGACCCCTATGAGTTGTAGAAAATATCAGAGACCTGGCAATACAAGGATTGGTAAACAACCTCCTCCTCGCAGGAAGCAGACTTCAAATAGACAATGAAGATTGCTTTCAGGAACTGTAGAGATAAAGTTCAGTTTCCCCAAAAATTAAGGTCATATCAAACTCATCTCTGGAAGGAAAAACTAGCAGGAATAAGTAAACAATGGTACAAAACAGTTGAGTGTTACATTATTACCTCACTCGGGAAGTCCTCTTCATAGAACGTAAAGGTAAAGGGACCCCATACCATTTGGTCGAGTCATGACCGACTCTAGGGTTGCAGCACTCATCTCGCTTTATTGGCCAAGGGAGCTGGCATACAGTTTCCGGGTCATGTGGCCAGCATGACTAAGCCGCTTCTGACAAACCAGAGCAGTGCACGGAAACGCCGTTTACCTTCCTACCGGAGCGGTACCTATTTATCTACTTGTACTTTGACGTACTTTCAAACTGCAAGGTTGGCAGGAGCTGGGACCAAGCAATGGGAGCTCACCCCGTCACAGGGATTCGAACCGCCGACCTTCTGATTGGCAAGTCCTAGGCTCTGGTTTAACCCACAGCGGCACCCGCGTCCCTTCATAGAACATAGTGGGAGACAAACTGTACTTAAACCCCAAAGGAATAGTCATATTGATTTCTGAAGCAGCATCCAAACACACAGTCTCTTTAGTTCACTGTAATAAACCAATCTTTTTCTAATTCCTGGTGTGCAAGTTACTTAGCATAAGAATTAAAGCCACACACATTTTTAACATACACATGTAGTGTTACCATGCAAAGGGTCCTACCCCTCTCGGAGCTGTATATCGAGGAAATACATGAGTGGTAGACACACATGTGGGTTAAGGCATTCACATCACAAGCCTGGATTTGATGTTTTCAGTCCAATGTAATTAACTGCAGTTTGAGCCAGCTGTGTTCAAACATACTCTTACAGGGACTTTCTACTGGTTTCCTCCCCATCCCCCTTCTTCCCATCACCCACAACGTCTGAGTAACATATTGCATTTAAACTGTTAATAATTTTCTATGTGGTTTCCTTTTCTTCTAACACTTAAAATTAGCTCAGAAAGAGGTTAACCTCACACTCACTTACAAAGTAGCTATTGGCTGAGAGGGAGCTAAATGGCTGAGCAAGGTTTGAATGTGGTTATCTCCTACCAAAGAAGACTCGAGCTGCTGGAAACTGCTACGCCATACTTCTTTCCTACTGACATTTGAAGTGCAATCCTACGCCCTGATCCACCATGCTGGGGTGTGTGACATGGGATGTGAATCCAGAGATCCTCACTGCACCTGCCAAAGGCAGGGCAAGTGGAACCTACCACTAGTGCTCTATTAGCCAGTAAAGCCCTGTAGCAGGGTGTTTTGGGGGGTGGGGGTGGAAATGGACCACTCAGGGACCTGCTGGTTCCTAAACTAGTCTGGGTACTGGCAGTGAACCCATTCTGGGCCTCTGTCCTGTGATGGCCTAGAGCTGCTACAGGAAAATCTGTCTCTGCCTCCACCTTCCATCCTGGTTACTCTGAGTACGCCCTACTCACCCCTGCTACTCCCAGATGGGGCTTAAGATTGAAGCCATATTTACTTGTTTGGTGAATTAATGCTGCATAATTAATGCTGGGAGTAATCACTATAGAACTTGGACTTGCTTTGGGGCAAGTATTTATTTATTCTGAATAAATAGCATATCTGTAGACTCTTGGGTCCCAAAGCAGTTCATAATTATGTAGTGAACTCCCCTGTGCTCTTCAGATGAGGGGTGGTTAAAAAAATTAATAACAACAGTAAGAATAATACCAATCATAATACCATAAAACAATTTTAAAAGAAAAGTCAGGAGTGCATTCTAAGCACAGTGAAAGAAAATGTATGATTGGTACTCACATGAGTAGATGTGTGAGGTCACCATGCGTTCACTGTGTTGGGCTATGACTCCCTCTGGTGTCGAAGGCAGGAATGAACAGCTCTGGGAAGTGGGTGGGCTCCCAGTTTGCAGACTTGCCAAGCTTGTACCGTCATCAGACTCTCACATTACAAGTAAGGAAAAAACAAGCAAAAAAGCACACTTCCCAACAATATCAATAATATCAACCATAGCTTAACTCAAAATATAATAACCATAACATTGTGCTATATAGGAAGAATTTCAGTTGCGGCCCATATTAGTGAGAGGCCCCAGTGATGACCTCACAAATCTACTCTTCAGGTGAGTACCACTCATACTAGTCGGTCATCGTGCAATCACTGGGTTGGGACATACCATGGCTTTCCCAATTAGGGTGGGTCCCAGCTGCAACAGAATTAATGAGGCAGGACCAAAGGTGGTCTCTGCTGAAGCAAACATGCCCATCTTATAGTGCCTCATAATAGTGCTAGGAACAGACCAGTTGCTGCTCTAATGATTTCTACTTAAGAGACATTAGAAGAAAAGGCGGCCACTGTTGCCACTGATCTTGTGGAATGCACTGCCAGATTTGTTGATCTGGGAGGCTTAAGCAACTCATAGGCCATATCAATGTATGCCCTGATCCATCTCTAGAGAGTGTGGCTGCAGACACTTTTTACCCATTGTGGAAGGGTGAAAGGATTTGAACTGGGATTCAGTGGACTTAATGCCCTTTGTTCTGTTTATGTACGGTATACATTCACTGTTCTGTGAACATCTAATGAGAGCCAAGCCTTTTCTAACGGATGCCTAGGATTTGGGCAGAAGTTCACCTCCTGCTGAACATGCAGCTTTGACAAACCTTAGACAAAAGTGATGGGTCCATCCTCAGAACTGCCCTATCTTTATGAAATGTGCTCATATGTTTAGCTACAGATAAGGCTCTCAGGTCAAAAAATCTTTGAGCTGAGCTAACTGCCATAAGAGAAAGAACTTTAAAATACATAACTTTGAGGGAGACTTGTTATAGTGGTTTGAAGGGAAACTCCTGCAGGCAGGAGGGGAAATGATTAGCCACTGAAGGACATTGAAGAATAACTCCCTTTAGAGACATTTCACAAGGGGGTGAGACCAAAGTGGCGGGTGGCCCATGGAAGATAAAACAGAGGATGTGCCAGAGGCCTGTCTCTTTAAAATGTTTGGTTTGAGACATCTATGTAGTTCGCTTTGCAGCAAGGTGAGCAAGTCAGGCACTATCACTGTATGTACTGGTAAGTGACTGTCGGTGCGCCAACTGGAAAAGGCTGACCAAGTAGCCTGATATATTTGAATTGTAGATGATCTTTGTGAGTGTTGAAGGTAGAAATAATCACTGAGTTGAAACTGAGCATCCAAATGCCAGGCAGTCAAGCATAGCTATTTGATATAAAGGAAAAACTGGGAGAATACGTAAGAGTGTAGTCCTGATTTTTCCTTTTAACTGTACCTTGAACTTTATCAAATCTGACACCATATTTGATGTCAAGCCAGGGAAAGTTGGGTGTAGTGTGCACAAAATGGTCTGGCAGACCTAATTAGGCCTATGCACCAGAGGTTTCCCACCACTGTTATGGGGTGGAGGAGAAGCTACCTTTATTTTTCAGGAACATAAAATCCAATATTGCTGATGCTATCCCCCATATCCAAAGAACCAAGACTACTACTTAGCATACTTGAAACTGATTGATAACTAGGCTACCTAACCATGTGTATAGTGCAAATTTCTGTACTTTAGCTAACATGAATTACAGCAATACTCACTCCCTGTTGGTGTCGTATAACTTCTAACATCTAGTTGTGTTTTGTGATCAATTCTAGGGCGAAGGATCTGGTTGGTTTCAAACATCTGATTATGGGGTTGGTTGTACCAGAGCCAGATAAAAATGTACGTAGCTTTGGTCACAAATAACCTAGTTATGATCTGCTAAACAATTTTTAAAAATTACTACTATTAAGAGCATTGGTGGTTCAGGTATCATATATTTTAACTGCTGTTCCAGTACAATTAAGTTCTCAGAACAAATTCATACAACAGCATAGGTTTTCATGTTTCCTTTTCACAGTTCAGCAAAGATGAATTTTATAAGATGGCTGCATCACTGACTCAGTCTCTAAAAACACAATACTAAGGTCATTTATGTTTTGAACTTTGCTTTATGACTGGGAAGGTGGTTTCTTTTCTGTAGGGGTTGCATCCTTTTCCAGAAATAACAATTGGGTCCTAAAAAATGAAACACAATTATTCAGGGTACTTACAACTGAGTTAATCCACCTATATTTAAGATTACATTTTAGATTACTATATGCAAATCTCATTTTGCTATCTGTTGCCTGTTGCAGTTGTGAACTGAATGCTCTGCTGCAGTTGTGAATTGAATGCTTTGTTAACAGGATAACTCTAAAATATCTGTGTTTCATCAGTTTCAGATTCATTGACCGCAGGCAGGGTCAGTCTGATGGGAAGGACTCCTCCTCTTGGAGAGAAGATGAAAAGGCTCTTAGGACCCAATAGGAAGAGTCATCCCTACCAAGGAATGTCCTCCGGCTTAATCTCACAAATGTTAATTTTTGTAGGGTAAGCTATAGTTACTTACCTCTACTTGATCTTGAACATCTCCCTGAGTGACTGATGAAGGACCTCCCCCTAGTAAAACAAAACAAAATAAAATCCACATTACTTTATCATACCATTTGAAAGTCTACCTGATATTTATTAATTTTATCTGTATACTTGAAAGGGTTAGTTTTTATAGTATTAAATTGACTTGCCATAACATGAAAACTAATATTTTCATATGTTGCCAATGCAGCACCACTTGTCATCTATGTTCTGGTAACATCTAGGTTAGATTATTGCAATGTGTTATATATGGGGCCGCCTCTGAAGACAGAGGAGAAACTTCAGCTGGTGCAGAATTCAATGGCCAGGTTGCTCACCAGGGCAAGGCAGGTTGAGTATATAGCGCCAATCCTGGCCTGACTGCACTGGCTACCAATTAGTTTCTAAATTCAAAATGCTGGTTTTGACCTATAAAGTATTAAATGGCTCAGGACTGCAATACCTCAAGGATCACCTCTACCCATATGAACTGGCCTAGATCCTGCAATCAGTTCCTGTAATTAGGAGAAAAATGTGCTTGGGCCATGTATTGAGCAGCCCATCCCCCATGTCTGGATTTTATTTAGATATGGCATCAGCTGCAAGTGGGTGGTTAGAGACAGTCCAAGCCTAAAGCATGCCTCATCCACCCTCCCTTTCTCTAAGGAATATATTTATGTGTAGTAGATTCAGCAGCAGTTTGGCAGGAGTGTGAGGTGGTCTAAGTCTAACAGGTTATGGGCCAACTGACTTACAAATCTAACAGGATCATCATCTCAGGAGCCTTCATTTTGCACAGGCATTTTGCACAGCCTTTAGCTAACTAAACACTCTATGGCCTTTTAAAGTAGGTGGAGGTATTGTTTCTGTTTCTTACTATGTTATGTATTTTGGTGTTTTTATATTGTAAACTGTCCTGCAAAGTGTGGTATAGAAATTGCAGCAGCCATAAATTCCTCGCCTTTCAGTGGGATGAGGTTTCCATTCTGCCAACCCACACAAAGACATTTTTTCCTACCCTGACATTTTGTAGGAATTTTAGAAGATAACCTGCCCTCTTAAATCCAAAGTGAATATAGAACCCTTTTCCAACGGAAATTCGTTACCTTTCATCTCTGGCCCCAAAATCCTTCGTTTTAATAATGCAAGCTTTTGGAAGTAGTCTTTTTGTGGTAACTGGTTTGTTTCCCATCCTGCATAGGAAATATATAAAAACATAATATAATACTGTGTTTGACTTAAAATACATTGTTGTTTTGAATACAGGAATGTCTTTGTAACTGATCAAAAATAATTATAATCACTTTTATGGAAAAAGTTTATATAACAATACTTTACGTTTTTTGGTGACTACAGGGTGAGAGACTATGAATGCATAAATGTATAAAGCAGACTACAGAGATACAGCCTGCCATTCCCTAATAAATCTAAAGCTGCGGTTCCCAAAGTGGCGCACACGCCTCACAGGGGGGCAATTTGATTTTTAAGGGGGGCAATTTTGAAGCTTGTTTAGACCAAGCTAATGGCCTTTTAGGCTTCCTCCATGTGAATAGGAGTATACTTTTGGAATAATAAGAATTACCGGTATGTGTCACGGGGTGGGGTGGGAATCAGGATTTTAGAGATGCTTAGGTGGGGCATGGCCAAAAAAAGCTGGGAACCACTGATCGAAAGCAAAGAGAATCTTCTTTATCGAGTCAAATGATTTCCCTCCCTTATTTGTTTCTGAGGCAGCATGGGACAATAAATTTAACAGGGCAATTGGCTAACAGGGTAACTTGCAGATTGGATTATTGCAAAGCATTCTACATGAGGTTGCCCTTGAATATGACTTGGAAACTTTAAGTGGTCTAAAATGTTGCAGCAAAATTACTGACTGGTTTCATTTACCAGTAGATCTCGTATAGCCCATGTATTAAAACAGCTGCATTGTGAACCAGCTTGTTTCCTGGGTTGATTTAAAGTGCTCACATTAGTGTTTAAAGCCCTAAATGACTCAGGCCCCAAATAGTAGTTGAAAGACCGCTTCTTTCCCTATAAACCCTCATGAGGTGCTTGCCCAGGAGAAGGCATTCTCTGTGGTGGTCCACAAATTGCGGGACTATGTCCCCACAGAGGTGTGTCTGGTACCTTAATTGTACAGCATGCCATGATGCACTACTTTACCCTGACTTTTGACACTTGAGGAGTATATTTTTAGCTAGGAATGCTAGGATTTTGTTCAGAGATTTTATGAATTAAGTTCTGTTGTAATTGTTTGTATAACACCTTGAACATGCCCTTCCCTTGGAACATTACTATCAAACATGGTTTTTACTAGAACAAATGCAACCTACAGTATGAATGAGATACACTCCCCCCCCCCAAATTAGGAATATTTTTTTTATACAGCCAACTTTATAGGTTACCTGATTTTTGAACAGGTATAGTATAGTCCTGGAACCTAGCTGTCCCAGGTGGTGGTGGGGGAAATAATGGCATATTTCTGAACTTGTCAGCTGAAAATTAAAACACAAAACAGTTTGTATGAGAGACAGAAAAATCCAATAATTCTAATGAAAAGCAAGCCTAAGAAAGTAAATAATAATAGCTTTTTTAAATGGAAAAAAAAATGTGTGACATCTAGCCATATATTCTGGTTAGCATTTCAGGTTTCCAGCTACAGTAATGAACAGCAATGGTGTTCTACATCTCCTGTTTTGGGAAGATAATGTTTGTTGTTCTTATCGTTAAGAGGAAGATTATAGAAATTCAGCCCCAAAAGTTTGCACTCCATGGATCAGGAGAAAAGAGGCAGGCAAAAGCCTTATGCCAAACCACACACTGTTTGCCACACCATGGACTGAGAGTGGAGGAAAACAGCAGCTACACACACTCTCCTTGTCACAGCTGCCAACCAGGAGGATAAGGATGAGGGGCAGGCACTCTGTCGCCTCCAAAGTGAACCAGGAGGCAGTCAGGGCTCAATATCAAAGGCAAATAGAAGCAGTCAGGCAGGGACATAATAGGAACACTCACTCCATTGCCGGTGTAAAAAAAAGCAAACCAGGAGGAGGTGGCCAAGCCATTTTAAAATCAGGGCAGGAGAACGCAAACGCCACACTACCAGTCACACAAGTAGGACACAACCACACACACACACACACCAACGAAATAAATAAATACAGTTATGACCCGAGATAAATGGCGGCAGCCATTGAGGCTGCTGAGGGAAAGAAATAAGAGTGCACCGAAAGAGGGCTGCCATGCCTGAATGACCATTGGCGCCACGGCAAGGGAAACCGTTCTGGAAAATTTATCTATAAGTAATGTAAGTAAACAACTAAGGAATAAAAGAAGGGTGGCAAATAAGCAGAACAACCAAACGTACAGAGCAACAGAAAGCTTTTTGTGTGGAAGAAACCACAACATGCGGACAAAGAACTGTAAAACAAAAATGACGATAAGGAAAACCTAAAGAAAAAAAGGGGGTTCAGAAACTAGTAAAAAAACTTAGCTGAGTCAGGAGAGCCAGGAGGAATGTACTGTCTGTGTCTAGACAGGAGGAAAAACTGAGGGAGTCCGGCCTACTTGCCACAAGTCTGCTCCTGTCTAGTTTCTCGTGACAGGGTGAACACCCATTCCATTGGATAAACCCCATAAACTAAAAAGGAAGTAGTGTTGGCAGAATGAAATTGTGTCTCATGTCCCCCACTTCACATGAATTTAGTGCCCCAAAGATCTGCACCTCTGGCTCATCTCATTGCAGGTTTCTAGTCTTTCCATGAATGCTAGAAAGTGTGCCATCCTAGAACTTGTTCCTTGGGGAGATGGTGTCTCTCTGGCCCTGGCCCTTGCCTTCCCTATATGGATAGGAGTGAATTGGACGAACACTGAAACAGCCCTTCTATTCAGTGTTGCTGTGTCTTGTCTTTATTATGGTAGCAGTACTTGAGAAGGCTGTAGCAGGCCTGCGCATCTTGCCACAGTTTGTCTTTCTGTAACTATGCTGTCACACACAGCCCAATCCATGTATCTGCCCCCAAGCCATGAAAATACAAAGTTTTCACTCAAGCTGTGGATCAACAGTTGCTCCCTCCCTTCCCTATGTAAATGGCCTCTCATCCGTGTTAAGGATGTGTTGGGCTGGTGAGGGATAAGAATCTCAGAAAAATCAAGCTCTTGGGAGCTTGAAAAGACTCTACTGCGCACTAGGCAGATTCAGTCTGGAGAACAGGGTACCCCCCACCCCTTCCCATGAAAAGCTTACTGATCTAAAGGGAGGTATCATCATGATTATGAATGCACTGGGTGGTGTTTTAAAGTAAAGCATTCTAAGACATAGGACAATATCTAAATGGAGATGGGAGGAATAAATACAGTGAGAAATCAAGACTTTTTCATCTCTGTTTTAAAAAATAACTTAGAAATTTTAAAAATCACATTCCAAGGAGATGCAAGGGTGTATTCAGGAAGACACCAGTTCAAATAATCAGAAAAAGTTACTTTAAAGTGATTTTTTTGAAAAAAGATGTGAGTAATTTAAAATATTTGCACAGAAATTTGATTAAAATAATCAAATAATTTATGATAACAGCATACTCACAGGGTAAGTGGAAATGTAACAAAGAGTCTGAATGCCATATTTGTACACAATTAACCCATTCCTTACCAAGTGCATTAGCTTGATGTTGTTGTTGTAGCTGTTTTTGTTGTAACTGATAACTTGCAAGATGCAATGCTTGTTGCAGATTTGTTCTATGGCTTGGAAGTAAATTCTTGTTAAACTCTAATATTTCTTGCATTGCAGCCTCCACTGAAACAAAACAAATTGTCTACTTAATTCAAAAAACATTCCAATTTTTTTTATTTTTTTCTGCATATCCACTATCCAAAACTGCAGGTGGGTAATCTTTGCTAACTGCTTTTAGGCTTTTACATTTACCAAATTTGTGAATGGTATTGAAAGATTCAGCTTGTCTGGTGAGTAAATGCTTCTAGAAAGGGGGAAGGCTGAATTTCAAATTGATCTAGTGAAGTTAGAAGTGTTTGTTATATTTTTCTGGACAGGATATGAAATATGGTATGTTAAGTAATCAGATGGAGGCAAGGGTCTTAACAAACAGACTAAGACATAAAAATAGGAGAGGTTAGCCAGTTCTGCACCATCAGCAGAATCTGATTGGTTGAGGTGAGATCCAAACTTGAAAACTAAAAGTTTGGCATCATCAAGCCAAGGTCTAGAGAAGCTTTGAAACTATGAAATGTATGTCTTAAGCTCTTCTGACTGAGAGGTTCCACCAGAGTTGTAAAAATGTCTTCTCCTTTTAAATGTTTAAGCTTTGGTAGTATGAGGAGGATGTTTGTCAAATTTTTCTTGCTAAATAATAAAATGCTTTAATCTACACTTGTCTGGCAGGTTGTGTGTTGACTGGTCTTAATACTCTATTGTTCTCTACCTAAATCAGGACCCCATATTTTACTCACTCATCAAGCCCATATCCCAACACGTATACTAATCATTACTTACAAGCAAGTCTGTGTGAATTTGCATGAAGGTAAGAAGAACTATCCAATTGTGGCAAAGATACTTTGCTCTCTGGAACTCCTTCCAGAAGCCGTCCTTTTAATGCCAGTTCTATGTCCCTCTCTGCAAAGACAGACACAGAAAAGGGCTTATTAATATAAAGCCTAACAACTGACAGTTCACAACCAATAAATTGCAAAGAATACAAGATACCAAGTAATTTGTTTTTAATCTATAAAATAAGGTTTAAACTGCACAGTAATATTTGCATGGGGACGCGGGTGGCACTGTGGGTAAAACCTCAGTGCTTAGGACTTGCCGATCGCATGGTCGGCGGTTCGAATCCCCGTGGCAGGGTGAGCTCCCGTCGTTCGGTCCCAGCTCCTGCCCACCTAGCAGTTCGAAAGCACCATTAAGTGCAAGTAGATAAATAGGGACCGCTTTATAGCGGGAAGGTAAACGGCGTTTCCGTGTGCTGCGTTGGTGCTGGCTCGCCAGAGCAGCTTCGTCACACTGGCCACGTGACCCGGAAGTGTCTCCGGACAGCGCTGGCCCTTGGCCTCTTAAGTGAGATGGGTGCACAACCCTAGAGTCAGACACGACTGGCCCGTACGGGGAGGGGTACCTTTACCTTTTAATATTTGCATGACTAATGGATATGTTATTTCATATTTTCTTGTATATTTGTTCTCTGTCAAAATATGTGGTCCTTCAGCAGCACAATTAATAATTTACCTTGGAAATATTTAAGTTTCCCACAGTGCTGTCAGTACCAAATCCTCACCAGGTGATATCAGGGCTATGTGCCTTCTATGTGCTTGAGATTCTGTTGGCTGGAGTAAGCACCATGTGCACACATAATTTTAGCAGCAGGATGCAGTAGATTTTCTTATACCCACTGATCTTGTGCATGTTGTAGAAGGGACTGCACATGGTGGTTTATCTAAAAGGTTCAACCCCCACCCATCAGATTCAAAAATTCCTCACCCCAATATTATCCTAATGATATAAATGTTTTAAAGGGTGGAGTTAATACCTTGTCAAAATAAAGGCTATGGTTAAATGTGCATTACCTCCTTAAAGTTGATTTTCAACAGTGTCCCATTTTACATGGGAGCATGCTAAGCATGTATAAGACTTACTTAGAAGTTGGTCTTGCTCCTCCTCGACTGTCGTATCATATCCTGCATCTACTGTTTTGCTATCACGCCTGATTCTGTTAGCCACTATATGTTCCCATTGCACAATGGGGAGAAAAATATTCATACATAAAGTTAACTGTTGACACAAGTAAGTTTTCTCCATACATGAAAAATGATTTTCTACCATAGTCAGCTGGATCCTGATAGGTAAGCTGTCCTTTGACTTATTTATAGTACCAGTCCAAAGCAACTGAGTTGTAACCCATAGCTCAGTGTAATTTACAGATGTGTATACAAAAAGCAGTGAAGACTGTTCTGCTCCCTCAGGCAATCATCCAGGTGATAACTTTCAAAGCAGCAGATGCCAAACAGAACCTTAACTAATGGAACTGCATTAAAAATAGAAAATTGCTCAAGTAATTTGAAAAACCAACATGATAGCAGAGGGGATCTTTTCCAGTGAACTATATTCACAAAAGATCTACCAGCCTACAAATATTAAATAAACATCTTCAAATCTTCTTCCTCGGTTCAGTCTCTGTTATCTCTCTACCTGTATAGGCTTTCATTTTTGGCTCCACAGGTGGGGGTTGGAATTACATTATACAAATTATAGGCAAGGTTCTTCTCTAGATTATCCACTGTGACAAGATTATTGGAATATATCAAAGCAATATAGCTAGTTAAAGAGGAGACGGAGAGGAGATATGATAGCCATCCTCAAATATCTAAAGGGCTGTCATATCGCAGATGGAGCAAGCTTGTTTTCTCCTGCTCTGGAGGATAAGTCCCGAATCAATGGATTCAAGTTACAAGAAAGGAAATTCTGACTAAACGTAAGGAGCAACAACAATTTTGCTGTTCAATTAACTACAATCTCCACCAGAGGGCTTATTCTCCTAGACATCTGAATAATTTCTACTATCATGATATGGGCACTTTGAATAATCTGTCTAGGATGAATTGGTCTACTGCACCATATCAAGTTTGTCCCAAGACGATAGTCTACACTGTTCATAATGCTGATAGCAGGATAATTTATCCAGAGAGGAGAGAACATGGGATAGATTGCTCCATGTCTGCAAAATGGTCATTCTGAACTGAACCACTGCTGCAGCCATTGTCTCTTCTTATTTTCTCTACCAGGTTCCTCCTCCTTTGATAGTTTTCTCGACTAGATCTATCTGGTCTCCTATCTGACATTTAGTGGCTGTGACATAGTTGCCAGTGACCTCAATAACTGCAATACTCCATGGTATCTGTCCACACAGCAGCTTGAAGAGGCCTGAGAAGAAGGAAGGCAAAAACCCTACCTCTTAAGGCACAAGTACCTCTCCTTTGTGTGTGAGATGGGTAAACATCAATAACTTTGCCTACATTCTAGAAATTTCTGAAGCTAGCTGTGCCCAAGCATAGATTTCATAAGTGTGAGTTCAGAGTGAACAGGCATATTACAAACATGCACTCTGTTAAATGAACCTAAATGTCCAGCTTCAATCAAACTAATCACTAAGTGAAAGATAAAAACAAAAACAACAAAAATCCTTGACTGCAGCCTTGCAATTTCATATTATTTTTATACAAGACACTTTTAACCACTTTCAGTAAGATCATGCTAATTTTCTGAATATTATATTTTTTAATGTGTAAATAAACTTTTCACATTTATATTCCTCCACTCATATCAAAATAGACATTCAAGGCAACATAATAATATTTATACATAGCAAATAAAGCAAACTTAAAAACACACCTACTAATGCATTCTGTCTAATATATATATTTCAAATGGACAAGTAGAACCAAATGAAACAAGAAATTTGATGGTGCATTCCCTGTCTCATTATTAATCTTTCAACCTGCCTTCAATGTTTGTTCTAGAGAAAAAAATCTGAGAGTATAATATCATCACAAACAACATTCTCCTTATTCTTTTGTTGCAACTGCATTATATCCCACCCTTTTGTGAAATGTAATGTTTTGCCAAGTACCAGCTGTTATAAACAGGCAACTGTGTGCAAAGCAGAACACGCTGCTGAGGAATCGCACAACTGGAACGAGGCGGCAACCGTTGCTAAGGAGCCGGTGATGGAAGAGGACAGTTGAGAAGGCCAATGGTTGCATGATAGAAAAACCATTGGCACTTCAAGGATCCAAAATAATCAGTAATAAAACAAAAAAAAAAATGCCTTGCCTGCGGTCAAATAGAGGAAACAAGGAAATGAGAAGGGAAAGCAAAAGCAAAACGGGAAGCAGGAGGGTTGTGTGTGTGTGTGTTTATTTATTTAACCTCAGCGGAGGAAAGAAAACAAAGGAGTAAAGTTTGAAAATGGACATACACACAATACTAGAAAGTGAAAGGATATAGGAGGGAACAGTAAAGAAGTAGAAATAAAGTGTTGTTGAAGATAAAAACACTTAGCTGACAGAGAAGATTAGAGTTCCCAGAGTTCTTTGCTCTCCTGCCACCGCCACGTGATGAGGGTCATAACCCAACCCATTCGGGTCCTCAGTAACCATATCAAATAATGCACAGTATAAGGAGCATCCTTGGAAGCACACACGATACTTTAGATAACACGTTTTGTACTTACCAGGTACTTTACTTATGTGTATCTGCAGCCCTGAAAGTTGTGGTCTCAATGCAAGCTCATCTGATGGCTCAAGTGAACTAAGTCTCCGTTTGCCTGTTGTCCGTAAAACGCTTTTTGGTACTGAGAGAGATTATTTACATGTTATGGAGAGAATAAGATGAAATAGGTCCAATATACAATTCCCGTCCCCCTAAAAAACACAACCATGTTGCAAAACTTGCAGTCCCTTGCAGCAGTTGAATATTCCACTTGTAGATTAACCCTGCTGTGGAGAATTTAAATACTTGATATCATAGCAATACAGATTCATATGGTGGGAGCCATTGTGGCCACAGGATACCACACCACATCTTGGGTTTGGGCTGCTGCATGTGACCTCCAGTTGCTTCATTGTAGCACTGAAGAGATTAACTGATCCCCCATCCAATCCCCAGGACCTGGAATCCTTCCCAAAAGAAAAGACAAAGTTTCCCAAAAGAAAAGACAAAGTAAATAAGACGCTGAAAATGAAAGAGTTGAGAGGCAGGAGGAAGTCACTAGTGGTGTTCAATCAAGATAGACCCATTAAACCTTGACTAAAAACAGCTAGCCACTTAATACCTCTCTACTATTACATTTCAACTTTTTTTATTTTGTTCTTCCTTTTGCTACAATAGAACATACATCTGCTTCATCAATGCAAAGTATAAAATAAACCTGCAGCTGAGGAAGTAGAGAAAGGGAGGCTTTCCTGTAAATTCCTGTTCATTGTGACTCCTGGAGCGCACTCCAGAACCTTCAGGATAGTATTTCCCTGTGGACAGCAGGCAGGATCCAAAAATGTGGATCATCTTCCCAATCTGGGAAGGGCTACCAGAATAGAAGAACAAAAGAAGCCATAATATCTTTTAAAAAAAGAAAACACCTGAAGAAGAGGTCATAACTGAAGCACAATACAGAACAGCTGAAGAAACAGGAGACAGGAGATGAAACAAGCCAGAAAGAAACTCTCCCAGGAATCCCTCCCTACTTCATCAAAATGTATACAACGGTATAAGTCTGAGGAGGATAGCCATAGTCTGCTGGAATACACAGTGGTGGGTGGAATGCCCTCCAAGATAAAATGGTAACAGGAATTCATGGTAAAAAACCTTTCCTTTCTCCTTTGGTTCCCAGAGGACATTCCATAACCTTTTAGATGTGTGTATATACGAGGAGCACTCATTAAAGATTTCCCCTGATGTACTTCCCTTGGACTGAGACAAACTTAACTGGGCACAGTTATTAGTCCTTCTCTATGTAGCTACCAGCAAGATTCACACACTTCCCCCATTGTTTTATGCAGCTGTGGAGACCTCGTCTGTAGAAGTTGGCAGGTTGTGTTAGAAGCCATAACATGACCTCAGAAATCAGCATTTCATCGTCTGGAAAATGCTTGCCCTTCAAAAATAACTTCATGGTTGGAAAGAGGTGGAAGTCCGATGGTCAGGAGAATAAGGGGGGTTAGGAAGGACTTCATAGCCACAGGACAGTGCTTCCGTCTGAGAAAAATGTGAGTTGTGAACCGGGGCGTTATCCTGCAGGAGGTGGACAACTTTGGTCAGCATACCATGCCCCTCAATTTTGATGGCCTTCCTCAATTTCTGCAGCAGTGAAGCATAGTATGTCCTGGTAATTGTGGCACCCTTTACCAGGAAATCCATCACCACTACTCCGTGTGTTGGCATCCTTCGGGGGTCGAGATGCCAGCTGGCTAGCTCCCAGCTGGATCATGCCTTTCCAGCCGTGATGATCCCCCGATCTCTGGTGTGATGTAAATCAGCGACTCAGGCTTCAAAAGCCTGAGCATGCTATATTAGCAGATGCATACTGCGCAAACAGAACAGGTGTGAGGCTTGTGGAAACGTACTAACAAGCTGCAGATTTATTAAGCATAAATCAGGACAAAGAAAACATGTTGCTTCCCTTTATTCTCCTCAGAGAGACAGTGAAAAGCAAAAGCTATACACACAATGGAATTTCCCAGCAAGCTGTGCTGGAACGTAAACAGACATGTGACATGCAACAGTTCCATGTCTGCAACTAAAGGTGGAATGGAAAAGTCCCAAAAGACCATGAGCATGACCTTGCCCGCTGACAGTTGGACACGTGCCTTCTTTGGAGGTGGTGAAACAGAGTGCTTCCATTGCTTGGACTGGGATTTAGTCTCTGGGTCATAATGATGGACCCATGTTTCGTCCTGAGTAATTAGTCTGGCAAAGAAGTCATCATGGGTTTTGTGACACATGGCCAAAAGAGCCTGTGAGCATGTGACTCGTTCCTGCTTCTGGAAAGGCGTCAGCAGCCGGGGAATCCACCGTGCAGACACCTTTCCCATGTATAAATGGTCATGGATGGGGTTTTTTTCTACAGAGCCCACACTGATCTTGACATCTGCAGCTAGTTGGCAAACGGTTATGTAGCGATCCTCCAAAATGGTGGCCTCCACTTGCCGGATGGTGTCTTCATCAATGGGAGACTGTGATCGCCCAGGAATGGGAGCAGTTTCCACCGAAGTCCAACAACACTTGAACAGGTGATGCCAGTGCTTGACTACATCATACGATGGGGCATCCTCCCCATAAGTCCTTTTCATCTCATCAGATAGCTCCCGTGGTGTGCACCCTTTCAAGTACAGGATGCTGATGACCGCTCTGCATTCAACTGGTACCATTATCAGACATTACTCCACGTTAGCACCTGTAGCAGAGCAACTGTTAGAAGTTCAGAGCTACAAATTACCACGTTACCTGTGGAGAGAGGTATCATTATACAAGTGCAATTTCATCCTCCTACGATAACCGGAACTGGGTCAGGGGAAATCTTTAATGAGCGACCCTCATAAATGTATGTAAACACTCTACATAATTTTTCTACTCAAGTCAGCATCCACAGATGAGAACACTTGAATTTAACCATGCTTAGAAAACATATGTAAAGATACGTTTACAGTTCCCTGAGTTCTGATATCACTGTGCTTCACACCCATGAGCAGTTCCACCTTGTGAGTGTGAAAGGGGAAGGGCAGTCTGCACAAGCAAGAGGCTTGCTGCAACTCATTCTTGTAGTTAAGTATTTCTATTTAGTTGTTTATAAAATATTTATATACTGCTATATCATAAAAAGAAAAAGTATCAAAGTGGCTTATAGCAATAATACATAAAGCATAATAAAAATAATATAACAAAGATAACAGCAGACAACAATTAACCATTGTGGAAAGCTATAACTGGTGGAACAAATTTTTCAGCAGGCATTTAAGAGCTGACATAGATGGTTTCCTGTTGCAACTGATCCAACTCTCTGGTGACTGTGGGACATTGTTTAACCATGTTTTATAGTTTTATCTATTGGTTGACAAAAGCAGTGCTATTTTTTCTAGAAAAAGGTGCTTTCCTGGTTCTCTTATAAAGGCAATGGCACACACCTGGGAGGGGCCAGAAGGGTTCCAGTGAGTTCCAGCTGAAAAAAAAAGCCCTGGACAAAAGACTGTGTAATTAACTATTTTCTGAGCAAAATATGTGTCTGCTATATAATTTGCCTTTGCACTCACTCTCAAATTTAGGTTTTTCTAGTTTCTCTGCTTGAAGAGCAGACTGAAGATCTCTTATATTTGCCTCCAATTTTGCAGCCAAAGCCCTTCGTTTTAATGATTTCTCATCTATAAGATAAAACAAATAAAATATACTTAATCACAGGAACTATATAGGATCACAGGGGCTTATCTATATTTCAGAGTCTCTGAAAGCCACAGCCAGAAGTAGTAGAGTAAATTGCAATTACACGAAACAAAAAAGTGTACAACAAGTGTTGAAAATTTTCTGAAGCTGGAACCAGTACATGTCAAACACATTCTGCATGCAGTTCCAACAGATAGAGAATGTTAGATTTCTTACATAGCTGACTCTCAACTTATGCACATTAAACTTGTGTGAATTCAGCTTTACGTGCTTGACTGGGGAAAAGGAGGTGGGTGGGTATTGCAGGGAAAACATTGATAATCCCACCCTTCATTGAACTCACCTTGGGAGTATTCAGAGGTGCAGAGAGAGTGTTTAGCAATGCAGTTAGAGAGTGTACAGACTAAGTAATGCAGTCGTCAAGCACCAGTAAATGCTGCACTGTGCTTTTTACAAGCCATTTTCTGGTGTTTAAAGGGCTGTTTTGACTATATGTTATTTTGGCTTTACATGCTATCCCTAGAACATAACATGCACAAAAGATGAGAGTCAACTGCACCGTAAAACCTATTCACTAGCTCTATTATTCATAAAAGTAGAAAACTGCAAAGAATCATTGGGTTGTTAGCCTCCAGTACAGACGTACCTCAGCTCCCAAACACCTTGGGAGTCAAAAGTTCCGGCTCCCGAACGATCAAAAACCGAAAGTGAGTGTTCCAGTTTTCTAACGTTCTTTTGGAAGCTGAACATCCGACGGGGCCTCTGCGGCTTCCAATTGGCTGTAGGAGCTTCCTGCAGCCAATCAGAAGCCACACTTTGGTTTCCAAAAGTTTCAGAAGTCGAACGGACTTCCGGAACGGATTCCGTTTGACTTGCAAGGTACGACTGTATTTTCTTTGAAAGCCAAATTAGACATGATGACAACATAACCTGGTTTGGAATATAAATTTGTTCAGCTCAAAATGCTCAGATGTAATAAGAATCAAGCATTAGTTCCTTGATAAAACAGCAATTTATCTCACCATGATTTTTGGTTACACAATGATGCAGCAGGTCATTCCAAATGCCACGCACCAACAGAAGAGGACAGCTAGGGCATTGCTGCATCCGTGTTCTCACCCTGCCCCCAAAAGTATCTGTCACCTGAAATGGTTGTCTTATTCTGCCTAAAGATACATCTGGTTCTGAGTCTGACAACCAATGAATTCCATGGGCTAATGAAAGAGTTTGCTACTTGTTACATATTAATAATCAGGAGCTCAGGAATATGTAGGTGAATATATTTATTCATTCTTTCCTCTATCCTTTAAAACTATCTAAGCTCTAAGCCAGTGATCTTTACCACATTTTGTGGAATATATTAACAACCCTTTTCTGGGGGTTTTGTTCTGCAAAGTATATACAATATACTGTAATATTACAATATATTACAAGTCTTATTCCTGTGACTGCTCATCATTCAGAAAAAAACCCCAGTTATATCCTTGGGTCAAACAATTCTGTATAAGTTCTTGGATTTTGTTAAACAAGACCATCAGATATGTTAATCCTACTTTATTATATTCTTCCCACTCACCCTCATATTGTGTACTTAAAGCAGCAACCTCTGAAGGCAGGAATTCTATTGGAACTTCTTCAAAATATCTGTCCACAATTCTTTTTTCTTTTGTTAGCTGATCCAATTCTACCTCTAAGAAAAATAATTTGAATTTATTCCTGGATAGCCTGTTAGAGCATGTTGCTGATAACACCAGGGTTGCAGGTTCGATCCCCATATGGGACAGCTGCATTTTCATGCATTGCAGGGGTTGGACTAGATGGTCCTCAGGTACCTTCCAACTCTTCCATTCTGATTCTGTGATTTTAAGTTAAGAAAACTTCTGAGCAGTCTACTTTTCAGTTTTTATTGAAATTTGAGCTAGGTACAATTAAGTAAGTTAATATTTATTTATTACCCACCCTTAAGTCCATAAAGGGTAGGTAATAAATAAATATTAACTTACTAATTGTACCTAGCTCAAATTTCACTCAGGTGTACAGAAAAGATGTACAGGTGTACAATAAAGCACCAACACACACAAACTTAAGAGACCCAATAAATCAAACCCAAGTCCCTTGCATCCTTTAAGTGGGATTGGGATGATTGAAACTTCAGTCATGGCTTCCTGACTATGGATTTTGTTTGGGGTTTTTTGTTTTTACAGACTAACTCAACTTCCTTTACCTTTTGTGTGTCTTGAAGAACACCAAATATAACTGTTAGGAAGAAGGGTGCCTAAGTGAAGGATTTCTAAGACCCTCCTAGCTATAATACCACCCCCTCTGCTTTTACCATTCATATACATGCCTAAGCACAGAACTCTGTGCCTGCATCTTCCTTAACTAGCACAAAACAAACTCCCCCGTCCCACCCTGCTCCAACTGTCTGGGCATTGGACTCCCCCCCCCAAAAAACACACACAAATACTTTAAAGCAGAAATAAATAAGTATTTGAAATAAGAACACAAAAAAGATCCTAAAACCCAATAGGATGTAAGTTAAGAAATAAATCAGCAATTTAAGACCATATGGAGTACAGAAAATAACACACACATTAAAAAAAAACTTTCTTACCTAGCCTCACCAAATACCTGCTCACCAGCCTGAACCCTCCCCCCCACACACACACAAAAAGCAAAAACTAGTTTGCACACCTTCGTTGTAATAGCAGGTTAAAATAAAACTAGAAGAACAACAGAAAGAAAGGGAGAACAAGGAGGCAGAAAATAAATGTTTTATACATTTTCAGAGCAGTGAAATGGAACGTGCCACCCCTGCCTTTGGCCTTGTCTCAAAGTCAAAGTGTCTAGCAAATGGGGCTGACATGGTGGTAATGAACATTAAAAAAAAAAAAAATTAAGAGGGGGCAGAGGAAAAGGAGGAGAATGGAGGAAGCAGAGGAAAGAGGAAGAAAGCAGCAATGCCCCCATAATGAGGTGGCTTGCATGTGGCCATGTGATAGTAGAGTGGCCTATTGGTGCTGAGAGCCCTCTGAAGGCTGGCATCACAGCTGGGATCCCGTAGACGCAATAAGAAGATTTTTAATTAACAACTGCAACAACTATTTTTATTATTTAAAATGACAAATTTCGTCGGCATTATAGAAGGACCACAAAAGCTCTTTGGAGCTTTAATGCAACCCATGGACTGCCCTAGTCTATCTGCCCTAGTCTAGCACTAGCCTGCCCTAGTCTATCTGTTCAGAAAACTCAAAGAAACACAGAAAGTTTGACTACAATACTTACCAGACATGCTATCTTGCTGAATAATGCCTTGTTCTTGCAGATCTTTGATACTTGATCGCAAATATGAGAACAAACCTTTTCCAGCTAATTCTTTGGGTGTTTTGTCTTTTTTGGTGGCTTCAAAAACAAAAGCAAACCTTTAGTGAAAAATTTAATTTAACTTCACATGAGGCAAGAGCCCTGGGCTCCTTTGGGGAAGAAGAGTGGGATATAAATTAAACAAATACTAATCATAAATAAATAAAACTTTGTGCCAGTGCCATCCCATCCAAAAGCATAAGGCACTGCCACAGAGGCACTCCATGTGATGAGAAAGCAGTACATGTTTACCAGTGCTACAGAGCTTCTCCACTCTCAATTGTCCAAAGGTTCCCTGCTCTCTTAAACAATTTTAACTTTTCTCACATGCTGTGCCATATAATAATAATATAATAATAATTTATTATTTATACCCCACCCATCTGGCTGGGCCTCCCCAGCCACTCTGGGCGGCTTCCAAAAGAATATTAAAATACTATAATACATCAAACATTAAAAGCTTCCCAAAACAGGGCTGCCTTCAGATGTCTTCTAAAAGCCTGGTAGTTGTTGCTCTCTTTGACATCTGGTGGGAGGGTGTTCCACAGGGAAGGCGCCACTACCGAGAAGGCCCTCTGCCTGGTTCCCTGTAACTTGGCTTCTCGCAGTGAGGGAACCGCCAGAAGGCCCTCGGTGCTGGACCTGTGTCTGGGTAGAACGATGGGGGTGGAGACGCTCCTTCAGATATGTCTAGAATTGCCTCCCAGAACCAATCTTTTGACCTAAAACCTATCCTCAACTGCCACTGTATCCATGAGGTTGCCCTAGTTCACATACCATGCTGTAACTAAGTCTAATTACATGTAACTACTATAATCACACATTCTTCCCATGTTTCTCCCATCTCCACTCCCTCCTCCCTTCTTCATTTGTATCCCATGTTGAATTTTAGATTTTGATGCCATTGTGGTAGGCATGTGACCTTTTGTACTCTGTAAAACACCTTCAACATTAATGGTGTTTTGTATACAATAACAACTTATCACCATCATCTGTTGACATTTCTCTGTGATAGATGTAATATGTAGACTGGGCCTTTGAAAATAAAGATAAAAGAATGAAGAGGTTTTGAACATCAGGAAGGATATAGCTTTTGGGGGAAGGCACAGTACTTTTGTGTAAGATAAGTATTTTCATTTATTATTTTATTTATTAAATTTACATACAATCATTTGTCCAAGGATCACACAGCGGCTTACAGTATTGCTGGCACCCATTTGTCTCAAGAGACAGTGGAGTGCATCTCCAGGGGTGAAGTCAAATTGCTGCATAAGCAGCTCTGAAGTGACCTCCCCAATGCTCAAACCTGGGCAGCGTGCATGGAGGTCCTAGGCTGCCCAGGTGACAAAACCTCCCTCTCATCCTCACTGATGTGGTCTAAAGGAAAGCAGAGCAATGTGTTTGGCACCAGCTGGGCAGCAGGAGCTGCCAGAAGAAGGCATACAAGGCACCATCCAACCATCTTAGAGCCTACACTCCTGATTTGTGTAAGGTTTACTCCTTAGCTGTTTCTTCTCCCAAAGATATCCTGGAAGGCAGTAGAAGTTTAGGGTCAGAATTTTCTTTCTCTTAGATGGGCTACTTTCCCAAGTTGATGAGCCCCACCTGCTCCTCACTTCCCTCTACAGCTTGTGCAGAAACTGCTTTCTTGACTGTTGTATCCACAATTGGTCTCATCTACTCAATCCACCAGAGCCTGCCTTCACATGCATGGGAAGTCCCTAACTCAACGGTGGTTTGAGGCCATCTACTACTCTCATCTGGTTTAGCCAGCCAGTCAAAGCCCTTCCCAGGGTGTGGCTGCTGTTGCATGCAGACAGCTTTTATGAGCCACAGGTGAGAGCTGAGTGCAGGGTGGGGGACAAAGGTGGTCAAACTATTCCAGAAGGAGCACAATGATTCCCCCACCAAAGGTACTACCCCTCTCCTAACATCCCATACACCCTGGTGTACAGTGTAAAACCACAAAAATGCAAACCAAACAATACACACACGTTTAAAAGCCACAGATAGTTTAATTTGCCCAAAGGCCTGGGAGAAGAGGAGTGCACCTGGCACCTATTAACTTACAGAAGCTATGGTGAATGTGTGCATTCCATCAGTTAAGTCAGCACAAGGAGGTGGTAGAGGGAATGCTGGAGAGAGTTGCTTCAAAGGAATTCCAAGATACAGTTACTATGAGGAGCTATGGGGTGGGGCTTCCCCATGGCAGGGAGGAGGTAGTAGGGAGCTGGAAGCATGGTAAGGAAGGGAAGAAAAACTATCAGGTAATAATGATTAGTAAATCATGCTAGTTCACCTTCTATCACAATACATTTACATGTTATATCTGCAAGCTGGTAGCAGGGAATTAAAAAAGGCAATGCCCCAAAGATGAAGACACGTGTAGTTGTGTTGAACATTCTCAGGGCTTTTTTCAGCTAGAACTCATTGGAACTCAGTTCCAGCACCTCTCAGATGGGTGCCATTGTCATTATAATAGAACAAGGGATGTGTTCATGGTGAGTTCCAGAACCTCTTTTTCTAGAAAAACAGCACTGAATATTTTTAGTAGTTACAGTAAACTAGGTAGGAAAGAGGATGGAAAAAAAGGATTACAACAGGAATGAGAAAACCTGTGGCCCTCCAAACATGGTAGGATTATATCTCCCATCAGCCCTAATCAGCATAGCCAATTGTCATGGATGATGGGGATCTGCAGTCCAGAAATACCTGATGGGCTGGAGGTTCCCCATCCGTGGCTTACAAGAAGCAGAATTTGGTATGAGCTTTTGTGTGCATGCACACTTCTTCAGATACACCTGAAGAAGCAGAATATTATTGACCAGAGGTGGATCTACACACAGGAAAAAACACTATAAATAAGTCAAAAAATTAAATTGTTATAACAAAAGAAAAATACCCTTTGGCATCATCTGGTGTTGCATGTGTATAATGCATTTAAAATGCTGTTTCTTGACTAACGTTCACAGGTGAACAAAAATACTCGACAGGAATTAATTATAAGACATTAAAATTGCCAATAACCCAATAATATAATCATATTTGTACTTACGTTCAGGTATATATCCTTCTGGATACTCTTTTAGAAAATATTTTTCCCATTTACTAATCAATTTCTTTTTTTGTTCTTTTAGTTTGCACATTTTTTTCCCTAACAAAATAAAATAGATGTTAATGAACTAAATGAAGAAAAAAATGTCTTTAAATATGTTTTGTTATATATAATAGTGGTTTTTGCATTTATCTACTAAGGAAATTATATTGTGTTCTTTATAGACCAGTTGTTTTTAAAAAAGGCAAACCACAGCCTAAATCCAGTTTGGAATACATGCTACTGTATACACAAGGTGTTAATTCTTTACTCACTTATAGTATCCAGTTGAAAGCCTGAAAAAACTCCTAGATTTTGCATCTCATCCAGTTTTGATTCTAGATTGGAAATTTCTATGAGATCACTGATATTTCTCTCTAGGATATGTAAAAATGGTTATATTCAATAACAGAAAGCAATATTTATTAATATTTATTATTTCCTTTAAAACTGGAATCATATAACATTGAGATTCTGTAGCAAAGAGAATTCTGAAATAGTAGGATGGAATAAAGTGGCAGGTCCTATTTGACATTTTTCAGAGCTATAGAAAAGAACAGCAGAAAATGCAACCTGTAATCCTTTCAGTTGGTCTTCCATGAAAACAGGATTGTGTTCTCATTGTGAGGATAGAGATATTTATTTATGAATTTATTTATATATTTTATAAAGAATTATACCCTGCTTGCTTGTAAAAAACACCTCGAAATGATTTACAAAAGATAAAACAGTAAAATCAAGAGACAACAGCATTTAGTGTCAATAAACATTATCCTCAGAAAAGGTATTGTAGAACAAAATGCTCTAGGTTTTAAGCAAACTGCAATCAGAAGTTATTTTGACAATGTCTCTGAAGCACCATTTCCATGGAATTTTGTTTTGGACTTACCATCAGGTCTTGTCCTTGCTCCTTGGTCTAAACTAAGTGCTTCTTCCATATTTTGAAGAATTGCCTCAAAACTAGAAACCAAACGGTTTCTTTTCTCACTTATCGCCTGTATTTTCTTCTCTGGATAAAAGATAGTTACTAATTACATTTTCAGAAATGTTCTCTATAAAAGTAAACTAAAAAATGGTGCTGTTACAGAGGGCACGTTGCACTGAAGGAGACTAAATTTTAATACCATGTGCCCAGATAGCTGCAAAACAGTTTTACCAGCCACATTGTACAAATTCATTTTAGTATCTAATAGTGGACAGAAATCATTAGTACCCAAGTACTAATTGGTACAGATTGTACAGATTGGCAAAGATTTTATGCATCAAAAGCAATTGGATGCAGTAAGCCTATATAAATAAATATATATGAGCTGCTTGAAGACACAGGCTAGAGTGCTGTCTAAATCTCTAAAGGTTGTGCAATATGAGACTTTATGAAGAGTATGTAGAAAAATCAATAAAAATGTAACAAAACACAATTTAAAATAACATTGTCTTGATTGGGGGGCAGGTGCCCAAGCAATGCCCAACATACTAAAATTTAACACTTTACTTACCACTTATACCACCTTTTGCAAGGTCTTTCAGCTCTTGCAGATTTAATTCCATGTTTTCCAAAAGTAATGTTCTTCTCTCATATATTTTGTCTAATTCAATTTCTACAAAGATAAATAGTAACAGGTTGTCATTTGTATACACACACGCACTCTGTGCATTTGGGAAGATTCCAAAGCTAAACTAGACTTTTGGTAGATGCCCTTCCCTCCATGCAGATGCAGCAGGGGTACAGCTCAAATTCTTGACCAATATAGTGGCACAAACAACTGCAGAACTACAAATGCAGGCAATCACCCTGTTCTTATTCATGGTCTCTGTACATTCACACATATGGATAGAGTAGCAAACTTACTGGAATCAGCACTGCTGTTAAGACTACAGAGCTGCGCACAGTTTTGGTGGAAGTGTCCACTGGTGATGGTGGGCAGATGTCAAGGGCTGTAACTATGTCAGAAGTCTGGCAACAGGATTCCATGGAGGAATGCAGTGAAAGAAGCAACAGCCCTTGTGGAGTGCAACTGGCATATCAGGGAGGTTTGCCAGTATGGAGCTGAGATGAACATTTTTGAGCACATCATTCTATCACATACTACTTAGGTGAAAATAGGATTCTGAAGTATTGCATGTCTGATGACTTTTTAAATTTCATACTCACCACTGGGTTTTACTACTTCCACATTGCCTGCAATAAGATTTTCTATCTCTTGCATGCTTTGCATAATTGCATCTAAACCTGCAGTCAAAAGTCTTCTTTGCTGAATGAGCTCTTGTACCTTTAGCTCTACAAAAAGGAATATAACATAACTCAAAATGTATTTATTTTACACTAACATAAAAGATGAGATATACCATTTTTTTTTGAAAAGGATGTAGATTATAGATTGAACAATTTAGGCATTAGGCATAACAGATGAGAAAAGTATAGTGGTAACTGCGCAGTAAAAGGAACTGTAAGACACACAGACAGAGGATTCTTGGACTGTTGCCAGAAAGGATTACTTAGATCCAAGGTCCTACATACCAGCTGATGGATAGTAGAATGGAAACCTACTTTCTGTTGCCAGTGTACAATTGGGAGCACACTAGTATCTGCTTCTCTGTGTGGAGTAAGTGAACATGGGAGGTGGTTGTTGCACAATACTTGTGTTGCAACCTTTATTCAGTTCAATTTGGAAAAAATACCAAAACATCAATCACTTGTTCTCATGGCTTAACTCAGGGATGGGGAAACTTTTTGGTTCCACATGTTATATTGTTATGGAGCAACTGAAGCAAACAGGATTGCTCTCCCTTTGCATCAGGTGAGGTAAAGAGAGATCAGTCATGCTTAGTGCTGGGTTTGTATTTTGCTTACAATTGCAAAGGTTCCCAATAACCAGCTGGTTGTCAGGCACCACAAAATACCCATTTCACATGTGAAAAATGTAAAGCATGATGCTCAGAACCTACATGGGTATGATGTAGAACAGGATTTCCCAAACTTGGCCCTCCAGCTGTTTTTGGACTGCAACTCCCATCAACCCTAGCTAGCAGGACCAATGTTCAGGGATGATGGGAACTGAAATCTAAAAACAGCCAGAGACCCAAGTTTGGGAAACCCTAATTTAGAAGAAAAAGGATACCCCCACTTGTTGGCCATGCCTATGATGTTATGGGAGCACTTCAAATGCTGAAGAACCCTGCAGCCAATCATAGCACCAGAAGGACGTAAATCTTGCATGTATCAAGCACAACTCACATGACTTGTAAACACAGAGAAGAACTTTGTGAGGACTTTCATCATGAGAGTGGGGCTTCAGGGTGAGATCACTACAGTGGAATGGCACTGTGCCCTCTCAGGGGCACAAATATTGGGCACTTTGCAAAAGAGATGTCACACTTTGAGCAGAGTTCACCTCACTAGCACACAAGAGGGAAGACAACTATCACTAATACAAATCTCTCAAGCCTCAATCCCAAGCAAGCACCTGGCAGCAGCTCTCTGGACAACAAAGAGCACCTTTCAAACACTCTGATGGTACACTCACAGGCTGTCACAGAGCTGATCCACAAGATCAGTCTGCTGAGCCACCCAGAACCCAGGATAAATAATATTGGGGGGCAAGGGGGTGGAATATTGTTTGTTGCTATGGTATACATTTTTTGTTGTAAACCACCCTGTGATCATCAGATGAAGAGCCATATACAAATTTAATAGATAAATAACAGATAATAACCCCTCACATGGAGAGCTGGCAGCACTGGCAAATACCCCGGATGAGCTACAACTGCTCTGGCTCCCCATACAATCCTCCCCACTGTGATTCTAGCCACTATGCAGTTGCCTCCCTCAACTCGTGTTCACAGGCTGCTTTGCAACAAGTGCTATCCCACCAAGAATCCAGTGGTTTTGGTGTGGCCCAACACTGCTCCACTGGGATGGAGACTCCCAACCGCCACTACAACTCTTCACACACAAGTCAAGACATACTGCAAATGATATTCAATTTAAAAAACTGTTCACATTATGCCTATTTTATTCTTTAACAAGTTCACTTTTGCACAACTTGGGTTCCCCCTACAGTACTCCTGCAACAGTCTTGGCAGACTTGGCTCCCAGCATCCCCTGCTGCAGGAGCACATAGCCCAGTGGGATAAAAAGTGCACTCCAGCCAGAGATGGAGGACTCGAAACAAACACATGGGCAAAGGGTCACAGGAAGAGACAGGCTCAGCACAGGGAAGGAAGACCCTCAGCAAAGCACAGAGGCAAAGTTCACAGGCAGCAAGGGAGGGAGAGAAACCCTGGCTCAGCAGTTGCGGTTAGGCTACCTGGGACAACACCAGTGGAAGGGTAGCTCAACCTTGGGGTAACCAAAGGGTGGGGAACCAGACAGCAAACAAGTAGGAGTCAAAGTTCAAGAGGTGTGCCTACAAGAAACTCATGTAACCAGGGCACACAGGAAACTACTTATAAATAAAAGATTAGGACAAGAATTCATCTCATCGGACAAAGTCAAGAAAAGAGGAGTTGTGATTTATGTAAAAGAGAAATGGACCCCAAAAATGATGTTTAAAGATGAACAAGGAAGATACCTGGCAGTTGAAATACAAGTACAAGGAGAAAAACTTTTAATAGTTGGAGTTTATGCACCAAATGAAGGCAAGGCGGAATTCTTTAAGAAACTTCACGAAACTCTGATGGACTATTTGGATTACAATGTAATAATTATGGGAGATATGAATGGTGTGGTTTCTACAAATATGGACAAGGCACAAAGACTGACAATCTCCAAGGAAGGGAGACTTCCGAAGACCTTCTTTGAAATGACTGAAAATATGGATTTAATATACATATGGAGAACGAGGAACCCTCTCGAGAGAGAGGGAACTTTTTTCTCTCAAGCAATGATGACCTGGACCAGAATCGATCAAATTTGGATTACTAGTGGGATGGCTCCAAAGATTAAGAAAATAGAAATCTGCCCAAAGACCTGCTCCGACCATAACGCCGTGAAGATAGAAATGAAACCTACAACAACTGGTCAATTTAGATGGAGGATGAATGACACCCTGTTTCGAGATGAGGAGATCCACAGAAAGGCCCAAAAAACCTTAAAGGACTACTTTGAAATAAATCTAAAGGCTGATGTGGAAAAAAGAGTGATCTGGGACGCAAGTAAAGCCGTGATGCGAGGATTTTTGATTCAACAAAATTCAATAAAAAAGAGAAAGCAGAATGAGAAGAAGGAAAAGATCTTGGAAAAGATAAAAGAAGGAGAGAGAAAATTAAGATCAAAACCAAAGTCCCAGGAGATCCTGAGAGAGATTAAGTTATACCAAACACAATATATGGAATTGATGGATCAAGAGATTGAGTGGAAGATAAAGCAAATGAGACAGAAGACATTCGAATCTGCAGATAAATGCGGTAAGCTTCTGGCTTGGCAATTGAAGAAAAGACAGAAATTAAATACAGTTACAAATCTAGAAGTGGATGGAAAGAATATATCCAAACCCAACGAGATTAGAAACTGTTTCTTGAGTTATTTTAAAAAGTTATATTCACAAGGACCACAGAATGAAGAGGATATAGATGAATTCCTTAAAAAAATATGGATTACAAAAAATCTCTCATCAAAGTAAGATGGATCTAAATCAGAGAATAACAGAACAAGAGATAGAGGGTGCCATTCAGAACATGCAATTGGGCAAATCTCCAGGACCAGATGGACTGACTTCCAGATATTATAAATCATTGAAGGAGTGGTTGGTTCAACCGCTAAAGGAAGTCTGTAATGAGATTTTAGAGGGGGAAAAGGCACCAGAATCTTGGAAAGAAGCTTATATTACACTCATACCAAAGACAGAGACTGAAAAGACACAACTTAAGAACTACCGCCCAATATCATTACTTAATGTGGATTACAAAATTTTTGCAGACATTTTGGCAAAAAGATTGAAAAGAGTTTTGATGGAAAAGATTCATAAGGACCAAGCAGGCTTTCTCCCAAAAAGACACTTATCAGATAATGTGAGGAATATAATTGACATTTTGGAATTGCTGGAGGTGAATATTAACACTAAAGCAGTTTTGATTTTTGTGGACGCGGAGAAAGCCTTTGACAACATTTCTTGGAGTTTTATGAAAAAGAATCTTCATGGGATGGGGGTAGGCCAAGGATTTGAGAATGGTATGGGTGCGATATACTCTGAGCAAAAAGCCAAACTAATTGTAAATAATGTAATAACTGAAGAATTTAAGATAGAAAAAGGAACACGACAGGGGTGTCCAATTTCCCCATTGCTTTTTATTTCCGTCCTGGAGGTGTTGCTAAATATGATTAGAGATGACCAGCAGGTTAAAGGTGTACAGGTCGGAGCAAAACATTATAAATTAAGGGCCTTTGCAGATGACTTGGTTTTGACTTTACAAGAGCCAGACACCAGTACAAAAAGGGTGTTGGAAATAATTCAAGAATTTGGCCAGGTAGCTGGATTTAAATTGAACAAACAAAAAACTAAAGTTTTGGAAAAAAAATTAACAGTTATGGAGAGGGAGAAATTCAAGAATGAAACAGGCTTGACAGTGGTTAAGAAGGTGAAATACCTAGGGGTTTATTTGACATCTAAAAATCTCTATAAAGATAATTATGAAAAATGCTGGTCAGAAATTAAAAAAGATCTAGAAATATGGTCAAATTTGAAACTGTCAATGTTAGGCCGAATTGCAGTTATTAAAATGAATGTATTGCCTAGAATGTTATTTTTGTTTCAAACTTTGCAGATTCTTGACAAGATGGACTGTTTCAAGAGGTGGCAGAAAGACATTTCGAAATTTGTCTGGCAGGGCAAAAAGCCCAGAATAAAATTTAAAATACTGACAGATGCAAAAGAAAGAGGGGGATGTGCCCTGCCGGACTTAAAATTGTACTATGAAGCAGCAGCGTTCTGCTGGCTGAAAGAGTGGATGCTCCTCAAGAACACAGATATCTTGGATTTGGAAGGTTTTAATAATACATTTGGTTGGCATGCATATCTATGGTATGATAAAATTAAAGTGCATAGGGCCTTTAAAAATCATATTGTCAGAAAAGCATTGTTTAATGTTTGGACAAGATACAAAGACTTGTTGGAAAATAAAACCCTTAGATGGGTGTCACCTTTGGAGGCTAAGGCATTGAAAAAACTCAATATGGAGGCCGGATGGCCAAAGTATTGGGAAATCTTGGAACAAGAAGGAGATAAACTGAAGTTACAGAGTCATGAGAAATTGAAACCCAATGTACGAGATTGGCTCCATTATTGTCAAATAATGGAGGTATATAAACAAGATAGGAAAATTGGCTTTCAGGTGGAGAAATCAAAATTAGAAACTGAACTGTTAGAACCCAATACTAAGAATTTGTCAAGAATGTATGATTTGCTGCTGAAGTGGAATACACAGGATGAAACGGTTAAATCAGCAATGATTAAGTGGGCACAGGACATTGGTCATAACATTATGTTTGCTGACTGGGAATGGTTGTGGAACACCGGGATAAAATTTACGGCATGCAATGCCTTAAATGAAAATATTATGAAAATGATCTATAGGTGGTACATGACCCCAGTCAAGCTAGCAAAAATTTATCACCTGCCTGACAATAAGTGTTGGAAATGTAAAGAAGTGGAAGGTACTTTTTATCACCTTTGGTGGACGTGCCCGAAGATCAAGGCCTTCTGGGAAATGATATATAATGAAATGAAAAAGATACTTAAATGCACTTTTCCTAAGAAACCAGAGGCCTTCCTCTTGGGCATTGTCGGCCAATTGGTCTTAAAGAGAGATAGAAACTTTTTTATGTACGCTACTACAGCAGCAAGAATCCTCATTGCAAAGTATTGGAAGACACAAGAGTTACCCACCTTGGAAGAATGGCAGATGAAAGTGATGGACTATATGACATTGGCCGAGATGACTGGCAGAATCCGCGATCAGGGGAAGGAGACGACGGAAGAAGATTGGAAGAAGTTGAAAATCTATTTGAAGGACTATTATAAACTTGATGAATGTTAAAATGTCAAGGCTTTGAGAATGAAAGGGTTACAGCGAGATAAGAATAGATTGAAGGAAATATTAGTAAGACACATCCTTGACAGAACTGTTAGAAGTTGCTGAAAAACTTTGGTCATCGAGATGCAAAAAGGGGAGGTATGGGGGAGTCTGAGAAACGAGGTTTATGAAAATTTGGTTATGAAATTATACGTGTTTGTATGTCTTTTTATATGTTTGTATTGTTCTAAAAATTCTCTGTAAAACTAATAAAAATATTTATAAAAAAAAACAAAGTTCAAGAGGTGACAAGGGCGATAATGGACTCCGACAACAGTGCCTGTGTGCAGTAGTGGTTGCCAGGACATAGTAGTGGTAGAGAGAGGAGCGTTTTGGCAGTATACTGGGCAGGAAGGAAGTGTGCAGAGCAGAAATGGAAAGTTACAGCAGTAATGAGAGGGTGGACTGGAGGGGCAGAGTCGCCTGGAGGCTGAGCAGAAGCAACACAGAGCAGCATGTGGATATCATACAGTCATAGGCATGTTGTGCTAGTGACTACTCCACCAAATGCTGTTTGGATGCTGTGGTTATTATGTTGGTGGATCACTGGTGGCTGAGCTGTTTGACACATTCCCATGACTTGGATTGCCCAGTAAAATACTTACCACTGATACCACCTGGCTCGGCAGCTGCAAGAGCCTTGGCTTCTTGCAGTTCTCTAAAATTTGTTCTCAAATTTTCCAAAAACACTTTCTTTTTTTCATGTAGTTGTTTCAAAGCCATTTCTACAAAGAAATATTTTACAAATATTAGCTGAAGTTTGGCAAATAGCCTTTCTTGAAAACATCTCTCACAAACTAAAAATACAGTGGTGCCTCGCAAGACGAAAAGAATCCGTTCTGCGAGTCTCTTTGTCTTTCGGTTTTTTCGTCTTGCGAAGCAAGCCCATTAGCAGCTTAGCTGATTAGCGCTATTAGCGGCTTAGCGGGCTTAGCGGATCAGCTGATAAGCGGCTTAGTGGCTTAGCAGATCAGCTGTTAAGCGGCTTAGCGGCTTAGGATCAGCTGATAAGCGGCTTAGCGGCTTGGGAAAAAAGGGGGGGAACCCGCAGGAACTCACAAGACATTTTCATCTTGCAAAGCAAGCCTATAGGAAATTCATTTTGCGAAGCACCTCCAAAACGGAAAACCCTTTCGTCTAGCGGGTTTTCCGTCTTGCGAGGCATTCGTCTTGCGGGGCACCACTGTATCTAAAGGACAGAGCTCAAATGAATGGTTTCTTTAGAATATATGACATTATTTTATTTCTTATACAACTATTGAGGCACATGGTCACTCAGTACCGTGAGGATATGCAAATGTCTAGCTCACGTAAGACTATATAGAACCTTTATGCTTAATAATTATAGAACTCAATGGTGTTTTTAGCAATTAATTTTTAGCAATTAATAGCTAAAAAAATTGTTTTACATGCTTCTCTGCTACTTGAATTATATGAGATGCAGAGTGACATTTAGCTGTGATAAAGAACCGTTAGTTCTTATCTGAATGGCAGTTCTGTAGGCACCACCTTGTAGTTGAAGGCAGGAAAGAGAATTTGATAGAAGTAGGCAGCTTCCAGAATCCTATTTGCATCCTTATCAAGCTCAAACAAATCAGCTGCACAAGACAAAACACAGAAAAGAGGAAGAAAATACCTACCTCCCTAATAAAAATGTTTAGAATTCTAAACATTTTACATATTTTTTTAGAAAACTTAAAAACTAGGTAACTTAAATGAAGCGGTCAAGAAACTAGGGTGAGGTCTCATGACCTTTGCAAGCAACACAGAATTACCATTCAGATAGGAACCAGCAATTCCTTCTCGTGTTGCTGTAGAAGGTCATCTTTATTTTTATTTATGTAGTTATTTATGAGATTTAGGGGTGATATTAAGCTTCCCTATGTTGGGCAGGATCTACGATTTCTGGGTCAATTCTGTAGTTTCTAGTAAAGGAGCTAGGTGATGCTTGTGTAGCTGCCTTAGAGACTTCAGCACCATTAGATGTTGAAGAAGGACTCCCCCTGAAGTAACTGGTGTAATTTCTGCCATGTTCCGAAGGTGCTGGGTGGCATTCCTTCTTTGGTCATTTGGAAACCAGAGATTGTACAAAGCAAGGTGCTGGCGATGGGCTAGAAAATAAATCCTGTAGCCCTGAAGTTGAGTACTGAAGTTGAAGACTACCTCCCACTGGATGCAGACTAGCATCATTGCTGTGACCCCCTTTAGAGGGGGTCTACCCTCTACCAGTGTTAGTATCTTGCTGGGGCCTTGCAGAGCAGTAAGATTAGTTTCAGCAAGAGTGGTTGGGTATGGAATCCATGCCCTGTGGACAAAAGCCATGAACGTCATATGAAGGAAAACAACAAAAGAAATAGCTCTCCAGGCAAGAAAAGACAAGAACCTCCTTCTGTTGCAAGATTTAACTAAGCCATCTTTAAGGGCATATTCCCTGAAAATTTGCCCCATAAGTCAACTCTAGCTGTGGTATAAGCATCCCAGTGCTTCAGCCATAGGTTCTCCTTCTGACACCAGAGAGTGAGCTGCAAATTGTGTGCTGCCAAGTGTGGCATCATCCATAAAAGCTGTTGCTCTGTATATCTTGAGGATGGGCTGGTCCTGATGAGGATTGCCAAGGAGGTCATCCAGCCATATTAGGGAAGCTCAAGTTAACATAGAAGCAAAGCAAGAAGTATACATGGTTAGGGCTGCTATCTCATGAAACCTGCAAACAGCAAGTCCAGCTTCCTCTCAGTAGAAGTTGGGCATCCTCATATTTAGGCAGGAGAAATTCCTTTAGGCAATGAATTAAGAAACAAGTGTGTCAATGGCTGGAAGCTTCAGCATGTCCATAAATTCGAACTCTAAATTACCAAATTTGTCAGCCATAGAAACAGACTAATAAAGGGGAGTACTATTCAGCCTTGGTTACGGTTTTGAAAGGACTGGGAACTGGAAGTGATTTCACAGAAGGCTTTGGTTCAATTATTACTGCTGCTCCCTTAGAAGGTGCAGAAGGGGGCTCAGCAAGGTTGTTGTTAATACCAACTGCCCCCCCCCAACTCTGCATACTAAAGGAACAAAGTAGGAATAATGGATGAGAGATTTGCTCTTCTACTTATGAACCTTCACTCCACTCCCTACTCTCACATTCAGGATTCACAGATAAGAGAGAGGTTAGGTACAGCGGAAAAAAACCATCACACATGCTATCTTTCCTTCTGCTAAAATGGCTAAGGTAGGAAGGAGGGTCAGAGAGAGAGGGGGAGGGAGGGGGAGAGAGATTTCTTTATTCTTGATTCTGAGTTTTGAAAGAAACGGGCAAGAGAGCCATGGAAAAACAGAAATCAGAGGGCTTCTCAGAGAAAAGAGGAAGACCAGAGGGGTAAGGGTGGAGAAGAAACACTGAGGCAAACCACAAGCAGTTCCAGAGAAAGAGTAGTGTGGTGGGAAAATGGAAGAACAAGAGGAACAAGCTAAGGAAAAATTTGAAAAGGAAATAGAAATAGCCTAAGTAAAGAGGGAGCTAGATATAAATGCAACCATTTCAACAAAAGCAGGAAATTGAACTGGATTCTGGGAGCTGCCCACTTCACCTGCCTTCAATCACAAAGTGACACTGTAACCTTCAATAATTACCTCCACTAATGAAAGAATGGATTCTGCAATTAAATATGTCACATATTCTATATTCACCTCTGTCTTTCATTTGTTTTTCTGAATCAGTATCCTGTATATTTTGTATATCTTGAATAATTGCTTCCAGGCCTGCAGCCAAAAGCCTTCTTTGTTCAGTGAGGTGTTGAAATTTTTTCTCTACAAAAAACGGGGGGGGGGGAGAAGGTTTTAGCAACAATAGAAATGTATTTCTTAACATAGCCTTCAAACTGCAAGATGATTATCCCGCAAGGTGTCATTTGTCTTTTGGAATAAATAATTATTCTCTACTGTGCAATAGCAATACTGTTGCAAGCAAGTACAACTGAGGCACAAATATTCCTCAAGGGGAAAGAAGAGAGCAACCAAATTCGAAGTTGGGGTGGGTGATTTTTGTGTTGCTTGTTTCTCTTGTACTGTCAGTGATGCTTTCTCTTCATTCTCATTTGTTCTAGAATAAAGACAGCCATATCTAAAAAGGAACATGTTAGCTGTTGCATATAAAACTGAGAAAGGTAGAATAATTCACTTACAACCTCAGTTTTAAATAACAGTCCCGGATAAAATGACAACTTTTATTGTAAAAAAAATGTTTATAAATATATATTTTAAATACATTTGGTCAATAGGCATATGCTGGGGGTAAAAACAGAAGTTTATTATTTCGTGAATGTCTCTTCACTGGGCATTCCTGAGGGCATTGCAGACAACTGGGATTACACCTCCTACAACACCTGCCTATGAGCCAGATCCCCTAGAGCTTTCTTCTGGGAGAGAAGCCACTCTCTGCCTCCTAGATCAGAAACAACAGCAACCAGAACCAACAGCAGGCTCATGCACAGGTTGAACCAAAACGGTTCCATTTGTTTGTGTACTGTAATGGGTATGAGTTACTCGTGCGTAAACTGGTGCCTTTCTCGATTAATTTGCCTTGTTAAACCTTTCTGACTGCACAGCCCCTTCTCATCGTGGCTGCCTCAGTCACTGGCAGAATCTGTCAGTGGGCGTTTCTTGAACCTCTTCCAGCATAAAAGTTGTTTGACACCCAGTCTCCTCCTCCTCTCACTGCGCGGGAGTCTTCTGCGCAGGGAAGGCGTGGGTAGCGGGGGACCTGGGCTCTCCTCACTGATGTCCAGTGAAGAGTCCTGGAGCCCTCTCTCCAATTCCCCCGTCTGCCCCCCTTTATCCCTGGTGTTGCGCTGATTGGCTTCCCCCTCTACTGAGCTGTTTCTCCCCCTGCTGCTGGGTCCTTCGCCAGCATCATCTGGGAGCCTCCCCTTCGCCTCTCACTCCGATGTCAGTTCCCTGACATGTCCTTTTTGATGTGTTCTATTTATTGTTTTGAGTACTTTTGCAACATTTGTGTAAGCAACCTTGAGCATGGTTTTAACTATGGAAAGACGACATACACACAAGATTATGATGATATTTAAACATATGATATACCTACCATTGATACTGCTTGGTTGAGTAGTTGCAAGTGTTTGTGCTTCTAGCCAGTTTTTGAGATTTGAGTCCAAGCGTTCCAAAAACAGTTTTTTCTTCTGTAAAAGATGACTTAAATCCCTTTCTAGAAATGAAGATGTTTTTAAAAATTAAAACATAGTTTTAAATGTTATTTTTACAGCTAGAATCATAGGAGATCATAAATTGTGAAAAGTAGTTTCTGAGACTATATATAGAGTACAATGACAGTACATAATATTATGTTCTTGGCAATATTTCAATACATAATAATCTCTAGATTGTTTTGATTACTATAGTTATAATACTTGTGCTTATGTACAAACACATTTATTATGTACTCACCAATGGGTCTTATTACTCCACCTGTCTCAGAAAGACGAGATTTCATTTTCTGTGAATCTTCCACAACTCTTTCCAGGTTTTCAATCAAAGTCTTTCTTTCCTCATTTAACTTCTTTAATAGATTATCTACATGACAATTTTCCACAATTTGTTTAGAAACACTTTAAGGATATTACTAAGGATGTTGACATGAACTTTAATATTAGATAATACAATTAATACTATATTACATACATGCAATACATTTAAACCTAACGACCATTTGTCTTTCTGAAGTTGCTGCATTAAGTATTTTTTCTGTGTTTGACTGTTACCTCATTTTTCCTCAACAAAAATCATTTGAATGTTTAAAATGTCTCAAGTTACCATTCAACTCTGTTAAATATGAAATAACACAAGCAGTGTTGGAAACCCAAGCTGAAAGATAGTGAGTAAAAAAAACCTCTATCATTAATCAGCAGTGATTTTATGTATTCATAAGGAAGGACAACTGGAGTAGAATTGCCAATTGGACTAAGAATGGTTTAATTTTGGCTGAAACTGTGCTCTTCTTTTTGCCCAGCTATAGATTAATCTCATTACCTACCCACTCAAGTAAGCACCATTTTCACAGTTGTTGTCATGTCTTTTTGTACTTAATATGTTATGTGCTTTCCATATAATAAAGGAATGTGAATGTCTAATGTTCAACAGAAGAAGAAAGAACTCAAAGGTCATGATGGTCAGTATTACCTTTTGAATACACAGATTTCTACATTCTAACGTCCCTGTCAGGATGGAAAACAATAGGTTCTATTCCTAGAGACTTACAAAGCCAACTAGATACTTGAACTTTCTAAAATATTTGACTGTTCATCATAGCTGTTCTGTCTGAGTTGTAGAACAGCAGAGTACTGAATATCTGTATCAGTAGATAATATCTACTGAAATAGAAGGACATTGCATTTCAGGTTTGTATCTTTAAGATATTAACAGAACTAGCAGCAAAAATAATCATATACATACCACTGCTAGGGCCTGGTTGGGTAGCTGCAAGAGCCCAAGCTTCTTCTAGCTCTTTCAGGTTGGATTCCAAATTGTCCAATAAATGTTGCTTCCACTCTGACAGTTTATATAATTCCTTCTCTATAAATAGGAATATTTTAGAATTATCTCTTGAAAAATATGTCCTAACTGCTAAGTAAGGATGATATCCAACTAAGGTATACTCAAAGTAGACTCACCGAAGTACCTTCATTTCAATGGATCTACTCAGAGTATGATGAACTTGGATATCACCCATTTTCACATAAAATGAAGAAACATATTCAAATGTAAAAACTTGCTTCTTTTGTAACAAGACAAATTTCATCCATCCTTGCAGCTTTTAAAGCAAGGGGTAAAGGCTAACTGAAATTCTTCTGAAAGTGTCAAAAATTGTAGGGCGCCTAGGGTGAAAATACAAAAGTTGACCTTTTATCTATTTACAATATTTGTATGCCAATTGTCCACCTAAGTATCTTAAGTACGTAAATATCTTTAAAACTTAATACAGTGGATTAAATCAACATAAAATACAATGTAAAATCTAAAAAATATATAATTATAACAAATTTCTAAGAAAATTTGGAAACGCATTATGCTATATATTTAGTTTGTGGTCTCACACATTCTTTATTCACTTTAATTAAGCTTGCAACTCCTGGAATAGTATGCAGACTTAAGCACCTACAAGTGAAATTTAATCAGTATTTACCAGGTGATTTTGAAACCTGAAGCTGTACATCTCTTAGTACCATCTTGTGTAGAATTTCTTCTAGTTCTGCAGTCAAACGTTTTCTTTCCTCGGCTACCTCCTTTAGTTTATGCTCTACAAAAAAATTTCAGGCCAATTCATAACACACTATTAATGCAATTGAAATAAAAACATTACAAAGTGCAATTAGTATACAAAATTATCTAACCATTTTAAATAGGAATGCTTAGCACTATCACAGTAATGCAGACAGAAATTCTATAACACAGTGCAGCATTTTTTCCCCATCATATTGCACAGAGAGCTAAGTCTTACATAGAACATGTCCTGGAACATATCCTGGAAAGTGCAGATATCATGCAAAACCTGACAGGGAGCTTGCTTTTTCTTTTTCTTTTTTCTTTTTCTTTATAATGACATACAAAAACAAGCAATGGCATTTATTGATATCATGTAGCATATTAGAGCTTGGTGATTAGGTTCTGGTGCAGTCTAGAAGGCTTTAAGTCCTGATTTTTTAAGCAGTGGAAGCTCCTCAATGAGGGCAGAGGTAGCATCCTCCAGAGCCCACCACACCCTCCAGTCACAACCTGGGCAACTCCCAGTTTACATGGGGGTTACATTCCAAGGCACTGTGTGTTTGAAATTTCGAACACCATTGAAAAAGCCTGCAAACACCTCATTCCACTCCCGCCCCACACCTTTCTGTGATTTTTTGGGTCACTTTCAGGCTCAGTGTGATGCATGCATGTGTGGTTGCACACATATTGGACGTGCCTAAAATGGTCACTGCCTGTGCAAGGCATACTTGCTTCCCACCAGAGGTCAGTTTGACCTCTGTGCTAAGAATGCACACTTTTCTTCCCCCAATCAGTTCTGCCAGTTGCCTCCATCCCTGAGCAAGCCCATCTTTCTCCCAGGGAAAGGGTATTTTTTTCCTGTGTAAAAGTGCTTCAGGCAAGGTGTTGCTTCAGGCAAGGCCCAATGCTCCATTTTTTACCCAGCAGGACACATATTTGGTGGAGTGTTGCTTATGGCTGACCTGAACCAATTGTGATGGTCGGGGTGTGGCTGCACAGAGCAAGCGGGAGGTGAGTAGCTGGTATCTCTCACTCAGACGACTAGTGAACATGTGAGAGGAAAGGACTGGAGGAAGGAAGCCATGAAGGCAAAGCCACAGAGGCATGGAACTGCAGACTTTGCTGCTTGGCAGTGGCAGCTATTTGTAATTAACCAGCATAGGTTTTGGAATATTGGGTTTCTGGTGGGAAATCAAAGCACAAAATTTCCACCCTGTGTCCTGATCTTCCCCCACCCTTGGATTCAACTGTAGCAACTGATATTGTAACATGAACACACTCTAGAGAAAAAAGCAAATGTCTTGATCCAGGGCACAGTGAGGCAGTCACCTCAGGGAAGCACACAGCACACTTGCTGCTCATTGCCACAAGGTGCTTACATCTGGCCACTGCTGTGCCCCTTGCTGCTGCCAGGTGCACACTGCTGGTCATTGTCAGGCACTTGCTGCCACCACCTGCTCCTCTCCAGCTTCCCTTTACTTTCCAGGCTATCTCTAGGCAGCCGTGGCTGCAGAGGAAGAGGCAGTGGGTGGGAGGCATTTTCAAGTTTCCCTGCAGCAACAAAACATCCAGGGCCAGCCCTGTCTCAGCCATTCCTCACCCTGCTTTGCAGTGCCTATACTTATTAGACCTGTTTAGGGTTGTGGGTTTTTTTAAAAGCAAACAATAGCACTATTGTTGTCAAGCTTCATAATGGTGCACAAAGTGAAAACACCAAACGGAGAGGCAATCAATAAAAAACAGCAAGGCAGGAGGAAAACAACTCAAAAGCCTGCAGCGCACAGCTGATCTTCCAACATCCCTTCCCAAACATTTAATTTTTATCTAGCATAGGCATTCACCTCTCCCTTCTCCAGCTCTGCAAGACCTCAATTGGTTTGAAAAAAGAGATGGTGAGAGGGTGAGCAGGCAATACAGTCGTACCTCGGGTTAAGTACTTAATTCATTCCGGAGGTCCGTACTTAACCTGAAACTGTTCTTAACCTGAAGCACCACTTTAGCTAATGGGGCCTCCTGCTGCCGCCGCGCCACCAGAGCCCAATTTCTGTTCTCATCCTGAAGCAAAGTTCTTAACCTGAAGCACTATTTCTGGTTTAGCAGAGTCTGTAATCTGAAGCGTATGTAACCCAAGGTACCACTGTAGTTGCTTTGGGGAGAATACTTATGTGAGGAGTGATGGAGAGGATGGAACCAATGGAAGGATTCCGTATGTGTGTGAGAGCTATTTGGAGGAACAAAGTGGTAATCCTGTTTAGGTTGAGATGAGTAACATATGGATTTGCAGTGTGAATCAGGAAATGTATAATATGCAAGAATTACAAGATCTAACTGATCAAACTTGCTTGCTTAAAAAATAATTTTGGCCAAATAATTACCGGTAATACACACCTTTATTATTGTACTTTGTGACTAGGCAGGCTTGCACAGCAATCATTCTGTGGTTGTGCCCACAACAGTTTACACAGATTTGGAAATGTGCCCATGAGTCCCAAAAGATTGACAGTTTAAACATTGTTTGCTGCTGTTACAGCAAAGTCACAAGAGAACAGGCACTCTCTATGCCTACCTCAACCAAAATGCCTTGCTCTGAGGAAGGACAGCCGTTTCGGAGCATCTGGCCCACTGGGACCTTTGCTCCTGAAGGGGCAATGGGGACAGATCAAGGCAGGGCTTGGAATAAGGTCATTTGGGTGGCCAAGCACCTCTTTGGACTGGTGTGGGTTTCTCCATGTCTACAAGGCCTGGGTTAGCTGTAATCCTGACTTATATATGTTTTAGACTAACAGAAATCATGAGAAATCACTGTATACATACTATTGATTGTGCCTGGCTGAGCAGCTTCAAGAACTTCAGCTTCTTCTAGTAGTCTCTGATTGGATTCCAACTTTTGCAGCAACTGTGTCTTCTTCATAGCCAATTCTTCTAATTCTTCTTCTGCAAACACACACACATAATAACCTTTTGAAAAATGGTTTCAAATGTCCTTGTAGCTAATAGCATCACAGAACAAAAGCCAGCCCATCTGAATTTATCTGCCCCCACCCCCGCCCCTGTGGTGAAGAAAGCCTAGAATATGGACTATTTCACTAACTACCTGGGGCTCTGCAGATCATGGGCTAGCATATTTTTCCATCAGGAAGATTATGCATCCATATGTAGTTCCTTATGCCCTGTGCCTCTGGGAAAAGAGTCTGGACCCTGGAATGTATCATCAGCTACCAGTGGCACTAATGTACACCAATATATCTATAACTATATTATACCTAATATGTGTTTTGTTTTTGAGTTTTTAAAATAATTTTATTTATTTGAGTTTCTGATATAATTCCATGTCAACAAAATATGGACAAAAATACAGTAAGAAAAGAATCTCTAAAATAAAAAAGAGGTTGCAATTTAAGATTTCCTAGACAAAAAAAAAAAAATCCATAACCCACTTCCTCTCCTCTCCTTCCATGGTTCCTTTTATCTCTTTTTCCTGCGTTTCCTTGGTTCACCCCAGCTGTTGTAGCTACTTTTATGAACTTTATTTATTTCTTACACTGCTGAAAATCTTACCATCCTGCTAGGTAGATAGTTTGCTTATAAAATTTTTTCATATACTTTATTCTATAGAAAAAAAATATATATCCTGTCCTTATATCTTTCATCATTTTGATTTCTTATTCTAGTGGTCATTCCTGCAAGCTCTGCATATTCTAACAGTTTAATGTGTCATTCTTCTTTTGTTGATACCTTGTCCATTTTGAGGTTAGTAACACATGGGTGGCTGTTGTCGTGTATAGGAACAAATTTCTCTGTTTTTTAGTGACTTCTGTTGTTATTAACCCCAGCAAAAAAATTTCTGGGTTTTTAGAAAAGGATTTTGAAAACATTTTTAGTTCATTATAGATCATTTCTCAGTAATTTTTAATTATGTTACATGACCACCACAGGTGATAGAAGGTTCCATCTACTGTCCTACATTTCCAACAATTACCCTTTATTGATTTTGACATTTTCACTAGTTTATTTGGTGTCAAATACAATCTATGCTGCATCTTCATAAAAATTTCTCTTAACATGTAGCATGCTGTAAACCTTGAATTTACTTTCCACACTTGTTCCCATAAAATCAATATTGTGTCCAACGTCCCTAGCCCAACTTACCATTGAAGACTTTACCATTTCCTCCATTTCCCCCCACTCAAGTAATGTTATACATTTTGGATAATATTTTGACCCTGGATCCTAAAAACACATTTTCACCATATTTTTTTATCTAGCTTAAATATTGCATTCAACTGATGGTAACTTAACCAATCTGTTTCGTATTGTCCTATCATAATCTAAAGAAACAACCCCATTTAGATCACCCATTAACACAACTTTCCCCTCATATACCTCAAATGATTTCTCCTATAGGTCTTTGTAAAATTCCAGGTTTTGTTCGTTTGGAGTGTACATTCCCACAATTATCCATCGTTTCCCTGCCCATTTGACCTCCATCCCATTATTCTACCTTCTACCTTCATCCCTGAATATTTGTTTAGGATCTGATTTGGGATTAACATACAAAACCACTCCCCTTTTCTTTTTTTTATCTGAGGAGATTAAATCTTGCCCCAAACTTTTGTTTATAGTTTCCTGTAAACATATGATGTCCATTTTTTTGTTCATACAGGGCATGTGCTATTTGATTTCTTTTGGTTTTATTGTTAAATCCATTTACCTTCCATGAGAGCACTTTCAAGTGCATCCCGGAGCCCTCTTCTTTTAAACCTTTACTACTCTTCCTCTTCCTCCTCTGTATCTGCAGCTGCAGCTAGTGCAAAATATGGTGGCTGAACTGCTCACAAGGGTAGAATATCACCATCAAACTGCACTAGCAGCCAGTTAGTTATAGACAGAGCCTCTGTCTATAATCTTTGTGAATTCTTGGAGAATGGGTGAGGTCCCTGCAGACTGGAGACAGGCAAATGTTGCCACCATCTTCAAAAAGGACAAAAAAGAAGACCTAGGGAACTACCGACCAGTGAGCTTGACATTGATACTATGAAAGGTCCTTGAACAGATAATTTAACAGTCCATCTGTGAGCACTTAGAAAAGGATGCTGTGATTACTAAGACCCAGCATGGGTTTTTCAAGTCATGACAGACGAATCTCATTTCTTCGTTTGATAGAATTACAAGGGGAATGCTGTGGATGTAGTGTATCTTAATTTCAGTAAGGCTTTTGACAAAGTCTCCTATGCATATGTATCAACTGCCTTGTGTTTATAATATAGTATTATTTCTACTCAAAGCTATATTTCATAGCCTATGATTAATTTTCTCCTGATGTAAATGTACAGGAAAACGGCACACTATGACCCTAGAAACACATTGCTATTGGTGACACCTCCATGTATGCGTGCACATGTGATTGAGAGCACATACTAATAGGGTAACTTGCTTCTACCTCCTTTTTCTCAATAGCCTGATAATTGGGCTTACAACACTAGAAACCCGGGGGGGGGGACCCTGAAGGTCATATATTGTCCACCTACCAGCAGAATCAATCTGTCCTTTTTGTGAAGAACGCCGCTGTATTTCGTGTAGACTATGCACAGCTTCTCTTAGATCTTCAGTCAAACGCTTTCTTTCTTGAGCTAATTCTTCTAATTTATGGTCTATAAAAAAATTTGGGGCAATTTATAATACAATAAGTGTGCTAAATGACTACAGAATAAAATAAGTGCACTAAATGAGTGCATTAAATGGCTGGGTTTGTTCTCTACCATTTTGCGTATCTTTCTTTTGTTGCCTTCTTGTGTGAGTAGCATCACTGGCCACACTGTGAGTTTCTTGTGTGTAAAACTAACTTTACTTATACCATTTTCTTTTACCAGCAGGGATATTTAAAGACTTACAATTACTGCTTTTTTAAAAACGTATTTGCTAATCCTGAGGCAACAAAGCCTAACGCCGAGAGGAGGGGGGCCTTCTTCAAATACATGCTTGGACATGTATTTCTGTTTGGACAGCAGTGGGTGTTGTGAAATCATCATGCTAACAGAAATTCCTCATTGGTGAGATAGGTGCATTCTGTGCATGATCATGCCATTTATTTATGAGGCTCATAATTCATAACCAGACCTGCACTTTCTTCTCAGTAAGTCAATCAGGAAGAGCATTGTCTTTTTTCTTTGTATTTTTTAAAGTCAGCCCACCAGAAGATCTGGAGACCTAATTTAAAATTCCTTCTCTTGACACAGGGTCATTGTGTGGTATTGAGTACAATATATTAATCTGGTGCACTTTCAGTCAAACAGTTAGTCAACAGGCATGGCTTACAGCCGAAGCGAAACAATTATCAAGTAGCACTTTAAAAGTTAGCAAATGTATTATTACATCTGCTTTCATAGAATGCATCTGCTGAAGTAAAGTGCAGCCCAATAAATATTATGTCATAATAAATGTATTAGTCTTCAAGGTGCTACTACGTTCTTTTTGTTGTTTTGCTAGAAGTGCATTATGATCTACTTCACAGGGTTGTCATGATGATAAAGGGTTAAAAATATTTTGGCAAACTTAAAATGCTATTACAAAAAAGGAGGATGGTGCAGATGACGATCAAAGCCTATACACAGAACAGAAACATAGAACGCACCCTGCTTGCAAACCCCACCCAAGCAAGCCTGTCCCAGCAGAAAGCCACACACTGGATTTGCTGAGGACTTACATATAAAGTCTAATGCTTCTAAGCCTTAATATCTTGTGTCTCAGATTCTATTTTCCTTTAATTTTTACATTATATTATATATTTTTCATGATTCCAAAACTATATTGTGACTGATAGGGTAAGTTTGTAAGTGCCTAGCAAAAATCTCCTAGAATTGTTTCCAGTTTCTTACCCAGAGGCACCTCTCTTATGTCATTGCTCAATACACAAGTGAATCCTTTTTAAAACACACACACACACACACACACACACACACACACACGATAAGGTTGCTCTTGCCAAAGAACCACAGCAGCTATCCCTTCAGACATTTGGCAGGAGTCATGACCTCAGAAGGGGCAAACTTGCCAGTAAATTTCATCTACTTCCAGTCCACCCAAATATTTTAAAAGTTAAAGAGACAGTATTTTTATGGAAAAGATCACATTTTAGAGGTATCCACAACAAAAGTCCCTGGGTTCATTTGTTTGTAGTTTGATAGGCTTAATCCACTTTGGAGGGGCTGATATGCTTATAAACTTCATTTACCTCTGTCAAAAGGAAAAGGTTATAGTTTTTTGTCCTCCAAAAAGTGAATGAAGAATAGGAAAAAGTGGACTTTGAGAAATAAGTTGAATCAAGCAACCCACAAAGCACCTTGGACCAAGGGAATCTGTTTTACAAAATGCCAAATTTGGGTATGTATGCTCCTAAAACATACCACTGTCAGTGCCTGGATGCAGAGCAGCAAGCGCCTGAGCTTCCTGTAGCTGTTTCCGATTGAATGCCAAACTTTCCAGTATCAGAGATTTCTTCTCCGATAGTTCAAATAATTCATTTTCTGGAAAATGAAATGTTTTTAAAATTTAAATCATGGTTAAATCACTTGAAAAATATCATACGTGCAAAAGATGAAGAAACTTGTGCAAAAATGAAATCTTTAATTAAAAATAAAAACTTAATCCGACAGTACAGATCTTAAGACATGGTAAGTGAGTCAAATGAAAACCTTCTGGAAAGGTAACAAAGTAATTTCCCAGGGTCAATGCTGTCCCCTCCCCCTCTTCAATTTAAAAAGTAGTCGTCCCCCCCAAGCTCAGCACTCACTATAGAAATGGCTACCACACCCATCATTTTACTACTGCAATGACAATCTTCTGAGGTGCTGGGAAGTTTTTGCCTCTGCACATGAGTCTGAGAATGTTCTGAACAGTTCCCATTGAGTTCATGAAACAGTGTACCTTGACCTGTTCTTAATGAATTGTTGACCACATCTACGGACTGCGATTGTTATGTTCTTTCAAGTCATGCAATATCAATCATTAGTAATCATGTGTTCCCTTTCCCAACCTTCATGATTAATGCCCTTACATTGTATTCATGTCAACCAATCAGCAACGAGCGCACCTGTGGCAATGTTGTAATATTCAATAAAAGAGTCCCCTCAGAACTCGCTCGAGAGATGCCTCTCACATGACACTTGCTACTCGTCTGTCGTTACTTCAACCCAACATCTGGTGACCCCGACGTCCAGAACCGAGGACTCCGATTCATTGTCTGCTCGCTTGGCAGAAATGTGCAGATGCCGTTGCTAAATTAGGACCTCAGGCATCATCTCCTTCGGCCCCTGCCCTTTTAGCCGTTGCAGACAATCCCCCACCTTACCCAAAGCTTTTGCCCCCTTCGCAACCCTGCCAACCCCTCCCTACGTCTCAACCGTCTCAGCCCACATCCCCCACATCCCTCCTTCGCCTGCCACAGCCCCTGTGTGCCCCACAGGAGCTGTGTGCACCGCACTTTCTATGGCTAGGCAGAAAGGGCTCCTGTCCTTAGAGGAAGAGTCTGCATGGGCTGGTGAAATGCCATCTGCTTTCCCTATCACCTATACAAACCCAGGCACTGCTCAACAGCAGGTATTATACGAGACGCTTCCTTATTCTGTAATGAGAGAATTAAGGAAAGCCATTACTGACTCTGGTATAAAATCCTCTTACGTGACAGGAATGCTGGAGGGAATAGCAAATGGTTATATAATGCTACCTCAAGACTGGAAAGATCTGATGCGCATGCTTTTATCCCCGGCTCAGTATGTAGTTTTTGAAAGTGAATTTAAACATAGCGTGTCAGCCCTGGCTGATCCACAGCATTCAGCCAATCAACTTTATGGCGCTGGTCAGTATGATAATATAACAGCCCAGGCGACGCTGACACCTTTACATTTCAGTCGCACTGCGACCTGTGTACAACGCGCCTTTCGCAAAGTCCCTGTCTCAGGACAACCACTTAGCTCCTTTGTTAATATTAAGCAACAGCATTCAGAGCCCTACCATCAATTTATAGATAGATTGAAAGAATCAGTCCCTAGGCAGATTGATAACACTACAGCTCAAAATGAATTGATGAAAAAATTGGCTTTTGAAAATGCAAACACTGACTGCAAGAATGAGTTGCAATCAATCATACATCGCCCTAAATATGACCTTGCCGATATGATTCAAGCTTGTACAGATGTTGATAGCCAGAGCCATGCGATGTCTTTGCTTGCCTGCGCAATCCAGGCTTGCAATAAGCCTACGGGCAACTGCTTCAATTGCAAATGCCCAGGCCATTTCGCTAAACACTGCAGAGCCCCTGGCGGGGGGGGGGGCAAACAGGAATGGTGATGCCAACAAGGCTAAACCTTCCAAAAAATGCCCAAAATGCGGGAAAGGCTCTCATTGGGCTAATCAATGCAGGAGTCTGGGAAACTCCATAGTGGCCCCCCTCTCAGGCCAGGACAAATAGAGAGCTTTCCGCCTTTAGTTTCCGCTGCTGAAAAATTTTCTAAAAATGCACCCTCTGAATTTGCTATTGATTTGGTCAATCAAGAGACCAAAGACATTGTTTTACCTGGTGAAATTGTGCTTATGCCCACCCAGTTGGCGGGCCCTCTACCGCCTAAAGTCGCAGGCTTAATTTTACCCAAATTTTCTGCGGCCAAAGAAGGAATCCAGGTTATTCCAGGAGTTCTGGATCCTGACTATGTGGGCACAATAATGGTTCAACTTTGGAGCCATATGCCCATGCAGTTAAAGAAGGGTGAGTCCTGGGTGCATTTGGTGGTGCTCCCTTCTCACCCTACTGCTTCTATTATGGATAGTAATTTGCACGAGCTCACTCCTTTTCCCCCACAGCTGTTAGCTGTAATCCAGCGGATTGGTGAACAGAAGCTTCTTCGTAAGTACAAAATAAATGGCAAGGTTCTGGAAGGCTTGATTGACACGGGCGCGGACATTTCTGTAATTTCCAGTAGTTGCTGGGACCCCACATGGCCCCTTGAGTCTGCCTCTGCAGTTTGGGGTGTAGGTGGACCTCAAACCTCTTCCAAAAGCATACAGTGGCTGCCTGTTTCTCTGCCTGATAGCTCTGAAACCATTGCATATATCCAGCCTTGCGTGCTAAAAATCCACCTCAATCTGTGGGGCAGAGACCTATTACAACAATTACAAGTCAACCCAACACTGAGGCAATAAATATGATGGTGGTGGCTGCAGTCATTTTCTTCCAGCCTTCTATAGTGAGCACTGGGCTGAGCACTGTCAGCTCTCTTTGCTGCTCCTGGGTAAAATTATGAGGACATGTTTCAAGTAGGGGCAGCCAGTGGCAATCTTTCTGGTGCTCTCCAAAGAGCAGCTAAGCAGCTTCTACAGAAGCCACTACTATATTAATTTATGCCCGGGGGGGCACCCAGGTGGTACAGGTAGGGAGACAGGACAGGTTGTCTACAGCTCTCCCAAACTTGACAGCAGCCCTGCCCCAGAAATGACACAGATATGCCAGGCAAGACCCAAGGCCCTTTCTACCTCTTTTCGGAGAACTTTTTATTGAAACAACAAAAAGTGACTGTAGACAGAAGGTCATTCATTCTCAACTTACCACTAGATGACGCAGTTATAGGCGCCACTGAAACATGACGCTGTGCCTTTTGTATATCATGCATAGTTGCCTCTAGATCGGCAGCCAAACGTTGTTTTTGCTCAGCAAGCTGTTTCCGTTTCTCCTCTAAAAAATAATTTCAGACCAAATTTTGTGACAAAATATTAATTTGCCTTCATTTAGTACCTTAATTAATTTACTGCACTATATATAATAGCACAATTAGCATTCAGTATCTAAAATATTTGGGACGCGGGTGGCGCTGTGGGTAAAAGCCTCAGCGCCTAGGGCTTGCCGATCGAAACGTCGGCGGTTCGAATCCCCGCGGCGGGGTGCGCTCCCGTTGTTCGGTCCCAGCGCCTGCCAACCTAGCAGTTCGAAAGCACCCTCAGGTGCAAGTAGATAAATAGGTACCGCTTACTAGCGGGAAGGTAAACGGCGTTTCCGTGTGCGGCTCTGGCTCGCCAGAGCAGCGATGTCACGCTGGCCACGTGACCCGGAAGTGTCTCCGGACAGCGCTGGCCCCCGGCCTCTTGAGTGAGATGGGCGCACAACCCTAGAGTCTGTCAAGACTGGCCTGTACGGGCAGGGGTACCTTTACCTTTACCTTATCTAAAATATTTAATATAAATGAGCGTATTATATATTGCTCACTGAATGTTCAAATATTAATTGCCTGATTCAGATGTAACACTAAACCATGGTTTGTCTTGACATATAATATTGTATAAAAACATGCAATGATTCTTACTGATGTAGCATATTAAACATATGTATTAATAGGGAGATAAGATTTGAGTTATGATGGCTATTATGGGAAAAAAGAACTACTAAGAAACAAAATATAAGAATGAGAATGCTCTGCGAAACTCCAAAATTCATAGAAGCAGTAAAGAATCATATGGGGAGGGGAATCATAAACTGGCCAATGAGGACCGAACATGTTCACTAGCCACAGAATACTGACTGTGTGTTGGAGGAGAATGGAAACCCAATGAGGGGAGGGGAGGGGAGGGGAGGGGAGGGGAGGGGAGGGAATGGAGTCTCCTGAAAGAAAGCATAGCTGTCTGGTTGGCATAATGAACAGGAACAGCCCACACTGTAACATTTTGTTGCAGATCCCACATGTATACAGATATAGAAAAAAACAGCTATAGGCATTAAAAACATACTTGGCAATTGAAACACCTTAATTCCAAATGCATGTGTTTAATATTATAGTTGAAAAAAGGAAAAATGACAGCATACATACCACCAACAATGCCAGATTGGGTTGCTGCAAGAGCCTGAGCTTCCTGCAGCCCTTTCAAATTTTGCAGTAACATTTGTTTCTTCTCTGACAGTGAATATAACTCTTTTTCTGGGGAAAAAAGTAAAAAGTTTTTGAGTCATATATTGAAAAACAGTTTCCAATGTCCTCACTGCTGATAAAGTTACTTAAATGCATTGTTTCATAAAAATGGCAAATGCCTTCTTCATTTGGCAATGCATAAAGTATAAGTAGATAAATAAGTACCGCTCCGGTGGGAAGGTAAACGGCATTTCCGTGCACTGCTCTGGTTTGCCAGAAGTGGCTTAGTCATGCTGGCCACATGACCCAGAAACTGTACGCTGGCTCCCTCGGCCAATAAAGCGAGATGAGCACCGCAACCCCAGAGTCGGCCATGACTGGACCTAATGGTCAGGGGTCCCTTTACCTTTATCTTAAGATTTAAGAAGTTAAAACTAATTATTCAGGAAAATAGCAAAGAATATCAAGTGGGCTTAAAGCTCTGATACGTAATACCACTCACATCCACCATAATGAACAGAGGTCTGTAAATATGGGCTCCGTAGGAACATATAGAACATTTCCAGACAGTACAAGGTCCTCTCTGCTCTAAGTAAACCCTGAGATTACTTTGATTAGCAACAACAGTGTCCATCCTCAATGCTTCCAAATCAATACAAACATAAAACCTCTCAGTCTGATAATCACCACCACCCAGTAACACCTCCCCACTTTCTTTCTTAGTTTTTAGCATTGCCTAAAAGCTCATCCAATTTATCGAGCTGCAAGCTGGCTGGGATGGATGTGGGGCTCTCCACTGAAATTTGATATGGGCATGCTACTCCAGGCTCCTTCAGGAGAAAGGGTGGGATATAAATTCAATAAAGAAATTACAGTGATGTTAACCTATCCGGCTGCTGCATCTAATGGACTCTGCTTTGTTTCCTCTAGTTGGAGGAAGGTGACATTCCCACTGGGGCTCAATCCAGGCACAGAAGAAAGCTGTCAGACTGATGTCTTCTATACCTCAGTGTCAACAGTTCCAGTTTTAACAGTGATGGGATAACTGGGCTTTGAATTTTGAAACAGTATGCATGTTAAATTCCCTTTTAATATTCAAGGTCATTTATTCCCTACTTACCAGCAGGTTTCCTAAACAGAGCTTTTTCTGAAGCCTGGCGATGGGCTTCCAATATATCTTCTGCAGTTGCAGCTAGTTCTTTAGTCAAACGCTTCCTTTCTTCAGCCAGTTCCTCTAGTTTACGCTCTATTAAAAATTTACATCAATTCATAATAAAATATTTAATATGTGCTAAAATAACTACACTAAATATAGTAGTGCAATTAGTATTTAGTCTCTCAAAATTTTAGAGACTAATGCTTAACATTTATAGAGCATTTCTTCTATCATTCCATGTACATTACATTGGTGAATGTCAGGCCCTAGAGCAGTGGTGGCCAAACTTGGCCCTCCAGCTGTTTTGGGACTACAATTCCCATCATCCCTGACCTGTTAGCTAGGGATGATGGGAGTTGTAGTCCAAAAACAGCTGGAGGGTAAAGTTTGGCCACCACTGCCCTAGAGCTAAATGCTGCCTTCCAATCCTCTTCAAGCTCTTGAGATTCTCCCAGGGCCACAACTATCACCAGCTCTGATTTGTGCTCTTCTCAAGTACTTTTGCATGGCCAGAATGTGCTCTTGAACTGTAACAATGCATCTTTGCATGGATTAGGAGAACTAAGCACAGAGGGACCAGAGAGACTGGCTGGCACCATCCTAGTCCCTGCCTGATCTGCTCTGCTCTCCCAGCCAGTGAGAGAGTGTGGTTTTCTCACTGCACCAGCTGCAGGAGAAATGCTAAGAGCCCCTTGTATATCACCTTCATAGACCTGGTGAAGGCCTTTGACCCTGTCAGCTGAAAATGACACTTCACAAAGCTCAACAAGATAGGATGCCAACCTAAGCTTCTCAAGATGATTGTGTCCTTCCACAACAACATGTGTGGCACCGTCCAATATGATGGCTCATCCCCAGATGCCTTCCCTATAAAGAGCAGTGTGAAACAGGGCTGAATACTCACCCCAGCCCTCTTTGACATATTCTTCTCCCTATTGCTCTCATATGCCTTCAGCTCAACTGAAGATGGTGTGTACATCCATATGAAGCGACCTGGCACATCTCCACACCAAAACAAAAGTGCAGCAGACATCTGAGAGATGTTGTTTGCAACCTTGCCAGCACACTCCGAAGAAGCTCTACAGTGACTCATCAACCATTTTGCCCAAGCCTGCATAAAGTTTGGCCTTACCATCAGCCTGATGAAGACCAACATCTTGGGTCAGGACCTCACCAGCACTCTATGAATCAGCATTGGTGACCACACATTTGAGGTGGCAGACTATTTTGTTTAACTGGGTTCCACTATAACTTCAGTAATCTCTCCATCAATGCTGAGCTGGACAAGCGTATTGGCAAGGCAGCTAAGGCAATGGCTTGCCTCTTCAACAAAATATACTTAAGATTGTAATTAAAAGCATTAGTGATCACAGCCCACTTACCACTGATAATTCCTGGCTGGGTAGCTACAAGAGCCTCAACTTCTTGTAGCTTTTCCCAGTTGGATTCCAAATCTGCCTGCAACTGTTGCTTCTTCTCCAAGAGATCATAGAACTTCCTTCCTGTGAACAGAAATATTTCAGAATTGCCCCTTGAAAAACTATTCCAAATGTCCTTATTTCTAGCATATTAGCATAAAATAAATAAAAATCATTTTAAAAACTTGATTATTTCATATAAATACATTGCAGATTGCATATATGAAAGGATGAAGAAGCTAACTGAAATCATTCTGGAAGTATACCAAAGTGGCCCCCACCACAACATTCACTACAGGAGCTTATGAGAAATCATATTGTCCTGATATAAGGGGATAAGAAACAGACTAATCCTGAAGTCACTGGATATTTATATTCCCATCCACAAATACACCATCTCTGCTTAGATGAGGGAATAAAGGCAATATATAAATGTAATAAAACAAGATAAAATAATCCATCTGGACAACTAAACCAATCCTCATTACCACAGTTTTTCCTCCTTCCTTCCAATCCCTCTTCATTGTAAACTGTATCTTTTAGATTGTAAAGACTTTTCTGGCTGGAAAGTAAGCTAAAAATTCTTTTAAATAAATAATGAATAATCTACCTTCTGTAGCTTCATAAATTAAAAACATGAAACTCTGGAGTTTCTCATTCTTTTTAATCTATAAGGATTGCCTCCCAATGTGTCAGAGAAAAAGCATGGAAAACAGATGGGAAACTGAAATGAAAGTTACTGAATGTGATATGAATGCAATGCACACAGTGAACTATCAAAAGTGAAGATGGCTGTAAGAGCATTAATTTCAAGGTATAAAATTGCCTAATTGTGCAACTACCAGTAACTCTTTTTTGTGTGAGGGTGTGCAGAATTTAATTTTTGAGACCAAAAAAGTGAACATTTCCTCATAAAGGCTGTGGAAAGTGATAAAATTTGAGAAATACTGACCTGGAGTGAAGAACACTTTTGCTACAAAATGAGTGGTGTTTTAATCAATCAATCATTATTAGTTGTATTTTATTCTGTTTTTATATTGCAAAGGAATCATAGAATTGTAGAGTTGGAATGGACCCCAAGGGTCATCTAGTCCAACCACCTGCATGCAGGAATCTCAACTTGATCATACATGACAGAGGGCCATCAAACCTCTGCTTTAAAACCTCCAAGGAAAGAGAGTCCATTACTTCTCCTTGGAGTCTGTTCCACTGTGAAACAAATCTTACTGTCAGAACATTCTTCCTGATTTTTAGTCAGAATCTCATTTCTTGTTGCTAGAAGTCATTGGTTTGGGCCCTATCTTCTGGAGCAGGAAAAAACAAGATAGCTCCATCTTCCATGTGGCAGCCATTTAGATATTTGAAGATGGCTATCAGATCTTCTCTCAGTCTCATCTTTACCAGGCCAAACATATGCAATTCCTTCAACCATTCTTCATAAGGCTTGGTTAACAGACCATTCAGCATCTTGGTCATCCTTCTCTGTACAAGTCCCAGCTTGTCAAGATCCTTCTTAAATTGTGGTGCCCAGAACTGGACAGAGAACTTCAGGTGTGATCTGACTAAGGCAAAATAGAGCGGGACTATTACTTCCCTTGATTGGAACACTATACCTCTGTTGATGGAGCCTAGAATAGCATTAGGTTTTCTTGCTGCTGCATCACACTTTTGACTCATGTTACCCTTGGGGTTTACTAAGAGCCGTAGATCCTTTTCACATGTACTACTGGCAAGCCAGGTATCCCATATCTTATACTGGTGCAGCTGGTTATTCCTGCCTGTGCAGAATGTTACATTTGTCCCTATTGTTAGTTAGTTTTGACCCAGATCTCCAATCTGTTAAGGTCATTTTGAACCCCATTCTGTCTTCTGTGGCATTAGCTAGTCCTCTCAGTTTGGTCTCATCTGCAAATTTGATTAGCATCCCCTCAATTCCTTCGTCCAAGTCATTTATAAAGATGTTGAACAACAACAGTCCAGGATAGGATCCTGCAGTACCCCACTTGTCACTTTTTTCCAGGCTAATGAGGAATCATTAAGTTCAGTCAGTCAACCAGCTACAAATCCACCTAACTGTTATCTTGTCCAGTCCACATTTTGCCAGCTTCTCTGCACAAATATCTTGGGGGACTTCATCAAAAGCCTTACTGAAATAAAGATACACTACGTCCATAGTAGTCCTCTGATCTATCAAGCTTGTAACTAAGGAAAAGAATAAGTGAGATTAATCTGGCATGACTTGTTTTTGAGAACCCCATGCTGGATCTTAGTAATCACAGCTTCCCTTTTTAAGTGCTCACAGACCTAAAACTTATCTAAGAACAATGAAAAGGGACTCACTTGATTAACTTCTACTCCTGCTCTTCACATTGATAACAGGGGTCTTGAAACACTGAAGTAATACTATGAATACCATAGTATTATACATCATTATCTACCTACCAGTGGGTGTTTCAATCAGAGCCCTTTCTGAAGCACGGCGTTCAGCATTTTGCATATTGTGCATAGTTTCCTTTAGATCTTGAGTCATGAGTCTTCTTTCCTCAATGAGCTGCTGTAGTTTATGTTCTACAAAATAATAATGTATGCTGAAAAAACTACACAAAATATTATTATGCAATACGTATGTAGTATTAACTGGGTATTTTAAAAATAAATATTTACATTTATAATGCTAGTTGCTCAAATTCCATCATACTTGTTATCTCAGTAATCAGAACAGCAGCCTTCTAAGACTCATCAGTATGAATAAGCCATGTTAGTATTTAAGCTCAATTGTATTGAAATGACCTGAAATCCAAAGTAGGTATGTTTTAAAAGTATACCTAACAACATGAAATATTACAGCAAACATACCACTGATACTGCCTGGTTCGGTAGCTGCAAGTGTCTGAGCTTCCTGTAGCTCTTTCCAATTGGATTCCAAGTTGGCCTGTAAACGCTGCTTCTTAACAGCTAATTCAAATAATTCTTTTTCTGTGAACAGAAATGTTTTTGAGTTATGTCTTCAAAAACAATTTCAAGTGTCCTTATTGGTCACACAAGAAAAATATACTCAAAAACTTAACTATTCCAAAGAAATGGAAAAAAAACTTTTCATCTGTAATTACAGATTAGACATTTTAAGGGGGAAAGGCTAAAGGAAATGATTGTGAAATATAGCAAATAAACTTCATGTGAACTTAAGCCTGTGAAAATGTCTACTATATTGGCAGACGTATGCTCTAGAATCTAGGGCATAGATCTGCAAATATGCCTGTGGAGGTGTGGCTCCGCCTGTGCTGAGGCACACCTCGCACCCGGGATGCCACAGCGTGCCAAGGAGCCTTGCACCCACACTCCCCAGACTTTCACCTCTTGGCTAGAAGTCAGGGTTTCCCCCTGACCTTTTGGAGATATGGAGGTAACGCTCCGCTTGTGCTGAGGCACACCTTGCACCTGGCATGCCACAGCATGCCAAGGAGCCTCGTGCCCACTCTCCATGAACTTGCGGCCTCTTGGCTAGCAAACTGGTTATTCCCCTGACCATTTGTCCTCTCGCATATTTGGTTACTAGACATAACGCTTGGCTGGAGCATGACCGGGGATGCAGATGTAATCAAGTATCGCGGAACATTTTAGGGAAACACCTGCTAACATGTGTATTTCAGGGAAGTTTTTAATGTGTGATATTTTAGTGTTTTTTGGTTTCTATGGAAGCCGCCCAGAGTGGCCCAGATGGGTGGGGTACAAATAAATTATTATTATTATTATTATTATTATTATTATTATTATTATTATTATTATATAACGCTGGAAATGTGCTTAGATGGAAACACGTCATGTTCAGAGTGGTTTCACTACTGTTTCCAATTGTTGATTTCTGCTAATCAAAAGAGGCTCTGCAAGGCTTGCTTTTCAGCTTGCTCCTGCACAGGTCACTTGCATCCCACCTCCCATCATCCTTCGTTATTCCTACATATGCCACCATCACCTCACTCCTATAACACCCAAGAGAACTTGCCAGCCATGGTACTAGGTGATTTCTGATCCTCTCATATCTGTTCACTGGTAATGCTAAGTCAAATTACACTTCAGTAGGAACAAGCAAGCATGCTGGTGCACATTCAGAAAATGGCAGCCACTTTGGTGCTCCCCTGGTCCTCTTCCTCCTGTGCTACCAGGAGCTAAGCTATGTTTTGGTTTAATGTTCTGTGCAAACCTGGGCTAATAGTTTGTTTCACTTTAGACAAACCATAAACAGTAACGATGGTTTGTACTTGGCTTACTGCTCGTGATTTACTGTTTATGGTTTGCTGCTCAAGGTTTATTTGGGGGAGTCAAACTCCAAGGCCAGATTCACACGTAATTGTAAAGCCAAACTATGGTTTAGTTCTTGGTAGTGCAGAAGCAGGATTGGGAAAGCAACAAATATTTTCTAAATGAAAATGAAAAGTGAAGGGAGAGACTTTGCCACCAGAATAAGACTGTTTCCACATACCTCACCCTCCAGCCATAGGAGCCTTCATAGGGGAACAGCTTCTAGAGGAACTGTGACGGGAGAGGGACTATATTTGCCATTAGGGGGGGTGAACTGTTAATTGTTGATTTTTTTAAAAAAAAAGTTATATTGTTTATTAGACAATTCAACAATACTACTGTATTTAAAATGTTTGTTTTTATGTGAATCACTTGGAGCACAGATTTTTTGTGGGCAATATGGTACATAAATAAACTGGCATAGAGGTCCAGGACATTTGTGGCAGGAACATCACTCACTTGCTTTAGTTGTTGTATTTTTGTCAACATACATCAGGACAGGAGTACCCAGGGTGGTATAGTGATGTGGCTGTTTACTCTGATAGTGTGATGACAGGACAAGGATATAGTAAGGTTGAAGTGGCATGAATATTCTGGTAGGAGCATCAGATTGGCTCTCCCAATGCGTCCATAAAGCCACAGTCTGGTTATCATCCTGCCTATCCTGATACAGTGTTGCAGCAGTTGCCATTGTGCTGCCCACTCTTGATTAAATGTCTGGTGTTTTTTCAAAAACTATACATCTTTTATTGTCTTCATACCATCAAATTGTTCAAACTGAGCTCTTTCTAAAGTGCAATACTGTTCCTTTAGTTAAATAGTTAACTAAAGTTAAATTAAGTTTAGTTAAATAGAAAAATAGTTAATGCTATTTTTCTAGAAAAAGTGGTGCCGGAATTCACCATGAACACCTCCCTTGTCCTCTTATAATGGCAACTGTGTCTACCTGAGAGGTGCTGGAACTGAGTTTTGATGAGTTCTGGCTGGGAAAAAGCCGTGACCAGTGTTACTTCAAGTTACGCAGTCATGATTGGGCTTGCAATACTGCAGCAATATGCATGCTAGGTGCATTTCAAATACTGTATGTATTTCATTCCATACATACCAACAGGTGGTTCAAATCGAAGTGCTTCAGAGGTACGGCGCTGTGCTTTTTGTATACTTGAAACTGTTGCATTTAGGTCTGCAGTCAAATTTCTTCTTTGCTCAACAAGCTCCTGTAATTTATGCTCTAAAAATAATTTCAGATAATTTCATACTCAATTTAAATATATTCTGAAATTACTAAAAACAACAACAGTGCAATTAGTATGTAACATTACAAGCAAATTTTAAATAGTAATATTTAATTTTATATGCTAGTTGAATGATCGAATCACTTCATATTCATAAACACAGTGTGTCACTTCTAATTTTATTTTTTTTAAAAAATATGTTTTTATAATATATTTTTTAAAATCTAATAAATAAAATAATTTATAAAGAAGAAGTCAAGCCATTCATAGTATGAAAAATCACAGAAAACCTACCATTAACACTGCCTGGTTCAGCAGCTGCAAGAGCCTGGGCTGCTTCTAGCTCTTTCTGGTTGGATTCCAACTTTTCCTGCAACAATTCCTTTTTTGCTGACAGTTCATACAATTCAATCTCTGCAAAAAGAAATGGTTTGCAATCATCTATTGAAAACAGTTTAATGTGATCATTCCTTATCAGGTTTGATAAAATCCAAAAGGGTTGGATAACATGCAGAAGTATTCATAAATGGTAATTTTCTTTAAAAATTACAAATGACTTCTTCATTTGTCAATGACTATTGCAAGACAAAGTGAAGGAGTTAAACAAAATTGATTTGGGAATGTAGCAAAGTAACTTCAAGAGGTTTTAAATCTCTGAGAATCCACCATGATGATCTGTGAGAGAAGTGTGAAAAGATGGGCTCCTTAGGAAGTCTGAGGGGAGCACAAAGTCCACCCTCTTTCTTTCAAGTTAATGTTTTGTTACAGCAGCAGCAGAATGGAGTCAGGATGGTTAATGTACGTAGTGTACTTCACATACATATTTATCACTGAAATGAAGGAGGATGGGGAGAAAGTGAGCACTTCCTAGTAAATTATCTGCCAGAAGATAAAATTTGAACAGACCTGAGGGTTTAGACCACCTCTGTCACACCTCTGTTTTAGTGAATTTATTAACTAATAATTAATAATTGTTTATCTACCATTTGCAAACTGCAAAGTTATTAACAAGATTTAAAACTGAATCAGGAACAATGGGAGGATACATGGTTTATGTCTCCTCTTCCTCTGATGAGATACAAACACTTGAGGCAATATGAATACAGTACGGTGATATAAACTATATAATATTAATCATTAACTACCAGGGACTTGTTTCAGCTGAGCCCCTTCTGAAACACGTCGTTCAGCATTTTGCATATCATGTATAGTTTCATTTAGATCTGCAGTCAAGTGTCTTCTATGCTCAATGAGCTGCTGTAGTTTATGTTCTACAAAATAATTAAAGAACAACACATTACAAATAATAACGTATGCTTTAAAAACTACACAAAATATTACTATGCAATTGGTATGCAGTATTAACTGGAAATCTTAAATATCAGTATTTGCATTTATAGTGCTAGCTACTCAAATTAAGTCATACACCTTATCTCAGTAATAAGAGCAGCTTTCAAAGACTCATCAATATTAAACAATATTACATGGTAAGATGTATATGAAGAAACTGTTTCAGAGAGACTGAATTGTAACATCATTATTCTTAACAAGAAAGCTATTCTGATAAGTATCGATAAATATGGTTTCTAAAACCTGGCTTTTATGATGATTAAACTTTTATTTTTAACCACAATACATTTGTATACAAACAAGCAATGGCCCTTATTGACATGATGTAGCATATTAGAATATGCAAGTCTTATAGGAAAAAACAATCCTCTACACTCACACAAAGCCCCATTAAAACTGAACATAATCTTAACTGTAAGAAATACCTTAAATCCACATTTTAAATTTACATTTTAAAACTGTAGCTGATAACATGAGAAACCACAGCAAACGTACCGCTGATACTGCCTGGTTCAGCAACTGCAAGAGCCTGAGCTTCCTGGAGCTCTTTCCAATTGGATTCCAAGTTGGCCTGTAAACGCTGCTTCTTAACAGCTAGTTCAAATACTTCTCTTTCTGTGAACAGAAATGTATTTTAGTTATCCTTTGGGGGGAAAATTCAAGCATCCTTATTTAGTCACAAAAGCTTGTAATACAGTGGTACCTCGGGTTAAGAACTTAATTCGTTCTGGAGGTCTGTTCTTAACCTGAAACTGTTCTTAACCTGAAGCACCACTTTTGCTAATGGGGCCTCCTGCTGCCGCTGCGCCACCGCTGCACGATTGCTGTTCTCATCCTGAAGCAAAGTTCTTAACCCGAGGTAATATTTCTGGGTTAGCGGAGTCTGTAACCTGAAGTGTATGTAACCCGAGGCACCACTGTACACAGAAAGATTCTCAAAAGCTGCCTTATTTCATAAAAATGATAAATCAACTTTTTCATCATATGAATATTTATTGATCCTCTTCACCCCACCCACAAGGGAGCCCCTCAAATCCAGCATAAAATTGTAAGTCACATATGTGCCTGCCTTCTCCTCCACCATGTCAGTAAAGAAGCTAAAGCAGCAGTTGGTGGACAGGCTGCAGTGCAGTGAAAGCAGCCTGAGAATGGAAGCACTGCTAGACCTCCTGGTCAGCCTCTACACTGAGTGCAGCCATGACTCATTGCTCCAGAGGGAAAGGCTCACCTCAGACATTGAGTGGGAATGGACTTCCTAAATATTGAGAGTGACGTGGAAGAGTTCCTCATAAACAGCACCTGGTCCGGCTATTAGGAGTCAACATCTACCTTACCATTGGCAGTAGGCCTGAGAGCCCTACCATCTCCACCAATGCCTACTACCCAGTTCAGCATCAGATTGAACTGGCTTAACCATGGGAATTATGTGTACTTTAATGAACTGAACAGAGTGAAAGAATGTGAGTCATGGGGTGTATGAACTTAACAGTGCTTAGCTTATTTTTTTTAGTTGCCCTTTTGATAATGTTATCATTGTTTTATAGATTATAAATGCCATATAGATTTGTTAATCATATAATATGTATTTTGCTATAATTGTGAAGTTTAGCTTAATTTTTAGTTGTTTTTTAGATTGTAACTATTTCACTGATGATTTCTTAATTCTCTGCTGTAGTGCAATCCATGCAGGATGGAAAGGTGTCTCCTCTCTCTGACAGCCACAGTGACGATCGGGCTTGCAACACTGAAGCAGGTGCATTTCAAAAACTATTTATCTTTCATACCATACATACCTGCAGGTGCTTCAAGTGCAGCTCTTTGTGAAGCACGGCGTTGTGTTTTTTTAATATTGTATACTGTTGCTTTTAGTTCTGCAGTCAGTTTCTTTCTTTGCTCAGCAAGCTCCTGTAGTTTATGCTCTAAAAATAATTTCACACTATATCAAGACCAAACTTTGATATACATTAATGAAGCATTAAGTATCTAAAAGTGTATAATGGTTGCTTGCAAGTTTGATAAATCATAGCAAACCTACCACTGACACTGCCTGGTTCAGCAGCTGCAAGAGCCAGGGCTTCTTCTAGCTCTTTCTGGTTGGCTTCCAACATTTCCTGCAACATTTCCTTCTTAATTGATAAACTGTACAATTCCATTTCTGCAAAGAGAAATTTGGAATCATTTGTGGAATCATTTTTTGAAAACAGTTTAAAAGGCAAAAAGTATTCATAAATTATATTTTTATTATAAAATTATAAATAACGTCTTCATATTCCCTGTGTTCTGGGACTATAGCAAAGTAGCTGTAAGAAGTTTTAGCTTTCTGAGAATCCACTATGATCTATGACATATATCTGAAAAGATGGACCCCAAAGTCCAAGTTGAGCACAATGTGCTCCTCTGCCCCCTGCAGTTAATGCTTTGTTTATCTGTCATATTTCTTTCAATAAGAAAGAGGAGGCTGTGCACAAATCCTCTTTGAGAGCCTGTGTGGTGTAGGGGTTAAGAGCGGTAGACTCATAATCTGGTGAACCGGGTTCGCGTCTCCACTCCTCCACATGCAGCTGCTGGGTGACCTTGGGCTAGTCACACTTCTCTGAAGTCTCTCAGCCCCACTCACCTCACAGAGTGTTTGTTGTGGGGGAGGAAGGGAAAGGAGAATGTTAGGCGCTTTGAGACTCCTTCAGGTAATGATAAAGCGGGATATCAAATCCAAACTCTTCTTCTCTTGTATTCCTCACCCGAACTCTCCTTAAGCTTCAAACAGTGGAAAGATGCTAAATTTATGTCTCATTGTATCTCCACATTGATGACAGTGGCACAACTGTCTTGCAACAAAACAATTATTTGCCTACCAATAGGTGGTTCCTGCTGAGTCCTTTCTGCTGCTTTTTTAACATCATGCACAGTTTCCCTTAGATCTGCAATCAAGTGCTTTCTTTGCTCAGTGAGCAGCTGCAGTTTATGTTCTAAAAAATAATTACAGGCCAATTCATAATAAAGTAATAATATATGTTGAAAAAACTTCTCAAAATACAACGATGCAATTGATATGTTAACACTATCTGGAAATTTTAAAAATTAAAATTTGCATTTATAATGCTAGTTGTTCAAATTACTTTATATACATTATCTCACTAATCAAAGAATTGTAATTATCTAAAGCAATGGTTCCCAATTGGTGGTCCATGGATCCTAAACCACCCAGGGGGTCCACAGACCCTTAACATAACAAGAACTACCATAGGGACATCGCAATTTTCAAAAGTAGGGGGTCCATGGCTTGACTTTTGGGGGGAAAGGGGGAGTCCACAGTAGTTAGCTAACTGAGAACCATTTATATAAATGATATTTCTTCATTGCTAATGGACAATGGATCTTAGGCTGGGATCTTGCTTCTCCTTCTGGTCAAAGACAGGAAAGATGAACTTTGGGAAATAGGTTGGCTCTCAAATAATGCACTAGTTTGCATCCTCACCAAGCTCAAATAAGACCTACATTCACACATACATTCATAAGTCCATCACAGAATATAAAGAAAACAACAACATTCTACTTCTACACTAATGCAAACATGTAATATGAAGTAAATTGAAGTACTACATTCAGAGTCAGCAGGGCAGCAGTTGAAGAAGGAGCAAAAAGGGTTTTCTCTTGTGTGTTTGTGTTTCTTTGTGGCTGATTAGCTGTTCTCCCTGTGCAAAGGTCAGAGGGGGCAGGGTTTCTGTTGAGGAAGGTGATTAGCTGTGGGAGGAGCTTATCAGAGTCAGCAGGGCAGCAGTTGAAGAAGGAGCAAAAAGGGTTTTCTCTTGTGTGTTTGTGTTTCTTTGTGGCTGATTAGCTGTTCTCCCTGTGCAAAGGTCAGAGGGGGCAGGGTTTCTGTTGAGGAAGGTGATTAGCTGTGGGAGGAGCTTATCAGAGTCATCTTTTTTTTTTTTTTGATCCATCTTTTAGATTTTTTTTTTTTATCCATCTTTTAGATTTAGGGGAGCTAGTCTCTAACGTTTGTTGGGGGAGACCTAGGTTTTTTTGTGGGCTGAGTTATTTTACCTGTCTTCATGCTTTTTATGATGGAGGACGACTGTAGCCACCCCCAACGACACATTCTCAAGATGGAGGGGGAGGGAACAGCTGCTGTCGCCTGCGGTTCCTGCGCAATGTTTGCCATCTTGCCAAAGGTTGCAGGCAGCTTTACCTGCAGCAATTGCATGTTGATTGCCCTCTTAAAAGACAAAGTCCAGCAACTGGAGGAACGTGTAGCTACGCTCCAAAGAATTAGAGAGCTGGAGCTCTTCTTGGAAGCAACAGACCACACCGTCTCCATCAAGGAGGAGACAGGGGACTCCCCTGAGAAGGAGGCTAGTTCACCAACACAGGAGCCAGATATATGGAGAAACGTGACTCAAAGAAGTAGGAGGCCCAGGGTTCGTTCTGATTGTTTAGAAATACACAATCGCTTTGAGGTCCTCTCCCCTAGCATGGAAGACGAAGAGCAGACTCCATTTGAGGATCTCTCCCTCATTTCTGTCGATCAGGTAAATGAAGACGAGCAGCAAAGTCAGTCCTCAGGGAATGTGCAGGCGACCTTGGAACGGACAGCTCATGGAAGAACCCCGACCAAACCTAAGAGGAGGCGTGTAGTGGTGATAGGGGATTCCCTACTGAGGGGAACAGAAGCAGTGATTTGTGGGCCTGACAAGATGTCTCGGGAAGTGTGCTGTCTCCCTGGGGCTAAGATCCAAGATGTAACTGAACGACTGCAAGGAATCATAAAACCCAATGACAAATACCCCTTCCTCTTGGTTCATGTGGGAACCAATGACACTGCAAGCAATAGCCTCCAGAAGATCAAAAGAGACTACGAGGCTCTCGGCAGGAAATTGAAGCAACTAAATGCACAAATTGTCATCTCATCTGTCCTCCCAGTTGAACGGCGTGGCTCAGGGAGAGAGGAAAAAATAGTGGAAGTGAACAGCTGGCTTCGCAGATGGTGTAAACAGGAACGGTTTGGATTCTTAGATCACGGACTGCAGCTTCTTGAAGATGGACTTCTGGCAAGCGATGGGCTGCACCTCACAACGGTTGGGAGAAATGTTTTTGCCAAAAAATCTCAGAAACCTCATCAGGAGGGCTTTAAACTGACTAATGTGGGGGAGGGAGACAGTGCTCCTGAAGGTAGGAGCCTATCAATTGATGAAGATGATCATCCAAATGCCATAGACCAAATGGAGCAAACAGCACGCAGACCTAGTGGTGGGAGGAAAAAATCCTTAAATAAGAGACACGGGGGAATGATTAATGGACTTCAATGTCTGTACACTAATGCGCAAAGCATGGGAAATAAACAAGATGAGCTTGAGCTCTTGGTACAGCAAACTAAATATGACATAATAGGCATCACTGAAACCTGGTGGGATAAGTCCCACGATTGGAATGTAATAATGGGGGGATACAATCTATTTCAGAGAAACAGACCAGACAAGAAAGGAGGAGGAGTGGCGTTATATGTCAGGGATGTGTATACCTGTGAAGAGATCCAAGATTTAGAACCTCAAAGCCAAAGTGGGAGCATTTGGGTCAAAATTAAGGGAGAGAAGAATAACAGGGACCTCATTGTGGGAGTTTACTATAGATCCCCAAGCCAAACGGAGGACATAGATGATGCCTTCCTGGAACAGATGGCCAAGCATGCAAAAGGAAGGGAGATAGTAGTAATGGGGGACTTCAATTACCCGGATATTTGTTGGATGTCAAACTCAGCCAAGAGCATAAGGTCAAACAGATTCCTCACTGGCCTTGCAGACAACTTCATTGTCCAGAAAGTGGGAGAAGCAACAAGAGGAACAGCCATTTTAGATCTGGTCCTAACCAATGTTGATGATCTGGTTAGTGGGGTAGAAGTGGAAGGATCATTAGGCGCGAGTGATCATGCTCTTCTGAAGTTTACTATACAGCGGAAAGGAGCAGCCAAGCATACTAGGACTCAATTTCTTGACTTTAAGAAAGCCGACTTCATAAAACTTAGGGAGGTGCTGGGTGAGATCCCATGGACAGTAATACTAAAAGGAAAGGGAGTTCATGATGGCTGCGAGTTTGTTAAGAGGGAGATAGTAAAAGCACAACGTCAGGCAATACCAGTGAGACGGAAACATGGAAGGTGCCTAAAGAAGCCAGGGTGGCTATCTAAAGAACTTTTAACTGAGTTAAGATTAAAAAAGGATGTGTACAAAAAATGGAAAAGGGGGGAAACCACCAAAGAGGAATTCAAACAAATAGCCAGCACGTGTAGACACAAAGTCAGAAAAGCTAAAGCACAGAATGAACTCAGGCTTGCTAGAGAGGTTAAAAGCAACAAAAAAGGCTTCTATGGGTATGTTCGTAGCAAAAGGAAGAACAAAGAAACAGTGGGGTCACTCAGAGGAGAAGATGGTGAAATGCAAACAGGGGACACAGAAAGGGCTGAACTCCTCAATGCCTTCTTTGCCTCAGTCTTCTCCGATAAGGAAAACAATGCCCGACCTGAAGAATTTGGAGCAAATGATTCAGCAAAGGAAACACAGCCCAGAATAACTAAGGAGATAGTACAAGAATACTTGGCCAGTTTAGATGTATTCAAGTCTTCAGGGCCAGATGAACTGCATCCAAGAGTATTAAAAGAACTGGCAGGTGTGATCTCAGAACCACTGGCAGTCATCTTTGAGAATTCCTGGAGAACAGGCGAAGTCCCGGCAGACTGGAGGAGGGCAAATGTTGTCCCTATTTTCAAAAAGGGGAAAAGAGAGGACCCAAATAATTATCGCCCAGTCAGTCTGACATCAATAGCAGGGAAGATTCTGGAGCAGATCATTAAGCAAACAGTCTGTGAGCACCTAGAAAGGAATGCTGTGATCACCAATAGTCAGCATGGATTTCTGAAAAATAAGTCATGTCAGACTAACCTGATCTCGTTTTTTGACAGAATTACAAGCCTGGTAGATGAAGGGAACGCAGTGGATGTAGCCTACCTTGATTTCAGCAAGGCATTTGACAAGGTGCCCCATGATATTCTTGTAAAGAAGCTGGTAAAATGCGGTCTTGACTATGCTACCACTCAGTGGATTTGTAACTGGCTGGCTGACTGAACCCAAAGGGTGCTCATCAATGGTTCCTCTTCATCCTGGAGAAGAGTGACTAGTGGGGTGCCACAGGGTTCTGTCTTGGGCCCGGTCTTATTCAACATCTTTATCAACGACTTGGATGATGGACTCAAGGGCATCCTGATCAAATTTGCAGATGACACCAAACTGGGAGGGGTGGCTAACACCCCAGAGGACAGGATCACACTTCAAAACGACCTTGACAGATTAGAGAACTGGGCAAAAACAAACAAGATGAATTTTAACAGGGAGAAATGTAAAGTATTGCACTTGGGCAAAAAAAATGAGAGGCACAAATACAAGATGGGGGACACCTGGCTTGAGAGCAGTACATGTGAAAAGGATCTAGGAGTCTTGGTTGACCACAAACTTGACATGAGCCAACAGTGTGATGCGGCAGCTAAAAAAGCCAATGCAATTCTGGGCTGCATCAATAAGAGTATAGCATCTAGATCAAGGGAAGTAATAGTGCCACTGTATTCTGCTCTGGTCAGACCTCACCTGGAGTACTGTGTCCAGTTCTGGGCACCACAGTTCAAGAAGGACACTGACAAACTGGAACGTGTCCAGAGGAGGGCAACCAAAATGGTCAAAGGCCTGGAAATGATGCCTTATGAGGAACGGCTAAGGGAGCTGGGCATGTTTAGCCTGGAGAAGAGGAGGTTAAGGGGTGATATGATAGCCATGTTCAAATATATAAAAGGATGTCACATGGAGGAGGGAGAAAGGTTGTTTTCTGCTGCTCCAGAGAAGCGGACACGGAGCAATGGATCCAAACTACAAGAAAGAAGATTCCACCTAAACATTAGGAAGAACTTCCTGACAGTAAGAGCTGTTCGACAGTGGAATTTGCTGCCAAGGAGTGTGGTGGAGTCTCCTTCTTTGGAGGTCTTTAAACAGAGGCTTGACAACCATATGTCAGGAGTGCTCTGATGGTGTTTCCTGCTTGGCAGGGGGTTGGACTCGTTGGCCCTTGTGGTCTCTTCCAACTCTATGATTCTATGATTCTATGATTCTATGAACAAATGTAAATAAATGTAAACCCACAACAACTGAAATGAATGTAAAAATGATAGAAATATCCTTAAGCTAAGTATAATTCTTTCTCCCATTGGTAATGAAGGTCATTAGCCTGGGACGTACTACAACTATCAACAACCAGTGTGGGCCATCTAAATGGCTGCTTAAGATAGAAGAACTTGCCATAGTACTTTACTTCTAAATGCAGCTTCTGCAGAAGCATACTTATAATGATTTACAAATGTGCTGGGAGATGTCCAGGTTGCTGCCTACCATACCTCAACTAATGATGCACTCATTGCAAATATTGCATATGTAGCTGTTACCCTTGTGGAATGTACTGTCACTGGTGGAATGTACTTATAAACCTTAATAGTATGTGCTCTAATCCAACATGATAATCTTGTATTTATCATCTTCCTCCCTAAAGTTGTGAAAGGATACAAAAAGGCAATCTCCCTTAATTTATTTTGTTCTCTCTATATACCTTTACAGTGGGACACGGATGGTGCTGTGGTCTAAACCACAGAGCCTAGGGCTGGCTGATTGGAAGGTCGGTAGTTCGAATCCCCGTGATGGGGTGAGCTCCCATTGTTTGGTCCCTGCTCCTGCCCACTTAGCAGTTCAAAAGCACGTCAAGTGCAAGTAGATAAATAGGTACCGCTCCAGCGGGAAGGTCAACCAGGTTTCTGTGCCCTGCTCTGGTTCACCAGAAGTAGTTTAGTCATGTTGGCCACATGACCCGGGCGCTGTCTGCGGACAAACGCCAGCTTCCTCGGCCTATAGAGCGAGATGAGCGCGCAACCCCAGAGTCCTCCATGACTGGACCTAATGATCAGGGGTACCTTTACCTTTATATACCTTTACTGCCTGGCAGACAACTAAAGTGTGCCATGCTCTTTCTGACTGATTTGATGGCACAGGACAAAGGGTTAGCAAAATCAACTCCTCTTGTGTATGAAAGCATGGCATTACTTTTGGAATGAAAGATGTATCTGTCCTCAAACTATTCTCTGTATGAAATGCACAAAGAGGTTTAACCACAGAATGTGCATTCAATTCAGACACCCTGTGGGTAGATGTAAGTGCCACCCAAAACAACACTGAGAGATATCAGTCTGCTTTCCTCAGTTCATCTTTCCCACATTTGGCCACAGGGTGGAGCAAGATCCCAGTCTAATGATCTTCATTACCAATGGGGGTATTTATTTGTTATTTATTTTAAAATATTTACTAACTGTTTATTATTAAAAGTAATCATGAAGCAATGTGAACAGCATAAAAACATAAGCATAAAACATCCAATAGAATAGCAATATAAAAACCTAAACCATAAAAGCAGCATTAAAAAAGAAAGGTACAGTGTCTAGTGTTAACGATCCAGGAAAGTCCAAAAAAGAATGTTTTGAAGAATGCCTAGAACATGTAAGAGATGAAGCTGACCATACAGCAAAGAACAGGATGTTCCAAATAAAAGGCAGAATTGCAGAAAAGGCCTGTTTAGGGGTCATGGCCATAAAACAGTCTGCAGTCTGTATAAATATTTATTTCACTTGTCTAACAAGAGGACAGTCTGTACCATCAAAGTTAAAAACATCATCAAAATTTAACAAATCAATACATAAATGACTCAGGACTGCAGTATTCAACAACCTGTCCCCCCCACCCACCCGTGAACCGACCCAGACCCTGCAATAATCATCTGAGGCACTTCTTCATTGTCCTATTCCACTAGGCGTCTGAAGGGCAGCTACATGATAACAGGCCTTTTCTGTGGTGGCTCCCTGCTTGTGGAATGCTCTCCCCAGGGAGGTTTGCCTGGCACCTTAGTTAAATATATTTATGTGCCAGGCAAAAGCATTCCTCTTCTCCCAGGCCTTTGGCTAGATGGTTTATCTCTAGCCTTTTAAACTGTGGAGGGGGTTATTGTTTTTCTTTGCTATTATGTAATGTGGGGGTGTATGGAGTGTAAGAGAAGGGGTAGCACCTCTGGTGGTGGACACGTTGTTCTCCTTATGAGGTAGTTTGCCCGCCTTTGGTCCCCAACCCTGCATTCATTTCTCACTTGTGGCTTCTACAATCTGTCAACACGTAACAGCGGCCATACCCTGTGAATGGATTTGACTGGCTGGTTAAACCAGGTGAGGGTGGCCAATGGGTCTGAAGTGCTCAGTGTGTTAGAGACTTCCCCTGCATGCAAAGACAGGCTCCGACAGATTGAGCGGGCAAGAATAGTGGGTCCAACAGTTCAGAATGCATGTGCTGTAGAGGGAAGTGAGGAGTAGGTGGGGATTGTGAACCTGGGAAGGTACCCCATCTACAAGAAGGAAATCTTTGATCCTAAACCTCAGCTGCCTTGTGGGATATCTTCAGAAGAAGAAAAGGCTAAGGAATAAGCCCTACACAAATCCAGAGTGGAGTCCCTAAGATGGTTGGATGGCATCTTGTATGCTTCCTTCCAGAAACGCCTGCAGCCAAGTTGGTGCCAAACATATTGCTCTTCTTTCCACTGGACCACAATGAGGCCAAGAGGTGGATCTTGTCATCTTGGCAGCCCAGGATTTCCATACACACTGCTCAGGCTTGAGCACAGGAAAGGTCACTTTGGTGCTGCTAATGCAGCAGTTTGACTTCACCCCTGGAGGCACACTCCAATGTCTCCTGAGACAGACAGATGCCACCAATGTTAGGTATTTTTGTGTTTTTATATTGTAAACAACCCTGTGATCCTTGGATGAAGGATAGTATAGAAATGTAATAAATAAAACAAAACATAAAAACAGCACTAGCCTTGGTGGAAAACTGAGCTCTGGCATCACTATTCTAAGGACAGATATGTCTCAGAAGGTTTTTTCAGATGGTTCGAGTTCTTTTCAGCTGTAGTGCACTTACATAAAAATAAGCATTGGTCCTTTTTTCAAACCATGCAGCCTCTTAAACCTGTGCAGGTCTCAATGCAAAAATAATCTATAGCCATTCAACGGATGCTTAGTGTTGAACATAAGGTTTTCAGTTTAGCTTAATGTCAAAACTTTAGTTGGCAAAATGAAGAATCATAGCAAACCTACCACTGATACTGCCTGGTTCAGCAGCTGCAAGGGCTTGGGCTTCTTCCAACTCTTTCTGGTTCAATTCCAACTTTTCCTTTAACCCTTCCTTCTTCATCAATAGTTGTTGCAATTCCATATCTACAGAAAGAAATGGCTTGGAATCATCTCTTGAAAACAAATAATACCCTTAATCTCAGGGATGTGGGTTTGAGCCCCATGTTGGGCAAAAGATTTTTGCATTGCAGGGGGTTGGATTAGATAATACACATAGTTCCTTGCAACTTTACAATTCTATGAGTCTGTGATTCTTATCAGGTTTGATAAAACTCAAAGGGGTTGGATAAAATAGCACAAATGCCTTAACAAAAAATCAGTATAATTAACAGCAATCCTAGATGTTTGCTACATATGCAGTAAGATCAGAATGAATCCTCTCCAGCCCCACCCCAACACATGGCCAAAGCCTTAGGGAGAAAGTTTCCATAGATGCAAATGGGGGTTTCCCCCCTAAGACTTCTAGCTGCAAGGGATAGCGGGGTTATCCCAAACAAGCCAGAAAGGGAACATACATATCTTCCCTCCTCACATACTGTACTGCATGTCCAATACAAACTGCTGTCTCCCCGACTGTAAGAAAATAACTAGTTGCATGCTACATTTCTAGCAAGTCAAGTTTCTGCTTTGGCCCTCCATTTCCACTCACCAGGAGGTTTTCCAGCTAGAGCTCTTTCTGAAACACGATCCTTTGCTTCTTCTATATCACGTACTGTTTCCTCTAGTTCTTTAGACAAGAGTTCTTTTTGCTCAGCTAGCTCCTGTAGTTTAGTCTCTGCAAAATAATTTCACACCAGGAGATAACAAAATATAGGCTGAAATAACTTGCTACACGCATTAGTGCAAATTCCTTTATTACCTGGAAACTTTAAATGTGTACTGTATATGCATTTATATTACTAGTTGCACTTTACTTCCTACAAACCCTGACTTTCAGGCTGAGTAAATTTTCTTTTAACTATAATGTTTTTGTTTTTTAAAAGGCCCTTACTAACACAACATAATATATTATACCATTCAAGAAACAATCCTCTGCAGTGGGAAGTTGGAGGGGGGGTGTGTGGAATTTTTTTCAGACTGAGAGCTGCATTCCTTTCTGGTCAACCTTCCAGAGACCACAGGTCATTGGTGGATGGGCCCAGTGGCAAAAGTGGGCAGAACAACAAATAAGAATACAGTAGGCCAGACTAGTTTCTACACACACAAACAAACTCCTCCAACTAGGCAAGCAAGAAGCATTATCAGAGAGCTCAAGGACAAATTCAAGTCATGCTATAGATAACAGCATGAGAAATCACATCATACATACCACTGATACTGCCTGGCTCAGCAATTGCAAGAGCCTGAGCTTCTAGTAGCTCCTTCTCGTTGGATTCCAACTTTTGCTGTAACTCTTGCTTCTTTGCAGACAGCTCATATAATTCCCTTTCTGCAGAAATATTGCAAAATTTAGAATAATTTCTAAACTCATAATTGCTCACGTAAAATAAAAGGACTTCAAAATGGAATTATTTCACAGAAATAACAAACTCTTTATCTGTCATTGCAGATCTTATAAAAAGGCAAAGGAGCATAATGAAACCCTTGTGGGAATGTGGCAAAGTAACCTCAATATGGCATAAGTCCCTGACAGTATCACACAGATCAAGTATGATTTAGGTTAGCCTTGCCAAAAATGGTACCTTCCAGTTGTTTGGAGCCACAATTCTCATTAACCCCAAGCCAGCATTACATATGGCCAGGATGATGGAAATTGTAGTCAAACATATCAAGGGCTACAAGTTCCCCATCAGTGCTCTAAATTACAACAGTAAAAAATGTGCCAATTCCCTGTCCTCCCAGTTGTTGAAAACAAGAGGCTATGTATAAATTCTCTTGTACATCAGTACAAGAGTTCAAGCCAAAAGAAGAGATGGCACAGCTAGGCAGTGGTTATCAGTGGACAGGATGGGACTATGCTGCTTTTACCTGGCTCCCCAATGCCCAAATGGCTGCCGATTATGGAGAGGCATGGGGGAGTGGAGAGGTCAGCGTGGCTGCACCAGCAGAAGCAGCAGATTGATCCTGCTGCTGCACTTGGACCACACCAACCTTCTCACCAGCACTGGCATTAGGAAGCCTGGTAAGTAGAGCACTTTTGCACTGCTGACTGCTACTGTTTCTAGGTGAACCCTCTCATTATGATTAAGTTTAGAAAGTACTGATCCACCATGCTAAAACTTTTCTGCACACTCTTTTTCTTTCATATTTATTAGTTCTATTTTTATATATACTGTCAAAAGAGCTCATGAGAGCTTGCCAGAACCATCTGCTGAAGCTGAAGATCCTCACTTCTCTGGTAGCACTAACAGCAGCAGCAGCAGCAGCAGCAGCAGCAGCAGAGGAACACCTACTCAGGCACTCTATCAGTGGGGTTCTACCACCTACCCAAGGCAGTTGTTTAGTCTGTCTCATGGGTGGGTTGACTCTGGAAAAAGGGGTTGTCCCAAGCAAGCAGGAGAGGGAAGAGACATTTCTTCTCTCCTCATATACCTGAGGAGGCCTTCCCAATAAGAACCGCTGTCATTTCCACCCCCGATTGCAAGTAAGGGAGGAAAACCTAGTTGAATGCCACTTTTCTTGGAAGCATCTGCTTTGGCCCCCATCCCTACTCACCAGGAGATTTTCCAGCTAGAGTTGCTCTTTCTGAAACATGATGCTTTACTTTTGCCATATCATTTACTGTTTCCTCTAGTTCTTTAGTAAAGAGTTCATTTTGCTTAGCTAGCTCCTGTAGTTTAGTCTCTGCAAAACAATTTTACACCAGTAAATAAAAAATGAATGTATGCTGAAATAATTGTGCTACATACAATAATGCAATTTCCATTATTACCTAGAAACTTTAAATGTGTACTGTGTGTGCACAGATAATAGTAGCTACCTGTACTTCCTACACACCCTGACTTTCAGGCTGATTAATGATAGAGTATCTTTATTTTTTGTTTTGTTTTTAAGACCCTTATTAACATGACAACATATTATACGACTGAAGGAACAATCCTCTACAGTAGGAAGGGGAGCAAAGCTTTTCCAGACAGAGAACTGGATTCCTTTCTGGTCAACCTTCCAGAAGCCACAGGCTATTGGTGGACAGGCCCAGTGGCAAAAGTGGATGGAACAACAAATATTAACACAGAAGGCTAATTTCTACTAACACACATTGACCCTATCCTCCAACTAGACAAGCAGGAAGCATTACCAGAGAGTTCAAGGACAAATTCCAATCAGGCAAAACCCTCAAGGAAGCCGCAAAGAACTGATAATAGCTGTTGCCCAGGGAGATTCCCAAGAGCCAGTGAGGCCTGGAGGAGCACAACTGACCCCCAGGCCAGAGTTTTCCCACTCCTGTTCTATGCAAAGGCTCCTGGCAAGGACTATCAACTTTATTCAGACAGAAGGTCTTTCATGCCAAGTATATATGCATGCTTAAATGCTTTGGTTTTATATTCAATGGTGTCCACCATTTGTGCAAGGACTTGGACTTCCCCCAGACAATCACCTTAAATCTGTACTGGGGTCTGCCCCAACCTTCCAAGGCAGCTTTTGTGGTGGTGCATGCCATAAACAGTATTTTTACCTTGAGTTACAAATGTGTTACTTCCTCAGGAAATTTATTGAGGGGATTTTGATTCCAGACAATGATACTGGACAGCATTTTAAATGATGTTTCCGCCATTTAGAACCTATTTCTCCCTACCCTGATACTTTTTCATGTTTCCATTGTACACTAGCTTCAGAATATAAACTCTACAGGGGGAGAAATTGACCAAAAACAGTAAGTAACTTTCCGCATGAAGTCCATTTTCCTAATTATCCATTGGATGAATTATATTCTACTAAGAGAGACCAAATTGCAAACATGCGCTGGATTATGAAGAAAGCTAGAGAAATCCAGAAAAACATCTACTTCTGCTTCACTGACTATGCAAAAGCATTTGACTGTGTCGACCACAGCAAACTATGGTAAGTTCTTAAAGAAATGGGAGTGCCTGATCACCTCATCTGTCTCTTGAGAAATCTCTATGTGGGACAAGAAGCTACAGTTAGAATTGGATATGGAATAACTGATTGGTTCAAAATTGGGGAAAGAGTATGACAAAGCTGTATATTGTCTCCCTGATTATTTAACTTATATGCAGAATTCATCATGTGAAAGGCTGGACTAGATGAATCCCAAACTGGAATTAAGATTGCCAGAAGAAATATCAACTACCTCAAGTATGCAGATGACACAACCTTAATGGCAGAAAGTCAGGAGGAATTAAAGAACCTTTTAATAAGGGTGAAAGAGGAGAGTGCAAAATATGGTCTGAAGCACAACATCAAAAAACCTAAGATCATGGCCACTGGTCCCATCACTTCCTGGCAAATAGAAGGGGAAGAAATGGAGGCAGTGAGAGATTTTATTTCTTGGGTTCCATGATCACTGCAGATGGCGACAGCAGTCACGGAATTAAAAGACACCTGCTTCTTGGGAGAAAAGCAATTACAAACCTAGAAAGCATCTTAAAAAACAGAGACATCACCTTGCCGACAAAGGTCCGTATAGTTAAAGCTTTGGTTTTCGCAGTACTGGTGTATGAAAGTGAGAGCTGGACCATAAAGAAGGCTGATCACTGAATAATTGATGCTTTTGAATTGTGGTGCTGGAGTCCCATGGACTGCAAGAAGATCAAACCTATCCATTCTTAAGGAAATCAGCCCTGAGTGCTCACTGGAAGGACAGATCATGAAGCTGAGGCTCCAATACTTTGGCCACCTCATGAGAAGAGAAGACTCCCTGGAAAAGACCCTGATGTTGGGAAAGATGGAGGGCACAAGGAGAAGGAGACGACATAGGACGAGATGGTTGGACAGTGCTCTCAAAGTTATCAACATGAGTTTGACCAAACTGTGGGGGGCAGTGGAAGACAGGAGTGCCTGGCGTGCTCTGGTCCATGGGGTCACGAAGAGTCAGACATGACTAAACGACTAAACAACAAGAAACAGTTAAGGCTATACATAACAGCATGAGAAATCACATCATACATACCACTGATACTGCCTGGCTCGGCAGCTGCAAGAGCCTGAGCTTCTAGTAGCTCCTTCTGATTGGATTCCAACTTTTGCTGTAACTCTTGCTTCTTTGCAGACAGCTCATATAATTCCCTTTCTGTAAATGAATGAATGAATGAATGTTTTCAAAACAAATTCTAATCTCAGAATTGCTCACATAAAATAAGGTTATTTTTAAAATGGAATTATTTTACAGAAATTGCAAACTCTTTATCTGTCATTGCAGATCTTATAAAAGGGCAAAAGAGCCATATGAAACCCTTTGGGAATGTGGCAAAGTAACATCAATGTGGCATTACTTATGGCCAGGATGATGCAAATCGTAGTCACACAACATTTGCAGGGCCTCATGTTCCCTGTCACTGCTCTAAATTACCACAGGAAAAAATGTGCTAATTCCCTGTCCTCCCAGTTGTTGGATACTATAAATCACCTTGCACTGATCATCAGGGCTGGAGGGTCAGTCTAATTATCATTTTTCTTCCTTTTCAGCCCCAAAGAAGAGTTGGTACTGCTAGGTAGTAGCAGTCAGTGTGGCAGAGTGGGGCTGTGCTGTTTGCCTGGCTTCCCTATGCCAGGACTGCAAGTAGAAGCAGCAAATTGCCTCTGATACTGCACTTGCACTGCATCAACCTTCCCACCATCTCTCTCTCACCAGCACTGGTATTCAGATGAAGTTCGCAAAGTATTGACCCACCGTGCTAAGACACCTCTGCCACACATTTTGTTCTCTCACATTTATTTGTTGAGTTTTGTCCAGCAACAATACCTCTCAAGCCAGCTAACAACATTTAAAATCCACTATTGTTGCACATTAAATTATAGTATAAACTGATGGATTAAGCTTGGATTTCTTAGCATTCCTGATCCCCTCCTATGACCTCCATAGTTCTCAACTGGAACTACATCTAAGAATGATAAAACACATCATCTCTTTTTGATGGTCTCAGTAATGAAAGTGATAATAAGGTTTGTAATATGCACATTATGTGTTTTTGTACAACTTAAGGTAATTTCATTTTAAACTCACCAGCAGTAAATAAAAATCCTTCTGAGACACTATCCTGTGCTTTTTGCATCTCATGCACAGTTGAATCTAGTTCTGCAGCTAAGCATCTTCTTTGTTCAATTAGCTCTTGCAGCTTATGATCTACAAAGATATGTTACATCAGTTTGTAACAAAGTATTAATACACTGTTAAATAACTGTATTATTTAAAATAACATCAAGCTTTTAAAAATAATTCCTGTTATGTGCTCAAAGCATCAGTTGAGGGAGTACTACACATATTACTGTATTTTTCGCCCTATAGGACGCACTTTTCCCCCTCCAAAAATGAAGGGGAAATATGTGTGCGTCCTATGGGGCGAATGCAAGCTTTCGCTGAAGCCTGGAGAGCGAGAGGCTTCAGGAAGCTATACGCAAGCCTTGCGAGCCTGGCGGGAGTTCCCGCGGGCTTGCAAGGCTTGCGGGCAGCAGCCCGAAGCACGCGGCGCCCTCCGGAGGACGCCCCGTGCTTCGGGCAAGGTGTCCGCAAGCCTCGAGCGCCCGCCGGGAGGTCCCGCCGGGCGCGCAAGGCTTGGGGAGGCAGCGTGCAGGAGGGCTCTGCGGGGCAGGGAGGGGAGAGGCTGAGATGGGACTCTGGCCGGCCCCGCACACCGCTGAGCGCCCGCGCCATGGCTCGCAACTTCGAGCTCCTCTTTGACTCCCTGGGACACTTCGGCAGGTAACAGGCTGGAGCGCCGAGAGGGAGGCAGCAGCGGCAGAGGAGGAGTGGGGTTGGAGAGTTGGAGGCGCTGTGGGTCTCCAGGCTGGCCCTCTGCTCCCTGGGCAGGGGCGAGGGTGGGGGTGGCGAGGCACGGGAGAAGCGGAGAGCTCTCCTGACTCGGGCGCCCGCCAGGGGTAGGGGAGGGAGACACGTGTCCACCGCAGGGGAGCGAAGGTTGGCCACTTCCAGTGAAGGCTTGTTGCTAGTTTTGACTCTCGCCCTCCCTCCAAAAAGCAGGAAGCAGAGAGCGTGCTCGCGGCTTATCCTTGCACTACAACCTCATGAAGTGGGCTAGGCTGAGAGATGGTGTCTGTCCCCAAGGTCACCCAGTGAGCTTCAGGGATGAATGGGGATTTGAACCCCGGTGTCTTCCCAGCTCGATTCACTACAGCATGTTAATGCAGCATTTGAGGGCTTAGAGGCTAATAAAAGCCCCTGTTTTAAAATACCGGTGAAGAAACCCTTAAGGGAGTATATGTACTATATATGAGGTGGGAGATCTTTTGGCCAAACGACTAAAAAGAGGAAGTTCCCTAAATTTTCCTCTTTAACCCAGAGGTCTGGTAGTGGTTATTTTGCACATGTTCCAAAAAAACTCTTCCTGTCATTTATGTGGCATGAGATCTGTGGGTAGGGTCCAAGTGAGTCTTGGCTCCCATTCCCACATGGGGATGGAATATGCTGTTTGAAGGGGGTTGTGGAGGTTTTCCTCTTGCCCTGTGTCTGCAAAACACATGGGGAGCTGCTTATAGCAGGGGTGTGTGTAAGGAGGGGCTTGGCAAACCTGTGTCTTGGGGTTCTTTGAGTATGCTCTTACCTCTAGGAACTTATCTCTATGCTTAGGCAGGAAGAACCAGCTGCACAAATATAAGATGGGGGGCACCTGGCTTACCAGCTATTAGCATCTGTCTGTCTCAAGAGACAATGGAGTGCACCTCTGGGGGTGAAGTCAAACCACTGGAGAATCACAGGGCCCACAGTGACTGCCCAGACTGGTAACTGCTACCTCCCACATTGTTTTGGCTGTTTTAGCAGCACCAAAGTAAACTCACTGGGGCGCAAGCCTGGGCAGTGTTTATGGAGGTCCTGGGCTGCCCAGATGACAAGTCCTCACCCTGTCTCGCTGATGTGGTCCAAAGCAAAGCAGAGCAAAACATTTGGCACCAGCTTGGCTGCAGGAGGAGTACAAGGCACAATCCAATCATCTTAGGGACACCACGGAGCACGCCCCGTGCTTCGGGCAGGTATCCGCAAGCCTCGCACGCCTGGTGGGAGGTCCTGCCAGGCTCGCAAGGCTTGCAGGCAGCAGCCTGTTCTGGGGGCTGGGGTCAGGGGAAGCTCGGGCTTCCCCCGCGCCAGCCCCGCGCCTGGGGGGAAATTTTTTTTTCTTTATTCCCCCCCCAAAAAAAAACCTAGGTGCGTCCTATGGGGCGGTGCGTCCTATGGGGCGAAAAATACGGTATATGTGGTCTTTTTATGTGTGCTTAAATTAGTCACTTATTTTAAAGAAACCATGTGCTCCCATCACTCATCAGCTGATGGGCAGTGGGATGGGGTGGGGTGGGGAAACCATTTCTATTGAAATTGCTGTTAAAATGGAGGAAAACAGCACAAGCAACGCTGACAGTAAACCCTACATATATTAAGTAAAATAGAAACATCGTCACCCGACCCCCCCATCTTTCCCCCCCACCTCTTTCCCCCCTTTCTTCCTAATGTCTCAACAAATGAAACTGATTTGTAAAAATGTTACATGGGGGGAAAGTACGAGAAAGACATTGCACATACTTTTGTAAATCAAGAAAATCTTTAATAAAAATACTTTTTTTAAAAAAATGGAGGAAAACATCTCCCACACAAGTCAATTAGTTTGTACTTATGAAAATACAAAAACAATACTCTATAGCTAGTGGTTTTATTCAAGAAAATAGGTCGCGCCTCAACTGCCCACCCACCCGCTTGTTCGCTCCTTCCTTTACTGCTTCTAATGTCACTTCCTGCAGCTAAAGGCACAGCTTCCCAGAGGCAATTTGCCACAACCTTTACAATTGGCAAAGCGCCTTCTAGGAAGGTGCCTGACGATTGCAAAAGGGTGGCATGACCTTTCTACAATCATCAGGCACCTTCCTGGAAGGCAATCGTAAGGGTCGCGCCCAAGCGCCTCTGGGAGGCTGCGCCTGCAGTTACAGGAAGTGGTGGTGGCAGTGGAGGAAGTAGTAATGGCAGTGGAGGAAGTGGCAAAGGTGGGGGGAGGGGAGGAAATGAGCAGGTGAGCAAGCAGGCAGGCAAGCAGTAGCGGCAAGATGGTGGCTGGGGAAAAAGCTGTGGTGGTACAGCATACCGGCAGGTACCACCTCAAAAAAAGCACTGTCTATAGCTATGCAAAGGTCATTGGGCAGTGCCCAAAAGTTAAACTGAAACAGAAGGATCCTAATTCCAAGTAGAGGTGTTTCAGACTGTAAGCTGATAACATGGGAAGCCAGATCATACATACCACTGATACTGCCAGGTTGAGCAATGGCAAGAGCCTGAGCTGCTTCTAGCTGCTTCCGATTAGATTCCAACTTTTCCAATAACTCTTGTTTCTTCTCTGATAGTTCATATACTTTTCTTTCTGGGGGGAAAATGTGCTTCAATCAATTCTTGAAAAATAGTGTCAAAAGTCATCCTTGTTCTCAACATCATGTAGAATGTTTTTTTTTTTAATTGACTCATTAATATATCTTCTTTTGCTAAAGCAAAGCTTTAAAAGATGTCAAATGGGTGCTTTAGGGAATGTAGCAATGTAACTTAAAGAGGGAAATTCCCTGACAATCCAAGAGATCCGTTGTGATAATGTACACTGAAGTGTGAAAATTTGGGGCCCCTCAAGCTATTTGGAGACAGGAGAAGCTGAGGCTGAGAGGAGATATGATAGCCATCTTCAAATATCCAAAGGGCTGTCACATGGACGATGGAGCAAGAATGTTTTAATCTGCTCCAGGGGGCCCCAAAAAATGGCTTCAAGTTACATGAAAGGAGATTCCAACTAAACATCAGGAAGAACTTTCTGATGGTAAGAACTATTTGACAGTAAAACAGACTTCCTTGAAGGGTGATGGACTCTCATTCATTGGAGATTTTTAAGAATAGGTTGGATGACCATCTGCATTGCAGGGGGTTGGACTAGATTACCCTTGGGGTCCCTACTATATGATTCTATGAAGGTCCTCTCTAAATAAATGTTTTGATTAAGACAGAAAAAATGTCTTAAAATAAGTTTTTAATACAGTGGTTCCTTGGGTTAAGAACTTAATTTGTTCCAGAGGTCTGTTCTTAACCTGAAACTGTTCTTAACCTGAAGCACCACTTTAGCTAATGGGGCCTCCTGCTGCCACTGCGCCGCCACTGCACAATTTCTGTTCTCATCCTGAAGCAGTTCTTAATATTTCTGGGTTAGTGGAGTCCGTAACCTGAAGCGTATGTAACCTGAAGCATATGTAACCCGAGGTACCACTGTATATAAAATGAAAATGCTATGCATAAATAATCTCACATTGATTGTCAGTTATTGGGGGCAATAAATATAGTGACCCTCCTTTTTGCAATGTATCTGTTGATGGAAGCCGCAGAAAGTGTGTCCAAGTAAATGATTTTTCAGGTGAACTATCTCAGGGTAAAATTTGAGTAGCAGTGCCCTAGAAGCATAGCACAGGGCATACTGCTGCCACGAGCTTCACTTACCTCAAGCTACCCGTACTAAAAATCCAACAAAGATACCTACTAAAATTAATAAGTGCCTCAAGTTTCTCAATAGACTGGCCCTCCATGTTGCTGTCATCAGAGAGACTTGCATTCTTTGCAGCGCCTTTGTGAGATGCAAAGAAGATATCTCAACTGGCCATAGTTTCTCAGAACTTTCCCTTCCTCAGTTAACCCTATGAAGCCTATTTACAGTGAGGGGGAAAGGAGGCACAGCTTCAAACTGTCTTTTAAAATTTCAAACTTTGTCTTATGCTACGTCAGCGGGCCCTATAAGAGAACCAAAAGCAGTAACAAGATGAAACAAAGGAGATGCAGCTTCAGATCAACCTTCATAGTGATATCCTGGTGTGGTAATTTCAGTTTCAATCATTTTTCCAGTCTTAAATTCAGTTCTGCGCCATGGGTATAGCCACAATTTGGAGGGGGCAGGTCTTTTGTTGGGGGGAGGCAGAACCTCAATTCACTATGTATTTTTATATTTTTATTGATTTAGAGGGGCTGTTTCCCTCCCTGCCCCCCTTGGCTACACCCATGTTCCACACATTACTACATCTGTATGTGTATTTTATTTTAAGACTTCATGAAAATTCTTCAGCACTTTAGTGCTAACTTCTAATACAAACATTTTGGTATGAATTTCCCCTAACATGCACATTTCTGCAAGCATTTTTCTTAATATTGCATTTTTAATGTCATCTTCTCTAATATATGAATTTTGTTCACACTCTCCTTATTATACACATTTTTGTGAACATTATTTGACTGGAGAACTGCATAGGAAAAATCAAAACAGGACATATTTTGAAGGATAGCCACATTTCACCTATTGTTTGAGGAAGTGCAAATTAGGTAGGTTTGCATTAAAATGTGAAGCAAACTGAATGTCTCCCCACCCCTTTTTAAGAGTACTTATTCTCTACTTACCAGTAGGTCGTACAAACACAGTTCTTTCTGAAGCACGACGATATACATTTTGTATACCATCCAAAGTTGCCTCAAGATCTACAGTCAGATGTCTTTTTTGCTCAGCTAACTCCTGCAGCTTATGCTCTACAAAAAAATTTCAGGTTAATTCATAACAAAAATATTAATATATGGAAAGAATATATTTAATATGAATACTTAGCATTTATCAGGTGTTTCTTGTGCCACTTCACTGAGCTGAATGAAATGCCCCCTCCTCCCATCAGTTACCACATTCATACATGGTCACGTTAGGAGGAATATTTAATCAATGAGGGCATTTTTTGGCATGGGCGGGTGCATGCTCTGCACCTGAATACTTTGGAGCCAACCAAAGACTCAGCCAGATTTGGACTTTGTGTACTAAGGATGTTGTTGAGAATGCTCACATGAATTCTACTAAGCTCCCATACTTTTCCAACTCAGAGTTTTAATTTGTGGCAGTCTTGTGGGCTCCAAACTGAGATATAAAAAACTCAAGTTTGGCCCCTGTGCGTGTGCATTGCCTCAGGATTAACTGAGTTAATCCCTATCAGTCAGAAATAATGAGAGTTTAAAACCTCCCATGATCCTTTCTGGGAAAGTGCTGTGGCTGTCTTTGTAGCTCAGAATTGAATTTTGCTGACATATCTATCAGAAATTGCAATACAATTGCAGTACAAATGACAAATATTGCTAGAGACTAATGGCTGTCTTTGCAACTGAGAATTGGGTAAGCAAATAGCTCCTTGGGAATATTGTGCACAGCTTCCTAGGCTTAAATGTGTGATTCCTTCCCCAAACCCCTCTTATGAGCTTGGTCCACCCAAAGTCCCCTTGTAAAATGTGCCAAATTTGAGTATGATGATGCAAAGACTGGCAACACCAACCTCCTCAGTCTGAGAAGCAGTTGTACTTGTGGTTTCACCTGCTAAAAATGCACACTGCATCATTCTAGTGCCACCACTAGGACTAGTAGGCTAGGGCTGCTGGTGCTCAATGCCCTTTCCTCAGCTTTCTGGAACTATGTGAATCAGTAGCAGCCAGCAAGGCAGGATTGGATTGGAATGGTGATGCTGACTGGGTATAGTGGCAGTGTCAATGTAATTATTTATTCATTCATTTTATTGTATTTATATTACATGAATATACCCCCTTTAGCAAAAAAGACTATTTGGTACTCAACTGTAATGAGTACCAGCACCCCCTGGTCTTACTGGCTGCCTACAGACTGTTGTAGAGTAATTCTGTTACTAGAGAGCCCTCAATGCCCATTCTGGAGGCATATCTTCTGGCCTTTGTGAAACTGCTTGGCAGGTAAGTACCTTAATTCAGTGAACATATATTTGTAGTTGAAGCAAGAGAAATCACAGTATACATACCACTAACACTCCCTGGTTGAGTAGCTGCAAGTTCCTGAGCTTCTTGTAGTTCTTTCTTAGTAGATCCCAACTTCTCAAGTAACAGTTGCTTCTTTTCAGTTAGCTCATACAATTCATTTAATCCCTTTTCTGCAAGCAAAAATATTTTGAATCACATTTTGGGGAAATGTTTTATATTGCACAAAAACTCAGTTTTCAGTCACCCACAAACTTACTGATGCCATTTAAAATATATAATGTTATCTGTCAATGCAGATCTTAAGACATGGCAAACAGTTCGTTTGCTGTGTAAAATCCCATTTTTTCTGATTTTCAACTCTTATTTCCTCCTTTGAGCTCTAAGTGTTCCTAACATGAAGCCAGAAAGAGATCACCCTGTGCACTGTACTCTGTCATCTGTGGTCTCCCTGTGTGGAGTTTATCTTTTGCTGCTAAGCTGAGATTAGATGCTCAGACATATTTTTTCTTGGGAGGTAAAGAACACTGGTCCTTACCTGAAGAACATTTATCCAGGATGACAGGCCATCTCATTGTTCCATGCACTCCAAGGTTGAAGGAAGTAGACATGGCTTAGTGCTCCTCAGCCTCAATTCATTTCATGATGAGACCACGGATTGATTCAAGAAAAGGTCAAGCAACATAAAGAGGAGTAGGAGACAAAGCATTGTGCCCAAGTGCTGCAAGCCCTGAGAAGCTACAAGCTGGGTTTTTTCTTTGTTGACTATGAGCATGTGGTCTTTCAGAGCATTGATGCTCCTCTTTATGTTGTTGGTGTTGGTGGCGTGCTGCCTGAACTAAAGAGGAAGAGGCAGCTGACTTAGCCTCTGAAAGAATGATTGGGTAAAGGAGTGCTGGAAAATGTTGAAGTTGTGGTCCTTCCTGAAGGGCTGGCCTACTCAAAAGGGTTGGAAAGGCTGAGAAGGGGAATATGGGTGATCTGTCCTGCTATTTCATGGTGGCTAGACTGGTTTACAGAATCTCCTTCAATGCCTTCTTGACGAAAGGCATTGTACCCACATGTGCAGCAATGACCAAACAGACCCTGTCAGTGCCCCAGTGTCAGAGCCACAGATGTCTATGTGCTTACCACCCACCACAGCCATTGAAAGAGTGGCAAACTGGGTAACACTGAAGGTGACATCAGACACAAAAGCAACTGCTCTATGCAATTTCAACAGGGTTTTCCTAAGCCTCTCTGGATCTTGGTGAGGGTTATCTAAAAGTTTAACCAGCCAGAGCACAGGTACTCAGGAAAGAACTAAGGCATCACAGAAGGCCATGGATGGAAGTAGGAAGTAGTGCTGTCAGTCTTGAGCAGGGTAAAGTCAAGTCTGTGCTCAGAAAGGTCTTTGAATTGGACATCCCCTTCTTTAGGAAGGAGAGACCAATGAACACATATATAGTAGCATCCACACCTGGGACCTTTAGCATGTTCATGAAGTAAGGCTCTGGTGAGTAGCATTTGTTAGCCTGAGAGGCTTGACAGTATTTTTGAAGGGAATGGGTGCTGGAATGGAACTGATGGAATATTTTCTCCTTTAGCAATGCTATACCCTTGGAAGGAGCAAGAGCTACATCTGTTGAAGACTAAGAAAATCCTGACATCTAGGGTCTTATGAAGCCTCAGAGGCAAGAAGTTGACAGGCTCAAAGAGATGGTGCAATGAGCTCTGTATCTGAATCACCACTCCCCCTCCCATCTAAGAATTTAGGGTTCAATAAAGGATCACAGGGATCCAGATCATCTGACAGGTTTGAAGGCAGTAGAAGACAAGGGCAGGTGGTTGTGAGGGAAGAACTCATATACCTAAGAGAGGAAATCCTAAGGATGAACAAGGGGAGGAGCAACAGGTGGCAACAGGCCTGGGGTGGTAGGAGGAGAATTGGAGGAATAAAAGGACCTTTCTTTTTTCTTTCATTTTTACACAGAGGAATAAGGCAACACAGAGATGAAAGGACCTTAGCAGAGAAGGGGAGAAGAAAGAAAGTGCAAAAAAACTTATGAAGGGGGTCAAGCAAGAGCTAGGACAAAGAAATGAAATAGAATAGGGTTGAGGAGCACCAAGGCATGCCTACTTCTTCAACTCTGTGGTGCAGTGTTTGGGTGCACAAGTGCCGGGATGCCTTCTTTAAGCCAATAGGCCCCACAGATGTATCAATCCTAGATTCAATACATGTAGTAGATGGTGGCACAGCAGAGATAGGGAGCGAAGACACCCTGGTCCACATTTCTGGGCTATGACTAGACTATAGAAGATCTCTGTCATTGCATTTGTAACACTGACAAATATAGTGGTACCTCGGGTTAAGTACTTAATTCGTTCCGGAGGTCCGTTCTTAACCTGAAACTGTTCTTAACCTGAAGCACCACTTTAGCTAATGGGCCCTCCTGCTGCCGTCATGCCACCGGAGCACGATTTCTGTTCTCATCCTGAAGCAAAGTTCTTAACCTGAGGTACTATTTCTGGGTTAGCGGAGTCTGTAACCTGAAGCATATGTAACCCGAGGTACCACTGTATGCATATTATGTGTTATTAAACATAAAAATTAAAACACCTCAAGGTTATTTATTCATTACTCACCACTGGGTATTAGAAATAAAGCTCTTTGTAAAGCTTGCATATCTTGCATACTTTCCTCTAGATCCTTTAGCTCTTCAGTCAAATGTTGTCTTAGCTCAGAAAGTTCCTGAAGTCTTTGCTCTACAAAATTATTTCAGGCCAATATATTTGAAATAACTACATTCAGTACAAATTTGCAATGGATACACAATATCCATAGGAAATGGTTACCGGTACAGTAATAGTAAAAGCACTTGTTGAAAGCTAAAATAACTATATATATGACCTCAACTACCCTATAGGGTTTATCACTGTATGGTCATTCCCATTTTTCTGATGGCAGGGGGAGATTCTACTAAAGGGGAGATTCTCATAAAGCAAATAACATTCCACTTCTCTAATTTTGAGTGAAAAGTAGGAAAAGCTACAACAGGAAAGAGCAAGTGACTTAGGACTAGTTTTACTAATAACTAATAAGATGATGATGATGATTAAAATGGTTACAAGGAGCACATTTCAAAATGGTTCCTTAAATGAACTACTAGCTGTGCAGTATAACCAGAGGAAAATACACACTAGAAAAGCTGCCATTGCTGTTCTGTGGGTATGGCCCTAAAAACCGAAGACTCACGGGCAAGGACATGAGTTAAAAGGAAACATTTTTAAAAGTACATTACAGGAAAACCAATTTAAGTTGTTGGTAAAATATACATTTTGACCAGCAGAATCTGCAGTGCTTAGCAGTTTCCCCACTTCCTAAAGTATAAGACCCTAGCTTAAAAGACCCACAGAAAGAGGAACAAGCGCAGATCTACACTCATGGTTTTTAACATTAAGGAAGGATTAAGGAATGGTTTCAATAACATATATGGACACATGACATCCTACTTTTAAGATTCATAATGCGTTATTAAAATGTGACACCAGAGGACGCAGCAGAGCAACCAGCAGCAGTTTTGATGAAAAAAACCCAAGGTAAAAAACACTTTAATTAATAAGTATGCCTTGCGACGTTTTAAAATGACACATCTAACATCATTCTAACAATGTTCAGTGTAGATCTAGCCCAAGTCTCCACTCCCTCAGATAATAGGTGCAGATTGGCTGCTGTGAAAAAGATGAGACACACTAGGGTATAAGCTTGTAAAGTATAAGCCTAAAAGTGTAATCATGACTCTGTTCAAATTCAAAATTCAAAAATATTTCTGATTAGCAAGCTACCACTAATAATATAAATAAATAAAATCACTATCCCTCCTTCCTCAATGAACATATTTGTTTATGAAATCTTAATTAGGCATAAATCTGTCATTTATTATTTCTAGGTAAAAAAACATTTGAAATTTTGTGCCTTTTTTACCATTCGCACTGTCTGACTGGAGAGATGCAAGCGTTTCTGCTTCTTGTAGATCTTTTAGATTTGAATCTAGTTTTTCTTGCAAAAGTTTTTTCTTCTCAGATAATGCAGAATGTTTCATTTCTACAAGAAAATGCCTCAGAATTATTATAAATGACTATTCCAAAGTTGTATTTAAAATTTGAAACAGTTTTGATTACTTTTCAAAGTAAGTTCTGTTGAAATCAGTTCTCTCTATTTCTGTGTAACATGGAAAGAGTTGTGCAATGGATTTGATGGAGTCCTGGGCCAAATCAGGCCTATTCAGAGGGATGATGCCACCTATTCATGGATTCAGGAAAAGTCCTCTCAAGGATTTTGCTTCCTCTCCAGAGAATTGCAGCTCGTTGACTTTCAAACACACAGAAATATGACAACCCAGACTCTTAATTCCAGCCAGCAAAAATACAACCTTAATTATCACTCAATAATACATCACTCACTTTTTCCTACTTGTTGAATATATTATCCATTGCTTATGTGTAGTTATTTAACTGGATGGATTTGCTTACTATGCATTTTGAAAGTTAGGTTCGTGTGAGTGCTTAATAATGAAGAACATTAATTTTCCTTAGTTACCAATCTAATGACAAAAGAGTATACAGTGGATGCAATTACCCTGAAGTTGACTTTTTCCAACAATGCTTGAAGCAGAAGGTTGCGCCATTTGCAGATCCTGCAGGTTTGCTTCTAGATGAGCAGCCAGCACCTTTCTTTGTTCTTTAAGCTCTTTTATCTTTTTATCTGTGGAAACACAAACACTTTGTACATTTATTGTACATTTATTGGACTATATATATTTGAAACTAAATAGTACTTTCTGCTTTTAGATAATAATCTGCTTTTAGCAAATGTACCAATGAACAGCTATGCAATATCAATCATTCATATGTATATCCCACTTGATTATCACAGGTTTATGAAGCAAATTGCAATGCTATAAAATTACAAAACAAACTTATGAAAACACAAAAACCATAATAAATGTTTAAAGCAAAGGACATAGTTGACAATATCCATATGGTAATGGGTTGCGACAAGCCACATTGGTGTGGCAGGAGAGGATGGCAAGAGTGGCAGAAAGAGTCAAGGATAATCAAATGAACATTTAAACATCTTAGTGTAGAGTAGCATAGCATAGCATAGCATAGAATAGTATCTAAATGTGGTTTTTTTTTATTTGCAGAATATGCATAGATACATTTTCAAATTGAGAGAAAGAGCACCAAGTGATACTAAAGACAATCCTAGTTGTGATCCAGAATCACTGTTTGAACAGAGTTGCTGGAAAAGACTTGTTTGACACCAGCAGCAGGCCTAACCAAACCTCCCAAAAAGAAAGTTTGTTGACAATATGTGGATAGTTATCTGAGCCTTGGTTTTATATGGACTACAGCTGAAGCTTCCTGAAAGGTACCATGGGTACTCCTCTTAAAGGGGCACCAAGGCCTCCCCTATGCTAGCATTTCCATGTCTTCTGGTAAGCAATTCGTAGAGTGGAATTTCTCAGACCACTGTTTGTTAATGTTTGGGCTTTTTATAGAAAAACCAACTTTAAAAGGGTGAAATTAATTTACTAGCGTTAGAATCAATTAGAATCAAGTTAGAACAAGTAGTTAATGAGAACTTCTTGGTGAACGCAATCAATTTAGTGTGGTGTTAAAAACAGCTTTGGGGGAAGTGAATCAACTAAAGACAAAAAAGGAGAAAAATCACTAGGGAAAGAATCAATTGTACTCTCTGCAGAAGAATTAATTAAGCACTCAAAGCACTGTAGAGGAAGTAATTAAGCACGTTACAGGGGGAAATAGTTTGGGGAAACTGCACCAAACCAACCTGGTGCAGTAAAACTTCTCAAAACAAGTGAGCAAATCACTCGTAAGAAAGAAGTAGTGACAACAGAAAAAAAGCAGTTAAAGGTCAGATGAGCATCCAACAATAAACTTTGCCTGCTTTAAGTAAGGGCAGAAAAATGAACTGTCACTCAAGAGTGGGACAGTGGAGAAGCATCTGACAGTGGTGATTTTTTTTCCTGCCTTCAAGCGAGTTGAGCAAAATGATATTACAGCTGGTGGTGTCCTGGTGTTCCCTGGAGAAAGGTTATGTGGAAAGTTTATATTTAAAAATTGGAAGAGTAATCCTAAATTAAGGAAAATCCCAAAAAGCAGCTGTCACAGCTGAGAAAATTCTAGACCTTGGCCCCACAATCTAGATGTCCCAGGGTGAACAAACACACAGCAAGGCCTTACCAAGATTTTAATGCATGAAGGAAATTACACTGGAAGACATGCCCCTTTGGATATCCTGATCACAGGTCACTAACAGTGTTCAGTGTTAACATCAACACTTGCATGGGAAGTAAGAAAGAACTCATCAGCACCCCAGTAAAGGACAGCTCACACAGAATACAGTAGATCGGTAATCCCTCAAAACCACTGTCTACAGCCTCCTCGGATTATGATCCATCAGTGTGATCAAGGAAGCTTTATCCCTAACCATAGTTTATATTACAGTGTAATTCTATAGCAACCAGCTTAATATTTGTAAGTTTCCTTAAATAGTACTTCACATTTTAGCTAATATTATTTGAACTCGAATTAACATTAGACTATTTGTGTGCAAAGTGGCTTGATCTTCCCTACAAAATAATCAAGAAGTGTGCCAAAAGTAGTTTAAATGCTTTCTTTTTGTGTGTTTTAAAAGATACAGAAATCTATTTTTGCCACATTTTATTTTTGTTTTAAAGTGATACAATCCTACGTGAACCTAGTAAAGAAAAATCTAATGTTTCCATGTTTTAGTTTGACATTAGAATATAGCATAACTTTGCAAATGGTTTGGGGTTGAGATTGTACTTACCACTCACACTTCCTGGTTGGGTAGTGGCAAGAGTTTCAGCTTCTTCTAACTCCTTCATATTTGATTTCAAACTTGCAAGCAAAACTTTTCTTTCTTTTGAGAGCTCATCTATTTCCTTCTCTGCAAAGTGAAACATGTGAGAACTAAGTGAGAATGTTCTCATGGAGATAAAAATAATACAGGAAGCAGATAAGTGTGCAGACAGAAGCATATTGAGGGTCCCTTGCACTCTTGGCAAGGAGCTGTATCAGCAAATGCTGATTGATGATAATCAGAGTTTTGTCCTCATGGCACATTAAAGGGAGCATGAAGTATGTTGTCATCCTTGCAAAATTCCAGAGCAGGAGACCCAGAGAAACTAGAGGCTCCCCTGCTCTGTCACAGTGGGGAACTGCTGCAAAGCAGAACCTTATGATGTTAGTGGGGATGAGTTAGGAGGTGGCAGCTGCTGTCACTATACAAGGCTCAGGCTCAGTTTGCTTCTTGATGAAGCCATGTCAAAAATCTGCCCAGCATTATATCAATGCTCATCTGAAATGTGGTGCCCACAACACATTGCTCTGGTTTGCAAATGTGCTTACGAGTCTTAAAAAGGGTTGGCCACCACTTGGGCTACATGAATGATACAATCACTATCGTTGCTGTTTATCATTTCTTTCTCTTTTGTTTACAAAGTGCTTTATGCAACTTTTATCTCTTTCATATCTTGTCTAGTCTGTGGGTTGGTGCCTTGCTCCTGGGGATTCAGCAAGAGTACACGTTTGGTAAATAGCTTACACTACAATCCCATAATGGTCTGCTCAATACTAAGGGCCCCTCCAGCCATCTTTTTTGCAGAGAATTCATCATGATTTGTGTTCACAGTGTTATTGGGGGTATTATTTGCATTGCCTTAAATACTGTTTACACCTGCAAAATTTTTGGGGTGGTCCTCCTGCTTCTTTTCCAGTCAGTGCATATTCTATAACTTCCTGCTGAGATTGTTTAACTTTTCATATCATAAACATTCTTGGGGTAGGTGGGAGGGGCAGATTCCTGCTTCTGTTGCACTCTTGCCCATCTGGACAGCAAGAATGCGGTAGCATTGGGCAAGCATTGCAAGAAAACATATAAAAGCAAAATAAATACACCATTGATACACTAGTATCATGCCAAGAGCATGTTGCTAAGTACATCTGGAACAGCAGAATACAACAGGAAACCATAGGAAGGGAAAGTGCCCTTGTTCTCAAATCCTATTTGCTGGTCTCCCAGAGTCATCTGGTTGGCCACTGTGAGATAAGGATGCTGAACTAGATGGGCCATTGGCCTGATCCAGTAGCCTCTTCTTATGTTCTTAATTGCAGCAAAATACCAGTCTGGGGGGAGGGGGCAAGTCTTCTGGAGTTTATAATGCTAAGTTGATTCAGTTTTGCCCTTCCCGCTCTTTCACACACAAAAACACCCTCCTTTCCAAAGCCACATCTGCAAAACCAGAACAAGAACTCTGATCAGTTAAAAGGTTAAGCAAAGTCAAAAACAACACCTGGCTGCGCTTCTAGGCACTCTAAACCCAAGGGAAAGCAGTTAGGTTCCAGATGGTGACTAATAGTATGGAGAAGATACCAACACCACCCACCCTCATTCAGCAAGTTTGGGCTTGCCATACGTCCGGAAAATTCTGGACATATTCGGAAATTGGATGCCTAAAACAGCATTTGAGGAGAATTTTTGAATTTTAAAAGATGTCTGGAGGTTCAGAGCTGACAGTCTGGGCATGCGTTGGTGGGCAAGGGCAGCTGCAGCCAGGGAAGGAGGCGAAGAATGCAAGGCTGTTGCCTCCCAGTGCAATGGGACAGAGCACTGTCAGCTGGGGGCTGGCAGCCACAACCACCTCTGAGCGCTCTCTGTCTCTCTCTCTCAGGATAGCTCAGCACGAGACTCTTAATCTCAGGGTTGTAGGTTTGAGTCCCATGTGTTGGGGAAAGATTCTTGCGTTGCAGGGGATTGGACTAGATGATCCTAAGGGTACATTCCAGCTCTGCAAATCTAAATCTAAAATCTCTCCCTTTGGGAGAGCCCAGCTGTGCAGAACTGAAATATGCCTGCCGCCTGGTGCCTAACCAACCCCAGAAAGATGAAGATTAAACACACAAACAAACAAACAAACAAACAAACAAACACACAAACAAGCAAACAAATAAAGCTGAAGTTGAAAAATGTGTCCTCTTTTGGGAATTTCCTTTTAAAAAGAAAAAAGAGCTCTTGAAATCAAGGACTTCATCATGGGGAAGGATTTCTTCAAGCCAATAAATCCATTTGGACTGACTCAAGTAAATTTGAAGGAATATTGTATATATATATTTTAAAGATACGTTGCTCATGTTATTTACCTGGATTGAATTGCTTATTATGCATTTTGAAAGTAGGGTTTGTGGGAGGGTTTAATAGCGGAGAACATGAATTTCCATCGGTTACCAATCTAATGACAACAGAGCATACATACAGTGAATGCACTTACTCTGAAGTTTGCTTGCTTCAGCAGGTTCTGGAGAAGAAGCTTGCGCCATTTGCAGATCCTGTTGATTTGCTTCTAGATGTGCAGCTAGTACCTTTCTTTGTTCTTTAAGCTCCTTTATCTTTTTATCTGTGGATACACAAACACTTAGTACATTTAGTGTAAGATATATATTTCAAACTAAATAGTACATTTTTGCTAATAATCTTCTTTAAGTAAATGTGTCAACAAACAGCTATGTATTATCAGTCAGTCATATGCATATCCACTTGCTTGTCCTAAGCTCATAAAGCAAGCAGCAATGATTTATTTATTTTTGTAAAATAGAATAAAATGATGAAATCACATCAAATGTTTAAAATATTAGAATGTGCTTCAACCTTCAAAATGGGTTTTATGTGGATATTGTACTTACCACTCACACTTCCTGGTTGGGCAGCAGCAAGAGTTTCTGCTTCTTCTAACTCCTTCATATTTGATTTCAAACTTGCAAGCAAAACCTTTCTTTCTTTTGAGAGTTCATCAATTCCCTTCTCTGCAAAGTGAAAAATGTAAGAAGAAAGTCAAAACGTTCCTTCCCTCACTCCCTAAGAATCCTAGGAACTAAAGTCTTCCCCTTACAGAGCTACAATCCAAAGAAAGAATAATTGGTCTGACCTAAAGTGTAGTTTTGAGAGTGGGCTGTCGTATCCAATGGAATGGCTGTTCACTCTGTTGCGAGAAACTAGATGGGAGCAAAGATTTGTGGAAAGTGGGACAGACTCCCTCAGTTTTCTGGATTCGCCAGTCAGAAAGTACTAACTGAGTCAGTAAAGAGAAAAAACATCTGCCTACTTCCCCATACCTTGGCTCTGGAAATTTCTATAATAAAATCTCTTAATTGCTAAGTATCTGAAATGTAAGGAACACCCATTCCATTGGATACGACTCCCCACAAACTAAAAAGGAAGTAGTGTTGGCAGTTTCTACGATTGCGAGTGGGTAGGAAAGAAGCATGCTTTGAACGTGTTTTAAATGTATGGCATATACACATCCACATATAGTTCTCCATTTCACCCCGTGCCTATGTCCACCTGCTATTATTTACTAACAATTTGTTTTGGGGAGCCCCTTAGATTTCAAAAGTTTTATCTACTTCATTAAAGCCCTGGTTCTGTTATATGTCTACAAATGTCCAGACCTGTGCTTTTTCTTTACCTCATTTCATAAACACTCTGTCACATTAGGGGATGTTGAATTTTTAAACTTTCAAGTTTCAAAAATGTGCTAATAAGTTGTAATGTGACTTGGGAATTCAAAATATATTTTGGTTAAATTAATATAATTTAGCTTTGCTTAGTAAGTAAAATATGTGTAAAACTGCACAGAGATCATTAAAAATGATTGCCAAGTACTTGCACTTATTATTACATTATATTATTATTTCAGAAGGTAGAATTAAAATTCTTTGGTTTTCCAAAAGTAGTTTGTGTGTGTCTTCATCAAATGAAGACTTACCAAGCTAAAAGCTATCCAGTCACAAAAACAGCAGATTCCTCACACCCCAAAACATATTTTTAAGATCCCTCACTGAAAAAAATTGAAAAAATTAAGTTTTACCCCTATAACAGGCCCTGTGTCACATGCCTATGTGATCTTTCTGTACCTATTCCAATTATTCTGCATTTACCAGGCTTAGCTTTTTCTTCCAAGACAGCTGCAAGAGCTTTTATAGTTTGCAGGTCCTGCATATTCTGCTCTAAATCTGCAGTCAACAGTTCTCTTTGTTGTAGTAACTCCTTCACTTTGTTCTCTGTAGAAAAAGAGACATTTTTGTGCTTGCAACACCTTTTAATGTTGTTACACATCTGGGGTAACACAGTTTGAATGTGCAAGGGAACCTATAACTGCTAGAGTTAGTGAATGTTAGAAATTAATAAATGGTAGAATTTAGATAATATTTGGAGTACTGAAGGGAAGATGTCAGCACCTCAACTGAGACAGAAGTTGTTAAGAATGACAAAAGGTTCTGGAAGAAAGTCATCAATGGAAACCATCAACCAGGCTCTGCCAGTGAGGGAAGGAGGGTGAAACAAGAGTGATATCAAGTAGGGGGGAAAAGTTGTCCTTTAAAAAATAGGGGTCTGGAGGGGGAGCAACAGACAGGTGGGGAGGAGTTGCTAGGAGCAGGGGTTCTTGGAAAGAAGAAAGGAAGTGGGCAGAACATCAGGCAGAGGCCATTTGGGACAGAACCATCTTGGCAGGCTAGGGCAGCAGGACAGAGATGGCATGCAGGCTGCCTTGGACTCCATCGCTGCATTGCCATAGGGAACAAGCTCCTCTTAAGATGTAGCGTAATCCTCTGAACTCTCTCCAAAGTAGACCCAGGTGTAAATATGTGTACAATAAACCACAGAGCCTAGGGCTTGCCGATCGGAAGGTCGACAGTTTGAATCCCTGCGACGGGGTGAGCTCCCGTTGTTCGGTCCCAGCTCCTACCCACCTAGCAGTTCAAAAGCACGTCAAGTGCAAGTAGATAAATAGGTATCGCTCTGGCGGGAAGGTAAATGGTGTTTCCGCGCGCTGCTCTAGTTCACCAGAAGCAGCTTAGTCATGCTGGCCGCATGACCCAGGAGCTGTCTGCAGACAAACGCCGGCTCCCTTGGCCTATAGAGTGAGATGAGCGCGCAACCCCAGAGTCATCCGCGACTAGACCTAATGGTCAGAGGTTAACCTTTAAACCATATTTCTTAAATACACTAGTCTCTGCTGTACCTTGATTTCCCAACTGACGTGCTACCCTGGATGAGTGCCTAGTACCCCTGGAATCTCATGCAGCTATTTGGCAGAGATTGGAGTGGCATGTAACAATGTATTACACAAAAAGGTAACTTGAATTATATACAAGGAAACCTTTCTATAAACAGTCATGTTCTATGGTGAAGAAACTTGGGGAGTTTTTTAGTTCTGAGGCCTAAACTGCCACTTTTAATTGGTCTTTGGACCTCTTGCTAAATGATGCTTATACAGTGTTACCTCTGGTTAAGAACTTAATTCATTCTGGAGGTCCATTCTTAACCTGAAACTGTTCTTAACCTGAGGTACCACTTTAATGGTGCCTCCCGCTGCTGCCGCGCTGCCGCCATGCGATTTCTGTTCTCATCCTGAAGCAAAGTTCTTAACCCAAGGTACTATTTCTGGGTTAGCGGAGTCTGCAACCTGATGCATCTATAACCTTAAGCGTCTGTAACCCGAGGTACCACTGTATATGTAATCATTTGGTCACACATACATATGGATGTGTTTATGATTTCTCTCATTGACTAGTTGATATAACTCTCTTTAAATTCACCCAGTTTCTAAAACACACATGAATTTCCTTCCCCCATCATCACTTTCCTCGCCATTATTATTTGCTTAGGAAAGCACTCACAAACTGCTAAAATGAGTTCTAATTACCGTATTTTTTGCACCATATCACTCACTTTTTTCCTCCTAGAAAGTAAGGGGAAATGTCTGTGCGTGTTATGGAGCGAATGCCTACAGATGGCGGGGGGATCTGCTGCAGTCGTGAGCAGAGGATCCATGGTTCCCCTTCCTTCCCTCCTCCGTGGCTTGCTTTGACACAGCAAAGCGGGAGAGGAGAGGAGTCTTCTCCTCTTATACCCCTCTTCTGCATTATTAACAGCATCCTTCTCCACCCACCCCACGCGTGTTCCTTGTCCCTTGGGTGCTTTTTCTTCCCTCCCCACTTAAAACATGGTTACAAAGCACGGATCCACATGCATCCTCAGGATTTTTGCACTGGGTCACCCCAAATTCACCATCAGATCACATAGCATGTCCATGGCTACAGCTTGCACCAAAAAAATCACGCACCCACTGTTGCCTGGGGCTGCAGTGGTGCAAAAACGTGGTTACAAAGCATGGATCCACATGGATCCTCAGGATTTTTGCATTGGGCTACCCCAAACTCACCACATGTCTGTGGCCACAGCATGAACCACAAAAATCATACATCCGCTGTTTCGTTTAGAATATTTTTTTTCTTGTTTTCCTCCTCTAAAAACTATGTGCGTGTTATGGTCGGGTGTGTGTTATAGAGCAAAAAATACGGTATTAGCTGGTCTCTGCCCAGCAACAAGGATGGACCACCCACCAGTTTTTGGATCCGCTAAATACCTTTTCCCTCTGCCAACTGACCCTCCTCTCTTTTACTTTCCTTCCTAATGTCTTGTCTTTGATTATACAGTATCCTTAAGGGCAGAGCCCTTTAATCCCTAAGGACAATAGCAGCAACAACAAGTCACCCACCATGAGTAATTGTTGTTTTAGTGGTTCCCACAGACACACATTACACCAATGGGACAAGGCAAAAGAAGACTGGGGCAAAAATTATAGAGTGTTACATGTAAAGAAAACATAATTACCTGACAGTACTTACCACTCATTTCTGATGGCTGGGTAGCTGCGAGAGCTTGAGCTTCTTCCAAATCTCTCATATTTGATTCCAAGTTTGCACGCAAATGGCTTCCTTTTTCTGTCAGCATGTTAATTTCATTGTCTAAAAGCAACACATGACCATGAAATTCCCTGATATTAGAACATTGGCCCATCCAGTATTGCCAACTGCGACTAGTAGTGACTCTTCAGGATCTCAAATAGGGGTATTTCCCTGCCCTATCAGTAGCAATCAGTGGGCCATGGCAGCTTTGTGCACCTAGCTTCAAAACAGCAAATGTTGCTGCTGCTTACCAAAAGGGAGGGGGAGGACTGAGGCACAGGGAACTTAATGCAGCATGGGCACACAGGGGCAGCAGGAGCATTTGAGGCTCTTGCGCCTTGCCCCTTGCCCTCTTGCTAAGCAGCAGTGACACTAGCCATTTTGAAGACTGGTGTGCAGTGTCGCCCTGCCTTCACCATCCCAGAAACCGCTACTACAAAGTATGCCACTATGTTTTGAGCCATGTAATGCCATTATTCACTGAATTTCATCTTTACTGAAGTGTATCAAATTACTATATACATTATAGTATATACAGAGCCAGCATGGTGTGGTGGTTAAGAGCGGTGGACTCGTAATCTGGTGAACCGGGCGCTTTGAGACTCCTTAAGGGGAGTGAAAGGCGGGATATCAAGTCCAAACTCCTCCTCCTCCTCCTCCTCTTCTTCTTCTCTGCATTTGCAGCATGTTAATCTTATCTAATTTCATCTTCACTAGTAGATAGCAACTGGGTCCAATTTTGTTACAGTTGCCTAATATAAAAAATCAAGGGCCCTCTCCGGAGGTTGAGGGAGGATTTACCCTCTCCCATAAAGGATGTCCACTTCAAACTCCAGGGAGGGTCTCTTGCCAGGCAGAGGCACAGCAGGGCTTTGCTGAGGCTAGTCAGGTGCTGCCCTCAAAATAAAGCCCTGGTTAAAGGTAAAGGTAAAAGGACCCCTAACCATTAGGTCCAGTTGCGAACGACTCTGGGGTTGTGGTGCTCATCTCACTTTACTCCCCCCCCCCTTTTGTAAGCTTTTCAAACATTTGATAGTCATTTATATCTTTTTCAAAAAAATTTTTTGACAAAGTAATAAAAATAAATAAGAATAAAAATGTGCACCCCACTTCCGAGACCATTCCATTGTAACTATCCAACCTTTATATTTCACCCATATCTCAGTGATGTTTCTCAATAAGAGATTTTCAATATTCTGCCACCATTGCCTGTTTGGTTTGATAAAAAATATATTCACCAGCTTCTCCCTCATTTCCTGCGTATCACTCTCTAACCATTCTAATGCTCCTTGTTCTGTTATCCCATCTATGATATATCTTTACTTGTTTGCTATAAAATATAATTTATGTTGAGGACACCCAGTCCACCCAGTGCACCCCAAAATAAGGAATAGGCCAGCCAAAATGCTCAACATTGTTTGCATTCCTTAAAAAAGATTGGTCTGGCTGCAAATTTAAGCCATCTTATAGAGGACACTCTTTGGGAGGTGTGGTGTATGATCCTAGGTGGCATAAAGCTTTTTGTGAGCACACATCCTAGCTTTTTATTTATTTATATATTTAGGATCAATTATTAGTTTAAGTTCACATGCTTAACAGTGTCCTGCACCAAAACTGTTTCCCACATGCAGTTTTATGTCTTCAACAGGCTTTTCCAACTGGCTTAAAAGTTATTAATTAATATCAATAGTAATAATTTTCATTTAGGAGATTTTTGAATATGTTTTATAATCAAGGTAATAGGTTTTGATACTCACCAATGTCTTGTTGCCCTGGTCTAACAGCTTCAGCTGGTTGAAGAACCTTAAGATTAGTGTCCAGATTTGCAAGTAAGGCTCTTCTTTTCTCTGTCATCTCATTCATTTCTTCCTCTGTGGAAGAAATATAGTTTTACAGCTTATTTAACCGCAGTAATGAGAATATTCATGCATGTTGCTGAGTGGTGAGAGACTCTAGAAGTGCCAGCAATATCCAGGGTTCCAATTCTTTGGAATGAAGCTATTGGAAACTGTGGTATCTAGGACATATGGTTTTATTTCCACATATATACAATATGAGAATAAGATTGGACTAATAGCATTAACACTATAACAGATATTGCTTTCCCATTAGGCTTCTGAAGGGGGGACCCACAAAGGCATAGATTTGGTTCCAGCATACAAGTCAATCCGCTGTGCATTTCAAGCTCCCACCTTCAGATGAGGCTAAAATAAAGACTAGTTCTTGGCCTATTATTCTCCTACCCCTAGCATGACAACCAGCCAGATGAGTGGGGAGCAACCTTACCCTCTCCTGAAAGCACCACCAGTCATTTGTCTCTATAGCAATACATGTGTTCTTGACCAACTCTAGACATGTACAAAAAGGTGCTTACAGGCCCAGCTAGGGCCACTAACTTTACAAAGAAACTGGGCAGCTCAGCAGTTCCTTCTACTGTAGATTACAATCTTATAGTTACAAGACCAAAGGCATGATTGGGACCCACAAGCATCATCTAACCCTCCAATCCTCTAACAATACTAAGCATTTTATGCATGCAAATTCTGGAGTCACTATTCTATCATTATATTCTTTGACACAACTGAGCCATTAGTCTGCCCTAAGCTAAACATTTATTTGCTGTATGTAGCTTGTAGAATCTACCTGATAAGCCATCTTCAGGAACATGTGCTTGCTGTAGAAGCTGGAGAGTTGATACTACATTTGACAGTAGCTGCCTTGTCTGTTCTGTTTGCTCTTCTTCTGGTTTACCTACATGTAGTAAAAGGCTTTGTGTAATATAGGAAAAATGTTCTCCCCACACTTCCAATTACTGTATTTTCCAATTACTTACCAAACCTGCCCAAACAACACGCAGAATGCAATTTATATATTCTGGTTTATCACATCCTTGGAGGAAGGGGAAATGCAACCACTGTAATTTTCAAAAATGGGGGATTTAGCAAACATGACTGACATGTGGTATGTGGCCTAGGATGTCAGGTTGGTAAGACTTGTATTTTAGTATTGTTTGTATTTCTTAGCAGCCAAAGTACTGCATGTGGCATCCTATGTGAATTATCAGGTCTTTTCCAGTTCTCCACCTTTCCCTTTGCAGCTTATTCTCCCTACTGAAAAATTGCTTTTGAAGGTAAAATTACCCCCTGGAGTAGCATTCATTTTACACACAGTTATTTAAAATAAAATGGAAAGAGAAAGAGAAAGCTGTTTATATATCAGTGTATTCTTTGAAAGCCTTCCACACACAATTATAAGTATGGCCAGTTGCAAGTCTAGCCACAAGTGGGGGAACCAAGGAGTGCCTACTGTAGGTAGCCCACCCTCACGAAAGTACCATTTTCTCACATGATGATTGCAGGATCCAGGTCAGTTCATATGCGAAGAGACAGGCCTTGAGGTATTGTGCTCCTAAGCCATTTAAGGCTTTATAGGTCAAAACCTATACTTCAAAGACTGCCTCTCCCCAATGAATTGACCCAGACTCTGCAATCATCATCTGAGGCCCTTCTATGTGTTCCTCTTCCACAAGAGGTCCTGACCACAGCAACTTGAGAATGAGCCTTTTCTGGAGTGACTCTCTGCTTGTGAAATGCTCTCCCCAGGGAGGTTCACCTGGTGCATTTGTTATATAACTTTAGATGCCAAATAAAAAGTTTTCTCCATCAACTGGCCTTTGACTAATTAATCTATGGCCTTTTAAACAGGGGGTGGGGTTATTGTTTCTGTTTGATATTATTGTATATATTTTTGTGGGTTTTTTCCTATTATAACCTGCTCTAGGACCTTTGGATGAAGAGCAGTATAGAAATTAATTTGTTGTTGTTGTTAAATTCAATGAATTTATAAATTCAATAAATAATAAATAATAAAATACTAATTGTTGCTATTAACTTTTTTTTAATTTTTGATAAAAAGTGGATTTGTTGCACTGCTGTGACGGAGAGCTTTAATCTACTTCATTGTGCAAACCTAAACATCCAGTATACAATTACACCCCTCCCACAAAATAATGACAATCTTAAGGTGATTAAAATAAGTGTGAATCCAGCACAATGATAACAAATAAAAATACAACCAGGCCTTTGGCTGATTAACATCTGATACCCTTTTAAATGTGTTGTAGGAGAGGGTATTATTGGTTAGTTTTTATTCTTATTTTTATTATGTGTTTTTTGTTCTTTATATTGTATTTTTATGCCCTGAGATCTATAGATGAAGGGCAGTATACACATCTAATAAATAATATCAATAAATGAAATTATTGTTTTTTTAAAACTGTCAATCAATCATTAGCTCCTTACATTACTGGGTTTCCACTTACCAAGTTGCTGGAGTCCATCTGGAGGTATCAGCTGATTTAGTAACTGAAGTTTTTGTTCATCTGATAATAATTCTATTTTGTTGGCAAAAGCAAGTTACAGAATAATTAGGAAATGTGACAGAATGAAGTACAACTTCTTTTGTATTTATATAATTATAAAACAAGTCTTAGAAAACAGGCATTCTTAACCCTTCCTGTACCAGTTGCTATAGTGACATCCATATCTGTTGCAAATAAGACAGAGACAGTTACAGAAGACTATACTATCTACAGTTTGTAGGGAGAAATATGTAAAAGCTTGCTTTATTTACATTATATTTGCACATTAGGGACGCGGGTGGCGCTGTGGGTAAAACCTCAGCGCCTAGGACTTGCCGATCGTATGGTTGGTGGTTCAAATCCCCGTGGCGGGGTGAGCTCCCGTCGTTTGGTCCCAGCTCCTGCCCATCTACCAGTTCGAAAGCACTCTTAAGTGCAAGTAGATAAATAGGTACTGCTTTATAGCGGGAAGGTAAACGGCGTTTCTGTGTGCTGCGCTAGTGCAGGCTCGCCAGAGCAGCTTCGTCACGCTGGCCACGTGACCCGGAAGTGTCTCCGGACAGCGCTGGCCCCCGGCCTCTTAAGCGAGATAGGCGCGCAACCCCAGAGTCGGTCACGACTGGCCCGTATGGGCAGGGGTACCTTTACCCTTACCTATTTGCACATTACTGAATCTTGCAACTTAATTTTTTCTAATGTAATCTCTCTTTACAATAATCGTATAGCTTGTGCAATACCCACATACATCCAGCTTTTGCAGACAGAACTCATATAACTTGCTTTTAAAGAGATCACACGGATGCATCCCATTTTTGTATCTCCTTAAATTATGATGAAATGGCACTTTAACTAAACATATGCCTTTGGTCAGCAAACTAACTAGCATACTGCATTATCACTGTGCTAATCCTTCTGTAGCTAGCCATAATCTCAGTTGGGTGAATAGGATGCCCTCCATTCACTGTAAAGCAGCCACCTTCACAGTAAGTAAATTCTTCTACAGTGGAGGAGGACTTGTTGGTCTGACCTGGCAACCTGGATCTACCTCCCACTGTGGTAACCATATTACAGAGTATTATAGTAATGGGCATCATAGACCTTGATCCATTGTACTGGATTAATTGCATCCAGAAATGCATCAGACACTGCATCATTGTCACTAGTCCTAGCTCTTTGATGAACACCTGTTTGATTCCATGGTGCCTAGCATTGTGAAGACTACTACTCTTCAGGATGGTTATTCAGGGAAGTTGGCTCTACAGCGATGAGAGGGATGTTACCATTGCTATGAGTGGGCTGGGGCCATTTGGCACTGGGCACTGGAAGGGATACCCTCCATTTTTGTGTGCCCTAGATGTAACGTCTTCTGAGAAATCCAGCAACAGTCCTGGCTGGGGCTGTCACCTTCCCATAGCATGGGGAACAAGCTCTTCCTGACCCCTGCTGCTGCCTAACACTGAGCAAAAGGAAAGACAGGATACACAAGAAAATGTACTGATATTAAGAAAGTGGAGGGGAACTGCAAAAAAACAACAACCAGAAGATAGAAACTGAATCCCTGATGTCTGGAGCTAGGCAAAACCAGAACTAAAAGGGTTGCCTTCCACACCACTAAACTGTGAACTTTGGCCTTGCCTACTAGACTGGATGGAAAGAATAACCCAGCTATGGATGTTGGCCTTTAATGTAGGAGTACACAACTAATATTTTTTTAAAAAATACACCAAATGTTATCAAAATGATCAGCTATATCAGGGTCACATTTTAATCCTAGGGCGCCCAATGTGGTGCATCCTCCTTTCAATCCACCAAAGACCCCTGTATATATATTTTTAAAAAACTGAAGCTATATTATCTTGTTTATTGTTTGGTTGGGGGGGTCGGTTTTGCCTTTTCGGTTTTTTGCAAGGTGTTGCCTTTGTCTGTGTTTTGTTTGCTCGGAGAACACCTGAGCATTGCCAATTTTCCTTCTGTGAAACTTGTATACTGAGATGCCTACAACAGTTTCTTACATTTCCAAATGCACTCCTGGGCCCTCCAAAACTTGGACCCACAGGTCTAATTTCAGGGTGCCGTGTGCAGATGAAAGAATGTAATGTACCTGATGCCTTCTGACTCCCACATAATCCTTTAGATATAGCCTAATAAAGTTGCAGACCTCCAGCGATGTCTACAAGCCTGAATCTACAGCCTGAATCTGTACAAGCACATACTGTACCCTTAAATTCTCAGTAATCTGAATGTACTTACCCATGCCTTTGCTAGGCTCTAGCAAAAGTTTGGCTAAAGTTTCTGCTTCAGGAACTCCTTCCAGCTCTGCCAAATTGTTTGCAAGCTGATCCATTTTTTTATTAATCAAATTCTTAGTTCCACCCTCTATAAAGTAAAACAAAGGGGTTTTGTTGTTGTGTATATAGGGGCAAGGAGAAATATTGGCAATATTATGTCTCTACAGGGCAGGAACAGTTACAGTTTCTAATAAAACAGTGTTATCCATGCATTCAGAAACATAAGGGATGGTATTCAACATAGCTTGCCTGGCAGTATTATCTCCCCTCTCACACACTATTCTGGGGGTTCTCCTAACCTCCAGAGCAGATTTGAAGAGGGTGCAAATGAAGGACGGGAGAAGTTCCATTGTCCTGCAGAATCTCATTTAAAAGGGTTATATATATATATATATATATATATATATATATATATATATATATGCTTTCGTAGATTTTCACGGGTACAGGAATGCAGGTTTTGGTGTCTTCGGGTGTCTTCCCGTGTAAGAGTCGGGGTGTCTGTGCGACGTTTCGACGAGGTCTCACTCGTCATCTTCAGGCTGGTGCTTTCGGCTTCTTGTTACTGGAACAGAGCAGAATCTGGTGTTTGAGTTCCTATAAATACTGTTGAGGGGTGTGGTGTATAGCCTCCAACGTTCTGGGCAGAGAGGAAGTTCCATTGGCGATTAACACATTTGAGAGATTTGAGAGATTCTGTAACTCAGTTGTCAAGTGGTCTTTGTCAGCCAGGCGTTTGGTTCTGGAGATGAGAGTCTTGGCTACGGAGTTTATTTGTGCAGGGTGGTGGTGTGATTGTGCATGTAAGTAGCGGTTGGTGTGTGTTTTTTTCTGGTAGATAGTGTGTCCATCCATTGTTAATCGCCAATGGATACCAGAAAAACAGGGTTACGAAGCTAATCCAAAAAGAAACACCCCCCAAAAACCAAGACACAGAAGAAAACAATGGCATGGCCCTCCTTCCTTATATCAAGGGCACTACAGACAAAATCAGCAAAATCCTCCATAAACACAATATCAAAACAGCCTTCTGCACCAACCAAAAAATAGCCAATATCCTCAGAAACCCAAAAGACAAAATCCAGCTGGAAAACCAAGGGGTCTATGAAATACCCTGCAAAGTCTGCCCAGCCACGTACATTGGACAAACAAACAGACGAATAAATGCACGTATCGCAGAACACAAGAATGCCGTCAAAAAAGAAGAAAAAACTTCCTCTCTTTTCCAACACATGAAAGAAACAGGACACGAAATTAATTTTGCAGATTCCAAATTGCTCTTTAACATGGAACATCACCACAAGAGAATAATCATGGAAGCCATCGAGATAGAGAAACACCCTCACAACATGAACAAGCGTGACGACACGTCCCGCCTGCCAGACATCTGGAAATTAGCCCTCCCCACAAAAACCGACACCAGAACCAGAGGCACACAGAACGCCGTCACCAATCAACCACACCAGACCCAAACCCAGACCCTCTCCACAGACATATTACAGACTCCATCCAGTAGCCAAACTATAGTGGCACCTCCGGATGCTGCACCCCCCTGCAATCCCTACACAGATCTGGCTGGCACAAGGCACAAAACCACAGCTCGCCCCTATACACGAAGCCAAGCCAGAGCACAACTAAATGCAGCACAGCCATCTTCTCAGAAAAACTCTTCACAAGCTCAAGAGGTCAAGACACAAAAGCTTTAGCAACTAATCTACACTTAATGACCCACCCAGTGGTATTCAGAATATCACTCATGAAATCACTCAAGATATCCCTCAAGTAATTAAGGAACAAAAGAAGAAGAGGCACACTAATCTAGGAACTTCCTCTCTGCCCAGAACGTTGGAGGCTATACACCACACCCCTCAACAGTATTTATAGGAACTCAAACACCAGATTCTGCTCTGTTCCAGTAACAAGAAGCCGAAAGCACCAGCCTGAAGATGACGAGTGAGACCTCGTCGAAACGTCGCACAGACACCCCGACTCTTACACGGGAAGACACCCGAAGACACCAAAACCTGCATTCCTGTACCCGTGAAAATCTACGAAAGCATATATATATATATATATATATATATATATATATATATATATATCCGGATGCTGCACCCCCCTGCAATCCCTACACAGATCTGGCTGGCACAAGGCACAAAACCACAGCTCGCCCCTATACACGAAGCCAAGCCAGAGCACAACTAAATGCAGCACAGCCATCTTCTCAGAAAAACTCTTCACAAGCTCAAGAGGTCAAGACACGAAAGCTTTAGCAACTAATCTACACTTAATGACCCACCCAGTGGTATTCAGAATATCACTCATGAAATCACCCAAGATATCCCTCAAGTAATTAAGGAACAAAAGAAGAAAAGGCACACTAATCTAGGAACTTCCTCTCTGCCCAGAACGTTGGAGGCTATACACCACACCCCTCAACAGTATTTATAGGAACTCAAACACCAGACTCTGCTCTGTTCCAGTAACAAGAAGCCGAAAGCACCAGCCTGAAGATGACGAGTGAGACCTCGTCGAAACGTCGCACAGACACCCCGACTCTTACACGGGAAGACACCCGAAGACACCAAAACCTGCATTCCTGTACCCGTGAAAATCTACGAAAGCAAATATATATATATATATATATATATATATATATATATATATATATATATATATATATATATCATTATTTTATCCCACTCTTCAGCTAAAAAGATTCCCTGAGTGTTTTATATAGGAGCTGCAGTATAAGTAGTCTGTAAATGTACACATGATCTACAAGACATGACTGCAGAGGAAGGAAGAGGACAGGAAAATAAATTCAGGCACCACTTGTATAAAGTTACAAAATTCTAAATGGAATAACAAATGAAACACTAAGATCCTGTTTACACTGGAACTAGCACAGTAGAATTTATCTCTGAGTAAACATGCCTAGGTTTGAGCTGTAGCACAGCTATGTACCATCCTGGGATATGTACTATGATGGGTGGTATAAAATGTCCTACAGAAATTAAACTTTATAAAAACTTATTTAGGAATGTCTGCACCAAAATATTTTTTTCTAGACAAATACTCCTGTTCTCCAAAAAATCCCTATACAATGTTATTGCATGCCTTAACCATTATTATTTTTAATTACAGAAGAGAAGAATTACCTTCAAGTCCTGAAGAATCCATGTACGTTTGTGGGATTTCTTTTTGTAAAGTGGAAGCCTATGGAAAACAATGGGGGGAAATAGAAAGGAGAAAACATCCCATTCTTCTGCTTTCTTGGAATGCCTCTGAGATATGTTAATTTTATGAGAAGAAGGGAGTGTTGTTACATCTATTTCAGAGAGCACTCTCAGTTTGGGTAGGGTTGCCATATGTCCAGAAAAACCTGTACTCTTTTTGGAGGCCAACATGCCTATCAGGGCAGATTTTTACATTTAAAAGGAAATGTTCAGGTTTTTTGAGGGGAGGTTAGCTCTGGCTTGGGTGGCTTGGGTGCAGGCTGCTCTGCACGTCATGGCTACTGCCAGCCCAAGCTGGGAAAGGTCTGTGGGCGCCCCCACATGCCTCTTTCCCCAGCTTGGGCTAGCAGTGGCTCGGGCTGTCCTCTTTTTTGCTCTTCAATATATGGCAACCCTAAGTTTGGGTGTAACCAGTAGGTGAGTGTTGGGGTGAGTTTTGAAGATTGGGCCCCCTCCAGTGACCTCTATGGAAGAATTTGACATCCCCTTTTTGCCAATGTCATTTCAACAGGTTACCAGGTCACATGAGCAAGTTGAAAGGCATTTGCAATAGCTGTAAGTCTTTGTTTGCATGTCCCACAGGTTTTGGAGGACTTACACCAACATAACTTACATCAACTGAGTCCTGGCTGAGCTGGAGTGAGGAACCTAACTCCAGCATAGCCCCAGCAGACCCAGATCCAAACTCTCTAATCCTGGAGAATCTTGGGTTTGGACTGGACTGTTAGTGTCTCATTGCTAATTTACTCAACGCTCACCAATTCACGTGCACTTTTCATTATGTGTTTTAATGTCTGGTGATATGAACGTTTTTCTATAATTTCTAATCAGTCATTGATATTTCACAGATTTAAGATCTTACCGTTGTTTCAATTATCAAATAATAAACACGAATGTATTAACATTCCATTAGTACACAGGCATTCTGAAATGATAACATGTAATATTCTCAGAACTATAATTAAATGTATTGTTTATATTCTAATATTTTATGTACATAATAACAGTATCTGCTGCTCATATATAGCTATTTTTACCAATATATGAATATAGCCACCTATATTAAATTATTTCAGTAAATAATAATACTACACCACGTCCTCTTTGACATCAAGTATTCTTCTCATTTGTTGTAGTAGCAACTGTTTGTACCTGTTCTGGACTGATAGCTGCTGATATCCTTTTAGTATCTCTCATAATTGTCTTAGGTTCAGCTGCATCTTCCATTTCGATTTCTGAAAGAAGCGATGAAGCTTCCTGCTCACTGGTGGGCAAACTTCTTGTCTCTTCTGGGACATTAAGTTCAGGAGAGGTGGTTTTTCTTTTTTTTAAGTCAGGTGGAAGCACTTCCTCAGGAGACTTATCTAAGGTTCCTGACACAGTTTCTTCCACAACTTTTGTTAAAGCAGGCAACTGCTTTTCTTCAATTGGAGGCGATGGTGAGGGTTCTGAAACAGGACTGCCATGTGTTTTTTTCTCTGCACTTTAAGATTTAAAACATAGGGATTGTCAGCTAAGAAAGCTTAAAAACAGCTGTTACTTATTCCCCTCTGCCGCCACCCAAATAAAGTTAAATGGAACCAGTAAACTTGTATGTCTTTATTTGTCAACTACAGGCCTGGTCCACATATCATGCTAAAACAAACCTTGCCTTTGAGTGAATGTGCAGTGTCCTGGAAAAGAGTTTGCTGCCATTCTTCTCCTCCACAGTCCTTTTTTGCTGGCATGCCAAGCTAAGCCAAGATTTCGCTTTCCGAGTACGTTTCCGAGCACAATTCAAAGTGTTGGTGCTGACCTTTAAAGCCCTAAATGGCCTCGGTCCAGTATACCTGAAGGAGCGTCTCCACCCCCATCATTCTGCCCGGACGCTGAGGTCCAGCGCCGAGGGCCTTCTGGTGGTTCCCTCATTGCGAGAAGCAAAGCTACAGGGAACCAGGCAGAGGGCCTTCTCGGTAGTGGCGCCCGCCCTGTGGAACGCCCTTCCAGCAGATGTCAAAGCGATAAACAACTACCTGACATTCAGAAGACATCTTAAGGCAGCCCTGTTCAGGGAAGTTTTTAACGTGTGATATTTTACTGTATTTTGGGTTTTTATGGAAGCCGCCCAGAGTGGCTGGGGAGGCCCAGCCAGATGGGCGGGGTATAAATAATAAATTATTATTATTATTGTTATTATTCGCTTAACCAGTGATCCAAACAAAGGCTCATGGTTCAGCTCTGTCCAGACCAACCATTAGTTGTAACCAACAACAAACCTTGGTGGTGGTTAGTCTGGAGAGAAAGAGCTTAACTACAAGCTCAGGTATGAATGACAGGCCAAGCCAAACCTTACTTCAGCTCAGTGCAGTGTGGTAGCAAAAAAGACCAGGGTGTAGCAAAGTGGCTGCCAATTCCTTTCTTGCAGCCTACACATTTTCACATTCATGCTAAGCCAAGACTTGGCTTATTGCGATGTAAGAACAAGGGCACAGAGTTGTATATTGTGAAAGAATAAGCTGAAGAGCTAACAATGTTCTTAGTTTTAACAGACGTATAATAAATAAATGTGCAGGCACCTCCCCACTCACAAAATATATATAATTGGTGGTCATTTCTTTCATTTAATGAAAGTGATTCAGTTCACAACAACAGTATTTATTCCAGTGATGTTTGTCTCTCCACTCAGCTCTCTCAGCTATGTCACAGAGAATGTTACGGTGAAACTGTGGTGCAATACAAATTGGATACTTGAACTCAGGTAAATGTGATCTTTGAGAAAAATTGTTTATTATCTTTTAAACTGGCGTGGTTATTTAAAAATGAGGCTTACAATGGGGTAACAATCCCACACAGAGATGTCTGTGAGTTGGAGATTATATCCTAAAATGAAGCCGGTATCATTCTATTTGTGATACCATAGGAAAACACAGAGTCAGTTCTAGGACCATAAATGTGGCATGCTCTGGACTAAACTAAAAGACTGGATCTAGTAAGCAAGGCAAAAGGTCCGCACATTGATACAAAATAGCTTGATTTCTTTGAGAGTATATGCAAGGTAGACACAGGGTATAAAATGTAAGTAATAAAGCCAAATAAAGCAGTGGAATCCCTTGCAAAGTTCCTTAACAGATATTTAGGCAAAATTTCAAATGGCTGGAGTTTTGAAAAATAATTGAAAAAGTAGAAAATCCCTCAAAAGCAGTTCATTATTTATGTACTAATAGAGAAGGAAGATGTGTCACTTGGGTTATGTCTGGAGTCAAATCAGCTTTAAAAGTACATTAGATGGGAACATTTCTCCCTCCCAATTAGACAGCACATTTTTTAAAAATGTAGCAGGAGCAAAATACTGCCCCACTCTAAATGCCAAAGCTGGATTCTGGCAATTACCACTGGACAATAGGAACTCATGTTTATATGCATCTAATACACATTTTGGGTACTACCGTTTCTTCAGTTTGCCATTTCATATCAACTCTACCTCTCATTGACTGAGTTTATTTAGATGCCACCTTGTCACAGTGAGCTATGCCCAAAGCAGTTTACAACAAATATTCAAAAGTCAGAATACAGAGCATTCGGGTTCCAGGTACAGTGGTGCCCCGCAAGACGAATGCCTCGCAAGACGAAAAACTCGCTAGACAAAAGGGATTTCCGTTTTTGCATTGCTTCGCTGGACGACTTTCCCTATGGGCTTGCTTCGCAAGACGAAAACGTCTTGCGCTTTTTTAAAAAAGCCGCTTGAAGAGGCGCAGTTGCGACAGACCGTGCTTCGCAAGACGAAAAACATCGCAAGACGAAAAGACTCGCGGAACGAATTCTTTTCGTCTTGCGAGGCACCACTGTACTGGTCTTGCTACACTTCAAGCAGCCTTAGGAACTTGGATTAAATAGGATCCTCTGTGGGTTTGCTACTCTGTGAGAAAGAAATTCGGGAGGGGTGGAGGGAGGGGCAGGAAGCTGAGAAAGAGAAACAGTTGGACTAGATGACTCTTGAGGTCCCTTCCAACTCTACAATTCTATGATTCTATGACTCCTTCAGAAGTTTTAATGAGTTTAAATAGCTAAAGATGAGTCATTTTACAGACTATACATGATCTACATATAGGAAAGTAAGGAGTATGTGAGCATTTTTCGTGCCTGAGGCATTTCCCTGACAAGCTCTGCATTAGGATTGTAATGGAAGGGCACTTTCTACTTTAGACTCACAAAAAGCATTTCTTCACTATACATGGAACCTAAAATGACTACAAAATTATCATTTCCTAAAATGAGTAATCAAATAAAAATAAAATTGAAAGAAATCTTGTTAAAGCATAAAGGTAAAGGGACCCCTGACCATTAGGTCCAGTTGTGGACAACTCTGGGGTTGTGGCGCTCATCTCGCTTTATTGGCCGAGGGAGCTGGCGTACAGTTTCCGGGTCATGGGGCCAGCATGACTAAGCCGCTTCTGGAGAACCAGAGCAGCGCACGGAAACGCCGTTTACCTTCCCACCAGAGTGGTACCTATTTATCTACTTGCACTTTGATGTGCTTTCGAACTCCTAGGTTGGCAGGAGCTGGGACCAAGCAATGGGAGCTCACCCTGTCACAAGGATTCAAACCGCCGATCTTCTGATCAGCAAGCCCTAGGCTCTGTGGTTTAACCCACAACGCCACCCGCATCCCTGTTAAAGCTTATTTGGGAGTAAATTTACACGTCAAAACTCATTGAAAGGGTTTGCTCAGAACCAAGAAGAGGGGTGGATGACAAAAAGCCTCAAAGAGAGAGAGAAAAGCATTTTAAAAGGAAACCAGAGGGTCTTGGCTGATCTTATGGAAATGCAGTCTTTTAATGATCCTGTGGCCAAATAAATCCAATTCAAAACCTGAACTCAAATAAACAATTGCTGCACAATTTGCTTTTACTGGAAGGGATGCTCATCTTCCCTTTGGTCATACAGTCATAATACTTCTTAGGATTCCTTTGCATTCAAATAATATATTGTCTACTTTTTTGACCTTTATGAATAAATTTGTTGAGGTGTTTGCTTGTATGTGTATGTACGCAAACACACATCCAGGGATGGGGTGCCAAACTGGGTCTTTGACCCGGGTCCAGGGTCAATAACCCCTCTTGTTGGTTCCATGACTTTTCTAGGACACAGTCATTTATGGTATCTAGAAATTCTACCTTTTTGTCATAAATGAAACACATATGTAGCCAGTCTATGTGAGGGTAGTTGAAGTCCCCCATAACTACAACATTTACTCTTTACAATGCTTCCTTGATTTGATTCCTCATCTCAATATCTCCCTGAGCATTTGGATGAGGGGAACAATAGCACATTCCTAGCACTGAATTCTTCATGTGCCCAGTTCCACTACACACAAAATTCTGTGCAGGAGTCTGCCCCTTTGGGGATTTTTATCTTGCTGGACTCAATGCTCTTTGACATACAGAGATACACCACCTTCAGTATGTGTTTCCCTCTCTCCTATAGAGTTTATATCCAGAAAAAAAATATGTCCCATTTGTTCTCTCCATTCCACCAGGTTTCTGTTATGTCCACTATATCAATGCCATCCTTTAAGATCAAGTAGTCCAGTTCACCAGTCTTGGATCTGAGGCCAAGACTAAGTACTACTGTAACTTGTGATTGCCAGAGCAGAAGTTGCCCAATACTGTAAAATATCTGAGAGAATTCACCAAAAGTGGATGGATGGGTAGAGGATGGCTGCTGACTCTACAAAAAAATAATAATAATACTCACATTGTCTATTATGCCCAAAACTTCATCTCTCATTACCACTATCTGCCTTAATTTCCCCAGGCTCACCTCCCACAAAAGTTAGTTCAGGCACTGAGATCTGCCTATATCTTCTGTCATGAAGACAGATGACACAAATTCATTCAATTGTTCACAATCTACTTATCCTCCTTTTGCACACCTATGACTCCCTGGTCATCCAAAGGCTCAAGCGCCTACCTAGATGGTTTCCTGCTACCAATATATTTAAAGAACTTATTGTTGGTCTTAATGTTTTGAGCAAAGTGTTCCTCAGATTCATTTTTAGCATCCCTTACTCTCGCTTACAAACTTGTCAAAGTTTGTGTTCCTTTTTGTTGCCTTCATTTGGACAACACTTCCACTTTTGGAAAGAATCCTTCTTGTCTACAATAGCTTCTTTGACTCTGCTCAATATTCATGCTGGCATCTTATTGGCCCTCGTGGTACCTTGACTGATCTGCAGTGTCATTGCAGTGATTTGACCCTCTTGACTTTTCCTCTCAGCTTCCTTTTTGCAAATCTTATCTGGGGGAAGTTTCCTCCTTTGAAATCAGCCTGACCATGTTGGATTTTCTTGACTGTATAGGTATATTTAATTTAATAGCATTATAGTCACTGCTCCCAATTGGCTCAATGACACTTACATCTCACAGCAGGTCCTGGGCGCCACTCAAGATCAGACCCATGGTTACCTTGGAATTCATTTTCTGTTACCCTTTTGCAGTGCAGTGCTTTTTTTCTAAAAAAATGTTTAGGGGTACTCTCATTTTCCTACTCATATTGAAATACTGCCCCTCAATGAGGCAAAACTTAGATTCATAAAATGCGTCCCCCTGTGCCCGCCCAGAAAAAAGCACTACCTTTTGTCTTCACAATCATGCTAAATGCTTTACATCTGACTTTTGTTATTCTGTATTGGGGCACTTAAATTTGAGGAATGTGGCCAATACATATTGTCAGGGAACTGCCATCGGAGGAACAGGTGGTGGAAGGGCTCACGGAGGCTGGGAGAGACTCAGCAGCTGAAGCAGGAACCAGCAGGGGGAGAGGTGGGTCTCTGGTGGAAGGGCTCACGGAGGCTGGGAGAGACTCAGCAGCTGAAGCAGGAACCAGCAGGGGGAGAGGTGGATCTCTGAGGGAAAGCGAGCAAGAGGGAGGGCTCAGGGACACGTCCAGCGAGAACAGTGGGGAGGTTTCTGGACCTCCCATAGGGAGACCCACTCCTCACCGGAAACTGTCACGCCGCGAGTCCAGAAGACGTGTTTCCGTTAAGGAGCTTTTATGCTGGAAGCGATTCCGAAAGCAACCATTGTCGGAATCTGCAAGTGACTAGAGCAGCCATGTCTGAGGGGCTCTGTCACAGACAGAGGCTTGTGAACTTGCACAGACTCTGAGGGACTACGATTTTACGCACAAGCAGCTCATCATCCCATCACAGCATTCCGACAGACCCTGTAAGCTGTTTGTGCAGGAGAAGGCATCATGAGTGACCCAGCCGGAACCGGAGAAGCAGGAGTTGGAGCTGGTCCAAGCTTGGAAGAAAGGTACCGGGCGTTGGAGATCCAACTGGCGCTGCAGACGGCGAGGCTTGAGGAGAGAAGGGCTCAGGATGCAGACAAAAAGGGGAAAGCCACCCAGTTCACCAGAAAGGTACCAGGATTGGTGCAGAAGTTTGGGGGGGACCCCAAGGACTACCATGCCTTTAGAACAGAGATGCAATATGCCCTCAATGTGCAGTTTGATGAATTCCCTGACGAGGAGTCGTGAGTGGCTTTCGTGATTGGGCATCTTGAAAGGGGGGCGAGGGACTGGGTTAGACCCCTGATGGCAACGAATAATGACGTCCTAAAGGACACCATGAAGTTCTTTCGTGTAATGGATCTCATGTTTTCCAGCGATATTGAGCAGGGAGTGGTGCACAGACAGCTAATGGCTTGCAAGCAGGGGAGCCGATCTGTCCGTGAGTACTGGACTGAGTTCACCATGCTGGTTCACAGATTGGGCTGGGACTTATCGGCGGAACCCATTCAAATGCTATTTGAAGAAGGGCTTGCTTCGGCTGTGAAAGACGAACTTTCCCGGAGTCCCAGGGCGGTTTCTATGGATCAGCTGACCAAATCTGCGCTGACCATAGGAGCACGCCAGGAGGCGAGAGCCTTGGAGAGGCGGGAAGGGAAGGGGGAACGTTGGAAGGAGTTCCGCATTCCAGACATTCCAGAGCCAACTTTCCCGCCGGCAGAGCCGATGGAAATCGGAACAGTGCGCAAGCGCGCAGTTTCAAAGCCCAGTGAGGGGGGAAAGAAGGAGGGAAAAGGCGCCCGGAAATGCTATCTCTGCCAACAGCCAGGTCACTTTGCCAGAGTCTGCCCCCAGAGGAAGGAATGGCAAGGGATGGTGGGAGCTGTTGAGGGAGGAGTGGAGGAAATACCGGAGCAAGTAAAAGCCAACGCCTGGCTGCCACCGTCGGGGCACAGCAGCCAGGCCAAAGAGCAGTGAAAGTGCCCACGCCAGAACCTCCTAAACCTGCCCTAGTGATAGAAGTGTCACTAGAGCTGCAAAACGGATACCCTCTAAAGATAAAGGCGCTGTTGGACTCAGGCAGCTCCTGCAATTTCATGAGCAAAGAGTTTGCAGCTGAACAGCAGATACAGACGATCCCTTTAAGCAACCCCCTGCAGGTGACCACGATCGATGGCAGGGAGCTGTTGGGAGGAGAAGTCAGCTTGCAGACCGTCCCAATGATAATGAAGGTGGCAAGGCACACAGAACTGATAGCGTTTAATGTGGCCACCTTGGGAGGCGCTCCCATTATTTTGGGAATGAGCTGGCTAGCCCTACATGATCCGCTGGTGGGCTGGCATCAGAGAGTGGTTTCCTTTGGTTCCGCACATTGCTTAGAACACTGCAAGGAGGGAAAGAGTTCAGCAGGAGCCCAAGCTACCCTAGCAGGGACGGAAGTAACGGAGAAAGTGAAGGTACCACGACAATACGCAGATCCCAGGAACCGCCCGCTCCGCTCGACCCCGCAAGCGCCACCATGAAGAGGACCACCACCACATCCACCTCGTCCTTCCGCAGCTCCTCCGGCGGCCCCGCGCGCTCCTTCAGCAGCCGCTCCTACACGGCGGGCCCCGTCGGCGCCTCGCGAGTCAGCACCTCCTATGCCTCCTCCAGCTACGGGGGAAGCCGCTTCGGCGGCGGCGGGGGCTTCCGAAGCAGCTCGTCCTTGGGCGGCGGCGGCGGCGGCATCACGGCCGTCAGCGTCAACCAGAGTCTGCTGGCGCCGCTCAACCTGGAGATCGACCCCAACATCCAGCAAGTGCGCACCAAGGAGAAGGAGGAGATCAAGACCCTCAACAACAAGTTCGCCAACTTGATTGACAAGGTTCGCTTCCTGGAGCAGCAGAATAAGATGCTGGACACCAAATGGAGTCTCCTGCAAAACCAGAAAACCACCCGAAGCAACATGGACGGCATGTTTGAGGCCTACATCAACAACCTGCGCCGGCAGCTGGATGGCTTAGGGCAGGAGAGAGTGAGGCTGGATGCTGAGCTGGGTAACATGCAGGGCCTTGTAGAAGAATTCAAGACTAGGTATGAAGAGGAAATCAACCATCGTACTGAGAAGGAGAATGAGTTTGTCCTTTTGAAAAAGGATGTGGATGAGGCCTACATGAACAAGGTTGAGCTGGAGTCCCGTCTGGAATGCCTGACAGACGAGATCAACTTCCTGAGGCAGCTGTATGATGAGGAGCTGCGTGTGATGCAGTCTCAGATCAACGACACCTCTGTGGTCCTGTCTATGGACAACAACCGCAGCTTGGACTTGGATGGTATCATTGCTGAGGTCAAAGCACAGTATGAAGAAATAGCTGCCAAGAGCCGGGCTGAGGCAGAGAGCATGTACCAGATCAAGTATGAAGAGCTCCAGTCAGTGGCGGGCACGCATGGAGATGACCTCCGCAACACCAAGAATGAAATCAACGAGCTCAACAGGATCATCAACCGGATACAGTCAGAAATTGAGGGTCTGAAAGGCCAGCGTGCTAATCTAGAAGCTGCCATCACTGAGGCTGAGGAACGTGGGGAGTTGGCCGTAAAGGATGCCAGCAGCAAACTGTCTGAGTTGGAGGCTGCCCTGCAGAGAGCCAAGCAAGACATGGCCCGCCAGCTGAAGGAACACCAGGAGCTGATGAATGTCAAGCTGGCTTTGGATATAGAGATCGCCACCTATAGGAAGCTTCTGGAAGGAGAAGAGAACAGGCTGGAGTCAGGGATGCAGAACCTCAGCATTCAGACCAAAACAACCGGCTATTCATGTGGTCTGTCCAGTGGCTTCAGTAGTTATGGGGGTGGCTACAGCTCTTCATACTCAAGTGGTGGATACTCCATGAATTCTTCCCCGCTGGAGAGCTCTGCAGTCACCAAGTCGAGGGCCATTGTCATCAAGAAGATCGAGACTCGGGATGGGAAGCTGGTGTCTGAGTCCTCAGATGTGCTGTCCAACTGAGATGCTGTTTGCATCCAAAAAGAGCCACCTCCAGCAGTTTAGAGTGCCTTAAATCCAATGAGCCTTCTTTCATCTAGCCAGGTCAAAAGGTCAATGGGAGGATTGGGGAGGGAAAAGGGCAGGAGAAGGGGTAGTGGAGCAATTTTCTTCTTCTCAACCTTTCCTGGGGCATCAGATATCACAAGGGGGACCTGCAACAAAATGTTGCAGGGTGGTTGCTCCTACTCAGATTTCAAGCCATCTCCTCCTGTTTTTCCATCTATTTTTCTCTCCCCTAGTTCCCCTACCTAAAGAGCTGAGATTCTCCTTAACCTGTTGTTAAATCTCTTCTTTGTGCTGTTTAGGCTATGCATATATAGTTTTTTGTATCCCTTCCTCTCCCACCTACCCTGACTATATACACAAGTGATTTATGTTCTAAGTACCCCCCCCCCCGCAAGTCTGTAGACACTCCTGTTTTACTCAAGAACTATTATCAGTGACTTTTTGGGTGCAGGGAGAGAAGCTAGGACTGCTCTTACACCTGCAACTACAGGTTGAATGGTAGAAATCAGCAGGCAATGCTTTTCATAGTACAGAGCAGGCAGGCAGGGCTTGTGGCCAACCCATGTTGTTGGACGGCCAACTCTCATCAACCCCAGCCTGCATGGGCAACAGCCAGGTGATGGGAGTCCAATAATGTTTGGAGGGCTACTTGTTCCCAATCCTGCTGTAAGCCAAAGAGAGAACCTAGGGCAATATAGAGCTGCCTTGGTGCCTTATACCCAGGGGTAATGAAGCTTGATGCAATGTCCTGTCTCCTACATGGAAACAGCCCCAAAGGTAATTTTCTCTGCCTCCTTGGAATGTTTTTCTACATAAACTTCCAATGCAAGGACTTTTGTCTTTGCTTGATTCTTTTACCATGATGGGATTGCCCCTTTGTGGAATCCTTGATGAGCCTCTGTAGAACCCACAGGAGATTTCGGTTGGATCACCTCCCCAATCCCAACTCATAGGTCCTACCAAAGATGCGCACACACACAAACTTAGAAAGTGTTGAAATCTTCCTGGTCCTAACCTTCCACAGCTGACAAGTTAGTGATGCTGAATCGCCCACCCAGCTGGTTTGCATGATATCAGGTAACCTTTCTTTTAGGAAGCTGGTGGTGGTGCTTCCACTGTTGCTCCTCCTGCAGTAGACATAGCTGAATGAATGAACCCTGTGCATTTTCTCAATGAACCCTGTGCATTTTTACTAGGAAGGAAGTTCTACTTGAATTCAATGGGGCTTGCTTTTTTAAAAATATTTTAAGTAATAAACACACACAAAAATAAAAATAAGCATTGGTAGGAACTGTGGCCTTAAAAGTACTGCGTGCGTTCACTCCCCCAAACTAAGCGAGAGGGAATGAATGTGAGCAGCAGTATCACTCAATCTAGCTGGATGAGGGCAGAAATGTCTGCATTTCATTCTTAAAACACACCTTAATTACATTTTAGTTGCCTCCAGCATGGTTTTGATGTGGGAGATGGCTTTGTAACTCCCACCCCCACCCAATAGTCCACATTTAATGCAAAAGTGAGCCCCAAGTGACTCTCCCAAGTTTGTAGAGCTAAGGCATAGGACTGCCCCACTGCATGATAACTGGGGGGGGGCTCATCCCCATGTAAGCACCCATAGGATTGCAGCCAGGCAGTCTTTTTCATTCCTATGGGACTTGTGGAGTAAATGGGTCAGGAGGGTGGACTGCATTTCTTTTGTGTTTTTTCTCCCCTCAAATGGTGTCTGTGCACCTCAGACTTTGTTTAATAAAAGCATTAATTACCAAAAAAAATAAAAAAATACGCAGATCTCAGCGATGTGTTCAGCGAAAGGGAAGCTGACCAACTACCCCCGCATAGACCCTTTGATTGTCAAATCAATTTACTCCCTGGGGCACAGCTCCCTGTAGGCAAGTTGTATGCCATGTCAGACAGAGAGATGCAGGAGCTAAGAGAGTTTATTGACAAGAACCTGAAGAGAGGTTTCATCAGAGAGTCAAGAGCGGTGGGAGGTAGCCCAGTGTTTTTTGTGGATAAAAAAAAACACGGACAAGCCGAGACTTGTGTGTGACTTCAGGGCTTTAAACGCAGTGTCAGAACCAGTGGCCTTCCCTATGCCCAGGATTGACGACATTTTGACCAGGGTGCGGAAGGGAAAGATTTTTACCAAGCTGGACCTAAGGGGGGCGTACAACCTGATACGTATAAGGAAAGGGGATGAATGGAAAACCACCATGTTCACCCCTTTGGGGGCATTTGAACATTTAGTAATGCCCTTCGGTCTACAAGCAGGCTCGGCGTGCTTCCAATCGTTTATGAACCACGTACTGGAGTCTTTGCTTTACAAGAATTGCGTGGCCTTCCTAGATGACGTGTTGGTGTATTCTGAGAATGAGGAGCAGCATGTGAGAGACGTCAGAGAAGTGTTGAGCAGGCTGCAAGCCAACCGGCTGTGGGTGAAACTGGAGAAGTGTCAGTTTCATACCAAGGAGGTGGAATTCCTGGGGTACCGCCTGTCAGACAAGGGATTGGCCATGGATCCCGGAAAGGTCCAGGCAGTGCTGGAATGGAAAACACCCAAAACAAAGAAGGATGTGCAGAGGTTCCTAGGGTTTGGGAACTTTTATTGTAAATTCATCCGAAACTTTGCTCACCTGACGGCGCCCATTACGGACTGTCTCAGCAGTAAGAAGAAATTTGTTTGGACTGAGGAGGCGGAGTGAGCATTTGAGGAATTAAAAAGGGCCTTCGCCTCTGAAGAACAACTTCTGCATGTGGATTTACAAAAAAAGATGAGAGTCGAAACAGACGCATCAGACAGAGCCATAGGGGCGGTGCTTCTTCTGCAGCCAGGAAAGGAGGAGTCAGAGTGGAGACCGTGTGCCTTTTTTTCGCGAAAGCTGAACAAATCCGAGAGGAACTACACGGTGTATGACCGAGAACTACTTGCCATTCATGAGGCTTTCCGGAGATGGAGGCACCTGCTAATTGGCGCACAACATAAGGTGCAAGTGTGCACTGACCACAAGAACCTAGAGTATTGGAGAACGGCACGAGTGCTCAACCAACGGCAGTTGAGATGGGCTCAGGAGTTCTCCAAATTTAACTTTGAGATTTGTTACGTGCCAGGCCCAGAGAACATTAGGGCGGACGCTCTCTCACGCAAACCTGAATATTTGGAGGGGGAGGGAGCACCCGAAGAAAGACATGTCATTCCAGAGGACCGCTGGGTGTGTGGGGCGGCATTGGTGGGGCAAAGAGAACTGGTAGAGGGAACGGAGAATGATGAAATACGCCCAGGACAAACTCAGGGGTCTCAGGAGGGAGGGAGATAAACCCGGAGGTTTTGAGGAGAGAAACGGGGCGTTGTATTACAAGGGAGCGTTATATATACCTGAAGGAGAGTTGAGGGGGAAGGTACTCAAGCAGCTGCACGATAGCCCCACAGCAGGGCATTTTGGGCAACACAAAACCATGTGGCTGGTTACCAGGGAATTTTGGTGGCCCAAGGTCAGGGAAGATGTGCGGGAGTATGTGAGAGGTTGTGACCAATGCCAGCGGGCCAAATGGGAGAGGCGGGCGCCGGCAGGGTTATTAGAACCGCTACCCACACCTGAAAGACCATGGGAAGCAGTGGCAATAGATTTCATGACTGATCTGCCAAAGGCCAGAGGGAAAACAGCCATCATGGTTGTGGTAGACCTGTTAACCAAAATGGCCCACTTTATAGCCTGCTCACATGCTGTCACGGCAGAAGAAACAGCTAAATTGTTTGTAGAAAATGTGTTTAGGTTGCATGGCGCCCCCTTGAGGGTGGTTTCAGACCGAGGGAAACAATTTACTTCCAGGTTCTGGAGGAAGCTCATGAGCTTGCTGCATGTAGAGGTCAATTTTTTGACTGCCCGGCATCCTGAAACCAACGGGCAGGCGGAAAGAGCCAATGGCATCCTCCAGCAATATTTGAGGTGTTATGTCAATGACAGAGAGAATGATTGGGTGGAGAAGCTGGCGTTGGCGGAATTTGCCTACAACAATGCGGAGAACGTGTCCACAGGGATGAGCCCCTTTTTGGCTAATTACGGGTGCCATCCCAGGGCTTTCCCAGGGGGGGAAGGGGAGAGATGGAGCGTTCCAGCTGCCGAACAGTTCGTGGAAGAAATGGAAGCGATCCATCGTCAGCTCCAACTTAACTTAGACAGGGCCAAGGAGGAATATAAGAAGCAGGCAGACAAAAACAGAAGGGAAGGTGAAACCATTAGGGTGGGGGACCAGGTGTGGCTGTCAACCCAAGGGTTACCATTCAAAGGGGGTTGTAAGAAGTTAAGACCCAAAAGATTGGGCCCATTTGAAGTCACGCAACAGGTCAACCCAGTGGCTTTCAGACTCCGGTTACCTAACCACATGAAGCTGCACCCAGTTTTCCACAGATCGTTGCTGTCACCGTATAAAGGGGACAGAGAAGGGAGGGTTACTCGGGGACCAGCAATGGAGGACAGGGAACACAGCAACCATGTGGCGGAAATCCTCGATTCCAGGTGGAAGGGAGATCAAGTAGAGTATTTGGTAATGTGGGAAGGGGAACCGGAGTCGGAAAACACCTGGGTCATGGCAGAGGACGTCAATGACGAGGTTTTAATAGAAACTTTCAATCAGAGGTTCCCACGTAAACCTCAACCTGTAGCGAGGTTCCGGAGGGAATACTTTGCTACCACCGATGAGGAAGAGGAGTTGGAGGGATTCACAGATTCCGAGGAGGAGGAGGATTCAGCGAGCCGGAACGGCGACCGATGGAGGGAAATGTTCGAGACGTCTGAAGATGAAGAGGATTCTTTTCGGGGTTTTACCTCCTCACCGGCTAGAGGAGAGGGAACGGGAGGGGGTGAAGGGGGTCCTGGAGGGGAGGTGGATGTCAGGGAACTGCCATCGGAGGAACAGGTGGTGGAAGGGCTCACGGAGGCTGGGAGAGACTCAGCAGCTGAAGCAGGAACCAGCAGGGGGAGAGGTGGGTCTCTGGTGGAAGGGCTCACAGAGGCTGGGAGAGACTCAGCAGCTGAAGCAGGAACCAGCAGGGGGAGAGGTGGATCTCTGAGGGAAAGCGAGCAAGAGGGAGGGCTCAGGGACACGTCCAGCGAGAACAGTGGGGAGGTTTCTGGACCTCCCATAGGGAGACCCACTCCTCACCGGAAACTGTCACGCCGCGAGTCCAGAAGACGTGTTTCCGTTAAGGAGCTTTTATGCTGGAAGCGATTCCGAAAGCAACCACTGTCGGAATCTGCAAGTGACTAGAGCAGCCATGTCTGAGGGGCTCTGTCACAGACAGAGGTTTGTGAACTTGCACAGACTCTGAGGGACTACGATTTTACGCACAAGCAGCTCATCATCCCATCACACGTATGAATGAACTAACAGACGAAGACTAAAGGACAAGTGGCTAAGGTGGACATCAAAACTTTTCTATTGGTGTTTTTCCTTGAAGTTTAATAAGATTGCAGAACATATTGAAGCTCAAACCGTCTTATTTATTCAGCAGCAAGACCCAGCATCCTTGTTTTGGTTTTATTTCACTCCTGGTGGAATTGGGGGAAGGATTCTTCAAAGATTTTCATGAATTCTTTTAAGACCTAAAGAGCAACCCAGGATTAATTTTAATAAAAAATTCTGTCAGTGCTCTTTAACAGTTACGTATTTATAATTCCTAAAAATTGTGTTAAAACTGTCAGTAGATTTGGATAAGCACTGTTTGCAAACCCTCCACCTTCCAAAAAGATTCCTATGTGTAATAATACTGATAACTCAGGATAACAGGCCTGCACCTGATGAGATGAGCTGTAGTCCTCAATAGTTTATACCATGATAAATTAAAGGGTGGATTTTTACTTCCACAAACCGGCATGGCTACCTCTCTGGAAATTGTAACATTGTATATGTGCCATACATTAATCTTAATATTCATGGTAGCAGCACAGGTTTACCTCATATGCGTAAGGAAAATTAACCCTGTAAATATGATAACTGAATATTTGACTCCGTCCTTTATCTCACTGTTTCGTAGTTCAGATTGACTTCATCCTTTTTTACCTTTGTAAGTAGTAAGCTGAACATCAGGGGCTGGGAACCTTAGGCCCAGGGGCTAAATGCAGCCCTCCAAGCCTTTCTACCTGATCTTCAGGACTTTCCTGAGATCATGCCTCCTTCTAAGCCACACTTCTCAGTGGCCTTACTCCATGCTCTCCTCAACTGCTTTTGACTGGCTGGAATGTGTCCTTGAACTGTGATAGCTGTGATAACTATTTATTGTACATGTTTATAAGTTGCTTTTCCATTAATACATTCCAAAGCAATAGATAATCGAAAGGGGGGGGGAGTTAATACTACTTTTTTTTTAATGGTGGCCACATTAAAACACACATACAGAAACAACAGTCACAAGTAGGAGACTGAAATCAGAAAGAAATCACATAATAAAATCACAATAAAATCAATTGCTGAAAACAAAGCAGCAAGGACACTACTAAAACTCAGTTAAAAGCTTGATAAATATAATGGAAACAACCTTGTACTGAAACAATGATAATCAAAGTACTTCCCAACTTCTCAGGATGGTATTCCTGAAGCAGAATAGCATCACTTTAAAAATTCTCTCTCTCTGGAGAGAGGTCTCTGAATACCTAATCTTAAATGCTGGACAGGTTTATACCTTGGGCCTGAGCTATAAACCTGTTAACTAACTGCAACAGAAATGATCAACACCACTTCTCAGAACCATTGAAACATCTACCAACAGTAACTAAGAACATAGTAAGAGCCTGCATAACCAGGCCAATGGCCCATCTAGTTCAGCATACTGGTCTCATAATGGCCAACTTGATGCCTCTGGGAAGCCTGCAGCAGGAGCCGAGTGCAAAAGCATTCTCCTCTCATTTAGTTTCCAGCAACTAGTATTCAGAAGGATGCTGCCTCCAACCACAGAGGTATAACATAGCAATTGTGGCTGGCACCCAATAACAATCTTATCTTTCATTGATTTATCTAATTTTCTTTTAAACCAATGCAAGTTGGTGGACATCCCTACCTCCAGTAGATGCAAATTCCACAGTTATGCACTGTGTGAAAGTATTTCCTTTGCCTGTCCTGAATCCTCCAAAATTGAGCTTCCATCTTAACAGCATTGAACTTCAGCTTATTTCCCCTGATCTAACCCTGGGCTCATATGCAACTGAGAATGAGAGCTGGTTATGGGTAACATACTGACAGCATCACAATTCAAATCTTCAGACTACCTGCCTCAGTAATTTCATATAGGTGTTAAACAGCATGGCAGAAAAATAGAACCCCAATGAGTATCATAAGTACGATTATGCCATCTCCCTGAGCTCCCAAGGCATTCATTCCATGGGTGCAAGGGAGGAGAGCTGGTGCCTCCTTACTTCCAAATAGAAGGCTTCACCTGTTATCTATGTTAGTGTATTCCCATATTTGGAAGTGCACAAAGTACACAAATCAGAAAAAATCAGGAAAACTGCTTGAGGGTTTTTAAACAATCAAGCAGCGTATAAATTTTATAAAATAAATTTATGATAATTAACAGTTACAAGCAGAGTTCAGGGCAAAGACAAAGAATCAGCAGGCTGCTTGCAAAATATATGAAGAGATATTTTGGTTTTTGCCTTATATATATTAGCTGTCATAGAATTTGCCTTTTAAGGTAATGACATGAAATAGACACAAAAGCAGTCCAGGAAGGAATACAACACGCTTCGGAGCACACAGCTACAATGATGTGCAATAACTGTGTCAGGCTTTCTATATGATGAAGTTAAAGTAAAAGAATAGTAGTTCTCAGGGCAGGCACGCTGCCAGAAAAAAAATGCTTCAGAAAAAAATATTAGTAATCTGTACTGGAGGCTGTAATATTGGAATAAATCTTTACTACAGAGAGATTTCATTTATATTGCTCACCAGTATAGCTGTCATAAATGTAGCTGAATCAGAGTTAGTGAACCACTAAACTTGGGAGGTGTGAAAGGGGAACATAGGAAGCTGCCTTATACTGAGTCAGGCCATTGATCCATCCACCTCAGTATGGTCTACACTGACTGGAAAGACTGGCTCTTCAGGATTTCAAGCAAGGGACATCCCAAACTCCAGCTGAAGATGGGATTAAACTTGGAACCTTCTGCATGTAAAACATCTGCTCTACCACTCTGGATTCCATATACATGTGTATTTTAGGCCAATAAGAAACTCAAGTGACCAAGTGATCCAGTCTTAGCGAAGGTTCATTCTGAGTACATGCAGAATGGTTTGAGAAGAAAGGATAGGATTCATTACAAAAACCTGTTTAAAATTTATGTGAAAACCTTCAATGAAGGAGATTCTATAACTTTATAAGCAGATATTTAAAATATTATTATCATTAGCAAATATTTCAAATGACTAAGGTTTTAAATGACAATTTTAGGTTATATTTTAATGATGAAGATTTAATATATATTTTTAACTGCCGCTAAATCTGGATTGTCTCTGTTATACCCAATTGCAATTCACTGTATTCCTGTTGTGTTTTATGATTTTCCTGATATTTCATGCTTAACCTACATATATACACATACTACCCTCCAATATAAAATTTATTTGATTTCTGTCATATTCTTCAAAACAAGAATGGGATCATAGATGAACAGCAGAAGCAGGGCCAGCCTACTCTTGAGGCGGACTGCAGCAACAGCCTTAGGAGGAAGGAATCCCACCCACCCCTGCCCAAAAATCAAGAGAAGCTGCAGCTTCTGACAAGATCTTGTGCAGCTCTCATGAGATCTTGCTGCCATCGCTGCTGCTTCTCACTTATTCCATGGCAGTGGAGTGCCCTGCCTGCTGCCCGCCCCCCACTGCTGCTAGTGGAGAAGTAAGGAGAAGCAACCATGGCTCTTATGTTCCCCCAAGATCTCACAGACTCCTCACAAGATCTCACTGGAACACAGAAGCTGCAACTGCACAACCCCAGTAAGTGAAGCTTCAGCTGGGTGACAGCACCTTCCTCTTTCACCTCAGGCAGCAAAATAGGATGGGCTGCCCATGACCAGAAAACCTTGCTGTGAGCTAAAGTCTGTTCTTCTCAATAGAAGTTTTTCTATTAATTTAAAGGTCTTTCAAATCACATTGTGAATGATAGCATAGCTATGTGAGAGTAGCTCCTTTACATACTTGCCAACTAATATATCACTTCATGCTTCTGACAAAGTGGGCTTGAGCCCACAAAAGCTCATACCATAATACATTTGGTGCCACAAGATTATTCAATTATTCAATGAAAGGTTATTTTTATACATTCCTATATTAAAAATATTTAGTAAAATATGCAAAATATTTAATAGGATCTTAGAACTATAGAGTTGGAAGGGACCTTGAAAGTCATCTGGTTCAATCCCCTGCAATGCAGGAATCCTGCCCACAGCTGTCCCTGGTGGGGCTCAAACCACCAACCTTCTGGTTAACTGCCAGACACACTGAACCACTGTGCCACAGGAAAACCAACATATGTGTGTATTAGGGGGGAACGTGCACACAAATGCATATGCTAGTGAAAATAACCCACAAATTTGTGAATGAGAAATGCACATTAAATTGCTGGTGAATTTTCATGAGGGTCTTTAATTAATTAATTAATAATTAATAATCTGAAGTGGAAATGTTGAACTAACTAAACTTAAGATTGGAAAAGTGAGAAACCAAGAGAAACTGAAACTGACAGATTCATCTATCCCTAATGCCTATATCTTAGCCATCAAGAGTATCTAAAATTTCAGTAGCAGCTAAAAAGTGTAATTGTGCACCGTAACAGCAAAGCAAAACAAAATAGTATGTATGCACCACAACCTCACATCTCTTGATGTATTACATTTTCTTAGCATGGGACAAAAAGCACGTTAGAAAGCAGCAAGTATTAATTTTTAAAAATATGACTGGGGAGGGGAATCACATTTTTATTTTACAGTGGCTTGTAGTCAAAGTCACTGTTTATAACTGTTTTTGTAATGCTACTCTGGAAAGACAGAAATCAAAGCTTCCCAATCATGCAATCCCACTACTTTTTTGTAACAGTCATATGTTAAGCATACTCATGAATGTGTGTTAACAAATGGCCCTATGTAAAGATTGTTGTATCCTTTTTGTGAACTGCTTTGAGGTTTGTTTGTTTTTACAGCCAATCAGTATATAAAGTTCCAGCACTGCACTGCACTATCTTACCAATAAGATATAAACTTTCAAGTATGCCTACCCTTTTGTTGTTTGACGTCGTTTTCTTATTTCTGCAGATTCTTTGGATTTCGCACTTTTGGAATCAGCCTATGGAGACAAAATTATGTAAGACTATACAGAACTGTAGAACAAATGGAATGGAAATTATAGCCCTATTCAGCATCTAATACATGAGTGAGGAGTGTGTCAAGTAGCCAGACCCCTACACTATGCCCGCCAAGTAGCTCCTGGCACCCACATACACAGCACGAACACCTACAGGGAGGAAGCCTTCACACTGTACTCATGGGTGCCAAGAGGTAGATCTACTCACTGTGGCCCTGCTCCCGGCAAACATACTGCTTTTTATCGTAAGTATCATGCCTGAAATCTCACTTATTTACAACCATGAAGAAACATTCATACAACAGGAAGATTTAGGTTGGTATTGCATCATATATTTAGAAAAGAATTCTGAATTCTGAAAAATAGCATGCTGATCATCTGTTGAGCAAAATGAATGTAATATGTTTCCAGCTCAGTGCTACGAGGAGTACAGTGGAACCTTGGTTCTCTAACGCCTTGGTACTCAAACATTTTGGCTCCCAAGCGCCGAAAACCCAGAAGTAAGTGTTCCAGTTTTCAAGCGTTTTTTGGAAGCCATACGTCCGATGCGGCTGTTGGCTATTGTTTCCAGGGTGCCTGCGCCAATCGGAAGCTGTGCCTTGGTTTTTGAATATTTCAGTAGTTGAATGGACTTCCAGAACGGATTATGTTCGTGAACCAAGATAGCACTGTATATACCGTACTTCAATTCTCTCCCTACTCCCATATAGGCTGCAGTCCTATATGGACTTCCTTGGGAGTAAATCCTATTTAATTCAACGGGGGCGGGGGGGAGTCTGAGTAGACATGTGTACTGTAAATAAATAAATCCCAGTTACTATTTCTTTTTTAAAAAAAATGTTGCTTGACTTGCACACGATGGGGGTCTGAGAGCTTTGGCAGGTATAAAATGATGTGTTACTTTTTCTTTTTCTTTCTTGATGTGCACTGTTTGTGTATTTTAACTACAGTTGAGCTTTGGATGCTGTGAAATGGGGGCTGCACCTTGAGAGAGGGGCCTGATGTTCACATGCCATATCTAATGTTGAGGTTTGCCTACTATGAAATGGCATGGAGTGAGGTGTAACTGATTTGTGCCAGCTGAAAAATTTAGGGCATATTTATTTCAGTGCCTGGAGTGAAGCAGGCTACAAAATTTTGTCGAATCTCAGTTCCGGGGAAAGCTACATATGTTGATCATTGGTCTCTCTTGCAGCTCATGATACCTCTGAGAAGAAAACATGGTAACTCTATTTGACACCTGCAATTTGCAAATATATTATCTGAGCATCTTTCTCAACTATACACTATCAGCAGGATTGCCAACTTTTTTAAAAAAAAAAAAGGCTCTGCTCCTCTGAGTTTTGCAGTTGCCTGTTAGGCAGACAAAAAAATTAATGAAAGCTGCAATCCTATGCATTTCTAAGTCCTCCCCTCTAACTATATGAGCAGAATCTGAAGCTGGAGACTGCTTTCCTCACTACCATGCTACAAAGGGCTTTACCTGTTTAATTTCCGTATGTCAGGCTGATGTTAAAGGTGAAGGAGAGTAAAAACAGAAGGGAATCCTAATGCTGCAATCAAATATATATTCTTTGGACCAAGTCCTATTGCACTACTAATACTATCCAATGCATATTACACAGAAATATGTCTACTACATTCAACAGGACTTACTTGCATCTGCATCTGATTAGAGTCTTGCAGAGCTCTGCCTATTGTTATCCCTGGCTCAGCCTACCAGTAGTGGCAGCAGGGCTGACCTGACTTCCAAGCAGCTGAGTTGCTGCTGTTTAACAGGAAGGACAGTGGGAGAGTTCAGAGAGTTAAGATATTTAATGTTACATAAAAATGCTGAATGAATGTATTAGTATTGAAGTTAACTGGGAAGGGAAGCCAGTGTTTTTCCATGGGGACTGAAGTGGAGGATATCTGTAAATTTCCATTACAAGAGTGTGGTAATCTTTCCTGCATTGTAGGGGACTAGATGACTGTCAAGGTCCCTTCCAACTCCACAATTCTATTATTCTATCTTTCTGAAGTCATGAGACTGACATTGGGTTACAAGATGTTTATATATGTCAATTGACTAAATTCCTCCATGTTAAATCTATATTCCCTTTGTTCTAAACAGCCTGAGGCAGATAGGCTGGAAAGCTCAAATATTGGATTTTTGCTAAATTAAGCCTACAAACTTTATACTGGGAGCAGAATATGCTTGTCTGTGTATGAGACAACATGTTTTCCTTGTTTTTGTAATGTTTGAAGCTAAGTTCTATTAGTAAAGCTTTTTTAACCATTTTCTGGACTGGAGAAATTTATTTCTAAACAAGAGCCAATTTTACAGTAAGAAATTTTTCTGCTTGCATTTATTGTTTAAAATCTCCACAGAGAAGGCAGGAAGGTCTGTTCTGTGCAAGCACATAGACAGGAGCATCACAAAGGGTCTGCTCCTATGTTTGCTTAGGGACCACATGATATCATACAACTCTCCTCAATCACTGAACTATTTGGAAGAGATGTTGTTAGTTGACATGGCTTAGACATACTGCTCATAACCACCAAGAGTCATGAATTCTGTACTGTGTCCAATTTTATGAAATTCCCTTCCAGTTAAGGTCAGCCAGGCCCCCTTCCCTTCTGAACATCTGGCTATTATTCAAATAGGTTTTGTAACTGAATTTTAATTTTACAGTTTTAACTCATTTTTAGTTTCACTGTATGAGTTCTCTTGAACTTTGTAATTAAACAGCACATAAATTGTTGAAAGAAATAAAGATATAGAGTTCAAATAAAACATTATCTAAATGTAAATACCTAAGGTAAATCCAAAGGAATTGCAGTGATGTTCTTCAAATCCTATGCAGTTATAACTTTGTAGGATACCTACATCTGGCCACTTGGCCATTGTCAAGATATTGGTCTAGAGATGGATCACTGGTCTAAACCAGAATGGTTGATTTTATTTTCAGTGAGTCAGTATCCTATCTCCTCCATTATTATTTCCTCTGCTTAACAAAAGGCTCAAGCTGCATGCTGCATACATATATTGCCAATGTTATGCCTAGCCATTCATATTCAAAATATATAGCCATAATGTTATCAGAGGAAGGAGTATAAACTTGTAACTACTGCTTCATTCAAAATTTATCTATATTTTAGTAACCAAAATAGGAAGCATTACTTACTCCCTCTGATTTCCCTGCTTTTGTTTTCCGTGATTCTTCCATCCGTTTTTCAGGTTCTTTTTCCTGACCTTCGCTCAGTGCTTTATCCATGTCTATAAATGACCCCTTTCTCTTCTGTTTCACATCTTTTGCTGGAAATGTTTCTCCTGCTTTTCCTGTTTCAGGTGGACTGACAGCCAATTTTTGTACATCTGTTCCTTTAGGTTTTGTTCCTTTTTTGCCTTTCTTCTGCACATCTTTTTCATCTTCAATTTCTGTATAAGGGAACTGCCAATCTGGAATAGTTGGAGGTACTTCAGCAAGATGAACCTTAGCCATCTCAGCTTCCTATTTTTAAAAAATAAATACAACATTTACATTTATTTAATGTGAAATGTACAGTTTGTGAGGAGGGGGTCCTAGAGTCAACAATATCTGGAGAAACCCAGACAAGACTAAAAGAAAAATAAAACCATAATACAGTAATTTAAACAGTTTCAGCTCAGAAGCAACAATATTATCTGTATTATATTCTACTTGCCTAGAGATAAAGTTTCTAACACCAATTGGACAAACTGGCATAATAGCATAGAATGCCGACAAACATTCCAGATGCTCAGGGAATCCAACTGCCAGCATAGTTTACAGTTGAGTTTCTGTGGGGCTGTAACAAAGCTCACACGAATATTAAGAATAGCAGCAGCTGGGGAAGACAGCAGTCTGAAGGTTGGAAAGAAGCTCATAGACAATGGAGCAATTTGTTTTCTGTTCCTCCAGTGGCTAAGAATCAAACAAATTCAAATAAAAATAGTTTAAACTAAACATTAGGAAGAACCTCTTGATAGTACAGGCTGCTCAACAGTGACACAAACTGCGATAGATAGTGGTGGATTCTTCTTCATTAGCTTTGAAGTGGAGGGTGAGCTGCTACCTATTGAAGACGCTGTAAAGGTAAAGGTACCCTGGACATTTAAGTCCAGTCAAAGGTGACTATGGGATGTGGCTCTCATCTTGCTCATTTCGCTTTTTGGACTGAGAGAGCTGGCGTTTGTTCCCAGACAGCTCTCCGGATCATGTGGCTAGCATGACTAAATTGTTACTGGCACACAGAGAACCATGACGAGTGCCAGAGAGCACAGAAACAGTTTGCCTTCCCGCCACAGCGATACCTATTTATCTACTTGCACTGGTATGCTTTCGAACTGCTAGATTGGCAGGAGCTGGGACATAGCAACGAGAGCTCACCCCATCGTGCAGATTCAAACCGCCAACTTTCCGATCAGAAAGCACAAGGGGCTCAGTGGTTTAGACCACAGTGCCATCCATGTCTCGAAGATGCTGTAGAAGTGCATTTTCTACACTATCATAAGGTTGGGCTAGATTATCTTTGATAGTCCTTCTAATTTAATGATTCAATGTCTCACCAAAAAGGAAGCTAAATAGCAGGAAGCCCGGAATCTGAATGACTGAAAGAATGGTGCAGCATAAGGGTACAGCATAAGCAGTGGAAAGAGAAAGAAGAAGAGAGGAAAAGGCAGATCAATAAAAAAGAAGGTTGACTAAGCAGAGACATGACCGAAGAAGAGATCTTTGGGGGGGAAATATACAGAGCTTATGAACAAAGGACCTACTGCTGTGACTGAGGAGGGACTGGAGACAGGAGTGTGAGAGACGTTGCCTAAACTGAAGGCTAAAGTAAACAATGGAATGAAAACCAGAGCATTGGAAAGGTAGAAGCATTTTGAAGAAAAGAGTCAAAGAGAGAGGAGGCAAAATCTCACAAAATAGCTAGGGAGAAGTGTGGCTAACCACTATTGACAGGAAGGAAGTGGACAAGCAAGGACAGTTTGCAGGTCTTGTTATTGTGGGCATGAGAAACAATGGAATATGAAGCTGTAGGACTAAAGTCTAGACCAATTTCACTTATTCCTTCTACTGTGCTTTGTGATATGAGAAATCTACAGCAGTTGAGTGGGCATGAAGGTTGAATACACATGGTGGTTTAAAACAACCCCTAATTCTAGTAACAATTTATGAAACCTCAACTTGTAACTGTTTCTCCTTTTAATGTTTCTTAACAACATCAACGGGGGTGGCGCTATGGTATAAACCACTGACCCTTGGGCTTGTCGATCGGAAGGTTGGTGGTTCGAATCCCTGCGACGGGGTGAACTCCCATTGTTTGGTCCCAGCTCCTGCCAACCTAGCAGTTCGAAAGCACGTTAAAGTAGATAAATAGGTACCGCTCCGGCAGGAAGGTAAACAGCGTTTCCATGCACTGCTCTGGTTTCGCAAGAAGCTGCTTAGTCATGCTGGCCATATGACCCAGAAAAACTGTCTGCAGACAAACGTCAGCTCCCTCGGCCAGTAAAGCGAGATGAGCGCTGCAACCCCAGAGTCATTCACGACTGAAATTAACTGTCAGGGGTCCTTTACCTTTACCTTTTAACAACATCAAAACTGTGCAAGCAATACCTCTAAGGCTTTCTGTAGTTTCTCTTCAAGCATTTTCTTCTCTTGTTCAAGAGTCTGAATATTTGCCTACAATGTCAAAATATGTTTAGACATTTAAATTCACAATTTGGGTTTCTTATCAAAATATCCATACAGCAACATTCTAGAATATTCTCTACCATTCCACAAACATACACTGCACCTTAATGTAATCATAAAGATATGCAAACATATTTGGTTTTCCAAATATGTCCCAGAGGATCTGTTCCAAAAGAAACTAATTACCAATGCATTAATTGAGTTGAAAGGACAGGCAATGAGGCCTGATTATTTTAAGTAATAAGTGAGGGGGATATGTTTTTTTGTGAAATAAAAGAATCCTTCTCTTTTGAAGCTATAATAAAGCATGTGATTCTAAATCAAACAACATTACTGATAATGGTGTCACAGTTGTGTGATATTGTATAGTAAAGATCAAGTAACAGCTTAATCATTGCCAAATTGAAATATGTCCAGAAAATATTTTATCCCTTAGGTCCTGTAGATAAAGATGAAAGAGGAAGTAGGAACTCCGGCACTCTCTGACACTTCCTCTTTCAGCTCTATGTGCTTTTCAAGGCTCAGATCAGGACCTGAGGAGCATAACAGAAAGAGGACTGACCAGAAAGGATAGGAGGAAAGGGTTGGGTGGTAAGGTAGGAAGGAAGGAAAGGGGACTGGTAGTTTCTAGTAGTTTCAAGCACAGCTATGTTGCAAAACATGGAACTAAGATATATACAGTGGTACCTCTGGTTGCGGACGGGATCCGTTCTGGAGGTCCGGCCAGATCCCAAGGTTTTTGCAACCGGAGGACCTGCTTCTGTGCATGCGCGCAGGGCAGTAGAATGCTTCTGTGCATGCGGCAAAACCCGGTCCAATACTTGGTCCAAAACCAGGTTTGTCACTTTCGTAACATGAAAGTGTTTTTATTGCATTTTAGTGTTTTGTTGGAAGCCGCCCAGAGTGCCTGGGGAAACCCACCCAGATGGGCGGGGTATAAATATGTTGTTGTTGTTGTTGTTGTTGTTGTTGTTGTTGTGAAATTTACGTAACCAGTGGGTTACATAATACGAGGTACTACTGTGTCCATAGACCTAAGCTGGATCTAGAGACATCAAAGAAGCGTTTCAGTTAAACACATTGCAAACTGCATACAAGGAAATCTGGTTGGAAAGATGGGACTCCACAGCGCCATCTGGTGTCACAGTGTTATGTAATACACTTTTCCTTTACCAGTCTAGCCGAGTCCCCAGTGAAGGCTGGTACACTCAAACTTTGTTGTTGTTTAGTTGTTTAGCCGTGTCTGACTCTTCGTGACCCCATGGACCAGAGCATGCCAGGCATTCCTGTCTTCCACAGCCTCCCGCAGTTTGGTCATACTCATGTTCGTAGCTTCAAGAACACTGTCCAACCATCTTGTCCCCTGTCGTCCCCTTCTCCTTGTGCCCTCAATCTTTCCCAACATCAGGGTCTTTTCCAGGGAGTCTTCTCTTCTCATGAGGTGGCCAAAGTATTGGAGCCTCAACTTCACGATCTGTCCTTCCAGTGAGCACTCAGGGCTGATTTCCTTAAGAATGAATAGGTTTGGTCTTCTTGCAGTCCATGGGACTCTCAAGAGTCTCCTCCAGCACCATAATTCAAAAGCATCAATTCTTCGGCAATCAGCCTTCTTTATGGCCCAGCTCTCATTTCCATACATCACTACTGGGAAAACCATGGCTTTAACTATACTCAAGCTTCTGTATAGGATGAGGAAGGGTTGCCTTAAAGTGCAGTCCCAGAATGCTCAGAGCTGTTTCCTTGAAAGCCACACAGCATTAACTAGGCCCTAGGACTATGTTTGTATTCACTGATTAGGTGCTTGCTTATTTATTTATTTTATTTGGTAATCCCCCACCCCACACAACTGAACTGGTTATTTGTGCGAGTGACCACCGGGGACACATCTCTTTTTGTACAATAGCTACGGTACTTTTTTCCTTTTTTTAGTTACATCGATTTGTTTTTTGTATGGGGAGGTTTCATATTTTCCAAACTTACTAAAGTTAATGGACTAAATAGGACAATTAATTATAATGAGAGGGAAGGGTGGGAGTGCTGGAACATGCAATTATTTTTTGATCTGGCGAATCCATCAACTTGATGGTGGAAATGGTGCTTAGGTGTGAATCACCTGGGTCTGCCTTAATCTTATGAAAATTTATATTAGTATGTTACTACTCCTTTAAGTAAAAAATAATAAGAGTAGAACTCTGGGGAAAGAGAAGCATGAACTGCTGGGGCATCGGAGAAGGACAATAGCCACTGAATCCTGTTTTAGTCCTTTCATAAACTGTAGGGATAGTTCTGCAAGAAAATAAAAGCAAATTTGGATACATCTTCCTTGCCTGAAGTGTAACATCACCTTCTGGACATTTATTTTTATTTGTTTGGTAAAACCTGGCCTGGAACTGCTTTAGGCTCTGACTGGATTCCCTTAATGTTACAGTGATTACTTTCTCTCTGGACATACTGGTAAATTCATCAGATACGTCGATACTGCCATCTATCCCCCACAGGCAGGGATTGCAGAGTTGAGGAAGTAGTTTGCTTCATATTATATAGTGCTGCCGATTTCCTGCTTCCCATCCAGGGCATTCTTTTTCTCCTTGATCACATTTAGCCTCACTTCTTGTACTATTGTGTATTTTCTCTCCCCCTGCCCACCCCCATTTGTTCCTTGCTGCCCTGGGTAAGTTTTGTGTGATTTGGAATGTCTTTGGAATTTGTTTCTCCCCTGTCAGCCTTTGATTTTACTTTTCCTCCTCACACATCTTTCCTCTCTTCCCCTTCCACTTCATTCCCGTCCCTTACAGTTTGGGTGATTGTGCCTTTGATTATCAGATCAGTTTATTTTTCTGAGAAGCTTTTACTTTCTCTGGGAGTGGATCATGTGTGAGTGGGTTGTCTTGTTTATACCCTTCCCCTCTGCTTCTCTGAACTCTGGTAGTCATGATTTCGTTTCCTCCTTCAACAAGTTTGTGAACCTTGAGTAGCTTCTTTCCTTGGTAGCTCTGCTTTTTAAACCCTCCCATGTGATCCTTTATTCCCTGTGTATTTTCTCTTGTATCCTGGAGTACTATTATATTATCATTACATTAGCCACATAAGCCTTTCACTCTGTTTGCTGCCTTCTCTTGGTTTGTCTGCTTCCCATCACATTACTGCTTCCCTGCCAGTTCTGGAGCAGAACTAAGGTGCTTCTTTGGGGCTGAATTTGAGCTTGGAGCAGTCCTCATAGAATTCAGTGGGGCTTACTTCAGAGTCAATTACAATTATTCTAGCATAAACTGACATTAGAACTTGTCCCTGCAGTGACCCTCCTGAAGCACGGTAAGACACTTACTAAGTAATAAAACTGAAATATTTTGAGTGTCAACTGCTTCTTTGAAAAAGAGGGTAAGGGAAAGAACCAGCATGGGGGAGCACATAACTTTTGTAGAGAAGCAAAGGTAACAGCAGGAACCCCTTTTAAATCACTTTTCAGTTTAGTTAGGACAGGGGTCAGCAAACTTTTTCAGGAGGGGGCCAGTCCACTGTCCCTCAGACCTTGGGGGGGCAGGACCCACCACCTCCCGAAAGCAACCTCCCTCCCGAAAGGGCCCCCCCCACCTATGCCACTCATGCCACAGCCACCGACGCTGCCTCGTCTTTGGAAGCATTGGCATCCTCTCTGTCAGTGGCTGCGTTTCCTTCCTGCTCAGCCGCTTCCTTCCACTTGGCCACCTTAGCGGGAAGGAAGGGGTAGTACCCAGATGCCACTGGCCTGGGCGGCGGAGGCAGCCTCTGCACCACCGCCGCTTCCTCCTGTTCTGCCACCTCTTCGGGAAGGAAGGGGTGGCACCCAGATGCTGCTGGCCTGGGCAGCCTCCGCCGCTTCCTCCTGCTCGGCTACCTCAGCAGGAAGGAAGGGGTGGCGCCCAGAAGCCATCGCTGCCCGCCCAGAGACATCCTCGGCTTTTGATTGGCTGCAGGAGCTTCCTGCAGCCAATCAGAATCCATGCTGCATCGCGGAAGTCAGCCTCCGCACAGCGAGGCCTCTGCGCTGCACCTGTTTAGTGCGGGGGCTGACCGAGTTTGACGACCGAGCCATATACAGCCCGCGGGTCTTAGTTTGACGACCTCTGAGTTAGGAGCTAACTGTTTGAAAAACTGCAGTGCCTAGATGTCTGAGGCATCTTTGCAAAGGAGGCAGGCATGCCAAGCTGGGCCCAACATTGGGGGAGTTCTCGTGCATGTATGATGTCACACGTGTAACACTGACGCAAACACACACCCATTGGGCCATGCCTGTAGGATGTGCAGGTGCCTGCTAGGCCATTCTGGCAATCACAGCAGAGGATGTGGAGGGCGAAAATCACCCTCCAAGCCACCCGCCCCTGCCTGGCACTCTGACAATCGCCTGGGGTGGCGGGGGATGGCAGCCCCCTCAATACTGGAGGGGCCTTACCCCCTTCCTCAAAATATTTAGGGGGCTGAAGTCCCTTGCACCCCCTATACCGGATACCCCTGAAAGGAGGAGGATATGTAGAAAACCAGAACAAGTTGGCTACGCCCTTGTGACCTCCTAGCAGCCCTACCAGGTTTTGTAGGCAGCAGCCACTGCTGCATAAATCCACAGCCAAAAGAAAACCACTATCAAATCATAGTCCACAGATATGTTCTGTGATATGTTGGTGGTTTTATCAACCCTTTTTGGGTTAAAGTTTATTTTTTAAAAAATTAGAACTTAAGACATTTGCAGGGAACTAGAATACATATTACCTGAGCTTTAGCTAAGTCTTCTTTCATTTTTTGGTTTTCAGCTTCTTTGTGCTTTAAAGGAATAGGAATTGGTCTTGCTGGTCTGTAATTAAGAACATATAAGGCAAACTGTGAAGTCAATAAGGCACTCAAAATACATTTTATTGTTCCTGCAGAGGTGTCATAAATTGGTGAAACTAGAATAATGGTGCAGAATGTTCACAAACATTTATTTATTTGATTCAGTTTATGAATCACTTCACATAAAGTATCTTGAACCAATTTCATATCAGAAACATCCACAATAAAAACAACTCCATAGATTAAAACAATTAAAAATAAATCCATATGTAAAAGCAATAGACAATAGAAACAGTGTCTGTCTGAACAGACTGCTGATGAGATGGTATCTGAAGAAGGCCCTCTCCCATAGAGTTCAGTGACTGAATTGTCTCATTTGTTATATATACCCAATCTTTTAGGTATCTTTATCCAAACTTGTATGAGCTTTGTACACTAATAGCAACAGCTTTAACTTAGCTTGGTAGTTAATCACACTGAGAGCCAGTGTGATATACTGGTTAGAGTGTTGGACTAGGCAGGGGTCAGCAAACTTTTTCAGCAGGGGACCGGTCCACTGTCCCTCAGACCTTGTGGGGAGGCAGACTATATTGGGGGGGGGATTAATGAATTCCTATGCCCCACAAATGACCCAGGGATGCATTTTAAATAAAAGGACACATTCTACTCATGTAAAAACACACTGACTCCCCAACCGTCCATGGGCCGGATTTAGAAGGCGATTGGGCCGGATCCGTCCCCTGGGCCTTTGTTTGCTTACCCCTGGACTAGGACCTGGAAGACCAGGGTTCAAATCTCTACAGCGTACTGGGTAACATTGGGCCAATCGCTGCCTCTAAGATTAACCTGCCTGACAGGGTTGTTGTGGGGATTATAGAGGACAAAGAGTTGTGGGGTGGGATATAAATGAAATAAATGAATGGCAGCCATTGCAGTTCTTTCAGCAATGGTGTATTATTCATGGTAGCTACAGTCAATGCCAATGAACAGTCAAGGCACTGCAATTTGCAATAGCTGCAGCTTCTGACTAAACCTCATGGGCAGCTCTGTATAGAACCGCTGCAAAGTAATCTGGATTTTACCAGTGCATGACCAGCAGTACTAGTAAAGCTATCCCAGTCCAGAAATTGTTGCAACTGTCCTATCAGCCAAAGTTAGTAAAAGGCACTCCTAATCAGTGATGTCACCTGGGCCCCTAGTGAAAAAGAGATATTTGGAAGCATCCCAGACTGCTCTTTCAGGATGAGCATGACCCTGTTTAAAGCAGGCAATTGACCAATTATACAGACTTGGGAACTGCCAGTCTTACCAGGATTCAGAGTCCAGAGTCTATGTATTGGCCCTCATCAAGCCCACCACAAAGTCCAGGCCCCAATCAACAGCCTCTCTGAATTCAGCTGTTACAGAGAAGTGCAACTGATGACATGTCACCCCAAATGACCCAATTATCACTTCCAATGGTTTTATGCTACTGTTAAACAGCAGTGTGAACAAAACGGTACCATGCAACACCCCATTGCATGACTGCCAGGGGGGCAAGAGATGATCACCTAATGCTCTGTTGGAACCACTGTAAATGCCTCTAATACCCATCTACCAAATCAGTTCAGGAGGAAGACATGGCCAAGTGTATCAAAAAGCTGCTGTGAAATTAAGTAAGGAAAAACTGCCAATATCATATACACACAGCATCAAGACAAAGCACCCAAGTAAACCCAACAGAACTTATTTCTTAATAGTCATGCATGGGGTTGCAGAGTTAGTTATCTTGAATTTGGTGAATATCACTTCCTAATGGTAATTTAAGTCAATTTTTTAGAAGCAAATCTAGTTGAAGCCAGAAGCAAACTTCTTTGTGGGGCTTTCGGCAGGCTGCAACTGGTGGGGATACCAATAGAGGCACTTCTAGTTTCCCATTCACTAGGCAAAACAAATGGAGAGTTTTGTGTGAGCAAAATGATGCTAGCCTCACTCTATGGGTGGAACCCAGTGAAGATTGTCAGGGCTGGGTGGAGGACACTTCCACCCCACAAACAAACCAAGAAAGGGAGTTTAGATTGCAATCTAGATTATTAATTACTTTTCTTACTTTTCTACAATTACTTGAGGTGGTTTTTCTTCAACTTTTGCTTTTTCTTTTTCCAGTTTTGATAACATTTTTTTCCTTGTATCTTGCACTCCTTTTTCTTGCTGTTAGACGTATGTGAGAAAACACCAAATAGGTTACATAGGAAAATTATTACTTGTTCCTTGTACAGTTGTACATTTGAAGATGCAATGGGCAGGAAACAGCACAGAACTTCCAGAGACCGTTGACAGAGGAAGAATATTCCCACTCTTCCCCTTGGTTACATTTTCACTCTTAAAACAGACACCATGAGTATACAAAACAACAAAACATCATATATAGGGATGGAAAAACAACCTCATCTATAATATCTGTTGTACTGTGCCATTTGTATCCATTAAGCAATATTACAATAAATAAGAACATAATGCAATATAAAAGTCAGTTCCTGAATTTGCTTATTTTCCTTTTCCCCTTCTCATCCTTTTTTCCTGTTGTATAATGTCTGGCAGAACCCATCTACACGCAAGTCCCACTTTCCGGACATTCCCAGGAAATTGTTCATTGGGCAATTTCCACTATTGCTTACAGCAACATTTCCAAACTGCGAGCTTTCTTCCCTCTTCTACCATTTCTTCCTAAAATGGCTGTGGCCAATCAGCAAAAGAGAGACAAAGGAAAAACCCTGCTTTCTGAAATGTCCAATCTCTCCCCGTTCCTGTCCCAAAATGGTTTCAACCCCATTTTGGTTTCTGCCCCAAAATGGTTCCCGTTGACCAGCAAATCACAAACAAGTACTGTATTTTTCGCCCCATAGGACACGCCGCCCTATGGGACACACCTAGGTTTTTTTGGGGGGGAATAAAGAAAAAAAGTTATTTCCCCCCCCCAGGCACGGGGCTGGCGCGGGGGAAGCCCAAGCTTCCCCCAACCCCAGCCCCCAGAACAGCCTGCTATCCGCAAGCCTAGGGAGCCATGCCGGTCTCCCCAGGCTTGCGGACAGTTGTGCGAAGCCCGGGCGCGCTCTTCAGCGTGCCCGAGGCTTCGGAATACAAACATTTCTGTGCGACCCTCCGGAGCCCGGCGCGGCTTGGCGCTGGGCTCCAGAGGGTCGCACAGAGCTGTGCGGAGCCCGGGAGCGCAGGCAGCTCTGCACGACCCTCCGGAGGCCGGTGCGGCTTGGCACCGGGCTCCAGAGGGTCGCGCAGAGCGTCCTGAAGCCTGGAGAGCGAGAGCCTCTCGCTCTCCAGGCTTCAGCGAAAGCCTGTATTCGCCCCATAGGACACACCCACATTTCCCCTTCATTTTTGGAGGGGGAAAAGTGTGTCCTATAGGAGCGAAAAATACGGTAAGTAAGTGAACAAAGTAAGTGAAGTTTGGGAATAATTATTTATATTCAGATAAGCAAATGTTTGGATAGTGATGTATTCTATGCATGTATTCTGTGCATGTTCACTTGGAATTAAGTCTGTGTTCAATGGGTTTCCTCTCCAATAAGCTTGTTTAGTATTGCAGCTTCTGTAAAATATAATCATACCTGTGAAGCATTCATCTTTAAGTTCATCCTTCATTATCTCTTCCATAAGCTTTCAAATTTTTGTTGAATCCTCTGTAATTTCTAAGTAGAAGTTTTGGAAAAATAATTACCTCTGAACCTTTCATCTTTTGAAGTTCATCCTCCATTATCTCCTTCTCTTCTGCAAGCTTTCGAAATTCTTGTTGAATCTTCTGTAATTTCTAGGTAGAATAAACATTTTGAGGGGAAATAGTTTTAACATATTTGAAGAAATGTTTAAAAATTGAAATTAAGAAATGAAAAGAATGAAAATTTTAAAAATTAAAAAAGAATGGTGAAGCCATTTTTAACATTGACACAGCATAATGGCACACAAACAGCTTACTCTGGTGGAGGTCTTCTGATAGGGAATGTTTCATCCCCCATTAGGCGCTGCTCTAAGTAATCCTGGGGTTTGGGGTGAGGCATCATCAGCATGCTGATGACATTCATTTCTACTTCTCTTTTCCATCTGCTAACTTCAATATTTCTGGATATATTTCCAAAATTTTGTCAGATATTAAAATTCAGTGAATTCAAGATACTTATCTGAAATTTGGTGCAATTCTCCTGTTTTCTTTTTAGGTATTTAAAATTCATCTCATTTATCACCTTAAAAATACAAATACTTGCTCTATTATTTTCTATATTATAGTGTTTTGCATCCAGTGACTGCTGTGAACACTCATACAGTTTTTTATATATTATACTCACACCTTCCAGCACATCCTGTTCATTTGAAACTCTGAAAAGTATGAAATATATGTTTCTTAGTTTGTACTTTATAAAACTTCAGTAACATCTGGCAGGAAAGACCCTGCTCATATCATATATGTCACAACCCCATATAGATAAGGGACATAAGCACCCTCTAAATTTAGCACAGTGTGAGATTTCATTATATGCAGTGTTTACATTAAGGTTTATTTAACAATCCACAGATAGCCATAGTTCTCTGGGAACTGAAGATGATTTCCTTACAAAAGTGCCAAAATATAATTAACTGGAAATATAAGTTTCTACAAGCTATAATATTATTGTCCAACCTGGGCATGGATTACAAGTGGCATATGCACCTGGAATTTGTGGCACATCTTGGCTAAAAGCTCAAAGTTCTGGGAACCTGGTTTTTGCCTGTACTCCTGTAATGCATTAATACTGTAAGGTTTTTCTATGTAACATATCAAATAGATTATGTACCTGTGTAACTTGTTTGTCTGTCTTTCAAACACTTTCATTATTTCTAGCATGCGATTATTCATTGATTCCATTGTTTCTGAACAACAACAACAAAATTTTAGTTAGTTAAGTTTATAGCCTTTAGTTTGCCCCAGAAATGGGTATCCAAAGTGACCAGCACCAGTTAATAATACAATTTAAATATTTATTACGCAGGACATAGATTTGTTCTATTATTTAATGCAATCTAAACATACACATATAAATGTAGAATTCAACAGAAACTTTAGGTCTTCCAGTGCCATGACCCATACAGGCAAGGATTCTTCACATCCTACTCTGGTGATATTTTAGTAATTGAAAATGGGGGCTTATAAAATCAGCCACTCCTGTTCAATTACTCACAAATAGGTCTGGTGGAAACAGAGTCAAGCTTCCACCATCACTGCATCTCTCCACCAAGGATCTATCCTAGCCTTCACTCAACTATTATTGCTAACTGGAGGATCACAGGCATCTCTTATAGATGAATCAAACATCTACTCAGGGCAGAACATGCAGGCTCATTGTCATGTGAGTATAAACATATTGACCATGCAAATGTAGGGATGAGTAGGGCCAGTGGATCTCTGCAGGGTGCATGAAATGGCAGTCTTCACCAGCAGCAGAGGTATAGGAGCCAACTCCTAGGGGCTGAGGGGTCTTCAGCCCCCCTGTAAAATATTTGAGAGGACCCCCCCCCCAGTTAATGGGCATTGCCATTCAAATGGTGTCCTGCATCATGTGATTGATCATGCAGAGCAGGACTTGCCCCCTTCCCCAATATTTTATTCAAGTTGGCACCCCTGGGCAGAGGAAGTGGTGGCATCTAGAAGCAGGTAGCAAAAAGGAGTAGAGAAAGGAAGTAACAGAAAGAGGGAGACTCACAAAAGGGGTGCCACAAAACATGAAAGAAAAGGGGTCGCTTCATATACTTTTCATTCTGGTTCTTCCCACCATTTCTTCCAGCCCCAGACTGGCTTTTCCTGGTTCTAATTTCCCACCCCCAATGGTTCTGATTCTCCACTCCTCCACTGGGATATTAAAGTGGTTAATGTTGACCAGATCATGCCCTGAGATTTCAGCCACTGCCATTTCAAATTCTAAAGAACTTACGTTGGCCTGTATCATCTTGGAAAACTTGTACCATATTCATTACATCCTCAGTTGCATGTTTCATAGCAAGTTCTGAAACAAAACATTTTATTACTCAGTTTAAACTATTGTAGCAGTTCTTCAAATGTATATACAGTAATTCATTAGCAAATGTGAAATAAATAAATAAACTTGTAAAATAGAAAGCTTTTTCTTCTTATCCATGCTGGCTAAGTTTAAACCCTAAAACAAATCAATGAAATGATGGTGCCAACTGACCTTTCTCTGAAACAGTGTTACCAAATAGGCTATGATTTGGGAACAAAATAAAAAAGAAATGGGTAGTTATAATGTTCCTTTTTAAATTTCAAGCTACTTCTCATCAGCTCATGAAAAACTGACTTAGAAATAAGTCAATATTTATTTATTTATTTGTTTGTTTGTTTAAAAAAAACTAATAAATAACCACCTATTTTCCAGGTTCAGAAGTTGCCCGGCCCCACTCCCTTGCACTCACCCCCTCCCTTGCGCCCACCCAGCTCTACAACTCCCTAACCTGCAACACATACATCCTTCTCCTTAAACATCATTTATCCAACCAGGACAGCAACAGCAGTGCTCCAGCGACAGGAAGCAGGAAGGACTCCATTTTGTAACCCTTCAGCATACAGAGACTGTGCCAGAAATAATGACCCCCAGTGCACATTGAGAAACTAAGGGTCATCAGGACCTTTCTGGGAGCTTTTCTTTCTTGCTACCAAAGAGGAGAAAAGGAAGAAATGTCTCTGATTTTCTCAGCCGACATGCAGTTTTTGCAGTTTTGTTTCAAATGGGATTGGTGCTGTAAGATTGGTATACCGCCAAATCATAGTTTCAGGGTGGTGTACATCAACAAAACAGCATTAAAGGCAATACAAATAATCATTAAAGCGAATGGCTAATCAGTTTAAACAGGTGCAAAGGTCTGTCAGCATAAAAAGCTTTCAAGTCAAAACCATGGGTGCCTACCAAAGTGTTTTCCAGAGCATGGGCCTGACAGCACTAAATGCCTGATATCTAGTGAAGGCCAGCTGGGCCGCTGTAGCATGAGGGACAACTAACAGTGCTCCTCTAGATGACAGTAGCCATTTATAAAACGTACTCCTAGTAAATCTCATTGACTCCAAGCCTCAACCAAATATTGTAGTTCCAAGTCTAGCAAAGTGGTTTTCTTTGCTTAATTTTGTTTTTAATACAAAGAATACATACACACATATATATACTAGGTATGGGGGATAAATTCAATTCAGTTTGCATATAAAGCCAACAGACTAAGGAAGAGTAGCCAACTGACTGAGACCTTGTTGCATGCCTTCTCTCTGCACATAAGACAGTGGTATAACCCCACACACACCATGTGCAGTGCTTATCACTTTCAGAAAATGCAATACTGTATATTAATGAAAATAAAATACAATGTGCTTTATGTTATGAGAAATTGCTTGAAAATGTGTGCATTATTCAAAACTGCTAAAAATGTGTTATATTAAGAGAACATCAAACAAAAATCATGGGGGGGAATTGTAAAGATTTTTAAAATACAAATATGCAAATTATTAAAGAAATGTGGAAAAACCAGGAGAAGCAAAACTGACAAATTCTTCCATCCCTAACATATGAAGAAATTACAAATATCATTATGAAAATAAGGAAACAAATTAATATAAATACAATAATTGTTTAAAGAAAGCAGAGAGTTTCAAATAAATCAAGATTACACTCCATTTTTCAAAAGGCAAATTATATATTATTTTCCATGTCCCCAATTTCCTACCTTGTTAGCCTAGCTTCCTTCAGCCCCCTTATGACCTGTCCAGCATGCTCCACGACTTATTTCTCATACTCCACCCAAAACATATATTTTGCTTCCTTTGTCTCCATATTTAATCACAATCCTTACCTTCAATAATACGTTTTGGGTCTTTTGGAGCAGGAGCCACAGGGCTTAATGCTTTTTTCTTTTCACTGTCAAAATATGAAGTATTTGTCAAAATGTGAAATATTATAAATATTAAATCTAATTTTATAATCTGAAAGTCAGTTTTTGAAAAAAATAAAATTTCTAATTTTATATAATTAGGTTACATTTGGTTAAAAAAAATGCATTCTTATATTTACTAATAAAATCCACTATAATATTACATAGGAAACAGCTCATGCTTAATCTTTAGTGTTCTGGAAACAGACTCATAACAAGATATAATCAGCCAACCAAACAACAAATACTTTGGGGTGGGGGGTTCAGAATTCTTCAGCCCCTCATACTGTTAAGTTAGACCTTTAAGGAGGTACAAAGACGGTGATAATGTGATAGTTTCTAGTCTTTCATGATTGTTAAGCAAACACCTTGATTGTGCTTCAGGAAATGGAAAGGTCTAATAAAATATTTTTCAATAATCCATATAACAAATCTATATTTTATTGCTATTAAACCTAACTATTTCACAGCACTCTTACTGTTTAGGAGCAGAAAGCTGGATAAGCTTGGGCAGTTCTTGAATACGGCCTTTCAAATCTTCAAGCTTTTGGATGCGGTTCCGTAATTTAGTAATGTTATTTGATATGTTTTTATCAGCTACTGGAATTTGCCAATCTGGAATCATTTCTTCCTCGCCTATCTGAAATATAGATATCAACATATTAGCACGATATATTATCCTATTAACTTAGGTTATTTGTTAACTGGGGGACCAGACCTGAGCTACGCAAGTCCTCAGAGGTACTGACCCCAGTACTGATAAAGTTAGAGCAGTGGTTTTCAACCCTGGAGTGCCTTGAATGATAGTCAGTAGTGCTGCTGGCAACACTAGCCTCTGTCCCTCTTTCCTTCCCTCCCTCCTTTGATGCCCTCTCATGTCTCTGCTTCCCAAAGGCTTGTGTGCTGTTTACTGTAGCAGCCCTGACTACAAGTTCGCCAGGCGAATGGTGCCTCTGGGGCTGGTCAGGGGATGCTGGTTGCCAGGAGCTGAGGCAACCAGCACCCCCTGACCAGCGAGCGGGTGAGGGAGCCCAGCCAGCCAGGCTGCCAGTCCTTGCTGTTGGGAATGGACAGACAAGTCCAAGGCCCCTGTGGGGCAGTGTGAGGAGGCATCTCTCTTTGGGGCATGGGGGCGTGGCAACAGCAGCTGCCCAGAGGACTCCCAAGGAGAGGGGAGAGGAGACTAAGGGAACACTCCAAAAGGGGGTTCAAAAAAGGATTAGAGGTTGCCAGCTCTGCAGGCAAGGGGTGACATAACTGGGCTCCTGAGCCTCACAGGGATGCCGCAGAAAGAACGTAGTTGGTCAAGGGAGCCATGGACTCAAAAAGGTTGAAAACCTCTGAATCAGTTGAGAACAATAACTCTCCTGAGACCACCATCTTAGAAGATACCCCAATCAAAGTGGCTACAGGGTTAAAGCAACTGTTACACCCTGACTGGGCTCAGACCCATCAAGTTCAAGCCCAGGACTACAGGAGCAGAGGCTCTTCTTTATAAGAAAATCAAAACCAGAAGCTCAGGTCTGCCTGGCCCTCATGAGGACAACATTCACTAAGCCATACTCATGAGGAGGATGCATCATTCCTCAAATGATCCAGCTCAAAGCCCTGATGACAGGTCAGGAAGAGGTGGATCAACTATAAAACTTCTCAATGGAAGCCTAACCCAGGCTAAAGCAACAAACAAATCTTGCTCTGCTCCCTGTGAAACCTTATTGAACAGCTCCCCTTCTATTCTGCATGTTCTTATCTTTGACTTGATGCACAGCTGCTGTTACAGCAGACTATTAAACCACATAGCAAAGGTTGCCGGAATGGGATAGGGTAGAGGCATCCCAAGCCCCAGCACTGCATGGAGTGCTTATGTAAAAGCTGAACATTTCTGTGTTGTTTTTTTCATATGTATAACAAGCAAACATATTTACAATGCTAATATTTTACTTGAGCACACTCAAGAGATGCATGCAACCTAAATAGCAATCACTAAATTAGCAAAGCTATTTAAACTTACATGGGAGCAAACTCCACTGAAATGGATGTTGTAAAGTTAGTCATAAATAAGCAGCAGCAATGCATATACAGAAATGCTTTTCACTGTAACAATGCTTTATACTGCAACAATATATTCCACATATTTCCTATCAAAACTAATCAACCAACTTTCCAAATGTTAGTTTACCTCTTCCATCTCACGGACCTCCTTTTCAAACCACTTGAAGAAAAGAAAGGAAAAAAGGCATTTACAAATTACATTTTATTCAAAAAATACAACAGGTTTTAGAAATATTAATAAATGAATGAATGAATTTCTTACCTGAAGCAATGAGTCTAATATCTAAGAAAGAAAATTAAAATCACTAGGTGTTTCTGTTACAATTTAACACCAAAAAATTATCTTTGTACATATAACACAAGGTTTTCACAGTAAATAACTACCCTTTTCATACATGCATTTCATTCTGTGTAGAGGTGTACCTAGGCTCCCTTGCCCCCTTTACAAGGAGCTGTATCGGTGCCTCCCTCCCTGTCCGTTGTGTCCTTGGCAAGGAAATGTTGACCACACAGAGCAGTGGAGGAGTGGTCCAGGGAGCACAAAAGTGGGCCAGTGGGCTCCTAGCCACTTTGAGGCAGAGTGGAGAGCCGCCATTTTGCACACACATCTCATGGCCTGTGCCCAATCTAGCCAACCCCTAGGTACACCACTGATTCTGTGATGACTTCAAGATCAAATGAGAACTTAAGTGCAGTACTATAATGAAAGGGGGCAATTGAACTCTTTTGTGTGAGTTCCCCATCTGGGGCACTCTGAGACCACCTTGGGTTTTGAGAATTGCTGGGACCAGGGGATGGAACAGAGCTGACAACAACAAAATAACAAGTGATGATGAATTTTAATGCATCATCCTCAGTCACATCAGCTAATGTTCCTATCACAAGATTAGCTGGCTACTCTGTTTTAATAAGCTTATTCTGTCCTTGCCATAAGGGTCATGCTTAAATGAAAAAGAGGGCATTTGTCTTATTCACAACAGAATATTCTTGCTGGTGGTAACCATTCACTCTCAAGGGCTGATTAATGGCTGTGTGTTGATTAATGGCTATGTGTTGTCTCATCTGCACTGGATATGGCATCAACCAGGGATTTCATCATACATATGTAACCAATTCCTGCTTGTGAATGGTATGTACTAGGATCAACAGTGAATTCACCTTAAGAGAGAGACTCTCTTTCTATTTACCACAATAGCCCTGTTCTCATATTGCTCAGGGAAGAGTCAAATTACACACATAGTATTGGGAAATGTGCTGAGTTCCAGATGCACTTGGTAAGAGAACAGTCTAATATTGTGTTAGAATAAGACAAAAACCTACCAAGTACAGAGAGAAAGCAAATCCAACAGCAAAATAAATTTATATTTATTGCTCATATTTCATAGTACATACTTGTTTTTCTTCACGAAGTGCACAATCTAACTGGTTACTGAGTTGTGAACAACATATCAGGAAAGTAGTCATATCTTCATGTTCTTCCTTCTAGCGAAGGGGGAAAACATTTCTACAGCGTTTTCTGACTTTAATTTCTTTAAAATGTAATCTTTATTTGGTTAAAATACTTCTAAAACCCATACTAGCTTTGTTTCAGTTCTTAATTTTTTAACATATTGAACCAGCTATTTTGCTTCAAATTAAATACAGTATTTGCATTTTATGTAAAATGAAAAGAATGAGGGAATTAGATTTCAATCCTATGGTCTACTTAGCAGCAAGTATCAGTGAAATGCAAGCTCCCAAACCAGGAAGTAAGTTATTCTCCTGTTCCCCAGGTCCTGTTGCCATTTGCATGATAAAACATAAATTTCCCTTGTCACTTTGTGGAATTCAAAGATTACTCTAGCTGTGGAGACACTCACTCTCATGTAAATTCTCCTACTAGGTAAAGGGACCCCTGACCATTAGGTCCAGTCATGGCCGACTCTGGGGTGTCGGCGCTCATCTCGCTTTATTGGCCGAGGGAGCTGGCATATAGCTTCCGGGTTATGTGGCCAGCATGACTAAGCCGCTTCTGGCAAACCAGAGCAGTGCACGGAAACACCGTTTACCTTCCCGCCGGAGCAGTACCTATTTATCTACTTGCACTTTGACGTACTTTCGAACTGCTAGGTTGGCAGGAGCAGGGTCCGAGCAACGGGAGCTCACCCTGTCGCGGGGATTCGAACTGCTGACCTTCTGATCGGCAAGTCCTAGGCTCTCTGGTTTAACCCACAGCGCCACCCACGTCCCTTATACTAAGCAAAGCTAATTGAGCTCCCTGGTATAAACAAGCAAAGCAAGTTAAGAAAATGAAGTGGCATTCACTGAAAAACTAATAAAATGCATTATTGAGCCTATTGTAGGGCAGCATAAATAGTTATTCTCTGCCACCACTGCAACCTTACAGTATTTCTTCCCAAATTTGATAATCAAGCTACAGAATCCATTAAGTGATGGCCATGATGGCCAGACCTGCAACATTAAGGGTAAGAGGTGGGTGCTGGCAGCAGGTCTGGCCATCATGCCCATCACGTACTGAATTAAAAAGAAATACAGTACTTCTTTTTCTCTGTCCTGAATCTTCTAATATTAAGCTTCATCAGATGACACTGGATTTTAGCATCAGATACTAGCACTAGAGAGGGATCAATATCATATAAACTTTTGCATGTCTTTTTTCCTTAGAAAGCCCCTAAATTTTGTAATCTTTACTCATAGGGGAAATGTTCCAGCATCGTGAACATTTTGGTTGCCTTTTCCTGAATCTAGTATTTGGGGAGAAATATTGTGGGAAATTGTGTAACATCTACTTTTTGAACAAAGTGCTGTTCAAATATTTAACACCATTGCATCGTTTAGAATGGGAGTGGAGTTCACAAGCCAGTGGTATGCAGAACAAGTGACTAAAGTGGGTGGGGCTAGATGCAAACAAATTTGACTTGCTTTTGTTCATTAAGCTACACTCACACAGAACTCAGAAGTTTGTACCTGCAGTCATAGGTTTCTATCCACCATCCTAATAAGCAAGATGAATTGTCACAGTTCAAGGACAAATTCCAGCCAACCCCCAAAGAGGATGATACAGAGGACCAGTGAGGGGTGTGACCAAGGAAGGGGGCATGACCTGGGAAGAATAGTGAAGGCTGAAGAGAGGCTTGGAGGGACACATCTTGCTCCCAGATATTTCATTTCCCATCCTTGGTTTAGGACAAAAAAGTACCACGGCATAATTGGAAGTCAACAGTTATCCATCCTTCAGCAACTATTTGTAAGAACTATTATACTTATATACTATTGTAAGACAGTATATCAATACAGTATACACAACTAGCATACATGAAACCTATTCAAAGAATATGTGAAATTATTCAATAAACATACAGGTACTGTAGGTTCCCCTGCCGCCGCCGCTGCCTCTTCTTCTTTCATTTCTTCATTTGCATACACACCTTCCATTGTCTCTACAAGCTGCAGAAAGTGCCAAATGATTTTTATCATCTCTCACTAGTCATACCCCCTACTTGTATTATACTAGATGCCTGGTGCCAAAAGTCATTGTTTTACCTGATGATAAAGACAGTGGTATATTGTACAAATGTTTATGTTTCAGGCAGGTGGAATAGTTGCTGAATAATATTGTGTCATAAGTTAGTTTGGAACATGAAAAATAGTTTTATACTTCTTGGGATCTAACATCATTTGCTAACACTTTACAACAGTGGTGGGAACTAGATCCATCAGCCAGAACCAATCCCCCAGCCCAAGTATGATAGATAGGCAGGACTGCCCACCTTTCAATCATCTGACATCACAGTATCATCAGGCACCCCGCAAGGTGCTTTGAAGCCCCCATCATTTGATTGTCTGGGCTTCAAAGCACTGTGCAGGGCTCCCTGCAAGAATCATCAAGGAGCTGATTGCCAGTGCTTCCAGGGAGCCCAATGCAGTGCTTTGAAGCCCTGTCAGCTGATGGGGGGGAGCTTCAAAGCACTCCTCAGGATTCTCTGTCCACACCGACAAACAGTTGGATCATGGGGAAATATTTTGAAAAATTGATAGCCATCTTCAAATAGCTAAAGGACTGTCAAATGGAGGATGGAGCAAGTTTGTTTTCTCCTGCTCCAGAGGCTAGGACCCAAACCAATGGATTCAAGTCACAAGAAAAAGGCTTCTGACTAAACATCAGGAAGAACTTTCTGACAGTAAGAGCTGTTTGACAGTGGAACAGATTCCCGCAATAAGTGGTGGACTCTAGATGGCTATCTATCATGTATGATCAAACTGAGATTCCTGTATTGCAGAGGTTTGGACTAGATGACCCTTGGTGCACCTTCCAACTCTACAATTCTGTGATTCTATGATTCAGTTAACAGCTGATAGTACACAGCTCTCTGCAAGCACAGGTAATCAACCAAGCAAAGAGATGCACAAGTACCGAGAGCAGGGATTTTCTTTTTTTAAAAAAAAATAATTTTTATTGCTTTTTTTTACAGATACAAGTATATAGTCAGAAAAATAAGAGATTCAACAGAACAAAGAAAGAACAGAAAAAAGATAAAAAAGAATTCATCTTTCCAGAACATTTTTTCATAACTAATTGGACTTCCCCACATCTCCCCACCCTGCGTTGTTTACAATAAAGATATCAACAAATTGTTACCTTGTTTCATGCGTTTTTTGTACTTTCAAATTATTATCCTTTAAGTTTAAAGTACTTATTATCAAATTACTTTTGTCCTAACATAAACATAGAATTAACTTCAAACTTTGGTCTTTTCATAATTATAGCTTAATTTCCCAAATCATCCAATTTTATTGCTGAAGCTAGACTTTCCAAACCATGCAAATTCTCAGCATTCATATAGCTTATAATGTTTTTTTAAGTAGTCCTTAAATTTTTTCCAGTCCTCCTCCATTGTTTCTTCTCCCAAGTCTCGGATTCTGCCAGTCATTTCAGCCAATTCCATGTAATCCATCAATTGCATCTGCCACTCTTCCAGCGTGGGTAAATCTTGTGTCTTCCAGTATTTGGCAATAAGAATTCTTCCTGCTGTAGTTGCATACAAAAAGAAAATTCTATCCTTCTTTGACACTTTCTGGCCAACAATACCCAAAAGGAAGGCCTCTGGTTTCTTGGGAAAGGTATACCTAAACACTTTCTTTAACTCATTGTAGATCATTTCCCAGAAGGCCTTCACTTTCGGGCAAGTCCACCAGAGGTGAAAGAATGTCCCTTCAGCCTCCTTACATTTCCAACATTTATTATCAGACAGGTGATATATCTTTGCAAGTTTGACTGGGGTCATGTACCACCTATATATCATTTTCATAATATTTTCTTTCAAGGCATTACATGCCGTAAATTTCATATCGGTGGTCCATAACCTTTCCCAGTCCTCAAACATAATGTTATACCCAATATCCTGTGCCCATTTTATCATGGCTGATTTAACCGTCTCATCCTGAGTGTTCCATTTCAGCAACAAGTTATACATTCTTGAAAGAACCTTAGTCTTTGGTTCAAGTAATTCTGTCTCCAACTTCGATTTCTCCACCTGGAAACCTATTTTTTTGTCCATTTTGAAAACCTCTTGAATTTGAGCGTAATGTAACCAGTCTTGCACCTTGTTTTTTAATTTATCAAGGCTCTGCAGCCTCCAATTGTCTCCAATTTTTTCTATTATCTCACAATATTTTGGCCAACCAACCTCCATATTAAGTCTTTTTCGGGCCTTAGCCTCTGTTGGTGATAGCCACCTCGGGGTCTTATTTTCTAACAAGTCCTTATATTTGGTCCAGACAATAAATAAGGCCTTTCTGACAATATGGTTTTTAAACATTCTATGGACTTTTACCTTGTCGTACCACAAATATGCATGCCACCCAAAAGCATTATCAAACCCTTCCAGATCTAGGACATCAGCGTTTTCTAATAAAAACCAATCTTTCATCCAGCAGAAAGACGCAGCTTCGTAATATTATCTTAAGTCTGGCAGGGCAAACCCCCCTCTTTCTTTTGCATCAGTTAGTATTTTGAATTTTATTCGGGGCTTTTTGCCCTGCCAAACAAACCTTGAAATATCCTTCTGCCACTTTCCAAAACATTCCACTCTGTCCACGATCTGTAGGGCCAGAAACAAAAATAGCATCCTTGGCAATACATTCATCTTTACAGCTGCAATTCGTCCCAACAAGGAAAGTTTTAATCTTGACCAAATTTCTAAGTCCTTTTTGATATCTGACCAGCATTTTTCATAATTATCTTTAAATAGGTTCAAATTTCTAGAAGACAAGTTAACCCCTAGGTATTTCACTTTTTTAACCACATTTAACTCTGTCTCCTTCTGAAACCCATCCATTTCTGAAGGTGTCAGATTCTTTCCCAAAACCTTGGTTTTTTGCTTATTCAACTTAAATCCCGCCACCTGACCAAAATCATAAATTAATTCTAAAGCTCTTTTTGTACTAGATTCTGGCTCCTGTAATGTTAAAACCAAATCATCTGCAAAGGCTTTCAGTTTATATTGTTTTACTCCGACCTGTATTCCTTGCACCAACCGGTCCTCTCTAATCAAATTCAAAAGCACCTCCAGGACTGAAATGAATAACAGGGGGGATAGAGGGCACCCCTGTCGTGTCCCTTTTTCAATTTTAAACTCTTCTGTCACAACATTGTTCACTATCAATTTGGCCTTTTGCTCTGAGTAGATTGCTTCTATACTATTTTGAAACGCCCGTCCCACTCCCATCCCCTCCAAATTCTTCTTCATGAATTTCCAAGAAATGTTGTCAAAGGCCTTCTCTGCATCTATAAAGATTAAAACTGCTTTCGTATTGATATTGGTCTGCAATAGTTCCAAAATGTCAATAATATTCCTGGTGTTATCAAACAAGTGTCTGCCTGGGAGAAAGCCTGCCTGGTCCTTATGAATTACTTCATTTAACACTTTTTTAAACCTACTTGCCAAAATATCAGCAAAAATTTTGTAATCCACATTAAGGAGTGAGATGGGACAGTAGTTCCTGAGTTGAGTTTTTTCAGATTCCAGTTTAGGTATCAATGTTATGAAAGCTTCTTTCCACGATTCTGGTGCCCCTCTCCCCCCTCCATGATCTGGTTGCATACCTCCATTAATGGTTGAATCAAGAAATCTTTAAATATCTTATAGTACTTAGAGGTAAGTCCATCTGGGCCTGGAGATTTGCCTAGTTTCATGTTCTGAATGGCACCCTCAATTTCCTGTTGTGTTATTCTGTAATTCAGGATTGTCCTCTTCTCTTGAGATAGTTTTTATAATCCATTAGCTTTTAGAAATTGGTCTATCTCAGCCTCCTCCTGGGGCCCTTGCGTAAATAGTTTTTTGAAATATCTCTGGAAACATTTTCTAATTTCTTCTGGTTTCTGAATGTTTTCTCCTTCAATCTCCAGATTGGTGACAAAGTTCATTTTTTGTCTCTTTTTCAACTGCCATGCTAGCAGCTTTCCACATTTATTTGCTGATTCGAATGATCTTTGTTTCATTTGTTTAATTTTCCATTCAACTTCTTGGTTTATCAATTTCGCATATTGTGCCTGATGAAATTTGATTTCTCTTAGAACTTTTGATTTTGGTTTGGATCTTAATTTTTTCTCTCCGTCCCTTATCTTCTCCAATATCTTGTCTTTTTTCCCATTCCAGAGTTTTTTCTTAATCGTATTCTGTTGTATCAGAAACCCTCTCATAACTGCTTTGCTTGCGTCCCAGATTGTTCTCTTTTCCACCGAGGTGTTCAGGTTTATTTCAAAGTAATCTTTCAGGGTTTTTTGGGCCTTCTTCACAATCTCCTGATCTCTTAACAGAGTGTCATTCATTTTCCATCTGAAGGAGCCAGCTGGAGTAAGTCTCAGTTCCATTTTCAGAGCATTATGGTCGGAGCAGGTTTTTGGGCAGATTTCAGTCTTTTTAGTCTTAGGTGCCAGCCCTCTAGATGTCCATATTTGGTCGATTCTTGTCCAAGATAGATGGGCCTCTGAGAAGAATGTTCCTTCTTTACCTAGGGGGTTCTTTGTCCTCCAGATGTCAATCAAATTCATACTGTCAGTTAGTTCAAAAAAAGTTTTAGGTAGTCTGCCATCTTTAGTTAGATTCTGGTTTTGTGACTTGTCCATGTAGGTGGAAACCACCCCATTCATGTCTCCCATCATAATGATGTTAGTATAGTCTAGATAGTCCAGCATTGTCTCATGCAGCTTCTTGTAAAATTCCGATTTCCCCTCATTTGGTGCGTAGATTCCTACTATCAAAAATTTTTCTCCTTGTGATTGTATTTCAATCGCTATGATTCTTCCTTGTTCATCTTTAAATAGAAATTTAGGTGACAGGTTCTCCTTTGCGTAGATCACTACACCTCTTTTCTTAACTTTATCTGATGAAATAAATTCTTGGCCTAATCTTTTGTTAATTAGCACTTTCCTGTGGAGCCTAGTCACATGTGTTTCTTGCAGGCAAATAATGTCCAGTTGTTCTTTTTTCAATATATGAAAGATCCTTTTTCTTTTCTCCAGGGAATTTAAACCATGAATGTTCCAACTAAGTAGCTGCAGAGACATGCTGAACTAATTTGTAAGTCCTAAAAGGGATGCAACTTCCTTTTCGTCCAGACCCGGGGGTGGCCCAGGTGTTGATTCCGGTGAAGGTGGTGGCCAAACTCCTGCCACTCCTTTCCGCAAATTCTCCCCGTGGTCGTTCAAAAACTTTTCTTGGTCCTCTGCTGTTCTGATTTTTATTTTCTTCCCTTTGAAGTTAAAAGATAGTCCTTGAGGGAATTCCCACCTGTAAGGAATTGTGTTGTTTCTCAGCAATCCTGTTAAATCTTTATATGTGGTTCTTAAGTCCAAAAGTTGTTTCGGCATGTCTCTGTAGATTTCTGCTTTCTTACCTTGAATCACCAATGAATTTTTAAAGTGTAGGCCTAATATGTTATCTCTTTCTTGCCTGGATCTCAAAATGATCAGGCAGTCTCTAGGTCTGTCCTTCCTCACCACTCTTCCCAGTCTAAAAGCGGTGACAATTTTAAAGTCCTTGTCTTCTGCTATGCCCCAGAACTTTGATAATTCTACTGTCAGGAAGCCAATCAAATCTTCTTTCTCAAGTTCTGGTATCGCTCTCAATCTGAGATTATTTTCCCGATTTTTCAATTCCACCATAGACAGATAGGCCTGCTGTTCATTAATTTGCCTGCTCAGTGGCCTTACTTCCCTTCTTACTTCCTCAACTTTCTTGTTGGCTTGCTCTGCTTTTTGATTTGCTTCTTCAGCCAGTTTACGATTTTCAGCCATTGTTGTTTGAATATTTCCAATTGCTTGTGTATTTTGGGAGACTTGCTCAGTCAATTTGTTAATAGTGGCTGTCACTTGGTCAAATTTTACTGCCTGTTCATCTGCTTTCTTGTTTAAGGCAGCCAGTTGTTCCAAAATTTCTTTAGAGACTGGGTCAAGTCCTCCTGCAGCCATATCCCCTAGGGCTGGCTCTTTAGTTTCTCCTTCTTGCAAGCCTAAAACAGTTGGAACAGATGATCTACGTGGCTGCACAGTCAAAGTTGTTTGCAACAGTTCAGATTGTTTTGCTTTGGATTTGGCAGCTCTTGTTTTTGCTGTGCCACTCATTCCACAGCTGTCTATTGTATCAAGGTCAAATTGTAAATCCCATGGGAAAAACAGTCCAGAATGTAAACATCCAAGCAGAAGATGAACAAAACAATAGGCAGTTCTCAGAGACTAAATATTCCACAGTCCTATAGGGGGAGCTCCCATGTAGTCAAAGGAAGGAAAAGGAAACTTTCCGCCATTAATCCCAGTGAACCAGAAAAAGAAGGAGAAAGGGAGAAAATACCTACAATATCCTTTAAATTTGCAGAGCTTTGCCCAAGTTAAAAACAAGGTCTCAATAATGGTGCATGCAACAGTTCCTTGTTTGTATCCCCTCAAAGGGCTCAAATGTAGCACATTCAGCTTTAAACACAGTATCCGCAAATTGACAGTTCTTTGTATCCTGGCAGTCCGCAGACTGGTTTCTCACTTATTTTATAATCCAACGTGAAGAGGAGTAGTCCCAGTCTAAATTCAGTCCGTTCACAAAGAAGTAATCTTTTTTACTTCCAAATAAAGAGTTCAAGAATTTGCGCAGTAAAAGCAAACTTCCTTTTAAATCCCCCTTTCAATGCTCCCCGCTTGTCCGGATCTTTGCTTTGAACTTTAAGCAGAGTCGGAAGACGGACTTCCCTTTTAACGTCTCCCGTTTTCAGCCGAATTCAATAATTTGGTTCCCAATCTTAAAGTTCTTACTCACTGGTATGTTGTTTAGAATCAGATGTTCTTGGAAGAAAGGTCGGCGCTCATCGGCAGCAGCCGCGCGGCTTCACTTCCGCAGAAAGAGCGATGAATCCACAGCACCGCTCCCCCTTCCACGTTCCAGAGCTCCTTACGAAGCTCCTTCGCCGTTTCTGGGGTCGCTCCTGGTGCCCGCCGGATCCCACGGCCACGGGCTCACTCTACCCGTGGTTTTTCTGGATGGGTCATCGCTGTGACGCAGCGCACGACCCTTTTCCGCGGAGCCCCTCTTCAGTAGATGAAGAGGACAGCCATTACCGTTTCGCGCCGCCTCCGGAAGTCCCGAGAGCAGGGATTTTCAAGCACTGCCAGTCAGCTGAATGGCAGTACCTGGAAACCCATTTGCCCCAGCCACTTTAACTGTCATAGATAACAAAGTCATAGATGACTTCAGAAATAGGGCAGGTGGGTGTGGTTTGGCCAAAAGAGACTCATAGGTTAAAGGGCCTCACCAGCCTAAACAGGCATGTAGGCTGGAAGCTGCCCGCTACTGTTTTATAATATATCTGTCAGATATGCAGCACTTCCCTGCCATACAGAGGTAAGACAATTGTTCCAAACAGCCTCTGTGGCACTGTGATTATATGCCTTTGACTATACAGTTAAGTAGGGTTTGGAATCGTCTGTGGTCAATTTTAAGCATATTTTTCTTTGCAAGGACAGATAGGGACTTCCATATTTTTTTTCAACTACAGGGCAGACAATAATCATTTAGTAATGTCCAAATGGCAGTGGAAGACAGTAGTGCCTGGCGTGCTCTGGTCCATGGGGTCACGAAGAGTCAGACACAACTAAACGACTAAACAACAAAATGTCCAAATCTATATCTTTCTCCCTTAGACTACCTGCAATGCTATATATTTCTAATATTAGCATAGCATAAAAGCAGAAACTCAAGGAGTGTCTATTTTTAAAATCTAATGTTTGACAATAGTAGCTCGTTCCGGCACTCCCACCATGGAAAACAATGGATCCCACAATAGTGGATGCCAGCCGTGCAGTTAATTAAGGATAATCTGGCAGTAATTATCCTTGGAAACACACCCCCCCCCAGGTTGGGGTAGGAGAGCTTTCACTCGTGGATCATCCAATAACTGCCTCCCGCTCTGATGGAATGCAAGGGCAGGGACGTAGTATGTGTAGCACTGTACGTATTGGAAATTCTCCAATGCGGTCACCATGAGTGGAAGTACTTCTGTTTCTTTTAAGATGGATCTGAATTTGGACTTAAGAAACAGACATGTTCTGTATGAAGGAGAAAGATAACCCGCTAAATGAATCAGTGCCAAGGTTTTGATCTGGAGAGGACTCTCGCTATCGTAACTGGAATGCTACATAAGTGAAGCTGGAGTGCTTTCAAGTTTTGGAGAGGGAAAATGGAATTGTGGCATACTTAGAAATTAGTTTTTGATTGATTACAATATGAAAAGAAGAAGGTAAACAATAATTTCACACAGAAACTACAGGATATAAAATCCCTCTGCAAGTTAATGGATATGGATTTATTAAATACGAATGAAAGTCATCACACTAGTGACTCCTAAAACAAAGGTTTAAGACTGGCATTGTGGAATTTGGACTAATTAAGAGAACTGCAGCAGGACCAAGGATTAACATCAACTCCAGAACCAGAACACGGGAAGTCATCCAAAAATATTGAATTCAGAACTGATTAATTGACTTTTTTATTGTATTGTGATTTGGCATGATTTAGTATTGTATTAATGTGGCCTCCATTAGATTGTTACTAATGAAAATTAATAAAAATTAATTCAAATGACAACAGTAGCTCTAGCAACAACTGACAGATTAACTAATAATTGTGATACACACATTTATCTCTTTCCAAAAACAATTCAGAATTCTGGTATCAAAAACTTTGGCAAACAGCATGATTGGTTTACGAACTTAATCTGTTCTGGAAGTCCGTTCTTAAACTGAAACCGTTCTTACACCGAGGCGTGCTTTCCCTAATGAGGCCTCCCGCCACTGGTGCCCTTCCACCAGTCGGATTCCGTTCTTAGACTGAGTTAAAGTTCTCAAACCAGGACACTATTTCCGGTTTTGCAGAGTTTGTAAACCAAATCATTCGTAAACAGGACTGTTCTTAAACCAAGGTACAACTGTATCAGCAAACTGTATATGTATAATAAAAAATTATATAATAATTAATACAAATAAAAAATGTATACTAAAAATTATTTCAACAAAATAAATCACAGCAGAAACTAAGTTTTTTAATTCAATTATTTCTTTTCTGTAGATAAAAGCAGTGGTTAGGATCAGTTGTTTCTTTCCAGACTGAGAAGAACCATGATAGGGTAATTTCAAAAGAAGAAACTGATTCTAGGTTTTACAATTTTTATAATAGCTATTCTTCCTAGCCATGATACTAGCACCAAGTTTTTAGGATACATATGATTTGGTATATTACCAGGAATAGATTGAGTTTTAATGAGCTGCTTAGCTTTTCAGGGTTCTGAACTCCTTGGTAGTTAATATTGTCCACTCAGATAGGAATTCCTATTAATTCTTGCAATTTTAATTATTTAGTTAAAGGAAACATTTGGACGGAGGAATTTAGGATGCAAACTATGTTGGCATACTGAATTCAACAGTCAAGATGGAATGAACATGCAAAAATTCAGTGATTGTCCTACCTCATTTAGATGAACAGTTATATTCTTAAGCACGTCCATTTCATCTAGTACTCTATCTTTATTTGTTGATGGAAGGGCTAAAGAGTATTGTGCAACAGATTCTGTTGGAGCTGAAGGCAATAAAAGCATATGCCCAGGTTCATAGCCCTGTTTACTTTTCCTCTTTTCATTAAATGTGGAATATAGCGGTTGATCCTTAATTCTCACTTTTGCTGGCTTCATTGTTCTTCTTCTGTTATTTTTTTAGGAAGAAATAAAACAATATTGGTTCATATCATTAAAAAATAAAATAGCAAAATAACACATTTTTTAAAAAAATTAATATTTCATTTTTCATGTGAGCACTATAAGGACTTTCAGAACTATTGCACACATAAACTTATTTTCAGCTTCTGCCCTGTAATAGGTTTGCTTCTGTCCATTCAAAAATCCATGACATTATTTAATGGGCTTTTAAGCAGTCAGTTTCTGTGTCCTGGAAAGTAGGAGCTAGCTAAATTATTGGTTTCCTCTTTGCAGCCAGACCAAAAGCTGTTTTTTAAATAGGCATTACAATTGCACTCATAAAATATTTTTTTAAAAAAATGTTCCACCTATTTAGAGGACATTTTAATCCCATATCAACAGGACAAATTAAAGGCAATAGTAAGACCCTTCAGGAATAGGATTTATTAAAGGCCATGTAATGAATACCATGGTCCCATAAGTGAACAAATAGGAACTCATTACGGGAGTAGAAGCTATAAAAAGGAAACTTCAAATTAATGGTACAATAGCCCTGAAAATGGTGGGCTAGCCATCCATATCTGACACTGAAATTGTAGTTGTGTTTTATAACACACACACGCACACCCACACACACCCAAGTCTAATCTGGTGGGGTAATGGAAGGACAACTCAGAAAACATCAGAACTAGTTTGGTAAAATCATCACCTGAATTCAATTAAAAAACCAGATGAACAAAGATGGCAACTCCGTATTAAACTGGTACTAAATTGAAGGAACTGTCACACTAACCCCTGACCCAAACCCAGATAACTAATCATCTGCTGATGGTCCAAACCTCCCAGAGCCGAGACTTAGGGAAACAGAGACCCCTACTCCTACAGCAACTACCCAGAAGACTCTAGTATCCAGGGAGAGAACTCAGCAGGTCTGTCTCCAGGGAATGCCTTAGAAAAATTCTCAGGCTGGGTCCCTACCTTGCTGGCAGCAGAGGAGCCCCAGTCATTTGATTGATTGATTGATTGATTGATTAAATTTTTATATAGGGCAGTTCACAACATAAAAATACAAAATGAGAACACAAACTACATAATAAAACAAAAACAAATAACAAACAAATAACCCCTCTCCCACAAACACCATAAAATGCCATAAAATGCTTGGGGATAATATAACTTTGATACCTATATTGAAGGGATTGAACTAGATGACCCTTGAGTTTACCTCCAACTCTATGATTCTTCCATTCTGTTCAAGCTGGAGGTGGAGGCTGCACAAGAGTAAATCTTGTCCTAGTTATCTTTTTTCATAATGGACAAAAGGAGGCTACTGCTCAAATTCTGTTCAGTGACCCTTCTGCTCAGATTATATATGTTTGTATGTTCCCCTATATTCTGTTTGACTCAATGTACCTGCATCAGAAGAGTTCTGTTCAGTGTTTCAGTGGCTTCTCAGGTGATCTAATGTTCCTAAACTGATAAGGGAATAGAAGCAGAAAGAATTTAATAAGAAAATCTGGTATCAAAAATGGGGTGATGGGGGGCACTTTAGAGAAGGAAAATTTGTGCATCTGTTAATCACTTTAAAGTAGCATGGCAAGCAGCAATTTTTCAGCCTGCTATTTATTTATTTATTTACTTACTTACATACATACATACATACATACATACATACATACCCCACTCATCTGGCTGGGTTTCCCAGGTAAGTAATATGTTGCTCCTTCGTTTGAAAGAACAAAGAATGGTGGGACATTATTATATTATTATTATTTTACATTCATTCATTCATTTAGTATATCACCCTTCCTCTATAGATCTAAGTACCCTCAAGCTGTGTACCCACTGCTTCAGAGGGAGCATAAGAGCAGACAACCTCCCATTCAACCAGTCTAGGGAAATGCCCCCTAACAGTCTCTCAGTTTTATCTGGATTGAGCTTCAGTTTGCTGGCTCTCATCCAGTCCACTACCAAGGCAGGACAGTGGTCCAGAACATCCACTGCCACACCTGCAAATGTAAAGGAGAAGCAGAGCTGTGCATCATCAGCATATTGCTGACAGCATACTCCCACCTGCCGAGATAACCTCACTCAGCCATTTAATGTAGATGTTAAACAGCATATGGGATAAAATTGAACCCTGAGGAACCCCACATTGAAGGCTCCATAGGGCTGAAGAACACTCCCCAACCATAACCCTCAGGAAGTGTCCATCGAAGTAGGACTGGAACCACTGCAAAACAGTGCCATCCACCTAACTTGGACAGTCACTCCAGAAGAATACCATGGTCAATGGTATCAAAAGCCGCAGAGGTGAGGAGAATTAATAGAGACACATTTCCCATCCCTCTCTCAACGGAGGTTATCATACAGGGCAACCAAAGCAGTTTCTGTGCCCAAACTGGACCTAAACCCCAACTGAGTGCCTGCATCTGGTCCACAACCCATGCTCATGAACCTTGCCCAAGAAGGGGAGAATAGCAACAGGCCACTAATTAGCTAGATTTTCTGAATCTAAGAAGGGTTTCTTGAGGAGTGGATTCACCACTGCCTCCTTCAAGCAGACAGGGACCACCCCCTGCATCCTGTGACACCCCACAACACAATTGCCAGGGTATAGTCACCTGATGCCACCCTCCAAGACCAGCTCCACATATAGGAGTGGAACCACTGCAAAACACTGCCTTCCAAAATCCACAGAGCTGGTCCAGCAAATTATGATGGCTGATGGCCTCAAAAGCCAATTAGAGGCTGAGTTAAAGCAACAGAGTCACACTTTGCATCCATCTTCTGATAAAAATGATCCATCAGGACGATCAAGGCTGATTCAGTTCCAAAACCAGTCCTAAACCCAGATTGACATGGATCTAAAGAGCACCTTCAGCTGAACCACCCTCTTATGCATCTTTCCCAAAAAGGGAACACTAGCAACTGTACAGTAGTTCACAATCTCTGCATGTAGGGAGAGTTCTTTCAGGAGTGCACACACCACCATTTTCTTAAGGGTACTAAGTACCAAGCGCAGCCCATACCATTTTGCCACCTGAGAATACGCTACTCCCTGCCTCCCATGCCACTGCGCCCACCCCTCCACTTCCACCACCACCACAACTCAGAGCTGGGGCACTCTGGGGGGATGAATGAATTCGTATGCCCCACAAATAACCCAGAGATGCATTTTAAATAAAAGCACACATTCTACTCATGTAAAAACAAGCTGATTTCTGGACTGTCTGCGGGCCGGATTGAGAAGGCAATTGGGCCGCATCCAGCCCACGAGCCTTAAGTTGTCTACCCCTACCCTAGACTAAAATATTATACAGGGTGAGTCCTTTAAAAGAGGCCCCATGGATACAGAGCACACATGTTCCACGGGGCCTCTTTTAAAAGACTCACCCTGTATAACGTATACAAAAATAACACAGGAGAAAAGTATTTTTAGCCCTTTCTCCTTGTACCATTCTCTACTGAATGCACTCATTTATTTTCAACCCACTAAAGAAAATACACACATCCCTACCTTCTTCCTAGCTCTGTAAAGCAATCCAAAACTACAGGAAACTGGCCTAACTTAAGCCAGGGTAATTTACCTCTATTCCAAACTGTTGCAGGAATTTATGTATAGGTTGCGGGGGTTGCCCCTCCAGCAGATATCATGCACATGCAGCCCACTACCAAAACCAGCACGATCGCTTTAGTGACATTTGTGATTTGTCCCTATAAAATACCCCATGACAGTTTCTTCCTATCTATTCAAGGGACCTTTGCTGCACAATACCAAATGTAACAATTCACTGATAAATGTGTCTATGTACTGGCTCACTGGAAAACTTCAGAAATTCATATAGACATGTGAGCTCAGCTACTCAGAAGCCCCTCTGCCTGAGTGATAATTCCTGGCATCCTGGTACCTGAGTGCCAGACAGGTAGCCATTCCAGAAATAACAAACCCAGATGAAGACAAAAGGGTGTGATTAACTTGGCTGTGAAACAGGGAATATCCACCCTCCCTTCCCCACAGGTGGGCGGGGTTTGCGGCACCAAGTGAGGCTCACCTGGGCGGCTGCCACCCACCTGCCTGAGCTGGCCTTTGACCCGCCCCCGGCCAGGGAGGACAATAGACAGCCGGCTGGGGGTGGGCCTAAGGCCAAAGGAAAAGAGGCTGACTCCTGGGCTCAAGCCTCTTTTGCTGCTCTTCCTTCTGGGATCACCCACCCACCCTCCCTCAATTAATATTTCTTGCCTTTTAATTTCAGCTTAGGTCAGCGATCTTCAATTTAATGATTTCTTCTTTACAGGCTAATATTTTGCGTTCCAGGTCAGCGGGCGCTGCTGCGGTTGTAAGATGGTTGCTGTATTCAGAACCGGGAAGGAATTTTCCCCATGCAGCGGCGCTTGCAGGGCCCGTTAAAAGGCAAAAACCGGGAGTCCCTGGCCCTAGAGCGGTGGCATGTAGGTCAAACTCCCTGGATGAGGTCAGTGGAAGGGCATGCTGTGTAAGTTTGCGCTTTGCAGTCCCCTCTCACTGGGCCTCAACTGTCTGCATATCCTCAGCCAGGTGGGCTGAGAGGGTTACCTGCCAAGGCCTGTGCCAAGTTTCCCACTTCTAAAATTCAATAAAGTTGTGGCCAATTTGAACCCATACTCTGGTCTCTTGTGTCATAATTTGAGAAAAGGGGGTTAGGCACCACAGACAGGGTTTAGCAGGGAAATGTAAATATCTTTTTTGTTATACTTGATGGGTGTTTGGTGGAAGGCAAGGTGAACCAATGGCTCAGGGTCCAGGATGCTCAGATTACTGCCACCAGACTTCCCCTTTCATGATGTAACTGTGAATCCTGTCACGGCACTCTTCAATAAAGACCAAGCCTACTGGCTGCTGTTTTGCTCTGGTATTCCTGGCTGGTGTCTTTGTTTTTTTGTCCAAGGGAGCCCTCAGATTTCTCCGTTAACAAAACTGTGTTCAGCAATGGGGCTACTGCCAGCTGAGCCAGACTGAACCTAAGGGAAAAGAAATGTTTAAAATCGGGTCTGACTTACACCATCCTACCTTCTGCTGGGTTGCTAGGTCCCAAGACCTAGCTGAACAGCTTTTGGAATGGGGTAAGCATATTAATTTATAAAACAGCACCACTGTATAAGAATGTCCTGTATAAATTCTATAAATTCTAGGTTCCTTCTGTACCTTGTTATGTTAAAAGATTTGCAGAAATTGAAAGACAGAGTGGCCTTTTTCAAAGCCCAGTTAAAAACTGTTTAAGAAGATTCAGAAAAAGGTGAGATATATATGGTATAATAAATAATAGAAAACCGAGGGACCCCAGAGCAGCACATAGGACAAGATTGTTCCATCTGGAAGCAGAAATGTTTACACTGACTGAACCATTATAATAATATCATGTTGAATTCCCAACCCTTAGCTTTTACATAATTTTATTCGTATTTGTGTAAAATGATTCCGTTTTCATATTTTATTTAGATATTTGTTTAAAAGTAGAAAAACATGTTTAAAGGGTAGAATGTCCCTACCAAGGTTATTCAGTTTGTGTTGTATATTCAGTTTGTGTCTGAGTTCACTTCCACTGATGCTATATTACTTTGATACTATGAAAGCCGTGGTGTTGTTGTTGTTGTTTTTGCTACACACCGATTTCTAGAAACAAATAAATCTTAGATCTGAGTTCTTACCTTGGCTCCTTACATCACTAAAAGAGGCTCCCCTAACCCAAATGACAATGATTTTTAAAAATAATTTACCTATCTATCTATATACTGCTACATCATTAGCAGCTTTTAGTTTAGTTTAAATTGAAAAGGAGGATACAAATAGCTTACATTAATTAATTAACTGGCTGGCAGGCAGGGAAATGCTGGAACTTGGAACCAGATGTCCACTAAAAGTTGGGCAAAGAAAGGCACAACCTCCTTCCGTCTAACCTACCTCACAGGGTTGCTTGAAGGAGATGATGGCCAGGAAGAACAGGGAACTCGCATCCCTGAGCTTCTTGGTGATAAAAAAGTGCAATACCCTTAATGTGAAATAATGAAGTTGTCCATAAGAGATTGCACCCTAATGTTTTAATGTTGTATCTTAATCTTTTAAATTGTATTTTAATCAACTTATTTTTTATTATTGGTTGTTAGCAGCCCTGAGCCCGGTCTTGGCTGGGGAGGGCAGGGTATAAATAAAAAATTATGATTATGATTATTATGATTATGATTATTATTATTATTATTATTATTAGAGTTTAAGGAGCTTCCCGGGGAGGGGGGAGACTGTAGCTGTGGGTGGTTGTTGTTGTTTGGGTCACGCCCCACTTCCCACCCCCAGTAAAAGGCAAAGCTGCTCTCTGGAGACGCCCCAATATATGGAAACCGAGCTCTTGCGGTTGTTACTGTTCTTCGCCTCCCTTTCAGAGACCCACCTAGGCGAAGGCTGAGCTGCCCGTCCTCAATCACTGGTTTCCTAAAGACGTTCAGCTACCCAGGCACCTCATCATCTCCCCCATCCGCTCTTTCCCTCCCTCCCGCCCACGTTCCTGGCTTCTTGCTGCTGCTCTTCCGAGGAATGAGTCGTCGTCGGTCGGAGGGAGGGGGCGCGCGCGCGCGAGCCCCCCCCCCTCCCCGGCGTCGTCAACTGCCATTTCTTTTTCAAACGGGCCGCGAGTTCTCCTCAGGAGGGCGCGAGACAGGGCGGTTGGTGCCGCGCGCGCGCGCGCTGTGAGAGGTTCTCTCGCTTGCTTGGCTCGGTCCCGTTGCCGCCGTGCCGGTCACTCACCCGCCCTAGACACCGGTTAATGATGAGTCCCACTCTCTTGGGAGCCCCCCAAAAAATTAAAGGGAAAAAACACTGGATGTATAATTCCAAAATATAAGATTAAAAAAAACAAATAAAATAAAACCTACATACAGCAACAGTGTTTTGTGTTGTGTTTTGTTATGTGTAAATTGCTGTAGATACCTATTCAACAAACAAAAACACGGGCAATTTGTTGTTGACAAAGGACAGTTGGACATATAAAGGGCCCCATAACATTCAGTACCATCAAACCTAAATCTGGCCCTGATGATGACGGTTCTCTTCCTCTTAAGCAACCCTCCCCAGGCACAAGATTCAAAAGAAAACGCAGTAGGGGAGTAGCATATTCATGAGGAGACTGACTAAACAAAAGTCGCCAAGGAAATTAGCAAGCTTCCGAGTTCAACTCTTCATCGAAGAGTGGTGAAGAGGGGAAGAGAAGGGTGTTCCTATACTGTACAACCTCCCATCAACGTCCTTTTTCTCCTCTGCACATTTTTCCTCCCTTTGCTTACCATCTAACCTGATGAATGTTGTTGAACTGGAAGGCTTGCTCATTTCTTTGCGAGCTTTTTATTTGGCCCCGATAAAACCTTTGGATTCCTCCCCCCCCCCCAAAGACCAGCAGGGCTACCTGAAATGTTTATATGTTTGCTATTTGCTCCATCTCCCACTGCAGCCAGTGAGACTTCTTTTATTTACCGTATTTAGAATATTTGTATCCCACTTCATAGCCCCAACAGGCTCTCAAAAGGCTTCTAAAAGATTCTTAGCAATAAATAAAACCCACTAGTCAAGTCTGACTTCTTCCCTTCCCCCAAGTCTAAGAAAGGGAGACAAGGATCACACAAATAATAACCAGAAGTTCTCATCAATTTACCTTCAGTTTGGATTGTGTCTTATTCAGAAGTTAATCATTGCTGAGTTTAACAAGGCTTTCAACTAAATGAGTCTAAAACTGCAGCTTTAGCTTGCCCATCCCATGGGTTATATAGAGTTGAATAACAGCACAAAATCAGCACCACAGTAGAATCACACACATACCCCGCCAAAAAATACATACCAAATAAAATTATCAACATTGTGCCTATCTAATTATTTAAAATATAGATCTATATTAGGAGCTGCTGCCACCCAAAACCAAACCTTTCAAACATGTATCCTAGTGTTTCTATTAGAAACATAAAATGATACCATTTTACAAATACATACATGTGCTGTCTCTGGGCAACTGCTTGGGTTGCAATCTTTTTTCTTGACACAATGTTCTCTGCCTTTAACAGCTGGAGTTCAACAAGTACATGAAGATACAATGATGGAAAGAACTTCCTCTGACAATTCTCCGTTTCATGCAGCTGTTAAAGGCCACTGATGTAGTGGAGCAGGGTCTAAGGGCTACTGCTTCTTTCACAGCAAAGCTAATTATGTAATTAGAGGCACTAGTTGCCAGTTCTCTGTGTTCAAAATAATTTTGTTCTCAGAAGCCATCAAGGCAAGCCTAGGAAATGGTAACATGCATAGCTAACATGTTAACCTAACTTCTATTATGAAAAACAAAAACAAAAATCTCTTTATAATGTCCAGTCGAAAGGTCACAAAACGGTGAGCAAGCCAGAACTTTTCATCAGGTTGAATGTTAAATGGAGAGTGCGTGTGTGAGGGAAAATCTGACTAGGTATTGAATATATAATCCCTGCCAAAAGTTTATTTTTCTTGCATTGTTTCAAAGAGCCATGTCATCAAGAGCACCCACACTTCAGATTTTCCACTATGTTGCTATTAAAAGAACAGGATCTTTGTCAGGAAAAAACAGTGACAACCCTGCTGACCACAGACAGAGCTCACATTGAGATGTGCTCACATTGGAGGTAGAATGCCACAGCTCCCTTCAACTGGGGTAGCATTTCAAGGTACAAAATGCAGAGCTTCACATACAGAATTGGTGCATATCAGGAAGCTATCAAAGGCACTAAGGGCAAAGAGTGGGAACTTAAATGGCAGAGTGTGTGATAGATCCTCTGGGGTTAGCTAGATTTGAGGCATTGCATGGGGGACACTTTGATAAGTTATTTGAATGAGGAACCAAACAATGGGGAGCAGCAGATTTATCTGTGTAGGTAAGAGATGCTCCATAGGAGCTCAGAAGTGAGAAGAAACCCTTGAGTAACTCATAGGCATGGAACTGAAAGGGCACAATGCCTATATATAAATACACTAACAAAAGATAAGAAAAAAAGAACATGAAATTGCAATGAGTTCCGAAATGATAGTTCTGAGTGAATAGGCATTAAAATGCCAAAAGCAGTTTAGTGTAAGTGTAAAGTGAAACATACCGGGGTGGGGTGGGGCCATGAAATCCTAACTTGATTCCACTTGGAATGCTGTGTACTTCTGCTCATCACACCTCAAAAAATGATTTTGTAGGGCTGGAAAAAGATAGAACCAACATTATCAGTGGTCTGGAAAAACTATTTACTTACTTACTTACTTACACCTTTATAAAACATTTACATTTTTAAAAAAAAACCACTCTAAACAATATATACCACGTTTCTGTCAAGACACCCAGGGCAATTTAAAGTTTAAATTGTTAACACAAAAATAGGAACATAAGAAGCTGCTTATATGCAGTAGGATCATTGGTCTAGCTAGGGTTTCAGACAGGAAACTCAGTCCTACCCAAGATCTCCTCCATGCAAAGCCACATCCCTTCCCCAAACAGTACAGTACAAAATATTATCAGGGCAACTTCAGAAGCTGGTCAAAACCAGCTCCCTGCACAAGGGTTTCCTAGCTCCTGCCTTTGTGTAGGGCACACAGATTCCTAAGTAGTCCCAGGGAAGGTGGAGGCAGGGCTATCCTGCAGGGGTGCCAACTTGAACAAAGTATGGGTGGGGGCAGGAATTGCGCTGCATAATCAATCACAAGGAGTGGTGCATTAACACCATTTGTGTGCCCCTAGGAGTTGGCTCCTAGGCTACCCCGACAGTTCCCTTGCTGGTCCCTTCAGGAGATGGTGGTTATGTGCCTGGGCTGCTTCTCTTTCGCCTTCCCCCTTATCAGTCACAGCTCTGAGTTCACTCATTGGTTTAAAACACTGACAGGTGGGAGCAGCCAGGCTGGCTTATTTCACATAAATTACTTAGAATAAACCAACCCAAACACACACTAATAACTTATTAGCACGACATTTTACAAGCCATACTGCCATAGCACAAAACAGTCAGATACTTTTAAACCACTTACTACCCCATTTATCAAGGCTTTTTGTGTGTGGGCTAAACAGGGCTTGTAAGCTTATCATTGTTCTTTGTGATGGCATCTTAAGGATTCCAAGATGGTATCAGCTACATAATTACTGGGTTATTCGTGTCAGACACAGTCATGAACTTTCTGGGCATTCATGAGGTGAAATAATTACAAAAGACTGGGTCGCCTCCCTTAAGAAAGCATGAAGTCCTTACGTGTTAACAAACCAATAATGCAAGTAGAGCCCTATGTGCCCTTATTGATATCAGGTCCAAGTAGATAATCACCACATATTTTTCAGGCAGGGCTAGTGAAATGCCCTTCAGAGTCAAGGGAGGGCCTACAGGATTTCAGATACGCAGGAATTCCAAAGAAAGATGCCTAAACCACCAGATTGATCAGGTCTAATGATTTATTAAAGAAGGGTACAAACTTACAGCAAAGGTCCGACGGCTCCCTCCTTGCCCCTGCTCGCAGCAAGAAGATGGCTTGTCCCCACCCAAGTAAAGATCTCTATAAGCCCAGGCAGGCTATGTCACATGGGAACACAGGTGTCTGGTATTAACCATTATCTCCTCCTCTAGCCATGCCTGGGACCTGTGGATACCTTAAAGCATGTGAAACACACATGAGCTCAGCACTACAGCTGCTAACAGTTAGGCAGGGGTCATCGTGACCATTGATATGCTGCAAGTAGAGCTTCCAGACCAGCTTATTCTGTGAACTGCCCTGAGACCTGCAGGTATAGGTATGTCTGGCCATACGTCTGGATTTTCCCAGACATCACTGGGATTTCAAATGCGGAATTGACATCCAGGGGGAATTTCCAAAAGGTGGCACTTTGTCCTGGATCTTAGGCAAGTCTTTTGAAAAATTGTTGTTTTTCTGGCATTTTTGTAAAAAAATAAAAGTGCAGCAACTTTGGGGGTGTCCTGCTTTTTACTTTTTGAAATATGGCAACCCTAGGTATAGGGTTTAATAAATAAACAGCTCACCTTCTGGGTCAAACAGCTGGCCAATCCATCCAGGCAAGCTGAGCTGAAAAACCCCAGTTGGCAGGATCCAAAGCATAGCTGTCAACTTTTCCCTTTTCTTGTGAGGAATCCTATTTGGAATAAAGGAATTTCCCTTTTAAAAAAGGGAAACGTTGACAGCTATGATCCACAGGGACAGCAGATCTGGCCTCCAAGGAATGCATCACCCACTGCTGCTGCTGCTGCTGCTGAAGTGGCAGCGATGGCTGCAGTGCACTCCTTGGAGGCTGGGTCTTTCGCCATCTTAGCATGACCCGCCATGCCACCCTATAGCAGCCTCTTGGCGAACAGGAAGCACTGTTGTTCTCCTTCCCTCCCTCCCTTTCCCAATGTAGATCTTTCTCTCTCCCCCCTTGTTTTCAATGGAGATCTTCACTCCCTCCCTCACTTCTTCCCCGGTGGAAGGAGGGTACCATTTTGTGGTTTACCTCAGGTGCCAAAATGTCTTGGGCCAGGTCTGCCTTCAGGTACCAATGGCTATTAAAATTGTATAGGAAAATCCAATGTGAAGAAGAAAAAGTGGCACAGAATACACAGAACCCCTTCCCGTTGCTTTCTGAGATTTATTTGGTAAGGTCGACTGAATAATTTTGAAGAAGAAGAAGAAGAAGAGTTTGGATTTGATATCCCGCCTTTCACTCCCCTTCAGGAGTCTCAAAGCGGCTAACATTCTCCTTTCCCTTCCTCCCCCACAACAAACACTCTGTGAGGTGAGTGGGGCTGAGAGACTTCACAGAAGTGTGACTGGCCCAAGGTCACCCAGCAGCTGCATGTGGAGGAGTGGAGACACGAACCCAGTTTCCCAGATTACGTGACTACCGCTCTTAACCACTACACCACATGCTTTTGGGTAACCATTCTTATATTACATATAAGAATTATATTCAAAGGTATTACAATTTTGGTCGGTGAAGTCATGCATGTTGAATGCTTTGGGGCAGAACTACACAATCTACATTATAATTTATTTATACAGTATAAGGCCTTGTTCAGTCAGATCACAGCCTTCCTTCAGAAAGTTTTTAAAAATATTTTATTTCTTGTACATTGCTTAGAGACATTTGTAAATATATAAATAGGAATCCAGGGCCAGCCCACCCATGAGGCATGGTGAGGTGACTGCCTCAGGCAACAGAATCCACAGGGGTAGCAGCAGGGGTGTACGAAGTGGGGGAGCAGAGGGGGCGGAGCGCCCTGGGTTCCACTGGGGGGGTGACAAGCTGGCCCCTGCCTCCCCCCAGCTGTAGAGCGGCCAAGGGCGTGCACAGTCCATACAGGCGTCCATACGGGCTGCCTCTCACATGACGAGCATATGGTCACCGTGCAAGTGGCAGCCCGTACAGCCGCTGCATGCGAGCAGCACCCCATACAGACTGCGCATGTGCGGCATCATGTATGGCCGCTGCACATGCGCAGTCCATACGGACATCGTGTGTGCATCACTGGGCAGTTCACCCTGCCCCTTGCTGTCCTGCCCCGGCTCCTGGAGAGGGTTTCTCTGCCACTGGGTAGCAGATCCCAAAGTAGATTCATAGATTCATAGAATTGTAGAGTTGGAAGTGACCCTCAGGATCATCTAGTCCAACCCCCTGCAATGCAGGAATATGCAGCCGTCACAAATGGGGATTGAACCTGCGACTTTGGTGTTATCAGCACCAAGCTCTAACCAACTGAGCTATCCAGGCTCTTTATTCAGAACCAGCCCACCCATGAGGTTAGGTGATGTGACTGCTTCGGGCAGCAGGATCCACAGGGGCAGTAGATCTTGATGTAGATCTTTATTCAGGGCCGGCTCACCCATAAGGCATGGTGAGGTGTGTGCCTCAGGTGGCAGGATTCCCCATGGCAACAGATCCCTATGTTGATCTTCCTTCTCTGGTTGTTCATGATGTAGATCTTCTCTCACCCCTTCTTCCCTGGCAGGGTGTGTGTGTGTGCGCGCCCGATTTTGGGGTCCACCCCATGTGCCAAAATGTCTTGGGCTGGCACTGCATGCATAAATCAATCCAAAAATGTATATTCAAGCTTTTGATTTTGTTACATATGACCTAGTCCTTTGTGTTGAAATACTAAAGCAGTATCTAATGGGATTTAACATATGAAAGCACCAGTGCCAGAGAGCTGGCACAGCCACCACCCATACTGCTGTGAAATAAGTTTGCATATTTATTAAATTATATCCTACCCTTTCATGTTACTAATCCCATGGTGGTTCATAACAGTATTAAAACATTATTATTTTTGATTAGTTTGCAATAAATATTTGGTTCCACTTATGACCCATCACAGAATCAAAAGGTTCTGTATCTTTTGTTCAATACCAGCAATTTTCCAAACAAAGGGAAATTAAAAGGCTTTCTGTGTATTGAAATGTCATGAGCAGAGTGGGGGCTCAGAGGATACAATGTAGTTTATGCTACAGTAGTATAAATGTGGGGGGTAATGTGGGTATTACTGTTTCAGCTAAAACAGCCTTTTGAGATTAGGTTGCAAAACTGAAATTTGAATAAAATGCTTGTTTGTAAGTATATTCCATTGCAATCTATTAAACCAGCTTGGTCCTATTGAAGTTTATTACTGCCACCAGTGGAGTTAAGCTAATTTAAGTGAAAACATTCTGGCTTAAGTAGTTTATAGCTTGCATTAGAAATTCACAATTCTTGTGATCAAGAGTAGTCTTCAATGGAGACTATTTTATAAGTGGTTTGAGGCTTTCTAATAAAATACCTTTCACTGAAGTAAACAACACCCATGAGAACTCAATTGGGAGCACTGCAGGTTCTGGAGAATTGGCACTTGAAAGGTGTCATATCTAATGTTTCAAGGTTTGAAATAAATTGCCAGTAAATTAAATTTGAATAAATAGTATTTCCCTTTATTGTAAAGAACTGAACAGAACTAACATTAATGGTTGATCACAAAGAAATAATATTAGTTGTAGTAATAAATACATGTAGCATACACACAAATAATTATACAAAACACTTAAGACACAAAGTTCAATGTTTGTACTTTTGTAGAGAGTCCACATTCATAATAACTTGCCTTGTTTAATTAAATATGCCCTCCAAAAGAGTGAAAGGGGAAGTGGAGGGCTGGGGTTGCCAGATTTTGATTTCTCTCTCTCTTTTTTTCTTTGTTAGGCCAGGCGTTTCGCCTTCATTTTTACCAGCGCACAGCGACTGAGTACCTGACTCAGCTCGCAACTGAAGATACACAGCATCAAATTTCCCAGCCCACTTAATTTGAAAGCCTGCCAAGATAGGTGAAAGACCTCATACATATGTAAAGCAGGAAGTTCGGATTACACTGCCATGTAAATTTCCAATGATTGATGCACATTTTAAAACAATTTTTAAAAACCCCTTAAAGGTAGGACCGCGTCTTCTCAGAGCCCCTCGCCTTCCCTGATGTCATGGGGAGTTTGGATTGGGCATTGTACTTGGAGTACTGATTTATTTTGGATTTCTACCACTTCCCGGAGGCCGCGGGGGGAGAAGCACGGTGGGAGGATCCAAAAAAACTCAGTGCCACAGCCATTTTGTTTGTGGGCAGCATGGTAGAATTCTGTCAGTCAGTATAAGGAGGGGATTTTAAACATTCTTTGTAGAATAACTATGCCTACCACAATGGATGTATCTATTGAAATTAATATTCTTGGCTCTCTGCCTATGACGGTAGGTAAGCAGATTTGTGAGGGGGGAAGGAAACCTTTCCTACTGTTGCAGCAGCCTCTCAAATTCTGTATCAAGGAGTCATGGATTTTTGTTCCAGGCGTGACTGGCTTTTTTAGGTGATATCATTCAGGCAAACTCATTTCTTTACATTAAAATGATAATAATAAAAACGGTTCTAGGTTCCTTGACCGGGGTGGGGGCGGCTGGGCAATTGCCTTGTTTCACAGTTGGACGTGATTTTAGAAGAAATAATTGGGGTGGGAGGGGGAAATGGCCCAGCCCCCCTGTGTGGATTATTTTTGTGCGTCTCTTTTCTTTCCCTCTTTTCTCTGCACCCCAAGGACACGTTTATATGTACTGAAGGAGACCTTTAAATATTTTTTTTTGTAAAGCTTTTGGGGGAGCTCTTGTTTTGCAGTGTCACACAAAAAAATGTGATGCCTATGCTTTCGGTGGCTGGGTTTGGGGTGTGTTTTTAAAGCCTGTATAAAATGGCACACTGCATTTCTGCATTTTTTCCAGGCTGCAGAAGGGGGAGAGCGGGGGATAGTGCAGACTGTGGAGGGACACTGCCCTCCCAACCAATCAGAACACGCCTGTTTGCCATTACAAAGTTGTTAACCCCAGAGTCTTCTGGCTCCTGCCGCCTCTTGCTTTTAATCTTCTTTGGATATTTCTCCGGTTTACCCAAACGCCCCCCACAGATCCCGAGCAAAAAACCTCCGGGATCCGCCGCCGATCATGGGAGAGGGTCTCGGTGGTCGTTTGCAAAGGTTTTTCAAGATGTTCGGGGATCCTTTGGCTGCGTGGAGGCAGCTATCTGCAAGCGAGAAACTATACACAACCTATTTTCTTCCCGTCGTTGTGAGGAGGCAGCTGTCTGCTTGCCTTTCGAGGTAAGTTTCCCCCAGTCTTTCAGATATGTATGTTTATATTTTCTTTTTCGCGGCAATCGGCTAGCGCATAATAATAATAATAATAATAATAATAATCATGTTCCTTAATGCTGATGAATCCAATGTAGGCTTGTTTCCCCCCCCCCGCGCCACCCCCACCCCGAGGTCTGAGTTCTCCTAATTAAGCACACTAAACGTCTCATTATTTCTGAGTATTATAAACCTATCTTGCTTTTCTCCCTAGGAGTGACTGTATTCTAACTATATATTTGTACTTTGATTTTTTTTTTATGGCGCCATCAAGAACTCGGATATTTTCAAGGTGGAGTTGGACTCTCCAACGTTAATAATAAATACGTGCGGAACAAAATATAATACAAAGAGAAAGAGAGAAGAGAGAGAGAGAGAGAAAAGAAAGAAAGAAAATGTATTGTTTGTGATAGGATATTTAAGATATTAGTGGTTGTGACTAATTAGGGAGTGGGGGTGGTTTGGCTTGGTGTAAAGTACTAGAGAAACTGCCCTTCGTGTATTGAAGGAGGGTATTGACAAAACTGGGTTTTTATTAAGTTATGCCTGTTACTAAACATTGGCCTTTTTTATTCGCCAGTAAGCTGCTTTTTGGTCACTCATCTCAAAGCATTCTTTATATAAAGGTTCCTAAGGAGTATACCTCATCTAGGTGTCGTGTTCTTCTTTTGAGAAGGTGCATTTGGGAGACATTTTGTAATTTTTGGCATTTTTCTAGGCGATTTTTTTTTTTTTTTTTTGCACACGGTGGGAAATCTTTTTTGTTTTGTATTGATCTGTGTTGGTGGCGCTGTGGTGCTCCTAAACAATTTATGTTCGTTTCACCAAGAAAAGGTGGGGGGAAAGGTGGGGCAAGATTTGATCTATTGTATCATTTCCTCTTTTCTTCTAACGAAATGCAGCCTACAACCTTATACCATACTGTGCGTGTGTGTGTAAAAATATAGATAGATAAAATATTAAAATCCATATACGTGAAGTACAGTGTACACCATAACAGACATGTCGTCACAGTCCTTTGTTGTTTTGTGAGACTAGTGCCAGGGTTTGGATTTTTTCCCCTTGCTTAAAAAAAAATCCTCTTGAGGTATGTGAAGAATTATGCCATTCTTTAATAATTTTTATCCCTTCTCCAGGATTATTTCTTAGTGGCTGAAAACTGTGTGTGTGTGTGTGTGTGTGTGTGTGTGTGTAGTGGGTTCATATATGTCTATATAATTTTATTGTGTTTATATATTCATTATGCGATAGTATTTTTCATAATTGCTGGTACAGCCTTAAAAGTCCTAATTCATTTCCCCTGATTTAAAAGGTTAAAAAAGCATTGATAGATGAACTACAGATTAGGATTGGCCAATTTCTTTCAACTCCTGCAAAATATTTTAGGAATATTCAGATTTATTTGTATCAACATGGAAATTAACTAGTGCAAGACACATATGGCATAAAGCTTCTTATAAATTTCCACGTAGTCTTCAAACTATTTTAAGTGTTTGTGTATATAACACATATTAAGAACACAAATATATAGCATCCCCTGCAAAAATATTTATTGTTCATATGTAAACAAAAAGTGGTTAATGTGATGCAAAGATGGCTGGGAAGATGTAGTTCCACATGTCAAAATCATGAAATAAATGGCATTATCTTATAAATGCATGGTTTTGAAATGATTAAAAAATATATTAGAATACGCAACAGGTTAGGAAATCTACTAAAGTATTGTAAAGGAATGTTTTAATTTTCTTTCTTTAGGAATTCTTCAAGCTGATACTCTGAACTTCTTTGTATTAGAAATTTAGGTATGGAATTCTTTGGCACACACATTTAAACACAATTATCATAGAGGACATTGCTTTTGTATGTGTGTCTGCTGTACCACAGATATTTATATCATACACCTCAAGGGAATGTGTTCTTTCTTACCCTTGAAAGAAATCTCTTTACAAGGAGTTTGATGCTGCAGAATGTATCTGAAGATTTCTGAGTAAATTTGCTTAATAAAGAAGAGGAAGGCAATTTACTTGGGTAAATAGCTTTTTTAAAAAATCCACATTTGAGCATATAAGTAAAAAATTTATCAGTTATGGGCAGATTAGCAACAGAAAATGCTTTCACTAGTTATGGGCCCTACTGTGTAACCATAATGGTTCCCTGAAAAGGCCAGTCATGGATGTACTCTTACAGATCTAGGAATGCAACTCATGCAGCCTCCATCTCAATAAGATGTGGCAGTGCAGCACATGATTGCACCATACAGTGCTACAGACACCTTGATACATGGGTGCATTCTATGCACAGCTGTTGTGAAACAAGAGGCATATGAATGTGCCATGGCTGGTAGTCGTACAACAGCTGTTATCTGTGTATAAGTAGAGACGACTTCTTAGTCCTTTCTGCATTCTGATAGGAAAGTATTCACATCCATTTGCTCACAGTTGCACTACATGTAATAAGGTGGAATTTTGCTCTTTGTTATACTTCTGTTATACCTCAGAGCAGTATATGGGGAAGGTCCATGTTTGTGGCAGAACATATGCTTTGCATATGTAAAGGTCTGAGGTTCATTCCTTGCTACTTCCATTTAAACATTCCCAGTTAAAAGGACTAGGAAATACCTTAACCCCAGATTTGGGTCACTCTAGTGTGGTACTGGCCATTTAAATCAAATTCTTCCAGGTTGTTCTCCAGTTCATCCATGGGTATATCTCTTAAATACTATCCTCTAATAAGTCGTCCCTCTGCAGATATTGGGGCTATGGGTCAGTGCATCCGATTATTAACCAGAAGTTTGGTGGTTAGAACCCACCCAGGGACAGCTGTAGGCAGGATTCTTGCATTTCAGGGTGTTGGACTAGATGACCCTCGGGGTCCCTTCCAACTCTATGATTCTATGATGTATTGCTACAACCCCTTTTAGGTGTAGTTTGCTGGTGCCAAGTGGCATGAGCTGTGTGCCAAACTAGATTTTCTTGCCACTGTAGCTGGAAGGGAAATCTTATTATTTATGCAGCTTATACATTTGTGCATTTTTATAGTATCTATTTAGATTACTGTAAGTCAACCTTGCAAATAAGCCTACAGAAGTTACCGCCCTGCACCATTTTGTTGAACCCATGGGAAGCATGGATTCAAACCACTGTTGAACTATGGAACTATGAAGCTGACTGAGTGCCCTTAGGTGAGCCACTTTCCTCTGCCTAACTTCAAAGGGTTGTTGTGAAGTTAAAATTGTGCTCTTGACCTTCTTGGAGGAAGGAGAGAATATATAATAAATAAATATTTGTGGTTGTTTTGTGGCACCATGATGGCGTATAGATGGAAGGAAGCCCAACTGCCACAGTTTACCAATCATTTTTTACTTGGTTGCCTGTTACCAATTCTTCATTGCCACAGACAATAAATTTACAGTGACTTTGTCTACTACTGGCCATGTTCTAGGTTCTTTATAGAATATAACAGACATGGTGCAATGCTAGCGAAGTCAATAATGAAGGAAGGGAGTCTTCAATATGACAATGAGTAGTGAGATTGGGGTAAGGGAGATTCCTAAGGCAATGTAAGAGCTGATATGATGCTAGGGCAGTTCAGAAAAATGGAGTTTAAGGAGTTTAACACTTTCCTGAATAGATGAGGTGGGCACTCTTTCTTCAGCATACGAAACATGACAGAAAGTATGAGTGGTACCTTCAAAATGATAATGCAAGGCCCCCTGAGTTAATGACTTTGTGCAGCACAAAGCAACAATAGAGACCATATAACAGAAGACAGAGAAGTGGCAACCTAGAAGAAACTTGACAGCTAAATAAAAGCATGCTGATGTAAGTGTCTGAGCTAAGAGGTGACCTTGTGTATAGTTATGGAGAATAGTAGCTTAATGAAGATATTCTGAATTATGTGGAGATATTGCAGGAGGTAAGACCAGGAAGGAGAAATTTCAGCATTTTCGCTTGTTTAGTGGCAGGGGTTTGCCTTTCCATTTGAATAACCACAAAACAGCCTATACACATCTAGGATTATGGAGTAAAGCTTGTGATTAGTGGATGCGACTATTTTGAGACAAATTTGAACCCTGCTACTTTAGCTCTTAGAAAATAAGCCCTCAGCAAGACATGAATGAGTGATATCTATGAATAGTTGAAGATCGTGTGCTTAGTCTAAGACAGTGTTTCCCAAACTTTTTTGGGCAACGGCACACCTGTTTACTGAAAAAAAATCTCGCGGCACACCACCATTAAAGCCCCGCCCCGTGACGTCAGCGCGCAGCGTCACGCCGGGAGGGACGCACAAACGTGAAAGTTTTTTCCCTCCCCCTTGCCGGGGAACCTCCAAGCTTTGGGGGTGGGAGGAGGCAGCAGAGCGAGGGACTGAGGGACGGCGGCAACTGAGGCGGCGGCGGCTGTTGTGGTGGTGGCGGCGATAGCGGGCGGAGGAGGGGGCGGCGGCGGGGCTTGAGGAGCCATCGCCGGGAGTTGCTGCTGCTGTTGTTGCTGCTGCTGCCCGGACATGCCGGCCTCCTCCTCCTCCGCTGTCTCGCGCTCCTCCCTTTTGCACGCGCTGCCCCGCCGCTCGGCACCACCACCGCGGAGCCGCCCCCGGCTCGACGCGGATCCTCGCCGCCGCCGCCTCTCACCGCCCGACTCACCCGCCTCCCTCCCACGGCACACCAGCCAATGTCTCACGGCACAGTAGTGTGCCGCGGAACACCGGTTGGGAAACACTGGTCTAAGACAGGCATAGGTAAACTTGGCCCTCCAGATGTTTTGGGACTACAACTCCCATCATCCCTGACCACTGGTCCTGTTAGCTAGGGTTGATGGGAGCTGTAGTCTCAGAACATCTGGAGGGCTGAGTTTGCCTATGCCTGGTCTAAGATACTAAGTCTGTTTTTGCTCATCTAAAAACATACAACCCTATATAAAACTACCATGCTTTTTCCACATCACTCAACTGGTGCAAAGATAAACTTACGCTTGCTACTGTTTCTGAAGATGAACTAGTTCTGGATAATGATGAGTATGTAAGGTCTGAATTTATGCAAGTTACTTTCAAGTAATGGTTGTGTTGATAAAACACACATTTTGCATCTGTTTTGAGGCGTGGAACAAAAAATGGCAAGGAAAAGAATATCTTATCCCATCCTAAGCTTGACAGTGGTTAGACCTAGATATTTCAGAGTAAGTGCAGACTTACTTGCAGGAGATGAAGTAAAGGTAAATTACAAGAGGCTTCACCCTTGTATATCCTTTCTCAGGATTTAGCAGCCAGAGGATCAGGTGGTACCCAGGGCATTGGTTTGCATCCCATGGTCATCTTGACGAATGATACTGGGTAATTTAACTGAGTAGTTCATAGTTAAGTTACAAGAATAAGATATATTGCAGGTCTGTTTGCATTCATCCCATTAATGTGTCTCTACTATAACCCATTGTACTATTATGTTTCTAAGCTGAAGAGCCTTGCTGTGCAATCCTACGTGTTCATTGGGATTTACATCAAGGTAAACATATATAGGATTGCAGACTTAGACTCTCTATGCACAGAGGCTATTCTGTATCCATACTGTAGGCACACCTCTATTCCTTAGGCTGTAGGTCTTCAGCCAGTGGGTCAGGACCCATAGGTGGGACGTAGCGAAGTTGTTGCTGCCATATTGGATTCCATCTAAGGCTGACTAGACCAAAGGGAGCAGTACAAGTGGGGTCTGAGCTAGGACATGTTGAGACACTTATTTTATAATTTTTCATGAGGGCTGCAATGTGGCAGGAGAAAGGCATGAACCATTTTAAAATAAGATACATATTTCTGGCCAACCACATGTCCCACCTTTCTATATCTATGCCTCTAGTGAGGGACCTCTCTATGCAGCAGCTGGGGCACTCTGTTCACTTTCTAGTCAATTTTATGGCTTTCTAGACTTCTCCTACAATTCACTTCTCAGCTAAGATTAAGTGCAGAAATAACTGCTTTTCATTTGGAAGTATTGCTATGGTGAATTGCCATTTTAGGATTAATAATGTGCATATTAATTATAACTCAAAAGTGAAAATGTGAAATTGGGTCCCATGTTATAGATTGTGAATCAGAGGTAGATCTTGCATTTGAAGGCCATTGCTCTAGGCTGTCCTGGTAGGTGTCTCCATATGCGTGCGCGTGCGCGCGTGCACACACACACATACACACAGAGCAGTGGAAGGAGGAGAGAAACAGGGCTCTCTTGAACTCTAGGAGCTTTTGTGACCATAGTGTCGTATGCAGTAAGGAACTGTTTCCCCAGTAAATTTAACTTCATACCTATCAACACTGTGTGGCAATATGACATTTTATTCTCTAAGCACTTGGTTATGTGAGATCATTCTATGACACTTTCTAGTCAGCTTCTGAATAATTTTGTATAGTCTTTAAGATGGCTGCAAATGTAGAAGGATAATAACCCATCTGTTCACATTCAAAGGGCCTCAAGTGCTTGTGTGTGTTTTTAGGTTACACAAATTAAAATAAAAGCGTGAAATGCTTTGATATTTTTAATTGGAGGGAATCTTGCAGATAATAAAGTACTATGTAAGGAGCTTGATTAGATTTTCTTCTTCCATATTTCCATTAACTACAGAATCTTGTGGAGCAATGTACAGTAGATCAATGCACTGCACATTCTGATTGTTTTTTAAAGGACAATTTTGTATTTCCACGGCAAGACTTACAAAGTCTGCAGAAAATCTTGCTGGTTCAGGGAGCCTGTGACTTGTACTGCTATTAGTCCATTGATTCTGACTTAGAAATTGGTTGGCTGCCCATAAGCCCCTCTTGTCCTTCTTCCTACCATTCCACCTGGACAGCACACTATTCTTTGCTATTAAAAATCCATGTTATGTAGAAATTCTGAATAAAGCAAGGAACATATTTATACACAATAATAATTTTAATTGATATTAATAATACCGGGCTTCCTGGGTAAATAACTGGGAGTAGGATGGGATGTAGAAAAATAAAAAGCCCTAGATATCGTCCTTTTCCACAGAGCTCTGTTTGCAGTGTCCCTTTGTGATGTATTTTCAGGAGTGTTAATACTTGAAGACATAATACATTTTTCAAGCTTCTGCCATACATGAAAGTGGCCTAATTCTTTAAACTGACTGAGCTTCCATTATAATGAATTCATGTGAAAATTGGGCCAACTAATTGGGAAGTAAATGAGGGAAAGCTAGGAGACAGAAGACTTGTTTACAAAATCCCTTAATGAACTGGTTGATTTGTTAGAAACTGAGGAATATTTCCCTAAGCGGTTTAATTCCATCTATGGCCATCTTCTTAGATGACAGCAAAAATATAATGATTGAGTATTCTTTCATGTCATTTCAGCTAACCTTAAGAAAAACGAAATGACAAGGTAAGGGGAAGAAGGGTTGACCTCTCACATTGATTATGGTGTTGATATTCTCAATTCCTGGTTGGATGAATACATTTTCATTCAACCAAGGTTTGAGTCAGCTATTTAACAGATGTCCAGAAAGGATATTCAGACATAGCATAAACTCATTTTAAGGTTCAGTATGGATGCAAAACATCCACACATTTTTGTTTCCTATCCTCCCAACCCGCTTTTGGTTTCCTCGCCTCTTTAACTCCCTCTAATAGTAAACTCAGTGGGTAAATGCTATCAGAGGTGACTCCAAATTGGAGTCTCTGAGAAACAAGAGGGGTGTATTGGCAGGCTCTGGAGAACCACAGGGGATAATTTTAAGGGGGTAGCCTAAGGAAGTGACCACCCTCCTCAAAAAAATCATCCTAAAGAGGACTGAGCCTACACAGTAGTACCACTGAATGTTGCTTTTCTGTGAGCAAAGCAAAGGAATTGAATGGAGTGTCCTAGGAGAGGGCATAGCAGGCTGTCTGAAACCCTGATGGAGACGCTGCAGCATGTTGTTGTAAGTCCCTTGCAAAGCCTTTGCAAACTCTACAAAGGCCTTTCCTTTCTTTAGTTCAACCTAAACTTACCATATAATAGCCAGTGGTCTTATCCCCATCTTGTATAAAAATAGGCCATTGGCTCAGACCAGAACTCCAGCTAATCTGGCATTTTCTCAATAGCAGCCAATCAGAGACTGCCAGGAAGCTCAACAGCAGGGCATGAAGTTAATAGCTATCCTCTATTTGGTCTCAGCAGTTTGTATTCAGAGAGATGGCCTTTGAACATGGGGAGTCAATTTAGCTTTTATCGTTAATACACATTGATAGACTATCCTCTCTTATTTTCTCTAATCCTTTTAAAAAGCCAACTAAGGTAGTAGCCATTGCCACTTGTTGTAATAACTTAATGCTGTAAAATTGTGAAATTAATACAAATCTTGCAAAAGATGTAATATTCTTTACAAGCCCTCACACATCCTACATCTCTGATTATATGACATGATATGTCTTGTGTGTAACTTTCTGTTCGGTAACAGGAACAGCATTTGAATAACCCTAGAACTTGCTTTCCTAGAATTTCTGCATATATCTGCAGACTTTTGGTCCTGCCTCGCAAATCCTGTTCCTTTTCATTTCAGTGTTTCTGAGCTCATTTATCTTTCTTCCCTTATTTTGATCATATTCTGCCTAGCATAGTGTTAATACTAGTATATCCCAGGGCACATGGTCTTAGGGACAGGAACTTTGCTGAAGCAAAGCAGATCTTAGTCTACTCAATTTGGATGAGAGACCACCCAAGATCCTACATGCATCACCTTCAGTTCCTTGATGGAAGAAGGGTGGGATAGAAATGTACTAAATGAGAGGTTTTGCTGGGCAGCTTCATGCCCTTTTTACTATAAAATGGGATTGAAACAAGATGTGTCTGCTTGTATGTTGTACAGTGTTTACATTTGGAAAATGTGTTAAGTATGTGTCAAGATTTTCAGTCTGTTTTTGAAGAAAGAAGTATTGGCCTTAGTTGGCAAGACAGTGTATTTGTATGTATGACCCAATTCACAGCCAGTCTTTCTTCCCAGGAACATCATAATGCAATTGTATACAAAAAGCAGTCATTTCATTAAAGTACATTCCAGCTTTTTGCTGCAACTTAAAAAGACATAAGTCAAAAGGCAAGGCGGTACCATTTTGACATAATTCACTACTACCAAAATAATGCTTTGGAAATTCTTCCATCTTGCTGTCATCATACGCAAAGGAGAACAGCTTTTAAATTTATAAATCTATTTTTTATGTGGAGAGCATGCTATGTGCAGTGTAGTAACCCCTCTCCCCAATATACAGACTTCCCCCTCCTCTATATAACAAATCATTGTGTCAAATGAAACATGAAAAAAGGAAAAAGAAACACAGGAATGCTTGGCAACTAGAAAATTGTTCTTTTACAGACAGCTAGCTGCACCATGCAGTGCACTGGATCTGACCACATGGAACGGCACAGCATACTCCAAGGGGGAAGGATCAGGGTACAATTGCCCTAACTGGTAGTGGGCTCCATTCTATGGTACAAAAATAGGCTTCTGGGTTTCTTCGGGGGGGGGGGGAACTTGACTATGAACAGGAACTTACGGTTCTGAAAAGGATACTGCAGCTTCAGTGTGTGCACCGACTGGATGAAAACTGATTGTTGGATGGAGTGATGCACATCACAGGAATCGAGCAGTTCTGGGGATAATGTTGAATGTCTTTATTATAGAAGAACTGCACTACTCTCAGGTCCTTGGGCAAGTCACATGTGTTTGGGGGCCAGGAGTAGGGAGGAATAATAACTCCCTCTCTGTACCCCGCAACACAATCAGAACATAAGGTGGTTGGCACCGGGATTGCACAGGAATAAATACATCTGGACTTGATGTAGAAGATGGTATGAAGGCTGGCTGTACTGGAAAGTGTGATGCAGATACAGGGCTGCTGATTGAAGCTAAATGTTCAATAGTGGAGGAAAAGGCCAAAGATGCATTAGGGTGAACAATGGTGCTTGAGATGGCTGGGTTCAGCATAGCCTCCTGGAGGTAACCATATAGAGGAAATTCTTCTGAACCGGCCACTTCAGCCTCCAAGGAGCTGCTGTACCCAGGAACTTCTGAAGATTGTGAACGAGCTGCCCCAATAAAGCTTGCAGTAGATTCATGGCTTAGATCTTCCATCGCCTTGCTCTTCATCTTCATTGGAGGAAAGCTGACCTGGCTCTCAAATGGGAATGCACTTGGTGATCACCTTGTCATATAACCTCTTGCAGGAGCTGGAACCGCTGCACCTTCATTGCCATCATTATCAAAAGCAGGAAAAGTTTTGAGGTCTTCTTTGGCTTCACAGAAAGTGGCGGCTTCTTCCAAGTCCTGAAGTGCTTTGCTTTCCCTGGTTTGACTCTCCAAACCAGGGTCTTCTACACTGCAAGCATCTGTGATTGTACCTGTGTTATTTGGGCGTTCCATATTTCCTGCCAGGGTGCTGTGGCTGGTAATGCTCAAAAGGAATTTGAGTGTAAGGAAATAGGGATGCCCAACCTAAAGCAGTATTGCCGGGAAAGAAAGCAACAATAGCCCATGTTGTATGTTCTTTGGAACGATCTCTGTTGTCTCACATCTATACCTCTTCTTAAAAAGGGGCCCCTGCCCAAAGCGGGAGCTTGTTGTAATGGCTGATTCAACCAGCTTCTTCCCTAGATCCTCATGGAAAACCGTGTCATTATGGTCCTCCCCCAATGTCTTGTATATATGTGTGATGGTATTTCACACCAGACTCCAGGCATGCGTCTCCTAAGTTGTAGTGATGTCCCGCGAATGTTATGTGCTGCACTTTAGAAGTTCTTTATGGTCACTCAACAATATATCATAATCTATGTTACGATATGTTGCGATAGATGGCACACTTCCTCTGCACAGCTGTAAGTGTAGTGCCTGTACCTACGCCTAGCCCAAGAAAGAGCAGCACAAACACACTAAGGAAGATCTGGAGAGAGAAGCCATGCCATGTAGCATTTCCTTATAATCCACAAAACAGACTCGCAGAGCTACCTGTACATTGAGCTGCAGTCCTATTCTCAGTTATTTGAGAGCAAATCCCACTGAACTCTGTTTGATTTCTTCGTTTGAGCAAACATGCTGAAAGAGTTTAGCTTCCCACTGGAGAAAATGTCATGCAATAGACAAAATAATACAAATTTCTCAAAAAAACTGTTGCTTGCGAAGACAGAAATTTTATATATTATTTGATTGAACTCCCAAGTAGATATCCATAGTGCCAGTTTGTAATTTAGCAAAAAGTGGCGGGGGGGGCATGACTTTTGTATATTTGTGATGTTATTAAAGCATATGAAATGCCATTTTATTTTTTCATAAAGCACTTGCTGAATTTATGACTTAAATACTTGCCAGATAAACCCTGTTAAAGATTTCCCCTCCCCTTCCATCACTGGTGTTATTCATGGAAAATTTGTATGCATCATTTGGCGCAGTTCACCCCCACAGAGTGATAGTAGAACAACTTCCCCTCCCAAGAATATGTATTCTGTACATGCAGCTGCTCCTTAAAGCAAAGGTGCTGGGCTCTCCAAACGCTCCAAGTCTGCAGTACAGTCGTACCTTGGAAGTCAAATGGAAACCGTTCTGGAACTCTGTCGTGTTGTTTTTTAAAAAATGATATTTATTAGAGGTTTAATGGTTACAGAAAAAAGAAGAAAGAAACAATAAAAAGTTAAACAAAACAAAGCAATACCTTACAATACATCAAAAATAAAAAGAACAAAACAACAAGAAAAACAAAAACATTTAAAAACACATCCAATATTTCCGTATCTTTACCTTTCATTTACTTGTTTCATCGACCTCCTCACACCTCCCTTTTTTGTATTCTAGTTCAATTATCTATTTCAGCAAATCCTTTCCATCTTTCTCAATTTTTGTTCTATAATTTATCTTAACACAATCTAACCTTAAATTTTCCACTTTGGCCCATTAACAATCTATTTTTGCTTAATTCTTTATAACATTTCTGCTAAAGCCATATAACTTCATTCCAGCATCCTTCTAACATTCATTAATTTTGCAATATTTCTGTAAATATACTTTGAATTTTTTCCAATCTTCTTCCACCGACTCTTCTCCCTGGTCTCGGATTCTGCCAGTCATTTCCGCCAATTCCATGTAGTCCATCAGCTTCATCTGCCATTCTTCCCGGGTGGGTAAATCTTTCTTCCAGTGCTTTGCGATGAGTATTCTTGCTGCTGTTGTGGCATACATAAAGAAAGTTCTATCCTTCTTTGGCACCAATTGGCCGACCATGCCCAGGAGAAAGGCCTCTGGTTTCTTCAGGAAGGTATATTTAAATACATTTTTCATTTCATTATAAATCATCTCCCAGAAATTCTTAATCCTTGGGCATGTCCACCAAAGGTGGAAGAAAGTACCTTCAGTCTCATTAGATTTCCAGCATTTATTATCGGGCAAATGGTAGATTTTTGCAAGCTTGACTGGTGTTATGTACCACCTGTAAATCATTTTCATTAAATTCTCTTTTAAGGCATTACATGCCGTAAACTTCATACCTGTGGTCCATAATTGTTCCCAGTCAGCCATCATAATGTTATGTCCAACATCTTGTGCCCATTTAATCATAGCAGATTTCACCGTTTCATCCTGAGTATTTCATTTCAACAGCAGGTTATACATTCTTGACACATTAACTTTGGGGGTCTAACAATTCTGTTTCCAATTTTGATTTTTCCACCTGGAAGCCTAGTTTTTTGTCCAAATTATATGCCTCCATTGTTTGATAATAATGGAGCCAGTCTCGCACTCTGTTTTTTAATTTTTCAAAACTCTGCAGTTTTAATCTGTCTTCGGCCATTTGGCCTCCATATTGAGTTTTTTCTGAGCCTTTGCTTCCATTGGTGACAGCCATCTTGGGGTTTTATTTTCTAACAAGTCCTTATATCTTATCCAGACATTAAACAGTGCTTTTCTAACAATATGGTTTTTAAACGCTTTGTGTGCTTTAACCTTATCATACCACAGATATGCATGCCAACCAAATACCCGTTCTGGAACTCTGTCCAACTTCCAAAATGTCCGGAAACCAAAGCACGGCTTCTGATTGGCTGCAGGAAGTTCCTGCAGCCAACTGAAATTCCTGTCAAACGTTCAGCTTCCAAAAATAGTTCGCAAACTGGAACAGTCACTTCCAGGTTTGCAGTGTTCAGGAACCAAAACGTTCGAGAACTAAGCTGTTCAAAAACCAAGGTACGACTGTATTCATTCCTGTCTGCTGTGGTCTTGCAATCCATGCAGAAAGTGTTTCAGTGCAAATGACTGCAGTATGTAATTGGAGGCTCCAGATCAAATGTGAAAAAAGAGAGTATTCAAGTAAGGTCTGAAAACAAACCAGTGGGTCCTGATAGGTGACCATCTGTTGACACCTAAAGCATTCCCCCAAATCTGTTCAACCTGTTGAACGGGTTTTATTTATTGCACTTTGAACGATAGCTGGTAGCTTGCATGTGAAGAAATCACATGGCTATTGGTACATTTGTAGCCTTGCACAGATAAGATAGTGAGTGGTTGTGTTTTATATCACTTGGCCTTCATGTCTTCCTAGTCTCTTCTAAAACATTTAGTATTTATACCTACTTTTCTGTTAATTTACTGTATCTGACCTTTGCCTTCACAGCATTTAAGGGTCTACAATGACTATTGCTTAAGTTGTAAAGTCATTTTTAGTGTTACAATAAATACCAAATTCCTCAGGCCAGTATGGGGTAGATTTCCCTTCTCCAGTCAACCCCAACAGAATGTCCAACAGAATGTGCAACACAGGAAATGTAAAGTTTTGGAAAAGTTGGGAAGGGAAGATACTGCAAATATTTACTATTACAGCCATCCAAACTGCTTTTTAATTACGAAAGCTGCAAAGAAGCACAGACTGTGTTCTGTTCATAGCAGCTTCTCCCCATCTTGCCTCCTTTCCTGGCTGGCTGATTTAGGAAAAAGGCTGGTGGTCCTTGGTTTTCACAACTACTAGACTGGTACTGTTTCAGGTGCACTATGATGAAAGATGTCCCCAATAAACAAACATTCCTTCACATAGAAAGTTAGGATGTTGAAGAGAAGACTAGATGGGAGCAGATCTCATTGGCACCTTTGCATGCTGTATCTATGTTCGGGAAATTACGTTTTTGAAGTGTGGCGCCTATAACTACTTAAACTACTATAGCTACTGTTAAGTGAGGGATGCGGCAGGTACCGGTACTTCTAGAGAGCTGTGTGAGAATCCCATGCACTCACTTGTCAAAACCTGTGACAGCTAGCCAGCTGGGGGTGGCCGAAGGAAGGACCAGTTTAAAATGTAGCCGAATTCAAAAAGCTTAAGAAGTGCTGCTGTATAATTTGATGCAGTTAGTAGCCAAAAAAAATTATAAATCACAGTCAAGCCATTACAAAGCAAGGGCTTCAATACAGTGGTGCCTCGCAAGACGAAAATAATCCGTTCTGCGAGTCTCTTCATCTAGCGGTCTTTTCGTCTTGCGAAGCAACCCTATTAGCGGCTTAGCGCTATTAGCGGATTAGCGGCTATTAAAGGCTTAGCGGCTTAGAAAAAGGGGGGGGCGAAAAAAAATCGGAACACTCGCAAGACGTTTTCGTCTTGCGAAGCAAGCCCATAGGGAAATTCGTCTTGCGAAGCAGCTCAAAAACGGAAAACCCTTTCGTCTAGCGGGTTTTCCGTCTTGCGAGGCACTCGTCTTGCGGGGCACCACTGTATTGTTAACACGGACGGTGATGGCAAATTTTTCCAAGGTGCATGTTCTGTTGTATGCACCTCATTCATCCCTGGTGCACTCTTTAAAATGTGCGTGTGTGTGGTGAACAAAAAATTTAGGGAAATGGTTTAAGTTCAAAATTTCAGACGAAACGTTCCAAATAACTGTGTATAACATGCACATCTATCCCAATTCCCAGTCAATTCCATAGAATTTTTTGATGTCACAGAGCCCCGGTCTTCCAGAGTAAAGAACAAAGTGACTCGGTGGAGTGTGTGTAGATAAATTATGGTTTAGCGACAATACAGGGGAGGCGAGTCCTGCTGCTGTTTGGTTTGGTTTTTTTCTAGCTCGGGCCCTGTAGCCGAAATAATTACAGAGAAATTAGGTGTTGTGCCCTTTTGCTCCTGGCCGGGAGCCCGTGCCTCGCCGTGTGCCATGCCGCCCTCAGCGCGGAGCTGCCCGCCCGGTGCCGAAGGGAAGCTCTTCGCCTCCTTAACGCCTCGCTGGGGTTGAGGCATCCCCGGCCGCCTCGTGCCTTCCTCCAGGCGTCGGCGCCGTCCCTCCCCTCTCCCCAGTCTCCGGCGTGGTGCGAGGGAACTGCGTGCGGCTGGGTCGGCTGCTGCTGCTGCTGCATCACAATGAAGGAGACTCCCGAGCAGTGACAGCTTTGGGGAACGAAGACGGGACCACCTTCTTCTTCATCATCATCCCCGAGCAGAAGCAGTAAAAAAAAAAAAAAAAGTGGGGGGGAAACCCGAGCGCTCCCGCTCGTTTGCCTCCGTGCCCGCGCCGCGCGCCCCTTCTCTCCCCCCCCCCGGCAGCGCCGTGCCCGCGCCTTTGCGCGATGCAGTGTGGGAATGGCTGTGGCGCTGGGGTTGGCTGAAAGAGGCGGCCAGTCGAGGTTTAATGTCCGCCATGTTGGCCGTGGCGTATTGAGCAGAGCCGGAGCGGCGGAGGAGAGAAATCGGCGCCCTAGCCTAGCCGCGCCAGCCGGCGCCGCTGGGACCCGCCTCGGAGCGAGCCCCGCCCCGCCGCGGGAGCCCCGGTCCCTCCATGAGAGCGCTCGGCGGGGTCCGGCTCTCAGCTCGGAGCGCTCTCGCTGCCTCCCCCCCCTCAGCTGGAGCAGCAGCCGCCATAGCAGTCGCAGCCGCCGACGACTAACATGAGCAAACTGTCGTTTCGGGCCCGGGCGCTGGACGCGTCTAAGCCGCTTCCCGTCTTCCGCTGCGAGGACTTGCCCGACCTAGCCGAGTATGCCTCCATCAACCGGGCCGTGCCGCAGATGCCCACGGGCATGGAGAAGGAAGAGGAGTCGGTACGTGAGAGACCCCCTCCCATCCCTGCTCCGGCCGGGCCCCGCCATCGCCCCACACCCGGGCCCCCACCATCGCCTCTGCGCAAGCACAAAATGGCCGCCATTTTCTCCCCGCTTCCCTCCCCCCGGGTGTGCGGGAGGGGGGAGGGAAGAGGGCGACGTTGGTCCCTCAACAGCCCCGTCGCCTTCCCTCCGGGAGCCCCCACCCCACCCGGCCGAGGCTCGTTTTCGCTCTGGGCTGGAGCGCCGAGGCCTCCGGCTCGGCTCCCTTCAGCCCCCCGAAAGGCACAAAGGGGGTCACGTGACGCGGCGGCCAGCCGCCATTTTGTTGTGCTTCGACTTTGCTGGGCTGGGCCTTGTGCAGCAGGCAGCTGTGCGAGAGAGCGCGAGCCTCGGCGGCGGCGCGAGAGGGCTAGGTGGAAGTGCCGCCGTCCGGTCGCTAGGTGGCGTCTCTGCGTTTGCAATAAGCCGGGATAGCAAAAGCGGGGGCGGGTAAAGGTGCGAGGAAGTTGCGGCTGCCCATGTGTGCTCCCAGCGTGTTTCTCTGGCTTCGCTAGTAGCGTGGCCGAGTCTGCATGTAAAAGCACTAGAACCGCGCCAAAGAGTTTATTTCAGTTAGAATTCTGCTTAGCTTAGCCTGGCAGCGTAGCGCAGAATCTTAAGCCGGCAGCGAAGGGTAAGAGAAACAGACCTTGCTCCTGTACATACTTCTTTAGGCTGGCGCTTGTTTAGTGACATGATTTGTTAATTGAAAAGTGGTGCAGAAAGCAAGCTCTGCAATACAGAAGTTGGTGTCTTCTAAGTGAAGATCTATTTTGATTGTACGGCTTTTCCAAATAAAAGTGATTTGATTATTACTACTAGGAGAACCATCTGTCATCTCATTGATAGAAAAGCAGTTAAGAATGAAGCACGATCTTCCCTACTTGCTCCGAATAAATTTATTCATGCTTTGAAGTCTGTTTTGGGATGCTTGACAGTACAGCTAAGGTTTTAGTATTAGTAGATTTATAAATCAGTGGTTAGGAGTCACAACACTATTATTCTTTCCTTGCAATCCTGTGCATACATACTTACTAGGAGGAAGTCCCACTAAGTTCAGTGGTCCTTATTCCTTAGTAAGGAGCCTTATGATTGCACCCTTTATCTGGACACCTGATTTTTCTGAGTGCACGTGTTCTAAGTGTTTGTTTTAGTAGAGCTAACAGTAATTTAAGCAAGGGGTGATGGTTCTGTTGCTTTATAAAACAAGACCTGTGTAAAGCAGATGTGGGGCAGTAGCTTTTCTGGTAAGGCATGTTGCAAACTATATTAGTAGATAGGATCTATAAAGACGGAGGTTTAAGTTTAGATAGAGAAAAAGAACTAGGGAGGAAACCCGCTGTTTCTAAATAGTATGTGCTTGTTCAAAATAAAGTTTATAGCTGAAAGGATGCTGTTGCTTATAATGATACAGTCAAGTGACAGATTTTGAAGAGTTGTAAGAATATTCTAATAACAGAATTCAGAGTTCTTGAGTCATGAGTTTATGAATTAAGGCATACCAAGACACTTGGGGAAATAGTTTTTAAGTATGTAGGAATTCCTGAAATTCTTCTTAGAAACTCAAGCTATAACAAGTGCACGGTATAGGTACCTTTAAAACAGAGATAGAAAGGTAGCTAGCTCGTGTGAAATGAGTATTTTTTTAACCTCTCAACATTTGTCTGCATTGCATTTACTTCAGCCAATGGTACTGTGTGGTGAATGTAAACAAAATGCCAAATCAATTTAAATAGCAACTGTTGGCATTGTCTGTTGTATGGTATATGTGATGGTGATGGAACAAGTACCAGAGCTAAGATAAAAGTCCTATGAAATCAACCTAAGAAATGGGGCTTAATCCTGAGTAAGCATGAATAGGACACAAAAAAGCAGCAAGACCTGTTCTGTCCTGTCTCCCCCTTTTGAGCCTTAATGCCCTGGGACTAGTCTATGTAATTCAGCCTCCTTGAATTTTAGGCTTGTGCTTTCTTAGTGCTGAATTTATGTAATTGCACTTGAAAAAGAGAGGATTAGGAAGTCACAAGGCTTGCGCTCCTGCTAACAAATCAGCAGATTAAATTAGTGGAGGTGAATGCGTCTGTGGGTGCATTGGTCCAAATTAAACAAAAACAGAAAAAACTAATGCAAAGGTGAGAGGGCAGTGTTACAATGGACAACAAGACATAGTCATAGAATTGTAGAGTTGGAAGGGACCATAATACTTTCATTCATAAATCTTTTAATTCAGACCAGTTATGGAAAGGTTTGTGCTAATCTGATGGTAAAAGATTCAAAGACATCCAAGATGTGGGGCATAAACAGTGACAAACTACCTTGTGTGATATTCTGTAGCAGGTGCATGAAAATTGCTACTTTTGCACCAAAAGGCCTGGTTTTATGCAGAATTAGGCACACTTAAAAGGTTAGGTGGGCTTATGTATACCTAACTGCATGGACTCAGATTATGACTTCTAAGGACACTTGCTTGTAACCAATAACTCAGTGGTAGCCAGTGTCGTTCCCTCCAGATTTTGTGCAGTATGACTACCTTGACCCTTGACCATGCTGGTTAAGGCTAATGGGAGTTGGAGTCTATAACACTTGAAAGTCACCACATTGGCTACCCTGCCAAAGTGCTCACTGAATCATTAGAAATGCTCTGGAGTAAGGGAAGTGGTGCACAGCAACAGCTGCGTAATTGCTTCAAGGGCAGAATCTACTGTATAATCCAAGTAAAAGTGCTTACAAGAAAATATGCTTTTGTTAGCTGCAAAATGCTTATGCATGAAATAGTGCCAGTCCTACTGTTATATCGAGTCTCAAATTATTCAGTCCAGTTGGATTCTTGCACCTTATTGAACGAACTAAAAATATGAGCTATAATACAATTTGTTTCCAGAGTAATATAAATGAATTGCTACACTGCTAAATTGAATGAGATGCTAAAATGGGGAATCAAGTGGGGCCTGCAGAACAATGTTCCATTGCATCCCCACTCCTAAGAGAAGTGCAGGTGGGGAGAGGGAGTTTCAGGGAATGATAATCAACACTATACTATTCCTTTGCCAGCCCTGACTTACTGTGTCATATAGGTCGGGGTGCCACCACCTGCAACCTGAGCATTTTCTAGCTATATAATGGGGGCAGCAATCAGCTCTAGAGACTGAATCATCATACTATAGGACTGGAGAGAATCTATCGGCATGCATCTCCCCAATTCTAATCCTCCCCCTCCCTGCCCAGGCAATAGGTAAAAGATGTGCAGTGCTGAGCAAATTGATTTCCTCTATCATCCTGCCTTCCATATTCCATTTGGTGGGGGATTTCTTTTCAAGGCTGGATCTAGACAAATCAAAGAAGAGTTTCAGTTAAACTTTGTATGAGAAATTGGGTTGGCAAAAAAAAGGAACTCCACAGCGCCATCTGGTGTCACAGTGTTATAAAGGTAAAGGGACCCCTGACCATTAGGTCCAGTCACAAAGGACTCTGGGGTTGCGGCACTCATCTCACTTTACTGGCCGAGGGAGTTGGCGTACAACTTCCGGGTCATGTGGCCAGCATGAATAAGCCACTTCTGGCGAACCAGAGCAGCGCACGGAAACGCCGTTTACCTTCCTGCCGGAGCAGTACCTATTTATCTACTTGCACTTTGATGTGCTTTTGAACTGCTAGGTTGGCAGGAGCAGGGACCCAGCAACGGGAGCTCACCCTGTCACGGGGATTCGAACCACTGACCTTCTGATCAGCAAGTCCTAGGCTCTGTGGTTTAACCCACAGCGCCACCCGCATCCCGTTATAATGCATATACAACACATATAAAGCTATTTACCTTTGCCAATGTAGCTGAGTCCCAACTGACATCCTGATAGTCTGTATCTCAACCATTGCATGCCTGAGTTTTCTTTAGCCCTTTTTTTCTTTGTCATCTAAGCTCCACTGTCAGTGGCATGCCAAAAAAATCAGTTTTACTTTAGAAATTTACATACTTTTGCATTCCTAGGGGGCTCCAAGTATGTAGAAGCATGACTTTATATATAAGTGGCTCTGTTTTGTCTTTAAACTGTTGCCTGAGTTCTGACTTGAAGTTGATTCATCTTTCTCCCTTGCATCTAAGAATAATTTCAATGTTTATCTTGGCTAACGCAGATCCATGATCCATGAAAGTATGATTCTGGCTGGGTTCAACTTAAAATAGGTTATGTTCTAGGGACTGTTAACACATTGATCTCTCTCCTTCTCCTTATCATCCTTAGAAGTTTAAACAAATGAGAGTCAATTGACTTCAGTAACTATTCAAGGTTTCCAAGTTAAATATTTCTGCTTAAGTAGAAAAGTGCCAATGAATGAAGTCAAGTAATGTCCAGAGGTGGATGACTCAAGCTAATTTTGCATAAGTGACACAAGACATTAAGTGCTCTCAGTTGTCATTGGTAATACAGTGTTTAGAATAGAAGTATATATGTTTTTCTAATGGAAAACTTGTTGGGAGATCTTGTTCTGTCTTGATAGGCTCATGACTCTTTTGTGAATGTATTGGCATAAGGGTGTTACCTTAACATTCTATTTGACCATGCAGAAAAGAGTGCTTGCTGTATAACAGACTAAGTATTTTGGCATTAAGTCTTATGCTGCTATGAGCCACTTCCAGCCATGCAGAAAAAGGGAGGTGGAGTCTCAGTCCTCGCTATATTTGCTTGAAAGGGACAGTGTTGTATAGTGGTTGGGCTGCTGGACATGGGAAACCAGAGTTCGAACCCACACTCAACCATGTAGCTCCCTGGATGAGCTTTAGCCTGCCACTGATCCTCAGCCTAACTTAACTCACAGTGTTGTTGTGAGCATAAAATTGGGGAGGGGGAGAACTCCTTGAGCTCCTTGGAGGAAAGGCGGGATATATCACTAACACTGCCAACTTCTATCATGAGCCCTTTTCCAGTTCTCGCTGCCCCTGTATCTGTCTGTGCTTTAATTGCTCTAGGCAGCTTTGTCATTGGAACAGTTTATTTTGAGTACCTGGCTTCTTGTTTTGCATTCAGGATCTTCCTTAATACCAAAGTACTAATCAATATTTGAATTACAGTGAAATCTTCCTGTTTAACTTCTGTGATGGCTGTTGCACTACTGTTTTAAAAAGACTGTGAAGGCATGGCTTGGCTAAAATTGGGGAGAGTTGCCCTCATGGATTTCTTTAAACCCCCCCCCCCCTTTCCCTACTTTTAATTCAACACTGCCATAATTCAAGACTGACAATTAATTTTCAAGAGTAATGATTGTGAGAGCTATAACTAATGGACACAGCCACCAGTCATCCTGTATTCTGACAAAGCCTTATTTCTGTCTAAAATATCCCCCCTCTACTATACCTTATTAAAATAAAATAAAAATCACTGCTTCATTTGGACCCCACTGTGTGCATCTATATTGTCATGAAGAGATACTGTTCCAGACGACAGATCTACCATACAGAGCTCCAAACTTAAAATTTCCATACGTGGAAGCAGTAGATGTGTATGTGCCAAGAGCTCAGCAACAGCTAATCCTCGTATTTTTCTTTAATACATTTTTGCTGTGTTTTCATGTGGTGGCTCACAATTACAAATTTAAAATTGCACAATGAAGACTAAGTTATACTAACTAAAACCAACAGCTACAATTAGAAACACTATTATCTAGTAATGCCCAGGGGTCAAATTTGTAAGCATCATTCACTGACATGCCCCTTGAAATACGTCTGTTTCTCCAGTTTCAAAGGCCTAGTGGGATGTGTTTGCATTAGCCTTTCTGCAGTTTGGTTCTTAGGCCTACAGTTGTAAAGGCCACTTGCTCCAGGGTGCAGAGGTTAATGCTTACTTGTGGAACTAGATAGATCCTGTATAGCAGGCATGTCCAACTTGCAAGCGACTGTGATCTACACCCACTATTAAAAAGCTTTGGGGGGGGGCCCAAAGTTGTTGATCTTTCTTTTTATTTTATTGGGGGGGGGAGATTGATAACCACGCGATCGACCAGGGACACCCCACGATTGACGGGTAGATCGCGATCGACCAGTTGGACGTGCCTGCTGTATAGCAGAGTGGAGAGCCTTTTAGGCCTAGGAGCCTAGAATCTAGATCTTTTATTTGCTCCACCCTGTGGATTAACTTTGACAGGCGGTTGTCCACAGGTGAGTTTGGTTGGAGGAAAATGGCCTTGTGGGCCAGATGAGGAGGACTGGTGGGTCAGATGGCCCATGGACCAGAGGTTCCCCACCCCTGCTATATATGTATGGAGGAGAGTTTTGTTTGGTCTTCATTTGTACCTCCCAGACTAATACACAGATTGGAACCCAATTAACCTATACATTTTACACTTCTTTTGCAATTGTTTCTTGGCTCAAAAAAATACAAAAAGTGTTAGAAATGCTCATTTTAGGACAAAACCTGTTTAGAAATTAATACATTGGGATAACGTACATTGTGGAAAAAAGCACATAATATATAACCATATTTCAGGGACTGGGAATTGTAATCCTAGGGGCCCAATCTGCCCCTCCAGCCCTCTTTGTCTGACCCCTTGGTATTCACCCTAGACCAAACTACTCACTATCCCTCCTTTACATCCACCTTGTGGGTGAAATGTATCCTTGAACTCTGTTAATGCCGCTTGGTTGCCTGGATAAAGGGTCTGTGTCAAGAAAGTAGCCTACTGTACAAAGGTAAAAGTTACATTTGCTGCTTTACCCACTTTTGCCTCTGACACTGCTCCATCTGTGACATCTCTGAAGGCTACTAAGATGGAACTGTGGCCTTCAGAAAACAGTTCCGCACCCTGTTGTATTTAAATACATTTCCCCCACCCCACTCCCATCAACTTAATGCAGAAACAAAACTGAATGGACTTATGAGTAAACACATGTAAAATTGGCACGGACCAGAAATAGACTGATCTATCCCTCTGACTATAAAAATACTGCCTTTCAAGATAATTCCTAGGAGTAAGCATTGGAGGCATTAACATTGCCAACCAATTTTCCTTCTGGAAAGTAAAATAATAATAATACCCTGACACACTATCTTAACAGTATTGCGTGGAGGGGGGAGAAGTCTTGGATTTGTTTCTGAAAATGCTTCAGTTGCAATATGTTCTGCTTTAAATTGAGAAGCTATCACAGAGACTCAGTGTTAAGCTCCTGAGGGGATTTGAATTTAAAAGGGAATCTTAAATTTTCATTCATGGTAGAAACAGTATGGGATTGTTTCTTATACCAGGTTCATCATGTGTCATGTTAAGGGAGACACTAGCAATTCTATCTTGGTGTATGTTTACACAAATGTTATAGTGGATCAGTGTATTTTAATAGACCACTGTATTTTAATACTTCGTTGGAAGCCGCCCAGAGTGGCTGGGGAAACCCAGCCAGATGAGCAGGGTATAAATATTATTATTATTATTATTATTATTATTATTATTATTATGTATTTCACTGGACCGGTGATATGAGTAAAGCTCTGCGGTAGAATTGTTGGCTGTGCCAGATAACCCTCCATGGCATAATGGCAGTACTTGTAGTTTTATTACTTGCTGGCTGCTTGGTTGGTCTAGGACAGGGTGATCCAATGCAGCCCTCAAGGCCTTTTTTGGCAGCCCTCAGCAACATTTGGAACCCTTGGGCTGCCTTTCCCAGAGCCAGCTAAGCGAGGCACTTAGCATTGGGAAGGAGGCTCTGAGAGGCTCCTAGAGACCTTCAGCCTCTTCCTCAAAGTGCTTTCCCAGCTTTGGCAAGGAAGTGGGAGGGCTCTAGGACCCTGCCCGGTGTCTTGTGCCTCCTTCCTAAAGCCTGGTGCCTTGCTTAGTTGGCTTTGAGAAGGTAGCACAAGGGCTGGGGGGTCAATTTTGGCCTTGCTTCCCACCCCCATGTGACAAGGCAGTGTGTGGCTCACAGGCTCTATGACAAAGTACTCTTGCGGCCCACTCGTTAGTAAAAGTTGAACCACCCTGGTCTAGAACAAGGGTGGAGAACCCTCGACCTGCAGGCTAACCTTGCCTTGTTGGGGAGGGGGGCAAGTTGGACCACAGGGCTATTTTCCTCAAACCATGCTCACCTGCCCACCAGCCAATATCACTGGCAACATTGACTGATGGGCAGGAGGACAGCAGCTAATCCTGCATTGGCAATGTGCCCTGTTCCCAGTAGGGAAAAGAATTGCACAGTCAAGGCAGCAGGATTTAATCCTTGCTCTTCCCCTGACAAGAGGAGATCAAAGCACCTATGTAGTGCTGTGTGAAACAGCTCCTGCACTTCTCCTGCATGTGGGTGGGGTATGTGTGGGAGGATGGGGAGAGATTTCTGTGATCTGTTTCAAACAGCACTTTTGAGAAGTACTTTAAAAGCCCCCATGCTCCTGTTGTAGCTGAAATTGGGCTGAAGGAGCTTCTGTAAAGGGCTTCTCAAAAGTGCTGTTTGAAGCATCCGTCCCCTTCTCACTTGCAAAGCCATGTGCTTTGCAGGTGGGTGGCCCCACTCACCTGTCAAATGTGGCCTGTAAGACAGATCCTGATAAGGACCTGGCCCATAGAGCCAAAAATGTTCCCTGCCTCTGCTCTAGGACCATGTGCAGTATTAACCACCTGTGCTATTTATTCTGTGATGGGGAGGGTAACAAGACTTGAGTGTTCCCGTTACAAACAATCCTTATTGTTTTTAGCTCTTAAGGTGATTAGATGCCTTGATTGTGACTGGTACTATTTTTACTCTATATGGTTGTTCTTACTTTAATGGTGAGGAATGCGGGTGGCGCTGTGGGTTAAACCACAGAGCCTAGGGCTTGCCGATCAGAAGGTCGGCGGTTCGAATCCCTGTGACGGGGTGAGCTCCCGTTGCTTGGTCCCTGCTCCTGCCCACCTAGCAGTTCGAAAGCACATTAAAGTGCAAGTAGATAAATAGGTACCGCTCCGGCGGGAAGGTAAACGGTGTTTCCGTGCACCAGAAGCGGCTTAGTCATGCTGGCCACATGACCCAGAAGCTGTATGCCGGCTCTCTCGGCCAGTAAAGCGAGATGAACGCCGCAACCCCAGAGTCGTCCACGACTGGACCTAATTGTCAGGGGTCCCTTTACCTTTTACTTTAATGTGAAATTAATTGTTTTAAATAAACTGTTGTACTTGGGTATTAGTCAAAATACAAGTCTCTACTAGCCAGGAGTCCTGAATGTTTTGAAATCCTTTGGTATTTAATTCTTGAATTGAAAAATTACGCCACCTTGCAGGTTATGAGCATGTGGAAATAGGTGAAACCTATTTCTGAATTACTAAATATCGCCTTTGCTCTTCCTCCCTTCGCTCCCTTTCTAAATCCTCCTTGTGTAAGTGTGGTGTGTAAGAAACATTTTGAATTGTAGTTTTCACACAAGGAAGGGTCTGTCAAAGTTTTCTATATTCTTGTACCATTATGTATTTCTAAATTAGCATCCTTTACAGAACAAAGGCCACTTTGATACATTTTGCATTCTGTAAGAATCCTTAAGTATCTATAGCTTGATTTGCCATTAAATGATCATATTTAGTATTAAAAATTCAATTTATTCAGTCAGTATTTACAATATTTACAAATTGAGTTTTCTTTTTAATTTTTAATTAGACCTATTGAAATTAAAGATAGCTGGCCATATCTATTTACTTCAGTGGGCCTACTCTGAGTAGGGAGCTTCAGTCCAATATATTAAAATATGTGGTAAGGGAAACCTAACTACATGAATTCAGATTCCTGGGCCTGATGAGCTGCACCCAAGGATATTAAAGCAGCTTGTAATCTCAGAGCCTTTGTCTACAAGCTTTGAGAATTTTTTGAGGACAGGCGAGGTCCTGATATGTGACCCCTTGGAGAATGCAAGGTTCTGCTGGATCGCCTAGCTTTCAGTATGATTATCTGTTCTATCCTTCTGAAACACCTAGCTGTGATGGACCAGCTGGCACTGTTAAGTGATGGTTTGATATCAGAAGTGGTGCAGGGTAACTCCTGTTAGACAGCTTGCTCACTAGTGTATGGTTTTCCACAGGTTTCTATTGATTTTTTCATTCTATTTTACCAGTCTGCCTGAAACCTAAGGGGGGAAGTTGCCTGGGGCTTTGCTTTGGAGTTCAGTATTGTCAGCTTATGAACGGCATCAAATTGTTATTTCCTCCTCATCACAAGCCAAGGCTGATATTCTGAATTAGTGTGCGATATAAGTAATGGGCTGGTTGAGGGTGAACAAAGTAACTTAATCCAGACAAGGCAGAAGTGCTTCTTGTCAATAGAATCAAAGATCAGGGCATTTGAGTTTAGCCCTTTAGGTAGGAGGTTATACTCTTCTCAAAAAATAGGCTTGCAGGAAACTTCTGGATTCCCTTCTCGACTTACCGGTAAATACTTCAGGCTTCAGCAGGTGCTTGGAGTGCTTAGGCCCAGGCCTACCTGAAGCACCATTTTCTTCCATATATCTGGACTTAAAATTATATTTTAATTAAAGCCTCAGCGCCTAGGGCTTGCCGATCGAAAGGTCGGCGGTTCGAATCCCCGCGGCGGGGTGCGCTCCCGCTGCTCGGTCCCAGCGCCTGCCAACCTAGCAGTTCGAAAGCACCCCCGGGGGCAAGTAGATAAATAGGTACCGCTTACCAGCGGGAAGGTAAACGGCGTTCCGTGTGCTGCGCTGGCTCGCCAGATGCAGCTTTGTCACGCTGGCCACGTGACCCGGAAGTGTCCCCGGACAGCGCTGGCCCCCGGCCTTTAGATGTGAGATGGGCGCACAAACCCCAGAGTCTGTCAAGACTGGCCCGTTCGGGCAGGGGTACCTTTACCTTTACCTTTAAAATTATATTCTTCCTCCACCTCTGACCCCTCCCAAACCAAAATTTTGAAGGCATATTGGAACAGTTAGTGTTTAATAGTTTTTATGTTTAGAAACTTTAACCTCAGAAGAATCTCTGCAGTAGATTAACTCTGAAATACTTTTGAACTGTCTCAGCATCCAGTTTCTGGATACACCAATTCAAAATGCCTTTAAGTGGTATTTGAACCATACTAATGTCTTCTGAAACAGTGACTTGTTCCTGACCCTCCCTTTGGAATACTTGTAAACAGGACCCAATTATTTCCTAGTCACCCATTCAGAGTACAGTGGTACCTCGGGTTACAGATGCTTCAGGTTACAGACTCCGCTAACCCAGAAATTGTACCTCGGGTTAAGAACTTTGCTTCAGGATGAGAACAGAAATTGCGCGGCAGCAGGAGGCCCCATTAGCTAAAGTGGTGCTTCAGGTTAAGAACGGACCCCTGGAACGAATTAAGTTCTTAACCCGAGGTACCACTGTACTTTATGTTGTACATTTGGTCACATATTTCTTTAAATCTTTCAGACTTTATCAGGGGTGTATTTCATACTGGTTATCTACACCACACTACAAAATATAGATAAAAAAATGTTCCCAAGTGTGTGTGGGATCATACTTAAGAAGTGCCAGTTGGCCGAGTTGATTCTCAAAGCCTTAATCACATTCATGATTGGCAAGGTAGCAGTAGTTCAAACATTCCTGCAGCTGCTAACCACTGTCTATACTTAGTAGCTTTCTCTGTTTAGCCAAGGTATAATTATTATAAAAGGCAATTATATGAATTCTCTGAATTGACTAAGATTAAAAATGGGCAGCTGCTATTCAAGGTCAAACAATGCCTTAATATATTACTTTAAGAGTAAGAACCACGGCTCTCTAAGGGACGCGGGTGGCGCTGTGAGTTAAACCACAGAGCCTAGGACTTGCTGATCAGAAGGTCGGCGGTTCGAATCCCCACGATGGGGTGAGCTCCCATTGCTCGGTCCCTGCTCCTGCCAACCTAGCAGTTCGAAAGCACATCAAAGTGCAAGTAGATAGATAGGTACTGCTCCAGCAGGAAGGTAAACGGTGTTTCCATGTGCTGCTCTGGTTCACCAGAAGCGGCTTAGTCATGCTGGCCACATGACCCGGAAGCTGTACGCCGGCTCCCTCGGCCAATAAAGCGAGATGAGCGCCGCAACCCCAGAGTCGGTCACGACTGGACCTAATGGTCAGGGGTCCCTTTACCTTGACCACGGCTCTCTAATTGTTGTGTATAGTGGCATTTGACTGCAGAGGTTTATATGTGTGTTTCTTGATCATTCATCTTGAATACAACAAGAGACAGTGGCGTAGCGTGGGTTGTCAGCACCCGGGGCAAGGCAAGTAATTTGCGCCCCCTAACCCATGGAGCGCGCCCCCCCAGATGTTGCGCCCGATGCAGACTGCACCCCCCACGCTACGCCACTGACAAGAGAAGAAATGTCATTCCAAATACTGATGCCCAGTGTGTGTGGTTGCCAGATTGGAGTGATGAGCAGCCACCTAATTATTGCAACCAGTGTGAGCAAGTCTGGTTAGAGACCCTGAGAAATGGGAACAACATTTATACCATCAAAAAGGAAAGGGAAATTGCCAAAGGGACTTGCTGTCTGTTTTAACATGTTAAAAAGGTTAGAAATGAAAACTTGAAGCTAGTATGGATATAATACTGGCCACAGGCTTTTGTGCTTCCCTCTCCCACAGATCCTTCTCTCCTACTTTTCTTGGTTTGTCTGACCATAACAGTTGTTTTTTTTATATATATATAAAATTTTTATTGGGTTTTCACAGTTTATATAAACACACACAATACACAACACAGACACACAAACACAAAGACAAACATACATAATTTCAAATCCTTAATTTTTTAACCACTTCCCCTGACTTCCCCACACCTCCCCTTCTTGCATCCTAATTCCAATAGTTAACTCAGCAAGTTCTTATCTCCAACTTTTACCTTATTAATATTTTACTTAATTCTTCTTAATTAACCAAAATTAACTTATAAACCTCAATTAAACCACAATACTCATCATTTACGTCCTTTTCTAAGGTCGACCCAAATTCCCTTCCACCAATTTCCCGATTTTTATATTAATTACAAAACATACTAACAGAAAACAACATATAATTGTACACCCTTTGGATTCCAAAACTCTCACCCCCCCCCTTTCCCGGTTTCGATCCCCAAAGAATATCCATCAGTCTATCAGTTCTCAGCCTGGATCCCCCACGTCCGAGGCCCTCAGATCTCTCACAGTCCCTCTCTGCCGGTTTTGTTGGTAGTCCTATATGTTGGTCATCGAGTCTCGGAGAAGCTCTGTCCCAGTAGGGTCTATGTTTCTTCCAACCAGACCTCCATATTCAAAAGTGGAGCCCAAATCATGTTTCTTAATCCTTTTAAGTCCAAGTGTCCCAAATGTCCCAAAAGCTCCAACTTTCGTCTTAATCAAATTTGTAATCCATAGGTCTTCCGATCTCCCCATGGGGAGATCTCTCCAATCTTCATTCTCAAATTCAAACCAAATTCTCATCATCCAGGTCTTGTTTTCCTTGTAATCTATTTTTACAGGCCTCTGGTTGTCCTTTTTCACCTTCGGCATTTCAGCTCCTCCTTCCCACTCCTCTGAATCAGCACATATCTCTTCTTGTTCAGCTGCAAAATTTTCTTGAGTCAAGTCCATAACAGTTGTTGTTCTTGTTATTATTTATTAATTTATGTACTGCTTACATGCCAAAATGGCTTCTAAGTGGTTCACAAGTAAATACACAATAAAACAAGTACATCAAAACATTACAAACATCCATAATTAAAATTTATAGTAAAACAAGTCAATCAGAAATCATAATAATTAAAATAGTTAAAAGAATGATGAAAACAATTGGATCAGGCGGTATGTATGCCTAACAGATGTCTTCAAGAGCAGGTGGAATGTCTCTATGGATGGAGCCTCCTGTATTTCAGCAGGAAGGGCATTCCATAACATTGGTGCCTCCCTGCCCCCCCAAAAGCCTGCCCTAATGTTACCACAAGCCAGTGATCATCAGACTTCATTACTGTGGTGTGTGGGTTGGCCAGAGTTTGTCTAGTGTTAACTAAGAATTGCTTCCAAACCATGCTTTGTACCTCCTCCTCAAATTGTAAACTCCTCCTCCAATTTGTTTGGAGGCAACTTTTGGGCTGTACAATTGAAGTTTGCTGAATTCCGACATGTGGTAAAAAATAACAAACCAGGAAAGGGATATTCTAGATTCTCTACACTAGCCTTGCCCAACTTGGTGCACTCAATATATTTTGGACTACAGCTCCCATTAGCCTCAGTCAGTGTGGCCATTCTAGTTGCGACTGATTGGAGTTGTAGTCCAAAATATTGGAAAGAGTCAGGCTGGGGAAGGCTGCTTTGAGCCATAGTCTGAAGAACTGGGAACTACATTTGAACAATAGATCTCTAACTATAGCTTACAGGAAATGGGAACCAGCCTTTTGAAAGTGTTCTCCTTTCCCTCTATAGAGCAAATTTCCACCTTGTCTACAGTGGGCATGAAGGTAGATGGTTTACTTACTTAATTATAGTTAAGGGTGAGAGAAGGGCAGTTTTGCTCCAGGAAGGAGAAGGGTTGGAGAGGAGAAGTTTTGAGAGGCTGGCCACCAGTTTCCTTATTTTGTTTAGTAGAGAGCCATCAATACATCTGCACTAACCCACCCTGTTGATGCTATGATTATTTGGTTACTTTAGTAACTGTTAAGACAGTTTCACTTGAGAGATGAAAATTAATTTTTACCTTCCTCTTTAAAGACTATTGATATCAACAAGTGCAGTAAACCAATAAATAAAATAAAAAATATTAATAAAATGGACTTGGCCAACTTATTAGCTAATTCTTTTGTTGTTGTTGTTGCTGTTGCTAGTGGTCTTGTGCTACTATTAGTGACAGATTTTGACTTGCTTTGTGCTGTTCCTAGTTACTTACTAATCCTGTAATTGTGAGCTTAACCTACTGTAAATTCACATAACCTGTAAATCTTAATGGTAGAATTTTTGATGAAAGTAATGTTTATATTTTCTTACATTGAGGGGACTTTTTCCAAAGAGGCAGTTTTAAAACATTTAAAATACTCCCCCCCCCCATAATAATAATAATGTGCATTGTGGTTTTCAACTTTTCTCTCTTTCCCCTCTTTTAATTTTAGGAACATCATCTCCAGCGGGCCATTTCAGCACAGCAGGTATATGGCGAGAAGAGGGATAATATGGTTATACCAGTCCCGGAAGCGGAAAGTAATATTGCTTATTATGAATCTATATACCCTGGGGAATTTAAGATGCCAAAGCAGCTTATTCACATACAGCGTGAGTATATCTTTACATCTAAACTCCACTGGTGACTCTTGTTTGGGTTTCTTGGGCAGTGCCATCCTTAATCTTGTTTTGTGGAAAAGTAACTTTGTGAGTTGGTAGTTTCAAGATGACAAAAGGTGCCGTGACACCTTGAAATTTACTTTCTCAAAACAGTGTTAATACTTTACGTTTTTATTACATAATATTGCATACTAAAATAATTTGGCAGAAACTAGAAAATTTAAATAGTGACTGTAGTAAAGGTAAACAATTTTCATACAGTGGTACCTCGGTTTTTGAACTTAATCTGTTCTGGAAGACCGTTCGAGTTCTGAAACGTTCAAAAACCGAAAACTCAATAGCCAACAGCTAGGCCTCAGGATCTTGCGCTCAGCAGAAGCCGTGTAGCACATTTGACTTCCGAGGCATGTTTGAAAACTGAAGCATCTACTTCTGGTTTTACGCCATTTGAAAACCAAAATGTTTGTCAGCGAAGATGTTCGAAAACTGAGGTACCACTGTACTTGCAAGAAAGTATTATCATGTCTGGTCACAGAAGACAGTGCAGGAGAATGAGAAATGTCATATAGGAGTGGAGCTACTTCATAACTGGCATCTTATAAATGAACTAGAATATAGCATAAATGAATATAGCATCTAGATCAAGGGAAGTAATAGTGCCACTGTATTCTGCTCTGTTCAGACCTCACCTGGAGTACTGTGTCCAGTTCTGGGCACCACAGTTCAAGAAGGACACTGACAAACTGGAACGTGTCCAGAGGAGGGCAACCAAAATGGTCAAAGGCCTGGAAACGATGCCTTATGATAGCCATGTTCAAATATATAAAAGGATGTAATATAGAGGAGGGAGAAAGGTTGTTTTCTGCTGCTCCAGAGAAGCGGATACGGAGCAATGGATCCAAACTACAAGAAAGAAGATTCCACCTAAACATTAGGAAGAACTTCCTGACAGTAAGAGCTGTTCGACAGTGGAATTTGCTGCCAAGGAGTGTGGTGGAGTCTCCTTCTTTGGAGGTCTTTAAGCAGAGGCTTGACAACCATATGTCAGGAGTGCTCTGATGGTGTTTCCTGCTTGGCAGGGGGTTGGACTCGATGGCCCTTGTGGTCTCTTCCAACTCTATGATTCTATGAACTGTTGAGAAACCTAGGCTAGGGTGAGGGTTCCCAGCATTGATTATGCCCACTTCTGTTTTACATTCCCATTTGATTTTGGGTGCAGTGGTTGGCGTTGTAACAGGTGTCTCAAGTTTACCTTGGTTTGGAGTGAATAATCTGGTATTGAATCCAGGCAAAACTAAAGCTGTATTGGGGGTGGGGTAAGTGATCTTGAAGAGATATGTATAGTTGTAATTGATGCACTAAATTGCTCTGAAAGAGCAAGTCTGTTTCCCTGGTAGTGCTTTTGGCCAGAGAATCCATTTTCATTGATATCTCTCATGCTGACTGCATCTCTTCCCCAAAGCAGGATTAATTGCTGTTCTTTACTCAGTGGAGTTTCTTCTGATTGTTCAGCAACCATAGCTAGTACAGAATGTTGTGGCTTCAATCCTTTGTGGGGCAGACCAATGATATATAATCTTGTTTTCCTGTAGATTGATACACCCTGTGCCTTCTGTAATAATAAATTTCCAGGCTTCACTGGAAAAAGATTTGGGTTTGTGGGGTGGGTGGGTGGGATTAATTGAATGGTTGTTATATTTGTCTTAACTTTACTGTAGGTATCTGAAATTAGGGTGTTTCGTCTGTTAGCACAACTACAGTGGTTTCCAGAAAAGTAGCATGTTTGTTCTGCCTAAACCTACCACTGTGTTTCTAAGGAACCCTAATGTGGTGTTTCTTTTTCATCTTGGAAACAAACTATTGACCACCTCTGTGAGTGTGTGTGATTCAACTATGGTTAATAGAGTAGAGTTTACCACCACCATACACAGACGTGTCATTAGTTGTTTAGCTTCTACTACTATAGGGGCAGGCAACCAGTGAGCTGGGAATTTTCCATTTGGCTTCCAGCATAACTTTATAGTCTCAAGAATGCAGTATAACTCCTTTTTTGCTTCTGACTTGGAGAAAGTATCTAGAGTTCAGAGTATCATACTTAAAATGATGCAGATAATCAGCTCTTTGTGCCTAATTGATACAGTGGGTGAAGTCCACATTACAAGACCATTACAATGCCTATAGTCATTTTGGGATACGGTTTTAATTAAAACTTAGTATAACCTGACAAGCAAGTAAGCCAGTTATCCTAAGTCGACATTGTCAGGACACGGTAAAGAAAATGATGGTAGTATTCCATGTTACAGGAACATGTATGCAGATTTCTAAATTAAAATTGACCTTTAAAGAGGATATTTATTTTAACTTGGTCTCTGTAAAAACCAGTACTTAAACTGAACTAATCTCTTTTTAAAGCTGCTGTAACATTATGTTCAGATATAACAATATGATGGCTAACAACTGCATGAGCAAACCTAGGTCCCTCTCTCATAGCCACAGCTGAGTATGGAAGGGCCATAGCTTAATAGGAAACCACAGGCTTTGCTTTCAAAATGTTCCCGTGTCAGTTAGTGGCATCTCCAGGCAGAGCTAAGAAAGACTTCTGTCTGAATCCTCTGTGAGTTGCAGCCATTCACTCTGTCATTGATTACAGTAAAGAGCTAAATGGAATAATGGTTTGACCATGGTATAAGGTATATCATAAAACATTTTCATTCAAACTGGAATTGTGACTTAACACTAACTGATTAGCTTCAGTGGGCCAGCGTTTGAAACTAATCATAATCATTTTAAACCTAGATATGGGAGAAGTGAGGGTGAAGTGTAGGCCTGGAAGGAAACAAGGCTTGTTCATGTGATGCTGAACTATGCTTGAGTATTACATCCAAATTTGGCCAATGTCCAAATAGCTGTCTGCCCTGCCTTACCTCTTTCTCCCCAGAACACCTGAGAACAAAAGCATAAAACATACTTTTCCCCCTCCAGCTTTTAGTTTGGATGCAGAGCAGCCAGATTATGACTTGGATTCCGAAGATGAGGCCTTTGTGAATAAGCTGAAGAAAAAGATTGATATTTCTCCTTTGCAATTTGAAGAAATGATAGATCGGCTGGAAAAAGGCAGTGGTCAGCAGGTACAGCATTGTTTTAGATACTTGAAAGCATTTATATGGGTTTGCTAGAAAATTTTGAATTTAAAAGAAAATCTTAAGCAAATTTGCATATGTTAATTTTCAACTGAAAATGTTTAGCTTACATCAGAAAATTTTCTTATGTTCTAGAGCAGGGTTGGGAAACCTGATGCCTTCCAGATGTTGTTAAACCAGTTCTCAGCATCCCCAACTATTATCTTTAGTGACTGGGGCTGCTGGGCATTGGAGTCCCAACAGCTTCTGGAGGGTAAGTTTCCCATCCCTGCCCTGTTTGTTTTACTTGTATTTATTAAACATAACTAAAAACGTTGAATCTGAGAAACTTGCCTAATACTGCATTTACATTTGACATATATTCATTGTTACTAATGAGCATATGGGTTGTATCCAACAAAGTTCTTCTTAGAGAAACCCAATAGATGGATTCATCTAATCTAGGCCCGTTAATTTTAATCTCATTGGGTCTACTCGGAGTAGAGCTAACATTGCATGCAACTCTATGAAATGAAAATGTTTTCTATATAAAAAGTAAAGTAGTGGGGAAATGCCGGCTCCACATCACTGTTTGAAACTGTTGCAACTGTTGCAAAATAAATAAATGTACAAAAGTGACACACTTGTGTTTTACTTTTAGCCAGTCAGCCTGCAGGAGGCCAAGCTACTCTTGAAAGAAGATGATGAACTGATTAGAGAAGTATATGAGTACTGGATTAAAAAGAGGAAAAACTGTCGAGGTCCGTCTCTTATCCCAGCAGTAAAACAGGAGAAGCGTGATGGTTCCAGCACAAATGATCCTTACGTTGCATTTAGAAGGCGAACAGAAAAGATGCAGACTCGTAAAGTGAGTGTGTTTATATTTATATGAATTCTTTGAACAGGTACACTATTTAGAGCTTGCCTCTGCAAGAGGAATAAGGATAATGGATTGTGTTATGGTCCAGAAGAGTTTGTGTTTATAAAAATGCAGGTGTCCGTGTGGTCTGTGTGACTATTTATTTCTTTTGCAGAATCGGAAAAATGATGAGGCATCATATGAAAAGATGCTTAAGCTGCGTCGGGATTTGAGTCGTGCAGTAACAATTCTAGAGATGATAAAGAGACGGGAAAAAAGTAAGAGGGAGTTACTGCATTTAACACTGGAAATTATGGAAAAGAGGTAAAGAATTAATGTCTATTGAAATATTTTTTAAAAAGTATTGTTAATGTTACTATTAAATACAAAGAATAGAGATAATGTTCTATTTATTTTGCTCAGATTTTTTAACCGACTGCAGTCCTAACTTTACTTACTTGGGAGTAAGCTCCATTGAAAACAAGAGGACTTACTTTCAAGTAGACATGGTTAGGACCGCACTGCAATATTGTAAAGGTCTGACTCTGTCATAGGGTAGGCAGCTTTCTCTGTATGGAAGGTCTCCTTAAATGCAGCTCTTTTTTGCATGTTCACTACTTGTATCTTAGTACAGTAGTTATTTAACATTGTGAATCTGGTACAGTGGTGCCTCGCAAGACGAAATTAATCCGTTCCCCGAGTCTCTTCGTCTTGCGGTTTTTTCGTCTTGCGAGGCATTCGTCTTGTGAGGTACCTCTGTAGTGAACATCACTTCTAGTCACAAAGCAATGCCGTATTTTCATGAGAGCCTATCTGCCGTATTGGAGTAACTGCATGACAAATGTATTCATCAGTTGGTTACAATTTCACTTGGATGGAATGCTGATGTTTCTACCTAGAACCAGTCAAAATTAATGAGCTCTCGTTTTACAAGTTGAGAAATAACGTGGGCTTACAAATCATAAACTTGTGGCATCATGCATCCTGGCATTTTTCCCAGTTATGGCTCTCAGTGTGTAAAAACATAGCTGCTTCTTAGATCGCTTGCTCCAGTTCACATGCTTTTAGTTTGATATCTTTGATAAGTCTTTGAGGGGGCAAGTTTAACAAATTGTCACTGACCCCGATTCAATCCTGACAACTCCAGTTAGGGCTAGGAAATATTCCTGACGAGAAACAGTCGCAAGCTTCTGCCAGGCAGAACAAGCATTACTAGATGGACCAATAGTCAGACTTTGTATAAGGCAGGTTCCTATCTTTTTGAAGGGACGCGGGTGGCGCTGTGGGCTAAAGCCTCAGCGCCTAGGGCTTGCCGATCGGAAGGTCGGCGGTTCGAATCCCCGCGGCGGGGTGCGCTCCCGCTGCTCGGTCCCAGCGCCTGCCAACCTAGCAGTTCGAAAGCACCCCTGGGGGCAAGTAGATAAATAGGTACCGCTTACCAGCGGGAAGGTAAACGGCGTTCCGTGTGCGGCTCTGGCTCGCCAGAGCAGCGTTGTCACGCTGGCCACGTGACCCGGAAGTGTCTGCGGACAGCGCTGGCCCCCGGCCTATAGATGTGAGATGGGCGCACAAACCCCAGAGTCTGGCAAGACTGGCCCGTTCGGGCAGGGGTACCTTTACCTTTACCTTTTATCTTTTTGAAGCACACCTTTTGTAAGTTTGACACTGAGGCAAGCACAAGGCAGGTGTCTAGAAAAATACTTCTTTTAAAAATCACAGCATAAGTTGCTCCCTACTATTCATTTGTTGATGGATGAGAGGCTGAGGTGAAGGCAGTACAGTGGTACCTCGAGTTACAAACACCTCAGGTTACAAACTCCGCTAACCTGGAAGAGTTACCTCAAGTTGAGAAGTTTGCCTCAGGATGAGAATGGAAATCGTGTGCTGGCAGAACAAATTAAGTTCGTAACTGGAGGTACCATTGTATTGTGAAAAAGAGAGAGGGGCAAGGGGGATTTGAGTCTGGCATGTCTTAAATATTGGTGATTTATTGAAAACTTCAGGAAAATATATTAAATTTTGTAATGGTAGCACTTGAAATGGGCTATTCTCAGTGTTAAAGGGATTCAGTTTGTTGCATGGTATCCGTTGTAGAAATTTGTGGCATCAATTGAGAAAAACCACCATGTCATAATCTGCTTTTCTTGAACTAATCCAGTGATGTTGGCTGCGTAGATAATACTGACTCAAAATCAGTACTTGCCACCTAATTCCCACACTTCTAATCTATTTGCTGAAATCGTGACTTAAGAATTTTGGAAGCTGTTGTAGTTTTCTATAACAGCTTTCCCCAACCTGGCGCCCTGTAAGGTTTTGGCCTACAATTCCCCATGAGCCTCAGCCAGCATGGCCAATAGGTGTCGTCCAAAACATATTGAGAGCAACAGGTTGAGGAAGGCTATAGGACTATTTTGTGTGTGTAAGATGAAATAATATCTGTATTTACTGGATAATAAAGGATTTAACGAAGTGTAGGCATAAATATTAAAGTATTAAATGCTTAAAAAGAATTATAGCAGCTTTTTTATAATTTTCAGATATAATTTGGGCGATTATAATGGCGAGATCGTGTCTGAGGTAATGGCCCAGCGGCAGCCCGTGAAGCCAACCTATGCTATTCCCGTTGTTCCTGTTCCTAATAGCACTCAGTTTAAACACCAAGAAAGTATGGAACTGAAGGAATTCAAAGTCAACAAGGTGATTAAATCTTTGAAGATATATGTACTTATTCAGCTTTTTAAAATGGGGCCAAAATGTTTAGAGTCCCAAGTCTAGAAGTATCCTAGATAAGTGTAAAGTAAATTTAATAAAAATTTATCATTCCAATTTTATTATATTTTGGTTGCCCAGACATTTTTTTTTTTTTTTTTTTGCCTTTTCTTAATGGGTTATCTGTTTTCTCCTTGCAGCAAGAGAAAGCGGACATTATACGACCCAAAAGAAAGTATGAGAAGAAGCCCAAAGTTGTACCTTCCTCGGCTACTGCTGCTACTCAACAGACAACTCCTGCTGCACTGCCAGTCTTCAATGCTAAAGATATGAATCAATATGACTTTCCCAGCTCTGATGAGGAACCGCTTTCCCAAGTATGACTTTCATATTTTCGACTGTAATCCTATAATCACTTACATGGGACTAAGCCAAGCCCACTGAATTCAGTGGGACTTAATTCTGAATAGAGATCTTTAGAATTGTGCTATAGTTAGGGGAGGAAAGAAAATTGTGCCCTCAGATTCTTACCTGTGTTCTCTTCCTGTATGTTCAAAGGTCTTATCTGGTTCTTCTGAAGCTGAGGAAGAAAATGATCCTGATGGTCCATTTGCTTTCCGTAGGAAAGCAGGCTGTCAGTATTATGCTGTAAGTTTTGAGTTTCTACAAACAAATAATACTGATATTAACAATGAAAGTAACATTCTAAAATATTTGTTCTCAAATTTTTCTCTTCAAGCCTCATGTAGACCAAACTGGTGACTGGCCGTGGAGTACTCCTAAAGGGGGAACGTTAGGAGATGAGCGTTACAGATATTGCTTAACAACCCTTACTATACCCCAGCGGTGCATTGGGTTTTCACGTAGACGGGTTGGACGTGGTGGAAGGTAGGCTTATTTATCTTTAATGTGGTTAACATAAAGTTTCAATAGGTATCGGTGAGAAGTTGAAAGGCTTGGATTTTTGTACTTACTTGAAAAACTAACTAGCCCTTAAAGGATTTTTTTTACCTTTACATATACCTTGGTTAAGATAATTCTCTAAATCATCTGCTGCAGGAAAGTTTGGAAGCATTTGAGCAATGGAAGTATTGAGATGGGAAAGAGGAGTCCACAAGTTATTGTCTGGCCTTGATTGCTAACCAAGCAGTCTAGACTCCTCTTTCAGCACTTCAGGAGAAGGGGCTGGTGTGTCAACAGCGCTCATTAAAGTAAGCTTGGGATACACTCAGAAGTTATGAGAAAATTTTCTTGCTACTTCCAGCTGTCCCTAAGCACAGCATGAGATGAGAGTCTGATTCTCTTTTCAGGAAATTAATTCAGCTGGTGCTTTACTGTACAATACTTAAGAGTTGAGAGATTGTTGCTGCCTTGGAGTACGTCTGTTGCTGATGCGCCCTTCCTCAAGTCTTTTCCCATGTACCCAAATATTGGGGGGTAATAGACTTTGTCTCTCTTGACTAGGCAGGCAGAAAACACCAGCCTACTCTCTTCAAGTGCTTAAGGAGTGGGGGCTCTCATTTGATAGAAATAATTGCTTTCTTGGTGGGGGAAAATGATCCTCATTTGTGAATGCAAATATTCTTCTCTACCAGTGGTGGGCTGGCATGCTCTGTAAATCTTGCAACATGTCACAGGCAATGAAGATAAAAATATTTCAACCATCAGCCAAACCTGAAGTGAAGTCACTTAATCTGCAGGCAGTCGAGCTTGGTCTAAAACTGGTGAAATATGTGCATATTTTCTTTAATATAAAAAATGATGAACAAACAGCTATATTTTCAAGCATGCTTGGTTTTTTTCTTATTCTTTGCACAGGCCTAAGCCATAATGTTAAACCATGGTTTAACATAAACAAGGCTTGAGTAACACTAGGCTTACAGGCTATTCCTTCCCCCATACTTCTATTCCCTGCCCCCAATCATGGTTTGAGGAAAGCCGTGGTCTGTCGTTGCATCTAAACAGATTCATTTGCCAAAAACTGTTATCAGGAAGCAGAAAATTGTTTGCAGTGAGATTCTCCAGCTTGTTCACATAGTGCCAAATCATGGCTTGGCATTGTATTGGAACAAGCTCTTCATTGTTGGTTTGAAGTGCAACTATAGGCTGTCTAAAATTATTAACTTAATTTGTTCCTTTGCTTCCTTTTCTGTTTTGCCTGTTCAGTTCCTAATCAAATGTAAATATGTCTTTAAAAGACACTGTATCCTCATCTTTGCCCATTCAGAATTCTGTAGATCTGCCAGTGCTTTTAATTGTAATTTTACAGTAATTTCTTAAAGATTTCTGTAAGGCATTGTGGAAAACCTGATAGCAAAAGGGTGATCCAGCAACTACATTAAAAATACTTTATTACAAATAGAAGTGACATGTTGAAATAAGTTATTTTATCACATTGACTTTATTTCTTTAATAATAACTTAAGTCTTTATGCTGACTTGCTCTTTCACATATGGCCCTTAACACAATTCTTTATGCTTCAAATGTTGGAGGTCTTCTGAGTTAACAGTTGATTTGGAAAGTTTTGTGGCAAGATTCTCAAATTTTTGTTTCTGCTTCTTTTCCCCCAATGTGGCTGATATAAAAAGGGGTTGGGTTGTAAATGTCACTTCAGCTTGTATGCTATAAAAACAACAATCTTCCCATTTTTAGGGTGCTACTGGACCGAGCCTATTCGGAGAACAACAGTGCATTTTGCCAGCTGGATTCAGAAATGCTTTCTTCACAACTACACTCGTCAATCAATCAATTTGCCAATACCTCAGAAACAAATACCTCGGACAGATCTTTCTCTAAAGACCTCAGTCAAATACTAGTCAATATCAAATCATGTAGATGGCGGCATTTTAGGCCTCGGACACCATCCCTACATGACAGTGACAATGATGAACTTTCCTATAGGAAATTACACAGGAGTGTAAATCGAACTGGCACAGCACAACCCGGAACCCAGACATGCAGTACCTCTATACAAAGTAAAAGTAGCAGTGGTTCAGCACACTTTGGTATGTTGATTTTGACAAACTTAATACTAAAATTGTCTTTGGCAAAGATGATCCAACTTTTTAGCTCCTCCATGTCTTTCTCAGCTATTAATTATAGTTTACATTGTGCACTTAAGTGCAGTTGCTGAAATTCTCAGCAGCATAAAGTCTGACAAATCTCTCCTTCCATGCAGAATTAATTTTGTTATGACTATTTGACATTCTTTATTGATTTCAGCAATTTAGCTTGCTTTTTGGTGGGGATTCTCAAGATGGGATACAAAATTAAGAATTAAAATGTAGCATAAGAAAACAGCAAAACCTGAAAGATGGGGGCAGTTTAAAACCAGAGAGCCAGCATTATCCATGAAACAGCTAACCATGAAAAGATCTGCCTACAAACATTCTTAACTTTGACTGAAAAGTTCAACACTCTCAAATATTTTTAGTCTACCAGTAAAAAATAATAATTTGGTAGTAGCTATTAGCCTAATAGACAGTGATGCCATAACACCTGCTGTACCAGATCTTAAGGAAATCATCAAATTGTACAAAAAGAAAATTACTCCCCTGAATTAACACATGTGGTATACTGAAGCTTAAACTTTGAAGTCCACTGTTTAGACTAACAGGTATACAACTTAAGTAAATCAGTACTATCAGTAAGTCAAATAAAAATTGTTTTTCCAAAATGTACACTTGTACCAGGTGAACAGCTTGAAGATACTGCTTGCATCCTATTCAAATAGCTGTCCTACAGAATGATTTCTGGAAGTAGTTGCCAGAATTGAAGATTTACTGATTAACTGTGTAACTTGCAAATAGATAATAGCTGTGGAATGTTTATGGTGTGATCATAGTATACTTGTCCCTTTCTGATACAAGACTCCCAGAAGTCAACTATGGTATTTAACCTCTGTTGAACTCTTCAGTAGCAATGCATGTTTGTCTCTTTGGGAAAAAAACAGCACTCTACCATTGTGGAATAAAAGAATATCAACAATGTTGTCCCTAGCAATTTTATTAAGATATTTGATGATCTAATTACATTAGTCATTCATGGCATTTATCATCAATATTTATTATCTCTGTAGTCATTCAAAGTAGTGTTGGACCTAGATAAAGTTTTATTAGTGGTTTCCTTATTCCATTAGGGCCATGTTATTATCCATTCTAATAGTGAAAAGAGTTTGTCGTGCAAATATGGTCCCAAATATGTACTTGTGTGGTTATTGCAGCATAGTATTGGGCTATCACCTTGTGACCTACCAAACCAAATGTACCCCAACAGCCATGTCTTACTATTCATAAGCAGCAACATCAGGATTTGGTGGGCTGTGCATGTTAGTTTTGATGAGTCAGTCACAAATTGTACTGGGCTGTTTTAAGAGAACCAAATTATGTACAGGCAGTGACTGTTTTAGGTGTGTCCAAATGATGTGTGGGTACTTTTCGACCTGGGAGAGGGCAGAACGGGAGCAGGACATGCTTATGCCCGCTCTGCTGACATGCACAGGGCCAGGAACGGAACCCATGTGCAAAATGGTTGTCACCTGTACAATGTGCAGGACCAGGTTCATCATACCTGGAATACCAATCTCTGTTATACTTAGCATTATGCCTGTGGCATTCCTTTGCTTTTTAAGGTTCACTGAGCAAATCATAAGTGTGCAAAAGTATATAGTATTAAAGTATATAGTATTAAAAGGAAATGATTTCCAGCCATAGAAATTAACTGTGTCCTTGGGTAGTTGCTGGAAATCTTTATAGTTGTCTACTTACCAGTGTGGTGTAGCCAGTGTGGTGTAGTGGTTAAGAGCGGTAGTCACGTAATCTGGGAAACCGGGTTCGCGTCTCCGCTCCTCCACATGCAGCTGCTGGGTGACCTTGGGCCAGTCACACTTCTGTGAAGTCTCTCAGCCCCACTCACCTCACAGAGTGTTTGTTGTGGGGGAGGAAGGGAAAGGAGAATGTTAGCCGCTTTGAGACTCCTGAAGGGGAGTGAAAGGCGGGATATCAAATCCAAACTCTTCTTCTTCTTCTTCTTCAAACGTTAGCACCCAGTTGAATAAATATTTAGTCTTGCCATACCTTTGACTGTAGTTGTAACCAGTGGCTCTGATTTGCCCAAGCAATAGTTGCATATATTTACTGCTGCAAAATTTTAAATCTAAAAGTTGACAGTAAGGTCTGAGGTTCTTTGAAGTCTTAAGATAAATGTTATCTAAGAATGATTCATAGGTGGATTTTTGAGGTTGGTACAGTTGGCTGGCTTTGATGCAGCACCATAGCCATGGTTTGATCATTGAGTCTAAGTCTTGGACTTGTTAACTCTTCGCTCCACCCCACCCCCTGCCGTATTCATTTATTTTTCTTCCTAAAAACTCTGTTTATATTCTCCGTATTATGTTACCTTTAGTTTTCACAGCCATGAACCCTTCTGAAATAGCCAAATATGCAAAGAGATTCAGGGCAGCCTTTCAGGAATACGGTGTGCATTGAGCTCTCTGCAGTTTAGCTTCTTAACTGAAGCTTAGCTAACACTATAGTCGGTGACAAATAGTAAAAACCATGATGATTGATGGGTAAACCTCCTTTGCCCTTGCAACTCTATGCTTGTGCTTTGATCATTTCCTAAGAAGGTTTTGATTGAGAAGAGAGCATTTGTTGACAAGTAAAGAGTTACTTGGGTTGTATTTTTGTTTAGAGTGCTGGTTAGAAAAAATTAGCACTATAGAAATTTTGTAGAATAAGGGAAGAAGCTTGTCAGGCCACTGCAGTAACCTGTATAGATAAGGACAGCTTCACCGTTGCATTCTAGACTTGTTTCAGTTCAGCCTAAGGTGGCACACTTGCTGACCAGACAATCTGCCATGGTAGAGAACAAATCAGCATGATGAGTTGGGGATACTTCCTACTAATCTAATTGTGTGGGAGTCTGTGTTCTCTGTAGCAGTGATGATGTTGGATTTAAGAGTGGATCTGCTTAGCTTCAGAATGAGACAGAATTCCTAATAATCTGTCAGTTATACTTTTATGGATTGTTACTAATGTACAATAAATGGAAAATTTATGAATACATATAATAAATGGAAGTTGAGCTATAATCATTAAAAATGAGAAGCTATCTCTCACTAGAGTTCAGACTACTACTACTGTCTTGGAAATTTTGTGTTTAAATGAGAAACATCGGCTGTATGTTGAGAAGTACAGCCCAAGTTTCATAACCACTTAACTTTTGTAATATGGAAAGTAAGGATGGAGAAATAATTTATTCATTAAACTTTTCACAGCAGAGCAACGCAACACGCTTGCAGATCAGAAGACAACTCCCAAACAGATAATGTACTTATCCAGATTTTGAAATGCAGTTCTGATGCCCACAAACTTAGTTTGCAGGGGGGGGGGGAGTCTAAAAAAATATGTACTGAGTTTTTAGTGTTCTTCCAAAATATCTGCACAAAGTGAGATAGGACAAACCTGTTCTTAAAGTCCCAGAAAAACTGAAGCAGAACAAAATTAGGCTGCTCAGTCTTTTTATTAATGTATCATGTGACAACAGAGCACTATGAAGGGAAAGTTTTTAAGTAAAAGGATGTGCATGTTATGTAGCTATGCATTGAAGGCCAGGTGCCTTTTTTACTATATCATTTATTGTGTTTTACATCAAACTATGAATATTTTAAGTTTTTCATTTAAAAATCTTGAAGTTATGCTGAATTCTTATAGGAAATAGCAATGTCAGACATTAAACACACATTAAACACTTCTGGTCTTGTACTAGTTAGTGCCTCTTGTGACCTTGGCATAAAGCTCCCGTCGTTCAGTTCCAGCTTCTGCCCACCTAGCAGTTCGAAAGCACCCCCAAGTGCAAGTAGATAAATAGGTACCGCTTCATAGCAGGAAGGTAAACGGCGTTTCCGTGTGCTGCGCTGGTGCTGGCTCGCCAGAGCAGCTTCGTCACGCTGGCCACGTGACCCGGAAGTGTCTCCGGACAGCGCTGGCCCCCGGCCTCTTAAGTGAGATGGGCGCACAACCCTAGAGTCGGACATGACTGGCCCGTACGGGCAGGGGTACCTTTACCTTTATTGTAAGGCTGGCGTGCCTTTTAAATCAAACACATGAACAAGTTTATAATTTCATTGGGTTGATAGAATAGAAGTGAAAATCTTTGAATTTGGGGTGGTTTTTCAGGCACTTATAACCTATTTTGTATAGGCTAAATGACTTCCCCCATCCCATTTGTCCGGTAGCCTAATACATGGGTTTTTTGCCAGTAAGTGGCCTTTCAGAGGAATGTTAGGAAAGTAAAAACTTGTGTAGAGCTTTGAGAAGCATTATATTTTGTATGGTTTAGTGACTTGCCTGGTTTTGTAACCTTTCGTTTATTTTACTGAATCTTTTCTTTTGAAGGTGAATTTCATACAAGAGCATTTTACACATTTCAGTCAGATTGTACTATCATGGGGAGGTTCTTAAACATTGTTCTTAAACATGATCGCCATGGAGAACCAATTCTAAATGCTCCTTTTACTATACAAAAGATAAATGTGACCTAAAGTATAGCAGGGAAAATGGTAGATAAGTGATCTGTTTCTCATGATTCAATTCCAACAACCATTGTCAACAAGTGTGATTGCTTGATATGAAAGGGCCTCTGTGTACTGATAGTATCAGTTGGCATACTGCTAGTAATATTTCTCATTAAACATCATGTGCCACCTAAATTGACCAACCTGTGTAGAGTTTTTCTTCCTTGTATCATTTCAAAAGTTGTTAAGGCATGAACTGTGGATATTGCATGGAATAGTGATTCACATTGACACATGAAGCATAGCATTGAGATGTATTGCATCTCTCTAGCAGTGTTTTTCAGGTGATTCTGTAAGCTTCTCATACCTTCTTGCAGCATTACAATCTTCCACAGTTAAGGCAGATTTTGTGGCTTGCTACTAATGATTTATTGAAGGTTTCTTGCAAGAAATTAATTCTGTTATTTATGGAATATATATTAGCTGCCCAGTAATGTAGTTCTCCAGGTGGCTCATAAAATTACAGTGACAAAATACAGTAAAAACAATTAAACAACAACAACAATTTGAGCATATACATTTCCTGCAAAGAGATGTAACACCAAAATCACAATATAACTATAAAATACGCAATAAATACTCAGTCGAATAAACAATATAGATTTAACATTGTGCTTAATTGCATTTAATGACTTTAACTATATGGGTAATTAGGTCTTTATACTCATAAATGTCTTTTAATAAAGTAACAACAAAAAAAGTTCTCAAACATATATAAAATAAGTAATTGCCAATTAGATAAATTGCAGTTTATAGAGCAATCTGTTGCTCTATAAGTATGCAGAGTGACAACAGCGTAACAGGAGTCTGACTAATAGAAATCTAAAAGGTTGGCTATATTAAATATGGAAATGAGTGCACTGTGCATCCAGTTTTAAAACAACAACATATTTTACCTTTTTTATGTGGCTCTTAAAAATGAACTGCAGCAAAAGGATTATAAAATCTGCACTATAATTCTTTTCTGTATCAAAGCATAAAGCCTGGGTATCAAAACCTAAGTTTTGCAGTTTAATGAAATAATACGTCGTTTACACTATTCATGCTTTTGATTTATTTTCACCACTCACTAATGAACTGTGGAGCATGGGGAAGAGTTGAAATCTTCCCATTTCCTGCCTTGAGAAAGCATCACATCCAAGTATGCAGGTGTGGGAATTAAGCATGTAGAAATTATATATTTTTGGTGTCATGGGCTTCTAACTTTGTTGGAATTCAACCATCTCAAAAATCGAAGGCTATCAGAAGCCCCTTGGGTTTGCTCTTGAGCTATGTGGGTAGCTGCTTTAGAAAGCAGTCTCATATTTTTGCCACACAGCTCAATGGGTCGGAGTCAGTGGTCATTTATTAGGAGATTCATAGTCCATCCCATGATGTTAAAACAAGAATTTTGTCCTGTACTTGAAATTTCCCCAGCAGCTTATATAAAGCAAGCCTTGCACGGCTTTCAACTCTTTACAAGAGTAAGTTATTATCATTAAGAATTTACTTAGAAGAAATTGAGGGGACGCAGGTGGCGCTGTGGGTTAAACCACAGAGCCTAGGACTTGCTGATCAGAAGGTCGGCGGTTCAAATCCCCGCGACGGGGTGAGCTCCCGTTGCTTGCTCCCTGCTGCTGCCAACCTAGCAGTTTGAAAGCACGTCAAAGTGCAAGTAGATAAATAAGTACCGCTCTGGCGGGAAGGTAAACGGCGTTTCCCTGTGCTGCTCTGGTTCACCAGAAGCGGCTTAGACATGCTGGCCACATGACCCGGAAGCTGTACGCCGGCTCCCTCGGCCAATAAAGCGAGATGAGCGCCACAACCCCAGAGTCGGTCACGACTGGACCTAATGGTCAGGGGTCCCTTTACCTTTAGAAGAAATTGGGTGTTAATCTTTCCTCACTAATTTGTGAATGTGCAGATCTCAGAAACCCACACTTGAGTTCTTCAAAAGTTTAGGTTCTTCTACATGGCTTCCATATAATCCATATATAGGACACAGCACAGAGACTTCTGAAAGGCTTGCTTGACCTTTTGTAACTCTTGAAATCCCTGAAGTCCTCGAATACATTCTGAAATTTTTGAAGCTGTACATTGGTAGTTGTCCATTATGTCATAAATCTTACCCCTTGGCAAAAAAAGAAGTGAAAAGATTACTCATTCATGGGAGAAAATTTCACTTATATCTCAGTAAGTTGCAAAGTTACAAATACAAACATGGAGGGTGATTCAGTTGCCCTATTTGACTTGGTAGTGTGCTTGCAAGAGTGAATGAAAATTCATCCTCACAAGCAAATTTAAATATATCTGGCAGTTTTAACTGAACTAAGACTTAGTTTTCTGTACAGAATTCACTTTTACTTTTGAAAACGTTATGATTCTTAAATCTGTTGAATGTGTGTCACTTGTGGCTAACACTCTAGGGGAGTTGTTCAGTCTCTCTGCAAAGATGTGACTTTTAAGTAGAATTTTTACAGCATGTGTGGAGTGGCCCTTGGCTACCCTTACGGAAAATAATGTTCTGGGACTGTATCTACTGAGTTCAACAAATAGTGCAAGGATGTCTAGCTGTGCAATTGGACTTCCTCTCCCCACACTTACACACAGACACACACCGTCTACTCTGGAACAAATTTGGAACACAGGGTATCTAAGGGGCAGAAGTTCTTGCACTAACAGGACAACTACATTGTTATAGCCCTTTGTTTTTAAGATGCCACATAACTTTCTCCTGTGTTTGTCGTAACAAGCTGAATGCATTTATTAACCTTACTAACAAAAGTTCTTGAGGCAACTTGTAGCCTAATTAAAACAGAGCAAATAGACGAGAGTTTCTAGGGAGTGCCAGGAATATCTGCAGATTGCCTCCTGTAGAGCTCAGTATAATTTTAACAAGCTCAAATGCACCTTCAGGCAGTTGAAGAGTTATTGTTTGAAGTGTTAAAATGATGCACAATTGCGGTCAAAGTTCTAACCACATATCTAGTGGACAGGGATCCAAACAATTGTACCAAAGTTCTTCAAGCTGCAGGTGGTTTTAGGCTTGTGTTTCTCAATCAGCAGCTTCACATGCCACATGGGGGAGGAATTGATTGAACTACTCTAAACAAGCTACTTGGAACCTAACCCATATAAATGCCAGTTTGTGCTATTGTATTCCTTCAGTGTGTCATGTGAAGCTCAAGCTACACAACTAGGCAGAGAAGAAGAGATATTATTGTGAACCAGGCTTTATGTGAAAAACGTCTGCCGTCATCATCATCACCACTGCTTGCTGACTCATTGTGTACCTATATATTACTGGAGAAATTCATTTAAAAAACCTGGCAGAGCTTCCAACTGATGCATTGTTGTTACTACATTAATGTTGCAATTGCTACCAAATATTTCTGCTTTCCTCTTTAATCTCCGCATTGGGTAGAGTTTAAGAATGCAGGAATGCAAGCTGAACATCAAACAAAACTGTTGACTAATTGGGTGGACCAACTTGCTGGTGTACCCTTTAAGGTTATTTGTGGAGCTGTAGCGATAGCTTGTGTATATCCTTCTTGCCATACAATTATCAGGCTATATATATGCATAGCAATATGTTGATACAATACCTAAAAACCCCTTAACTTGATAGCAAAGAATGTCCTTTGTTTAAAAGTGTAGTTGCAAGTGAGATTCAAATTCAGTTCATGAAAACTGGTGGAAGTTGAACCCCACAGATCAGTGTCTAGGCAAGTCTTGTCTTTGTAGTATTTCATGTTTTAAATGTCTGTCCTTGTGCTTCAACCTTTATATTGTGATCTTTGGATGAAGGATGGTATGCAGATTTAATTAATAATAATAAAAAATAAAAACCTGGTCTAAATGTCACTATTTGGATGGGGGGGGGACTCAAAAGCCTAGGCAATCTTCAGATTTGTAGTAAGAGCAACACACTTGGTGATTGTTGCATATTGGCAACAGATTTGTTTAGACTTGCAGTGTTTATAGCTGTGAATTATATTTGCTGGTCAAAAATAGTGTGAATGTAGTAATACGCTTTAAGAGTTTTACAGATTAATACTCTTAACTTAATATGTGTATTAACTAGCATTGAGCGAAGTTGTGCACGACTAATTTGTTTCTGGAAACTTGACAGTGGCAGAGCATTTCTTTGTAGTTTGGAGTCTGGGTTGATAAACTAGACCATGTTCTGTATAACCAGTTCCTGTTGCAGAATGTTTGTTTTGATTTTCTAAGATGTTCAAAACAAAAATCTAAAGCATCCGAAATACTCAGATTTGAGTTTTCTACCAAAAAATGGAATCAATAAATCCTGCCAATGTGCTGTCTAGATTAGATTTATTACCTTATTCTTTATCCTAAACCGCTTTAAAAGTTGGCTGTGGAGAGTTTTTCATTAAGATGGACTGAAATGAAAACTGCAGCAAAATGCTATTCAGTTTCTGCTTTTAGAACTCTTCATAGATGAATAAGTGACATAACATAGTTTTTCTTTGTAAATCAACATAACCAGCTGTTCTTATAGATCAGATCTTGACCCACATTCTATCTACATCAGGTGGGTTAATTGAGGGAAATAAAATGAAAACCTCATAAAGCTCTCTTTTTTGAATAATTTATTCATTTTAAAATGAAATGTTCATTTGATGGGATGGAATGCAGGCATTATCTAAAATAGGAACGGGGAGATTCAAATGGATATTTGATAACTTTTCTATCTTAGTATGACGGTTGTAATATGGCAATCAGCTGTTATTGAATGGCAAGCCACATTTTTATTGCTTTATAGTGTTAGAAGCACACTTCCTTTTGTAAGAGCTGCTAATTGCAGCTCCCGCTGAAGTAGGAACACTGAATATATGTACTGAGATTCGGAGCTGCACATGTTGCATTTCCATTTTAGTATAAGGGCTGTACACACAAGGTTTATGTATTTTGATATGGTATTCTCTTATTTTATATTTTGTTCAGCATTTACAGCCGAACAATACCAGCATCATCAACAGCAACTGGCACTAATGCAGAAACAGCAGCTTGCACAAATTCATCAACAGCAAGCAAATAGTAATTCTTCTGCGAACGCTTCACAGGTGAGGGAGTTGTCTGTATTATGATTTATCCCTCATTTTTCCCACCAGGGTTCATCTCTAATTGCCAACTGTTGCCATAGCACCTTGCAACTAACCAGCAGGAAAGTGGCTTTCGCTCGAATCTACATCTTAGCCATACTCTAGAATGTTTAGAAGGGACACTACAGGTGAGTATAGTAGGCACTGCCTCTGCTCCCTCCTAACAGAAAAGAGGTGATTCTGTCAGTAATGACGTGGTATACCTGAACTAAAAAATCCAGATAACACCACTAATTTAGACTGCATGAATTGTGTGTGTGTGCGCATTCCCATCCAGCAAGCTGAGTTTCAAACTTAAACCTTGCTTAATGCAAGTGCAGGCACTTCGTTGTCTCTAGAAACTTTAAGACTACTAATAAATATAAGGAATCAGTGATGGGGAATCTGTGGCATTCCAGATGTTGCCCAGATACAACTCCATCATCTGGCCATGTTGACTGGGTCTGGTGGGATAGGGGGTTTGTAATCAAACAACATCTGTAGGGACTACAAGTTCTTTATCCCTGGCAAAGAGATTTTGGTGAGATATGTTGCACTTGGCTTATAGAAGTCTAAAGAGTTCTGTATTTCCAGATAAACTGTGGGCATGACCTTGTAAAAAGGTCTTCCTTTATTGATTATAAAACTACCAGTACTTGACTGTAAAATGTATTAGTAATGCTTGCGCAGTTCTAGCAACTTTCAAGCAATATGTCAGGGCCTTTAGTGTGGCTCCCAACACCATGGAGTTAATTCCCTCTGGAGCTTTGAAAGGCAAGGTCTATTTAAACAATAAAAATTAAGGAAGTGAAGATGCATCTGTTCATGTACATTTTTAGAGAACAAATGAGAGTATGATCGTTTTGGTAGTGTAGTGGTTTTGTTGTCATTTGTTTTGTTTATTCCTCTCTGCCTTTAGGAGACAGGTGTCCTCCTGTGGCTTTTAACATGACTGTTTTAAGTATGTGATATGATATAAACTAACCAGGGAACTGTTGAAGGAAAGGTGATCTGGACGTTTAGTAGATTATTGTAGTAGTATATGCTTTAAAACTTGCTGTGTGGCTTCTTGATTACTTTTGGTCCTCTTCCTTCTTTAAACCTGGTCTGCTTTCTGTTTGTTTTTCAAAGGGTTTTATTTCCAAGACATTGGATTCTGTTAGTGCTCAATTTGCTGCTTCAGCGTTGGTTACATCAGAACAGCTCATGGGATTCAAAATGAAGGATGAAGTGGTGCTTGGAATTGGGGTGAATGGCATCATTCAAGCCTCAGGTAAGAAGCAGCAAAGATTGTTGTGACCAGATTTTGCTTTGGATGTGTACCTTAAACCAGTAATGGATGTGATACTGGCATTTTGGAATTATACCTCTTGCGTTTCTCTTCTTCCACAGGAGTATATAAGGGCTTACACCTCAGTAGTACTACGCCTACAGCACTTGTACATACAAGCTCGTCATCAACAGCAGGTTCAACCTTGTTACAGCCTTCAAATATAACACAGACTTCAAGTTCCCACAGTGCACTGAGTCACCAAGTAACTGCTGCCAATTCTGCAACAACTCAGGTTCTGTTTGGGAACAATATTAGATTAACTGTACCCTCATCAGTTGCCACTGCAAACTCTATTACTACGCTCAATGCACGACACATACCTAGGACTCTAAGTGCTGTTCCATCATCTGCCTTAAAGCTGGCTGCAGCAAACTGTCAGGTGCCCAAGGTGCCAGCTACATCCTCCGTGGACACAGTACCAAGGTAAGCCTTTGTGTTGGAATTCAGGTTGGCAGGGAGATAATTCGCATCTGGTATTCTGTCACTGTGGCATTTGTGAGTCTGTCTCACAAGATTATCTCTGTGACATACATTTGAAACCTGCCCCTAACTTCTGCTTTATGCATCTCTAGTCTAAATAGTAAAATCTTGTAGAGGTTCTTGAAATGTTGCAAGTGGAGGCTGATCGTTTTTTGTACCTAAAAAGGACCAGACTCTGTAATACGAAAACTTGCATGCTTTGGATTGTACTGTGTCTAGAGTCTGATTACAGAGGGAAGAAAATGTATTTGAACAGTAAAGCTTTGTTTCATGTTGTCATTAATAAATTCCACGTCCTCCTGCCCCTCCCAAATTCTAAATGTGTGAAAGTAAGCCTCATTGATCTGGATGGGATTTATCTCTTAAAATTATTGGCATCCAAGGGCTTTGCTTGATTCTCTCAAGAGCTTTGGGGTTCTTTCCATATCTGAAAGTGTGTTTTTTAAATTCTCTGTTTTGAAAGTTGTTTGGAAGGGGAAGTGGGCTTGCTGGTTGCAGTTCAGAGAAACACAGGCCCAAAGCTCAGTTGGTTCAGTATTCCTACATGTATTTCTCTTTGTGTGAGATTTACAATGCAAGAATCCATTTTTATATAAACTCCGCCCCCCCCCCATTCCTGAAATATTACCCCCTGTTTTATGTTGATATGATAAAGTATTCTGGAATAGTATACTTCCTTTGAAAATTGAATCCTTGAGATAAAAGTGTACAATAACCAAAGGAAACTAAAACAATATGTGTTAACACACAAATGCCATATTAAAGATGCAGTGTGTGTTGGGGGGATCACTTTTACAATGTTGTTAAGGGGTGTGTCTGGAATTGACAGATTGCTTTGGTTCTGCTGCCCTTCCTGGATATTTATGGGTGTTTTTCCCCCCTCTCCCCTTTTTATTTCACAGGGAAAACCATGAAACAGAAAAGCCAGCACTGAACAATATAGCAGACAATACAGTAGCAATGGAGGTGACGTAGTTTCCATAGTAATGGAACTTCAGCCTTTGGGAACTTGTTTAGGTGCTATGCATCAGTAGCAATTTGAATGCAAGGGATGATGGAATGCAGCCTATTGCGTTTCCATGGCAGCTGTGGGGACTTGACAGCAATGCACATCTCTCATGCTTTGGTTTTTCTTTTCTTACTGTTAATAGGAAAGAATCAGCAACTGTAAATTAAAACTACAGCAATTATCTGTACAGTACTGCATATTTGTAATACCCTTGTATATATGTTACTTGAATACAGAACTGTTCATTTGTGATGCTTTGCACTTGGGGCTGGGGGAGGGAGGGGAGGGAGGGAGAATTGCAACAAAGTAAGAGTGTGAGAAGTGAGATTGTATAGAGATGAAGTGTCATCACATCATGTGCATGGTGCGGAACCTGCTGTTTTATCTATTTATTGTGCCGTGTTTACAGTTTTTTGTACACTGTACCTTCATTGGTTCCTGTGCTGTAGTAAATGTGTTAGGTAGCTGTGGACTCCTTGGTATTTTGTAAATGGTATTAACATAACTTGGTTCCCCCTCTGGGTCCTTGAGTTTTCTGTGTATCATGTGAAAAATGGTGACATACATACAGAATTTTTTAAAGGCATCAGTTTAAAATGGGGAATGTACTATTCAATGGGATCTTCCTGTTTTAATATCATAAGGCAAGTAACAAGCTAAAAATGAAGTCTCATGGATTCTACCAACTGACTAGCTCACAAACATGTGTGCAGTTTCTGGTACTTAAAGCACTAAAGTTATGTTGCTGCTCTTCATACAGCCCCCTCTGTTGTCCCATTTCCTTGCACACCAAAAAAAAAAAAAGGTGTCAAATCAAGTATGCAAATGGAGTCCTTACAACTGGAGTTTTTATGTTGTCTTGCCCTTTTTTTGATCACAAATTATATTTTTTTATTGTATAATTGTTAAAGACTTCATTCTTTACTTGTTAAGAAAAAGGCTATAAGGGAGAAGAATGCAGTAATTGCTGTACGTGTATCATCATTCCAGTTTCTGAAAACAGCCAGCTTTTTTTCCTTTTAAGATTCTCCAGAAGGCTGCAAGGCCAGAACCACAACTGTCGGGTGCCTTCCTTTGGAAATATTTGCCCTCTCTTCTGTGAAGAGAATGGTACTTAAGACTCTACTACTAGTGCTTTGTCAGTACCGAAGCCTGAATGCCCACTCCAATGGCGTACATTATCCTTAAGGTTTTTAATCCCACCTGGAAAATTGTGACAGAACTCTCACAAAATAAACCCAGGGCATTACATGTTGACAGACAAATGTGTGGTGTGTTTTATACTATATGGTAATTCAGTTTATTATATCTTGCCTTTTGACCTAAAGGCCCCCAATGCAGTTTCACATACTACAGTATGGCACAACTCAATTCAAAATTGAAAACGCTGTAAATAGAAAATCAAACAACATAAAAGTGGGAATCTTATAATCTCAAAAAACCTATCCTGAAGAAAATAGATTTGTTACTGGGGAATAACAGGGGTTTGAGTTGGAGTGTTTTAAACATACTAAGACATTGCCTTGTCACCTCTATGGTGGGTTGAGAATCGTCCCCACTGAAGCTACTCCAATCACAAAAAGAGCAAGGGCATCTGCAAAACTGAAGAGAACATGGGAGCAGGTCCTGAGAATGTGGCTCTTCAGATGTTGTTGGAGTACTCTATCTAACTACAGTTGGATCTTGTTGCACCACTATTGTCTCTCGGCCATTGGTCAGGTTTACTGTGGCTGATAGGAGTTGTAGTCTGGCAGTCTCAAGAGTTTGGACCAGTTCTGCCCTAAGACTTATTTCTAGGTGCTAAGTCTTTGTCAAAGTGCATACAAACTGCCCAGGATATTTGTAAAAGCAATAACTAGGTAAGTGACCAAAAGCAAAGCTGTAAATCCTAACCAGGTGAGAAAAGAACAAGAGGAGTTTGGATTTGATATCCCGCCTTTCACTCCCTTTAAGGAGTCTCAAAGCAGCTAACATTCTCCTTTCCCTTCCTCCCCCACAACAAACACTCTGTGAGGTGAGTGGGGCTGAGAGACTTCAAAGAAGTGTGACTGGCCCAAGGTCACCCAGCAGCTGCATGTGGAGGAGCGGAGACACGAACCTGGTTCACCAGAAGTATGGTGGCTCTATTATGGAAAAGCATGGCCATGCATGCATGTACTGGGGCTGTGACACAAAATGATGGGAGACTCTGAGAATATATGAAATTGCTACCATTCAAGCAGAAGACACCCCTTTTTCCATTTGTTTTGGAAAAGATAACTGGCCTGATGTCCCATGATTCATAATATGGATCTAGTTTTATTAGATGGGCAATAAAGCAGACTTTCACTTAACTGAAGAGGTGGTTATGGGTGCTCCAGTCTGGAAAAATCCTAAAACTTCTTTGTAGTGGATTTTTATTTTATTTCATAAAATTTAGTATACCACTTGATTGTAAAAAAATCTCACTCAAAGTGGTTTACAAAAAAAGATAATAAAACTTATCACTAAAAAAATTAGAACTTTTGAAAAGTAAAAATAGCAATATACTAAAAACATTAAAACTCACATCAACTCTCTAAACATTTGGGTAGGCTTGTTATTTACTCATTTATTTCATAGTGTATGTGCCGACCACTTCACTAACATGGGAACCAAGGGATTTATAGGTTTCAGCATCTGGTATCTGCAGCATAGACTCTTCGACTAGAAGTGGACAATGTTGACTGCAACTCATTCTGTCCTGGCGCTGCTAGCGAGCCAGTTAGCAAATTTGGTCAGCGCAGCCTTCATGATCTTCCCCTTCCCAATGCAAAAAGACGCAATTCACACCAGAGAGCACAAGGCAGAGCAATAATTCTGGAATCATTTTACAATCTGGAAGGAGTCACTCTAGATGTATTTGATGCAGGGAGGGGGGAAATGGCCTCATAGATGTTGGGCTCCCAACTACCACCAGCATGGTTAATGGTAAAATACCACTCTGCTGTAATAGCTTTCATGCACAGCAACCTACACAGAGATATGGGGGTTTCTTTCTGATGCCTCACTCAGAAACTAGCGTGCTGATATTAATGGAAAGAAGATGCCTGGGCAATCTATAAAGATAAGAAATAGTGCGAGTTTTCTTAATTTTATGTGTTCTGGAATCTTGCATTTGTCATGCCGCTATCAAAACCTGAAGTTCAGTATCATTCTGAGGATTTTACTTCATTATCTAGCAGGCTATACTCCCATGCATTGAATAACATCTGAATCATTTAGTTTCCTGCTCTCAACTCAAAAGTTTGTTTGCTTTTAGCGCAATCAAATGTTCTGTTCACATACGGTAAGTGTTGTCAATGAATTAAGCTGCAACAGATGTTTAAGTGGTTTTGTTTTTTGTGTGGCGCTGAAAGATTCTTTGAACAAGGTCAGCATTCCCTAATTACGATTATCACTCAAGTGCTGGGCATTCCGCCACGTTAATCACAACAATTTGATTTTGTTTGCCATAAACACTTTCTTACCCTGCTAATGTAGCATGAAATTACTTCATTGTAGCATAAGTCACAATAGACAAGCAGGTGGAAATTACAGCCGTGCCTAGCATTATCTTAGCAATAATACAAGTTTTCCTTGTTTTCATAAACTGTTACGCTCTAGAGAAATGGTACAATCAAAATAGCTACTTTAGTATGTATTTACATTTGCTATAAATCAGTGTACTTAGACATTTATCAGATTGCATAATCTTTTAAGTTTGTTCTTGGCATCAGACCTCTGGGCACAACCACTAATTAAAGAGTTTACAATGGCTTGTGGCCAATGCATGTGTTAATTGCCAGTAGCTTTCACTCAATATTTTCTTGTGTGATTCTTTGTGCAGCTAGGATTCCCACAGCTTCCAGGATTTGTGCTTAGGGCAGTAATTTCCATACTGTGGGCTGAGCCTAGGCTGTAAGAGAACTATGACACGTGCTATGAAAAAGAAAGAAACAGTTGTGCTTTGGAGGAGGATGCCTGATGCATCTCTGATTTAATTCATCGGTTTATCCTTACCTCTTCCTAATCAGCCTACACTGTAGGGCCTGATTCTGCCACATCTCTACATCAGGTGTAGTGGGAACATTTTAGTCATTCATGATTCAGCAACACATCAGATTTTCCCACTGCCTTCTGATCCCTGAATGAGTCACAGATCTGGGTTGGCCCACTTCCAAGCAAGATGCATTGTGCTGGATCCTCCAGATTAAGTTAGTCATGCTTTGATCCCATTGAACTCAACTCAGATCATGGCTAATTTGTCTCATAGATTTTGATGGAATTGCAGCATGAAAAAATGCACGCAGCACAGAAAGCTGGAAGGGAAGGGGTAAGCAGCACTTGCTATTTCACACTCGAGAACAGGCTTCCTCAACCTCGCCCCTCCAGATGTTTTGAGACTACAATTCCCATCATCCCTGACCACTGGTCCTGCCAGCTAGGGATCATGGGAGTTGTAGGCCAAAAACATCTGGAGGGCCGAGTTTGAGGAAGCCTGATCTAGAAGGAGGAAGGCTAACCTGTGACCCTCCAGATATTGCAGTACTACCGCTCCCATCATTTCTGGCCACTGGCTATGCTGGGTGGAGGCTGATGGGAGTTGGAGTCCAGTAACATCTGCTCTAGAAGTAAACTTTCCCAGGTATAAAGTTTGTCTCCAGTTTTAGTTTAGACCAAAAGAAAGGTGAGCCTCAGACCTCAGCTATGAGATGTTTAGGAGGCACTGATTTAGGTTACCTGCTCTGACAGGATTGCTGCATCTTTAAAGATGAGTGAGTCTCATTCTCACATTTTCTCACTGCACTTCTATATCAGCAGCACCCTCTCTTTGGAGGGCTCTGAGGAGTTCCCTCTGAAGACAATGTTCTCATATTGACTTGGGGACAGAATATGGGTGGGTGATAATTAGTTGGGTGGTTCTTTGGAACTTTGCCAGTGACTGCAGAACAATTACAGAACAATTTTTCAACACAGCAGTGATGTCTCTTGGCTGAGACCCCTTTAATTTTAAATAACATGGGGAGTGTACATTATTTCATTTTTACTTAGAGGAAATAATTACCTTGGTTTGTAAAAGGTTTGAAAAATAAATTTGTATTCTTTGATTATGAATTTGTTTAAAACTTTTTGGTTATCAGGAACAGGAATGTGGATCTCTAGCCATTTTTGCAGGGGGATAAAGGAAGGAACTGTATTGTTGCACCTCTCCCATTTTCAAAGCACCCCATTTAGTCAATAGGATAATCATATGCCAGGGCTTTATGCCAGGGCTTTTAAAGCCCGTGAGAAGTGCCTATATGGGCCATACAAGTTATTCTCTCATGCTTTGTTTGCTCTCTGCCTTCTTGGGCTGATTGGAGACTGAGTGGATCAAAAACCATTAGGGAAAGGGGAAACAGCATAATTCCAAGAATGAAAGGGAGGTTTACCCCATTTGCTAGCTCACCACATAGTGTTGTTCACTAGAGAATCCTTGCCTAGTGGCTGAGAAATGAAGGAACGGCGCCATCTGGAGGCTGAAAGTGTACATGGTGCCCTTGGCAATCTATTTTGGACACAGGTGAAGGGAAGACAGAGGTCCAGTAGGACAGACGTGCCTGGTGTTGGGGGTCGTGGGGCGAAAGGCCCTGATCAGGGCTGACCCACCCACCCATGAGACAAGGTGAGGCAAGTGCCTCAGGTGGCAAGGTCCACAGGGGCAGCAGATCCGGCCTCCAAGGAATGCATCACCTGCTGCCACAGTCTGCATTTCTTGGAAGCCAGATCTTCCACTTCCTCAGCAGCTCCCCCATCTCCATGTACAACCTCTCAAACAGTTCTTCAGCAGATACCTTGTGGAGAAGTAACAGCTTGTAATTATGTGCTGGGAGGTGTTGGGTATGACACTGTTGGGTATGACACTGGCACAGTTCCACCTCTTCACCAGCTCACGAGGACGGCTGGTTCTTGCAATGTCTCTCATTCCCCTTTCTTTGCCTACTCAGTTCTTTGGGGCAGAAGCCACCCATGGGCATAGCCTCAGTTTCAGGGTAGCATTCCTATTCCGCTGCCAAAGCCTACGTCTACACGAGAGCTTTTTGTTCGCTGCATTAAAAAAAAAACAATCAAGGAAATGTGCATTAAAGTATTAAAATTGGCAATCATATTATGTGCCTAATGCAGACTCTGGACTCTTTGGCAGCACACGCCAAGTGGAAAATAACCTCTGTTGGAAGAAGCTTTGTCAAAGGAGAATCTGGAAGAACAACAAAGTCGGCCTACTGAAGCTTTTGATCAGCTTTATTTTCTCAAATTGTTTCGTCTTGCTTTTTTTCACAGCGCTTATATACCACTTGACGGCAATAAAACCTCAAATCAGTTTACAGGAAGAATTGAGGAATATATCATGTGAACAATTCCACGGCCAGCTCCAGGTTTTGGAAGAGAATCCCTGTATACCTTACTCATCCCCACAGCCCCCCACTCTTGCTTGGGGGCCAATTCCCAGTTGCAGGAGTGAATCCTGTGCTGAAGCAGCTTGCCCAACTTGTTGGCACTCTGTTATATTCCGTAAACTGCACTTTGAGGGGTAAATAGTAGCAAGCGCAGGGAGAGGTCAGTTGTCAAGAGAAACCAAGTGTGGAGACCCGATCTAGATTGGGTGTGTCATGCTGAATGGGGGGGGGGGGCTCTACAACTGCTTTTCCTCCAAAGTAAAAGTGGTGGCATCAAGCACACCTTTTAAACAGTATGATGAATGTAACATGTAGCTTGGCTCTCCGTTATTTCTATGCTAACATTCGACTCCACTAAAACTATGAAACTAGTAGTGTACCTGCAAATGTTGGAAAGGCTATGGCTTGCCTGGGAGCTGTTGTTGTGGAGTTGAGCTTTCCTGAAATTTGGAGTCACAAAAGTGGCCAGTCCTGCTTCTTTCTGTATATGGAATTGAGAGGGGTAGCATTTTCCCCGTTGCCTCAGGCAGCAAAAATGCCTTGGGCCAACTCTGTGCCTTTTTTCAAACCCTTATTTACACAGGCAATTTATTTTCTTGTCACACAGGAAAATCAGAGCAGAAAACACTTTCTGAAATTGCCTTTCTTGTCAGTAACAATTGGCGCCCTTGACAAGTTGGTTTGTTTATCAGAGAGGGCATCACTGCGGCCTGCTTATGAGAGATCCTACCTTTTGGTTGCCATGGCACTTGGGAAGAGAAATCCCATTGTTATGCTACAAATGCATGATTTTCAGCACCTTAATTTGCAATGGCTGGTACCATACAGGATTCCCAATCCCATATTTTTGATGTGAGGCAAATGTGGGAAATGGTTTGAAAGGAACAATTGAAGTGGGAGGGAGCCTAACCCTTCCCCACCAGCCGATTATTTTCCACAAATGTCCCCAAGCTGTTTTAACTCTCTCCCACCAGCAGCTGGATTCATAAGTAAGCATTTGCAAGGGACAACTGGTAGAGGTCCAAGGACAAGGCTTTAACCATCCATCCTCCTTCTGGTCAATCATCCTCTGCAAATTTCTCCTCTGCCCCCAAATCTGCATGACCTCAGCAAGCACGGAAAGATGCATTTCCCTTGGTAAGGTGCAATTCCACAGCCATCATTTTCCTATGATAGATTTTATCTGATTTATTAGCCACCCATCATCTGATCCTTGGATGGAGGTACGTCACAAAAAACCCCCTCATAAAATATAAACTCTATTCTATAAAATATCATACAGTGGTACCTCAGGTTACATACGCTTCAGGTTACAGACTCCGTTAACACAGAAATAGTGCTTCAGGTTAAGAACTTTGCTTCAGGATGAGAACAGAAATCGGGCTCCGGCGGCGTGGCAGCAGCAGGAGGCCCCATTAGCTAAAGTGGTGCTTCAGGTTAAGAACAGTTTCAGGTTAAGAATGGACCTCCGGAACGAATTAAGTACTTAACCTGAGGTACCACTGTAGTAACAAAAAACAGAGCTTCAATGACATATTAAGCAGGCAATTAAAAAAAAAGTACCTGAGTAGCTCAAAACCTCTGCCCTTCCCAAAGACCCGAGTAAACAGGTGTATTTTCAGCAGCTGAGGAAAAGTGTTTGACACGGCTCAGAGAGGTCATTCCAAAAGTTAGGAGCCACTGCAGAGAAGTCCCATCTGCCTGCATACACCCTCCCAACCTACATCACCATAAGCGCCTTGGACTGGACTTGGAAGTAAATTGAATAAAAACCACTTGAATAAAAACACTTACTATGGGGACTTGTGAGATGCTTTAGCAGTTTTTCAGTAATTATTTGGTAACCATTAATCGTGTATGGTAAGGACTAACCCCAGGGAAGAACCAGACAACAAATACGGTTTATGATTTAGAACACAGAGCACTGATGTACGGTACATCATAGTACCTTCATGGATCTTTTTGTTACGTGATAGAAATATCACCTTTGCTTTAAAAAGAACATATTTTGTTTTGGAAAAATCACATTCATTTTTACAATAATTTTAAAATACATTTTTAATGCTATGGCACAAACAATTCTCAAGTCATCCTTACTATTTTTTATTTAAATTTTGTCTAATGCGCTCATGAGAGAAGATGCCATGGATTGCTTAGCTTAGCTTGTGGGAAATGGCAATGTGAATGAGTACCGCTGGTTGCTGTCCCCTGTGGTGCAGCTTCTTGCATAGCTATTTGCACAGATGTCACTGTGGTGACAGCCAGCCGTGCAAACAGCACACTAATGTCATGGTGTTGAAGCAGATGACTTTTTATTCTGGGCATGGTCATTTGATGTGGTGTCTGACAACTTCAACTCCAGCTGCTGGGAGAGGGATTATTTTTAGCTTATGTGTCATTCTGACCCTAAATAATCCACATACAAAAAATATCTGAGATGACAATGAACTTTATCAAGTAATGCCTGTGTTCAAAATGATCTGGTCAGCCCCTGCTTCAAATCTCACTTCAGCCCCAAACCCGCTATGTGACAAACCACTATTCCTCCAAGCCCCAGACCCCTGTTTGCAATTTGGGGTTGATGATACTCCCCCTTTTGTTTTTCACCAGTTATGGAACGCCCTTTTTTTTTATTCCAGCAGGCTTTTATTTTATGAGGAAGAGGCTTTTGTTAGAATTTTAGTTGAACTGCTGACCCTGTCTCATTTTTGTAATTGGTTTTATAAATTGTAAGCTGTCCTGACTGGCGTATTTATACTAGAAGGGATGATATATAAATACAATGAAAGAATCATCATGAACATCATATTGATCTATGTTACAGGACTATTGTAAAACTAAAGTGACAATGTGGCATGTCATGCAGTGACATAGGACAGGGCCTTCTCTGTTGTGGCACCTCGGATATGGAATCACTGTAAAAATGTGGCTGTCTTACTCATTGGTAGCTTTCTCCTACCAAGTGATGAATTGCCTCTAGCAATATGTTGTCAATTTGTTGTTGCTGTTGTATTGAAACTACTTATGGTGTAATTTTGATACATTTTTAATATTTTAAAACTTGCCCTGGGAGCCAACATCTAATAAAAAAAAATATGAACGTGACCAATCATTATTATTGTACTATCCATGATCCTAAAATATCAAGGCTTCAAGGTTCAGGCAAAAATTACAACTCATCTAGGGATTCTTCCATCCAGAGGCTACAGAGACTTCTATACTTCAGGACATCTCATTTCCCAGAAAGCGGCAAAATGTATCATAGTTATAGAAGGTGATTATATCACACGTTACAAATTATTAATGATCACAGGGAAAATTCTGCAACGGTTGCTCTTAGAACAAATTCCTACAAGAACCTTTCTAAGACAAATGATTACTGTAATCCCTACATCGCAAAACCTGTTTTACAGTTGAGCAGCGATGAACAGGGCTGGAGGGAGTGGACTCCATCACTGACTATCAAATCCAGCTAGAAGAAACAGAGGGAATCAAAAGTTTTGTGTCTTTTTGCAGAAAATGTATATTTTTTTTGTGTTTGCCAATTTCCTGACCTCATTCTGCTTCTAACCATGACTAATAAGACAAAAGCCTTCTGTGCTTTCAGTGGCCAGCAGAATGTTGAAAGGGTGGATAATAAAGTCTTCCAATATCCTGCGTATTCACACTATTTCCATTGAAACTCATGGTCCTTATGGTCCCAATAAACATGGATAGGCCTAGCAAACAGTCAGTGGAGCCCTGCTATATTCTGCCAGCTGCCACTAGCCGAAGAGACTGACATTTCAGCAACCGCAGGGATTTTCCTATGACAACAACTGACCATGTCGCCCAATTGCCATGTTTCTCTTCTAAACGTCTACATGTCTATGTTGTAAACCAAGGAGTGAATGCACTGAAGATTGAACGCAGCAGTAAACAGCAGAAGAAACACAGTGGCAAAAGGGCCTTGTGGACGTTTGGGTGAAAGAATAGTTGCAAAATGACAAAGCAGCAAGAAAACACAAGACGTGCTAAAAACAAACACCGCAAACTGAATAGCTCTTAAAAAGCAGGCAACAGCTGGATGACCAGAGCTGAACAGTATACTAGGTTTCATTTTATGTGTGGGAAAGACAAAATTTGGAATGAGATGCAATCCGTGAATCAGCAGCTCTGGAATGCCAGCACGGAAAGAATGGCAGTAATGGATCCAAGGGGGGAAGAGAGGCAAGTGTGTAGGCTATTCAGAGTCAGTTTTAGCTTAGCATACGCTTCCAAATCCCATCTAAAATGATGAGATGTGGTCTTGGAGACATTTAATAACATTCCACCAAGTATAAACTAAGGCCATTGGCGAAGCAAATCGCCAATGACATCTGTTAACCCCAGCAGAAGTCAGATGAAAGAAATGCCTTAGGGGCCATCCACAGAATGTGCAATTTGTGAAGGGGGGGGGTTAGCAAAGCTGAGAGAAAGAAGGGGTTCAGTATTGGTTAAAATATGGAGGCATTGAGATAGGGGTTAAAAAGACCTTTAAACTTTGTAAGAAATCGATATTTTGGCATGGCAGTGCCTACACTTTGGAACTTCCTGCCCATTGATTTTCACTGTATTGTTTCCAGCAAGAGAAATTTAGTTCCATGGCACACTGTTTAAAGTCTACTGCCTTAAGCTGTGGATTGGGTGGATCGGTTCAGAGTTTGGCATGTGACAAGCACATGTGATGAACAGCTCACGTGTCAGCCTGTGCACCGGAAACTGGGTACAGTCAGGCAACCGTTTCCCTGCATTCCAAATTATTAGCAGATTCACTCGGCTCATGTTGTCTACATGGCAATTTGACTGTGAAACAGCTATGATCTACCAGTTATAATAACTATGCATTTTGTGATACCACTGACCATGCTATCCTCCTGAACTGACTCAATTAAACTGGTTCGGATCCTCTCTCTGGGGTTGGTTTTGAAAAATAGCACTGGGTAATAGAAAGAGAAGTGCCAGAACTCACCATGAACACCTCTCTTGTTTTCTTATAATGGCAATGGCGCCTACCTGGGAGGCGCCAGCACTGAGTTCCAGTGAGTTCCTGCTGAAGAAAGCCCTGATCCTATCTCCAGTAATATTTAACACCTGAACACACTCACCAATAAGACTTACTTCTGAATAACCATATTCAACTTGCCTTGTCTGTAAACCTGCCTTCTAATAAACAATGGAAATATTTATGCTAAGACTGTGTCTGTACTACCTTTCTTGAAGTAACTAAGCAATTGTTTTCCCCAAAGGATCCTGGGAACTTTAGCTTGCTAAGTGTTCTGGGAATTGCAGCTCTGTGTGGTTTAAACAACCAGTCCCAGGATTCTTTGGGGGAAATATTGTACTGTCAATGTATGATGTGTGTGTAGTCTTAGTGACTCTCAAGATTATCTCTGACTGGATGGCGGACCATTTGCCCATCCAACAATCCAATTGAACTCAGAGATAATTTGGCATGTGTCTTTTGCCTTCATTTTCATGGGCCTGAGGAAACTGTTCCCTGTCAGAGCAGAACCCGTGTTTGCACTGTGCCAAAGGACACTTTGTGTATCGGTGAATTACTGGAACTGATTCTAGTAGCAATAGTTAGACAGTGTTTCTCGTCTTTTATTTTTAATGCCATTGACCAATTCTCACTCACTTTAGTCTTGAATAATTTAATAAATATCTCACATTAGAAAACTGGAGTTCAATAATGAGGATCCAATCCATGTCCGTCCTAATGCTCCTTAATGGTTAGAAGAAGAATGGACTCAGAACTGCCTCTTCTCCCCTTTAAAATACCCTAAGTTTATATTTCCGTGCATTCAGATAAAATAAGTACATGGTGGCAGCAGTGCTACTGGTAGGTAAGCTATGCAAAAGGTAATTTATGCTCTCACCAAATGTAAACATTGGAAACTTGAGTTTACTTGTTAATTGATGTTATCTTGAGGGAGGGGATTGCACATCTAAAATAAATGTTATTAAAAAAAATGCAAACAATATATCTCAGCAGTCCTACCTCCCATTTTGAACACATGTGGGTTAAACCACAGAGCCTAGGACTTGCCGATCCGAAGGTCAGCGGTTCGAATCCCCGCGACAGGGTGAGCGCCCGTTGCTCGGTCCCTGCTCCTGCCAACTTAGCAGTTCGAAAGCACATCAAAGTGCAAGTAGATAAATAAGTACCACTCCGGAGGGAAGGTAAACGGCGTTTCCGTGCGCTGCTCTGGTTCGCCAGAAGCGGCTTAGTCATGCTGGCCACATGACCTGGAAGCTGTATGCCGGCTCCCTCGGCCAATAAAGCGAGATGAGCGCCGCAACCCCAGAGTCAGCCACGACTGGACCTAATGGTCAGGGGTCCCTTTACCTTTTTATTTGTAAATAATTTCTATGAGAGATACTTAAGAGTCCGCTTAAAACAGGGTCAAGTCGTCATTGCAGCCGGTGCCTGTGTAATCGGTGTGGTGTATCTCCAAGTGCTTCATTAGAAACGTATCCAACGATACCATCCGCAGGTCTCACTTAGTTAACACAGCTGGTTGCTTCCCAGAAGGCCTCAGAAGAGGGCTCTCTGGAGGAACGAACGGGTTGAAAAGACAAAAACAAAACCCTGCCAACTGATTTCTACATGTAGCGTAAGAGCCAGGCCTGTCTACCTAGCCCAGCATCCTGTTTCCTACAGCAGCCAACCCAATGTCCATCTATAGCAGGTGTGGGGAACCTCTGGCCCACCTGAAGTTGCTGAACTACAGCAGCCATCTTCTGTGGCTATTCACCATTCTTGCTGGGGCTGATGCAGTTCAGCAACATCTGGAGTACCAAAGATTTGCCAGCCATTAGCCTTCTCCTGCTGCTGCTCCCTAGCAACTGAGGTCTGTGTAATCCGGATGTCTGCGTTATCAGATACAATTTTGTGTGTGCGAATGGTCACTGTTAACAACATAATTACCACCGTCTTTATAGATTAAAATAAGTCTCAAACAAGCCAGTACACAGACAAAGCAGAATTGCTTTATGGTTGTTGCTTTTGTTGTTCTTTTCCAGATGAATACCTGAATTAGAATACTGTTAAGTGCCAAATTGCTAGGTATATAGCACATCACTTAAATTGTGTAATACTATTTCCATGCAGGATGACTGCTTTAATGCACTAGCATGCAGTTTGAGGTTATTTTTTATATTTGTTTCTTTTTATTTTTACCCTGGCATCTTTTCATAATGGGCTGGAATCAGCAATGATGTTTCTGGACAAATGAATAGTGCCTTATTGGCAGACTTACTGCGCAGCTAAATATTCTTTAAAGGTATTGCTTATTGTTTTTCTTCCCAATTAAAATATCCCTCATTTTTTCAAGCAAGTTTGCCTTTATTAATATCAGAAGGTCACACCATTCCTTTTTGAATGCTTACATTATCTGTGGTCTAACAACATGGCAACAGCACTGGTGGCACTTTGGAGAGGTCCAGTTTTCAAGAGATTCTTCATACACCTTATAAAGGCTTATATCTCATGGGAGTCATAATGATGTAATCCGTACTCGAAGGTTTTGTTTTGTTCCTGATTTATTATTCAGCTCAAGCTGTTGCATAATTAAGGTAAGAGCAATAGCAAAACATGCTTGCTCCTTGTTGAAGAAGTCTGCTTGTCTTTACTTCAGAAAGGGACCAATGAGACACAGATTTTCTGATTAAGTATTATTCCTCCCTTGCAGAAATAGTTGGAGCATTTTGTGTGGGCATAGGAGCCAACTCCTAGGGGTTGAGGTCCCTTCGACGCCCCCTCCCCCATAAAAGATTTGAGGAGGCTGGGCCCCTCCCCCGAGCTGATGGGCATTGCCATTCAAATGTTGTGTATGTGTGTGTGCCGCTTCTTGTGTTCGATTATGTGGGGCGGGGCTTACCTGGACCCCCCTCAATATGTTATTCAAGTTGGGTGTGGGGGTTACTATTCCAAACTATTATACAGCCCTCTCCACTTTACCAGTGGAGGAAAATCCAAGAGCAGAACAACGAAGTTTAATTTCCTTTGTATGAAAAGATACCTGATGTAATTGCAAACATACAAACAGAGCATAGAGGAAGCAAATAGATTCCTGCAACAGGATGCAAAACTGCTCATCCTGGATCAGATTCCCGGAGAGCAGCTTTGTAAACCCCTCATAGCATGCAGGTGGCTTCTAGTCCATTGGTTACAATCTGGCTACCTTCTCACTATATAGAAGGATCTGGCAACTTCTGTTTCAGTGTATCTGAAGAAGTGTGCATGCACATGAAAGCTCATACCAAGAACTAACTTAGTTGGTCTTTAAGGTGCTACTGGAAGGAATTTTTTTATTTTGACTATGGCAGACCAACACGGCTACCTATCTGTAACTGAATCCGGCTACAGTCTTGTCTTGAATAAACAAGTTCACACCACCCTAATCTCCAAGCATTGTGAGATTCCAGGGGTTCCAGGAACATACTCAGGGAAAGCAGATTTTATTAACAGATTTTATATACAACCTGAGCCTATGATGGAAGGGTTCACAACATTAACACGCCAAGGGTCTTGCTTCTCCTATAACCACAGCCTTGGATTCCAACAGAAATCAGGCATGGCTTTTTCTCCCAGTTGATCAGTCTTCAGCCTTGCTTCTAGTGTATAGCTCACATAAATCCACTCTCAATCTGGTCTTTGCCTTTCTAACTACCAACCAGCTGAGGGAGAGCCCCCACCCTTTTTAGATTATGTGGCACAGAGCCACTTCTTTTGTTACCTTAATGACCCCTACTTAGAGGTCCATCACCTCAACAGGAAGCTAACCTGGCTATTCCAGGAATCGAATCCAGGAATTAGAAGCCATACAGCCTGCCCACCCCCCAACTCATAACTCTGGCCATAGATTTGCCTTGTCTCTCTGCCCTACTCACTCTCTCTTCCCATACTCCATGCTCCACCAATTAACTACTGATGAATCCCTGGAGACTGAAGAAAGGCCATCTTTAGAGAGGGAGATATGAGAAGAGTGTCCCTTTTCTTAATCCATTTAATAAAACCTGCTTCTCACAAATGTAATTCAAGAAGGAAACAAACAGGCTGGCCCAGAAAGCAAACAAATCCATATTGTGTGCTCTTTTGTCTTTTGTTTTTTGCTGGGTTATGTACACACTGCTGCATAAAACTATGCTGAGAAAGGAAAACAGGGCACATTGTTCATTCTGTGTAGTTTAAAATGGGTGTGTGAGAGAGACCTTCCAATCCCAGTTAGTAATCTGGCTGCTAAATTATGCACCAACTGTAATTTCCTTTACGCCAGACGGTAAATGGCTCCACACTATCTGGAGAAGCTCCACTGGAAGGCATAGTGAGGATGTGATGAAAACAGTGAAGTTCTTCTCCTTTACTATGTGTTCCACAGATCATTCAACAGGGCTGCATCAAAAGCGCCAGTCATATTAGCCAGAAAATCGTTCCCTCAGCCATCTGTAAACCAATTGGATCTATCAACCTCCAAGGGGGATGTTCCCTGCCTCTGTGGAGGGGAGATGCTACTGAAGGTCGAAATCTCAGTAGGAGGTGAGAAGCGTTTGATGTTAAAATCCCACACCCTCAGAGGGCGTCCTGCCCCATGTGTTGGGTTGTCCACATGTTGAAGCAGTCCCATTGTCGTGGTGGCCATTAAGTCCAGAGCCAACCCAGACTTGTTATGAATGTTGAAGAACTCCAGGAGCAACAACTTGGGGGTCCTCAACACCACATCCAAGATCACGTTTGTCAGCTCAGGTAGGGAGACTGCTGGACCATGAGTTTGGAGCAGGGGGGAGTTAAATAAGCAGAATTCCTAATCTACCCTGAATGCCCAGTGCAAGGCACAAACACTCTAGATCTCCATTCAAGGTTTATGTGCTAATTAATTTAATTTCCAGATCATTTCAAAGGTTTAGACTTTCAAAGGTGGGTGTTTCTTATTTAAAGACCCTTACTTCTGGAATTTATTTTTTGAACTCTAGTAACCTTAATTAGACAATATTGATTTCATTTTTGGCATTTTACTGGTCTGTGTTCTCCTCTGAGACTTCTTTTCAAGAAGACCCAAAAATTGTAACAACATTATTCAGAATAATAATCTCCCCTTATGAAGTCATGTTCCTTTTAGGCTATAAAATCCCCAAATTAAACTTTGATTTGTCAACTTTCCCCCTCAAAGTGCACTGCACATTCTATAAAAAGGCACAACCAATAGTCCAATTTCACCTTCGATGCTGTATAGAAATAGTGGAATCACGCAAAATGTATGGTGGCTAACCAAATACATGAGTACAGCCACATTTCATTTATATATCTTTGCATTATGCTTCATAGATTATAAGTAAATTCAACATGCCTGAAATGCTGTTAAGACCCATACTGCATATTTTCAGTTGCCTTTAATGAGAAGAGCACCGGTTGCTTTAAGGATGCTGAATTTCCACATCCACTGCCAAGTGATTAAACTAGCATCCTGGTTTTAAATTTTAAATTTGATGAAAACAAATTCTGTTTGACTCTGCATGTGCACCTGCACTGACAATTTAGTCAAATTGGGGTTTTTCTAAAAAGATAAAATCAAGCTAGCTGATGCCAAACCAATTTTGACAGGATAATTACATCATTATGTAGATGTAGTAAGCTTCGGAGTTGGCACAACCCCTGTGCTAAAGTGACTGTTTCTATAATACATAATAGCAGCAGAAATTACAGATTTTTTTCTAAAGTTTATTGCATTAACTGGAAAGAAACTGTAAGAGTCTGAGGCCGCAGTCCTATGCACATCTATTTGGATCAAGCTCTGTTGAACATAGGACTTAGACTATGTATATATTTGTTGCTTGAAATGCAGAGGTTATTTCTATGTACACGCCAGAGAGGAGGCGGGAATGTCTTCATCTAATGCAGGGGTCAGCAACCTAAGGCCCATGGGTCGGAAGTGGCATGCGGAGGTCATCTGACCGGCCCCCGAACCAAGCCGCCCACCCGTGCACTGCGCTAAACCAGTGCTGCATGTTGCGCAGACTTGCTTCCGTGGCACCGAAAACTGCGTCTGCGCAGATGCAGATGCCAAAAATCGCAGGCGCGCGCGTGACTGATCCAGCCCAGGCAAGATAAATCTTGCTGACCCCTGATCTAATGTGTATCACCTGATTTGATTCTCCATGCCTGCAACTCCCCCTGAACTCCCCCTATTCAATGAAACCCTCATCTGCGCATGTGCAGCCACGGTGCAGCTTTTGGTGATTATTTTTTGGCATTTAAACATAACGGCATGGGCACCTCTTTAGAATGATGCACTCCAGTGGTGTAGTAATGCACTCTGGGCTTTAAATAGTTTTGGGTGGGTGGACTCTTTGGAAGGTAATGCATATTACTTTTCACTTACATCAATATATGGCAAGTCAGTCATGCTACATTTGGGGCCCTTTCCGCTGATTCTGCAGAGTGGGGCCCTGGACGTCTGCCCTAAATTCCTGCCCTGACAGCACCACTATGTTCTTCCTGAGAGTCTGACGTCAGACTCCATCAAAGAACAGTGGTCTTTTAAAAGCTGTGTTGACATCCTTAGCCTAGTGAATAATTGTTGCCTACAGCATGTCTGTGGCTGAGAAGCAGAGCTGCTTTTGTACTGATTAAGATGAAACACTAGTCTAAGACAGAGGGACTTGTTACAACATGATTTTCATTGGGAAGCCTGAAAACTTGTCTTGCAACACTGAACTACTTTAAAATAATTATTTCATATGTTAAGAAAAATAAATAAAAACTTCAAGTTCAGTTTAGAGACTATCCACTAAGGTCTTGGTCACCAGTCGGCACAATTGCTAGTCATCAAATTTAGGTCATAACAAGAAACAGGCCTCTGTGTGTTGAAGTCAACTCACGCCCATTCTTATTTGAATCTGGCATGCAATAAAATGATGTCAGGTGGACACAGGCCAGAGGGTGGGTTTTGTTTTGCTAGAAGACATAACAAGAAGGCATGGTCCTGAACCCCTGTTGTATTCTAGCCAATTTGACATAGCACTCAGATTAACTTCAGCATGGTGGAGCAGGAGTCAGAAACAGGTCGGCAAAAAATCACATGGCATCAGTGAAGTTAACTCTTTATTCAAGGAAACACGGTTGACTGGAGGCCAGCCCTAGTGAGCACAGCAACTTGTCCTGGTAGATTTTGCCCCTTTGAGGCAGTTGTGGGGATTGAAGGTCCCTGCCTTCCCACAGTTCCCTCAGTCTCCTCCTCCACCTGCTCCAGGTCCTTCCCAAGCAATCTGAGACTTCAACGCAGCGCCTGCCTTTGCTCCACCCTCTTCATCCCTCTTGGCAGACCTTAAGAGATCAGAAACTGAGGAGCCAGCAGCCACCATACCAGGCATACAGGATATAGTCCCAGAGTAGCAGGGTGCAGAGTAGAACAGGCAACATACCTGACAAGGTAATTGACTATCACTGCAAGAAGAGACTCAAAAGAACTTCTGGATAAACAAACTGAACACCCTGAACATTCCACAGCTATAAGCTAAAGAATAATTTGCCTATGCTTTTAATTTCTTTTAAAGCCTCCCTTGCACTTAAACAACATATTTCACCTATCTGAGAATTCTTAGTATTCTCAACATTCTAAGAATGTCACCTTGGTTCTCCTGTCTTCAAGTCTGCATTGAAGACCAACAGTATTCTTGAAGGGATATATTTCTTAACTAAGAATCATAAACCTATTGAGGTTTTAGAGATTTTATATAAAAGGTCCTTTATTTAACAAGCAATGCCTAAAGCACTAATAAACATAAACTGATAAATACCATTATTCTTTCTATCATGTCTTTTGACAGATGCTTTTTTAAAAAAGTATCAAATCCTATAATTAAAGGTTTAATGCTAAACACATTTACCATGGAGTAATCTGAATTTTGAGCTGCATGGAACTTACTTTTCAGTTACATGCATAGGACTGTGCTGCTAGTCACTATAAAAGTGCATTCCTATTTACTCATAATTTTCAAAATGTACAGTATGTTAATGTACTTAAAAGGGCAGATAATAAATGTAATATCAGATCAGACAGAATACATGGGTGCTGTATCCTGTAATCTCATTCATACAATTCAGCTATGAAGAGTCCTTTCTTAATTTCAGTATTTTCTCAAAGGTCAGTCAGATGATTTCACACTTAAGATGGTTGCAAATATAGATAAGATTGTTACCTATACAATACCTTTATATGCGCAAGCAGTGAGGAAGTTTATGGGCTACTTTTTAACCCAAGACAATGTTGATTGCCATGGGGATTTTGCAAAGCCTAAATGGTTTAGGGAACATTACATTTTCAAGCGTTGATAATTTGCACTTCTATGTGATATGGTTTAACTTACTCTTCGGTTGTCTGTCTCCCTCCCCCAGTGATTCATACTATAATGGCTATTGGCTACTATACAAACAATAAAAATCTGACTGACTCCAGAAGCATGTTGTTTAGTAAAGCCAAATGTTTTTATAATATACATAGCTGTGATCTTAAATAAACCCTAACTCCTAATTGATTTCACTATACAGTTACAATGAATACGTTTAGCATATTTGTCAAGAGTTTCTAAACCATAAAATTTATAAGCATGAGCTATTAATCTCAGTTCCAATAATTTTATTATTATTGTTATTGTAATAAATCATATCTATTTTAAAATAGTAAGAGCAGTACCCTTATAAATACTTCAGATGAGCTGCTGGGGACATTTGAGGAATGTAGTGTGTAGTAGAGCAAAATTTCATTAATTCACACAATTATGATGAATGCAGCTCTACCTACAATCACAGCGCCTTCTTTCTATATAACATTAATAAATAATGCAACTGCTTTGCGAAAATGTCTGTGCTTTTTTTCCCCTTGCGTCACTCAGAGTAGCTCTGTTCTGCTAAGGCAAAGCCTCTTTTATACCTGATTGATTTCAAGTCCATTTAAAAGATGCTCCAGTAGAGTGCCAGCTTGGAGTGGCCTTAAATGAACTAAGAGGTAAATGCCCATTTCTTGGTTTGTGTATCTGGGGCTTTATTTAGGATAAAGCTGTTGATGAAGCTGGTTTTCAACACTTTCTGAATAAGTTGCCACTGGGAGGTCGAATTGCATCCCAGGAAAAACCCCATGGCACCAGCAAGAGGAATATCAACCGGGTTCCAGCCATCAGAGAAGTAGCAGCTGCAGGGAGCTTGCTTGTGCCTTCCATGTCAGAAAGCACTGCCAGTTGCCCTTGGTTTGAGGACCAGAAGAGAAGCAAACTCTGTCTCCATCCAAGGTCCACTGGGAAGATGCACCTTTTGCCTTTCATAGGAACATACAAAGCTACTTTGTACTGTCATATCATTAGCTCAATAGCTCAATATGGTCTACACTGACTGGCAGCAGCTCTCCAACAGCCTTACTTGGAGATGATGGACATTGGACCTGGGACCATTTGCATGCAAAGCATGTGATATGGAACTGAGCTACAGCCCTTTCAAGAAAGGGCATCATGATAAATGGAAGAACAGCTTGGCCAGAGAAGGAATAGCTGCTGAGAACTTTGCTTCCCCACTCTCTGCTGGAAACAACACTTGGCTCTCCGACCAACCAATTGCCCTCAGACTCCAGAAGTACAGGGAAGGGCAAGAGGAACAAAAAGCACTTAATAGGTTTTTTTTTTAATGTCCAACTCTGTTGGTAAACCACATTGGAAATCATTTCAGTGATAGGTGGGGTAGACTTTCAGGGATCTTCACTAGCTGGTTCCATCCCCCCCCCCCCCCCGCCCAAAGCTTTTAGCTGTCTTTCAGACACACCCTCAAGCTAAAATTATACAATGAAAACAGGCCAAAGAATTCAAATGTTGGTCATACACAGGTGATTATCGATGCTTGAACGCATGGTGGGAGGGGAGAAACAGTTCTTTCAAGCACAATACAAGGGGAGTGGAATGAAACAAAGCTGGTGTGTTAAACAGGACTTATTTCAAGTAAAATTTATTTTTTCTTGAAGGTAGGAAGGGGATACATTTCAGTAGTGGGGCAGTTAATTTTGATGCAACAGAAACAATTATCTCACCAAAAATATATCTTACATGACTATGGGAATAGTGGTCAAATGGAGTGTTGAAGGAAGTGTACTTTTTTACATGATTTAAAATTCACATTCTGAGAAGTATGCTCCAGAACACAACTCACAATATACATGAAATACAATCTCCAAATCCAAGCACAGTACAATATAAAACAACTTATTATATCCAATTTATAATAACAAAATAAATGGTGGTGAGAGACCACCACGAACTCTCCGGAAGTTGATGCCAATACAATAATTTAAATAAGAAAGAACGCTTCAGTGTGACATTCATCTTTAAGTGGTGTATCATCTTCTATTCTATTTATTCGAATGTAAATCACGGCTATAGGGCTTTACAGCTGCCACACTTGGGCCAGTCCGACCATATGTCTCTGTTCCTGGTACCAGCATATATCCCACTCAGGAAACGGGCTCCCACAATATTAAAATCTGTTAAAATCTGGCCTGAAGGTGCTATTCACCAGCTGCAGGACTGTTTTGAGAGAACCAATTGGGATATTTTCGATAGTTCAGACCTGGAGGAGCACACGGCGGCAGTTCTGTGCTATATCAATCACTGCACAGACACTGTCACAGCAAATAAATCCATCCGGTTTTACCCCAATCAGAAACCCTGGATGAATAGAGAGGTCCAGTGCCTGTTGCGGGAAAGGAACAGGGCCTTCAGGTCGTGCGAGGTGCAGCTTTACAGTGTAGCAAGAGCAAACTTGAGGAGGGGTATTCGACGGGCAAAATTGGACTATAGGCTGAGGATTGAGGATAATTTAAGGAGCAACAACACAAGACAGATGTGGCAGGGGATTCAGCATATTACCAACTACAAACCTAACCTTGGTGCTGTCGATGGTGACCCCTTGCTGGCAGAGGAGCTTAACCTCTTCTTTGCTCGCTTCGAGAAGGAGCCACCTGAGACGCCGGTATTACAGCCACCAGCCCATAGGGGCCCCTCATTCACGGTAGAGGAACATGAGGTGAGACAGGTTTTGAGGATGGCGAATCCGAGGAAGGCGGCTGGACCTGATGGCATCACTGGAAAGGTGTTGAAGGGCTGTGCGGATCAGCTGGCGAGGGTCTTTACTAAGATCTTCAATAAGTCCTTACACCAGTCTATTGTCCCACCCAGCCTGAAGTCGTCAACTATTGTCCCTCTGCCTAAAAAATCCACAATCAGTAGTTTGAATGACTATAGACCAGTTGCACTGACTCCAATCATCATGAAGTGTTTTGAGAAACTGGTGCGCCGTCACATTATCTCCTGTCTTCCATCAACTTTTGACAACTACCAGTTTGCATACAGAGCAAATAGATCCACAGAAGACGCCATCAATACCACTCTCCATGCTGCTCTGTCCCATCTGGAGCAGCCGGGGAGTTATGTGAGGCTGCTGTTTGTGGATTTTAGCTCTGCTTTTAACACTATCCTCCCCCATAGACTGGTGTCCAAGCTAGAGGCGATTTGACTCTCCAACTCCACCTGTCTCTGGGTTTTGGATTTTTTGTCAGAACGTTCCCAGAGGGTTAGAGTAGGGTCACACATGTCCACAGCCCTTAGCCTTAACACCGGCTCACCACAGGGTTGTGTGTTGAGTCCCCTGCTCTACACTATCTATACGTATGACTGTACAGCCATCTATTCCAGCAACAAAATCATCAAGTTTGCTGATGACACTACGGTGGTAGGGCTCATTTCAGGAGGGGATGAGTCCGTCTATCGGGACGAGGTGGAGCGGCTCTGTGTTTGGTGTGGAGAGAACAATCTGGCTCTTAATACGGCTAAGACCAAGGAATTGGTGGTGGATTACAGGGAAAAAAAGGCGGACATTCAGCCCTTGTATATCAACGGGGAACGGGTGGAGAGGGTGGCGGAATTCAGGTTTTTGGGAGTAGCTATCGATCAGGGCATGACTTGGAGCGCACATACCACTGCTCTGGTGAAGAAGGCCCAGCAGAGAATTTATTTCCTCAGACTTTTAAAGAAGAACAATCTGAGTGAGAGACTGCTGGTGTCCTTCTACTGAGGCTCCATAGAGAGCATTCTTACATACTGTATTTGTGCTTGGTTCTCCAGTTGTACAGCTAGGGAGAGGAAGGTGCTCCAGAAGGTCATAACCACAGCCCAAAGGATTATTGGTCATCCTCTCCCATCTTTGGAAGAACTGTACGGTTCCCGTTGTCTTAGGAAAGCAAATAACATCCTGCAGGATTCATCTCACCCGGGACACTGTCTGTTTGCACTACTGCCTTCTGGCAGAAGATATAGAAACATCAAGTCAAAGACAAATAGACTGAAAAACAGTTTCTATCCAAGAGCTGTGGCCCTTTTGAATGCTGTAACTCGTTAGTGTGACCTGGGAGTTTGATGGGTGTGGTGTGGGTGTGGCTGGAATGTGGTTTGTTTGGTTGTTGTTGTTGTCTTGCTTTTGTTGTTTTAAGGGATGGCATCCAATTTCGTTGCACTTTGTGCAATGTTGCACTTGTGTAATGACAATAAAGAATCTATCTATCTATCTATCTATCTATTTGCTGTATAAATATAACAATTTCCTCTAACAGGTTTATAATCCAGAATACTATTTTTATTTATTTGCTTATTAAATTTGTATACCGTCCTTCATCTCAGGGCTAGATCTCAGCATAAAAATGCAAAAAATACATGATAACAAACCCATAACATCTTCTCCCACAAACACATTTTAAAGGACATATCAGTTTATAATTCAGAGCATTGTTTTATAATCTAATAACACACAATGCAAAAGCGGTCAGGCAGGAAGAAATCCGAGAAAGAATAACAAACAGGTGCACGGCCAGCGCAGGATTCAATTTTGTCTGTTTGCTTTGCACCTCCCGCGAACTCTACTCAGCGCCTCGTTCCACCTTTCCCTCCTCGAGGCTCACGCGCAGGCGCAATCCCGCTGCCGCCCACCGGCCTCCACCACGTGCGCCTGCGCGCTCGGCCTCTTCGTCGGAAGGCGACGGAAGCTCGTTTCGGCTCGAAAGTCTGTTCTATATATACAAGCACAGCAGCTTCTTTTATCGAAAGGGCGGGGTTGGGGGGGGGGAAAGAAGGGCCGTTTCCACGCGTGCGCAGCAAGTCCGAGGCGGGGCGTCGCGCGGCGGAGTGAGCCGGCGGCGTTCTCTGCAGTGGGTGACGTCACCCCCTCTCCCTTGCCCTGCCCGCCCGTCCCGCCTCTGCCCGGAGAAGGGGAGGGCCCGGATTCGCCGGCTGCAGGCGCCGCCATGGCTGCCATATTGGAAAGGAAGTGAGTGCAGGAGGCGGCGGCAGCGGCGGCGGCCCTGGGCGGAGCAGCCCTTCCCCATTCTTCTCGGCCGCGGCGGGTCCCCTCACGGCTGCGACCCGAGAGTCTCCCCGCACCACTGCCGGAGGCAGGGGAAGCCGCTTGGTAAGGCGTTGAACGCCCGAGAGGAGGAGGAGGAGGAGGAGGAGACGGCTTTGGCCTAAGATGGCGGACCCGGCGGAGTGTAACATCAAAGTGATGTGCCGCTTCAGGCCTCTCAACGACTCTGAGGTGACTCGCGGCGACAAGTACATCGCCAAGTTCCAGGGCGAAGACACCGTCGTCATCGCGGTGAGTGCGAGGGGGACGCGAGGGGGGGCCGGAGCCCCCCTGCCGAGTGGTCGGAACCGGAGGTGGGGGCTCCGTGACCCAGCAAACTCTGGAAAGCGCGGCGGGGGCGGCAGTGTGAAGCACCTCGGGTGGGGGGGTGAGGAATTGGGTGGGGGGAGGGCGGAGGGAAAGCTGTTGGAGGGGAGAGACAGGGTGGGCTCACCCGGGGTGAGTGAGGGGGCGTGCGAGCCGGTGGTGGAACAGGGGCTGAGGGAGCAGAGGAGGGAAGGGCGTCGAAGTGGGGGCTCAGTGAGGACCGAGGGGCGTCTTGAGGGGTCGGGCGTTGGCTGCAGGAGCGCCCCCTCCTCTTCTGCCTCCCTCCCTGCGCCGCGTCTGTGAAATCTGTTGGCCGTGAGGTTTTGAAATGGGGGGGAAACAGTAACCTTCCTAATGTCATAATTCCAGCTGCTGGGTAAGGGAGTTGAGGCGCTCCTAGCGCTCCACACAAAAGCCGCTCCAGTGATGTTGTTGTTTTGCTTCGTGTTTACCCGGGGTGCCGGCTCTATTGCATGCATAAAAAAAAACAGATGCTGTAAAATGCACATTGCAATAGAGAGCAGTGGTGTAGCGGTTTCTCAGCCCCCGCCCTCCATCTCAGGGGGTTTGACACCAGCCGCATAGGAAGATGGTTTTATACCAAGTCAGGCCATTGGTCCATTTAGCTCAGTACTGCCTCAGCTGACTGGCAACGGCCCTCTGGGGCTTCAGACAGGAGTTTCTCCCAGCCCTACCTGGAGATGCTGGGAGTTGAACTTGAGTCAGTTTGCATGCAAAGCATGTGCTCTGCCACTGAACCTTTTCCAAAGAAATCAGCTGACAGTTATTTGTACTAAGGTTCTTTTTTTCCACCTTTGCAGTTAACAGGCTGTAAAATATTGAATAATGAACCTTGCATACACTGGGATAGTTGCCAGACTATAAAGCGGTATTAAGCAAGTAGAGTTCAAACACGTTACATATAGGACACTGGAACTGTACTAATGGTGGCTATGATATTGTAGCAATGTCATTTATAGCAAAACTTCAGTGCCACTATGAAAATAGGTGTAGGTGGACAGCTAATAGTTACAGATAGGTAGCCGTGTTGGTCTGCCATAGTCAAAATAAAAAAATTCCTTCCAGTAGCACCTTAAAGACCAACTAAGTTAGTTCTTGGTATAATAGTTAATAACTAGAACTCTCTGTAAGGTAAGCTTGACCTCCGAATGGAACTCACAGATCGATCGGAATACAGTACTTCGAAAATCACATGAATGGGTGTTTTACTGAAGGAAGAACATTGCACATGTTTATATTGGGAAGACAAACTTGTTAACGTAACTGAAATAGTTGTTGATGTTTAAATACTTTGGATAGAAGTCAGCACTTACAAAAAGGGTTTTTGTCAGAGAGAACAGTGACTTGATGAAAAAGAGTTCCATAGGCGAAACTCATGGTATCAGTTTGACCGCACGCATAACAATGTGCACAGCTTTTTTGTTTGTTAAGCATTTCTTCTACAAGACTGCACTTCCTTTTTTCCCTCAGACAGGTACCTCTTTAAAAATCCTGATCTTCAGCATGATGTCACACTAAGTCTAGAGTCCCATTTTAAAACTGACTTGATAAAAGCTTTTTTGTAGTGCTGTAGATTGTTTTTGTTTCAAAGCCCCACCCATCAGACATCTGAAAAACTAGCATGCAGCTCAAGCAACTAACTTGGTAAAACAAGTTATTGAACTGCAATATTAAATTTACTTTTCAAAACTTTAAAAGATGCTGGGCATTAATGTTTGTTTATCTTGATAAATTAAGCTTGGACTTAGAAAATGCTCAGCATGCTGTTGACATTAGAGCAGACTAACGTGTTAGTAATTGGGTTGTGTGTGTGTGTGTATGTATATTTGGGTTACTAAATAGTCAACAAACTGTGTGTGGAGACACACACACATATACAGAAAGCGTGCCATTATTGGCCAATCATGTGTCTCCTTTTACAATCTAGCATTCCTATTTAGAGGGTTTAATAATATCTAACAGGTTTTTCTTGTAAAATGAAAAAACTTGTAAAAAAAAAGATTTTAAGGCAGAGATTGAATGGCAATCTGTCATGGATACTTTGAGATTCCTGCACTGCAGGGGGGTTGGACTAGATGATCCTCTGGGTCCCTTCCAATTCTACGATACTGTGATTCTGACATTGTAACAGTGTTGCCAGCAGCCCCAAAATATCTGGTCAAATCCCAGATCATTGATTGACTTCAGGCACTCAGAATCTCACTCTCTGTTGCCCATCTCTAAAACAAGAATTATGGTAATCGTCAATTTGGCTGCTGTGAAGATGGACAATATAGTTTTTAAAGCATATGGCAAGCTTCCAAGAGATTAAACAATACATTGTGTCCTCCCCAATCCTTGGGCATGGAAGAGTAATTTCACCTGGGGTGTTCTTACCCAGATGGAATTCATGATATAGCGTTAAGATGATGAGTGATATGATGAGCAGCAGTTAAAATGCTGTTGATATTAGTGAACAATTAGTGTTTGAGGCCCTGCAACTAGGAATTGTGGTAGGAGTGCAGAGCCTGTGAGATGTGAGCTAGTAAGATACTGCTATACAGTGGTACCTTGGGTTACATATGCTTCAGGTTACATACGCTTCAGGTTACAGACTCTGCTAACCCAGAAATATTACTTCTGGTTAAGAACTTTGCTTCAGGATGAGAACAGAAATCATGTGGCAGCGGCGCAGCAGCAGCAGGAGGCCCCATTAGCTAAAGTGGTGCTTCAGGTTAAGAACAGTTTCAAGTTAATAACGGACATCTGGAACGAATTAAGTACATAATCAGAGGTACCACTGTAGTGCAAATTCATTCTTATTAGTCTGCTCTCCTATTTTTCCTTGTGTAAAATGTATTCAGCATTCTGCTGCTAAACATTTTAACTTTCCTGTGTTGAGCCCTGCTTTTGTAAAAGTACTAGGATTGGTAAATTAGGCTCCCAATGCCAGAGCTTAGTTAGGTCTCAAGAATCTGAGCAAACTACAGTTTATGGGTAGTCTTCAAAGGCAGCCCCATGTATAATACATTACAGAAGTCTAATCTGAATGTTACTAGAGTTTTCATATCTGTGGTAAGCCAGTCTATCCAGGAGGGAATCCAGTTATTGCACTGAAAAACTGAATTAATTGCAACCAGTTTAGCCTCCCATCCTGTAGACTGAATTGGGAACATTTTATCAAAATGGCTGAGTATTAAAACAGTCTGTGTCATTATTTCTGGTAGTGTTTTAAAGCCACAATGCACATTTTTAAGCAACTTAGATGGTTTTATTGTTCATTCCATCATTGAGACATTACAAGCTCCTCACAGGTAAAACCTATACAGTTTAGGCCACAGCTTTTCTCAAGGAGAGAATATATTTGACTATCATATTAAACCATAGTTTATCAGGACAGTACCTAGTCCCTTCCTGGACTTGTGCAATCTTCTCCCCACCACCCTGCAGCTGGGAGAAGGTGTGTTGAAGCTTTTGCCTTCACTTAACTGCAGATTGTCAAATCCAGTGTTTCAAACAGTGGTTAACAGCCATGGGTGATTTTCAGCAACCCAACTTCAAGGCATGGGGGTTATGACACAGACCTGGTTTGCATGTCACACTAAACCAAACTATGACTTTGGGTATGTGTGGGCTTCCAAATAGGAAATCATTATCACGTTGCTCTTCACTAGTTGCTATCCTGTTGTGCTGAGCTTAGTCACAACTTGGTTTCGCATATTGTCTGAACCCAGGCATGGGGTCTAGCTCTTCCCAAACTAATCATGAGCTGAACCCAGGTTTGTCTTGTGGCTTAAAACGTACAGTTTGACCAGGAGAATTAAACCTTGAACCTTGGTTCATCTGACAAGGTAAGATAGGCTTATTTATGTTGCACGAAACTTTGGTTTAGTTTGACGTCCAGATGCAGCAACAGAATAGTAGTTTGAAATGAGTCCTACTCATAGTTAGAAATAGGGAAGCCCAAGTACATGGTAGGTCTTAGTAGGCACAATGAGATCAGGTTTGTGTGTGCAAGATGGGTTGCTATTTTCTCCCATCAACAGAAATGCATGGAGAAAAACATCACAGGATGTGCTTATGCCACAAGCTAATGCCTTCTCTCTCCTTCTGACTCAATGTCTGCGCTTCTTTTCTATCTCTTCTAGCAGAGTTTCTGCCCCATCTTTGACATTTGGGTTAGCCGTAGCTGACTGTCTTTTGCTTCCCCCATATTGTCACCTGTCCTTTTTCTTAGTGGCTTAATCCTATTGTCTGTCTTGCTTCCACAGCACTTGTTCTCCAAATGGTGAGTAGGCTGGAGTGACTGGCTACTAGAGGAGGGAGATAGAATGGAAGTAGTAAGCTCAGCTCTGATGGGAGCAGAGTCAGATGGGAGAAACAGTATACTTGCTGTTGAGCTTCAAAGTATTCAATGAGCAAGTGAACCAGGGCTAGCGTGAAATATATACTACCTGCCATGGGTGAGCAGTCTATCTTCTAATTGCATATCTGTTTCTCTCAGATATTTCACTGTCTAATACAAAACTTGAGGCATGTCTTAGTCTTCCAAATCTATTTTGCCTTGGGTTTTGCATATCAAATTATGATGCACTTACATACTTGGCTAATAGTTTTCACACTGGCTTTAACGAAAGCTACCAGATGTTTATAGCACTTATCTTAGCAATGAGGGATTATTTAATGCCTTAATGGTCTTAAACAATAATTCAGGGTATATTTGATGGACTTTGAAATTTACATCATTTGTAAACCTTACTGGACAACATGAATTAAAAGTACATTTTAAGTAGGTTTAAAAAGGCAGAATACTGTAGCAGATTCCAAAAAAATGGTTGAAACTCTTGGACAGATATTCTTACTGCTTTCTCTGGCACTTTGTTTACAAACATTTAGCCATGTTTTGCATTCAGATCAACTTCTTGACATATTAAAAGAAGGTGACTTAAATGGTCCCTTCCTGGACAGCACAAAGGAGAAAAGATTTGTAAATTTGTATACTTGGTGTTGGGGAATTCCTCTATATTCTAAAACTTGGTGTGTTACAGCTTTGCATGATTATGAAAAAGATTTGTGGTGATACACACACATAGATGGATACAGCTGCAAAAACTCAACACGATTCTCAAATGAAAGGAAAACCAAAAGTCTGTTACCGTTATCTTCTTCCTTTTCAATTTTAAGAAATAAATATGGAGCAATGGGTCAGAATGAAATTAGATCAAAAGCCATCAACAACAACAAAATAATTAATTGGTTTAGGAAGGGAGGAGCCTGAAACAGGTATAGGGCAGGCTTCTATTTTTAAGCATGCTTGTGTTGGAATGGGAAAACATAGGTGCTGGTTCAATATTCATATGCAGTTGTAATGCTGTATGTTGAACTCTACAAGAAGATTACATTGCTTCTTATACCAGCATCTACTTTAGAGCAAAGAACAAACATACTGAGAAAACAAAATGGCATAAAGCATCTGCTCCAACTATTATTTCGAATTAGTCAGGATTAACACTTCTATGGATCCAAATAGCACTTTTACACAAACAAGCAGCGACAAAGTCAGAACTTATTAGCATATTGTCAGGGCTGCCACCCAGTCCCAGCTCACATAGGACCAAGTCCGCCAGCGTTCACTTTATAAGAGTCTTTATTAAGTTACAGGTTTCATTTCCGAACTGCAGCGTGCAGCTCTACACCTTCTGCCCTAGGTCGGCGAAGACCCGTCTGAGTCCCCGCCTCTTGCACACCAGCTTAATACCCTAGCCTTGCTCCACCTCCTTCGCCTCTCCCTACGTCTCTGGGTCCTTCTGCCCCCCTGGGCCTCCTCCCTTCTACTCTCCTCTGACGCTGACCCCCCTGATCCTTCTGCCTCCTTGCGGCGGGCTTTAGGACCTGGCTCACTCTCCGGGCTGCTTACTGCTCCAGCTTCCGCTGCATTTGAACTTGGCGCGCGCGCCCAACTCTCTACTTTCCTCTTAACCGTTGCCTCGCTCTCTGAGGAGGGCGTGACCACCCCTGACTCGTGCCCTCCCTCCTGCTGACAGCCTCCGGAACCCGATGCCTGGCTACCTTCCTCCCTGCTGCTCTCAGTCTTGAGCGTGGGTCCCGACTTCCAGCTGCTGCCGCTCTCAGTTATGAGCGTGGGTCCCGACTTCCAGCTGCTGCTCTCTGAATCTCCTCTGTTCCCTTCCTCCTGGGGTGTCCCCCCGGATCCCCCCCTTGCTCTGCTCACTGGGGCTCCCTTTTGGGAGTCCTCTGACTCACTGCTTAGGCTTGGAGATCTCGGGTCGTCATCATCACTCATTTTCCCTTCGGATTCCTCCCCCTCGCTCTCTGCTTCCTCCCTTCTCTGCGTCTCTGCTCCTGAACCCCTGACATCCATCCCCCCCTCGAAGCCCCCCTTTCCCCCCTCCCCGCTTTCAGGTGTGGGTGCTGGGTGCTCCATCATCACGGGAGGGAATGCCGGATACAGTTCGCTCCCCGTGGTTGGCCGCCAACTGAAGACCTCCGAGTCTTCCTCCTCGCGGTCGCCGACGTTGACCTGTTCCGCTTCCATCTCTGTACCGCCGTGCTCGAACCCAAGGTCCTCCCCGAACACGTCCATGTCAGTCTCTGCGTCGGTCGCTCGACCTGGCATCTCCAGCCACTTCCGGCGCCATTGCTCCTCCGGTCGATCGTCCCACCAATACGAGGTGTCTGACGCCGAACCCGCCGGCGATCCTTCTGGGGAACGGGTGCTCAGTGCGGGTTCCCCGTCCGAGTCGAATCCATGGAACGTGCTGGAAGAAAGTGTGGGCGTGAACAGCCAGTCGTCGAAGAAGCTCGCTGGCATGGGTCTGTGTGGGAAAAGGGCATGAAACTCGTCCTTGAGCAGGGGTTCCTCCAAAGCGTAGTCTGGCACCCAGCTATTGGCGCTGGCCCGGGTGCCCTCTCTGGCTAGGAGGTATTCGACTCCCTCTTCCCCCCATCTGGAGTCCAAAATCTCCGTGACCTCGTTGATGGGGTCTTGCTGCGTCACCCCTCGCGTCTCCGTCCGCTCCCGGAACGGACTCGGTGCCGTCCCTGGCTCCTGGAATCTGTGAGGTGCCTTGTAGGGAGTGAGCACCGACCTGTGGAACACCGGATGCATTCTGGAACCCTCCGGCAGCGCCAGTCGGAAGGCTACCGGGTTGATCTGTGCTTCGACTTGGTACGGACCAATTTGCTTGTGCCCCAACTTCTTCTTGGCTAGTGACCTGGTCGGCACTGCGTGGGCTGCCAACCAGACCCAGTCTCCCACTTGGATCTCTTCGCCAACCCGCCTGTGCTTGTCAGCTTGCACCTTGTAGGCGTGCTTAGCTAGCTCCAGCTGCCGTCTGAGTTGATCGTGTACCGCCTGCAACTCTGACGCGAACGCGTCCGCCGTCTGTGGTTCTCCGTCCCCCACTCTCTCCCGTCCCGGGAAGGTTCTGGGATTCCTCCCATTGTTGGCGAAGAACGGCGTCACCCCTGTGGACACGTGCTTCGTGTTGTTGTAAGCGAACTCGGCGAGCGGCAGGTAATCCACCCAGGTCGCAGGTTGTTGATTGGCATAGCATCTCAGGTACTGCTGCATGATGGCATTGACCCTCTCTGCTTGCCCGTTGGTCTGCGGGTGTCTTGCTGATGCCAGATCGACCTTGACATTTAGAAAACTCATCAGCTTCTGCCAGAAATTCGAGACGAACTGGCGCCCGCGGTCGGACAGGATAGACCGCGGCAGACCATGCACTTTGAACACGTGATCTATGAACAGTTTGGCGGTTTGTTCCGCCGTGGCCACCTTCGCACACGGAATGAAATGTGCCATCTTGGTGAACAAGTCCACCACCACTAGTACAGCTGTCTTGCCTCTCGAGCTGGGTAGATCCGTAACAAAGTCCAGGGCCACTCTCTCCCACGGTTCAAACGGCGTTTGCAGCGGTTCCAGCAGTCCCGCCGGTGGTTTGTGCACCGGTTTGGCCCTCTGGCAGGTGTCGCACCTCGCAACGTAGTCCGCGACTTCCCCTCTCAGTCTGGGCCACCAAAAGTCCCTTGCGACTAATTCCACCGTGTTTTCCGTGCCAAAGTGCCCGGCCGTGGGTGCGTCGTGCAGCTGCTGCAGTACCCTGGCGCGAAGTTCGTCTCCCGGCACGTAGATGGCCCCTTTACGTAAGAGCAAGCCGTCTCGTATCTGGAACTCGTCGCCCTTCGCCGTGCCCTTGTGCACCTCTGCCATCTTCGCCTGCGCGAAGGAGTCGTCCTGCAACGCCCGCCGCACCGCATCCAGGTCTACTGTGGCTGAAGCGCACGCCCACGCTGTTGGCGCGAAGATGTGCATGGCTGCCGCTGGCGTCGCCTCTTCGAGGTATTGCGGTTTGCGGGACAGTGCATCCGCCATGACGTTGGTGTCGCCTGGGACGTACTCTATTCGGAAATTGAAGTCAGCAAAGAACTCCGCCCAACGTATCTGCCTCTGGTTCAGGAACTGAGCCGTGCGCCAGTGCTCCAGATTCTTGTGATCCGTGCAGACCTGCACCGTGTGCTTGGCGCCGATCAGGAAGTGCCTCCACGCCTTGAAAGCTGCATGAATGGCCAGCAACTCCCTGTCCCAGATGGTGTAGTTCTGCTCCGACTTGCTGAGCTTTCTGGAGTAGAACGCTCCCGGCCTCCAGACCCCCTGTGGGTCCCTTTGCAGCAGGACAGCTCCCACTGCTCTATCGGACGCGTCTGTCTCTACCCGCATCGGCCTGCTGGGGTCGATATGCAGCAGTTGCTCTTCCGACGCGAAGAGACGCTTGAGTGCCTGAAAGGACTGCTCCGCCTGCTCCGTCCAGATGAATTTCTTTTTCTTGGAGCTTAGCGTGTCCGTAATGGCCGCCGTCTGCATCGCGAACCCCTTGATAAACTTGCGATAGAAGTTGGCGAAGCCGACAAACCGCTGGACCTCCTTCCGGTTGCGCGGGCTCTTCCAATCCAACACCGCACGAACCTTGGCGCTGTCCATGGCTAGCCCCTTGTCCGACAACTTGTAACCCAAGAAATCCACCTCCGTCGTGTCGAACTGGCACTTCTCCAGTTTGGCGTACAGTCTATGCTGCTGCAGCCTCTCCAGCACCTCCCGAACATCTTGGTCATGGGCTTGCTGCGATTCGGAGAATATCAGGATGTCATCCAGAAAGCAGACGCATTTCTTGTAAAGGAGTCCCGCCAACACATGATGCATGAAAGCTTGGAAACAGTGAGAACCGTTTTGCAATCCAAACGGCATCACTCTGTATTCGTAGGTGCCCAGAGGCGTGAACATGGCTGTCTTCCACTCATCGCCCTCCCTCATGCGGATGAGATTGTACGCACCTCGCAGGTCCAACTTGGTGAACACGCGTCCCTTGCGCACCGTCGCTAGTAGGTCGTCAATCCTGGGCATGGGGAAATCAGAAGGCTTGGTCATCTTGTTTAAGAGGCGAAAATCCACCACCAGTCTTTTTTGGGGCGTGTCTTTCTTCTTCACGAAGAAAACAGGACTGCCCCCTACTGCCCTGGACTCCCGGATGAAACCGCGCTGCAAATTGTGATCTATGAACTGTTTGAGTTCCTGTAATTCGTCCTCCGACATGGAATACAGCTTCCCTTTCGGCAGCGTCGCCCCTGGTAGGAGGTCAATCTTGCAGTCATATTGCCTGTGCGGTGGTAGCTTGTCAGCCTCTTTCTCGCAGAAGACCTCCAGAAAGTCTGCGTATTTGTGGGGGACTGCTTGCAACGTTCCCAACTGCAGTTGTGATTCCTCCTCCTCTCCCTCCTGTCTGGGCAGGATGCAGTGTTCTGCGCAATAAGAGGAGCCGAAGATCAGCTGTCTCTGGTACCAAGCCAGTGTCGGACTGTGCCTGTCCAGCCAACTCATGCCCAACACAATGGGCGTGTCCGACAGTCGGGTGACATTAAAACTGATGACTTCCCTGTGGTTGCCAAGGCGCATCACCATCGGTGGCGTTTGCTTCACCACCTGCCCCCCTAGCAACTCTCTGCCATCCACTGTGACGACTTGCAGGGGCAGAGTGGCAGGCAGTAGCTGTATAGCGTGCTGCTCCACAAAATCCTGCGCTATAAAGTCTGCGTTGCTTCCAGAATCCACAGAAAGCGGCACTTCGATAGTGACGCCATCGGGTAGCTGGAGAGATGCTGTGAGCTGCACTACTGGTTTGGGTGGGAGGGGGTCCGTGGGTTGCAAGATCGCTGGGGACTGCTTCACTGATGCGTCTGGCTGGGCCCCAGTGCCTCTGTCTCCAGCCAGACATCGTCGTTTCCCTGCTGTGGTTCTCCTTGCTGCGTTGCTGCAGTCACCATTGCTGAGGCTGCAGTGTGCTTGTGGAGCCTCCGGGGACACTCTTTCGCCAAATGGCCTGGATCCTCGCAGATGTAACACTTCCTGTTCCCTCTAGGAGGCTTCGCTTTCACTGCTGTCGGTGCTTGGGCTCTGGCTGCTGACTGAGCCCTTGCACCTCCAACCTCCATCGGTTCCCCTCCCCCTCCAGGCGGAGGTGTGGATTGCGCACGCGCTGCTTCTCTTGGAACGAAAGAGAAACTTCTCGCTGCTTCGCGCCCTCCACGTCCTTCATCTCTGCACCATGGACGTTCTTCCAGCCTCACCCCCACAGTCAGCGCCCTTTGGACCACCTCCTGCGTGCTTCGGGGCCTCTCCCCCCTTGCAATTTCATCCTTGACCGCAGAGCTTAGACCCTCCCAGAACAGGTCTCTGACAGGGGGCGAATCCCGGTCCCACTCTAAGGCACTGACCAGCGCAAAAAAGCGGGCGTGGTACTGCCGGACGCTTGCCCTCCCTTGTTTTAGTCCATGAATCTCCCGTCGGGCAAGATCCACATCAATAGTAGACAAAAAACACGCATCCATCGCTTTGATAAAGGCATCTGCATTCTGAAGCGCCGGATCTTTATCCCTCCACAAATTGCGTAGCCACGCTTTAGCATCCCCATGCAAATGGGATAGTATGAACCCCACTTTCTCTTCCTCATCTCTAAAGTCTTTTGCCAGCAGTTGCAGTGCGCACATTACGTCTGCTCGAAAATTGGGGTACTGTTGTAAATTCCCATCGAAGTGAGCCACAAGCCCTCCTGCTCTCCGTGCCAACCCAACCCCCTCCGGTCTGGGTCCTGGCTGCCCGTGTTTAACCCATGCTTCAAACCTGGCGTGGAGATCTCTGTAGGCGGCTGCCGCATCCTCCTCCCTCTTCTTGGATGCCAGTACCTCCGCGTTCAATTGGGTAACTGCCTGTTGCAGCGCTGCAACTGTCTCTGCTTCCGTCATCTCTGCTAACCGTCGTGAGCTTGCTCCCAAACACCGATCCCCTCCCCCAGCTGCCTCTCTCTCCGCTGCGAGATATCAGGTGTCCGAAGCTTTTGAGAGACGGGTCTTACTGTCAGGGCTGCCACCCAGTCCCAGCTCACATAGGACCAAGTCCGCCAGCGTTCACTTTATAAGAGTCTTTATTAAGTTACAGGTTTCATTTCCGAACTGCAGCGTGCAGCTCTACACCTTCTGCCCTAGGTCGGCGAAGACCCGTCTGAGTCCCCGCCTCTTGCACACCAGCTTAATACCCTAGCCTTGCTCCACCTCCTTCGCCTCTCCCTACGTCTCTGGGTCCTTCTGCCCCCCTGGGCCTCCTCCCTTCTACTCTCCTCTGACGCTGACCCCCCTGATCCTTCTGCCTCCTTGCGGCGGGCTTTAGGACCTGGCTCACTCTCCGGGCTGCTTACTGCTCCAGCTTCCGCTGCATTTGAACTTGGCGCGCGCGCCCAACTCTCTACTTTCCTCTTAACCGTTGCCTCGCTCTCTGAGGAGGGCGTGACCACCCCTGACTCGTGCCCTCCCTCCTGCTGACAGCCTCCGGAACCCGATGCCTGGCTACCTTCCTCCCTGCTGCTCTCAGTCTTGAGCGTGGGTCCCGACTTCCAGCTGCTGCCGCTCTCAGTTATGAGCGTGGGTCCCGACTTCCAGCTGCTGCTCTCTGAATCTCCTCTGTTCCCTTCCTCCTGGGGTGTCCCCCCGGATCCCCCCCTTGCTCTGCTCACTGGGGCTCCCTTTTGGGAGTCCTCTGACTCACTGCTTAGGCTTGGAGATCTCGGGTCGTCATCATCACTCATTTTCCCTTCGGATTCCTCCCCCTCGCTCTCTGCTTCCTCCCTTCTCTGCGTCTCTGCTCCTGAACCCCTGACACATATGATCAGATATTTGCTGACAAAAGGATTATAGTTATTTTTGGTTACATGGAATTCAATACAAAAAATAAAGGCCCAAATGGGCTGTAGTTTACCTACGCTCACATGGCTCTTTGTGTGAACTTGTCCCTTCCTTAGGTTTGGATAAAGTTGAGTACCACTTGTTTACTTACCTGGCAGGAGCCTACACATTTGGCTGGCCTTGGTATCCCAACATTGTTTTGGTTGCCATTCTCAACCATTGCAATACTGTTAACTGTATTTGTGGGGCCTTGATAGCCACAACTGCAATCAACAATCTGGGAATGACTGCAGAAAAAGATGCAAACCAGATCTAAACACTTGTTTTGTGTGTGTAGTTCAGTGAGTGTAATGGCTGTGAAGGCAGATGAAGGCTGCTGCAGATAGGATCTACCGGTTCGTCGAGACTACTCATTCCATCAGAACAGAGCCCTACTGCGAAGACTGTGTGTTGATCAGTGTGCACTGATCTACACACACAAAACAAATTCACGCACAGGCATCTTCCAACCCCCCCAAAAAAAACCCTATGTATTCTTTTGCTTATAAATCTATAAGGACCGTAACTCAGTGGTAGAGCTGCTGCTAGTCTTTGTAGACAGTTACTGAGCTGGATGACCAATGCTCTAATTTGGTATAAGACATCTTACTATGTTCCATATTCACAGATGTTGGCTTTCTCCAGCAATTGTAGAGTGGCAGGTGTCCAGGCATGTAAATAGCATAACTTTGTGGTGACAGGGTTTTAACTTACTTAACAGTAGACTGTATTTGGTAGTAATGCATAGTAAAACATATATTAATGGAAAGGATTTTGAATCAACGTTGCTGTTTATAGCTGTTTCCCTTGACGTGATTCAGTTTGTCAAAGTATTCCTCTTCTGTAACAATATAAGAATGCAAGATGTGATTCCGTTTTTAACCTGTCATGGTTAAAACTTTTTTTCAGACTTAAGTTGTGAAATTGTACTTCATCAGCTTTCTCCCTTATGTTATCAAAGCCCCATTGAATTCAATGAGATTTATTTTTGAGTAGATTTAGCAGGAATAACCCTCCCCAATCTCAGTGTGTTGTAGTCATTTTTAGCAGGGATCGTGTGATATACCTTTGAGGCTTATTTTCAGGCCATTTATTTGCTTGAAATTCAGCCTCTAAAGGTTTTGAGTGTGATCCAGCCAAATTTCAGTACTTAATAATATTACTGTTATGACTAAGGAGCATTAACAATTCCTTTTTTAAAAAAATGAAATCAGTGGGTCCTGACTTGGCTGGATTGTTCTTAATGCCACTCCCCCTCGGCAATACTTTTATTTTTATTCTTAAAATGGATTCCTTCCTCATCAGTTAGGGAATCTGTTTCCACACTTCACAGTCTTTTAGCACGGGGTACATTAATATCTCTGTTTGGTAACAAAAAAACCACCATTCAATATTTGAACAGGATGGTATTTCAAGAATATAGCTTCATTTTTGCTGCGGCTCTTATAGGGATATGAAAGGGCACAAAGCTAAAAGTGGGGATGTAAAAATCTGGTCTCTTTAATTTCTGACTTTGATTTTTATAGTTCTATTTTTGTATATTTTTCAGTCCAAGCCTTATGCGTTTGACCGCGTATTCCAGTCACACACATCACAGGAGCAAGTATATAATGACTGTGCAAAAAAGATTGTCAAAGGTAAGACGAGGCTTCTTAATTAATGAATCGCAAATGGGGTTGTTGGGCATAATGTAATTCATCTCGTATTTCCACCTAACATGCGTTTAAGGTACTAATTAAAATGCAGACAGGAAGATATTTATATAGTTCCGGTTAAAGAATGACATTGGTTCTTAAATCTCTGGCATTCTTCAGGCTTCATCCCCCCGCCCCCCATCTGTTCTATTTTGATTATTGTGCTGAAAATCTTGTGAACGTGGTGTGGGCTGAAGAATTGAACAGGGAGTAAGACAGATTGGCCTTCTGTCCCTATATCGGCTGAAAGTAATAGGTATGCAAGATCTAGGGCTACTTTGCTACATCTGGATATATCTGCTTATGGGACTTTGATATTGGCAACACATATAATTGTAAGATGTCTTTAGTCTTCCCAGCTGTGAACATTGTATTGTGAGGAGCAAGTATAAGTTCAGGCTCTTTACTAGTTACCTTGTTCTGGAGCTTTAGATAGGGCAATAGCTGATTCCCACCATCTGCTCGTTCCTGCTACCTGTGCATTTGATACCCTGAATTTATACAACTGCTTATTAGCTGTTGACATTGTATCTGTCTCAAGAGACAGTGGAGTGCATTTCCGGGGATGAAGTCAAACCACTGGAAAATTGCAGCGCCTGCTGTGGCTGCAGAGACCAGTATCTCGTAACTGCTGCCTACTGTGTGGTTTTTGCTGTATTAGAAGCACTGAAGTGACCTCTCTGGGACACAAGCCTGGGCAGTGTTTATGGGGGTCCAGGGCTGCATAAACAGCAAGACCCACCCCCTTTTTGGCCTTGCTGATGTGGTCCAGAGGAAAGCAGAACAATACATTTGGCACCAGTTTGGCTGCAGGAGTGGTCAAAAGGAGGTGTGCAATATGCCATCCAACTGTCTTAAGGACTCCACTCTGGAGTTGTGTAGGGTTTACTCCTTAGCCTTTTCTTCTCCTAAAGATGTCCCACAAGACAGCAGGTACAGAATTTTCCTCTGGGTTTACACCTGAAGCCTTTCTCATGAATCAGTATAGCTGCAAGCCTATTAGCTGTAGTTGACAGGGAATTGCATGCACTAGCGGAGATGTAGTGGAGTTGTCCAAATCTGTCCAGCATGGAAACTATGCGGCTGCCTCAGGGGAACATCCCCTTGCCCAACTGCAAAATGCAGTGGGCTGCCAAAGGAGGCATGGAATTCTGTCCCTCTTTCAGCCTCATGCTATGGGACTTGTTTACAAGGCTTCACCAGATGCAAGGTTACTTTATGGCATGCTGCATACTAAGTACTTGTTAGCAAAATTTGTTCAAATACTTTTGGAAGATAGTATCTGTTTCAGGGTGGTTCACATGAGTTGTGGATATATCATTAGTATGCATTTTCTTTCACCCTAGATGTACTTGAGGGATACAATGGTACAATATTTGCTTATGGGCAAACATCATCTGGGAAAACTCACACTATGGAGGTAAGATATTGTGGTCATGTGTACTTGGGACTCATTTCTCTAAACATATCTAAACCCTGTTTCCATATTCAGGAAGTAAAGCCTCCAGGTGCGGGGAGAAAATCAAAGTTAGCTGACAAGTTCTGCTATATGTGATATATTTTAAAATGGAAGACTTTTCTACAATAAAAGCTTTTTTAAAATTAATGCAAAAAATGTGTAGAGCTAGCAGAGTATAACACAGATGTCATTGGCTTATATACATATGTACAATATAACATAAGTCCTAAGTAGACTCCAACAATTATCCTTCCGGCATCAGGTGATTGCCTTGTGCTTATTGCCATTGATAACAAATTGGCTACAATGACACATGGGGATTTTTTCTCCCAACAAGTATTTAGTGTATTGAGCTGGTGTCAGGGCAGTAAAGTAAGCATCATTTGCTGATGAGTTTTATCATAAAAATCACTTTCTGGTTGTTAAAAGACAACCTAGGAGAGGAGGATAGTGTAAGTACCTCAAAACAGTTCAGAAGGCAACACATTAAATGTGGCCTGAGTCAACAGCTTAGGATAGTTGACTGCTCATTTTGGGAACTTACAAAAAGAATGATAGCTGCAAATCAGTTTATTCCAATATATGGTCTGTCTCACCCAAGGTTTAGCATATTACCTAATGCATTTTTGGATATAAGTATAACTTACCTCAATAGAACTTACTCCTGAGTAAACATACTTGGGATTGGGCTGTAAGTCCTATTGCAGTGTGTGATTTAACAGTTGTTTTCTCCTCACAATTGAAATCTTTGGAACATACTTAATTAAATTTGTTTGGATTATTTATTTATTTCATAAGAATATCTACTCTGCTTGATTGTGAAAAACCTCAAAGTGGTTTCATGCTTATATGTTAGACAATTAATTTGTTATAAAGGCATTTCCTAAAGGCTTTCTGGTTAGTGTTCTAAAAATCTGTAACGTATGTGGTCTTTGTTTTCTCTTTCTTTCTTTCTTTTTAAATCTAGGGGAAGCTACATGATGTGGATGGAATGGGGATTATTCCAAGGATTGTGCAAGATATTTTTAATTATATTTATTCCATGGATGAGAATTTGGAGTTTCATATTAAGGTAAGTTTGTTTTTAAATTATACATATGTCAAATTCAAGACAACAGAATTCTAAGTATTCTAAGAGATACACAATTTCCATCTGGTCTGGAGAGCCCAAGACAGTTTAGGTTGAAAGTATGACTCTCAAATGATTTAGACCAGTGTTTCCCAACCTTTTTTGGGCAAAGGCACACTTGTTTGATGAAAAAAATCTCGCGGCACACCACCATTACAGCCCCGTGACGTCAGCGCGCAGCGTCACGCCGGGAGGGACGCACGAAAGTGAAAGTTTTCAATTTTTTCCCCTCCCCCTTGCCGGGGAACCTCCAAGCTTTGGGGGTGGGGGGTGGGGAGACAGCAGAGCGAGGGACTGAGGGACGGCAGCGGCGATAGCGGGCGGAGGAGGGGGCGGTGGTGGGGCCGAGGTGGCCGGCGGCGGCGGGTGGAGCAGGAGGGCGGCCGAGGCCGGTGAGGGAGTAGGGTTGCCCGGGGCTTGAGGAGCCGTCGCCGGGAGTTGCTGCTGCTGTTGTTGCTGCTGCTGCCCGGACATGCCGGCCTCCTCCTCGTCCGCTGTCTCGCGCTCCTCCCTTTTGCACGCGCTGCCCCGCTGCCGCCCCATTGGCTGGGTCCTGTCAGATGATCCTGTGTTATTTCCTGTGTGTGTGTGTGAGGGGAGAATGGAGAGAGAAACCTCGGCACCACCACCGCGGAGCCGCCCCCGGCTCGACGCGGATCCTCGCCGCCGCCGCCTCTCACCGCCCGACTCGCCCGCCTCCCTCCCACGGCACACCAGCCAACGTCTCACGGCACACTAGTGTGCCGCGGAACACCGGTTGGGAAACACTGATTTAGACTATAATTAACCAAAGACAGAGCTGTTCCATCAGGCCTTTGGTCAGGGCACAGCCTGACTCCCTCCTTTGGCAATCTTCACAGGACTTCAGCATAATGGTTGCCATCATTTTGAGTTGAATTAATTTTAATGAAATGATTTTAGAATGTTGTATTATTTTATTGTTGTTAGCCGCCCTGAGCCCGGCTTCGGCTGGGGAGGGCGGGATATAAATAAAATTTATTATTATTATTATTATTAAAGTATAATAAACCACTAAAAACATCCTAAAATATCACAAACCATCACTGATTCACTATTTAAAAGAATTGGTTTAATAAGACTGAATGGCACAATAATTTCTATATTATGTAGTATTATGTGTCAGCACTTTGTAGTTTGCTAGAAAAGCACTTTCAAAGGTTGTGCAAAATGAAATAGATTATAGTTGGGGATCTGTGATTAAGGCATATTGTTTGGGTATGGTAGGTGGGGCACAAATAGTCATTACTTGTGGGATTAAAACAGATCATTTTCACAGATGTTTGGGCATGGTTGATCATCAACATTATAGACTTTCATAGTATTCTTTTAGATATAAATACTTAAAATTCTACAAAGTGCCATTGTGTTGAATGGTATTTCTTCAGCTGCAAGTATGAAGCATTGTATCTTAGTTATATTTGGGGCTATTAGTGATCTCTTTAGACACATCACTAGACTTATATGTTAACTGTATGACGTGTGCAAATGTTATTCAGAGATATAATGCCTGATAGTTTACTATAGAGATTTTAACAGATCCTTTCTATGGTATTGGTGTACTAGTTTTCAGTTACAACAATTCTCAAAGTGGTTCACAAGAATAACATCAGATGTCTAAATGGATTGCATTGCCCTCCCAATGATAGATCATTAATATAAGTTGCTGTGGACTTTGGATTGGGCAGTGGTTACTATCCTTTCCCCCCTTATATTTTTTCAGGTGTCATATTTTGAAATTTATCTGGATAAAATAAGGGACCTTTTGGATGGTGAGTACATTTTTTTTCATTTGAGGGAGAATAGGAGCAGTTTGAGTTGCAAGCAAGGTGTAATGAAACTTGGATCTTGCACCTGTCTTCTGAACCAAAAGTTTGAATGGGAAGCATAATCAATTGGATTTCTGTTCCAGCTGTATGTACACAAAAACAGATTTAAGTGTGCAACGGAGGATAAGAACCAGAATAATGAAGGCACTAATTTGAGGGAGTTTTTGAGGATTAAGAAAGACTTAAGAGATGTTGATGGGCCCACAAAGCAAATGAAACGTGAAGACAAAAGGGTAGAATAATTAGAGGATATAAATTAAGGAAATAATACTTCAGGCTGTAAACCAGAAGGAGTTATTCTGTCCACGATTTCTGGCAGATTGCCTAGAGGCTAAGTATTATTGGGATATTACATGTATATTGTACAGTGATAAATATAGAGGACTGGCTGTGGAAGATAATGGTATAGTAAAATTAATTTTAGTAAATAGCAGTTTATTTTATGCCTCTTGGATGTTATGTAAGTATGTAACATCTGTATTGGTTTAGTAATTATTCAAATTTCTGAAAAGATTGCTTGAAGGCCTTTTATAGCTTACTGTTGCAACCCTTATGCAAGACACAGTTGCAAGTTTTATAATGTTTATAATGGGTCAGAACCTTTCTAACATTACAGGTGGTTTATGTCAGGTTTAAAAGGTGTTCAGCAGACAGAAGTGTTCAGAATTATACATCTCACCCAGGGTTACTAGTTTTTGTTTAGTGCAAGGAACTATCTGTAATTTAATATAAATAAAATGTGTTATCTATTAAACTGTGTTAGAGTATTGATGTTGTACAAGCACACACTTGGGTAAAATTATTTTACCATATATACATATATATAACTTTATTTTTGATGATTAACCAGAAAATAGAACTTGGTGTTGTCATAGAAAGCTCAATAATAACAGATTAAAAGGTTGCAGTAGTGCAGAAGGCAAATTCAGAATGGAAAAGTATTAGAAAGCAGACTATGTGTAAATGACGGATACAATGCTATCATAAAAATCCATGATGCAATCATATTTTCAGTAGGACAGTTCTGGTCACCTCATGTCAAAAAGCAGTGGTGAACTTTGGGCTTTTTTGAGCGATGTCCTGTGCAATACCAAAATTTGGCACCACCCCTCGCCTTCTGTCTTGTGTCATTGTTGCAGCGCCCCCTGTGGCGCACTCTCAGCTCAGCGCCCAGTGCGGACAAACCAATCACACTCCCCTGCGTCTGCAGAAAGGCTTGTTGTGTGGAATCTATACCTCTATGGACTGTCTGCCTTGAAAGGAAAGACTAAAAACTTCCTGGGTTAGCTGGGGGGGGGGGAGGGGGGAGCTAAGGAACAACAAAGTCTAGACAGTGATAAAATCCAAGGAGAATGTAAATGGATAAATGTTGCTGCATAACAGTAGAAGTTAAGAATTGCCAAGTGGAGCTGGCTGGCAATAGGTTTGTTACAGATAAAAGGAATTATTACTTCACGTGACTCAATTGCCCTATGACAATATTTCCACAGTACATAGTGATGACCACTTAGCCTGGTTTAAAACAGGCCTATGCAAATTCATGGTCAATCAACAGCTGTTAACGAGGATTGCTAATTGAGACCTCCAGGTTGCAAGGAAGTGCTTGCTGAGTATCACTGCTGAGGAATAATGGGAGATGGCCGTTGTGAACATGCTATATTTGTGAGCTTTCTGTGGTTAAAAGAACACCGGAATAGCAAGCTTTATTTATTTGTTCATTCTGCAGCTTCTGACGAGGGTAACTCTCAATGCTTTTCTTTTCTTTCAGTCTCTAAGACCAATCTTTCTGTGCATGAGGACAAAAACAGAGTACCTTATGTGAAGGTGAGTATAAAGATTACACAAGTATGTTGGCCTCCTTTACAAATCTTGTATATGTTATTTACCTTATGTTCATGTTTTCACAGGGCTGCACTGAACGTTTTGTATGTAGTCCAGATGAAGTTATGGATACTATAGATGAAGGAAAATCAAATAGACATGTAGCAGTTACAAGTAAGTTGTTTACTTTGTAAGAATTTTTTTTTTTAAAGAGCGTCTCATGTTATCCTATTAACAAATTGCCAGTTCTTGTTCTGGGCATATAACTATAAAATTGTAAGTACATACAATATCAGTGAACTGGGTATTCAGTTTGCTTCAAATGGTTCCTTTCCCCCTTGGTGTTCTTCCTTCCGAAGTGTGTTCAGTTCTTCCAATTGCTTGGCAAGGCAGGAAATCCTGTGACTTCAGGGGAAGCTGTAACTCTTCTCTTCCTGTTGGAGCTTCTGTTCACTTCCTGCCTTTGCTCAGAATGCCTACTTGAACCCCTGTCTTCAGGATCCTTTTCACATATCTTTGGCATGTGCCAATTCTAATTCTTCAATGATTTTCTCTTCTTCATTTTCTTCAGTGCCTTTCTTCAGATATTAACATTTTTTAAAAAAATCTTTAATCCAAACTTTGAGTTTTCCTCCTCCATTTAGTGCTTATTCACTGTTTTCCTCTAGACCTCTTTTCTACTTCCCCCCAACCCCAGTTGCTATGGCCAACAGAAGGGAACAACTAAATGGGCCAACAGTGAATGGACAAAACCTGTGCAGGCTGTCTGTAATGTACAGCAGCACTCAGCGATTGCGTCAGCATTGGCCCTGCCTCCACTTTTAGTAGCACAAACAGCCTCCATGGAATACTCAGAGCCCTCAAGTGACCATGGACTGAGACAAAATTCCCCAGCTGATGAGAGGGCTTTATGTTTTCATCAAGTTGCTTGGGGATGGAAGTATACTGGCAATGATACTTTCAAAATCCAGTCTCCGCATCTTGCTTATAGGCTCTTTCTTTCCTGGCTGGTGATTGCCATTCTATCAATAAATTAAGAGAACTTGGAAAGAAGCTTTTGAGGGGAGGGGTGCCTCTTAGCAGGGAAATAAGGGAACTTTGACTCTATTGTACTCCTTTTGACCTGTGGCCAGCATCTCAGGTGGCAAGCCATGTGACCTAAAAATGAAAAGACCTTGCAAGTCAAATGTGGCACCTGGATGGAGAAAATGCTGGTGTGTGCTGGATGTGGACATACATGTTCTACAGTAAATTATCACTGGTTTAATTTTCTGTCTAGAGCAACTATTCTGCCAACAATTGTTGAAAATTCATGGTCCAAGACAGGAATGAGCTTGGAGCACCTTTGGATAGCAGCTTGGAGATAGCAGCTACGTTTCACACTTCTTCTGAAGCCCAGTTCCTTTTTTTTACTGTCATAAGGATTAATCAGTGTGGCTGTATAAAAGCAACTTCATAATTTCATGTACTAGGCAGATCACTGCTGACTAATTCCAGGTGGACATGTAGTTTGTTGCTATAGGTTTAACAATTGGCTTCTTCCCCTTTGATTATTAAGCACTTGTAATGCACAAACAGGTGAGGTTTGTTGCCAGAATGCATACTTACACAACTCAAATTTCGTTACAGACATGAATGAGCATAGCTCTCGAAGCCATAGCATCTTTCTCATTAATGTAAAGCAAGAAAATACTCAAACAGAACAGAAATTGAGTGGAAAGCTTTACCTTGTAGACTTGGCAGGTAGTGAAAAGGTAATAATACATTTATATTTTGAAGCTGATTGAACTGAGTATGTAATTGAAATAAATTGTGTTCCCAGTTTCAATATTTGATCTTACTACACGCCCTAGTTTTCTACCTCTTCCGGAGTAAGGTGGTCATATTGAATTGGATTCAGGCTAACTTATTTCCCTTTGAAATCAACGAGACTCAAGTTCAGCTAACTTAATATTCTTCCAGGTAAAATGTAAATATATTTACATCCCTTCACGAGTTTGTGAAGGCAAGTCATTTTTGCTTGACATCTGGGAAGTATTGTGTTTTCCATCTATTCCTTTTACAACAGATTATTTAGAATTGTGTAATGCCTTGGTAGCTATAATAAATGAACTTCCATTATCAACCATGAAAGTTGAGGAATACAGTGATAAATCCAGAGAATCTATACCAGTGAAAATGCAGAAGGAGCAGTATTGGTGATCTATTCACATTTATATTGAACAAGAGAGTGAGTGTAATTGATTGTCATCTTGCAGTTCCTATTTCCCTCTGCAGATTGTTTAGTAGTTGAGTCCTATAGTCATAATAATTTAACAGGGACCTTAGCAGCTGCAGCTATTTCATGTGGAGACTACATATTATATTCTTACATGGGTTCAATAGTATAAATTAAAATGTCTGCAAGAGTCTGACAATTGCTTTCACTTACAAGAATGCTGGCACTCAGGGATTTTTATTTTATTTTTTTTCAATTTCATGAAAATCCATTTATTGTCTTGAACAAATTGCACAAGATTTGAAACCTTATTTAATTTAATCTACTAACTGAGTATAATTTTTCTATCATTTGGAATGCATAAAAGCTTGGCAGGGGGAGGAGGCTGGGGGGTTTCAGTGGGAAGGAGGTATAAGGAAGTCCATTACATAGTGTGGAGGCTTCTTTGAACCAAGGCAGGGGGTTGTAAAATTTATTTGTTTAAACTTTCTTACAACTGCCTACATTATTGCAGGTTAGTAAAACTGGAGCAGAAGGTGCTGTGCTAGATGAAGCTAAGAACATCAACAAGTCTTTATCGGCTCTTGGAAATGTAATTTCTGCTTTAGCTGAAAACAGTGTAAGTGTATTTCTATTCTGAAAACATTTGATGAAATTACTCATCAGGCGATGAGCACAGTGCATATCTGATGAAGTTTAGCAGATTAAGTGTTCAGTGATGTTGTAGTTGTTAAATACACAGCAGCATTTACGTGACAGGGGCCACATTTGCATGTAATGCTAGGCCATGGTTTAGCACTAAGCAGAAGTGCCTGAATGAGTCTGAGCAGTGTGTCGGACTTGGACACTTCCTCCTCCCCTTTGTCCCTTGAAGAAGGCCATAAGGAGGACTTAGCAAAGTTAAGTTTCACTTTTATGGCATTTGAACCATAGCTCCTAGTTTCAAAAGTTATGGTTAGTTTAGCAAGCCAGCATTAGAACCTATGGTTTGAAGTTGGCTTGAAATGAAACCAGGGTTTTTTTTAAACCAGGACCTCTGGCCTGAATTTAAAACTAAACTAGGACCCTTTAAAAGTGAAGCTAAACTCTGATGTTCCACTTTCACAGGGCTTTGAAGAAAAGTGTGTAAGTTCAATGTTTCACTCAAGTAGGCTCGTCCACATAGTGCCAAACCATGGTTTAGTATTACGGGCAAATCAACCATATGTATACTGTATTGACCAAAAATATGCTATATAGAAGTTCAGGCTTTCTTGGTTAATGAACATAAAAATATTAGGTACTGCTTTAGCTTTACAAAGCAAAATGCATATGTAGAAACTTAGTTCATAAAATAGTTCAATAAATCACATTAAGGCTATCTTTCTTTCTTTTTTGTTATTTGCAGAATTATGTTCCATATCGTGATAGTAAAATGACCAGAATCCTTCAAGATTCATTAGGTGGCAACTGTAGAACCACAATTGTTATTTGCTGCTCTCCATCATCTTATAATGAATCTGAAACAAAATCTACCCTGTTGTTTGGTCAAAGGTGAGTAATGAGGTTAAAACTAACTTCTAGAGCACAGTCCAAAGTGTGAACCCATGGAAACAAACTGTAGACTTCCCACAAAGTTCTAGTAAGCTGTTGTGCATAATGATTGTCCATGTGCATGCTATATACATTCACACATCAATTTATTTGTATGCTGCCTTTCCATATGCTCAAGGTGGCTTACAGTGTGAAAAAATACATAACTACAAACATAACAAAGGTAGCCATAAATAATAAAACATCAAAAAGTGCACAACCAAATTGAACCATTTCCACATAAATAAAAATATCTAAAATAAAGATACAAAAAACAAACATCAGCAACCCATCCCCCACAATCCCCCCCCAAATACAACACCCCAGCCCAATAATCTAGTTTCAGCAGCCTCAGCTTTTGTAGCTGAAGTCAGGGGCCCTCCCTTCCAGTCCAAGTGTAAAAGGCCAGCAGGTCTTCCACAGCCAATATGCTATTGAAACAAGCAATGCTTTGCTTAATATAAGTCACTATAAAGCTCTACAAATGGATTGATGATGTGCTTTCTGGAATATATTATTGGAGATTGATGCATTATTGCCCTGCAGAGTCATTGTTGACATTGTTTGATTTGCTGAGTTGGTGTCTGGACTCATTAATGGTCTGGATGAGTCAACAAACTGCTGTTCAGATTGGGACACTTAGTGGACAGTTCCTCTGTTCAGATGGGTGAAATGTATCATGTTCAAGATGGGGTTACGATCTTCTAGAAGGAGCAGATGTGCAGTTTGGATCCAACACTGTCTTTGCAGGCACAAGTGCCTTCAGTGGCATGGAGTGCCTTCTAATTCTGATCGTCTCTTACTCTTATATTGACAGTGATAGCATGACTTCAGTTGTCTATGCTTTGGTAACCTCCAGGTTAGACTTCTGCAGTTCATTGTTTGTGGAACTGTCCTTAAAGATGGCTTAGAGACTACAGCCAGTGCAAAAAGGCATGTCTGCTAGATTTGTAATTGAAGCAAGAAGATGGGAACATATAACACTAGTTCTGGCCTGACTGCATTGGCTGCCAATTCGTTTCCAGGCACAGAACAAAGTGCTGGCTTTGACCTTTAACTTAAGCCTTATATAGTTAAAGGCCACTATGCCTATACAGCCACCTCTCTGCATATGAACCTGCCTGGGCCCTGAGATCATTTGATGCCTTCTCTGTGTGCTACCTCTAAAGCAGGTCCAGAGGGTGACTATGAAAGAGTGAGTCTTCTCTGTAGTATGGGGAAGGAAATAGGCATTCTTTGTTTATGGGGCAGGAATTCCAGGGGGCCTGCTTGGTGTCAAACCTGTCATCATTATGGTACCAGGCAAAAATGTTTTTGCTTCCCCTGGAATTTGGGCAGCACCAATGATAGTATTATTATTCAACTTTTGCTTGATTGTAAATTGCTTCAGAATGTTTTTAGTGGGAAACAATACATTACCCCAAACCTAACCTTAAGCTTATTAACAGCTACAATCTTACTCTTATCTGCAGATAAGTTATAGTTGCAGATAACATTTAAGGTTAATGTTTCCTGCTGTATGACTGTCTTGTGCTTCTGTCTCTGCTTGAATCACATGCAAAATGAACTTGGTATCTAAATGGGTTTTTTCTAAGGAAAGAAAATATAGCAGCTGTATCTGAAATTGTGGGTGGGTGGAATATGGATGATAGTTTAATTTCTTAGAAAAGGTCTTTAGGCTGTAGATCAAAGTTTAAATATTCTATACAGTGGTGCCCCGCAAGACGAATGCCTCGCAAGATGGAAAACCCGCTAGATGAAAGGGTTTTCCGTTTTTGAGCTGCTTCGCAAGACGAATTTCCCTATGGGCTTGCTTCGCAAGACGAAAACGTCTTGCGAGTGTTCCGATTTTTTTCCACTCCCCCCCTTTTCTAAGCCGCTAATAGCCTTTTAGCCGCTAAGCCTTTAATAGCCGCTAATAGCGCTAAGCCGCTAATAGGGTTGCTTCGCAAGACGAAAAAACCGCTAGACGAAGAGACTTGCGGAACGGATTATTTTTGTCTTGCGAGGCGCCACTGTACAGAAAAAAATTACTTCGTGAGCTGACTAGTAACCCTGTATTCAGTTAGCATGGCTAACATGTACTTTACCTTTATAGAGCCAAAACTATCAAGAACACAGTGTGTGTCAATGTAGAACTAACTGCAGAACAATGGAAGAAAAAATATGAAAGGGAAAAGGAGAGAAACAAGACACTTCGCAATACAATACAGTGGCTTGAGAATGAGCTGAATAGATGGCGTAATGGTGAGTTATGTCACAGATCTTCACAGCCATGTTAGCTATACAGTATAATGTGTGGCAGTAAATTCCACTTTTGGTCACCGTACAGCAAATTAATCTAAAGTCTTGATCGCAAAGCTGGAAAAATCCCAGACCTGTGGGAACTGGAATACTGCAAGATTTTCCCCCAGCTTAGTGTTGAGGCTAAATGTTCTTATGACAATAGATCAGTTTACAGATCCTTTACATTAAAAACCTTTAAGTTCTAATAACTTTGTATTTCAAAAACTGCATTATTTGTTGGGCTACTCTTGAGATTGGAACAGAAGCTGCAGCTGGGGCAGAACGTGGTGACTTGGATGCTTGTGGAGACAGCATACAACACTTTGGCTCGAGGGGACTGTTTTGGCTTGATTTGCACTGGCTGTCATGTCACTCTGCTACCAGGACAAGTTTAAGGTTGTGGTACTAACATGTGTCTCTTGCACATTCCAAACTCCCCAGAAGCCCACTCCACAGTGTGGAGCTATTCTATGGCTGCTCCTGTTCCATAGAATAGCAATTCTGTCAAGGTACAACAGGTGTCCACTATCTGTACTTTCCCAAAACAGCCAAAGACATTTTTGTTACAACAGGCTTACTAGGTTGTGGCTATGAGTATCTATTTTGTATCATATTAGCTTTGTTTTGAAAGTATCTGCTACTTTTTGCTGTTTTTATTGTACACTGCTTTGATACAATTAGGTAGACTAGTGTTTAATAAAATCATCATATCTATTGATAATATCAGAGTTGCAATATTCAACCCAGTGGACTCGTATTTTGTGTCCAAATGTACACAATTTTCAATGAAATTCTCATGCTACCTAAGGTGACCTAATGTTGACTTAGTTTGCAAAGATATTTCAAACAAGAGTGATGATGCATTTGGTAATTTTGTTTTAAAGGAGAGACTGTGCCTGTTGATGAGCAGTTTGACAAAGAAAAGGCTAACTTGGAAGCATTTGCAGTGGATAAGGATATTACTGTTACTAATGAAACTCCAACTGCTACTATTGGAGTGGTTGGCAACTTTACTGATGCTGAAAGGAGAAAGTGTGAGGAAGAAATAGCTAAATTATACAAACAGCTGGATGACAAGGTATGTCTTTAAATTTTAATGTACTTTAAACTAAGAACTGCCATACTTTATCAGAAATCAAATTGTTTCATTCAATGTAATTGAGCAGATAGCTATTTCTCTTTGTCAAGAGTAAATTGCCAGCCTAAGATCTGAAATTGATAGTGCAATCCTGTATATGTCTACTTAGCAATAAGCCCTATTGAGTTCAGAGGGATTTGCTGCCAGGCACTGTATTTAGGATTGTAACCTAACAGTATTTTAGCACTTCGTTGCTAAGCATGATCATGTAGAGAGATCGTGAAAATCATGCTAAGGATACAATAAGTTGGCATAAAAAAATACAGTGGCTAAAAGTCAATGAATTGAAAATAATTTTGTCCTCCTTATGGAAAAGTTTTTACCCTCCCAGGTTATTTTGGCTATACCCAATCTTTTGGGCACATACAGTGGCATTCTTGACTCCTGTGGTTTTCTGTTGGTTACAAAACAAAACTTCCATACCATATCAATCAGTTCAGATTGAAAAGGGGATTGCCATTTGGCACGAGGAGATGCCAAATGCCAAAGACCTCTTGTGCTGAATTCACAAAGTGTTTTGGATCTTGACTGTTCTCTCTAAATTTTGTGGCAGGATCAACCCATAACAATCTGTGACACTTTTACTGAATTCTAGAGTGAGCACATTTTTCTTTCTTTAAAAATTCAGGATGAAGAAATCAATCAGCAGAGCCAATTGGTAGAAAAGCTAAAAACACAGATGTTGGATCAGGAAGAGGTGAGTTTTGATCTTGTGCATATTGCAAGAATACAGAGCAAAAAAGTGCAGTGTATATAATTCATTGCTCTTAGGAATAATACTGTTACTGAAATACAAATAGTAACTACTACACTTCAGAAAGGTATGCCATCCTGAGATCAGGCTACTGATTTTAAAAGGGCTTCTGTTATTCTGTATAGTGTCTTCAGGGGCACCACTGTCAATCACAAAATATCAGAGCCTTCCAGGATTTAAAGGAGTAGTCAGTGTCCTTATTGAATTTTGTTGTATGCTGCTTAGTGATAGCCTAAAGGAAATGTGTTTGCTTACCATATTTATGTGCTGCCTGATCACCAAAGCTTTCTATGTGGCCTGCAATAACAGTTAAGAACACAAATGCAAAAATAAAAAGCACTAAATATTCACAGCTGTTAAAACTCCAGAAGTATCCAAGGGGTCTATAAATCATTAAGAGATTGAGAAGTCTGGGAAAATCTAAAGCTCATCACCTGATGCTGGAAAGACCACACAGGAAAGATGGCTGGGGGTCTAATGGTGAAAATGCCGTTCTCTATCAGCCACCTGCTGCACCTCATTTGGGGATCTTTTGAGGACCTTTAGAAGGGCCTCAAAAGTTACAGGTAGGCATAGGTGGGGCTCAACAACAACAAGATTATAAATATCAGAAGCAGCTAATTACATAAAGATTTCTAAATGAGCAAGTTGTGATGGTTTTTACAGTCTAGGAAACAACTGCTAAAAAAAACACAACTAACATAACCTTTTGTGTGTAGCTTCTAGCATCTACCAGGCGGGACCAAGACAATATGCAAGCTGAACTAAATAGGCTTCAAGCTGAAAACGATGCCTCTAAGGAGGAGGTAAAAGAAGTTCTCCAAGCCCTTGAGGAGCTGGCTGTCAACTATGATCAAAAGTCTCAGGAAGTGGAAGACAAGGCAAAAGAATATGAGATGCTTAGTGAGGAGCTGAATCAGAAATCGGTAAGAAACCACCTTTTTTTGTTGCCGGTCCAAATGGTTTTACAGCTATTAATGAACTGAAACTCTTTTCTCATTGGGCTTTTAAAAAGATAATTACATGCCGTATTCTCAATGTTCAAGTTACAATAAAGGATATTCTGTCTAAATATCAGGAAGAACTTTCTGAAAGTAAAAGCTGCTACACAATGGCTCCCATGACAGGTAGTGGACTCTCCTGCCTTTTTAAACAAAGGTTTGGATGCCCATCGGCCATGGATGATCTAGTTGAGGTTCCTGCATTACAGGGGGTTGGACTATATGACCTTTTGGATTCCTTCCAACTGTACAATTGTATGATTCTATATTCATACACCATTATATTCTGACATGATTTTAACACAATTTGATTAAAAAATTGAAGGTTAGCAACTGTAAACAAACATGTACATTTCAAGGTTTGTCATCCTATCTTGAGATCCCCATGTGGTTGGCTCAATGTAAACGTGTATAACACAGTGGACTTGCTCTGTCTTGTCTGATTTCCATTCCCTAGCTGTGCAACACACCATAGTATCTGCATCTACCTAGGGCAGCATCAGGAGTAATAATAATAATAATAATAATAATAATAATAATAAGTTAGACTCCAGCTTCTATCAGCCCCAGCCAGCATGGCCAGTGGTCAGGGATGTTGGAAGTTGTAGTCCAGCAACATTTAGATGACCACAGATTCCCATTTTTGTCCTAGAAGGTTATTGACACTACTCCTACTTATAACACTACAATTTGGAAAGCATGTATTTGTAGAAAAGGTCACTCCTTTTGGTTAAGGATATGCATTCTTCAACTTCTACTGATGTTCTTGAGATTGACAGATATCTTGGTTGACTCTGGTTATTTAAATTGTTTTCTGGGTAAGCATACACATATTCTTATTATTACTGGCGTATGTTATTTATTTGATCCATACTTCTCTCACTCCAGGTAACTTTAGCTAGTATAGATACAGAACTTCAGAAACTTAAAGAAATGACCAATCACCAGAAAAAACGAGCAACAGAAATGATGGCATCTCTTCTAAAAGATCTTGCAGAAATAGGAATTGCTGTGGGAAATAATGATGTGAAGGTAAGTTGAGCTATATTATATTCTCCTGAGATTTTTTTTTAAAAAATGTTATATAGGTAAATAAAGCATGTGCTTCCTTGTCCCTTCTGTACCATTCAAGAATTTAAAACAACCGTGACCGTGTCCGTGAGTGTTTGTTGTGGTATCTGGTGCTTACAATTACAGTATAAAGAATGGCTGTCATGGGCTCCTCTTCCCTAAAATTGTACTAACCTTGATTAACTTGCAAGCAGCTATTTGAAGCAGGGTATTTGGGAAAGATTGGGTGGGTGGGTTGCTTGGTTGGTTGCTTAGTTGTGGCAGCAGCAGTTTCTTTGAACCAGACTCCTCACAGGAACAGATTCCTGGAAGCATATAACTCGACTGCTGAGGGAGCTGCACTGGTTGCTGACTTGCTACTTGGTCTGGTTCAGGGTTCATGAACCCTTAAATAATTTGGCCCAAAGTACATTGAGAATCATTAAAAACCTGATTGGGCACTTCTGGTGGTTCTCCACACCCCATAGAGACTAAGCATTTAGTGTGTGGCAGGCCCTGCCCTGTGGAGCTCACTTCCTAGTTTGGCAAGAACTGCTGCTTTTTCTGTTTATACAGACCTTCACAATATGCAAAAATAGTGCACATTTGTTGTGACGGGGGGTGTCATTTTGTTACAATCCTAGTTTAAAGCAGATCTTTATACAGGTAAGTCAGCTAGCATGCACATAGAACTATTTGCTGAATAATATATTGAACTGTGAATGTGTCAAATGATTTTCTAATATTAAAAATGATTTGAACTAAAAACTTGTTCCTCCTCAGCAACCAGAAGGAACTGGCATGATAGATGAGGAATTCACAGTTGCAAGGCTCTACATCAGTAAAATGAAATCTGAAGTGAAAACTATGGTAAAACGGTGTAAGCAGTTAGAAAGTACACAGACAGAGAGCAATAAGAAAATGGAAGAAAATGAAAAAGAGCTAGCGGCCTGTCAGCTCCGTATCTCACAGGTAAATGAAATGGTTTGGCCCTGCCAGTTAATGTCATTTTTCTTCTTGATTCCAATCTTAGCTATGTGTTTTATAAGTAAGTAAAAGTGCACTTCTTAAATTATAATCATCACAAGTGGAACCTACATCAAAATGTACTGTTGTGAAGTGCTGTTGTTCAGAAATCCGTTCCATTCCCCCTTCCCTGTTTCCCTCCAGCAGTCAGTCCTCATGGAGCTATTCTTGAGGTTTTCCTAAACATTTTCTTGTACTTCTGCAAGCTCCCAAATCTCCTGATACCTCCCTCTTGTGTGTGAGCTATACCATTTTAGTTGGTGAAACAATGACTGTCACAGCCTGAACACTGGAAATAATAGGAATTGTTTTTGCTTGACCAATAAGCATTAGAGTGAAGTGATTAATATAAGCAGTTCACTTTGCTTTCATATATTTTCTACAATGTGCATGACTAATTTGGGCTACCAACATTTCAACAGCTTTTCAGGATGAGTTTTGAAATTTACATCTAGTGACTGGATGCTTATAGGTACTAGTTTTCCATCTTGGATGCAAAGGTTTGCTGATATAGTGGGTCTCATGCTTAGTATACAAAGGCAAGAGCTATATCAGATGCAAACTACTTCCAACACATGCAGTCAACTTCAAAACCACTGGTCAACTTCAAAAGGCAGCTAGAAGTCAAATGTGTCAGGAACCGGCTTTCATATTTTGGGCAATGTATAGGATTTTGCTACCATGTCAGCCCACATCATGTAAAGAACATTTACTCTTGAAACTTTTAATATCGAAGCAAGCTAGTTGTACCTTAAATGTTAGTTGAGATAGAGAAATTGATCAAACTTCATTATTTTGGAGAATGGGTGACTGCAGCTTGTGATATGCAGTTCCATATATAGTACTTCAGTATATGCTTCTACAGATATATATCCTAGTCTTGCCATGTAACTGTGAAGTTTACAAGCTGATTAAGTTTATTTTCACATGTAGCTTCTATAATTTCAATTCTTGTTTTCACCCTGAAAGCATGAAGCCAAGATCAAGTCACTTACAGAGTACCTTCAGAATGTGGAACAGAAGAAAAGACAGCTTGAAGAGTCTGTGGATTCGCTTAATGATGAGCTAGTCGAACTTCGAGCACAAGGTATTAATTGCTTTACTATATGCTTAATGTTTAAGGAGCATGAACTGTGAACTGGTCTTCAGCAAGCTGTTTGTCTCACACTTCTGTAATATGGGGAAGATACTAAGAAATATGCTGTGTATGTAAGGATTAAATGTACCTGTGAAATGTTTTGATCACTTATGAAAAGGGTTCTGTAAAAACGTTACATTGCTAAGTTACACTTGAGAGCTTCCTAGAGGCATCAACGTGGCCATAATTGGAATTGGGATACCTGACAAGATAGGTCACTGGTCTGATCCTGTACAGTTGTTATGTTCTTCTGTAAGGTGCATAATATTTTAGGTGTGGCATGCTATGGTCTTGCAACAGTCTGAGGTTGTGAATCCAGTAAATTTGTCTGTGTCCTCTAACTAAATGCTCTTTTCTTCACTAGAAAAAGTTCATGAAATGGAGAAGGAACATCTAAACAAGGTTCAAACAGCAAATGAAGTCAAGGCAAGTAAACTTTGGATATGTTTTAATCAATAATTCAAAAGTAGTTTCTTCAAAAATGCAATCACTTATGATGATGTAACATCAGAATATTTGGTTCTTTAGCAAGCTGTTGAGCAGCAGATTCAAAGTCACCGTGAGACTCATCAGAAGCAGATTAGCAGCCTCAGAGATGAGGTTGAGGCAAAGGAGAAACTAATTACTGAACTGCAAGAGTAAGTTTTGCAACTACTGCATGTGTCTTTGTGGGAGGGCAGAGAACAGCTTTTTCAAAAATAAACTTCTAACGGTGCAGTCCTTACTGTGTGTATTCAGAAGTAAATTGAATTCAGATTGACTTTCTCTCAGATAAATGGGTTTAGGATTGCAGCCTAAGTCTTATAAATGTGTTATTCACTTTCATTTATTTACATAAAAATCCAGCCTGTGTTCAGGCATGCAGTGTACCTTAGCAAGAATAGAAATATCCTTATTTTATGTAACTGTAAGCCTTGGTTCATGGCTCATTTTGCACCTTTCTTTCCTAATGAGATGGGAGCTTAATGTTAGTGCCAAAAATGTAAAATTCATTCCAGTATTGACATAGTGTTTTTAGAAAGGCTTTATTTTAAGGGTTTCTAAATTTGGCTATCAGTTCTAGAATTGTTTGTCAATTCTAATGGTACACTGTGGGTTCCAACAGAATTTTTAATCTGATCCCATCCCGGTCTAATGTGCATGTTTTGGCAACTAATAACATGTCACAAGATTGAAGTGCTGGTTTTGTGGAAATCTCTCACATCATAATTACATGTTTTTTATTCTGTGTTAGTCAAAATCAGAAGATGATGCTTGAGCAGGAACGACTCAGAATTGAACATGATAAACTGAAAGCTACCGATCAAGATAAAAGCAGGAAACTGCATGAACTAACGTAAGTAAGAACAATAATGTGGACAATCTGGTTGGTCAAATCAAACTTTGATGTGTGGACACAGTGTATTCATTCTGGCATACTGTTTTGAGCAGAAAGGTTCCATAATTTTTGCCTATGTAATTTACCTATGCATGAACATTAGCAACTTTTAGAAAGGTATTTTTAAAAAATAAAAGCTAATTAGGAAGTCTGATGCTACCCTGTATAGGAGTTCCCAACGACTGTAATAGCATCTGTTCTCAAAAATCAAGAGCTGTTAGATGCAGATTTGGATCTTAGATCAATATTTACTGAAATGAAATTGGAAGGATAGGATAGTCTAAAGTTTTAAATACGGACATGCTTGAAGCATAGAGGCTATATAAGTTGTATAATGCAATATCTGTCTTTCAAAATCCCATTAATCTTAGTATATAGACAGTTTATAGTATGCATTTGCAACATTCTGTATTTAGAAGTTGCTTTTCATAGTTTTCCCCTGTCCTGTGTAAAGATAGATGTAATATTGTGTTTGATGAGCTCAGCATATTAATAAATTATATATAAAGAGTTAGAGGAAGGAAGTGAAAGAGGCACATCTAATATTTACTCTCCACTTCCATGTTTATAAAGTGACCAAGAAGGTTAATTCCATTTCAGCCACTTTCACATGCTTTGCTCAGCATTAGAAGCATTCCCAAAACTAAAATAAAAGTTCATTTCCCCAATAAGCCTTCTTCCTCCTGAGCCAACAGGTTAGTTGGCTTTTACAAATGTACTCTTTGTTTGAAGCATAATTGGTCAGACAGTTTTGAATCACGTTACAAATATTTTTCATCTTACACGTATATCTTACACAATCACAACTTTGCACAGTTTGGGAGAGAAATAAGTAAATAAATAAATAAATAAATAAATGGAAAGCTGAGGAAACGCACACTCCATTTATTTATTTATTTACACACACACACACTTGCGCAAAGCTGTGATTGTGGGTTTATCTGGCTCTTGGAAAGTGGCACAAGGGCTTTGGCAGCAAAGATGGGCAGGCACTTCCTAGGCTTTGAGAAGGAGCTGATGTCTCTGGCAAGGCCCTCATGCCTCTTTCCTGAAGCCAATCAAGCAGCCCTCCATCGTGTGTGTGTGTGTGTGTGAGAGAGAGAGAGAGAGAGAGAGAGAGAGATTCAGGGGTTCTGGGCTTTACATGGTTTTGCATATATTCGTGGACCCCCAGAACTGAACCCTCACATAAGATGCAAGTTGCCTGCCTGTTACATTGTGCATTATCAACACCATATGTTAAAATACAGTGGGTATACTCTGTTCCTCTTTTGGTTGTGGCCTCCAAATTATTGAGATTTACCTCAACCCAGCTGGGCTTCAGAATGTGGGCAGAGATTGTTTGTCCAATTGAAGTTTTATTTTATAGTTCTGTTTTTAAAAGTGGAAGCAGCTGTCTATGTGTGATGTTTCATCCTTCTTAGATGCTTTGAACTATTCTACTTAGGGCTAGATACGGGGAGAATAGTAGGTAATACATTTTTGTTCACTTTAGGGTTATGCAAGATAGGCGAGAACAAGCAAGACAAGACTTGAAAGGCTTAGAAGAGACTGTGGTAAGCTAAATATTCAGAAAGTATCTTTCAGATTCTTGAATTTATCACCTAAAAATGCTACAGTTTGCCATCTTTCTGTTCCTAGGCAAAAGAACTTCAGACCCTGCACAATCTTAGGAAACTCTTCGTTCAAGATTTGGCTACCAGAGTTAAGAAGGTAATGCCCAGTTCTTCATTTTAGAAACTATTGCTATTTTTTGTGCTAATTCCTTGGGGATCGAAACTCAGATTGCCTATCTTATCGCCATAGAGTGCAGAGATTGACTCAGATGACACAGGGGGCAGTGCTGCCCAGAAACAGAAGATTTCCTTTCTTGAGAATAATCTTGAACAGCTCACAAAAGTCCACAAACAGGTAAACTGAAATATATTCTTATATCTGATCTATTTCCATGGCTTTATAAAAGTTTATCCATGCTGTACATACTGAAGTTCTTTGGCTCACAAGTTTTATCTCTTAAAGTTGCCACACGTTGCCCTATTCAAGTAAACGTGCTACTGAGTAAAAATCAAGAACTCTTTGGCCAAATTTAACTACCTTGATTGCCATGCTTTCTTTCATATGACTTGCCAACATCCTACTACATCTAATCATGCAGTAGAAGAGAGAAGAGGGCTAAAAAAGGTAAAGGACCCTTGACAGTTAAGTCCAGTCGCAAATGACTCTGGGGTTGCGGCGCTCATGTTGCTTTACTGGCCGAGGCAGCCGACGTTTGTTCGCAGACAGTTTTTCCAGGTCATGTGGGCAGCATGACTTAGCCGCTTCTAGCAAAACCAGAGCAGCGCACTGAAACATCTTTTACCTTCCCGCCGGAGCAGTACCTATTTATCTACTTGCACTTTGACATGCTTTCGAACTGCTAGGTTGGCAGGAGCTGGGACTGAGCAACGGGAGTTCACCCCGTCGCGGGGATTCAAACCGCCGACCTTCCGATCGGCAAGCCCTAGGCTCAGTGGTTTTAGACCACAGCGCCACTTGCGTCCCCAGAGAATCCCAAGGAAACATTGCAGCAATTAGTTGCACCCATGCCTCTCAAGGAGGCTATTACTATGGAAAATTTAGGTAGGGGTTAGCTCTGAGAAAATATTTTATTTTTATTCTGGATACTTTAACTTTACCTGGAATTCTTTGTTAGTTAAAGTGCTGTTCAAAGTAACTATGGAGTGAAAGGATTTGCAAAGGCTTTAATTCCCGCAGTCCAGATTTAACATAGCTCTATATGAAACATATATTTCTACCCACAGCTGGTACGTGATAATGCAGATCTTCGCTGTGAGCTTCCAAAACTGGAGAAACGACTTAGAGCTACAGCTGAGCGAGTTAAAGCTTTGGAGTCAGCGCTAAAGGAAGCCAAAGAGAATGCATCTCGTGATCGCAAACGTTACCAACAGGAAGTAGATCGTATTAAGGAAGCTGTGAGGTCAAAGAACATGATCAGAAAGGCACATTCTGCGCAGATTGGTTAGTAGATAAAATGGGAGCATTAACAGTGCTAGTTTGGTCCTGAATTCAATTATTGATCCCTTGTTCTTGGTTCACTTGGTGCTACACCTGGATCTTAGAATGTTGGTAGATCACTTGCATATCCATAAATTCTATTGATTTGTCCATTGACCAGATTATCTGAAGTTGTTACTTGTATAGTCTAGAAATTAGGACATTAGTTGCTTGAAGTAGTACAATTTAGGATTTAGATACTTCTGGAGTGCAAGCACATGTTACAACGAAACTTTCACAAGCTTAATATGTGAGGGTTGTTGATCCTGTTAGTATTGCACACTATAATAAGTTCTGTTATAGTTTTGTATATGCATATTCCACCTTTCAGAATAGAAATATTTCTACAGGTAAAATCAAAATACTTTAATCAAATCACTATGGAGCGGTATAAAAAAAAACAAATCAGGATGGTTACTACAGGAGATAAAATTTGTAACTTGTATTCTTGCACAGTTATGGAATGGGTATGATAGTTTCAGAATTTCATCATGGTTGGGTGTTTGTTATAGGTGCAAGAAATATTTATAGATCTAGGGTGGAATTCAGCATTATTATGAGCGTTCTATCCATGCAGACATGCAGCTTGCCAGCCAGGTTAATTCGCCACTCCTTCCCCAGTGCATTGTTTTAAAGGTTCTTCTGACCCCTCTGAGCAAATTGCAGGGGCACACAGTGGGAGGAGAGGGGTGGGAAAGTCCCATTGAGCAAGCAGGTATCCTTGCACAGGGCTTCTGCTGAAAGGGCGTGTTAGGTGATTCCTGCCCAGAGAACCCATTTTTTTAAGAAAACTTGCTTAGAAGGCAGTATAGTAAATATTAGTAACAATAAGAGTTTCAAAATCTTTGGCTCCTTAAAAGTGTTAACGAATTCATTGGCAAAAACTTACACTGATTTAAGTCTGCTTGGTCAAATGTATGAAATAACCATGATGCACAAAAAGTTTGTACGATAATAACTTTTTTTGGTCATTAAGTTACTACAAGACGATAAGTTTGCAGCAAAAACAACAAACATGCATATTCCTTTGGAAATAAAATAACAATGACGTATCAATAAACCAGCACAGCTGAACTGTTTAAAAACTTGACTTGGCTTTACCTTTAACATTTGCATTTGTTTCATGCAGCAAAACCTATTCGCCCTGGACAGCATCCAGCAGCTTCTCCAACTCATCCAAGTGCAATTCGTGGGGGAGGTGCTTTTACTCAAAACAGCCAGCCAGTGGCCCTACGTGGAGGTGGAGTGCGGCAGGAGAAGGCATGAATTTACATTATCAAGGTTGGCAGTTAACTATTCCGTTTAATATCCTGTCTTCAATTTAAAATGTTTGGTAGTTTCAAGGAAAATAGGGAATATGATTGTTTAAATACAGTATTGGATAAGAGTGCAGGTCCATATGAGTATTTGTGATTAGGGGCAACTTCAGTTGAACAAGTACACTGTGTGAAACTACCGTATTTTTCACTCCATAAGACACAATTTTTCTCCTAAAAGTAAGGGGAAATGTCTGTGTGTTTTGTGGAGCCAGTTCGTGGTCCCTGGAGCCGAATTGCCCAGGGGTGAAAAGCAGATTGTGCTTTTTCTTCTTTTTTTTAGAAAGAGGGAAGGGGGTATTGAAACGAAGCCACTGAGCAGCTGATCGGCAAGCGATCGGGATTAAGATAAGGCTGTGGGTAAAGGAGGCTGCGGGGGGGGGGTAAAGACAGCAAACTTTCAAGGAGAGGAGACAGGAATACTAAAACAAGCAATGAGAAGAGAAATTAGAAAAGGAGGAGCAAAAAACTGCTCCAGCCAAGGAAAAGACACTAAGGCAAACAAGAGGGAAGGGGGTGTTGAAACGAAGCTGCTGAGCAGCTGATTGGCAAGCGATCAGGAGGGAGATAAGGGACGCTAGCTATAAAGGAGGCTGCCTGGGAGTGGGGAGGTAAAAGCGCATGGATCCTCAGGATTTTTGCATTGGGTCACCCCAAATTCACCATCAGATCACATAGCATGTCCATGGCTATAGACTGCACCAAAAAAATCACGCATCCACTGTTTTGTGGGACCGCAATGGCGCAAAAATGTGGTTACAAAGCACGGATCCACATAGATCCTCTGGATTTTTGAATTGGGTCACCCCAAACTCACCGTCAAATCACATATCATGTATGTGGCCACAGCATGAACTACAAAAATCATACATCCACTGTTTCGTTCAGAATATTTTTTTTCTTGTTTTCCTCCTCTTAACAACTAGGTGTGTCTTATGGTCAGGTGTGGTGCGTCTTATGGAGCGTAAAATACAGTAATTAGTTCAGACACAGATAGGTTCCAGAATAGCTTACCATGTTCCACACATTGTGTCCCCCCGTCGTCGTCCCCCAGTTTGCCGTACCACAACTAAACAGCGTTTGCAGTTACCTGTCTGACCAGGATGGCTTTCAGTAAGTTATAAGGAAAGTTAAGGATAAGAGAGGAATACTTTAATTCAGTATTACTGGGGTAAATCCAGTTCAGCTGCCTCCAAATTAAAGTACATAAACTGAGGAACAAGCTAAAGAAAGACCAGAATTCATGGGTTTTAAGGAAGACAGAGTTGAGATTGGAAGATTAATTGCAAAAGAAATTGCAAAGAGTAAGACGTAAAGGTAGTGATAAATATAAGGGGTTGATTTAAAATGATTGCTAAACAAGTTAGCATTTAGAAAAACATTGATACCTTAATTCTGTATTAGATCTGGTACAGCATCTTCTACTGAAACTGTGGCACAAACTTAAATGGTGACTGGTTTTCAGTGAGTAAATGTAGATGAAAACAATTGTGTAAATCTCACAATTTTTAGAGTAAAATAAAATTATGAACATTTGTTTCTTTGGCTTTTTCTAGATGCTGAAAGCTACACAGCATGAAGAGGATTGGATATTGCGCAATGAGAGTCATTCCGTGACAGTGACGTCTATCTGTCTCTCCCTGGGGATTGTAGGATTATTTTTTTGAAAATTGTATAAACTTATACTGGTCTGTACAGCTCTCCTCATTCTACAAATTTGGCTAATTGACTCCAAACAAAACTAGGAAAAACTTTCTTCTTGGGAAATTGACGTGTAACTTAAAACGTAGCTCTTTTCATTACCTGATCTGTCTTTCACGTCTTAAATTTAGTCTGCACTGTGCCAAGTTGAATGTATGTTAAGCAACATCTTAGTTAAAATTTCCTAGCTTAATTTATGTATATTTAATGGTCTTAGGGATTGTGGAACAATGTTGAAGTAAAGTTTTAATTTTACCACTTTTAATAACACTACTTGACCCACTCTTGAATTAGAGCAGCACTGTACATTAAGTTTGCCTGGATGGCTGTATAGAGCATAAGACTAAAATTATGTGTACAGTTTGCAATTACTGAGGTGTGCTTATGACGACTGCCCTTAGGCACTGAAGTCTCTCAAAAAAACGTGGATTGGAAATTTTCCTTTTTTGACGAGGCTGCTTAACTGTTTGATTAAATCTGTTATCAGGTTAATGAGTTAATACTGTATAACAAGTAGTAAATGTAAGTTTACATGGAAAGACTTTGGCAATGACTTTTCATCTGTCCTGTTCCTGATTATACCCAGAATAGTGTGATGAGGTGAAAACATTCTGCTTCATCTTGATAAGCCTGTTAATTGGTCACCAGAACTGGATAAATTTGGTTAACTTTTCCAGTGAGAAATTGGGGCACTGTAGAACCCCTTGTATTATCAGTGCATCATATTTCATTCAAACCACAAATTTGACTTTAAGAGAATGAATTGATTGAATAAGTGGAACCAAGTGAATAAAGGGGGGAAAGAAAGTGCATAAAATGGCCAGAAATGTAGGATGGATATGGAAATTGTGCTACACTGAAACTGTACTGTAACTTATTTGTAAATCTAGAGTTCTGTAAATGTGTTTTTCTCTAACAATCCTGTTGGACATCATTATCATCATCATTACTTTTGCAAAGTTTTGAGACCAAGTTTAAAGTTTTGCCCCGCAAAAAGCACTTGAAACGACATGCCACAAAATTCAAAAGAACACCTTTGACAGGGAAGTTACTGTTTAATATTGTCCAAAGGCTTTGAAAGGTTTTCTCATTACAGTCACTTGACTGGTAGGAAGTGAAAGAAAATGCTTTCCAACAGTTGAGAGATTTTGAATAACTGCTTTTCCAGAGTAAGTTGATGCCAGTTTTATATTATACTGAAGTACATTCACAGGCACTTGCCGGGGGGCGGAGTAGGTTTTCTGTAGAACTTTATGACTACCTTTTGTACAAATTGAAATATTTGTATTAAGACGGAGCCTAGTAATAGAAAAAATTGACTGACACCCCCCCCCATACCTTAAGTTCTGATTAGTGTCTTTTTTAATGCATTTATTTTAGAGATGGGGGTTTTCTTTTCTTTTTTAATCAGCCAGACCCTTGTTAGTTTGGAATTGTCATAAGATAAACCTCTTTCTTTTGTGCTTGAATTAAACACTCCAAACTGAAAAGATGAAATAAGAGGGGACTTGTATAAAGGGAAAATGGTGGAGAAGGAATCTCTGTTAAGTGCTTGAAGTTGTGTTTTCAGTTGCATTGGCCTATGTCAGTTTCTCAACTATAGCCGTACAATTTCAGTCTGGATTCGGTTTACACAGTTCAATCTGGTTTCCTGGCAGTTACTCAAATGAAGCAGGATATTTTCTCATGGCTGTTTACGTTAGTTTCATTCCTGTAAGTAATGTATCACGGGTTTTGGTGCTGACATGGCTGTGTAATTAAACAGTTAAATAAACTGTAACTAGCATGTAGCTCAACATGTACATCCTTTTTATACCTAAGCTTTTTTATTTTAACCTTTTATGAAGTTTACCAAGAACTGCAACTTAAACTTTCAAAAGGACTCCTATGTTCTTTGGCTCTCCTATGGTAGGTTGCATGGACAGGACAATTTTTTGGTTTTGTAAATTTAGAATCTTCAATCTGCAATAGAATTTTAAATGTGTTACTGTTCCAATTTACAGTTCTTGAATTTTTATTCCTCTAGGCTATTTTTTAAAAAAATGGCTTAGCACAGGAATTGAATGACACATGAAAGAAGACTATTTATTCATGGAGATAAACTAAATTATTTGCATAACATTACTGATTAACTACTTTAAATTAGACCTGAAATGACAAGAGTCTGCCTGTGGCAAGGATCTGCCACTGAATAAACAGTTATGTATTCTCAATGCATGAGAATGCATTTAAGAATAACTGGTTTGGAGAAGATGCCATATAGTTTTAACTACCTGCATGCTGTAAATGTTTTTGTGTTTAAATAAAGAAAATCTTTGAATTTTAGTGAACTTCATTGAGACCGATATAACCTTTTAAGGTCGTAGCCATCGGATGATGACGTTTTTTCTACCTATGTATCTCCATATATTGTACTGAGGTTCTATACTGAGAGTGAGCATTTTGGAAGGGGGCTTCATCAGTCAGCTCACAATTTTCCCATTAAAGGCCAGTTTATACACTATGGGTTTTTCCCCATAGGAAGAAGGACTCAACCTTAGATGTCTGTGTATACCATTTCAACATGGATACATCCCACCCTTGCAAGCTGCCTGGGTAATAATGTGTTGCATGGATACTTCATATGGATGTCAACCTGAAACTCAGTCCTTGTCCCTTCCATGTGCATGCCCAGATCATGCGTGAACCAGCTGGGGAAGTGAAGTCCTACATTCTTAATCTCATCTTGCCAGTGTAATAGTTGCATTTAAATATCCTTTATTTTTATAATTAAAAAGTCAGCCTTAGGCCTGATTAAGACCTTACACAAGTCAGCTTAGATAGCCTTGTCAGAATAGCTTGAAGGGGAGTAATGTAGATTGCTGTAGAAGCAGCGCGCTTTTGGCTGGCTTTGGTGTCCTACTTTTTTTACTTAGGAAAGCTGACTTCCACACCAAGAAAAAACCTATGCTTTGTTTGCTAGTCAACCTGTACATTTTAGTGTGTACCCTTCTTCCAAGTGTATCCAAATGTGTTTAAACCTCATTTCCAGATAATGTGGTAGAACTGATGGCTTACATCTTAACCAACTGGCTGGGTGAACAGAAATGAATTCATCTAAAAATATTTGCCACTAGGGGGTGCAACAATCACTTCTATTAACAGTCTGGAAATCTTTGAGCCTAATTTACTGAAAAGCAGGAAGGTGAGGAATGGCAGCATAAATGTTGCTTTCTACTTCAGTGTGAAGAGAAACCGGCCTGAAGACATGCATTTTATAATGTGCAAATGGTCAGAGATCAGATGCTTCAGGAATCTTTTGGTGTCTTACACTCAGAGCTGGCCATTTGCACATCACAAGGACATGCCTGCAATTGTTCTTTGCTCCTTGCAAAGTAAGGTGGGAGGTGATTTTTTGCAGTCACTTCTGTTTTAGGGTTTCATTTTCTTAATTTTAGGTTCAAAAAAAGAGGGGTCTTATACATGGAGGCATCTTGTTCATGGAAAAATACGGTAAATTTTGTTTCACTGTGATTAAAAAGTGTAGTTTTGCTAACAGTTTGGATTTCCGAAGCAATTTGGACTTTTAAAAAAAGCAGATAATGGGTCCACGAAAAGCTGAAGTATTTCCCCTCCAAGGTTGCCAAAAGGAGAAAATGCTGGGGAGAGGGAGAATTGTTTTGTAACCGATAAGTCTAGCTTCTAATTGGAGGGAATTATATCACCAGGGCTATTCAATCACAGCACCCCAGCTCTGCTACCTTTTGTATTTTGCATGCTGATTGCAGCATCTGGGCTTGACGAGGCAGATGACCCTCACCTGTTCCAAGCCTCCTCCAGCTGAGGAATCACACACCACCTCCCAAAGCTAGTGAGCTCCACCTAGCCAGCTAGAGAGATGGGCTCTGGGCCCTTGCCTGCCTCAGCCTCCTGGAGCATCACTTCTGCTGCTCCCTACACCTTGGAGCCTGCTGTGTTTGTGGATAGAGGGGCCCCTCTGACTCTGCTGATGGGGTCTGCTGCTCTGGTTCCTGTGCATTTACCCCCATCCTCTGTCACCCTGTGAGTACTTCCTTCCCCATCCCCTGCTTTGCCCAGTGTGTCCCAGTCATGTTTACAACCCCCGCTAGGATCTTCCTCCTCCCTGTCGACCTGGAGTGATTTACCATATTTTTCTGTGTATAAGACGATGCTTTTTGCTATAAAAATTAGGCAAAAATTGGGTGTCATCTTATACATGGATAGTGAATGCAGAGGGGGGACATGTGATTAATGGCAGCAGCAAGCAGGAGATTGGCAGCGGCGATTGAGCGGGTGATTGGTAGCTGTGGCAAGGCCAGCTGGCGATTGGCTGTGGCAGTTGGGCAGGCGATTGGCGGCTGTGGCAAGTGGGTGGGAGGGCTATTGCTGGCGGTTAGCGGGCAGACAATTGGCTGTGGCAAGCGATCGGCAGTAGTGGGCAGGTGAGTGAGTGTTTGCCAGAAGTGACCTCCCCCCCCCCCAGCTAATCAATTTCTTAATTTTGGGTTTGAAAAAATAAGGGTCTTATACATGGGGGCATCTTATACACAGAAAAATACGGTAGGTAAAATCAATAACAAAAGGCTAGTCCCTACCCACAGTTTTATAGTCTAGATTAGAACATACCACACAAAAGGAAATTGGGATGAGAAGGGAAAAGAAAAACGAGCAAACTCAGGCAGCCATTCTTGAAGTTATGTATTTCTTATATTGACCAGTTCAAACTGAGACAGTTGAAGGATTGTAGGAGCCCAACAGAGCTAGTCTTTTAGCAGAGCTAATGAAATTTCCCTAAGATCCGTATTGTACATGTTAGCCAAAGTGCCTCAAGAGGCATCTGGCATGTTTTATTGATTATAATAACTTATCTGGAAGCAGGTCTTTGTAACCATAGAAACAGAATTTTCTTTAATGCTGGCAGCATCTTTGGGGAAAGTAGTCAAAGAAGGAGCAAGCTGATTAAATTATTTAAGAACTAAAAAGCATTTCTTTCGTGGCCGCCTCTCTTCTAATTGGAGACGGTAAATAATGGATGGGAACAAAACACTGAGCCTTGCAAACTGCTAAACTTCCTCCAAAAGACCTTGAAAGTCCCTCAGTTGTGCTAGATCTTTAGAATACTATCTCTAGGCTACAGCAGAAGCCTGTAGTCAAGGTGAGCAGAGGTGTCCAGTTCCCTTCCCTTTTGGGATACGGCTGCAGTACCCGTAATAATAGCATGGCAGATAAGAAAAAAAGCAGCTGAGGCTTTTCCTGGCATGCTAATGCTATGGCGGGGAACACAATGCCTTCCTTCCACGCCTGTTGTGGTGTGTAAACTTAATACTCTGGGTTGTTTCTAATGCAATCATCCTATTAGTGCAATGACTTTGGCCTGCAGAATGGGATGTCTTCTTCCTCTCCATCTCCATGTGACTTCCCATATGCTCTGGAGGAATGAAGGAACCCTTGAGCAGATTTGGGGGGAGGCAGACACTTGGGGACAGGAGAGCAAGTCCCATTGTGCAAGCAGAATATGTTGCTCTAATGGGACAGCTCTGTTGGATATCGCCCTCTGATTCTGCCAACCGCTGACTTTGCTTCTACTGTGGGTCTCGTTCAGAGACGGATGCCAAAACTGAGCAAAAATGTGTGTCAATTAAGTAGCAGCTGTTCTGCTTGCTTCATATTGGAAATTGGCACTTGTGACCAAAAGGAAGCATAACACAACTTGCAGGGCAGTGCTGTCTAATATTTTATTCATTTAGCATTATTGTATCCCAGTCTTAATTAAAATGCAGTGGGCCTGCCACTTATACAGAGGTTCTGTTATGTTGGGGGGGGAGGGGTTCCTATGCAAAATTGTTCAAAGTCAGGAACCCCAGAACTGTCCCCCCACCCCAGTGGAGGGCTGCTTACCAGAGTCTGGGAAGGTTGTGGGAGGGCTCTGGGAACTGCAACCTTCCCAGACCCCCAGTAAGCAAGGCAGTGCCTTCCTTGCCGGCTTCTGGGACACTCACAGAGCCCTTGCACCTCTTTCCTAGAGGCTGGTAAGGAAGGCACCACTGAGCTTTTTTTTTTTTTTTTGCACTGGGTGGTGCAAGGGGTCTGGGACGCTGCCAGATGAAATTATTAGAACATTGAATTCCACCCCAAATATGTCAGTGCATATTGATGTCTTAGGAAAATGTTCAGTCAATATTCCTGCTATTTGGAAAACTCTTACTAAGTGGACGTTCTAAATAAATGTATTGTACTTCAAACCATGGGAATACACACACACCCCAGATTGCTGATACATCCCATTGTGTGTGGATGGTACTGTTTTGGCCATATGAGTACTGGCACGCCGAGAACTTACATATATAAATATATTTGTGTCAGCCATTGCATTTTTGTTTGCTGAAACATTGGGACGTGCTAGTTTCTGCACAAAGATGGCATGTCACATGTTTTTTTCTTGCTCTGCATTGAGGAGTTTACACTACATCGTCAATGCATAGCAAACATCCTTTCCAGACACAACTAGCGTGACACATTTCAGCTGCTTGTTAGTTTCAGGCTTTCTGTATCTCGCCGCATTGATCTGTCTCTCTCTATGTGTGGTTAAATGACAAAATCAAATGAGCCACTGTGCCCTGCATGGTGACTGAAGGCCAGTCCTGCTGCCCCAACAGCATCACCCCTTGAAGGGAATGAGCACAATGGAATATAGTGGAACAGCCACTCAAGCATGTTAATCTTTGCATCAGGTCACTGAATGGAAACAAGGCAAGCATTGTTCCTCTAGGGGACAAGAGGAGCTTGGAGAGAAATGCAAGGAATAAAGATCAAAACCAAATCATGCCCACTTGGGAGAGGTGGCAGAAAGGAAAATAGCATGCATTTTTCTGTGTGGTTTTTTTAAAATATAAAAAATTTTCCTGAGGGTTGTACAGCTCTTGCACTACGGTACTGGAATGTATTACTGGAGCGCATAAAAAGCCATTTGTTGATATTTTCTGTGTACCCATTTGCAGAAGTAAGCGGCTGCTCATCAATGCCTCTTGGCATTGTCTGGAGGAATTAGCTATGCGCTAATTCACACTACTAAGGAGTTAACAATTAACTGCACGGCTGCTGCTTTACTAGTAATTCACCATGTGCAAGTTTAGGGCTGTGGCACATTGGAACATGTGGTGTGTAGCTCAGTGAACTAGCATTCAGTGCAATATTGATTATGAACTTGAGGCTCCATGTATTAAGGGGTATGATTTGCTTCCTTGATTTTCTGTCTGACACAGTGGCACCAGCCTAGGGTGGGTCTGCATATGTGTGCATTTTTAAAAATGCTAATAGAGATGATGGTCAGAATAACCTTTAATTGCTACTGTGAGGGATTAGATAAAGAAAGTACTTTGACCCAGTATTGCTAGTTCAGCTTCCTTGTAGGCAGGATCTTTCTCCCACATCAATATGCTGAAATTGATAGTACACTCCTATGTATATCTGCTCATAAGTTGACTGTGTATAAGACTGTGACCTACGTGACTTAAATATGTGAAAAATGCAACTTCTGCACTTTCATTGTAAAGTATTCTAATTTTCAAGGTACATTTCCAAAAGAAGTATGATGGAAGTTGTGAGTAGGGTGTTGGAAGGAGGTGATGTTTATTGTTAGAAAAGGAAAAGAACAACAAAAGTTGGTGTGCATTGTTCCAAAAAGCCCAGAATATGCTTTCTTCTATGCATGTGCTGTTAAATCAGTAATATTTTGGTTGGCAAACCATAACACATGTCCACAAATTATTCTAATGTAGGGCTGGCTAATCTCTGGTCCTCTTAATGTTGCTGAACTCCAGCTCCCACCAGCCCCCAGACAGCATAGATAATGGTCAGGAATGAAGTTCCTTTAACCGCGCAAAACTTAGAACATCTGACCATAGACTTGTGGCAACTAAAATATAATGTTCACCTATATGCACAACACTTTCCTGTCTTAAAATCAACACAAGGAGACGCCAACAGAAGTGGAAGGAGGCAGGAGTAAAAGGGGCAGAAGTATGTAATTATTTCAGCTTACGGATAGCCTGTTGTAACTAAGCCAAAGGATGCTGCCTTGTGCCAGAAGCTTTCACAAAAACGCATCTCTTGATTCATGGGTAGGCAAACTAAGGCTCCGGGGCCGGATCCGGCCCAATTGCCTTCTAAATCCGGCCCACGGACAGTTGGGGAATCAGCGTGTTTTTACATGAGTAGAATGTGTCCTTTTATTTAAAATGCATTTCTGGGTTATTTGTGGAGCATAGAAATTTGTTTATTCCCCCCCCCAAAAAAAATAGTCCTCCCCCCAAGGTCTGAGGGACAGTGGACCGGCCCCCTGCTGAAAAAGTTTGCAGACCCCCCTGACTTGATTTGTAAGCACAGCCATGCAAAACTAAAACAAACCATTGCAGCCAAATATCTGGTCTTACCCATTTTTTAAAAAACTTTCATAGTTTGTGTTATATCCCTGTGGGGTCAATTGTTAATATTTTTTATTAAATTTGTATATACTTGCAGGTCTCAGAGTTTGTGATGATTCTGCAAGGTAGATTGACATTTTTCATTGAATTGGCTAGGTAACCTTAAAGCCTCTGAGCGTAAAGCACATTCTTTGTAAACTTAAACCAAAAAACCCCCCACATTGGGCTGGATCAAACCAAGTTGCACTGGGGTCCCATTGAAGTCATTGTGAAACATTTGCTGTGTGACTAACCCTCTGCTGGACTCTTAGAATTGTACAGTTGGAAGTGCTCTGAATTTAAAAATGACATAGATAGTATGAAAATTGCTTAACTACAAATAAGTGTGCTTGTAATAGGAGCTTTGATGTACCTGGTTTCAGCAGACAAAGGATGAACACGCAGTAAAATTGGAAGCATACTCTTGGCCTGAAATTTTTGCCTTGCGCTAAATTTGTATTGTATTTTAAAATCCCACCACATGGGGGAGCAGTTCATCAGTAACAAGATCTGACCAGCTTGGCAGGGAGTGGAATGTCCTGCTATTGGCTTATTCTGTGCTGCGCAAGAATCAAGTTCTGCAGACTCTTGAAATTCTACTTCAGCTTTGCACTGGATTGCCATATCCTGTTGATTCTCTGTTGCATGTAATGATGAATACTTTGTGCTCATTGACTATATAGCCACATCTTGAACTACTAGGGACCAACTTGCAATCAGTCTTTAAAACCAGCAAAACTAGCATTCAAAACATAAAATTGAAAAGTGCACATTTGATTTAATAGATTCCCATGTTCCTGTGTGTAGTGATTCAATAGCCTGTGAATATGTGTTTGTGACAGGGACGCAGGTGGTGCTGTGGTCTAAACCACAGAGCCTAGGGTTTGCCGATCAGAAGGTTGGCGGTTCAAATCCCCGCTACAGGGTGAGCTCCCGTTGCTCGGTCCCTGCTCCTGCCCACCTAGCAGTTCGAAAGCACGTCAGAGTGCAAGTAGATAAATAGGTAGCGCTCCGGCGGGAAGGTAAACAGTGTTTCCGTGTGCTGTTCTGGTTGGCCAGAAGTGGCTTAGTCATGCAGGCCACATGACCCGGAAGCTGTACGAGGGCTCCCTCGGCCAGTAAAGCGAGATTAGCGCTGCAACCCCAGACTTGTCTGCGACTGGACCTAACAGTCAGGGGTCCCTTTACCTTTAAGGGGGCTGTGAATAAGTGTCTGGACAAGAGGCCTGTGTGTGACAAGGGGGAAGAAGAAGAAGAAGAATAGTAGTAGTAGTAGTAGTAGTAGTAGTAGTAGTAGTAGTAGTAGTAGTTTTGGATTTGATATCCCACTTTATCATTACCCAATGGAGCCTAAAAGTGGCTAACGTTCTCCTTTCCCTTCCTCCCCCACAACAAACACTCTGTGAGATGAGTGAGACTGAGAGACTTCAGAGAAGTGTGACTGGCCCAAGGTCACCCAGCAGCTGCATGTGGAGGAGCGGAGACGCGAACCCGGTTCCCCAGATAACAAGACTACCGCTCTTAACCACTACACCACACTACCTCTCCCACCACACTGGGAAAGTGTTTGGGCACCCTATACATACTTTATTTAGGAAGGCTAGTGATTTTGTCTTCTCAACTGTCTATAGATAAGTGAAGGAATGCATACTAGGAAAATTAAGACAGATGAATGGATAAAACTTTGTTGACAATGGAGCTCTGAGAGTATACTTAGTGCTGCATTCAGAATACCTTCTGAGTGCCAACATGAAAATAGAGATTTATTTAAAGGCCAGAGCATCTCAGTCCTGCATGCTTGTGGACCTCTCCTGCCTCTGTGCCTACACAAGCACGAATGATATTTTCTGTGAAGTTCATTATTATTTGTTTGCTCAGGGGCATGAAAAAAATTGCAACCCTCTTTACATATTTAGATCTGTTTTTCCTTCACAGATAGGGGAAAGATGGTTGTGTGGTTGCAGCAAGCTAAATGCCACGTGGCTTTTGCCTAGGTAGGGTGTTTTTTAACACAATGCAAACATTGTTCTAAGAATGCCCAATTAGGGTATTTTCTGCTTGAGTGGGGTTTTGAGGTTTCCTGCATCAAAGCCCAACATCCTTCTCTGTTGCACTGCACTAAATGCCTTCCATAGTGGTCGTTTTCAATCACTTACACCCGCCTGTTGCTGTACTAGATGCCATATAAAAGCTAGGAAACGTTGCCCTACCTGCAGACGTAGAATTTAGTAAATACAACACACAAGGAAAAGCAGTTTGGGGAAGGGGGAAGAAAGGAGAGTATGAAAAAAAAAATGCATGATGCAATAGTATGGCTGCAGTGTTTCTAAAGGAACATGCTGCTGTAAAATTTGGCTGACTCAGCAATCACTGTATCCTACCCTTTTTGCAGCACAACTTGCAGGATAAGGTCACTAGGTTACATCGACACAGCTATAGCTGGTCAGATATGTGCTTAGTGTTCCTTTAGCCACAAAAATAAAAAGTTCATTAGGTAGCACTTGGGGACACATAATTCTTAGTTTTTATACTGGTTTTCTTTGTGTATACAGTATATGTTATCTCGGTAATCCTTCTAACAACCTTTTAAGATAGACCAGTGTGCTAACTAACAGTTCATCCTTGAATATATGGCACACCCATGCCTCTATATTTTTCTTTACTTTGCAGAAAGAGAGACTCTCTTTTGAGGCTGAGTGAGAGAGAGTGGCTTGTCTGGTACATTCATGTCTGAGCTTAAATTTGAGTCATGGACTTCACAGCTGACAGCTCACACGGTGCTACACGACCCTAAGATGTTTACTCAAAAACATCCCATTGCATTGAATGGAAATGCTCTCAAAGAAGCATGTTTAGGCTTACAGCCATGCAGTGCAACCATCACCATACCTACTGAGTTCAGTGGCATTTACTCCTGTGTAAGTGGGTTAGGACTGCAGCCTTAGTTGTTGCTCTGCATCTGCTCATGTACTTGGTACCATTTTTCATATCCGTCAACCTCTGATTGCTGTTCCCTCAAGTTCTGCTACGTAACTGGAGAATATGCACAGTTCAGATATACATACACCTAGTCTCAATGCAGCCTTTTTGCTGGACAGATTCAGGTTATATGTGATTTTGTTGTCCAAAAAGAAAAAAATGGAAAGGAGATAAATGCAGATTAGAGAATACAATTTCTATTTTAGCATAAATCCATAGTTATTTAGATGTCCCGTTTCTCCCTCTCTCTGCCTTCCTCAAATTTGTTCCACAGTCTCAGATAACGTGTAGCTCAAATGAGGTTACCCTTGACCATTTCACAGCTGCACAAAAGTTGAGTAAGAGGTTACACAAAAGGAAAGGAAAACTGAAGGGGAGAGTTCATCTTGGTTTAAAATGGTTTCAGGCAAGAATGCTAGTGCTCTCTCATTGTGACCGGGCGATGCAGATTGTGCCTCAGGTGGCAGATTGTGGGGTGCCATCATCAATTAGGAAACTGTCAATTCCTTAATTTATTTTCATCATCTGGATTTTCCTCCTCTGGCACAAAAAGGCATTGGTTTATAAGTCCTTGAGAGTCCTAAAGACAAGTTGCAATAAGCTATCTAATCAGGATGTTGATGGTTCCCAAGGTGTTATCTGTGGGCACAGCCTAAACCACTGTTGTCTCCCCCAGAGCAGCAAGAGCACTTGTATGCTATAAGATTTTTCCCCCATGGCAAAGGCTTGTGCATATTCCAGGGCAGGCACCTTTGCAAGCCTTTCTACATCATCCCTTCCCACTCATGACGAAGCTGTGTACAGGCCCAGGGACAAAAGGGAAGTAATTTTAATTGCACAAGGGATCACAAGGAACTCCAGGGAATGGGGCAATTATTTTCACAAGCTTTTTGAGTCAGGGAGGTGCATGTGCTTTTGACAGATGGCATGGCTGTGATTCATAAGGAATGCTCTCTTGCCCTCTGGTGCAATGTCCATCCAAAACAAATGCGCCTGACAGTGGGATTGTTCTCTGGATCTGCTCACTGTCACAATGTGCATACTTGTCATCCTTTGTACAGCAAAACTGTTTGGGCTGTGTTGTAAGAGCTGGGCTGGCCTATAGGATTGTTTTGCTTTGCTTTACTGTACCTTGACATATAAAAGTGCTGATACTTCTTTTCTACTTGGCTGTTTCTCAACTATTCTGGAGGCTTGACCACTTTGCTAGGTCTAGGATCCAGCATCGGGACTCCACTGCCTTCATCGCCTTCCACCAAGGAATGAGCCTGTTTTCTGCTTGGGGGTACTCTACAGCCTGATTGGCATAGGTGGCATGTATGGGGTGGGCAACGGACTTGTGTATTGGGGTACCACGTCCTTTAAAGACTGATTCGATCTCCAATTATATTACTTAGCTTCAAGCCTCTTTTTATTTATGTCCCGTTTTGTCTACAGGGCTCTGATCACATACATTGTCTTTGTCTTTGTCATCATTATTGCTGTCTTCTTTCAGTAATTACCTCAAGTGCTTTAAATGCGACACCCTTGATGCCTCCCATCCAGACACTAACACTCCCAGGTCATTCTTTTGGTGCCTTCTCTACTTAGGCACAGGTTCAGTCATTGAAGGGAAACCATACTTCCTCATGGGGTTTGGTAAGTGATGATTAACTTCAAAGCATGAGCATTTTGCTGTTACTCTTCAAACATGTATTTATTTACATGCCCCTTTTTCAACAGTGAACTGTGGCCAAAGCGGCTTACAATAAACATTCAAGATACAGAGCATTGAGATGGAGGAGAGTCGATGTACAAATCAGTAAAACCAAAATGACAAAAAACACACACCCAAACCCCACAAATTTAGCAAATGTAGAATAAATTCAGTGTTGTAAAGGGAACCAGACTTCAATACAAAGCAAAGCATACCAGAGTCTGGTATGACTGCACTCCAAGGAGCCTCAGTCACCTGGCTTAAGTTCAGTTCTGCAGTTCAGCAGGCTAGATGGCATTCAGCTGACTCTCACAAGGCAGCTGCAGGGGATGATGACAGCAGCAGAAAGGAAATGCTGGGGACGGCAGTGATGGGAAGGCCTCTTCGCCTGCTACTGGGAAATTCCACCTGCTGGGGCAGGTCTTACTGAACAAGGTCGTCTCACTAGGTTGGGTGACATACAGCAAGCACCTACATCTCTCCCCCAGAGGAGACCAGCAGCACCAAAAGGGAAATGTCCTTGGAGGGCTATGATGGTAAGTCCTCTTCCCCAGCCACCTAGCATTGCGCGTGCTTTGAATGCAAGAGGCTTCAGCCTTAAATCCCTGGCTGTATCTTCAAGTATGACTGAGAGAATCCTTGCCTTTGGAAAGAGCCACTGACCGTTAGTGTCAACATTACTGAGCTAGATGGACCAATGGCAAGGCAGATTCCTATGTTTCTGTGTGTGTTGTTTCAATAGCATGTGAATATGTGTTTGTGAGAAATCCAGCTCATTCATTTCTAAGCTCTTGTCCCTGTTTTCCATTCCCTGTTGTGTCTAAGCAATGTTCTTAACCTTCCCTTTGGCCAGGGGCATAGGAGCCAAGGCTTGAGGTCCCTTTGCACACACCCCACCAATAAAATATTTGAGGGGGCCGCTCCCCAAGTTTATGGGCATTGACATTAAAATTATGTGCATGCACCATGTCTTGTGATTGAACATGTGGAGTGAGGCTTACCTGCCCCCCATATTTTATTCAAGTTGGCACCTCTGGCCAGGGTGGGGAACCTTAGGCCTAGAAGCCAGGTGTGGCCCTCTGGGCCCCTCTCCGGGCCATTCTCTCATTGACCTTGCTTTGCTTGCTTAAGGGTTTTTGCCTGTCTGGATTGTGTCCTTGAACTCTGATGATGTCTCTAGCTTGCCTGCATATTAGACAAGAAAGGGCTGTGAATATGTGCAGCCTCCTGTGCAAAGGTAAAATTAGGGTAAAAAAGGTTGTGCAGAATGCAATGTGGACCTCCATCTGTCCTCCTGTCTTAGGCAAGGCAGCTGCCCTTTAGTCCAACAATCCTTGCGTTCTCCATATCAAAACTAGGGGCTGAGAAATCCCCCTTAGCTACTCAAAGAGATGAGTTTTGATGGTCCCAAGTCACCTTCAGCTGTACACTTGCTGGTTTGCTGAAAGAGGGAATTAGGTGATTAGAATTACAATGCCGGCATGGAATTGTTCACCGGGGTATTTCTGAGTTCATTGAGGGAGTGAACTATTTAGAAGAGTCTACTATAGCAACGCGTTATCTGTGTATTGCTACATGTATTATAACTGCCTCATAATTTCATCTGATAGCGGCTGCTTCCTGTATTCCTGAGCATTAGTAAAATAAATTTTAACAAATTGCTGGCAAAAATCCAGCTCGGGTGTGTTCTACCATTTGGAAATTGCCGCAAGCAGCTATTGACCTACAGTCTAGCACTAGACTGGTGTGCAGTAAATGCCACTCAATAATTCCACTGCCTGGCTAATTCCAGGGGATCATGACTTGCCTGCTTCTGAAAGGCTCGTGGTGGATGAAGAAGTCTGAACTGGCCCTGTGGTGTCTTTGCGCTCTGGTTTCGTTCCAAACTCTTAGCGGGGATAACAAGAACCTCCTGGGCACAGCTGCTTGTCATTCTTCTCATATTTGACTGAAGCTCTGTTGGCACGTTTCTGGTTCATCGGCTCAAGAAAGTCATGTGTCTTGTCTTTGTGGTCCATGTTTAATGGGGGCAGGTATTCCACTCTGGGGAAGGACACGAGGATGCGTCACAGGGCCTGCTTTAAACACCCCAAGCTGGCCACTGCTTTTGGAGGACCTTGCCCAGTGTTGAAGTAAGATTCAGCAGCTGATGGGGCTGATATTTATATGTGGCTCTGCGGAGGGGAACATCTTGAACGTTGCCTTAGGCAGCCACAAGTCTTGGGCCAGCCCTGGTGCAAGAACAGGGCTCTTCTGTAGAGAAAATGGAGGAGGGGCTAATTGACAGCATACTATTGCAGTCCTGCTGTTGATGTTTTGTTGCGTTCTTCATTGTTGTGAGTGTTTTTAGAGGGGAGGGGGACTTTGCATTTGCGTTGGTTTTACTATGAATTGAGAGCCAGCTCGTGTGTGGATCTTAAGATGAAAGAGTGGGGTAGAATTGTTTTAAATAATGACAGTTCAAAGGGTGTACATTTGTTCTCTTATGGGTATAATACAGAAACAGGAAGAAAGGCTAAAGGACAGAAACGACATGGATCTCACCTTGCAAATCTGCAGATAAGGCTGGCAAAATGCTAAAACCACAAGCCACTTGGTAGAGGAAGCAAAACATGACACCTCCTCACAATGTGATTCTCATTCAGCCCCCAGTCATATAAATGCTTGTGTGTCCCTTTAGAATCCTTGGCTACAGGGCGGCTTCAGTCCTCAAAACCTGATGTCAGAGCCTCTAACAAACCAGTTGTGCTAACAGCTGCAAGATTTGAGACCATGGTGAGGAGCACATTAAATCCCTTTTTAATAAGCTCCTTATTAAAGTGCAAACATATTACTTATTCTTTCTGATGTAATGGATGTTTTATTCCTAGTGGATTTTGCAACCAGCCCTAGCAACACTTATGTTTTTGCTCTCTTGTGCTTTTTTTGTGGACTGGGTCAGAGGGGTTTTGTTTATTTTTTCTTATTATTATTTTTGCCTCTGAACAAAAAATGCTCAAGCACTTATCTCATTGCCTTGTTTTCCTTCCTTGAGATCAGAAGAAAGTTATCTCATTTATGCATGTGCCCAGGGCCTTGGAATTAAAAAGAAGTTTTTGTTGTCTCTGAGAGAGCTGCCATCATCCATTTCCAGGGTTATTCAATAAGTGTGTGGATATATTAATCCCCCACAGGCATACACTGAAGCATCCAAGACATGGGCCTCATTATTTCTTCCACCATTATCATCCCCCTGGATTTGCTTTCAGGCCTGGCTTCCCAGAATGCAAAACTGGAACAGACTTTTTTCTTTTACCCAGAGGGATATTGCAAGAGATGAATACAGTATATTGAATACTGTCAGTTGTTTGGTTACTATTGCATACAGTTTGAGTGGAATGGCTTCATGTAGAGTTTTTAACCACAGCATTCTTTGACCTTTGGAGTGTACCTACAGCACAGGACTTTTTTGAGCAGCCTGAGCCCTGAACTCTAGAGGGTCTTCTAAATTTGATCACTCGGAACCTTGATCCTTGCAGTATTTTAATACATAATTTATTTTCAGTATTGTGTCTTGTGGTGTATGTGTGCAAATGAAGGGTTTGCTACTGCATCTTTTATAAATCGCAATCTAATATTTTAGATAGAGTCGTACCTTGGATCCCGAACGCCTTGTAAGTCAGAACGTTTTGGCTCCTAGAAGTGAGTGTTCCGGTTTGCAAACATTCTCTGGAACCCAAATGTCCGACACGACTTCCGCGGCTTCCGATTGGCTGCAGGAGCTGGCACGCCTTGGTTTCTAAACGTTTTGGAAGTCAAACGGACTTCCAGAACAGATTCCGTTCAACTTCTGAGGTACCATTGTACTGCTTTATAGTCCATGGTGTTTATCTGAGTGGACACATGTGCATCATAACATCTTTGGGTATTGTTCCATATTTTAAAAAACACACTTTAATGGTTCCAAATATTTTTGTGTCCAATGGCTAAAGATGTCTCCTGCAACCTGCACTGGAGATGCCCTGCATTTTTAGATCCTATTTATTCTGCTTAGCATGTATCACAAAGCCCATCACTCACTTATAATTAATTCTGCCTGGAGATAATTTTAAGCCAAGGTTTAGAGGTAGCGCAGGGATACACTTCTTTATATAGCCTCTGTACCTTAAGGAATGTGTTATAGATAGCATGAGGAGCGACCGGGGGATTGTCCTACTCAGTAACTAGGGCAGGGAGATTGCTGGGTTGCATCCTTTTCTGTTCGTGGCCTATAAAGCTGTGAGGAAGGAAGAATGTCCTCCCCATCTCAGGTCTGTAAATAAAAAAACTCAGTAGAAGGTATGCTGCCATAGATTAATAGAGACACAGAGCTGTAGAGCTGAAAGGGCTAATGGAGGTCAACTAGACCAACCCCCTGCAATGCAGGAATCTTTTTTGCCCAACGTGAGACTCAAACCCACAACCCTGAGATTAAGAGTCTCGTGCTGTACTATCCCAGCTGGACAACGGTAATCAAAGTCTCCCTCTCATTATTCGATTGATCACTTAGATTGTTTTAAATGGAGCTGACAATTTTTTTATTGTCTCTGAAAAAGCAGTTGGTTGACTGGTTGCTTTTGGTCTGTTTAATAAGACTGACATGGATTTTATTTGCTGTGGAAATAAAATTGCAACTCCACCCACTGCTTCCCTGACGCTCTCTGATGGCTTGGTACCTGGAGTAGAAGCAGGAGAGACCACAACACGTGACGAACCTTCAGAAGAGGCATTTGAGCGTTGTGGGAATGACTGGTGGGCGGACTTTCCAGATGAGTGTCTTCATGTGAAATAAAGGCACAGTTATTACCTCCATGTTCCAGGGAATCCAATTCTTTGCTCTCAAGCTGAAATCCTTTCTCTGTGGGAAAACGCAGCCCCCATTGCTTCCTCCTCTCACATCTGCTTAAGTTTGGGGAGTTAATTGTTCCTGGGAATGGATCGTAACTCAGACAAGACGTTTTGCGGTTCAGTCCTTGACATCTCCAGTTAAAAGGGGCCAGGTAACAGCAGGTGATGTGAAAGACCTCTTCCCAAGAGCTGCCACCTGTTAGTCCAGTAAGGATATGTGTGAACATCCATATGTGGATGCACTGAACCACACTGTGTGAATGGGTCATATTATATGCATGTGGTGCTGCTTTGCTGGTTGCCATCTACTGCTTCACCTCCTACTTCTGTTTGCTATTGGCCAAGAGTACAACCTAGCCATTTTGCTGCCATCAGCCCAAACAAAAGGATACAGCGTGCCTGTTTCCACAGCCACAGTTCTATCACCTCCAGACAATTTTCTAGGGTTCTAGGGAAATTCCCCCTTTTAAGCACACTGGGAAATTCCCAAATAATTACATCAAAACTCCCATTTTAGCTATACTCCCACTCTGTGGCTGGCATAGCCTAATGGTTAACGCCACCACAAGTGTCCAATTAAGAATGCCACATGGGTGTGTGTCTAGTGCTGTTGTAGCACAGCGGAGAACCAGGTCCTCCCATCCGGACACTGTTCTCCCCAGTGAATAGAAATAGAAGCGTTGGAAGGAAACAAAATTCTTACGATGCATCAAGTCCGATTTCTCTTAATAAATATCTTTCCCCACCCTTTTCTGTTTCTCATGGAGATTAAAAATAAATGGTGATCTTCCAAGGACTTTCACACATAAGAGCCAGATAATGAGAGCAGATGTTCAGGGTAAACAATCTGGGAACATGGCTTTTGAAAGGGCCGTTTGTCCTTTTGCTTTGCTTTATGGACTGTGAACCTGCAACTGGAGAGTGTGAAGAACAGATAGGCCCTGAAACTATGTTCTTGGGCGAGACTCTAAAATGTGTGGAAGGCACTACAAATTTCATAAGAGAACAACACATTCCCTTGGAACGGAACCTGGCAGGACTAGTTTGAGCACTCATTGATTTATTTAATTCAGAGTTTTAGTATTTTGGCAACATTGCTGCCAAGTCAGATGTTCATATGCCTGAACCCTGAGAAGGTTGCCTGGGCGAGGGTGTTCAGCTGTGCCCACATTTTGCTGGTACAGTGTTGCATATCCAAGTCCTGTATTGAATATCTGAGTTTTGTGGGGATGAGGAACCTCCAGGTGTTGGGTTCTCTGGCCAGTGGTCAGGGATTGACAGGGTTCGTCATCCAGCAAGATATGGAGGGGTTCTCCATCCCTGCCTGACAGGATACTGGATTGCATGCTGAGCACTTGCTGAAAACAGCAACATGGATCTGAGCTGCTTCTGCTTCTCATCCTCTGGAGTAAGTTCTCAGCTTGAGAGGCAAACATCTCATTTCTCTGCTACAAAATCTCTGTTTGTTCTCTAGCACTCTCAGAAGGGTACTTACTTTGGCACTGCAGTGATTTGCAGATTTGCAAATATAATCTAAATATTGATATATTTTAAGGATTTGTGGAAGCAAACCTCGGTTCTCCATTACCTGGGGTTCTAGTAACAAACAGTTGATAATCCTCTCTTGTTTCAGATCAGAAATGTTCATTCTTCAGAATTCCTAATGTTTCCCATCTATGCAGTGTTGTATAACCAGTATATCCATCCAAAAAGCAGATGGTCAAGTATATGACAGCCCTAGAGATGCTGGAGAAAATGACTGTCCCTGCCTTCACTTGAGCTCACATAGTCACACTCCCAGACTGAACAATCATGGCCAAGGCAGATGAACCAGGAAGTCCACCCTGCTCCAAGGACTGTTTTCTCCTCATGCTGCCTTCTCAGCTTGGCCTCATCCTCACACTTACAACTGGGTACCATCCATGAAAGATAGTGAAGTGGGTGGGTGAGTGGGTGGAGAGAGCCATGTTTGAGCAAGCAATGAGATAGTACTTTGGAATGTGGCAAGGTTTTTTTTTTAATATAATTTTTTTTTAATGGCACCATGGTTTTTGAGGAGCTTCCTCCACAAAGCAGTTTACAATCTCCAATAAAAATCAGCTCCACCTAAAGTAGAAAAGACAGCGCAACTAAACAATTAGCCAGCATGAAAGGTAGTGGATAGAAATAGAATGTTAAACACACAACAAAAACACCATTAAGGCGTTAAAAAAACAAGAATTAAAAGGGCAGAAATGAAAAGAAGCTGATTTGGGAGAAATGGATAGTTTTCAAGAAACATCGCACACATAACAATGTTGGGGCTTCACGTCTGAGGAAACAGAATCCCAGAGAAAGTTAAAGGCTCATGCGCGAGTCTCAGCACACTTTGCCAAAAGGGGCATTGTGTTGTGCTAGCAGCCTGTGAAAACATTTTACGGCAATCCACCTAATAGGATTGGAGCAGAGGAAACTGCCTTCCTATGTTTTACTCTGCATGGCAGCAGTTCTCTCTGGGGTTTCAGGCAGGGTACTTTCCCAGCCGTCCCTCAAGATGCCAGGAACTAGATATGTGACTTCTCTCATGTAAAGCTTCCGTCTACCACAGAGCTACAGTCATTCTCTAAGTGAATCAGCATCTAACCCCAGTGGCATATCTGGTTGCAACAGTGCCTGTCTTGACATCGCCAACCAGAGAGGAGGCTTTTGGTAGGCAAGTGATATTACCTTCTTTTGACTGGAGAAAGGATTGAGCGTGGTTGCATTATTTCAACACCACCACCACCACCACCATGATGCATGAAAAGCTGATGGTCTTACAAGAGATGTCTTTTCACAGCTGGATGTTGAATACATCCAGCAACTTGTTTTGTCTTGTTCGTTGTTCTCTGTCCCTACAGAAATAGATGTGTCTCCTTTCCTTTTCCCAACTGGCAAGTTATAATTACCAACCCTACAAGGTGGTAACTCTGGTGGCGGCTGTGTGTGAATGCAATAACCCCCCTTTAAGGAGGCAAATTAACAGTGGCATTGTGTCTGGAGGGTTATGCCAGTGTGCCTCTAGGCAAAATGAGTTTGCAGGCTGTTTTTGTTTTGCTTTTACAAACCAGCTATATTTCTCAAACTTACGTTTGTTTTGGGCAGTTTCACAATGCTTCCTTCACTTACATAATTTGGGTAAAAGATCATTGGGTGGGGGGGAGAGATATTTTCTGCCTTCCAGCCTTATTAAATTACAATGTGCCATGATGAGAAAGCAAGGAGTGACCCCATCACTCTGGAAAAATGGGTGTTTTTGTGAGTCACTCACAGTCCCGCAGGACACATATATTTTTCTGTTTATATAGCAGAAGAAATCAGCCGCCAATCCTCTTCCTTGCAAAATGAGTCTCTGCGTGCACTTTTCTGTTGGGTTCCAGTCATGTGACTTTGTGAAGAGCGACTCACATAACTGGAATCCAACGAAAGGTGCACTCACAGGCTATGCAGTCTGCTGTATTTGTATTTTGAAACCTGGGTGACAGGAAAAAAGACATGCATTCATTCTGTTTACTGCTTGAGATCTATGACTTGACTTCCAGGAATCTTGAAATTATTATGTGGTAGTTGACCTTGTCTTTCCGGCAGATGGCAATAAGTCATAATGGATGAGCAGGACAAATGGAATGTTCTAGTTATGGTACAGTCGGGTAGGGTGTGGACATTGTAATGAAAAAAGGAGCTGCCACTGTTGTAATGGGGGGAGCTACCATCCAAGAGAAACCGAGATACGGAAACAATAAATAAATGATTGTGAAAACGATTAGAGCCATGCATGTACCAAGGAATGCATAATTCATCAATCGTCCTCTTGATGGGATTTAGAGTAGGCAGGTTTCTCACCATCTTGTCGACTTTTAAAGATGAAGTAAGATGAACATTGTGTTTTTCCAAATTATTTGCAGGGTATCTAGAGAATCTGAAAAATATGATCTGTGCTAATGTTCTTGTTAGGGTAGGCTTGTTGTGGTTTGGAGGCCATCTTTTGGGGTTTGGGGACAGTCAGGTTGAGAACTGCCAATGCAGAAGAATTAGGAAAGCAGACCTGGAGTATGTTTTACTTAAATTTCACTTGTACAATACTGCTATATATTTTTTAATGGACTCCCCGATTGTAGGACAATTATTGCAAAATGCATTGGACATTTAAAGCAGAGAAATACTGTTGTTAAGGGCAGCCTGTTCTCTTATCAATAGACATTTGTGACATAACAACATCTGCATTGTTGTTTGAGAGAGAATAACTCTTTTATTTTGCATTAACTGGTCTTCAGGTTTTCCTCTAACTCTGACCACAGTTATGAGCTTGATTCAGATCACAGTCACAGCAACACTCCAGCCAACAGGATAGTCCTGTTTTTCCAGGTTCTGTTCAAATGGGGATTTGAATTTAAGTCTCCAGGTCTTAGTAGTCCAACTCTCTCACATTTATTTAGGCTGCAACAGTTAGCTATATACATAATATAAATGTATATATCATTTTGTTTTTTGTTGCACATTAAAAAAAAAATTAGGTTGAAATCCTATACAAGTTTACCTGCAAGTCCAACTGGACTTTGAATAAGACATGTAGAGCATCTCATCGTTTGACTGTTTATATGCCACCCAATAACAGATGCTTTCTAGGCTGCAAAATTCAGGCTTCCACCCCCATGGTGGTTGAATAGCTGGAATTTATTTTTTTTTGGGGGGAGAGGGGTGTTAGCAGAAGATGTTCAAGATGGGTTGGAAACTAGAAGTTCTTCTGTGTGTCACAACCATGCCATGGCTTATCACACTTGGCTTTTTGCATGATTTTATTAAAACATACCCCAAAAAGCCATTCTGCTAGGATGTGGTTTACTGGCTTTCATACAGGAAACACATTTCATGTCTTATATACAATCCAAACCTAATAGTACTGCAGGCCAGGCACACCAGGTGCACAAGATTAAGGCTGCCATCTATTCTCCATATTTCTGGACAGCTGACCTTTGCGCATTAAGAGCATGATAACATCATTAAGTAAAACAACAGCTGGATTCTGGTAGATCCTGTACAGAAGTGACGGTAAGCTTGATCCAGGAACAGGGATATGAATGCCTTGTGCATGGTACCCCATGAACCAGTTGCCCACAGAGCTTCCTGTTTATTGCTCAGATTGTCTGGAGCTGGGCTGCTAAACTCTCTCTCTCTCTCTCTTTCTAAATATTTTGCACTTTGAGAAGTTTGTTCGTTTGTTTGACTTGATCCAAAGTGGAATAGTTTTTCATTCCGAAATGTTGATACTTCAGTTTTTCTATCTGAAAGCATTCTTGCAGTGAATCTTACCTATTGTTAGACCTGGCCCTTATCAAGTTGGTGGTGGGATGGTATTAAGTAGTAGGTTGACAAAGCAGACGACAAAGAGATTCCTCCAAGTAGTTCTTTATAAGTAAGCTGGAACTGAACTGAACTGAACAGCTCAGCCGGCCTGCTTTTATAGGCAGCCGGCTGTCAACATTGTAACAACAGCAACAACCCAGGGTTTCCTGCCTAAATTAACTGATGTGGACCTGAGTGAAAACTATATACACAATAACCCTGGTGGCCAGGGTGAGAACTTCAATACATAACAGATGGAGCAGGCCAAAGGCAGAGGAGGAGTATTAAAGTGGCTTGTCGCTGACGAAGGCATGAGAAGAATCACCCAGTTGCTCGGAGCAGCAAGCAAGTTTTTGTAGGAGTTGAGGAATACATGCTAGAACATGAGAGGAGCCTTCTGGATCAGGTCTGTGTCCCATCTAATCTAGCACCCTGTTCTCCCAGGGGCCACCCAGATACCTGTGGGAAACCCACAAGCAGTAGGACCCCAGCACAAGAGCACTCTTCCCTCCTGTGGTTTACAGCTGTGAAGGCAGAACATTACCACCTGCATTGGCTTACTTATAGCGACCATGTGCCCTACCTCACAGAGAACAGTCCTCAGCTTGAAAGGATGCGCAGTGCAAGTCTAGTTTAAAGTCAAAGAAACATCATGAGGTGGGGAGGAGACTCAGTGTTGTCCATCTAATAATAAGTAATAATAATAAATTTTATTTATACCTCGCCCTCCCTAGCCAAGACCAGGCTAACATCAGATATAAAAACAATTGATTGAGATACAACTTAAAAACAAGATTAAAAGACAACATTAAAATGCGGCCTCATTTCAGTAGGAGCTCAAATCAAAAACTTTGGGGGGGGGGGGATGAAAACGTCAAGTCTTCACCAAGGCCAACTATCCAGGCTGGTCCTACGTGGGCCAGAAAAAAGCCAGGGAAGTCTCCAAAGAGGAGTTCCATTTAGCTGGAACTACAGTTAGCTGCCAGACAACACGGCTCTCTCACTGAGAGAAGGCAGGTGAATAGGTATCGACAGAACGGTGCAGCAGTAGCATCCTGATTGGGGCTATGGGCCTTGCCTGTTTCCTGACCGTGCTGACACCTGAAACCTGGCCTGCTCACACAGCTGTGGTCCCTCACATTTTCATAGCTACTTCATTGGCCTCAATGCATTTTTCACACCAAGTCCAGCCAACACCCTGTTTGACATTCTATATTTTGTATCACCCCTTTTAGAACACATTTTAAGCATAAGCATCTCAAGAGTTTCACTGCAGACTCTCCCGTTCGTTCCCTAATGGGATTATTAGGCATGTCCTTCTAAACACAATAAGCAAACACGGAACACTAAGCTGAAAAATGCATTGTGGCCAAAGAACGGACAGACAGAAGTCCTTCCACGTCTATGTTTTTAAAGGAAAGTACACACAGGTGGGGCACTCGCAGCTGCATATTCCTCTGACAGGAACACCACACAAGCCAGCAAGCAGACCTTTGTTTTGTTTTGATATGTGAGAAATGTACGCGACACCCTGCAATCACAGAAGAAGATTCTGGTCAGAATGTTCAGCCAGCTGTGTGGCCTAGTGGGAATGGATATTCGCAGGGGCCTCTGCAATATTACGAAAGCTCCAGTCTGGCACCGACGCTTTGTATTTTCTAGTTTAAGAATGGATGCTAAGGCAACAACAATGAAAATCCAGCTCAGCTGGATACATTTTTAACAAGTGCCTTTGTTTAGCAGCCAACCAAATCTGCACATCTTGATCCTCTCTTTTGCTTTGGCTGCCTTGCCTCTAATATCATCATTTCAGATATCCAAGCATTCTGATTTTTTAAACATATGTTTAAAACCACGGGATCCCAGGCTGCTTCAGCATACTCAAAGCTCTTATTTCACCTGTGTTGGACAGTTGGAGGCCCAGTCCTTTTGAGTAACCTGCCGGTGCACACCCTACAAATTAAATGTGATAATGAAACAAGGAGATGCACTACAGATTGAATAATCTGTAAATATTAGTTTTGCCCATCTTTCCAAGCTTTAAATACGCTTTGCAACATTTCTGCATTAAGTTGTGTTTTTCACTTTTAAAAAAAGTTCACATGGAATTTGCATTTGCTTTCATGAGCATTTCTCCTGATATCTGCATTTCTGTATGCTATTCTGACTAATGTATAAATTTGTGCAAGCAAATTCCCCGAATATAATGTAGCTTTTGTATATTATTCTCACGAGTAGCTGTATGCTTGTACGCACTTTTTTAGCTGGAGAACTGTGTTACAAAATGTGCAGAAGTGCAAATTTTGAAGGACAGCTGTGCTATGTTTTGGTTCACTTATTGTGCGAATTCGGCAAGTGCACATTATAACACGAACCAGACAAATGTTTCCCCCTATAAGGAGCACAATCCAGTATCTCTAGTGTCTATCATCCTGCTGTCCGTGAGTGATAAGGACTTGCTGCGTGACTAGAGAGAACCACACGGCACAACACCCACACGTCCCTCTGAATATTTCACTCTGAATAAAATTTCTGTTGCTGAAGGAATACTGTTAACATCCATATTTCCTAAATAAGCATTTTCTCCAAGTGTTAAAAGCAGAGACCACCTGTTTCTTGTTTTAAATATTGGAAAGAGAACCTGATTATTTGCACAAGTGACCAAGCAGAAGCACAAAGAAACCTAACAGAGAAAAAAGTGGCCCGATAAATTATACATCAGAGCTATGATAACTAGAATGAATTATGCATCAGAGCAATGATAAATAGGACTCCTGCAGAGGATCCTCTCATTTGTGCTGTTCCACGTGTACAAACATCACATAGTGAACAACTTATACTGCGCAGCTGTAGCAAAGCTAAGGCTGGGGGCCAGACTCCCAACCCCAGAGCAAAGAAATGTGGGGGTCAGAGAGCTGTCTGCACCCCCGCCTTGCATTCAGTCAGCAGTATCCAACAACATTGCTGCCCTGGAGCCCCAGGAAAGCCAGATCACAGCAGGACCAGAAACAGGGCTATGCCTGTCCATTCATCAGCTCACAAATGGATAGCATTAATAGTCTGAAGAAGCAAACCCTTAAGGCTGAAGCTCAATTGAATATGAAGTCAGCTTCATCAAATTAAAGCTGTTTATCTTCAGTGCTTCTTTAGCTAAGGCAGTGTGCTGTCCTGGTGTTGGTCGCAGAACAGGGAAAAGCATAACTAAGAGACTCCGTTCATTCTCAGTTTCGTTGTAATCCTTAGAATTAAGCACAACAGGCAACTCAGGTTTTTATATAGTCGTCTTTGGTAATTCAGTGTTCTGTTGTTTCTGCAGTTTGATCATGATAAAAGCTGTTTTCTTTATGTTAGCAAAATAGTGTTTCTCTATCATCTGCTCGCCAAGTGACCTAAATCCCCTCTCCCTTTAGACATTTTTCTTTTTTAAAAGGCTATTTGGATAGACTAAGGTCTTTCTCAGATCGTTCAGGAAAAGCTCAACCCCAACAAAACTAGGATGGGGAAGGAAGCATAATGATGTCAACCTTTGAAGAGCAATTCTCCTCCTCCTCGATTTGTTCCAGGACAAGTCTTTCCCATTGCCTTGTTTTGACTACAGAGCTCAACATTTGTACATGTTTTCAATTCCCATCAACTTCAGTGGAACTTAGAAGGGCTACAAGTGAACTGAGGCTGATGACCTCAAGTTAAACCAGTGGCACTGGGCTGGCTGGTTTAACAGCTTTCCCTGTTCGATACATAGGAGAGAGAGGGGTAAAGGAACAGACCAAGACGCATAGCTATATAATATATAGCATCCATATATAGGAGTAGCTAAAATAGTGCTCTCCAGATGATGCTGGACTTCAGGTCCCATCAGCACCGATCATCATAGCCAAGGATGATGGGAATTGTAGTCCAACATCTGAAGAAACCATGTTGGGTGGCCCAGCACTAGGTGCAGGGCCTTCCTGCAGTGGCCTCTTCTCTGTGGAATGCCCTCTCTTATCAAGTCCATATGGCTACCTCCTTCTTGGCTAAAACATTTGCATCCTGTCAAACCCTTTTGGTGCAATGTCAGTTCTTCTTGCATATTGCATTGGCTGTCTGGCAGGCTCAACTTGAATGCTGCTTTTGAACTCCTAAAACAGGGATGGGGAACCTATGGTCCTCTGTGGTTGGACTACTACCATCCTTGATCAGTGGTTGTGCTGACTGGGGTTGATGGGAGTTGTAGTCCAACAATATCTGGAGGTCCATGTGTTCCCCTCTCCTCAACAGCTTAGGACCTGGTTAATTCTAGGGCTATCTGTGTCCGTAGATTCCTGCTTGCCAGTTAAAACTGTTGTAGGCACACCTGCTTGCGGTCTTGCCTTAAGTGACATCGTACTGCTGTGTCCAAGGCAGTCTTTCCAGTGAGCTTGTTGAATTCCCTCCCCTTGGAATGAAATCTGACCCCTTGTCATTTGACATGTAGACATTTACTGAAAACTACTATTGTTTTGGGAAGCTTTGGGTGCTTGACTTTTTGCTATAATTTGCTTTTTACCTGCTTCTGTCTTAAACTCTCTGTTTGTCATTCATACTTCAATGTTGTTGTTTTTTATTTTTAAAAAAGGTTGTAAATCATTTTGTCTGCCCATGACAGAAAAGCAGGGTAAAATAATACCTCAAAATTCAAAAGCAAAACTTGTGGTGCTTATTCTGCTTCTTTTGTGATTTGATAAAACATTTTCTTCTTACATTTTAAAGACTGCAGTTTACAGCATAACCCTAAGCATATTTACTCAGAAGTAAATCCTGCCATGTCCAGCGGGGTTTACCCCCCAATAAATGTGCACAGGACTGTAGTCTTACATTGCAATCCTACACTGTAGCATTTGCTCCCGTGTAACTGAGTATATTATGACCACAGCCTTAATTATTTGGGTTTTAAATGGTTCTTATTGTTGTAAGCAGCTGGTGGTAATGAGTTTGGCCTGAATCTGCTTCTTCTTATGGAGAGGCTGTCTTATTCTTCACACTACATCACTTTGGGGGGTGGGGCGGGGAGTAAAACTAATTCCAAAAATGTTCTCTTGGTTGTGCAATCTCTTGAGTAAGCAGAAATGCATGAGGACTGCTGTAGAACTCACCTACTGTAGCACTTTGTGAACTCCTGTGCAGGTGGCTGTGTAAGAATTTGCAAAACACCATTGCTGGCTCTATTCCTTCTGCTCACTGTTATTTAGATCCAAACTAGGATGCTCTACTTCACAGAGGATGCCCTGTAAAGGATGCTATTAGGAGGGCTCTCTGGTCCAACTCTGGTTTAAGCTAAACAACCATCAGTACGGAGAGCAGAGAGAGGGCCAGTGTCAGACTTCTGTTGGCCCTTGGCACAGTGCTGCCAATGGCATTTCTTATGACAGTATTGTAACAAATAAATAGTTCCTAGCAGTGCTTTTTTGTGGGGGTACTGAAGGGTATGCAGTACCAGCACCTTAAAAAAAAAAAGTATGGCACTTTCAAAGGCAGAATTGATGTCTGGGGGTGGGGGATTTCCAAAAGGTTGCACTTTCTCCTGGATCAATCGAAAAATCATGTTTTTGGGTGTTTTGTAAAAAGAAGCTCAATATTTTTGGGATCTTTCTATAAAAAGCTTAACAACTTTTGGGGTATTTTGGTTTTTACTTTTTGAAATATGGCAACCCTAGTACTGATATCTCCCCCCCTTTTTTTTTTTAAAGAGCACTGGTTCTTAGGAAAGTGCTGAAGTGTCTCAGATGTTGTGTTCTGCTGTTCCCGGAACATAACACAGAGAAGAAAACTAGGTTCCCCAAGTGAAAGAGGCCTTGCTTCCTGTTCATTCATTGTTCAGGCTAATAATGTTTGCAAGGTTTGCTGTTTACTGTGCTGATTCAGCACAGAAGGGTTGGGATCTCTAATACTGTACAAACAAAATAATCATACCCTGCACTTCTGTGTCCTTTTCCCTTTTAGAATTCCAAAGAACTTATGTAAATAATGTCAAGCCCTGCGAATGAAGAAGGTGGGGGAAACCAGTTCAGCAAGAGTCAGCAACAAAAATCACTTTGATTAGTCCAAGAGATGAGAACAACAGAGGCTGCTGGAGATTTGTAAGGTAATGTTTTGTGAATAAAGGGAATGTTGGGCTTACGCATAAAACAAAGTTCATTAGCAATCCACGTAACAGGGTCTTAGCAAGAAGCTCTAGAAGCCCACCAAGTGCTTTTCGGATTTTAATTTAACCAGAAGAGAATTTCACAATTTACAGCTTTGAAGGGCTTCTCCTCCTGTGCTTCATCATCAGACATGCTTTCACTCTAGCTTAGTGCATACTGGCACACCTAGGTACTTATTAACCATCTATTTGCAGTGGGTGGAAGCTGCCATATCCACATCGAACTTCATGCAGACATAACAAGTATGTGCATTCATAACCTATCCAACATACTTAGCAAACTGAATTTTAATTATAGTATGAGGCATTAGAGCTGTCCTGTAGGGTCAAACTAAGGGAGATTTAGTGCATTCGCATCACAATCCTATACATGTCCATTGAGAAGCAAGTCCCACAGGGTGCAACTTAGATGACTCCCCCACTGAGAGTGGTTATGGGACTGCAGGCTGCATAGGCAGTTTTAGGGTAGCACGGCCAGTGTGGCCACACTGCAGGGGGCACCACAACAATGCTGTAGAACAGAATGTGGGAGGTGTTGGCAGGGAGGACTAATTTAAGCGTTGCACAGGGCGCTGCTGAAATTTGAGAGCCCGAAGTCCTCCACTGCAGCCTGTTCTCTATGGAATGGCCAATCCTTTCAAAGAGCCATTTAAATAAGTGAAGAAGAAGAAGAAGAGCTTGGATTTGATATCCCGCTTTTTCACTACCCGAAGGAGTCTCAAAGCGGCTAACAATCTCCTTTTCCTTTCCTCCCCCACAACAAACACTCTGTGAGGTGAGTGAGGCTGAGAGACTTCAGAGAAGTGTGACTGGCCCAAGGTCACCCAGCAGCTGCATGTGGAGGAGCGGGGAAGCGAACCCGGTTTACCAGATTACGAGACTACCGCTCTTAACCACTACACCACACTGGCTTTGACCATCTCCCACAACAGATTACCCACCAAATGGTGTGTGTGTGTGTGTGTGCGTGTGTGTGTGTGCGTGCAGTAAAGTTGTGCTAGTTGTTGTTCATTTCTGTCTGCTCAAATTCATTCTTGGTCTGTTTGGTAGGGCAGAGTTTGTCCATTATTTACTTGCCATCTATCTGTTTTATGTTCAAATATTAAACAGACAAAAGCTAGAAAAGCAAATAAAACAGCACCCTCATCTCAGCCCCTTGGTGGTCCCTTCATTAGTTGGTGGCATGAGCTGTCTGTCGTGGGGAAGAGCTTTGCATGCAAAAGGTCCCTGTTTCAACCCTCAGCATCTTCAGGCAGGGCTGGGAGAAAACCCTGCTTCAAATCCTGGAGAGCTGCTGCCCAATAGTGTAAATAAGGCTGAGCGAGACGGACCAATTGTCTGACTCAGTATAAGGCCGCCTCCTATGTTCCTATTCCCTGACATTTGTGTTTCCTGTTTTCCTTATAGCACCATCATAACAGAACCTGGTCTCAGAAGGAAACTACAAGGAAACAGCATCACAGAACGGTAGGGCCCACTCCATTTTGATTCTGGGTCTTGTGACGTTGGCCAAACCGGTGCCTAAAAACATACACAAAGCATACAATTTCTTTTTGGCAAAAAAGAAGCAGCATTAAGTGATTGTTCACTGCAGCAGGTGATGGGAAGCTGTTGAAAACTTTCTGCTAGAAATCATGGGAGTGTGCCCATCTAACCAGAAATGTTTTCCTCGTGCTGTTACAATTGAGCTCCGAGGAGGCGGCATTTGTATTGTTTTATGTGTGGAGGTGGCAAAAGTATTGCTATAAAAGAGGTGAGTAGGAAGGAGCTGACAAGGAACTGAACTAAGGAACAGAGCGGAGAGGCGTTTTGCCTGGAGATGCTTGCATGTCAGGCTTACGAGATGGCTTTTAAGAAATAATGACTAAAGCTGCAATCCTAGGCAACTTACTTTGGGAACAAGTTCCTCTGAATTCGGTGGCCCGTGAGTGTGCTTGGACTGGGAAGCCCTGGGCTCAAATCCCTGCTCAGACGTGGGTTTACCGGATGACCTTGCACCAGGTCGCAATGAGGATCAACCTGAGTCTTTCTTATTAGGAAAAAATCACAAGGAAAACAATGGTGACTAGAATTAGTAAGCAGTATGTTACCCTTAGTTACCGAACATTGATTAAGTTTCTGGCTTTCTGGATAATGAGGTGTTCAACTCATATCACTTGTTTCATATAACGCTCACTGGCTCAAAGGGACTTGCTTCTGATATTTTACAGGATTGCATCATGCATCACTGGTTCACTCATTTTATTGAGTGTGTTTGTGTGGTATTTATTGGTTTAAAGACATACAATTAAAGCTCTATAAATACAATTGTGGTTTTATTGCTTGTTTCCTTGATTTGTGAGCTCCTCTGAGAGTCTTTTTGGCTGAAGAGTGTGGTAAACAGGCTTTAAGTAAGTAACTAATCCAATTATTTCTCTGGGACGCGAATGGAATGGTTGTCACAAATTATGCAACTGTTGTCTAAAACACAGTGAAGTACATTGTGTACAGTACATACTATGGAAAACCCCTGTTCTTTAAGGACTGTGTGATCACTTAAGAATCGTTTAATTGATAGGTATTTGACCACCAGCTCCAGAATGAGTTTCACAGATGTTGCTTACAAAGATAGATAATAGAATTCATTTTAAGGCCAAGATTATTTAACATAACTGATTCAGTTTCTTTCCAAAATCTTAATACCAGTTCAGGCACAAACTATGCAAAATCAGTTTGTTTGGCAATCCCTAGGAAGAAAAGAAGAAGTAAATAATAATAATAATAATTAAAAACCCACCTTTCTGCTCACCACAAAAAGTGGAAACTATCGGAAGAAAAAGAGATTTATCACTTGCTGCTGCTGCCTCAACTCATTGCTAGTTCATGACAACATACCATTTGGCAGCTGATGGTTGCATGCATGTAGCAGCAGATATCATCTTGATGACGAAGGGCCAACCCTACCCACAAGCTGCTGTTTCTTTCTTCTGTTCCTCATCCTGCTATTAGACTCAATGGATTGAACTCCACTTGCAAGGCTGTACCTTGAAACCTACTTTGAGACAGGCAATTGGGAGTTCTTCCAGAAAAAGAAAAAGTAAGAAAGGAAACCCTCTGAACTATAAGCCTGCCTGCAACAATATCCGGGCTACAGTGCATGAAAGCTTCTGTCACAATAAATCTTTGTTGGTCCTCTGAGCCCTTCTGCTCTGGGTCTTCCTTGAATATGCATCTTGGCTACAGGCTCTGAGATTACCCTGGCCCTTTGTGTTTAGGTTCTAGTACTGAGAAGACCACTACATGAACCTCAGTTCTTGCTTTCAGCCCAAGGTTGAAATCTTAAGACATCCCTTACAAATACAGTCATACCTTGGTTCGCCTTGCGAGTCGAATGCTTTGGCTCCCAAATGCCGCAAACCTGGAAGTGAGTGTTCCAGTTTGCGAACGTTCTTTGGAACCCCTAACGTCCGACGCGGCTTCTGATTGAGTGAGCTTCCTGCAGCCAGTCAGAAGCCGCGCCTTGGTTTCTGAATGTTTTGGAAGTCGAATGGACTTCTGGAACGGATTCCGTTAAATAGAGATTACCCTTTCTGGACATTATGGGTGATATCCAGAGTTAGTCATGCTCAAAATAAACCATTGATTTTATATGGGTCTGCTCTGAATAGAACTATATTTGGATATCACCCTATGTTTTTGAGAAGGAAAGCAGGTCATTTGAAAGTTAACTGAAAGGAAAGTCATTAAAAAATTCTCTAAAGATATCCTTGTGGGCCTGCTACTGCACTCTTGCATATGGATCTTTATAGCCTTAAAAATTTATATCCTTAAAAAACCACCTTTCTCTTATACAGCACTTTTCATCCCAAAGGGCTTTAGATTTAATTTAGGCATCAGCAGTGGGAGTTGCATAAATGGTTTGAGGGCATTAAATGGCTGGGTGTAGACACCTGAATCATTGCCTTTTGTTAAGGAACAGCCAGCACCGAGGAATTAACTTGACAGCCATCCTTCACTTGCTAAATTATTTTATTGGGCTGTTTCCAGGAAAAGCCAGGAAGTTAGAAGTTTATGTATTATACCATGTTGGTGGGTTAAGAGAATATACTTCTCACCAGATCAGCACTGGAAGAAGATATCCTGCTTGTCTAGAGGAAACGTTAATGTGATGAGAAGTTCTCCTAGGCATAGAATTAACATAGAATCATAGAGTTGTAGTGTTGGAAGGGACCATGAGGGTCACATAGGCCATGCATGGGCCAAACCACATTGCCATTTCCCCACAGGAAGATTTGCCCAGATACTTGGTCTCTGTCTTGGAAGTCTGCGCAACTCACTAAATGCACTGACTTATATGGGCAGGGCCTCAGATGCATAGGTAAATGTTTCAGAGTACTTGGTAATAATAATACCCTCAACAACCTCCTCAGAACGATATGAGGAGGCTGGGGAATTCTTGTTCTCTGAAAGTACTCTGAAACCTTTACATGGGCATCTGAGGTCCTCCCCATATCTTTTGGTGTACAGTATTTAGCAACAGTATGCCAATCGTTCCTCTATAATGTGCCAGTTCCCACAAATCTTTGCTCATGTTGACATGAGAGTTCCAACAGGCATGTGTCAGAGGCAAGCCTGCGGCAAGCTGGTTCTTGCGCTGCTTCACCGCTTACCTATTGCCATTCAGTACGATGAGTAAACTTTTTGTACCCTGTTGTGCACGCAGAGTATCAACCCTGACGATTGCTTTCAGCACGCACCCAGCTGTGGTGTGTGTCCCAGCCTTCGTAGCTTGTGTATAAAGGAGGATCCAATAAATAAAATATCTTGCTGGGATATCTCAGTCGGTAGAGCATGAGACTCTTGATTTCAGGCTTGTGGGTTCAAGCCCCATGCTGGGCAAAATATTCCTGCATTGCAGGGGGTTGGACTAAATGACCTTTGTGGTCCCTTCCAACTATACAGTTCTATGATTCTAATAGGTTTTGTAGTTGATCTTTCTTCTTACCACTCACTTATCTACCTGGCACTGCAGAGCCCATCTAAAATGATAGAGGCACCACTTTTTGTAAGAAATCAATAAGGAAGGTTGCTCCTAAGCAGGAGTTTTATACTTGGAAATGCATCCAGTTTCAAGAAGCTTGTTGCAATAAAATGTTTCTTACCAAAGATTCTGTTCATCTCCTCATTAACTTTCCCAGGGAAAACCTAACCATACTTCATAGTGTTAAGCACAAGGAAAGGCATCTAATTTAGACCAGGGATGTTCAGCTTCAGTTCCCATCAGTCCTAGCCAGCATGGCCAATGGCCAGAGATTATGAAAGTTGTATTATTATTATTATTATTATTATTATTATTATTATTATTATTATTAAAATTTGTATGCTGCCTTTCATCCATAGAGCTCAGGGCAGTTCATAGCAGCTGGAGGGACACAAGTTCCTTATTATTGATATAAATTAATATGCCTGCCTTACAAATACTGTACTTCTGCATATGACATGACAACGTTTATTGTCTATCTTCCCAGACATGTCCTGTCTTACTCCATTCAGGAAACCAAACCAGACAGCATTCAATAAGCTGAGTAAACTGCTGTTTGCAATAAATGGTAACCTTTGGGAGCAAATAGCACCAGCGGTGGCAGTTTTCAGTGGGAAACTACCATGAAGCCCTGATCCAGATTAGGCCACATCAAGAACCCTGTGCTTGCTTCTCTTTCAAAATAAAAGTGGCAACATTAAGCATACTTAAAAACAACAACAAGCATGATTACTGTAACGTGTGGTTTGGCCCCTACTGTGAGAAACAGGAGGCCAGCCAAGTGTATGTGGAATGAAATTATTTTTGTTTAACTTGTGCTCACTGCAGAATTCAGTTCACATCATTGATAATATTGGAAAGACTGCATACAAAGAACATGAGCTGCAAAATACAGTTAATTAAGAAATTAATTTTTTAAAAAAATTCTTTGTCAGCTGTTATTTCGCATTTGCAGAGAAAACCTGCTCATGCTTAGGATCCCCACCCCTCAAACTGAGTGATTGTTCTTCCCATCTTTCCATATATTTTCTCCTCTTGGCTGTTTTGCCTGACCCAGCTGTCGCCCTCCTTGGACTCCCTGCCTGTTTTCTTCCTTACTTTATTAGTGATCATGAGCAATTAAGATGTTAATGCTGTTATTTGAGGAATGATGAGATTAATGGAGCACGCACAGTTCAACCCTTTCAATTTAATTGCTGTAACTATCTGAAAGCTTTTGCACTTATCTTGCCATCCATTTTCTTAACTCCCACATTTTAAACGTTCAGCAAGATATTAGTTGTTGTTTTTTCAGCTGTGTGGCCTAGCCTACAAAAGGACATCAATAAAAGATTAAGCAAACAAAATATGTGATATGGCTCAAAAAACATACATTATGCAGGATTTGTCTGGTCTGTCAGTCAGGCATTAGACATATGTGAGCTGAGACAAAAGGCTAGCAAAATATCATCACGCGTATTCCTTTCTGTCTGGCAGCATTTAAAATTTAAAAACACATTTATCTGACCACATCCAGAAGGTTTCATTTGAAAGATCATGATAACTGAAAGATAATTGACATCCTAATGGTGTCTACTCAGAAGTAAGTCCTGTTGAATTGAATAGGGTTTAGTCACAGGTAAGTGGAGTTAGAGGGACGCGGGTGGCGCTGTGGGCTAAAGCCTCAACGCCTAGGGCTTGCTGATTGAAAGGTCGGCGGTTCGAATCCCCGCGGTGGGGTGCGCTCCCGCTGCTCGGTCCCAGCGCCTGCCCACCTAGCAGTTCGAAAGCACCCCCGGGGGCAAGTAGATAAATAGGTACCGCTTACCAGCGGGAAGGTAAACGGCGTTCCGTGTGCGGCTCTGGCTCGCCAGAGCAGCGATGTCACGCTGGCCACGTGACCCGGAAGTGTCCCCGGACAGCGCTGGCCCCCGGCCAATAGATGTGGGATGGGTGCACAAACCCCACAGTCTGTCAAGACTGGCCCGTTCGGGCAGGGGTACCTTTACCTTTACCTTTAAGTGGAGTTAGGGTTGCAGCGGAAGTCATATTCACATGGTTTAATTTAATGCAAGTTATTTTCTCAACCTTAAAGTTCATGTCCAAATTGCTCTTGACCCTCAGCTGTCTACCCCAAGGCTAGCCAGGCTCTCTGTAACATCAGAGCTACTAAGTCTCTAAGGCAGGCTTCCTCAACCTTGGCCCTCCAGATGTTTTGAGACTACAATTCCCATCATCCCTGACCACTGGTCCTGCTAGCTAGGAATTATGGGAGTTGTAGGCCAAAAACATCTGGAGGGCCGAGGTTGAGGAAGCCTGCTCTAAGGCAATGTCATGGACTGGTTGGATGCAGAGGAGTGGTGGGAGACAAACCAGCTAAGGAACCCCCAGGGGAAGAAGTCTCAGAGCTGGGGGATTGGTGGTGGGACGATGGTGCGTGGCCAGAGGGAGAAGAGGGAGCAGGTTGGGAGGAGGAAGAAGTGTCAGAAGCTAAAGAGGTAACAGAGGTTAGTGAGAAGGATGGGGCTGTGGCAGAGAGCAGTTCAGGCTCAGAGGCAGGAGATGAGTCTGGAGAGGAGGGGGGCCAAGAGGCAACAAGGAGGCAGCCTAGGGAGTCTTCCCCTCACCCTGGTCTCCCAAAACATGCAGAGATATGAAGTGGGTGGAGCAAAGAGAGGGGAAGGACCTGGGCAGGAGCCTTAGAGAGCAGTGGGAAGGACCTTCAGTCCTCGCAACTGCCTCCTTGGGGCAACACCTACTGGGAGGAGTTGCTGTGCTCACTAGGCCTGTGGTGTTTTGGGTTTTTTGAATGAAGAGTTAACTTCACTGACACTGGTGTTTTCATTGCTGACCTACTACTGACTCCAGATCCTGACAGGCAGACAGAGGGAAAGTTACACCTTTGCCTGAAATGCATCACTGTGACATCATAGCAGTTCAGCCACTCACAGTGGGGCAAAGCAACCATAGGGCTATAAATATAAGGGCTATAAATGAATAAGGGATTGTATTTTGGAGCAGGCTTAATGAATTATTTTTTTAAATTATGCAACTCAAGTACTTGAAAAACAGATGAACCAATTTATTTATATCTTCATCAGCAAGTTTTGCAGTTCAAAGCTGTTTCCTCTTCCCTAAAGGGAAGATATAGGGGATAAAGAAGAACATCTGTTCCTTTCTGCCCACATTAATTATAGTATGCAAATACCCCAATGTGTGTGTCCAAGGACTTGTGCTCATACAGTGGGGTGTCTGCAACTTCTGACTACAGCTCCTCATGCTGCCTTAGGCTTCTCCCTTCAGTTTCCAGGAATGGTTTCTTGTTCTTATACATTTCATTTCTATACTGGATAGAGTAGGGCAGATGTACTCAAATTGTAATCCGTGGACCATTGTTAATCCATGAGCTCCACTCAGGTTGTGGAAAGGTTCAACTCCATGGAAAGGTTATGGAACATGTAATAATTATTATTGCACTTATTATTAATTCTGATGATGATAAATTTATTATTTATACCCCACCCATCAGGCTGGGTTTCGCCAGCCACTCTGGGTGGCTTCCAACAAAATATAAAAGTTACAAAAATACATCAAACATTAAAAACTTCCCTAAACAGGGCTGCCTTCAGGTGTTTTTGTAAAAGTCAGATAGTTGTTTATTTCCTTGACATCTGATGGGAGGGCGTTCCACAGGGCGGGCACCACTACTGAGAAGGCCCTCTGCCTGGTTCCCTGTAACTTGACTTCTCGCAGTGAGGGAACTGCCGGAAGGCCCTCAGCTGAACTATGGGGGTGGAGACGCTCCTTCAGGTATATGATGGAGAATGAGACTCTCTTTACCAGGGCTGGATTATCAAAGCAGAACAATAATGCCCTGCATTAAAGCTTGTGGTTTTCATAATGAGACTAGAATTCACAGTGATCCAGGCAGTGAAGAAAAAAACCCAAAGCATGTGCCTTGATTTGTAGAATCAATAAAAGGGGGGGGAATTTAAGTGGTCATTAAGTGGTCTGCTGAGATCCCCAGCTCATTAAGTGGTCTGCTGAGATCCCCAGCAATTTTCAAATGGTCTGCAGGGGGAAACAGTTTAAGAACTGCTGGCAAAGAGATCTACTGTGATAAGAGAATGGGCCTCAGAAGCTCTAGGTCAGGGGTGGAGACTCTGTGGTCCTCCATACATTGTTGGGCTTCAACTCAGGGCCAGCCAATGGCCAGGAATAATGGAAATTGTGTTCCAGTAACATCTAGAGGGCCATAGGTTCCCAACCCATGCTCTGTTGATGTGCTGATGTCCTTTGGATCCTGCCCACTGCTTGCTCAAGTGTGGCCGGTGCTCCACAACCTTTGAAATCCTGCCTACACACATTTAGTGTAATGGAAACACTTAGGTCTGGAACAAGATTGCAGCCACAGGCTACCTAACTGCTGTGCTGGCCTGTAAATACAGTTTCAGTTCTTAATACACTTAATCAAGTTTATTAATTCTAGAGAAGATAAGAAATCTTAAGTTAATATAATTTATTATCTCATAAGGAACATGGCCTAAGGCTGCAATCCTAACTCTATTTACCCCAAACCCCATTGAATTCAAGAGGACTTACTTAGTAGACCCAGATTGGATTGTACTATAATTTTTCCTTTTAGTGTACCATGTTATTTGAAAAGCAGCACAGTATGAATATTTAACTGCTCCAACATGAATATGCAGTGAATGCAATGCAAGATTACCTCTGCTTCTGTGGATCTATATGGACAGTAATTAAAATTTAACTAAGATAATGGTGTTTTGGAGCTCTATAATTTTGGTTTAGCGTTGAACCTGAAACCACTCAGTGGTTTCTTTTGGTTCCTACCCAAAACCACGACGCATAGTTCTATCCTCTTTCACTTCCTATGTCAAAAACTATTATTGATTTTTCTCTGCTCAAAAGAGGAGCAGACACTACACACCAGTGTCAAATATACTGGGTTGTGGTATTACGCAGTGTCACCACATTACATATTCTAAATGCACATACAACATTCATACCACACAATTTACTTACGGAAATACAAGCAGAAGCTTAGATGCTTGAGAATGCTGTAGCATTGGCCTTCTTCAGACATAATGATAAATTATTATTTGTTGTTATGAGGACGAGCCTAGGGCTTTTGTGCTGAATGTACCCCTCCTCCTCTTGTGTGGCCACAAGGAGATCAAAAGCTCTCACTTCTGTTTTTAACTAATGTCTGAACCTAGACAAACTCTAGTTATTCTAGTATGATTTACAGAAGCAAGCTAACTTCAAACTGTGGCTTATGAAGCTGACTTGTTTCTATAAAGCACGGCTGAAATCAGCCATTCACTCTTTAGGGTTCAGATGTAACGCTAAACTGTGGCTGATTGAAATCACAACTGAAACTTCCTCATAGGTGTGCTGGAAGAGGAGGGAGGAGCGCATAATGATAAACACACATAATGCACATAATGATAAATCATTGTTTATTGCAGGGTTAGGGAACCTGTGACGCGGGTGGCGCTGTGGGTTAAAGCCTCAGCGCCTAGGGCTTGCCGATCGAAAGGTCGGCGGTTCGAATCCCCGCGGCGGGGTGCGCTCCCGCTGCTCGGGCCCAGCGCCTGCCAACCTAGCAGTTCGAAAGCACCCCCGGGTGCAAGTAGATAAATAGGTACCGCTTACCAGCGGGAAGGTAAACGGCGTTCCGTGTGCTGCGCTGGCTCGCCAGATGCAGCTTTGTCACGCTGGCCACGTGACCCGGAAGTGTCTCCGGACAGCGCTGGCCCCCGGCCTATAGATGTGAGATGGGCACACAAACCCCAGAGTCTGTCAAGACTGGCCCGTTCGGGCAGGGGTACCTTTACCTTTAGGGAACCTGTGGTCCTTCAGGTGTTATTAGGCTGCAGTCCCCAAAGTCCATGATCGATCAGAGATGAATGGATGGAGGCAAGGTGCAGTGAAAGCTAGGCAGATCTGTATTTTTCTGTTGCAACAGAATTCCAAGGAGGCAAGAGAGACCCTGAACCAAGAAGAAGCATCTCTCTTAAGGGTTTGCATTTTGGCATGGAGAAGGACATCCCCTCTACAAACAGTCAGAAATTACATCACACATAAGGTGGGGTTACTGTGGCTCAGGCAGGCCAAGGTGGGGTATTCCTGAGGATTTAGCAAGTTTCACATAGTTCCAGACACAGTTTACACAAAACATTAGCATTTGATAAGACAATCAGAATGCTGGCCATCCCTCAATGCAGAGCATTTGGGCAAACATTGACAATTAATACAAAAGAGGTTCATAGATAGGAGAGAAATGCCTTCAGAAACTTCCCCTGATTGCTATCTGCCTACCTGTTCTCAGGCAAGGGGGATTAAGGAGGCAGAGGAAATATTTATAGTCTTTAGGAGAGCCAAGATGGCTTTTGGATTGCTCACCTGTACTATTGTAGTCATGTGATTTATATACTTATGTATGTGTGTTTACCTTGTGCAATTATCAACATTTATTCTGTATTTGAGACCTTAGAATCCCTATAACAATATCATCACTGATCCTGGCTGGACACTTTAAGAAACAGGGTATTGAACTAGATTAATCTCTGACATGATCGAGTAGGGTTCTTCTTACGTTCCCAACATGAACACGCATCACCAAATTACAATTTCCAATGTTTTTATTGTAGTGAGAAGCAATAAGAAGCTGATACAAAATGGATACAAATGTGCAATGAATATGTAAGGGCAGCAATACAGTGGTACCTCGGGTTACATACGCTTCCGGTTACAGACTCTGCTAACCCAGAAATAGTGCTTCAGGTTAAGAACTTTGCTTCAGGATGAGAACAGAAATCGTGCTTCCGCGGTACGGCGGCAGCAGGAGGCCCCATTAGCTAAAGTGGTGCTTCAGGTTAAGAACAGTTTCAGGTTAAGAACAGACCTCCGGAACAAATTAAGTACTTAACCCGAGGTACCACTGTAGCGGGAAACCGCATCTAGGCTCATTCAGAGCAACAGTGTCGACTCAGATCATGAATAATAATAATTTTATTATTATTATTTGTATCCCGCCCTCCCCGGTGAAAGCTGGGCTCAGAGCGGCTAACAACAAGTAAAAATAGCACAGTGTACATAAAACCACACAGTCAATTAATTAAAATACAGGCGGGAATGCGGGAAGCAAGAGAAAATAGATGACAATAAAAATATAGAAGTGGGCGAGAGTGGCGTTGTGTGATGTAGAGTTTCAAAACAATGAAAATATAAAGGCATTCTTAACTTCATAACAGCATGACTGTTCTGTGTGTTTCAAGGCAAAGAGAAATAAAGGTTGTACTTGAAATGCCTGAAGGCTTCTTTATGCAATCTGGATACTTCTGAAGAATGTCAGCAACAAGCAACAAGTCTTGGTTCTTAGCTATTTCATTGAGGAATAAGTGTTCATGCAAACAATAGTAGGCCTGTTATCTCTGATGGGTGGGTGGAGTCAATGTTTTCACAGATAAAGGCAGAGACCTGCGAATGACCCAAGACAGTCAGTAAAGGGCTGGTGCTGAAATTTATGGATTCCCTTGTTCATGTAGGCAGCAGTTAGCATATCAAAACTGAAATAATTTGAATCCTGATTAGGAAAACATTAAATTTATTAGCAGAGCCCTTGTGTGTGTACATGTATGGATATAACCATAAATATATATATGTATTCAGTATTAGAGTGGTGCATCTCTGATGATAGCTGAAGTCATTTTCCAAAATGATATCCCTCTTCCGCTTTGCTGTTCAGCAAAGGATGCCTATAATTAATCAGTGTTCTGCATGGCCAGCTGTATTGTAGGATTAGGAGCATATTGGAAGAATATAGGGTTATTTTAGGGCTAGGTTACAGACTTCTTTGGACTGCAGCAGAATTTCAGAATGCTGGTGGCAGATCACATCTTTGAATGTTCTCCCACATTAAAAAAGAAAAGAAAAAGAAACCCACCCAGCACATTAAATGAACAAACATTGCCTAAGCTAATACCAGGCTTGCTAGTCTGAGGATGCATACAAACATGATACCCTATTGTAAAGGTAAAGGGACCCCTGACCGTTAGGTCCAGTTGCAGATGACTCTGGGGTTGCACCACTCATCCCGCTTTATTGGCCGAGGGAGCCGGCGTACATGTGGTCATGTGGTCAGCATGACTAAGCCGCTTCTGGCAAACCAGAGCAGCGCACGGAAACGCCGTTTACCTTCCTGCCGGAGCGGTACCTATTTATCTACTTGCACTTTGACATACTTTTGAACTGCTAGGTGGGCAGGAGCTGGACCGAGCAACGGGAGCTCACCCCGTCGCGGGGATTCGAACCGCTGACCTTTTGATCAGCAAGCCCTAGGCTCTGTGGTTTAACCCACAATGCCACCTGCATCCTTGTAGGCAGAGGCAAACTCAGCCCTCTGGATGTTTTAGGCCTACAACTCCCGTGATCCCTAGCTAACAGGACCAGTGGTGGGGGATGATGGGAATTGTAGTCCCAAAACATCTGGAGGGCCGAACCTGCCTATGCCTGCCCTATTGTATTCTCAGTGGTATAGTCCAGGAAGGCGGACACTATGTGATTCTTTGGGGTGGAGTGAAGATTGTGTGTGTGTGTAGCAGGGAAGAGAACTCATACCAAAGAAAAACAATGCATTCTGAAGAATCCTGGTAAATCCAGCAACTTTTGTATGGATCGATTAATTAAATATTTTGTTCCACTTTCTGCTTTTCCTGTGCCTTACCGTATTTTTTGCTCTATAAGACTCACTTTTTCCCTCCTAAAAAGTAAGGGGAAATGTGTGTGCGTCTTGTGGAGCAAATGCAGGCTGCGCAGCTATCCCAGAAGCCAGAACAGCAAGAGGGATCGCTGCTTTCACTGCGCAGCAATCCCTCTTGCTGTTTTGGCTTCTGGGATTCAGAATATTTTTTTTTCTTGTTTTCCTTCTCCAAAAACTAGGTGCGTCTTATGGTCTGGTGCATCTTATAGAGTGAAAAATACGGTAAATGTCTGAATATTGGCTCCCAATCAGAAGACGTGTTATAAGTTATCTTGCAAAGGGAAAAGATACTTTGAAGCATCTTAAGCAGGGGTTGGCTTAAAAGGTGCAATACGTTACCTTTGTTCAGACATGTAATCAAAGGCAATACTGTATAAGCTAAAAGCTGAAATAATTATGAATCCCTGCTAAGCTGGAAGAAAAACAATTTAAATAATTTAAAATCCAGTTATGGGTATGTGCCATTTTTTCCAGCTGAATGCGGTTGGTTTTTTTTAAATTACATAAGTATAAGTTAAATTACATAGAGAACATTTTAAAATAAGGTGATTTTAGTATTTTGCCTTTTGTGACATCCAGATATATTGCATTAAGGTTTGTTCATTTTTTTCTGCATTTTGACAACGTGACATCCTTTTTTATATATATAAAAAAAGGATGATGGAAGTAATTATATTCTCACATGGTTTGTGATGTTTAGGTTTGAGGAAATATATATATTTATATAAAATGGACAAATCTAGATTGTGTCTGTGATGCACACCAGCTGCTATCATAGAAAACAGAATGAACTCCCACTAACTTAAGTGGGACTTGCAGAAAATGTGCTTAGGGTCAGGCTACATTGGTAGTGCTGTCCTCCCAAGTCATAACCACTGATGTAACATTCCTCGGGAATTGTGAAGAGATCATTATGGATGTGTGTGTGTGTGTGGAAAGAGTGGTTTTAAATGGCCTTCAACTGTGGTGGGATACTGGGTGCTGAAGAGCTGAGTCTTAAGTTAATTTGTTAGAGCAGGGAATGTGAGTAGGAGGGAATTTAATGAAAAAGAGAGAGGAGGAGGTGAATAGAAGGGAATGTTAGCATTTTAGACATCGGAGTCATGGGAGACTTGTATGCGAGGATGAAGGAGACTGCTTTTCACATTTCTGCTGTCAGGGATATTCTGTTCCTCAAAACTGGAGCTGTCTTCACATACCCTTCACAACTTCCTGCCTCTGTTCCTCAACAATAGCAGAAAGGCATATGTGAAGAGTAGGGGGGTGATATTTTAGCAATGTAGATTGCAACACCCCAACTACAGAGTGGGAAACAGATAAGAAAAATGAAAGGAGAATGAACAAACTAGGGAACTGACTCTTATGCAATTGACCATATATAAAACCTGTGGACCAAGGTTACACAATATCTAGTTTCCTGAAAATATTACTTGACCACAACATATTCAGTGCCATGCTGGCAGAGAAATAAGTCCAGCCCCACTTTACAGACACACCCTGTTAGTGATGATGACCATGAGCGTGTTATAAGTGTTCACAGTACTTTATGGAGAGATAAGCAATATGAGATAGGTCCCTGGTCCTAAAGGGAGGACAATCTAGTGGTGAAATAACAGAGGAGAAAGTTGCTTCAAACTGAGTTGCCCCACTGGTTCATCTAGCTCAGTATTGTCTACACAGACTGGCAGCAGCTGTCCAAGATTCAAACTTGGAGAGTCTTTCCAAACCCTACCTGGATAAGGCATGGAACCTGGGTTGTTTTGCATGCACAGCCTGTTCATCTATCACTGAGTGACCCATACACAGTGAAAGAAACTCTGGGCACATTTTGCTGCACATGCATATGTAAGCCTTGGTAACAGGAATGAGCATTAAGAAGATAAGCTACAATACATGTTGGGGGTTGTGTTGGCAATGTCTGGGGGCACTGGCACAATAAGCTGGGGAATAATATTTTATTTAGTCATTTATTTTATAAATCTGTCTGATCCTTCATTATAAACATTTCCAGGCTAGCTAACAATACTGGATAAAACTGAAACAACCATAAAACCACAAAAGAATAAAATATTCAATGGATTTCTGGCATTAAAACCATATTGTCAAATGTTAAAAGGCCTGGGTAAATAAATAAGTGCTGAAAGGACAATGCAATTCAAAAGCTGTTTAAATCCACGCCTTTTCATTTAAGCTGCTTTTGTCTCATTTAACTCTGGGTGCATTCGTATCTACCCTCTTGCTCAGCTGTAATCCAGCAGAAACAATAGCAGTAAAATACTAAATTTTGGAAGATGGAAAGACGCGCCAATGGGGACAAATGATTTACAACACAGTGAGTTGGTGGTGAGAATACAAAACAGACTTTGTTTACAGCTGACATTGTTGATGCAGTAAACTACTGTTATTTGAGATGAAAGTTGTCAATGTGCCATTACTGGGTCCTTACCAGCTTGAATGAAACATGAACAGTTTAAGCACCTTGAGGCCCACAGAATGTAGACTACACCCAGAAGCAATGCATGGCATATAGCTGAACGTACAGTGGGAAGCTAAAATGCTGGAGAACCATGTTGGTCTTTCCTAGTGTATTTCAGACTTCTATTTTGGATTTTCTATGAGAACTGGATTACAAAGTTGGAGTAAAAAATTGGTACCTATTGACACCAAGCAATGATTGCACTAGAGAAGGAAGACAGTGACTGTGTGACATAGCATTCCATCTGGGAATACTGCTTTCCCTTGCCACAATTCTTTCTCCTCTCTGTTGATGCAGAATCTATTATGAATGACCTATTTCCTCTCTCTGCATTCAGGCTTACTTCTTAGAGGTCATAAAGCTGCTTATTGCCTATAGGTGAAGACACATATGGCGGAATGCTCCACCATGTAAAAAAATGTCTCCTCACATAGATGCAACATATTTGCCACATCTATATATAGCATTGGAGGAAAAACAGCACTAGAAATTATTCATATGAGAATCTTCCAAACACTTCCTCCTATTTGCTTTATAGTAAAACACAACAGAGGAAAAATAATTGCTTCCTGAATACCATGAGAATAATCCTTGTGGAAATTGTTCAGTTTGGTTGTGCATTTTTTCATGTTTCATTTATTGTTCATGATTACTTTTGTTATGTTGTAGTTAAGTACTTTTTCATGTTGCAAGCTGCCTTGAGCATGGTTTGAATGGTAGCATACAAATAAAATTATGTATGTATATTGAAAATGCACAAAATCACAGCAATTATCAGTAATAATGGCAAACTTTTGGCAAATCCAAAAGTTTCTATCTTAGCTATTGTTAACAATGATTATAATCTTCAAGTATACAATTATATTGAAATATTGGAGATATCATTTTAGGCTGCAATCTTAAATACACCTATTTGGAATGAGCACAGTTGTATTTACCTTTGAGTAAACATGCATATGATGGTTATTAGGTAAAGGTAAAGGTACCCCTGCCCGTACGGGCCAGTCGTGTCCAACTCTAGGGTTGTGTGCTCATCTCACTTAAGAGGCCGGGGGCCAGCGCTGTCCGGAGACACTTCCGGGTCACGTGGCCAGCGTGACGAAGCTGCTCTCGCGAGCCAGCACCAGTGCAGCACACGGAAATGCCGCTTACCTTCCTGTTATAAAGCGGTACCTATTTATCTACTTGCACTTGGGGGTGCTTTCGAACTGCTAGGTGGGCAGGAGCTGTGACCGAAAGACAGGAGCTCACCCCGCCGCGGGGATTCAAACCGCCGACCATGCGATCGGCAAGTCCTAGGCACTGAGGTTTTACCCACAGCGCCACCCGCGTCCCCTCATGATGGTTATTACATCGTTATTATTTATTAAATTTATTAGTTGCTTTGTCTAGGCAGGGCAACCCAAAACAACTTACAACCAGCTATGCAGTTCACCAAGAAACAATGGCAAGAAAGACACAACTCTGCAGGGAAAAGGTGCATTGAAACAGCGAAAATAACACAACAAAATGCATTGCATGAGGGGGAAATGGATTGCAAAGTGTGAACATTACCGAAAACACCATTTAATTAGGTATCCCATTTCCAACCATCAAATTTGAGGTATTAAGCCATGAGATCCCAAACAAATGAGGCTTGTGTCTGTATTACTGACTTGGAGCTTGTGGTTTAACCTTGAGGCTATTAATGGTGCAGTACTACACGTGTATCCTCAGAAGTAAATCCGAGGGCAGGTAAAAAAAAACACCCAGGCATTTATAAAACCTAGCATAAATTGATTTTGGGACATCCTGCCTTTGCACCCTCAGGCTTTGATATCAAAGCACTCCTAGTGACGCGGCAGGGTTTGCAATATCACTGCAGGAAGGTCTGTCGAGAAGCTTCTTCCATGCAGTTTCCCAGCCCTTCCCGCGAGGCAGCTGCGTCGAAGGCTGTGGCTAGCTAGCTTGGACATGCCCACAGCTTAAACTCTTGCATCCCAGGGCTTTTCTTTTTGTGTGTGTGTGCAAAAAAGAACCGATCTCTCTCCCGCCCCCAAAACCTTTACTATTCCCCGGCTTCCAAGACGTCTCAAGACTTGCGCTCGCGGGCACTTTTCCTGTAGTCCTCCTCCTGCTGCCCTTTAGTATATTATCCGTATATTGATTGCAACGCGCGTCTGTCGGATTTACACGCTTCCTTTAACCAACTGTTGCGGGGATCGCTTCCATTCGCGCGCCACGGCCCCACACGCCACCTTGAAATCTTTCCCGTTTTGAGGATTAAGGTTCAATAAGCGCATCCCTCTGCCTTAAAAAAAAAAAAAGTTTCTCCCTCCCTCTCCCCCTGCAACAGGTTTTGACACAGCTTAATCTCGGTCGAGGCGCATAATATAATATATAATGTAATAATATAATAACAGACACATGCTTGTGGCGTGTTTCACATGAGCTTTATTTTTATTCCTTTTTTTTGTTCTGTGGAACAAGCAGCCTGGGCAGAGAAAAGGGACGAGAGTGAGGTGGGGCGGGGGCGGGGGGGAGGAGAGCGGAATTCAAATGAACAACCGCAGGCGCCCTTCTTTCTCCCTCGCGCCCCCTCTTCCCGCCTCTTTTTCTCTTGTCACTCCAAGCCTCCCCTCCCAACGGCGCCGCTCCTTTCCACCTTTTGCCCCGCCTCCCCTCCCTTCCCCCGGCACGTGATGGGGGCCTCTGACGCCGGGCGGCGCGGTGCCCTGGAGCTGACACTCGGCGCGGAGCTGAGGCCGGGAGGGGGCGGGGCTCCTGGGCAGGCAGGCGGGCAGGAGGGAAGAAAGGAGCGAGCGAGGCGAAGCGGAAGGAGGAGGAAGAAGAAGAAGCAACAGCGGCGGCGGGGATACCGCCTTGTAGTCGGAGCGACCTGGACCTCCGGTTTGGGTGAGTGGGCCGTTATTCGGGGGGGGGGAGCAGCGTGCTGTGCTGCGCCTGCCAGAAGTGCGTTGAAGTAGGTGCGTGTTTGGGGAGGGGGCGTTGCTGGCTTCACAGGGATTCTTCCTCTCCCCCCCCCACAACCGTTTTGTTTGCAAGGAAGAACGGAGAGACACGGTTTCCTTGTTTGTCCCTTCCCTCCCCCCTCCCACTGTTGCGCTTCTTGTATAATTAAGCCGGAGCAACTCTTCTTCTTCCGCCGCCCCTTCCTCCTCCTCTCCCCACCCCTCCCCCCGCCTGCGCCCCCTATCAGAAAAGCGCCTTGTAGCCTCCGCCCCACCCCTAGGTGGAGCATGGAAAGGTGTGCGGAGGGAGGAGGAGGAGGAGGGACGGAGGGGAGCAAGCCCTTTAAGCCACACTTTCGGCTACTCCGGTGGGGAAACGTGACAGCCGGAGTTTAAAGGGGAGCCGGTGGTGCGTCATGTGCACACGACCGTGTCAAGTCCTAATGCTGATAGACGTGCTGCGTCGGGTTTCCTCCTCGCGACACTCCCCCCCCCCCCGCTTGACCTTGGGGTGTTTTCATTCTGCGACATGAGCAGGATGGGATGGGGGGATGACTTGTTGGTTCCCTGTACAGTAATCACTTGATAACTCTCGTGTGTATATATATGGGTGGGCTTATAAGGGCAGGTGGGAGGAATGGCAACCCCACCTCTGTCCGCACTTGGGCCCAGTTTTAATTTGTAGTTCCCTGTGTCTTGACTGGTACAGCCTGATTTTGCAAATATATATGAATTCTAACTTTAAGTGTTTCGTTTACCCTCGGGAGTCAGGGCAGTTTCATGCCTGGAAGCATTCATGTTTGTGCAACTGATACACAGATTGATGCTATCTCTCTGTATTTTGCCTTGTGTCAAGCTGCCTGTGTGGAGAAGAGTCCTAAAGTGGTATATTTTGCTTCTGTAGTAAAAGCATAATTTGGTTATAAGTTATTTTGTGTTATGCATACACAACTATATGATATTATTATTATTATTATTATTATTATTATTAACAACAACAACAACAATAATAAATATAATAATAAATTTGTCAGGGTTGCCCAGGGCAACCAAAAGTGACTTACAACAGTCTCATACATACAACATACAGCTTGCAGATGTATGTATAGTTGACCAAATAATACAAACACATAGATACATTAAAGGAGAGTACATTGTGTAACTTCACTTCTCCAGTTAGGACAAATTATGAAGGAGGAGGATAGCTTAGTTACCAGCTTGAGCGGAAGTTCTGCATTTTCTCTTCCTTGCCAACTGTCTATACAGGCCTTAAAATGATTTGAGCCTTAGTTAGTATGAGTTAACCACAATGTATCAGTCACAGACTTTTCTAGCTATTTATAGTTTGCAATTGTAGTCAGCACAATAACAAAAGAGTAGAGTAAGAGAGGCAAGTAACTGATATGATGTTATTCCCTCCCCCTTTTAATAAAAAAAACTTTGGGGAAATTGGCTTTTTAAAGCTGTTTGGCATGTAAGTACATTATGCATTCAGATTATGATAAACTGAGTTTGTAATCAAGTTTCAAGAAAGGTACAGTTTGGCTTTTATTTTAAATACCATATTATTGGAGAGCCCATTGTCCTCAAATGTTCCCTAGTGTAGGTGCTCAAGAAGGAGCTGACCTTTTTTTGGTAATTGGTAACTACCGTCCATGGTTACAATCTCTCTATGTGTTTAAATCTTTAGGCTCATTTTGAAAGTATTTCATATAAAATTGAGTACAAATGAGTCATACCAGCTGTCAAGCAAAATTATTCTGATGAAATTTCAGCGTGTGAAATTGATTTCCCTCAGCAAATGTGAAGAGAATGTTGTTATGAAACTCATGGACTTGGCCTTGCATTGCGTGTTTGCTTTTCTGCCATGGTGACTAGAAATGTTTCTGTTACCCTTTCTCCAGATGACTGTGGTGTACTTTCTTCTTGTCAGAAATTTTGATCTTAAACCTCGAGAATAATGCAAGCCTTCACATTCCTCTGATGGACAGAATTCTTGCCTGAAGTGAAACTTATAGGTTGCAGAAAAATTTGCATAAAAGACAAAACTGTTTATGCCAGGGGGTGTGCATTATGTTCTCTCAAGTGATAGGCATCCAGAAATTGTGGGCTTAATGAAAATGTGCTTAAATTAAAGCTTGCTGCTGAGATGCTGACAAGTAACAACATAGGAGAAAACATCAATTGTGCAGAGGACAGTTGGCTGGGTTTTATTTCATCTAGTCTTCAGTTGGTAAGAACCTATGACATGGGGATCTAAATGTCCTCCAATACGACTTCAATGACTAACTTTGTTTGTATCACAACATCATTAATGTACTCCTTGCAGCTGTAGGGGATAATGTTTGCCAGCACAATAGTCTGCGGTAAGAACCAAATGACACTGAGAGAGCTTGTTTGTATTTTTGGTTACATAAATAGTAGCATAGTTTTTTCCCATTTTTGTTTGGACCGTGCTATGATTTTTTGATTCTGAGCTTCAATTATTACACCGAGTGAAGCAAATTATAATTGGTTTTAAATAGTTTCCAGGATAGGAATTATACACAGATATGTTATGATGATTCTGTTATACTGCTTTCTAACCTTCTAAATGTTTTTTGTACTCGGCTTTGAAAGTAAGGTTGGGTTCTAGTACTAATTTCAGATCTTGCTCACCCTTTGTTGACTCACATTAATTTAGTGAAGTGTGTGGGCTTTAATGTCATGCTACTTCACTTTTATTGCCTCCTACATTACATCCACTCTTTGAAAAGTGCAAATTTAGTGTATAATACAGTTTACCGTATCCACTGTTCTAATGCTTACAGCACACCTACTCAGAACTGATCCCCTTTGGCTGCATTGGCACAGTGTTTATGAGCTGGTTGCAAGTTGTTGTGTTTTGGTTTTTTTAAAAAAAGCAAAACATGATTAACATTAACTATGGGTTTTTTTTATTTGGACAAAACAAAAGTGAAGCAAACTCCTGACAGTGGGAGTGGTGGGGACTTGAGCTCAAGGCTTGCTTGTAGTTTGTTGTTGCTCAAGCACACATCAAACAGTGGTTTAACAAAAGGAGGAACCAATGTGGTGTGCTACAGATGCTTCAGAGTATAACTCTCATCATCCCTAACTGTTGGCTATACTGGCTGAGGCTGATGGGAACTGAAATACTTTTAGCAGCCTCAGCTGGTATTGCCAACAGTGTGGATGTTTCGAGTTGTGGTTTAAAATATCTGTAGGGCACCACATTAACTACCCCTGGTTTAGCTTGATATACAAATGCAGCCATTAAGTTTGGATTGAAGCCTTAGTATTCTCATAATGCTAATGATGGATGCCACTTCATTTTTATTCTACCCCCTCACAAGTCTGGTTGTCTTTATCAACCATTGGCTACAGCAGGTGATGCTCATTTAAGTGCTTAAAAGGGGGGCGGGATGCGGCTTTTGAGAAATGGCATTTGAGAGATGGATTTTGTGAAGTTAGAGCTGCTGCTCAACATTTGAACAGAATACAAATTTAAAAAACACTTTGGTTGGTTATTCCAGCATAAATAATTATTTGAGCTAGTTAGGTAGACGGATTTTATTCCCCAGTTGTAGTACTTCTATCTCTTGTGATGATTTATATAGGAAATTAAAGTGACAGGAAGAAATAATTTATAGAAGCAAAAAGTGGATAAAACACTAATTATTGTTGGCAGTATTCTATAAAGTTAGTCTTTCTCTTGTAGTTTTAATAGGGCACATATGTTTTATTTCTAGAGCTGACTTTTCTATTCCCTCTTCATTTACAAATTTTGGTCTCAGTCCAACAAGATCCTTAAGATGCACTGCGCTGGAGCTGAAGAATTTCCCTTACTTCTCATGTATTTTCTTTCATTTGTTCTACATTACAATTGGCTTCTTAAACATGAAGATATTTTAAAGAAAACGTAAAGCGACTTATAGTTGCAAAAAGTTTTAAGCAGTTGCATAGGCCTATTAGCATTAAAAGGTCTTCAAGAGACACCTGACACTGCCTGCGAAATCTCTGCTGGAAGAGTGTTCCATCAAAGGATGGTTTGTGCCACAAACTAGGCCCAAATGCAAGACCTGTGCGCCTTCACACTCCCTCCCTTATAGTCGCTTTTAGCTGTTTGTCGCTTTTCCCACCTTTTTAAGTATGTGTGATATAATCAGCTTTTAATTACTAGTTTTTACGCCTTACCTGTTTTAAGTCTTATGTGTTCTGTTTATCCGTATGTTTTATCTTATGCTGGTCAGGGACCAAACTAAAGTTTGATACTGATACTGATGTTGAGTGTTCCATAGCACAAGACTGAGATCACTAAATAGCAAACTTCTAGTTGAGGCCAGTTGGGCCTCTAACATGGATGATTAAGCTGGAATATAAGGGCCCAAGTTGTCCTTAATAAGATATGCAGATATCCACATTCAAATTTACATCTCTATTCTGGGAACAACAAATCCTGTGTGTCTAGCACTGACTTGATGCGGTTCCCTTCTGTAAGCATGCAGAAAACCTTTGTCTACTTCTAATGGTGTTATTTCTGAACCAGTTCACTAAGAACTATGGGTACATAAATGACCTAGGAAGGATACTTTGGCTTGCATGCTCCCTTTCCTCACCTTGCATGTTGGAATTACTTCCTGGTTTGTGGCAAACCATAGTTGTTTGTTCCATCAGACTGTGGTTGTGTTTGCCATGCAAACCAAGTCTGGAAGCTAGGATGACACTTTGGTTTGCAATCTTGATTTTCAGGAGGGCAAGTGCAAGCCATATCTTGCCAGTTCAGATGACAGTACTAACTGGTTTATTTTAAACTGGGGAGGAAATGAATTACAGTGCATGAGAAGGATAAGGGAGTCTGTGAGCCCAAGTGTTCTTACAGTCTCATTTGCGTATAGTCAAACCATCTTTTGGAATTCAGTTGAAATAATTTCCTTCATTGTGAATTATCAGTGTCTGTTGCCTAATCAAGGATTAATCTTTGTTATTTTGTTTGAACAGAAACAACACCCTTTAGATGTTAAATGTATAAGCTGGGTTTTTTTTCCTATCCCACTTTAAAGATTTAAGGAATTTAAGAGGAAAGAAACCCTACACCAAAATAAATATATGTAACAGCTGAAATATCTGCAATGTGACCTTGGCAAAGCTGTTTTATTAAAATGTGGGAAGCATGCTTAAAGAGTATACATTCTTATTAACAGTATCCTGACCTCTATGGTTCATAAGATTAGGTAACAGAACTTGAAGGGAACACTTTCCAAGATGTCTGGTAATGATTTGTGATTTATTAATTTGATGGCACTACAGAACTCAGAAGAAGTAATACTAAAGGGATATCTGAGCAGAATATGGGAGCCAAATTAAGCAAAACCATTCTTTTATTCCCCACAAGGTTTAATAATACCTGAACTAAATAAATCCTCTACGTAATCATAGGATTGTCTTGAACTAAAAAAAGACCTGATCCATTTTGCTAAGTAACTGAAACAATAGGCTTAGTAACAGGCAAAGAGCAAGAGCCGAACAGATATTAGGGTCCAGAAAAAGTTACTGTATTAATGTTTAACGTACTATCTATGCAACTTGTGGACAAAAAAAACCCTCTTGTATACCACTTTAGCAGAATATTTATGTATTTCATGGAATAAGAGTGCAGTGATTCTCAAAAGAGTAATGTAGTAATGGAGACCTAGTAGCTCAAGAAAAATTGGTAAGTGGGTGTGATATTTCTGAAAATGGAAATTGTTATATTTTATTTATTCCACTTTTCAGGATACAAATCCTCTTGCAAATACAATCAGAATACATTAATAGAATTACAGTACAGGCAACTTCCCATTTGTGTGGGGTTGCATTTTGGGTCATTGCGCACATCAGCGGTCTCATGTAAGCCTGCCCCGTTCCACCCTCTTCTGGGGCTGAAAATGATGTGTGTGTCAGTGGTTGTGCATCAATTGAACATGCACAAAATGGTTGCCCCCTGTGAACAACATCAAAGCACACCTAGTCATCAGGATGGTCCCATTTAAAGTTGTAGTTAACATTTTTCATATGGTTATGCCTAGAAAGCACTTATATTTATGTACATTGCTATTCATCCACGATCAGAGTTTTCAGTACCCTGAATTTTTCTTAAAATGAATCCTAGGTTAATGTGTTGTAATGTACTAAAATATGTGGAGGTATTCAGTGTCTAAAGCACTGAATTTATTGGGATACCATACAAATAGCATTTTATTGAATTCCCTCAAACCTATATTTCAGTTTCAACTAATTCTGACAATCTGGAAAAACTCTTCAGATATTTACAGTATACTGCATGTGAAACTTAAAAAAAAACAGCTTTTGTATGCCTAAATGTAAGCCAATTAGGGAAGGGGAAACATTTCAGAAAGGTTTCTGGGGAAATTTCTAGTAATGGTCTGAGAGAAAAAACTTTGCGAAAGATTTGATTAGCCAGTTCATCCCAAATATGAGACTAGTCAATAAACAGCATGCAGCTGAAACTCCTTTGTGGTAATAACATTTTTTTCCCCTTTACAGGGGGAAAGGAAGACCATAATGTGGCTTACCTTTCACGTAGAAAGGTGAATACAGTTTCTTCCAAGACATGGCCGACAAGAGTGGAAAGATTCTTTCAGGTCCATTATACATCGAAGTTGAATATGACTATGAATATGAAGCAAAAGACAAAAGGATTGTGATTAAACAAGGGGAGAGATACATTTTAGTGAAAAAGACGAATGATGACTGGTGGCAAGTCAAGAGGGATGAAAACTCAAAGCCATTCTATGTGCCAGCACAGTATGTGAAAGAAGTAACTCGCAAAGCACTAATGCCACCTATCAAGCAATTGGGTGGGCTGCCAAACAGCTCTTTAAAACTTATGCATGGGTTACAGAGGTCAACAGAAAATGTCAATAAGTCTCCGGAGCTTTCTAGTTTTGGGAAATCTTCTCCAGTTCAAGTGTCTAGCACAGTTCGGGATGCCAATCAGAATTTCGGACCAAACGTTAGCCCGGGTCAGAATTTTGGCCTGAGCTTGGACCTTTCCCAGAATAATGGGAAATTGAATGAATTTCAGTTCCCTAAAGTTTCCAATCAGAACAGAACATTCTCTGTGTCCCATTTTTCTTGTTCTGAATGTGTGGAGATAGAAAAGACCAGCTTTTCGCAAGAACAGTCCTGTGATTCCGCAGGAGAAGGCTCAGAGAAAATCCACCAGGATTCAGAATCTGGAGATGAACTCAGTAGCAGTTCCACAGAACAAGTACAGGTAAGATGAGATGCATCACAGTCAAATTTGAACTATTTTGTGTCTTAAAAAAAGGTATGAAGTAACAATTTAGCAAGAAGCTTGTTTATGTACACAAACTTTTTATACTAAATGTATAAGAACTAGGCTCACTCAGCTACTGTGTGTTAGAATAGTGAGAGAATACTTAATATTTCTCTGGTGACACCCACCTGGTGGCTTGTTTTTGTGCAGTTATCCATTGATTTGCCATTTTTCAGAAATTAACCCTTCTTTGAAGGGTTCATTAAGCATGGGAAGGATGATGGAAAGGATTGGATCAGTTTAGCCTGTTATGGTCAACATATGTATCCTCTTGCAGAAGTTCTTATTAAATTGATAGAAAATTCAAATGGCCAATAGAGTGGAAAGCTTTTCATATTCTGTAGCGTATCTGGGTGATTAGTGCTTGACACTGGGTTAGACATGCCATTTTTATTCACAGAGGTTGTGGTAGTTCTTATCAGCTTATTTTTAGGAGTCCCTGAGCTGTACCACAACAACTGCATTCAATGGATGCTAGCTGTTTCATGTCATCCTTGTTATTTTTTGATGTAGCAGCCATCAGTGATGATTGATACTCCTTGAGTTGATAATTACCTACGAGGGTTTAGATAAATTGATGTGCCCTGAACAGTGAACATAATCTTCATAGCACTTATTATGTTATTAATCCAAATTAGCTGACAACCACCACATGTACCACTTTCACATTTTTTTTAAAAAGTATTTATTTATTACTCACCCTTCACCCTAGGGTCCCAGAGCTGGTTACAACATTAAAAACGCAATATTAATACAACTTAAAACCTCAAAAATAAGGGGTGTTCTCAAAATGTACCCCTCAGGTGTCAAAAGCCAGGGTAAAGAGATTAATCTTCAACATTGTGTAAACTTCATCTGTGTAATGAAGTTGAAAGATGGGCCTTTGTGGGGCGGCAGTTTCACAGCTTAGGGATGCCACAGAGAACGCAGTCTCCCAGGCTTCCGCCCCCTGAACTTCCAAGGGTGGAGAAAGTACCAATAAGGCTCCCTCTTCCCATCTCAGGGGGTCTGTAGAGAAGGAGGTTGTGTTTTGGTTAGTTGGGGCCTGAGTCATTTAAGACTTTAAATCAGGGGTCAGCAAACCTTTTCAGGAGGGGGCTGGTCCACTTTTCCTCAGACCTTGTGGGGGGCCAGACCCACCCTCTCCCGAAAGGACCCCCCTTGCCGCCACTCACTGAACAGCCGCTGACGCTGCCTCGTCTTCTGCAGCATCGTCGCCGTCCTCAGCCTCGGCCAGGGGTCTGTTGGGTGCAGAGCCCATGCCGCTGGCCTGGGCAGTGGAGGCAGCCTCCCCGCCACTGCCACTTCCTCCCGCTCAGCTCTTGGCCATATGCGGCTGCCTCAGTGGGAAGGAAGGGGCGTCGCCCAGAGGTATCCGTGGCTATGGATTGGCTGCAGAAGCTTCCTGTAGCCAATCCGAAGCCAGTGTCGCCGCCCGCCCAGAGGCGTCCATGGCTTTGGATTGGCTGCAGGAGTTTTGTGCAGCCAACCCGAAATCGTGTCAGTGTTGCGGAAGTCAGTCCCCACGCGGCTAGGCCTCCGCACCGTGCTGGTTTAGCGCGGGGACTGACCAAGCAGGCAGCAGGGTCCATGGGCCAGATTTACAAGTCCGGTGGGCCACATCCAGCCCCTGGGCTGTAGTTTTCCAACCCCTGCTTTAAACACTAATGTGAGCACGTTGACTTGGGCCCAGAAACAAACTGGCAATGAGTGCAGCTATTTTAAAACGTTGAAACCCCAGACAGATTGAAGTTTCTGAATCACCGTCAAGGAAATCCCCACATAGAGTGCATTAAAGCAATCCATTCTGGAAGTTACCAAAGCATGGATCATAGTGACCAAGTTATCTCTATCCAAATGGGGTTGTAGCTGGTTAACCAGCTGGAGCTGAGAAAAGGCACTCTTAGTCACTGAAGGAGCCTGAGAATCCAGTGACAGTGTTGAATCCAGGAACATCCCCAATTGCTCTTATCAGCATTTTTTATTTTTTAGTGACTTTGGCTGATGTTGGTATTTCCAAATAGAAGCACTAGGGAAACTGTATTGAACAAATTTGATGAAACTTATAATCAGAATGCAGGAGTTATACAGATGTCCTGTATGAAAACCACCAGCTCCCTGTGGACTGACCCAATGCAATTCAAGAAGACCTGTTATATGCAATACAGTATGTAACAAATGAAAAGTGCAAACAGGTCAAACAAAGTATGGCAAGCAGTTCTTCTTGAACAACACTCACTTGTAGAGCCAGTTTGCAGTCTGGATAAGGCTCTTGGACCTAATTTTACTACTGGGTACTCAGGTGTCAGCTATATATCCATGCTGCTTGGGGGTGGGGAAGCGTCTAGCCTCAGAATGCTCTCTCTCATTCTCACTAGGCAAGAAACAGATCTGTCACAGTCTTAGACAACAGTCTTAGAAATTTGAAACTGTAACATTACAAAATGGGTGTAATATTTTATCTCGGTATGATGCCCACAAGCTATGTTACTTTCAACATAGCTATGAGTGGTGAAAAGCTGTCATAGCAATTAGACATCAACATTATTTTAATAAGCAAGAAAGACACCCTATAGCCTGGTTCTTTGCCCTGCAGAATGTAGTAAACTATAAATATTGTAATAATGTGATTATTCAGTTTGTAACTTCAGCAAAGTACATTAAAATTATGATTGGGAGAGTTTAGGTTCAGGAACTCAAATTACACCAAAACTGGACTGAACCCCATCCCTGAGGAAAACCAGAACCATTAAATGAAAGTCTGTTGGAACTGAAAATGGAAAGAAAAATTCAGGCTAGTAGATCAGAATAAGAACAAGCAAACTTGTTTCCTCTAGATCAAGCAGATCTAGAGATTTAAATGCCTGCTAGATTTTACTGAACTACCCTCCTGCTTTTTTAAAATCTTTCAATAGTGACCATTGTTTGGCAGAAATCAGCTGGGTAGAAATTAAGGTCTTTGCAAGCTGTTCTTATGACTGTTTGTTGCCAGAACATGAAGTTCCAGTCTGCGTATGGTTACCTTGAAAACAAGTGTTAAGCTAAGTGAGTGTTAGCACTATACAGTGAATGTGAGATGTCAATTGTCTTTATGCCAGTTTATGTGGAGGCTGAAGAGCGTTCTTTCTTCATTGGATCCTACTTTTAACAGGGTTTGCTGTCTGTGTCTTGCACATTTTAAAGTCTGTATAAATGCATTTTAGAAAATAAAAGAAGTTTGTGTTTGTTGTACACAAGAGAGTCTGTGCAACAGCTCATTGTGGGTTGTAGGAATGCATTCCAGTTTTCTTTGTTTGAACCTATGAGAAGCCTCCTATCAGTTTTACTGGGGGGGATGGGATTGAATTTTCATTAAATAGGTTGTGCAGCAGGGCATATACATGCCTTCTGTCCCTGATTTTGCGTGATCTGTGTTAGATTCTCACTGTAAACATAGAATACCCAATGGCACAAGCATACACAAGCTTCAATAAAAAAAATGATACTAGATTCAGTGTTTTAAAAAAGTGACTATGCTTCCTTTCTCCTCTTTTGGTGAATGGTAACACCACAGGATGTATTCTCATTTCACTCTGTTATGTGACCTTATGTTCCAATGGAACTGCTTTTATTGTGGCTGTCAGCAGCTATCTGTATTTCTGTGGGAAGGATGTGTATGGCCTGCCTTTGCTTACTTGCTGTTGTGACTGGTGGGATTAATTGCAACAGCCTTGTTTTCTCATTGTGGGCACAGTTGCTTTCCTTTGGTCTCAGTTCCACAGTTGCATAGGAGATCCCTAATAAACACTATGCATTTTGAAGACTTTTCTGCCACACAGACTCATCTGAACTTTGGCAAGATTATTTTCTTCATCAGTTCCCTATCTTCATATAGAAATTAAAAGTGACCAATGCTTGCTGTTGTTTTGAAAGCGAGAATTTTGCTGATTGTTGTTAATTGTCAAATTATTAAATAATCTAAATCTAGTTTGCATAACCATGAATTCATGTAACATGTACATTGAAGCAAGCAGTACTTAATTTGGGGAAGGAAGAGAGTGTGAGGTGACCGTTAGGCAGCTCCTTATTTGAATATACAGTATATACAGTATATATAACCAATGTTAAATCTCTGTAGGACAAATTTTGGTTTATCTGGCCTGTTGTTGTGGATAGGACTCTCACAATAATGCAGTCAGCTTCCTGCCTTCTTGCCTCACGCCTATCATGTTTGGTGAAAGCCAGTTGGGGGAAGGGTGCTGATTAGATAGGTCCAGGATGTGGTGAATGTGTCTTTACACGACAGAGTGGTGCATTCTGCTCTTAAACAGGTGTGAAAGTGTGTTCACTCCTGAAGAAGCCCACCCTAAATCCTGTGGTTTATAACAACTACTGCCTGGTTGCAAATACCCCATTTTTGGGTAAGGGGGTAGAGAGAGTTGTGGTTGTGCAGTTGCAGGAGTTCCTGGAGAATGCAAATTATCTAGATCCATATCAGTCTGGGTTTAGGTGCAGTTTGGGACTGAATCAGTATTGGCTGTCCTGATGAATGAACTATATTAAGAACTACATAACTTTTAGAAGACATCTGAAGGCAGCCTTGTATTGAGAAGTTTTTAATGTTTGATGCTTTATTATGTTTTATATATTCTGTATGCCACCCAGTGTGGCTGGGGAAACTCAGCCATATGGCGGGGTATAAATAATAACATTATGATGATGAGTGGGACGGGGGTGTGGGACTCTGCTTCTTTTTCTTGATCTCTCTGTCGCTTTTGCTATCATTCTCTTTGGCAAGCTCTGTGAAATGGGTATTGGGGGTGCTGTTGGACAGTGGTTCCTGTCCTCCCTGTAGGGTTGTATCTAGAGAGTCGCATTGGGAGACTGTATTTCAGCTATGGTGTATCTTAGTACAATCTTGTCTCTCGTGCTGTTTAATACTTGTATGCAGCCTCTGGATGTGGTCATTCAAAGTTTTTTGGGGGCGGAAAGGGTCATCAGTATGCTGACCCTTCTCTACAACATCAGCGCCTGGAGAGGATGTGCATGATCTGAACCATTGTCTGGATGCAGTGGAGAAATGGACCAGTAAATTGTGCTTGAACCATGGGAACATGGAGGCACTATGTTGGTGGTTCCCATGTCTAGGCAGTTGGCTAGGGTTGGGGTTGTGCTCTTTGTCTCTTTGTGCTCTTTGTGCCTATAGCTAGTAAACCAGATGTAGCCATTCTTGGAAATCAGTAGTGTAGTCACAGTGATTTATGTATTGGCCACCTCAAGATTCCATTATTGCCGTGAGCTCTATGTTGGGCTATCTTTGGGCCTGGTCCGACAGTTCCAGTTGGTGCAACAGCTGGACTGTTGATGAGGACCGATGATTGCCAGCAGATACCTGCAGTGATCAAAAGCATGCACTGACTCCCCATATGCTACTGGGCCAGGTTCAAGATCCTTGCATCTACTTGGGTCTAGGATACCTTGGAGACTGACCATCAGATCCCTTATATCCCTGCCGAATCAATGAGGTCTTCGTGGGAGTCACTGTTAGTGGCCTCCCATGGCTCAGATGCATGGCTCATATCCACAAGAAGCTCCTTTCCCTGTTGAACGTACAGGGCTTCTGAATTTATTCCAGCAAGCTTTTTAGCTGAATTCTGATTTTATACCATTTTACTCATTTTTAGGCTTATTGTATTGGGTCTCCTGTACATTACTAAGAGACAACCGTAATTAAGTGGTATATACATTGGGGACGCGGGTGGCGCTGTGGGCTAAAGCCTCAGCGCCTAGGGCTTGCCGATCGAAAGGTCGGCGGTTCGAATCCCCGCGGCGGGGTGCGCTCCCGCTGCTCGGTCCCAGCGCCTGCCCACCTAGCAGTTCGAAAGCACCCCCGGGGGCAAGTAGATAAATAGGTACCGCTTACCAGCGGGAAGGTAAACGGCGTTCCGTGTGCGGCTCTGGCTCGCCAGAGCAGCGTTGTCACGCTGGCCACGTGACCCGGAAGTGTCTTCGGACAGCGCTGGCCCCCGGCCAATAGATGTGAGATGGGCGCACAAACCCCAGAGTCTGTCAAGACTGGCCCGTTCGGGCAGGGGTACCTTTACCTTTACCTTTTACATTGTTGAAATAAATAAAAAATTATAACACAATAGGTAACAATGAAATTCTTTCTTCAACCTGCAGTGCATGAGGGGAAATGAGCTTCTGGACATGCTTCGTGCCAGAGGATGGACTTTTGGATTTGTGGCCACCTGTCCTTATCAGTAGGGATGGTGCAGAGATCTTAAGAGGGAACTCTGGGCACTGTTGCACCCGGAATGCTCTAGTCTCCCTTTTAAAACATGTGCTTGCTTTGAGTAGAACTGTTATGGTGACATATGCTCATTAACTTTTAAAATCTGTGTGAAGGTGCTCAGTGTAATCTTTGTATGTTGTGTACAGGAAGTTCATGTCTGATTTAAATGCTTCCCATACTTTGTCTCTAATGTATCATTTAAAGAGAAGTTGCTATAAGTAGCAAGTTGGGTTAATAATTACAAATATAGGCACTGACCTATTTGCAAAGATTGCTCTGTCTTTCATCCTCTTTACTAATTGACTATTGCATAAACTGTGAAGCACTAGAGGGATTATCACTAGGCTGTGTCTTGCTTTGATGAATCTTGTGTAGTAATGATCTTGCAAACAGACTCTCTCCTACCACTGCAGGTGTACCTTGAAAATATGCACCTTGCAAAAATCTGTAACACTGCAAACACACACCCGTAAGACATATTTAAATATCTCTTTTGAATGACTGTCTCCCTCAAGTTCATATTAAGTGTATTTGAAATGTGTCTTTTGTCAACATGGCTGATCCCACACCCCCAAGCAGGCCTCTGGTGGTGGTGAATTTTCTTTATATGCCATCTTTCCTTCCAATCAGGAGCAAAGGGTGGTATACAGCATCAGTAAAATACAATCAAGTCAAGAACACCACACTTTAAAAACCTCCCTACATGCAACAGAACTTGACATAAAACAACACTAGCATATTTCAACAGCTGGCTCCCCAGGGCATTTATCTCCTTAAAGCCCAGGTTGACCGTGTCTTTAGTTAACCCCTAAAGGCCACCAGTGAGGGCAACAAACATGCTGCTTCAGGGACAGGGAGGGCTCCCTAATTCCTGGACCAGAGAACCCCATATTCACAGGACCTCCATCTTATTCAGCTTTAGTTTATTGGCCTGCACCAAACCATCATTCCCTCTGGACACTGGTCCCCTACCTGCACAACCTCTTCAGATGGGATGGGGGGTAGAGCTAATTGTCATCTACATACTAATAGCACTGTGCTCTAAATCCCCAGATGACAGCTCCCAGTGGTTTCATATAAATCAAGAATAGGGAACTTATGGCCCTCCTGATGTTGTTGGACTCCACCTCCCATCAGCTCCAACCAGCATGGCCGAAGGTCCAGGATGATGAGAGTTATCCATCAACATTTGCAGGGCCTCAGGTTCTTCATCCCTCATACAGATTTTAAATGTTGCTTTTGGTGGTGGTGGGGGGTTGGACAGGATAGAACCCTGTTGTTGTTGTTTAGTCGTGTCCGATTCTTCATGATCCCATGGACCAGAGCACGCCAGGCACTCCTGTCTTCTACTGCCTCCCGCAGCTTGGTCAGACTCATGTTTGTAGCTTCGAGAACACTGTCCAACCATCTCGTCCTCTGTCGTCCCCTTCTCCTTGTGCCCTCAATCTTTCCCAACATCAGGGTCTTTTCCAGGGAGTCTTCTCTTCTCATGAGGTGGCCAAAGTATTGGAGCCTCAGCTTCACGATCTGTCCTTCCAGTGAGCACTCAGGGCTAATTTCCTTAAGAATGGATGCATTTGATCTTCTTGCAGTCCATGGGACTCTCAAGAGTCTCCTCCAGCACCATAATTCAAAAGCATCAATTCTTCGGCGATCAGCCTTCTTTATGGTCCAGCTCTCACTTCCATACATCACTACTGGGAAAACCATGGCTTTAACGATACAGACCTTTGTTGGCAAGGTGATGTCTCTGCTTTTTAAGATGCTGTCTAGGTTTGCCATCGCCTTTCTCCCAAGGAGCAGGCGCCTTTTAATTTCGATAGAACCCTACAGGAACATAAAGACACATCTAGTCCAGCATCTTCTTCTGACAGTGACCAATGAGATCCCCATCAGAAGCCAGCCCACAAGCAGGAAATGAGTGCACTAGCATACTCGCCACCTGTGTTTCCCAGCAAGCAGTATACAGAGGAATACTGCCTTCCATAGCAATGGTAGAACACAGGCGTCATGCCTAGTCCTGTCCTTCGTGAATTTGTCTAACCTTTGAAAGCCTTCAGGGTTGGTAGGCATCACTGCATTTTGTAGGAGCAAATTCAAGAGTTCATTTTATATACTTCCTTTTGTCTGTCCTCAATCTTCCAACATTCAGCTTAATTTGATGGCTACAGGTTCTAGTAGCGTAAGAGGAGAAAAATGTCTTTCTCTCTGCATAATCGTACACAGCCTGTATCATACCTCCTTTTACCTTTCTTAATGGCCCTCAAAGGGTATTGACCTATTATGATAAACAGTATATTTTTGCTCCTATATCACTTGCTGGATAAACTCCTTCCTATATTTGAAATTTGTGCTATGAGTCAACAAGATTGCTAATTATGTTCACACCTGTTGATGCTAATATATGGCTTTGAGGAACTGAGTTGAGCACCATCCTTTATCTTGTACCAAGTGGCAGATGGTAGTCCCTTTCTGTCACAAATAATATTATGCATCAGAATGATGGATTTGAAAGCATAGAGATTCCATATCTCATTACTTATCCTTGATTCTCATTTGCGCTCTTTATTCTTTGTTCCATTTTATTAATCTGGCATTTTTGTTCTTCTACAAAAGGAAAGAAAATAAAAATAAACAAGATGGAGGGGGAGGGGATGGAGAGAAGACACTCCATTTGGTTGCAACCAAAACTAAATGGGAGTGAAGTTCTCTGGCTAAATCTAGCTTAAAATTGTTTTTTAATGAACAAAATGTTAACTTGATTCTACATGAAAGAACTGTTTTATATGCATAATGACTCATAGGTTGCTTTTGAAGGTTCAACTGGAATTCAGGCTAGATAAAAGTCTGCCCACCAATATGTCTTGTATGTTTCTGAATCTATTAGTTTTAGTTCGTAGTCAAATTCTTAAGAAACACATTTAGATTTGCAGATTAAAATTTATTTGATGTAGTCATAGCATCATTTGATACCTTGCAAGAAGAGTGGGGGAAACTGGATCTGGTCAGCAGGTCAAATCCTTATCTCCACACACTTATGCTGGACAGGTAGGTGGGACTGTGCACCTGTCAATCACCTGATGTCACAGTGCTGTCAGATGACCTGCTTTTGACCACATGGTTTGAAATCAAACCGCGTCAGCAAAAATGTGTGTGCAGGGCTTCCCAAAGCCCAACAATCATCAGCTGATAATTGGCACTTGGGATGTGATGTGCAAGGTGCTTTACAAGCACCGTTGATCAGTGGTTCTTGCAAAGTCCCTTTTGTGCATGCTCTGCCTTTACACCAGATATGACATTAGGTGTAGGGCATGTGGGTGTGGCTTGGATGAATCAGCTTCATGGGCCAAATGAACTAAATCAGTCCCTCAGGGCTGGAAATGCCCCGTCTCTGCCTCACAGCAGCATAAAGAACTAAGACTCTTAATTCTTCTGTAGGCTATCATTCATTCTCATTAGTAGATGACTTGAATCTCATTTAGTTTTCTGTTGTGTGACACAAATTTTAAGCTAGGATAAATATGTGCTTAGGAAAGCAGCTAATACATGTTAACTAACTCACTGAAGTTAAGCTGTGGGAAATGAGGAAGGGGATTTCTTTAATTTTTTGCTGGGAACAGCTGTGTGAACTATGGTTTAATGGAAACAAGCTGGTGCACATTGCAAGCCTTGACATGTATATATCATAGAATCTCGGAATTGTAGAGTTGGAAGGGACCATGAAGATCATCTAGTACAGCCCATATATATGGTGCTATTTGAAAAAAGGGAAGAAAAGAAAAGAAAAAAGATTGTATCCCAAGATAAATCTCAAGTGTTAAGCACAATTTCAAGTGTTAATGGCACAAACCATTTTTGTGTGAAGTTGTTAGTGAGTGCAATTAGAGGCATTGCTTTCCTATATGTATATTATCAATGTAGGCATCCCTGTTTCCTAAATGTTTTGCGTGTAATTTCTTATAGTGTTGAGTAATTTCTTATCTGGTTGAGCTAACCTGAGAGAGAGTAAAAGCAGTGTGGTTTACAAAGCTTTTTCAAGAAAAGAATGGTTTGAGATGGGCTTTCTTATATTGCATGGTTCCCCCCGATGCCAGACTTAAATGTGTGTTACATTTTCTATTCAGACCTTCTTCCAATGAGCTTATCTAGCTTCTGTGTGAGAGGTAATGCTAAAGGAGTATGACTTCACCATGTGTGATAGTTACCCTTATACAATTTGCCCTTATACAATAGTTTACTAGGTACCCTAACCATTTTAGACTCTATTTGTTGGTTAGAATATGGTAGCCCATACATGCTTTGCTGCAGACAGCGAAACCTTGGGAGCTTATGAAAACAGAATCTGTTTGATTTCAGCTGCTTTAAGTGGCCATATATGATATTGAGGCTAGAGGTGTATTGCAAATTGCTGACATCCACAGATTACTTTTATTGTGGCTAGCCAGACGACATGATCGTGGCGCCTTTAAGACACTGAACACTGAAAGCTTTTCTTGGTATCACTGTTATTAAAACACTTTATCAAAGGTGGCCTGTTGATTTTATGTAAGAGTCCAAGGAGCAGACTTCTTGAACTTTGGCTTTCTACATGCTAAACAGATTATTTCTACTTTATTCATGGTGGATTGCTTCTGCTGCGTATGCTCTCTGTAGGCAGCATTTGTTGTTTTCTGTATTCAGAAGAATATTTTGGCTCAACAATAAGCAAATGAAGAATGAAGATGTGGCAACACTAGACATGCAAAGCATCCATGTAAGTCTGTGGACTAAGTTTTCTTTTTTTAAACTTCCTGTTCTGGCTCAGCAGGTTGGTGAAATGGAGGTTTTTATATGTGCACATGTGGAATTTGTATTAACCATGGTATTAACCATCTGCATTAATGTAAAAATGTTTTCTAATACCTTAAGGAGAATGGCAAGAGGTGGTCCTGTACGTATTACAATAATATTTGAGATACTGACGTAACTTTGCCTACATTTGAGGAGTTAACAAGTGTGTGAAATAACCAAGAGACACACGGAGTAATTACTGAGAAAAGCCACCCCAACTTTTTCTTCTAAAGGACACACAGATATTTTGGCTCTTTGTAGTTTACATTATTTTAAGAGAAAGAAGGCAAAATACTAATGTTAAGAGCTGTTACATTTTTATAGTTGTATAAAATGTCATAAGCAAATGGTAAAGTGTGCCTCCTTGTTCTTTTGTACTGGGTTCATTGGTATCCCGCTATCACTTCCAGCATTGGCATGTTTTTTGTCCAATGTAGTCAGCCCTTTTCCTATCTAAATAGCTATTGTGGTGTCATTAGAATTTCTGTTGTTTGCATACTTTATATCAGGCAGATTACTTTTCTTTTGGCCTTTTCATAATGTGTTAATAGTTTTCCTCAGTATTACTCAGTGCTGTGATAGGTGGCCTTCAACTCTTTTGAAGTAAGTATTATAAACAACTTGCCAATTCCTTCGTTCATTTCCATTGATGGTGGTCTGGGTGTTGTGTGTTAAGCGAGTTTGGCAACTGTAGCATTTCAGAAATGGGAAGTGTGGAAGGAGACCGAGAAACAAGCCAGAATGCATAATTCAGGCTTCAAATAAACATTGAAGACAAGAACAATAATAAGTTACTGGAAGTGGCAGATAACCCCTCTAATGCCGGAATCTGATTTAGGCATAGCTTGGTTGAATAAGCAGTTGATTTGTGGACAGAGTACAGTTAAAAAATATACATAGGAAATCCATCTAGTGATAAATGACATTTGCAAAAATAAAAGTAAAGAAATGCCATACTGCTTCATCTGATGCATTTTTTTAGCCTTATATAGTTCAATTTAGCCATTTCAGCATATTCCCGCATTTTCCTAATCCATTCATCTGTCTCTGGTTTGTTTTTTTATCGTTTGCAATACTTTGCAAAGAATAATCAGGCAGCTGTTAGCATGTGACTGAATAGTTCTGAATGTTCTCCTTTTAACGTATAAATCAATAGTAATAGTGGATCTAGGCTTAGATATTTTAGTATTTTTAAATAATTATATTTGTTTTATTGCAGAACTAATTTGTGGCAAACCATGAATTTCTATATTTTGCTTGCGTTGTTGGGAATGAGCAGACAAAGATTATTGCCATTGTGTTGCAGCTATGCTGATATAAATGAAATCCATGTTCTTGCTGCCGAACACAAATCAATTAGATTAGTCCTCTGTAGGTAAGATAAAGGGCATATGAAGGAGGGGAACCTAGATTAAATGGAACATTTTTTTAAAGAACAGACTAGGTTGATAAAAAGCTTTATAACCAGGTCTGGTTTATATCTGATTTTGTATTCCTTTAAAATGTTTACAGATGTTTTAAGACACCATAATTTTGTTTGTTTTTAAATAGAAATAGCATAGTTTAAGATGAAAAAATGTATTTAAAATTTAGACTCATATTCCCGTTATTCCTCTTTTTGTTTTCTTTTGTTACAGTGGTACTATTTTAATCTTAAAAACAAACGCAAAATCTGCCTTTTGAGATGTGGCATCATTAATGCAAACAACAGGCAACATCCCCTATTATTATAGGCTTTTTCACCCTTTGTTACTGTAGGGTACACCATGTTATGAGTTACCAGAATCAACCACTGTGGGGGACCTGTTTGATCTTACTCACCCATATTATATTAACAGAGTACCTGAGCTCTAAACATAGTTTCCAAATGAAGGATATTTATGACTTTGCCTGCCAATCGAAGATGGATATTTGTTCTCCATCTCATGCCAAAGCCTTAATCTACTCTGTAACTACTAGCTCATGCTTCTGAAAAGGTTGGGCATGTAGGTTTGCTGTAGACTTAATAATTGGTCTATTTACATGTGGTTAGATTGAGCGACCCTGTTCCTTATTTGGGGATTCCTTTCCATTTAGCTTCAGAACTAAGTAGTTCGCAGTGCTTGAAAAAAATGCACCAGAGTTGCAAATTTATAAAAATTAGGGGGAAATGCTTGAGTGAAAGCAGGGAAGTACAGAACCCCACAGTGTGTTTTCAAACTATGATTATGAGACTGAATTCTATCTGCAGCCTGGATATGGTCTGAAGGCATATGAGACTACCACATTGTTGAAGCTAAGCAGGTGTGAGGTATGTTTGGATGGGTAGAGCACTTGGAAACCACACATAAACTGCTTGGTAGAATAAAAATGTAGTTAAAATATATAGTCATATAAATACACAGATTGTCCCCAGATTGTTGCATGGTTTAGAATTAGCTGGACTATGCAGTTGCTAGTAACTCCTTGCCTTCACCCAAAACTCTGCATTTGCCGTGGAATTTTGGGGAAAGTGCTGCTTCTCTGATTCCAAAACTCAGCAGTGTGGCTGTAGAAATTTCACCTCCCTTATATTTGGGGACCAGGGACTTCTTTCAGCTAACTAGTGATACATGTTCCTCATGCACAGATTCTGTAGGAAAGACACATTCAGTTTGAATGCTAGAGGAATACCATGGGATGAGTCCGCAGAAAGCAAATTCCACAGTATTTCTATAGCATTTAAAGGACACTAGTTGTATATCACTGTGGGTATGACTGAACCAAAGTTTAGTAGATAGCAGGTCCTTTGTCTTCAGTAGGAAAATTAATTGTGTGATTAACATCTTGGCTAGATTAGAGCTGTTGTTTTGATGGTTGTAGGAAGCATTTAAATTCACTTTTGTTTTGAATTACAAAATAGGAAACTTGATTTCAATGAATGATCTATCTATCTTTTCTCTTACTGAGTCACTAATACTTTTAAAATGAGTCAAATCTAGCTTACGTTGCAAGAGTAGCTATGCTTCTAGTTTTTGTAAATTTCCCTTTTCTGGTAAACCTAAGCATTATTTTATGTTCCATCTTTTGATTCAGCCACTTCCGGACCTGGCCCAGGAGGTGGGGTTGTGGGCTTCACACCCACCCCACGTGAGCGGGGGCTGGTTTCAGCCCCCGCGAGAGCAGGGGAATCCTGACCGCGTTGTCCACCCAGCCAGCCAATCGGTTGGCTGAGGGGGGGCGTGGCCTGCCCTATTTAGGGCCGGCGCGGCCGGGGCTCGCCCTCTTTTGCCGGCTAGCCCCCACGTTTTCCCACCCTCCCTCCCTTTAGGTAGGTTTCTGACATTGCTGTGGACTTCGGTCTGTCGCCGCAAGGGGCATGGTAGGAATTTTTCCCAATTGGCAATTTGCAGCCATTTGGTTTTTCACCTACCTCGTAGCAACTCATCACAACTCCTCGGCATTGGCGGTTAGGCATTGGTAAGAAGGGGTTTAGAAGATGGGGGCGGGGAGGAACACCATCACCTCCCCCCAGAGAACAAAGGGTGGTCCGGTAAAGGACTCCGGGGGGCGTGGCCCTGTCTGAAGCCTATGGAGGTGTGGGCCTAAGGCACGCCCCCGAGCGGTGACCCAGGGGAGCTCCTAGTTGACGTGCCTCAGCAGGAGAGTCCCCCACTATGGTGTTAACCCTTCCCCTGTCTCCAGCAAATGGGCTGGAGCCGGATAGTCGATAGGAGCAATGCCTAAGCCAATGCCTCTCATTCCTGAATTCAATAAAGTTGTGGCCTAATTCGCCCATTTTAACCTTAAATTCTGGTGTCTGGTGTCTTTATTTATCCTTGGTGGGGGGCGGGAACTCGCCACGCAACATCTTTTTTGGCTGCCCTCTGTGACATTTGACACCCCCCTGTAGCCTTCTGAAAGTTGGTTAAGCGAGGCTTTGGGAAGGAGGAATAAGGGCCCTGACTTGGCCATAGAGTTCTCATGCCTTCTTCCAGAGCCTAGTTAGTGCTTTTCCTGCTTTGCGAAGGAAGTGAGAGGGCTCAAGGACCCTGCCAGAGCCCCACCCCTCCTTCTCAAAGCCCTATACCTCACTTAGCTGGGTTTGGGAAGGCAGCATGAGAGTAGGAAGGGGGACGTCAAATTTTGGCCTCCCTTTCCTCCCTGGTGCAACAAGACTCTGTGCAGCTCATGCGTTCCATGTCAAAGTACTCTTGCAGCCCACTTGGTAAGAAAAGTTGGATCGCCCTGCATCCCTTCAGCAATGCTTGATCTGTTTGTATTATTATACAGTGTGTGCACGCACATGTGATTTAAAAATGAATTTTAGGACAATCATTCAAGAAGGCGGGGATTAATAGTTTTAGGATTCAAAACTAACGATCAGTTCAGGGAAAAGCGGGAGTCTTAATAGGTAATTATAATCTTTAGAAAACCTAAAGCTGTATTTATTTTTAAAAAGACTTTAGAATACCGTTTCGTCTACATTACATATCAGTCTACCTGAGATAAGTTACCTGAATAGATACATTTGAGGATATTTTTTTGAGCTGTATTTTCCACATAGTAAACATTTCTGTACATTTTCTATAAAGCGTAATATATTCATGTTTTGTTCCCAGATAAGCTACACCTGTTTCATGTGCTTTTACAAACTCGCTGAATGCAAAAACTTGCAAGTAAAAAGTTAAGGAATAGGGATTTTATTACTGTGCATAACAGATACTATTTAGAATTTGAATGCTAGAAAACACCGTAGTTCCCAGCCTCACAATGTGTACGTTGTGCAAACGAGTGCAGCTCAAACTTTGCACTGGTGGGAAGTTTAGGTCCTCTTTTTGTTGAGGCTTAGCAATGGCAGCTGTTATCGAAAGCACAGTTCTGTTTAGCAAACCCTGCAGGAGGGGCACTTCAGGCCCACTTTAATAACTGCAGGGCTGTAAATGTTGGGGCAAACGGACAAGTTCTTCATGTCCCTCTGTGTAATTCAATCAGAATTTTAAAAAGCACAAGTTCTATACTTAAGTTTGGTTATTTTTGTAGGGAATGTGTAATTAGTAGAAATAATGAGTGGTGAAGGGAGGAGGTTGCTATTCTCGTGAAAACAAAGGATTTGGGTAATGAAACCTATTAACGTGCCTAAAAGTTGATACATAGATTCTGATAGTCTTTTTACAGGTTGGAACAGTATGCTGCTGAGTAACCGCTGTAGTTTAGTAGTGTTTCAAGTAATCCATCATCAGGCAACACAATAGCCTGTGCATTTTGCTGCTGGAGGTACAGCAGCACATAGCAGGTGGCTTTCTTCCAGCAATCAAAGTGCATAGCATGCGTCTGATTACAAGTAGTGGGGAATCACAGGCGGGGAGAGGGCTATTGTGCTCATCTCCAGCTTGTGAGTTCACATCATCATCATTTTTTATTTGTATACCGTCTTTCTATCTTACAATACTCAAGGCGGTTTACAAGCTGAAGAAACAAAAAATGTACAACTTATAACAATCTAATGCAATACAAAAATGTGATAATAAAACAAAGCTTTAAAATAAGCAACCTACATCAAAAAGTAACATTCAACAATTATTAGAATAGTATAAAATAATATCAACATATAAAAGTTAAATAGAAATCCACTCAACAGTTTCAATAAATAATTTCTAAACTATAATCAATAAAACAATGGCAAGCCACAGTACATAAAATAATACAATACAAATTGAGAAGCAGAGACTAGAGGGTGGGGCAAGGCAGGTGGAAAGAGGCCTTGCCTGATGAAGTCTCTTCCCTCACTGTTCTTCCTCCAGGCACAGCTTCCTTAGGAGGAGTTCGCACAGGGATCTGGTGAGAACAGCATGCTGGCCAAATGAGCCTTTGGTCTGAACCAGCAGGGCTTTTCTCAAATGTTTATGTTACCCAAGATCAGCCAAGTTCTTATGGCACTTGAGGGAAAAGATTCCACAAGCATTTTCCTCCCTCCCTGCCTGGCAGTGAAAATACAACAATAATACATGCAATAAAGAACAGTTTGCTACTTTTTCATGATACACCAGCCATGTGAGGTGGTGGCCTCTTTTCTGCCTAATAGGGCTTATCTAAGTACCTTTATACTAAATTTGCAACTAGAAATATTGGCAATGAAGTTTCAAAAGCATAATGATTCTCCTGTTTTATAAGAAAAAACTGCTCCTTTCCCCTTATAGGGTATCCAAGAGCCCCTATAGAGTCCTTAAGTTGGTTCTCTGTCGGCAGGAGAAAATAACAGGCCAACCAGAGAATACTGAGAAGCAAAGCAGCTGTTCAGCCTGATCTTCATTAAACTGTTGCAACAGGGTGCTCACTCACCACACGCAGGAGGAAGGAGGAACCCAGAACAACGGTGTGCAAGCCCTTATATAGACTTTTGAAATTGCCTACCCTGTAGCTCAAGACCACCCCCCAAAACATCATACATACATCACAGAAGGAGGTGGTCTACAACAGAAACCCTGTCTGCCAGGATTCCTGACAGTGGCCAGTGATTGCTTTACTTGGGCAGCCCAGCCATTCTTTTGTGATGGTAAATACTTTTAATTCCTAAATCCAGGTCACAGGCTCACCCTATTCATACACAAAGGTGCCCAAAAGACAAGTAAGCCAAAGACAATGGAGAGGCTTTCCCATTTCCTTCCTCCTTGCAGAGAAACATTTGAGGTCAATTTGGGAGAGTCAAAATGGTTTCAGGATTGCTCTCCTGTACAATTTCAGACACGTAGTTTATATACTTATGTATGTGTTTGCCTTGTAAATTTATGAACATTTAATTTACACATTTGAGACCTTAAATTCTTGTAACACCTCTGTGGTGCTTTAGCACCCAACAACTCCTGAACAACTAACTGTAAATCATTTGCTGCCTTTTCCTAAAGAAGTCCAAAGGAAGAGATAAACTGTAGACTTCAAGCAGGATGATCGCTGACAAAATTTGGGACATGAAACTGTCAGCTTTCAGCAAACCACCAGAATTACTGTTTGTGAAGCTTAAGAATTCGCTACTAAGATCTGTTCTGTCTCCAGTATTTTCCTCATTTCATTACTGTGCTGAAGGGCACTGGCGGAGGAAGAGGGGTTCAGGGGTAGTGCACTGCCCCCGGCAGCGCGATCCCGGTGGGGTGCCATCGCGGCTGCCCCCCACCTGCGCTGGGTGTCATGCCCCTGGGATGCATGCCAGCCACGCCCACGCCTGCTCTTCACGCCCCCCCCCCGGTGCCAGAGCATGAAGCTCCACACTGCTGAAGGGTCAAAACTTTAAAGGTCTTTGATGACTAAAAAGGCACTAGCAAGTAATTTCCCACTACAGTGGTACCTCAGGTTATATATGCTTCAGGTTACAGACTCTGCTAACCCAGAAATAGTACCTCGTGTTAAGAACTTTGCTTCAGGATGAGAACAGAAATCGTGCTCCAGCGGTGCGGTAGCAGCGGGAGTCCCCATTAGCTAAAGTGGTGCTTCAGGTTAAGAACAGTTTCAGGTTAAGAACGGACCTCCAAAAAGAATTAAGTTCTTAACCCGAGGTACCACTGTAATGCTTACTTTAAGGAAGTAACTAGTACTTTTTATTTTATTTTTTTTTGCTGAAATAATAGACAGATCAGATCAATTGGATGGGGAAATATCCTTAAGGCTGGAATGTGTATTTGGATATTTTTCTGCAACACATTTGAATGCTGACGTTTTTCAATTGCAATTTGCTACTTGATAGTATGCAGAGATCCCATGCATTTTCAGTGAGAGTTTGTATTTTGTAAGCCCTTTAATGAGTTGCCGTGCTGCCTTATTATCCTATTACAGTTTTTAAATGAGAATGTTCTCCAAAGAGTTGCTGTTCTAGCTGATCCTCTGAATGCTGAGTGTGGTTTTATAACTGAGCCACGTGAATGTGTGTGAATGTTAAGGTACCCAATAATTGCTTTGTCAGCTGTAAACTATTCTTGCCATCTCAGCTATGGGGCACTGTTAGTTGAGGCATTTCCTTACTGAGGGCTAAAGGATCGATGATGCACAGCATTTTATTATTAGTAAAGTAACTTTACACTAAGCTCTCACAAGATGTTTGCTTATATCTGTTTGTTTTAAATGATAAAATACAAAGTGACTCATTTTAGCAAATCCGATGACGTGGTTCCGTAAAATACTGCTGCTGAGGAAGCTAGTGACTTTAAATTAGAGGTCTAGATAGCTGTGATTAATTTGTTTGCCTATTTTTCATACTTATAGCCCACCCTTCTCTAAGTGCCCCCAGGGCAGCTTACAAAAAGCAACACAATTAAAGTAAATTTAATGTAGATACAAATAAAAATAAAACCACAAAAACAACCCTTAGATGAGTGGTCAGGGGTTTCACACAACCACCTTTAATTACCCTTACATTTCTTGGCTAATTAGACTAAATGATCCTTAGTCTTCACTGTATATATTTGATCCACTGACCTTTATATTTTACAGTAGGGGTGGGGAACCAAATTAACAATTGAACACACATAAGTGTAACATCATTTATTATAGAATGTATGGAATTACTAATTTGGCATCAAGTATAGCAACACCTTCAGTTCTGTACAGAATTGAACCTGGAACCGTCTCCATGTACAGCATCATCTCTACTAGTGAGTTATGATAATTTCACCCTGTGACTAGAGTCTTCAAAGAAGGCTGGAGTCAAGTGCTATTGGGGCAGCAAGATGCTAAACACAAACTAGGAGAAACCCACTTAGTCTCTTGCTTGCAATGTCTTCATGGCTGGACACATCATGCTCAGAGGGAGAGGGAGAATGTTGCTAGAATGGTTTCTGTTTGGGAGGCATTTTAATTAGATTAAAGTCTTAATTGGCTGATGCTTGCAGCTTAGCATAATGCATATGAAATATTTTAAATCATGCATATTGGCTTGTGTTTAAAAGATGAAGCAGACATTAGTCTTAATATGTTTCTCATGATACTGCCTTCTCCATTAGGATGAGAAAAGTTGTGCACGCAAATCAAATAAAGTATTTTTTGTAGAAATTGAAGCAGGTCTTGAAATTCATTGAGCTATCCTACTGTGAGTAAGGCTAGGAGCTGCTCTTTCAGAGGTTTCACACTGGAAGAGGTGATGGGAAGTTTTGCTTCTGCCCATGAGTCTGGCAAACCGCTCTAAGCTGAAACATTCCTTCCTCACCCACCCTAGAATGTTTAGTTCACATTGAGTTCATGAAACATCGTACCCTGACCTGTTCTTAATGCATGGTTGACCACATCTACGGAATGCAATATTTATGTTCTTTTAATTTTTTCTATATCAATCACTAGTAATAGTTTAACAAGGAGGTTTTCATACCTGTCCAATTCTGTGCTCTCTTTCCCAACCTTTAATCTATTGATGATTAATGCCTATATGCAACCCTTGCATTGTATTTGTATTAACCAATCAGCAACAAGCACATATGTGGCAATGCTGTAATATTCAATAAAAGGGACTCCCCGAGACATGCTTGAGAGATGCCTCCCATATGACACTTGTCATTCGTCTGTCGTTTATTTCAACCCAAAAAAGAGGAGGCTCCACTTCCTTCTGAGCGTTTGGTGACTGTAGGGAGTACTTTTCTCCTGTCAGGCTTTCCCTAAACCTCTGGATACGGTAGTGCAAGATTTTCTTACTTTGAAACTTCTTACCCTAAGAAGTTTAAGCAAAAATATAGTAAGTATTCCTGTGACTTTGTTTGTATTGGTTGAAATGGGACCAAGATGCAAGGATTTGCTTTCTCCTACTCTCTTCTTTTTGTTTCTTTTTGTTTTCATGGATAGATATGATTGGGGTTTCTTTCTACTTACTTTATTCTGGGAGGTTTGCTTTATAACCTGGATCACACATTGCCTTTAACCACAGTTAAAATAAACTTAACTTGGATTCCACTGATAGATTTGTTTTTCTGTTTTTTGGCCAAGGGAGGGGTGAAACACCTGCAACTTCCAGTAGTATGCACCAGAACACTGTTAATAACATTAAATAATTAAATTATGTTCATTGATTGTAGAAAAGCGCTATAAAATGCATTTTTAAATCACGTTAAACCAAAGTTATTTAGGTATAGTTTAATATGATGTGTAAACTGGGCTATTGTTTCAGTTTCTCAAAGGATAGAATAGAAATAAATCTATTCAGGTTTGGTTCATCTTTTGCTAGAATAGAAGATTGAGGTAAAGCTAACTAGGTTAAACTGGTTTTGGTTCGTTAGCTCTACATCACTAAATATCATCGTGTGTGTGTGTGTGTGTGTGTGTGTGTGTAACTTGTGTGTTTTGTGTAGCATTATGTTTCCTGCTTGGCAGGGGGGTTGGACTCGATGGCCCTTGTTGTCTCTTCCAACTCTATGATTCTATGTGAAGGAATGAAGCACCACAGGAGAACTGGCCCCATATTGCTCAGGAGTACATGGGGTATTAAGTGGTCCAGGTTTGCTAAGAATGCTTTATAGATATTTCAAACATCTACTGGGGTCTACAGCAACACCATTGGCCCAGAAGGGCTAAAAAAACACACCCTTAAACGAAAATTATTTAAAGCACATGGAGTGTATAAAATAGGTGGTTTGAAAAGCAATTAACGGAATTAGTGTTCAGTTAATATACAGGCATTGGGCTCCACAGTGACATCTAGTGGGCAGTCTCTTGCTTGTTAAGAGTTTTTAAAGAAATAGCAAATTTGAAGTGTTTTACTTGCTGTATCATTAGCAAGCTTTTCAACATGCGCAGCCTAATTTAAATAAATCAGATCCAAGTATTAGGAAAAGTTTTGCTCAGTGAATGGTTTGTTAGAACCTGAATCTACAGAGTAGTTAAACCTACATTGGCGCAGATCCCATCAATAACCTGGATGGATGCCACTGGGAATCCAATTTAAGAGTAAGATATGAGTATAATAATCAAAACATAGAAGTTGAGTGTTCTTACGATTGATGAAATGTTTTCAGGATACCCTAGGTAGTATTTCAGAATTCAGAAGTACCAGATGACTTTGTGGACTTGATGGAGCTGAAAATATGTTGTTCCTTCTTAATGGGACTTACTGTAGTGACTGAGACAGAGCGGTGTAAATAAGAGTGGACATACAAATTAGTGTGGGATACATTTGGAAATGGCTATTGGACATAATGGTTAATAAATGAATCTTGCTGTTAAGAATTGGGGCATTCCAGTTACTAGTGCTAAAGACAAATAGGACATTTCCTCTCTCAGAAACCCTTCTGTATAATTAAATGTCCTGTGGATATTATATTTCCCTGTTGATATTAGCATGGCGTAGTATCTTTTTCAAAGAACGAGCAAATATACTAGTTTGTTAATGCAGCACAACCCTATGCATATTTACTCAGCACTTACTCCCACTGAGTTCAATGGGACTTAACCCTGATAGATGTGTGTAGAATTGCCACCTAAAAGATAAAGCAATAGAGATTATAATTTGATTAGCATAAAGACACACTCACTTTTATGGTGTGTGTTTTTTTTTTTAGAACCAAGAATAAACTTCAGCTATGCTAATTTCAGTGCTCAGAAGTTGTGCTCTATCATTGACACGCCTAACATCTGCATACATGGAAATTGTGATTGCACAGTTCAAGGGACATTGTGCTGAAGAGAGGGATCTGTGGTAAAGGTTAAGATAAAATCCTCAGTTAACCACATCCCTGGCTGTTATGGTTGCTGCCTCTTGGGTGCGTCCTTATGCAACCCCTAATCTACCTGCTATAAAACTTGCATAAAACGATTAAGCTGAAATGAATAACTTGACATATTAAATCTTCATCCCATGCTGGCCTAATATTGACCACTAATATAAAACATGCACAAAACAGACTCTGACTTTGGTAGAAATGGAACTGCTTTACAGATCATGGGTTTATGCAATTGCACTGCTTTGGTGTGGAGTAAATATGCAACACTGTTTCCCCTGCAAGTATTAACCGAAAACAAATATCTGTGAGTGACAGATAAGCAAAATCTCACACCACTAGTAGGAACTAAAACCCCCTACTTCTGATAGCTTGTGGTTCTGGGGCTTCATTTATAATAAAGTGATGAGTCATGTACAAACTCCAAGAGCATCATTAACCAGCACCATGCAAAGTTCATTCTGTGGGTTGCAGCTTTTGTTGCACTGGATATTCCCTGGTACAGTGGATTTAGGTGTGCCTAAGTTTAGATTGGCTATCTACTAACTTGTAGAGTACAGCTGATGAAATGGACAGGGTTTTTTATAGCATATTATTCACATTTTCATAGAACCTGCTATGATCGTGCTTGGTTTATTATGCTTCAGTTTTGCCTGAAAAAGAAGGATGTTGATTCCTGTATGTTTTGAATTCTTGGGATATACAGTGGTAGAATCTGCTTTAATTTTTGAGGGTAGGTGGGAGAATTCTTCCTGTGAAACCTGTGGAGGTTTTTGAGCCTTTATAGAGAACTATTCCCTGTATTATATTTGTCTTTGCCATGTTTTTTAAACCCTTGACTTCAACTCCTGAATTTGAATTTGTGACCTTTGGATGAAGAATGATGGAGAATTTTTTTGATGTCATTGCTTGGCTATTCACTGTACATGTGTACAGTCATACCTCATGTTACGGACGCTTCAGGTTACGTGTTTTCGGGTTATGGACCATGGGAAACCCAGAAACCAGAATGGGTTACTTCTGGGTTTTGGCACATGTGTAGAAGTGCTAAATTGCTCTTTGCGCATGTGCAGAAGTGCCGAATCGTGCCAGTGCCTGCACAAATGCAGCGCTTCGGGATGCAAACGCTGCGGGTTGTGGACGTGCCTCCGTCACGGATTACATCCGCAACCTGAGGTTCCACTGTATAAAGTTATAATAATCCTTTCTGGTTCAATTTCTGCTATGACAATTCTTCTAGAACCCCCCCCCCCCCATAATTCATGTAGCAACAAAGGCTAGTGGTGTTAGCCCTAGTGCTCTAGGCTAAGCTGTTGCATTCCGTTTTTTTCTCTTGTCCAAGACTTCAGCTCAAAGCAGACCAATTCAGGGCGATGTGGGCATCTTCAGAGCATGCCATGGAGCACCCAGCCTCTTCCAGTTTGCTTTTTTGAAATTGAGTGACTAGTTTTTTTGTTTTGTTTTGTTTGTTTGTTTGATTGATTGATTGATTGGAGGGGCATTTCCTTAGAATCATAGAATCATAGAATCATAGAGTTGGAAGAGACCACAAGGGCCATCGAGTCCAACCCCCTGCCAAGCAGGAAACACCATCAGAGCACTCCTGACATATGGTTGTCAAGCCTCTGCTTAAAGACCTCCAAAGTAGGAGACTCCACCACACTCCTTGGCAGCAAATTCCACTGTCGAACAGCTCTTACTGTCAGGAAGTTCTTCCTAATGTTTAGGTGGAATCTTCTTGGACTTCCGGAGGCGGCGCGAAGCAAGCAATGGCGGTCCTCTTTGCGCTGCGAAGAGGGGCTCCGCAGAAAAGGGTCGTTCGCTGCGGCAAAGCGACGACCCACTAAGAAAAACCACGAGCAGAGTGAGCTCGTGGCCGTGGGATCCGGCGGGCACCTAGAGCGACCCCCAAAACGAAGAAGGGACCCCGTAAGGGGCTCCGGAAGCGCGGAGGGGAAGCGGTGCTGTGGATTCATCGCTCTTTCTGCGGGAGTGAAGCCGCGCGGCTGTTGCGGATGAGCGCCGACCTTTCTTCCTTTTACATTGGATTACAAACCAACTACTCGTGAGTAAGATTTACTCAAAATTGGATTACAAATTTATGAATTTGGCTGAAAGCGGGAGGCGAGAAAAAGGAAGTCCGTCTCCCGAGGATGCTAGTGATCAAAAGCAAAGATTTGACAAGCTGGAAGCAGTGCGGAGAGATTTTAAAGTGAGACATCATACGTTCGGAAAAGTCGGAAACTGAAGCAGGCAAGTTACTTTTATTTCCTTGCTATTTTCTGTACCTTATTTGGGGACTTTCTCCTCTGCTGGACTTTTCTAAATTCTAAAGACTTTAAAACCCCCAGTCCCGGACTTGCAGTGGGACAAAAGGCTACTTTGCGGATACACTTATAAATTTGAAATGGACACTTAGAGGCATTACTGTTGGATACAATTAAACAACTGTACTTTGCACCTTTTAAGAAACTTATGGCAACACTGTGAGAGCTCTGCTAGAGGGAAAAGGTCTTTTCCAAGGATCATCGTTAATTTACTTAACTTAAGGAACTTTAATGGCGTCTGAAATTTTGTTTCTTCTTCCCTGAATTGCAACATTACTCCCTCTAGTGGAACTTGGGACTTACAATTTCCTGAGAACCAACTTTGCTTTGTCTTTCTGTGGTTAGATTGTTTACGCTTGCGCCTGCCTTTCTCATGAAACTTTTGACAGTCTGACCTTGAATCCAAAGACAGGTGTGGAATGAGCGACAGGGTAAAAACAAGAGCTGCGTCGAAGGCAGGGAAAGGCAAACTGACACAAACAACCCTGTTTTCTCAGGGACGTAGATCTTCAGTCCCTGCTGTTTTACAGACTGCACCCTCGCCAACAACACCAGCTGAAGAAGCTGAACAACCAATAGGTGAGGATATGGCATCTGGAGGATCTAACACTCTTTTAGAGGAAATGTTACAACAATTCGCAATTTTGAACAAAAAAGTGGATGATCAAACTGCAAAAATTGACTTAGCCACATCTTCAATTACCAAACTTTCGGAACAGGTGGCCAAGCATTCACAAGATATTGGAAACTTAAACGACGCAACATCTGAAAATCGAAAATTGGCGGAGGCTGCGATTGGAAAAGCAGAGGCTGCAGCCAAAGGAGTGGAGGAACTGAAAGGAGAGGTAAGACCGCTCCACAAACATATTACAGACCAGCAGGCCTACCTGTCTTTGGTGGAACTGCGAAACAGGGAAAATAACCTGAGATTACGCTCTATCCCAGAGATTGAGAAAGAGGATTTGACCGGCTTTTTAACGGCAGAATTTTCCAAATTCTGGGGTATAAACCAAGACACAGATTTCAAAATAACGACTGCATTTAGATTGGGAAGAGTCGTTGGGAAGGACAGGCCTAGAGACTGTTTGATTATTTTAAGGACTAAACAGGAGAGAGACAAGCTACTTGATTTACACTTCAATAAAGCACTTGTGATCCAGGATAGAAGAGCACAAATTTACAAAGATATCCCTAAACAATTACTGGATCTAAGAGCCAACTACACTGACCTAACCGGACTTTTGAGAGGTAACGGAATACCATACAGGTGGGAGTTCCCACAAGGCGTCTCATTTAAATACAAAGGAAAGAAGATAAAAATCAAAACGAAAGAGGATTGCCAGAAGTTCCTACACGATCACGGAGAAGACCTACAGAAAGGAGCAGCTATTTGGCCACCACCAGAGTCAGGGAAAGAGTTACCACCTTCGGACTCGGACAAAAAAGAGGACACCCCACAAGAGTAACAACAGATTGATACAAGATGTCTCTGCAGCTGTATAGTTGGAACATTAATGGCGCGAATTCCCCAGAAAAACGCAAACGGATCTTCCATATCCTAAAGAAAGAGAATTTGGATATAATTTGTTTGCAAGAAACCCATGTGACAAGGGTACACAGGAAGGTGTTAACAAATAAAAGATTAGGCCAAGAATTCATCTCATCAGACAGAGTCAAGAAGAGAGGCGTGGTGATTTACGCCAAAGAGACTCTTTCACCGAAACTTTTGTTTAAAGATGAACAAGGAAGAATCCTGGCTATTGAGATTTCGACCCAAGGAGAGAAAATTTTGATATTAGGAATTTATGCACCAAACGAGGGGAAATCAGAATTTTATAAGAAGCTGCATGAGACATTATTGGACTATCTGGACTATTCTAACATCATTATGATGGGAGACATGAATGGGGTTGTCTCTACTTTTATGGATAAGTCACAGAACCAGAATTTGACTAAAGATGGAAGACTACCAAAAACTTTCTTTGAACTAACTGACAATATGGATTTAATTGACTCATGGAGGACGAGAAACCCCCTAGGTAAAGAAGGAACTTTCTTTTCTGAGGCCCACCTGTCATGGACAAGGATCGACCAAATTTGGACAACTAGAGGGCTGGCACCTAAGACCACAAAAATAGAAATCTGCCCAAAGACTTGCTCCGACCATAACGCTCTGAAAATGGAAATGAGATTTGCTACTGCCGACTCCTTCAGATGGAAAATGAATGACAACCTGCTAAGAGATCAAGAGATTGTAAAGAAGGCCCAAAAAGCTTTAAAGGACTATTTTGAAATCAACTTGAACACCTCGGTGGAAAAAAGAACAATCTGGGACGCGAGCAAAGCTGTTATGAGAGGGTTTCTGATACAACAGAATACGATTAAGAAAAAACTCTGGAATGGTAAAAAGGACAAGATATTGGAGAAGATAAGAGACGGCGAGAAAAAATTAAGATTAAACCCAAAATCCAAAGAGACCTTAAGAGAAATTAAATTCCACCAGTCACAATATGCGCAACTGATTAACCAAGAAGTGGAATGGAGAATTAAACAAATGAAACAAAGATCATTTGAATCGGCGAATAAATGTGGGAAACTGCTAGCTTGGCAGTTGAAAAAGAGACAAAAATTAAACTACGTTACCAATCTAGAAGTTGAAGGAAAGAACATTCAGAAACCGGGAGAAATTAGAAAGTGTTTCCAGAAATACTTTAAAAAGCTGTATACACAAGGACCCGAGGATGTAACCGAGATAGAACAATTTTTGAAAGAAAATGGTCTTCCAGAAATATCTCAAGAGAAGAGATCAACCTTGAATTGTAAAATAACACAACAGGAAATCGAGGATGCCATTCAGAATATGCAGCTGGGCAAATCTCCAGGACCTGATGGACTTACCTCCAAGTATTATAGGACGTTAAAAGACTATTTGATACAACCACTAGAGGAGGTTTGTAACCAGATTATGGGGGGAGGGAAGGCACCAGATACGTGGAAAGAAGCATTCATCACATTGATACCTAAAGTGGAAACTGAAAAGACTCAACTTAAGAACTACCGTCCTATCTCACTCCTAAATGTGGATTATAAAATATTTGCGGATATTCTGGCCAACAGATTTAAAAAAGTATTAAATGAGATAATCCATAAAGACCAGGCCGGCTTTCTCCCAGGCAGACATTTGTTTGACAATACCAGGAACATTATTGATATCTTGGAACTTTTACAAACAAATATTAACACCAAAGCAGTATTGATCTTTATTGATGCGGAGAAGGCCTTTGATAACATTTCCTGGAAATTTATGAAGAAAAATTTGGAAGGGATGGGAGTGGGAAGGGGGTTTGAGAATGGAATAGAAGCAATCTATTCAGAACAAAAAGCTAAGTTGATAGTGAACAATGTGGTGACAGAAGAACTTCATATTGAAAAAGGAACACGACAGGGGTGCCCCCTATCCCCCTTATTGTTTATTTCAGTCCTGGAGGTTTTGCTGAACATGATAAGGGAGGATCGGCAGGTACAAGGAATACGGGTCGGAGCGAAACAATATAAACTGAAAGCATTTGCAGATGACCTGGTTTTAACACTACAGGAGCCAGAACCCAGTACAAAAAGAGTTTTAGAACTGATCCAGAAATTTGGTCGGGTGGCGGGTTTTAAGTTGAACAAGCAAAAAACTAAAGTCTTAGGGAAAAACTTGACGGCCATGGAAACAGAAGGGTTTCAGAAAGAGACAGAACTAAATATTGTTAAGAAAGTGAAATACCTGGGGGTCAATCTGTCTTCCAAGAATTTGAATCTATTTAAAGATAATTATGAGAAATGTTGGTTAGAAGTTAAAAAAGATTTAGAAATTTGGTCAAGACTGAAATTATCCTTGTTAGGCCGAATTGCAGCTATAAAGATGAACGTTTTGCCAAAGATGTTGTTTTTGTTTCAAGCCTTGCAGATTGTGGACAGAGGGGAATGCTTTGGAAAGTGGCAGAAGGACATTTCTAGGTTTGTCTGGCAGGGCAAAAAGCCCCGAATAAAGTTTAAGATATTAACTGACGCAAAAGAGAGAGGGGGGTTTGCCCTGCCGGACCTAAGGCTATACTATGAAGCGGCAGCCTTCTGCTGGATGAAAGATTGGATTCTATTAGAAAACACTGATGTCCTAGATCTGGAAGGCTTCAACAATTCGTTAGGTTGGCATGCGTATTTGTGGTATGACAAGGGTAAATCATATGGAATGTTTAAAAACCATATTGTCAGAAAAGCAATATATATGGTCTGGAAAAAATACAAAGACTTATTGGAAAGCAAAACTCCGAGGTGGATCTCACCAATAGAGGCCAAAGCTCGGAAAACAACCAATATGGAGGCTTATTGGCCGAAATATTGGGAAATAATAGAAAATATTGAAGGTAACTGGAGATTGCAGAGCTTTGAAAAACTAAAGGATAAGGTGCAAAATTGGCTGCATTATGCCCAAATTAATGAGGTTTTTAAGCTAGACAAAAAAACAGGTTTCCAGGTGGAAAAATCGAAACTTGAGACAGAGTTGCTTGAACCAAAGACCAAGTTATTATCGAGAATGTATAACTTGCTGCTTAAATGGAACACTCAAGATGAGACAGTTAAATCAGCAATGATAAAATGGGCTCAGGACATTGGTTATAATATTATGTCTGATGACTGGGAAAGGTTATGGACCACCGGTATGAAGTTTACTGCATGTAATGCTTTGAAAGAAAACATTATGAAAATGGTATACAGGTGGTACATGACCCCGGTTAAGCTAGCTAAGATTTACCATTTGTCCGATAACAAATGTTGGAAATGCAAGGAAGCTGAGGGAACATTCTTTCACCTCTGGTGGACCTGCCCAAGACTGAAGGCCTTCTGGGAAATGATCTATAATGAGTTAAAAAAGGTGTTTAAGTACACTTTTCCCAAGAAACCAGAGGCCTTCCTTCTGGGCATTGTCGGCCAGAAGGTGTCTAAAAAGGATAGAACTTTTTTTATGTATGCTACAACAGCAGCAAGAATTCTTATCGCTAAGCATTGGAAGACCCAAGATTTGCCCACACTGGAGGACTGGCACACGCAACTGATGAACTACATGGAATTAGCCGAGATGACTGCAAGGATTCGAGACTTGGGAGAAGAAGTAATGGAGGAGGACTGGAAAAAATTTAAAGACTATTTGCAAAAGTATTATAAGTTATATGAAACATAAGATGTCGTGTGATTGGGAATCTAGCCCCAGTAACAAAACTTAATTATTTATGAAATTTGACAAGATTTATGAAAGAATCAAGGTTTAAATGGGTAAAAACGATATTATGGTATATTGCTCAGAGTATATATTGATCAAGAGATTTAAATTTAAACTGTAATTGAAAATAGAAAGAAACATACGAAATAAGGATATAATTTGCTGATAAATTTATTGTTAAGAAATGCATTCTGCGAGGGATGGGGGAAGTCCAATGGAAATTTGAAATGAGTTATCGAAATGGTCGTGTTTTTCTTTTTCCTTTTTTTCTGGTCTTTTTTTTTCTTCTTACTTTTTGATCTCTTTGTTATTTCTGTAAAAAATGTAATAAAAATTATTATAAAAAAAAATAGGTGGAATCTTCTTTCTTGTAGTTTGGATCCATTGCTCCGTGTCCGCTTCTCCGGAGCAGCAGAAAACAACCTTTCTCCCTCCTCTATGTGACATCCTTTTATATATTTGAACATGGCTATCATATCTCCCCTTAACCTCCTCTTCTCCAGGCTAAACATGCCCAGCTCCCTTAGCCGTTCCTCATAAGGCATCGTTTCCAGGCCTTTGACCATTTTGGTTGCCCTCCTCTGGACACGTTCCAGTTTGTCAGTGTCCTTCTTGAATTGTGGTGCCCAGAACTGGACACAGTACTCCAGGTGAGGTCTGACCAGAGCAGAATACAGTGGCACTATTACTTCCCTTGATCTAGATGCTATACTCCTATTGATGCAGCCCAGAATTGCATTGGCTTTTTTAGCTGCCGCGTCCTTTGAGGTGGGGAGGTGTTGCCTTTTTCATGGTTGTCAGTTTTGGGATGTGTGTTCAAGAGTGCTGCATGTTGTTTTGAAGACACCGTTCTGAGCATTGGCTGGTTTTTCTTCTGTGAAATGGATATTTTGTAGATCTCCGAATAATGCCCCTGCACTCCAGAAGGTTGAAGGCCTCTGTCCAACACTATTTGTTTTAGATATAGTGTATGTACTGCCCTTGGAACCTTTGGGTTGAAGAGAAGAATGCAGATTTAACTAATTTAACTAAATCTCAGCCTCTTTAAATCCATTGGTTACCTTTTTCTTTTTTAGCAGCTCCAGTTTATTTGGCTGTTAAGGGTTGTAAAAATGTCTTGTGATGAGATATTCTTTGGAGTTTAACACATATTCTGATGTATACATTTTGCTGCAATGCTCTCAATGTTACTATCATAATATTTTAAGTAAAATGCAATTTCTTTTGTTGCAGCCAATCACACCACCAAGCCAAGGAAGGCCAGATTCACCAGTTTATGCTAATTTACAAGAACTGAAAATATCTCAGTCTGCACTCCCACCTTTACCTACAAGCCCTCCAATCCAAATTAATGGGGAATGGGAGACCCACAAAGATACTACAGGACGCTGTTACTATTACAACAAAGGAACACAAGAGAGAACCTGGAAACCCCCACGTTTCACTCGGGATCCAAGCATAAGTAAAGCAGACTCTGTGAATCAAGTAGATCAAGAGGTAAGTTTAATTGATGCTAACAGCACCCAGCAATGATGGACAAACTTCAGTTAAAGAAACCCAACCAACCAGTGGTTTTAATTTTCCCACCTCAGTTATGGAATTATTCTTTGAGTTTTTGTTTTAGTTTATTGAGGAGGATATCAGAGCCAAGTCTAATCAAATGGTCCTTGCTTAAAAGTCATGCAACAGAAGCGCTTGACCCTATTTCCCCCCCTTTAGGGAGCATCCCATCCTAGCCTGCAATGGTGACACATGTTTTCTCAGACCTTGTTCACATGTTGTGGGAAGCAAATTATGGCTTACTGGAACTGCATGAATGTGTGGGGTCCCAGTGAGGAGCTCCTATCTGAGCTAAGCCAAAGTTTGTCTTAGTATGTCATCAGGAGAGAGAGGTTAATCTCTCTTCTCACCAACCACCATCTTGTCCACAGCTCCTGGTTAGCAAGGAAAGAACTGAACCATTAGTTTTGGTTTGGATGACACACTCAGCAAAACCTTAGATTAGCTTTTCGCAAGAGAGGACTTAAAAAGACCCAAGAGGATCAAAGCAACTGGGATCTCTTCTGTGGGAGCACTCATGTTTGCACAGTCCCAGTTAGTTATAGTTTGGCTTGCAGTGACGTGTAAACGAAACCATAATGTAGTAAGAGCAGGGGAAAACCCTTCCCAGTTTTATTGATGGTTACATCTTTGACATGTTATTACTGCAAGAGCTTCTTGGTTTCATTCTCCATGGTCACTATGACTTTGAATTAGCTTCTTATGTCTAGTAGTATGTGTGGGTCTTCGCCAGATACTCTAAAAGCAATTTTTAGTGTTGTGACTGATGTGTCTTAACATTAGCAGAAAGAACAGAAGGCCTTAATTCTAATGAAATGTGTCTGTGTGTCCAGTCAATGTTTATGGGCTTGTTGGCAGGGGAAATATTGACAAGCATATGGAAAGCAAAAGGGAAGAGGTGGAACTGAGAAAAAAGATCTGTTAATAGCTTGAGGGGAGGGGGAATGTAAAAAGTATATTTATTGTCTAGAGCATTATTACTTTTGTGTGTATCCATGTGTGTGATACTTTTTCTTGCGCTTGTTTTAAGGTGGCATGCACTTGCCCTCCCCAGTTTTATTGACTGACATTTCTGCCTCTTCATTGTTTGTTGGGTTGGATTACTGGTATGTCATCTGATAATTTTAAAATAATTAAGCATTTTTAGTTTTGTTACCTTAGATTTAACAACATTAACTGATATCTTAAACCTAAGTTAACAAAATAAAGTTATTGAGGGTCTTTAATAAGAGATGTGATTCTCCTTGAATTAGATTTTATGTATTCATCACATGTTTTTGGAGTGCCCAGAACATCTTTCAAAATGTTTCAGGGTTCAACTGGATTTAAAAAAAAAAAACAAAACCTAAAATTGAGAATAAATCATAACCATTTCACTAAGTATCTGATATTTTCTCTCTGAAATGCCTTACTGGATATAGATTTTTTAAAATTAAAATGTATTTATATGCTGCTTTTATATAATTGTGCTCAAAGTGGCTCACAGAGTGAAGACATATCAATATTTGTATACAACAAATGTACAAATTTGTAAACATTTCATAAATTGACATTTATGTATACATTAGCTATAGTTAACAAACAAAAGTTTTTTCCTAAATGTATCAATTATTTTGAAATTTAGAACAATTATCATAAAACAAATACTTTTAGTTATCAAACCTTTCATTAATTCATATAACTAAAAATATAAAAAGCAAAATGCATAAATATCAAAATATTAAGCTTTTAAATAAATCACGTTCATCTATCAAAGCAGCAGCATTTCACTAAGTCAGCAGAAATTCCAGGTACATTAAATTCAGTTAAGATAAGAGTAGTAGAACACTTGATATTCTTCAGAGGTTCAGTAGTATGAAATTTTGAGGGGTTTCTTGATTTTTTACAGTATTGTTAAATGAATGTCCTGCTTATAGTGGTTGCTCTTCATATTTCAATTTCACTTGAAATTTTGATTGTGCCATAAGTAAAAGGTAAAGGGACCCCTGACCGGTAGGTCCAGTTGATGAAGACTCTGGGGTTGCGGCGCTCATCTCGCTTTACTGGCCGAGGGAGCCTGCGTTTTGTCCGCAGACAGCTTCCGGGTCATGTGGCCAGCATGACTAAGCCGCTTCTGGCAAACTAGAGCAGTGCATTGAAACTCCATTTACCTTCCCACTGGAGTGGTACCTATTTATCTACTTGCACTTGACCTGTTCTCAAACTGCTAGGTTGGCAGGAGTGCCATATGTAGATCTAGATAAAAATAGAGATATATATTCAGGCCTATTCCCAATGCTCCCCAGTGTAGAATTTTTCTTTTTCACAGCTTCTGCATACTGTGTTAACTTCTTCATAGCTACCCAGTATGACACCAAGGTCTTATTCTTGTCAGTCACTGGCAATTCAGATCCTATTAGCATATATGTGAAATTACGATTCTTTTTGTCCCAATGTGCCTATTTTCCATTTGCTATTTTACTTCTTGGTCACTCAGTTTAAATGTATCTTTTTGGAGTTCCCAGCAAACACTTTTTGTTTTAACCTCTTCTATCAGTTGGGTATCATCATAAGAACAGCCCTGCTGACCAACAACCCATCTAGTCATGCGTCTCACAGTGGCCAACCAGATCCCTATCACCTGGCAGGTTGACTACGTCACTACACATCCCTAACACTAGATAATTTATGAACAAGTTAAAAAGCACAGGCCCAAACACAGAACCCTGGGGCACTGAACTTACTATCCCTCTGGTGGGAGAACTGTCCATTTCTGCTTGCTGAGCAGTGAACATTCACAGGGAAAAATTGATAGGAAGACAGAATGATAAATATTAAATGTTTATGGATCACACTTTTCATAAAAATACTACATACATGCATAATTTTATTTGTATGTTGCCTTCCCACAGCTCAAACCATGTTCAAGGCGGCTTACAACATTAAAAGAATGCATAACTATGACATTTAAAAAATATACAACCAAACTGAACAATTTCCACATAAATCACAGGGTCTAAAATAAATATATAATAAACCAACAGCAATAACCCCACCAAACAATACCCCAGCCCAAGGGTATATCCCCAACATATGGTATACAATGTACAAAATTAGAGTAACTTTGATAAAAGCTTGTTGGGGAAGAGAAATTCGTTTCAAAGGACTTTCTGAGTAATGGATTCAATAGACGTCTGAAAGTAGGCAAGGGTTATTCCTCCCAAGCCTCTACTGCCAGGGAGTTACACAGGTCTCAGGACCTGCCACAGGAAAGACTCAGTCCTTCGTAAAGGCCAACTGAACCTCATAGGTGTGAAGAACCCACCAGAAGTTCCCTATCAGAGGATCTCAATTATTAAGCTGGAACATAAGGAATCAAGCAGTACTTGGGGGGCTTAAAGTGCTCTGGGCCAAAGTTGCTTAGGGGTTTGTGAGTTAACATAACCACATTTGTCCCTGACCCAGTAGTGATTGGCAGGCAGTGCAGTTCTCTCAACAAGTTGCCAGTAACCTGCAGGCTGGTTGTTGCACTGTGCCCAAGCTGGAGCTTCCAGATTAGATACTCCCATCCACTGCCTATTACCTGTAAGTGCCCACCTGCAACCACATTCTCATCAGAGCTCATAGTATGCTTCAATCTCTGTGGATCTTCTTTGTTTGCCTCAGACTTCAGTAGGACGTGTATTGTTCCTCTAATGTAATCTCAGCTAAAATTATTCTTTTTCAACTTTGAAATGCCCAAAAGGCATGTGAGTCTCACCTGACTAATCTCTTCCAAAAGCTTTCTGTTCAGTAATAACCTGACCTTTTCCCTTGGAAGTAGATTGTATTTCACTTTCTGCCTCTTAATTCATTTTTCATTTAAAGTTTTGACTTCTAATCAAGTTCTAACCTCTTCTAGAATTTGACCTAATATAAATTCTCAATACTTCTGTATGTTTGACCATTTATAGACTCTTTCATCACAAGAAAACTCCTACAGTTCTTGTAACAGCCAGTCAGATAGTCAGTATGGTTCTCCTCCCAAAGGGTGGTCAGAAGAGTTGGATGAACATGGCCAAACGCTATATACCAGTGACTATACTAAGGAAAAGGTACACACTTTTCTTCATCACGTATATTCTAAGCTAGTAGAAATTTAGTAAGTAAGAACTCATATAGGTGTGATTTTGTCATTGGTGGTGGAAAAGTATTGCTTAGTGACAGTTTCTTCCCACTCCCTTGAACATTTTTGTTTTTTGCTCATTTCTAGGCGCTTTTTTGTTTGGTCTCTAAGAAACTGCTCTTATATATTAGGACTGTACTGTGTTTAGCTTCTACTTTTCCTGCAAAAAAAAAATATGTTTAGAAATGTCATTCTACAGTCTTATATGTACTCTGTAGGTTTCTTATGTTGGATAGCAAATTTTTAAAGTTTTGAATATGTATTACCAACCTGGAGTCATGTTTGGCAAGTTATAAAGTTCAGTTAATTTTCTTATCTGTGGACTGCATAATATCTTATTATCAACAGCTGCTTTCCCTCCCTACTGTGTTATAGGTTTGTTTAACAAAAAGTAACTCTAAAAATGATGCTTGAAGGAGATGCAATTCTCCCCTTCATGCTGGAATAAACAGATTACTATCCTATTAATGTCATCTATAAAATTCAATATTTGAATTATGAGAAGCATAATGTTTAAAACTTCGGAGATTTCTGTATTAAATCATCATCGAAAACAACCATGTGCCAGGTCACACTAGCCACAAGGCAAGACAAACTACACTCACTATCTCCTCCTACAAAAGAGAGGAAAATGGCGACACACTCTGTCTCCAGAACCAAGGTCTCTTGCTCTGAAAGTGGAGAGTCTTGGGGACGGGGCTCTGCCATGTGCTGCCTTCAGAATAGAGCTCTATACTGCTGTTGTCGCCTTGGACAGATACTGGCTGTTTTGACTGTCCCCCTCTAGCAGTGCGAGTAGAAAAGAGAGCAAAAGCAAAATCTAGTTCCAGTGTGTGTGCCATTCTATTCAGACTCAGCAGACATTGTTCCCGCTTTTCATTCTGTTCCCCACCTCCCAAAATACTGTGAGAACAAGCTGTGCTGCATTTGAATGATGGATATATCTGAAGAGCTATGTGAGAGACTGAGTTCTGAGATACTGCTTAGATCAGGGACTCCTGTGGATTTCCCTCTTTCCTCTCCTCCAAAGCCTTGTTCTGTTTAGATGCAGTGTGTTCAGTGGGGGGCGGTTGTTGTTGTTGTTTGCTTGGTTATAACTATTCAGGTAGTGGAGAATTGCCTTCAGTTATAATAGTTGGGCATTTAGCCTACAGTAAACTGTTCTTCCACTAAAAAGAATGAAATGTACATCCAAATTTCCTTTACTATGTTAAGCAAGATTAAGTTTTCCTAGTACTATATGATAGTCATGAGTCACAACGCTGCACCTAAAAACACCATTACAGACAATAAGACTTCTAAATCAATGCACTTAGGATCATATCCTTTGGAAAACTATTGTTAATTGTATGTCCTAATGTGTGGTGTGTGTGTGTGTGTGTGTGTGTGTGTGTGACAGAGAGAATGAATTTTACTTTACTTTAACTTCAGTGAAGAACTTGGTCCTCTGTTGAATTGCATACCTTGTGGAGCTCTTCTTGATTGCGGAAGCATTCCACTTGACTCTTGGGAGTATGGGAATGCCTTGTGTTACAACAAGAATATGTAGAAGCTAGACAGTTATGCCTTTGTGGACAAGTGGGTGATTTTTTTATTTTGGTGTACTGCTTAGTGCCTCCTGATTTCTGGTATTCTCCTGAAGGAGGTTAAGCTCAGTAAAACTTGGTATGATTTTGTTCTTTTCATGTTCTTAAGAAAAAGTGTCTATTCAGGATTGTGTAACACGGCTAGTTATGCCTTTAACTGTGAATTGTTCTGAAGCATGCACTCCTTAAAATGCTTGTTACCTTAAAATGCTGTGGGATAGGGGTTCTAGTAAAAAATATATATACTATGGAAAAATAAAGTTAGCCCACCTCATATAGAGTTCTTGCCTAAGGCAGAAGAGTTTCACATGCAAAATAACCCTATTTTGAATAAAATAACAATATGGCTCTTTTTAGAATGTCTTCAAAAATGGAGCTGCTATAGTTGACAGTAGGGAGAAGAACCAGTTTTATGTTGTAAAAAAGCTGCTGTTCTTATTTAGAAACCATGGGACTTAAATGTGTATAAAGCAGAATTTTAAATCATTACAATTATTATTTCTTACAATATAAATTGTGACAACATAATACTGTGTACTATACATTTATTATAGTTCCAGGTATGTGACCAAAAATGCTTTGAACGGACAGCCATATTTCAGGAATACTCTAGTTCTGGGCTTCCTGGACTAAGCAGGGGTTGGGCTGGATGGCCTTTTAACACCCCCTCCCTATTCTCGGGTGTGATTCCACGGGTCTTTATAACCCACTCTGGCTATATAAAAACAGAGGTTTTCTGTCTGTGTGTTTGGAGGGGGCTCAGAATCTGAAGTATTTCTGTTCTCCCATTTGACATATTTATATATTAAAGATCTGGGGTTTTTTGTATTAAGTGTTTTATTAACTTTTGTTTCTGTAGTGGATAAAGCATGTTGATGAACAAGGTCGGCCATACTACTACAATGCAGATGGATCCCGGTCAGAATGGGCACTGCCAAAAGTGAGTAACCAAAGGAAAACAATGTTTCCAGCTTCCACCAAAAGCTGTATCTTGCTGCAATTCATCCCAAAACACATGGTTTTTTATATCTCTGGAATAGGTGTTGATGTGTACTCTGCTATTTGGCAATCCTCTTGAAACCGATTTTGCAAAAAACAAAAATCTTGTTGGGCCAGAACTTAGGCACGCCCACATTCAGTAAGAATATCCCCAGGCATAGTGGGAACCCAAGATTTTAAAGAATTTTTTAAAAAAGTATTATTCCCCACCTCCCTTCCAGGTCCACTGAGGACTGAACATGTTTGCTAACATTAAGTTAGTTGAGAAAGAAAACCAGAAGAGAGGGTGAAAATGGAACTGACGGGAAGCTGTGAGTGAACTGAAAGATGGGGCTGAAGCAGCCCAGGAGATTTCCAGACCCTGCTGATCAGCTGGCAGGAGAGGCTATAACTGAGAGAGAATGCAAGGAACACATATGGGGTGAGGAGGAGGAGAGTGGGAGGTAGAAGGTTGTATCTCAGCATCTGTTCCTTGGCCGCATTTACCTTCATTTCTCTCCTCTCTTTCCCCCTCCAAGAGATTGTGAAAGAAGATTGAGAAAGTGTCAGTTAGAGGCAATCATTTCAATGTCTGGGTGGGTCACTTCCTAGTTCACAATGGGAAACTATTTTAAAATGTCTCCAAGGACAGAAGTGAAAGTCACCCATAGAAATCCAAGACTTAATGCGGCAGGAATTTGACACCTGCTTATCTGCCCCCCCCCCACAAGGTAGTAGCTAGAAGGAGAGTCACTGCTCTTTGTAACTCATTGCTTATTTTGTGTGAAATATTTTTCTTTCTTTCTTTTAAACAAACTTGCTAATGCAAAAGCTGCTAATGCACCTCGTTGTTTGCAAATTGCCTGTTAGGAAGGGCAGTTGCTGGGAGAGTGTAGTTCATGACTGTCCTGCAGTGCAGTTAACTGAATACTGCAAATTAGTCTCTGATTGGCTTGTAACAGTCCTGTATTTTTGTCTAGAGGCATTCTAGGTTGAGCTGATACTGTGAAAGCAACTCACAACAACCCTGCAGTATTTCCCCATTGCTTTTATACCTGAGTTGGAGATTGAGCTGAGAGTAGTATACAACAAGTCTGCAGTGCTTATTATTAGAGAGAGGTGGTTGTACTCTGAACTTTGGGCAGCTGTGCAATGTAGTCCACTGTTAATACCGCAGGCCAAAGCTGTGCATTGGCTGGCCAGGGCAAATTCAGCACTCATATGCATGTTGAAGCCACATGCTCTACTGATGTGTATGTGCACTGGTTGAACATCAGTTATTGCTGCTTTTTAAAACGTCACATGAAATAAGATCCAAGTTAGAACAGGGAGTTTGGGCTTTGATGCTAACCTTTTTCCAACCCTTTCAGCTGCACCCTCAGATGACACAAATACACTGTAACATTTTGTTGAAGAGTCCCAGTTATTATTTGTAATCTCTCCCCCCACCCACACACATAAGTGGACAAACACCTTGAAATAAGGCCATTGACTCTGTAAAGAGCTGCTTTTCAGCAAAACCATAAGCAAAGGGAACAGTCATACGGTATCCCATACAGTAAGCGGTCTTAAATTATGAAAGGTAAAGGGACCCCTGACCATTAGGGGTCCGACTCTGGGGTTGCGGCGCTCATCTCACTTTATTGGCTGAGGGAGCCGGCGTACAGCTTCCGGGTCATGTGGCCAGCATGACTAAGCCGCTTCTGGCGAACCAGAGCAGTGCATGGAAAATAGGAATTGGCAAATGTGCTTATGGATTCATTGAGATGTTGGGAGAATTGTGTTTCCTTTGCCTCTGTGATCCTAGAGGTGATGAAGCTGACTCATTCTTAAATGAAGTTAAAAGATTTGGAACTAACTTCAGAGCATGCATACTCTCTTCTCACATTTTTCCAGCATATTGATGCATCCATAATTACAGTGCAGGAAGGTCTGTTTTAGAAGAACATCACGGGGACGTGAGAATGTTAATTTGAAGAACATTGAGTGGCAAAGCTGTTCCAAATTTAAGAAAAGGCATGAGAGAGGTCTCTGACAGACAAAAGAATGCAGGAAACAATTGAAAACTTTGGGCTTTATATGCCATTGTTTTCAAAATATGGCCCCAAATACTTCAAGGCATTGGATACGTCTGCTTTCAGAGTTTGTGCTTCAATCCTTTGCCATTAAAATATTTGACATCAATGTGCATAGCAGTTTGCAAGGCCAGGCCTTTCCACTGGAAGCCTTGTACAGCATAGACCATGTTCTAGGCCAGAATTTTTTTCCCCCAGCCCTATAATTGCAGAACAGTTACATCTTGTTTTTAGAAGATGAGCTTAGATTTTGGTGTGTTTTACTGATATGTGTATTGAGGATACAATTTGGCTCAATTTTGATATGATTGTATAGTTTTATCATTAGCAAAAGGCTGGAATTTCACGCATGTAAGCATAGTTGGTCATAAGTCAAACCATTTTGTTAAATATCTGGTTTTGGGGAAAGGGGCACAATGTTTAAATTTTGTAGAATAACACTTTAAGTTATTTAGTTACACTCCATCTCTAGGTATCTCCTATCATTCAGAACTGTTTATATTCAGACATGGAACTAAACCATGCTCCTCCAGTCCATTTTCTAGGTCCATATCCCAGTCTTTTACCTCTTCACATGCATCTTTGGTTCATTGGTTTTGATTCTGTCCAAAATGCTGAATATGAGCTTTGGAAATAAATATGTGTCACTCTGGGAAGCTTACCCTGGGCTGCCTAACAGCAGACACCATGCAACAGGTTCAACCTCAGTGTTGGCCAAAGAGCTCTTCATTTCTGAAAAGCACATTGGTCATTTTTGTGCAGAGCTTCCTTGTATTGTGACGAAATATTGTCATGCTACTGCACTTGGGACTACTAGGATCGATGCCACTTGTTGTGTAGGTGATGAGAGTCAGTCAGTCAGTCAAGTTTATTGCTTAGAGCCAAAGGCTGCTGCAATGTATGCAACATCGTTCAATAAAATATATACTAGTTTGATACAAAAACTTGAAACATTTACTTTATCAAAACATAACCTAATCTGCACAAAGCTATAGAAACTCCTTAATATACAAATTGAAACATTAGACAATAAAATTTATAAGCTAAAATCACCACGGGGCCACTAATATATTCATCAATCTTTATTACGGTCCAGAGACCCAACAAATCGTTACAAAGCAATGCACAATTCATACAGCCTACCTCCAGGTTAAACAAGCATTTTGTTCAAAAGATAGGGATCACTGGTTCTTGCAACCACAGATAAAAACTTTGCCACTGCTGATATTCTAGCATTTGTCCGATCTGCCAATAGGAACCTGACATAGTGAGCCTCTGATTTTCCCAGGAAAGGTACCAGCAAGGGTAATATCAGTTCAGCCCTGGCTTGCTCATATTTTGCACAGTGCAGCAAAATATGTTTTATGGAATCGATGTCTTGGGCACACGAGCAAAGTCTGTCCTGGTAGGGAACTCCTCTCAACCTGCCATCCAACACTGCAGAAGGAAAGATGTTTAGTCTGGCTTTGGTGAAAAGCCTTTGATAATTTGGTTCTGTCAGGTTTTTAATGTAAGGTGTTAACTTAAAGACATGCCCATACACTAATATATTAAAAAATGAAACTCAATATATATAGGGGCTGATTTTCTTTGACAAACTGCTGTGTGTGTGTGTTGTTTTTTTTAAGTGATAAAGGACTGGATTTTTCACTTAATGATACTGGCAGATCTTAATTTGGATATTTTTTCTGACATTTGTGGCGCTCTTCTTAATGCCTATAGCTTCCTTGAATTCAGTACTAGGTTTGGGGAACTCAAAATTCTTCATCAGGCTCTACAACTAACTCACTGAGGTATGATACACATAAGCTAGATATCTCTGTCTTCCCTGTCATGTCCTTTCACCTTATCCTAGACAAGGCAGACTTGGAGAGGAATAAGGAATGAACCAAGTTCTTTGTTTCTAGCCTGAGATGAGAGCCAGAAGGAATACTCAGCATGCAACGTAGCTGCCAACTTTAGTCTACAACCAAATGTACTGGATCAATTAATGCAAGAAAAACACTTAAGTGATTTGATTGGGGAAGGGGTGGAAATCAGTTATGCCACATACATCTAGGATTATTATCCATTTCCCCCTCATGCTAATTTACAGACAGACTTGACTATTTTTATCTGCTTATTAATAACAGAGATGAATGCTAGGGAAGGTTCCAGGAATATCAATACTGTCACATTCTGTGCTATCTGCATTGGAATGAGAAGACTTCTAATGTTAATTCTGATACTTTGTATTTGTTTGTTACCAGTGGATTTGGGAATGAATTTGGAAAATTAAGAGTCAAGGAATAGCAGAAAAATCTTCATGCACCTTTGTAGAAATGTTGGAACAGCAATCCATTATTTTACATGGAAGTGCCGTGTAATATTTTAGATTTAGTAAACAAATTTTTATCATAGTGGTACCTCAAGAATGGTACTCTGGAGGGAAAGGGTTTATAGAGGGGCTTGGCTTGTACCACAGTAGGATTATGTTGACCTATGATACCAGCCTAATGGAATTGGACTAAAATGGCTCTGAATAGACTGGAAAATAATATGTAAGCCATGGTATCAACTTTTTCTGCTGTAAAAAATATCAGCTGCCACTCCTGTCTTTTACTATTTGTAGCATCAGGAAAGCCTGCTATAAAAGAGCCTTCCTATTTTTGTTAAACTGTACTCCAAAACATATGAGTTGCATAGTTATTCAATTCATATATTGCCTACTTGGACCAATGTAATTAAGCCCAGTATGACACTAGTGTCTTTCTGTGGGGCCTTACTACAGATTTGATTAATTGATTCGGTAAGTATTGCATGGGCAGGAGGCATCTTTTGTGTGTACTGTAGGCTCATATACGGTCTACCTTCTGCAGCCATTCACAGCAGAGGGAGAGGATTAGCTGAGGGGGAAAACGGAGGGAAATTCAAACCCCACCTACCGCAGACAGGTGAGTCACGGGTGCTTACCCCATGATTTATGCAATGCCAAAAACAGAGTCATCTGTAAAATAATAGCCCTCCCCCTTGCAATTCTTAATCTGGCTACTTTATCAGAAAACTACAGAATAAAAATAGGCTTCACCTTTCTTATTCACCTTCCTACAAACAAAAACATAGCACATGACTCCCAAGAGTAATTTCATTTGTTAATTTTGACTAAGATAGCTATTCTATAACGTCGTGTGCGCATCTTTCCTCATATGACTGGTTCTGTTTCCTCCACTCCCCCACTCCAACTCCTTAACCAAAAGTTTTTAGGCATGAATAACAGTGTAAGTGGCATTGCATGGGTTGAATTAATTCACAGACTGTTACTACCCATTTCAGCATGATTTGGAATCCATACGGACACATGGGGTATCTCTTATCGCCTAAGCAAATTGATTGTAACTGGCAAAGCAAGACCAGTAATATTACTGTGTCAGTTCATAGTAAACATATACTGTTTCATACATAGCCTCAGCAATCCTTAAAACAGTCCTGTAAAAAAACCAAAACCAGTTCTTTAAAATACTGTTCCCACATTACAGACTGAAGGCTGGAATTGAGAGGTGGTGACTTGCTTAAGACCATCTAGTGAAGTCATGGCTCAACTCAGATGAATTGGAGCCTCCCACTTTACTATACTATGATACACCTTCTGTGTTGACGCATCACTGGGATTTTGTATTTGAAATACTTCCTTGACAGTCAAACCTTCTAATTGCATCCATCCTGTCAGTTGCTGCTCTCTAGCACATGCCAATGTTCCCTTAAGAGTGGCAGTGCCATCATATCATCTCCATCCCTTCCAGTTCGACACCTGTTCAGATAATAGGACTTGCGCATCTTGACAAAATATAGTCTTCATGTAGTTCAGTTACCTTACTTAGTATTCTACATTATGTATTATTTTAGGGTGTGTGCTGTTGAAGTAACAAGGTTTTTTTAAAACACACAAACACAAAAAGCTCAGCTGTCCCAGTTTTACTGCTTCTCAAAGCAGACAGGTTTTATATTATAAAAACCCATAAGCAGGCATGCTCTGTCTGTGTAGAGATAGCACTTGACCATTAAACCGAAGACTTAAGGCAATCTTCACTTCTGATCACTACAAATGAGGACAAAACTGGTATAGTTAGAAACATGGGATTGCTCTGCGGCAACTTCACCCGTCCAAACTCAGAGAAGTTGACAATGAAACTGTACTTTTAAAATGGGCAGAAAACTCCACTGTACATTGAGCAGAAAAGAGCTTTGAAAATGTACCTGCAATTGAGAGGATGAAGGTTTCCAAAGAGCCCTCATTTAGTTCTGGAGTTCCCTCTGGTTTCTTTTCCAGTTGCTTTCTTTTTGTGAAGGTGAACTGCTCAGCATGTGGCAGCTGTAGTGTAACCCCTCGCCCTCCCAAAGTAACCAGGCCGTATGAGTAGTCTGGATATATTCTGGGATGTGGTCTCTGTTGCCTTATTTCAGAAACGTTATGTGCCTGTCCTGTTCATGAAGTTGAGAGGAATAGGTATCTCTCTTTCTCTTCTGTATTGTTTCATCCTTTCATAATGTTAATGGGTTGGATCTCAAGTTCCCATAAGTGGAAATTCACTCACATGCTGCTGCTGCTCCTGCGTGAAGAAGGGGGAAGGAATAAATTTTTGCTGATTCTTCCTGTTTTGGAGCATTGTGGGACCTTCCAAAACTACCTTCCAACCCAGTCTATTTCAGTGTAGTGAATAGTGGTACTTCTCTAGAGATTTTTCAGAAAATTATTTGAGAGAACTGTAAATTATATGCAGTTTTACTTAGAAAGGATGCTTTAGGAAAAGCATGAGTGTGTCTGGATTGATTTTTGCAGTAGTGTTGCTGGGTATTAATAAAAGATTTTGCCTGAAGTTATGCCACAGGGGAGAGTCCTCCAATCAAAGAATTCAAGAGAAGAAATGGTTGAGAGCGAAAACAAAGTTAAAATTCATACAACTCTGAGAGGGCATTTTCATTTGTGGCACTTAAACTATGGAATAGTGTTTTCCTCCTCCCTGAATAGCTTGGTCTCCTCTTTGCCTGCTTCAAATTCTTTTTTGTTGTTATTATCTTCATCCAAAGATCACAGGACTGTTCACAACATGAAAGTGCAAAATGAGAACACAAAATACATAACAAAAACAAACCAATAACTCTCCTCCCTCCAACACATTTTAAAGGACATAGAATGTTAATCAGCCAAAGCCAAAGAGAAAGAGAAACATTCCACAAATAGGGAACCACTGCAGAAAAGGCCCATTCTCGTGTTGCCATCCTCTGGACCTCTCTTAGAGGAGGCACACATGATCATAGGATGATGATCACAGGCTCTTGATTATTTAAACAGGCACTTAAAACCATTTTATAATGACAGCATTTTTAAAAAGTCAGAGCCTATGATTATATGGATTTTAGTTTGCTATCTCTGGACATTATTAATATCATTTTTTACACTCTTTGTTTTGCTGTTAGGATCAATATAATGTATACATATTTTTATTTTATAAGAAACGTTGTGTATATCTTATCATAAAAAGGTGGGTTATAATTGCTAACTTAATAAATGTAATACTTTCCAGTAACATGCAAGTTAACATAGAAAACCTCAATTGATTCTAATTTCTCTACTGTGCATGTAAAAAAATAATTACTGATTGTTCTCTGGCCAAATATGGGAGTGTTTTCAGCATTTTCAGCTTGCCTTGCCTTTCCCTGCACATATTTAATGGCAAAGAAACCTCCCTTCACAATTTAGAATTCTGTTTATATAGCATTCTAATACAGATTTGAGTTTTCCCATGTGTGTGGTTGTGCATTCAAAATAACAACATCCCCACACAAGAGAGAGGATCAGCAGGCTTGGGCTATGTGTGTGTGCACCCTGGAGGTTTGCAAAATACATGCAGACACACAAAATCTGAAAGGAAAACTCCAAGGGAACAAAACCCCTAAGGGAGAAAGTGGCTTATGAATGCCCCGGGAGCATAGTTCACCTTTAATACTGCAGCTCAGACTCTTAGGAGCACTGGTTCTCAAACTTTTTTTCTCTGGGCCACACCTTCTTAATAAAAATTTGCTCATAGCACACCAATTTTTTAAATTGATAAATACACTGGAAAACAAAAAGAAACAACTCTCAGCAGTGCTTGATTTTGAAAAACTATCTATCCATATTCTGCAAATTAAAATATTATTTTTATACTAATACTATGCTTCTTCCTCTTCTTTCTTTGGCAATCACTCGTAGCCGAGTAAGATGGTCTTCCATAAACATGGTTTTAAAAGTGAGTCCGTGAGTGACTGTGGAGGCCAGTTCTGGATCCACACGTCCTTCCACAGTGGGGATGTAGGTTTCCAGGCAGGAGTTGATCACTGTGAGGGTTTGCCAAGTGTGCCTTCCTCTTAGCGCGTTTCTCCCCTTCATCCTGAGTTTGAGCATCTTCAAAACCCATGACGCCTTTTGGTAAAGGCTGTTCTCCAATTAAAGTGCTTGCAGGCCAGTGTTTCCTAGTTGCTCTACTATGCTATGCTATGCTGAAATGTCTACCATATTTTTCGCCCTATAGGACGCACCGGCACATAGGACGCACCTAGTTTTTTTTGGGGGGGGAAATCAAGGGAAAATTTTTTATTTCCCCCTCAGGTTTGCACAGCCATCCCCAAGCTAGAAGAGGGAGATGGAGCGCTCCGTCTCCCTCTTCTGCCTTCAGGGACAGCATCCGCCACCCCGCTATCCCCCGAGCTTGTGGGGCTGGCGGGGGGGGGGGAGAAGCAAGCTTGCTCCCCCCCCATCCAGCCTCCAGATCAGGTCGGGGAATAACGGGGTGGCGGCACTCCGCCTCCCTGCCAGCCCCCGAGCTTGTGGGGCTGGCAGGGGGGAGAAGCAAGCTTGCTTCTCCCCCCCCCCGCCAGCCTCCAGATCAAGTCAGGGAATAGTGGGGTGGCGGCGCTGCGCCTCCCCGCTGGCCCCCGAGCTTTTGGGCTGCAGGCTGCTGCCCACAAGCCTTGCGAGCCCGCGGGACATCCCGCCGGGCTTGCAAGACTTGCGGATAGCTTCCTGAAGCCTGCATTCGCCCCATAGGACGCACACACATTTCCCCTTCATTTTTGGAGGGGAAAAAGTGTGTCCTATAGGGCGAAAAATACGGTAAATGTTTTTTTGATTGTCCTTGAATCTTCCTGCCACTCTTGCTGTCCTCTGCTGTAGTATAGTTCACTGTTATAGGTTGGGATCTTGTGCTGAGAGAGTAACTTCCAGTAGCCCTATACATTAGTTCACTTTTAAAACAGTGGTACCTTGGGTTACAAACACTTCGGGTTACAGACTCCGCTAATCCGGAAGTAGTACCTTGGGTTAAGAACTTTACCTCAGGAATGAGAACAGAAATCGTGCCAGCAGTGGAAGGCCCCATTAGCTAAAGTGGTACCTCAGGTTAAGGACGGTTTCAGGTTAAGAATGGACCTCCGGAACGAATTAAGTTCGTAACCACAGCTACCACTGTATTGAACAATTGTGGCAGTGGGGGCGAGGTTACATAAATCCCCTCCCCACTTCTTCCCAGGTCAAATTAAATACTTAATTGCATGGAAAATCATCATGTTCCATTGGTTTATCAGTGTTTCTCAAACTTGGTTCCCCAGACTACAACTTCCACAATCCCTAGCTAGAAGGACCAGTGTTCAGGGATGATAGGAGTTGTAGTCCAGCAACAGCTAGGGAACCAAGTTTTAGAAATACTGATTTAGACTGAGACCAGTTTAGGGTTGCCATATTTTGAAGAGGGGAAAAAAGGACGCTATGACGACTCTCATTTTAAATACCCCTATTATATGTAGGCTATAGAAGCTGTGATATGTTGCTGAGGGGGGCAGGTGAAGAGGAAAGCAAGTCTTAAACTACTGGTTAATGTCTGTGTCTCATCCAGAAATTATAGCCAGAGACATTTTGGCAAATATAAAAAATCCACCCCGACAGAAATTTTACCCCTGAAAAAGAGGACACATGGCAACGCTAACAGTTGCACTTTTTAAATGTTCAAAAACTTTTAAGACATTGGGCTACATTCAGTGAAGCCATCCTGACAACAGACATATTGAGACTAGTTGTCACGGCTGCCTTAAGTCCATTGATTTCATTGGATTTACTCTGACGTAAGACTTCCTTGGATGCAACCTGTAGCATGTGAAGTAAGACCCAAGTTACTCCTTTCTTTGAGGCTAGCTTTGTTTTTGTTTTTTGTGATAATTTTTATTCATTAGGTAACAACAACAGACTGAGCAAGACATCCTGACATACAAAAGAGTTAGGAAGGTGGCTGGGCACAGAAGAAGAGAAGGGGAAGAGAGTTAGGGAGGGAAGGGGATTCTGTTTAAATTGCTGCATTACTCTTTGTTAGATTACGTTGCGATTTTAGGTTTCTGCCCTGAAATTGCTTCTTCCAAATCATCCCTTCAACTAAGTTGCTTAAACAGGGTGGTTTATTGAGGCTTTTCCCACTAATTTAGATATGTTTATATACAAGGGGTGTGCAACTTAGTCACCAGTTAAGGGCCATATCTGAAATTTATATTAGCTAAAGGACTGCACCATGCATGTTTAAAGGGCATTGAATGAATGTAATTGTACATAAGTAAATGGCAGGTGCCTCCTACAGCTGCACAGGAGAAACTGCACTACTTGCTGCTACTTAAGCTACTACCTTCAAATATGAAAAGCTGCTAGGCCTTGATGTAGACGTAGCAATTGCTAAAGTTGGTTGACTGGCTTCCTTGCTTCCAGTTTTTCATTTTTTAACTATCAGGCTAATTTTTCTTTGTAGCTATTTCCCTTCCTGTAAAGTTGCTTCCTTTAAAATTAAACCTGTGTACATGAAGACTTGAATAGAGTCCATAGTGGGTGGGATATATAAGGGCCTCATGTGTCTCCATCCTTGGTTCTGCATGGCTTTATCCCTGGCATGCCTTGACACAGTGCTTTGGGTTTAGATTCCCTTTGGCATGCATTATGAATACCTTTTGCTGAATATTCAGGTAGCTGGTTGGAAATCCTTCATATCTTGATGCGAGTGGGGCCATTACACTCCAGAGCCCTTATTCAGGACTAAAAGCTGTGGCATGCTGCAGTGCCCCAGGCCCCTAGGCAAACTTCTGTTGACTATTTCAGAGGAAAGAGATGACACATGGCAGGAAGTGTAGCCTTTCTCTTTGCAGGTTTGTATATGTGAAAGCAGCTAAGAGTGGATTGCACGTGCTTCACCTGCCTTTGTTTTAGTACAATACATTTACAGTGTATGGATTTCCTTCTGCTTTCTTTTTTAATAGTTTAATGCTTCACCACAGCAGCAAAGAGAGATTATTAAAAGCAGGAGTCTGGACAGGAGGCTACAGGAACCAATAGTTTTAACAAAATGGAGGCACAGCTCGATTGTGTTGGACACTAATGACAAGGTAGGAATGTCCTAAAGAACATACTGGAGTCTGATCAGTTGCCGTGTATTATTTATTATGTGTATATTTTATTTTACTGTGCACTAAAAAAGAAAAGAAAAACACTGGTGCAAAATGGTTAGGTTGATCCCTGTAAGTTACATACAGTGCAATCCTATAAGTTGTCTACTCAGAAGTAAGTTGCACTAATTACTCCCAGATAAGTGGGTGTAGGGCTGCAGTCTTAGCCTGACTAATTGTGTTTTCAGCGAAATAATTATTGTACAGTTATGTTTGTAATATATTCTTACATTAATGTAATATATTCTTACATTAATGTAGATTGTTTACTTCGTGTTAGATTCAGAAAAACCATTTATTTCAAATGTGCTCTTATTAAAGCAAACTTTGCTATGACAGGCTGTACTTGTTTTCTCCTAAAGAAGTCAGTGGTACAGAACCTGCCTTGTACCCCTGATAATGGAGTTGCTAGCTTTTGGAATTGGGTCCCTACCTCCACCGTCTTCCCAGCAGCAGTTTTAATATTTTGCCCTGAGCTCAGTGGCCTGATTTTTTTGAAGTCATGCAAAGTCATAGTTAAGCAGGAGCTGGAAAGAGGCTCAAGTGAGCCTCAGGTTCATGTGGTTTTCCCTTCCCTCTGCTCCTCCTGTGTGACCAGGAACAGTAGTTCAGCACTGTTTATTTTCAATTTCCCCAAAGCTTGTCTCATTGTATGCCTCCCTGGCTTATGATTTAATAATCAAGTCTGGACAGCTTCAAAACAAAGCCAATTTCAGACCATGAGTTATGAAATCGGCTTGTTAAATTAACCTGAGTTTGTTATACACCATGATACTTGGTTTGCATGCAATGGCAAGCCAATATTCAAGGAAAATAAAAGTAAACACAGTCTACCTCCTGGCCATATGGAAGGAGTGGGGAGGGGCAAGGTTTCCTAAGGCTAATTCCAGCTTGTGCATGATGCACTAAACCATGGTTTGGTGTACATGGCCACCAACTGCAACATTTTTATTTGGTTAGACATCATTTATATGCTGCTTTCGTATCTAAAAATAAATAAATCTCAAGGCACAGTCTATGTAAGATCAAGATTACAAACAATAAAAAAAAAATTTCAGACAAAGCAATGGGAGCAAGAATGACCAAACAGTAAAGCAACAGGCACCAGTGCAAAGCAGCAGATGTCGCCTGTCCCTCTGGTTCTGCAGTTATATGAAAAAGTATGTTTTGGAACTGTCTCCTGCAACTGAAGTAGTGAAGAGGCCAGATATGTTTCTTTAGGGAGAGGGTTGCATAATGTGGAACCCACTAATGAGAGACAATTGTGTTAAAGCAGTGGTGGCCAAACTTGGCCCTCTAGCTGTTTTTGGGCAACAACTCCCATCATCCCTAGCTAACAGGACCAGTGGTCAGGAATGATGAGAATTAGCTGGAGGGCCAAGTTGGGCCACCACTGTGCTACAGTCTCCCACAGTACCACTACTGCATGTGTGTGAGAGAGTGTAACTGGTGCAAAGTCTCCAAAGATGGCCATTGGGCAGAATCATATGGGAACAGGAGGTCCTTGAGATATCCTAGCAGAAGACAATAAGGGCATCAAAGCTCGGGAGGGACGACGACCGTGATAGTCTTTTGGGTTGTGGCCCCCTGTTTGTGCTCTCTCCAGTGAAGCCTGCTTGACACTGGCATAAACAACTCTTCTTCCAGTCTGTTTTGTTGGATGTTTAAATTGGTTTGCTTTGTTGTAGTTATGGTATGTGTCTCTATTGTGGGGGGTTTGGGCAGTGGTATTGCTTTTAGAATTTTATCAGAAAAATGATTTTTTTGCTGCTATCCCTGTACTGGATGTTTTTATACTGTAAGTTTCCTCAAGACAGTTTTTAGTAGAAGGAATCTAAGAAACAGAATTTGCAAAGATGAATCTGTCCAAAGATGGCAAGGGGTTTGAGTAAAAAAAAAAAAAAGGAACTGGCAACAAAATGTTGCATCCTGGAGATCACATGTTCACAGCCATGCCCTTCTCTGATCTGGTTTTCCATTCCACCCTTGACCCCAAGTCAAGTTAGCATTCTGTGGTTAGTGACTGCACAAGGGCAGTTCTTGGGGTCCTTCTCTCGGGGTTTTCCCATCGGGCTTCTTGTACATTTCTGCCCTGTCTTCTGTTTGTGTATGGGTGGTGCCATTTTGGCTACATAAGTGTTGGTGCTTATGTCTTAATATCAGAAATACAGGGAATTGCCTTTTAATGCCCAAGTTTACAAATCTTTTCAGTACTAAAGAAACTGAACAAGAGTTTTGGATGGAGATAGGTATGAATTTCAGGAACCTTTAACCTGTCCTCAAGCATAAAGAGAATTTCTCTTGGTAACATAGTTGCCAACAACACAGGAAAAGAAACTTCACTACAAAGCAGTTCTTTCTGTATCAGCTATCCCTGCAGGAATTGTATTCTGCTTTTTAACAAAGAATGATCATTGGCCTGCCTTCAGGAAACATGTCTCCACTTTCTTTCTAACCCCCTTAATATTTCAAGTTAGCAGATTTTTTTTGGGGGGTGTGTGGAATGCATAATTTATGCATAATTCAAAAGCTTGACACTCTCCAAGGATGCAAATCAGTTCTGATTAGATGACATTGGAATATACATTATTTTATTATGTTCAAGATAACAGACTCTATGGAGCAATAATGATATATTAAAATAGTTCTTGTATTTTTACAGTTGCCAACTAATTCTTCTGATCCTCTCTTGCCTAATCCTGCGTATTTGTTCCCAACACACCATGAGCAAGTTAGTATCTGACATATGATTTATCTATAGATAGTATTGGTAGATAATTAAATTTGTGCAAGGAAAAAACTGTACTAGAAAAATTAATGAAAGGAATGACTGCTTTAATTTGAACATAACTCATTGTCATTCCAGTATCTCAGTATCAGACACATTTTCTGTTATGTCCAAATTCTGTAAAGCTTAAGGAGATTCTACTTTATTTCTGTGTTATAAATATTTCAATACATCTTTATTCCTTAGGATTCTCCGGTTGCTTCAAAGACCGCTTTTCCTGAGAATGAGTATTCTCCTTCCTCACCAAAGCATCAAGCCACAGTCAGTATAAATATTGTCATACACAGATTGTTGAGCTCACTAGTCTGAGGCAAATCCATGGTTGTTAATGTATGCAGAACATTGTTACACATCACATAGTGGATCATTCTGTGTCAGGAAAGAGATTGAAGCCGCTTCTTGTCTTGGGCCTTCTCAATGTAATCAACTTCAGCAGCTTCTAGAGCAGTATTTAGAAGATGCATATCTTCTGTTGACTTGTAAGATATATAGGATTTAGTCATGTCCCCAGCATTGTTGAACCAGGCAGCTTCATAAGAACACTGTGTTCAAATAGATCAGCAGAAAATGGAGGTAGTGGTGTTATCCAGTCCTCCTTAAAGGAGGCATTTTGTCCTTTTTTAAAGCAGCCTTGTTGGCGGCCCCTCACAACATTAATAAACACAATACTGCTTTTCCATATTGCAGTCACTGGCAATCTACTTTTTATCCTGTGACCCAGTTAGATAACATCAGTCACTAGCAGTTTCTCTCACCTTGATAGGGAGGTCTGCCTGATACTTTTGAAATCTGTGTTACAAAGGAAGAGTGTATAGTTTGAGTTCTTACAGCCGAGTCTTACAAAATGCCCTTGTACACTATTACTTTAGATCAGGCCAGGGAACCTGTGACCCATCAACCCCAGCCAGCATGGCCAGTGGTCAGGGGTGACTATCAGTGTTTACTTGAGATGGATAAAACAGACTCAGTAAAGCGTCTCAATGAATTTCTTGTTTTAAAAACTCGCTCAGCAGCTAAATCACATAGCATCTGATAAATAATAACAATTAGTTAAGGTGCAGATAATACCAGGTGTAGACAACTGCATTGCATTTCTGATGAATTTGGCAATCTGTTTTGTCAAGCAGACACAATTTTTAGGAGCACGCTGTTTACCACAAATAAACTGTGAAAACAGAAATGCTTCAGATATTGAGAATATATAGGTTTTGTTTTTAGGCTACAAATAATGAACAGATGTAAGCAGGTAGGTTACACCAGTTTAAAAAAGTGGCTTAGTAACATTAGTTAAAAATCTGGTTTAGCACATTTAAGGCTGCAATCCTATACCCACTTATCTTGGAGCGAGCCCCATTGAATTTAGTCATCTTACCTCTGAGTAGACACATATAGGATTGTGCTGTTAATGTTAAGTTCAAGGAACCACGTCTCTGCAGTTCAGGTGGCAGCTATTTAGCTCTTCTTGAAAGTAGTTGTGGAAGGAAAGAGATTATTTTCTAATTTAAAGGAATAACGAGCTGCTTTTAAAACTGATTTTCCGTTTGTTCTCTTCCCCAGGACCAAGAGAAGTATGGATTATTAAATGTGACAAAGATTACAGAAAATGGGAAAAAAGTTCGGCAAGTATCTCCAGCACACTTCTAAGTTTTGACGTTTAGGTATTTTAAATTTGGTCAGGCAAACATTCAACCATCAAAGCAATGTAAGGTTGCAAGTGGGTTACTTGTCAGCATATTTATATGCAAAGAAACCCTGTTTCAGTGAAACTTAAAGGAACTGATCAGCATTTTAAAGCCTGCAACCACACTCACCACAAGGAACATGTTTAGGAAAGCAATTTTAAGTTTCTTCTGTCAGTATTACTTGGATTTTCTGGGGAAGTTTTCTGGAAGTGAGATAAATACAACATTTTTGCAGTGTTATTGGTTGAAGCCAATCTGTAGTGGCTCTCTTTGCAACTGTTAGGGTTCTAAACGGAGTATTTTAATGTAAGAGAATAAATAGAATAAGCCTGGCTACATATTGCACATACAACACACAAACGTGATATAGTGTGTGCTGTAAGTTTGAGCTACTGTGGCTCAGGCCCATGCTGGTGGGTGGGGACAGATGGGCACACTGGCCCCAGGCTTTGGAGGGCACAGCTGGCCAGGGGCCCCTGCCAGGAACCAGATGCCTTTTTGTTTGAATTTATAGCTTTATTCCCACCCCAGGCCTCAGACAAGCTTTGTACAGACAAGCCAGATGTGACTAGTTAGTCTCAAAATAAAGGATTGATTTTATGTAGCATTCCTGTTTCGGTGATTTCAGCAAGCCAAATTGGCCTTTTGTCAATAACAGCTATACCTGTAGACACAGTAATACAAAGGGTCATTTGTCAAGCACCACTGGGCAGTCTCAGTTATTTGATCAATCTCCTTGACTGTGTACAATTGCCTACCTCTCCTACAGAAAAAACTGGATGTCATCATGGGCTGTATTGCAAGGTCCCTCGTTATTGTTTACCAAGACTCAAGGAGGTGGGACTAGCTGGGTAAGTACTGGAAAGTTACTGTATTTTCAGACTCCTCCCCCTCATCTCTACTGTTAATGCAACCATGTGGAGATAACCGTGCATTAATGCAGTACAAGCGATTGCAGGGTGGGGGTTAAAACAAGCAGCTCCACCTAGTGGAGAAGCTTTGTTCTGTATGAAGTGGCCCACAGCCGTGGCACAAAGAAGTGACTCTTTTAAACTGATGGAATTCAAAATGGGGCTTTGTAAGCACTCCCAAGCCATCTGAAATGCCCATCTTTCCCAAGGTTGGTTAAGACAAGACAAAAGTATACCCCTTGTCCAGGCTACTAAACGTCAATAGCCAACAGGGCCATGGTGGAGACAAGTGTTGCCATGGGAATTTAGGAATATAATACAGGCAACTTCCAGTTCACGCAGGGGTTATGTTCCAAGGCATCATGTGTTTATGTGAAAGTGTGTGTATTTGAAACACCATTGAAAAAGCCTGCAAACCGCTGCTCCACTCCCTTTTGTGACTTTTCGGGTGACTTCTGAGTTCAGCGTGATGCACGTGTGCCCGGTTGCACACATGTTGGACACACCAAAAACAGTCATTGTCTGTATGGGCAGGTTGTGCAATGTCTGGGGCAGGGAAGCCCTCTAAAAACAAATTGGCAATGTTTGTTTTTCCCTCCAGAAGTTTGGGGTCAACCAATCCAAGCCAGAGTTCACAGTGGATCTCAGGGGTGCATTTGTCGACTGGGCTTCTAAGGAGAAATCTAGCAAGAAGAATGTGATTGAGGTGACTGTTTTCGCCTAACTTTATTTTGGGTACTTAACATGACCCTAGAAAAAATGGGTAATGAGTTAAGCATTTTACAACAACTATTTATGACAAACCTTTTACAGTCTTAGAAATGTGAATATTTAAGTGGCATATAAATGTCTTAAACTGTCGGGTTTTCTTAGAATAGATAGAGTATAATAAAGTAATTGACCTAGTGGTCGGGTATTTTGGAGCAGCACATAAAATATGTACTTCCATTCTAATGCCCAGATTTCTTTTGTTTTAAAGCTGAAAACACGGCAAGGAACTGAATTATTAATCCAGTCGGATAATGACATTTCTGTAAATGAATGGTTTAAAGTTCTTAATTTTGCTATCAGTAACCAGGTATGTACTTAGATTATAAACTTTTTATCTGCAAACCATCATAAGTTATTGCTCTCCCTACCACCATTCCATTTCTCCCTCTTGCTTGACTGTTTGATGAATACTTCAACCTGAAACAACTAACTAAACCACAATATAGGACCAAAGCAGCACTTGCTCTGGAATTTTGAGACACATCAGTGGATGAGGATTGTTTTTAGAATGTTTTTAATGATTTGTTTCCCGCCCTGGGCTCCTTTGGGATGAAGGGTGGGGAAACTGAATAAGATGATGATAATAAAAATAAGCTAGTGAGATCATCATCTTTATTATGGCTAATAGAGGAAAAAAATCATCACCTCAAATAACCACAGAATATATTTTTTGAAAACTAAAAAGATATTCCTGTAGTTCTAATTGAGGGTTGTGTCCAATTAATGCTTAATGTACCTAAATTAGCCACTAATTTCAGTGGGTCTACTCTGAGTAAAGTTTAGTTGACTGCAAACCACAATAAGAATATAATTATAGATAAAAAATTGTTCAAATGTTGAGATTCAAAAAGGAACATTATCTAGTTCACGGTTTATGTGGAATATGAACTAGATATTTCTAGCTTATGTCCTGAAGTATATATATACTGTGTGAGCTGAATTGCAGCCAGGTCTTCAAGACTTGTTTGGACCATTTCTTTGTCCCTTGATACAGTCCAATATTATTTTGGGATTGAGAAGAGGCATGTACAGATGTATGTATTGCTGTACTACAATTTCCAAAGAATCCCTGCAGTAGTGTTTAGCATGTGGCATTGATAAACTTGTGGCATTGCACCTAATGATCTTGTCACTGCTGCATATACAAATTGATTATTGAGATACTCAAATGTCTACCAGTTTTGTCCCAAGTGGACAAATATGTCTTGTACAGATTTATTGGTGTTTCAGTTTTGCTTGGTCTGTTAAAGATTTGATTTAGCTACTGAAGAAAAGGACCTTCTTAAGCAGGAACCTGTTTTTGCACTTTCTGTAGGCTCTGAACTGCTATTGAGTGATGCATATATCTGTAGTTCCTTTTGTACCTTTGTTCTGAATGCCTCCTGAATTTCCAGGGTTAAAGATGATTTTTTCTCTGATTTACAAAGAGGAAATAGGTTAGGGTAGAGAGGGTTAAAACTGATTTATAGCTTTCTAACTAGAAAACTAGTTTCTATTTTCTTAGGCTTATACATAGTAAATCTGTGGGTGCTCAGAGCAGCGAATGTGGACAGTTAACTATTTTGTTGATCGACTTACTTGAGAAGGAAAAGTGCTGGCTTTTGCAATCCTAGAAGGAATTTTAGAGTGGAGAATCATGGTGTTTCAGTATTAAGGTTAAACAATTAAGTTGCTTACTAATAAAATAACTGGCAGTTTGCTTGAAATGCTGCCCCAAACATCATGTTCCAGGTACGTAGCTTTACTGGGACACTGCCAGTAGCTTTCCCAGTTTGCACAAGATTTGCCTGGCATTAACTAAATGATTCCATTAGCATCAGACGTTTAGCCGAGAGAGTCAGTAGAGCTTTGTTAGGTTGACTTAACTGTATAGTTCTGATCTTTTGCTTGAGAAGACTTTTGCCAACAGGTGTTTCCAGAGTATGAAACCACCAAGACCAATTTTCAGTACATATTACACCGGTGTTGCATCTTTTTCATACTTTGTACAAACAAGAGTGATTAATTTGCTTGCAGCAGTGCCAATTCTGCTTGCAAAAGTGATTTACAGATACCATGTGGATAGGGAGTCCATTGGAAATCTATATTCAATTGGAAAATGAAAACGGCTTCAAAATAATTTTATCAGTTTCATGAAATCATGTGTTAGTAATTTTGAAATCATCCTAATGGTGTTCTATGAAGGATATCACACTTTAAAAAATAAAGAAAAGCTGTTAAGCTTGATAGCAACAAAGACATTGAATCCTTTTCTTATTCTCAATAGACAGTAGAGTCTGATGAGCCATTCGATGATGAGGTGCCGGATTCTCCTGGGGTGGAAAAACAGGACAAAGAAAAGGACCATAAAGAGTCAAAAAAACTTCGTTGTAAGTTTAAATTCAGAGTAAATGCCTATGCTTCCCTCCAGCAGTAATGCCACCACTGGCCACTTCTGCCTGCTGTTTGGTCAGGGGCATCACCAGCAGAGACCAGCAGGGCTGGGCAGAAGATTTCTCTCTCTCAACTACGCCAGCTCCATGGCAGATTGGATTGCATTATAAATCAGTCACTTGAGTTGGCTTTGAGGCAGAGCGCAGCTCTAAGTTGAGCAAGTGAAGAGAAGAAATCATTCCCCCTCTCTGCCATAAATATTTGCAACTTGCCTAGTGGCTGCTCTTATAGTTGATATTCAGATTTGATATTATGTTGCAATTTCACCTTCAGCACAGGATATGTTTTATAAATTAGGACAAAATAGCTTAAAACACTCCAGTTTTTTTATATGCAGCTTGCTTGTTTTTCGTTTGCAGCAATAAAATTATCTGGCAGCATTGATGCTTCAGAACAGAAAAAGACCAAAACGAAACTGAAGAAATTTTTAACCCGCAGACCCACATTGCAAGCAGTCCGTGAAAAAGGCTATATCAAGGGTAAGCTTTTTGTTTTCAATATTTGTAATAACCCTTGGCTAGCAGATTATTAATATCAATTTCTTATGTCTGAGTAGGATAGCTATTTCCTCAGGAAATAGCAGTGACCTTGGTTGCTTGCAGCATTAATTTTTTAAATCCTAGATAGCTGCACACTGAAGATCCATGTTGAGACTAAATTCAAAAGAATTTTTCAAGATAAAAATAAATGCTATAGTCTTCCCAGTGAAGAGTCTTTGTAATCTCTCTGTCCACTCAGAAAGAAAACATTAAGCATGAAGTTCAGCACAAGCATGCTTTCCATTTTTTAGAGGAGTCCTCAACTTTAAAATATTTGGTGTTATATGGTTCTTGTTTCTGCTTCCACAGCTGGTTTTGCTGTTCTTCTTTCTGTATGTCTGGACAAAAAGAGACTACTTGCAGCATGGGGTTGTGATTGGGCTTACCTGGCGTGGCTTTCACTTATACATTCCTATGTGGAGGGAGAATATCTTCTCCCATTAGTTCCCACAAGGACTTTCTTTGTCCACTGTAGTCCTGGTAAAGAGGGAATAAAATAACAGACACCCAAGACAACCACAACACATCCTGTGACATAACACATTTGTTAGTCTTTGTTTTTACTGCAACAAAATAACATGGCTTCTCTTCTGGAAATCTTCCAGGAAAACGGTGATACAGCCCTAAGAGGAAATAGCCAGCTTCGCAGTATTTCTTAGCTCTCCCCACCTCAAGGGTATCTTACGTCCCTAGGAAATACAGCCTTTGAAGTGTCCACATTAAAGACCAAAAACAGTATTATTCTGAGGATTACACTTAACATATTTGTGTCCTTGAAGCTCTAAGGCTAATTGGGTTGAGAGAAAATACTTTTCTCAAGACAACCCAGGATGTTGCACAGACAGTCCCTTTCTGTATCCATATATGGATCTGTATACAGATGTTTTCAGTAAGAAATGTAACACACTATCCATCCGATCACACTTTTTCCTTTGCAGGGATGCAGTGTCAGGCTAGACTTGTCACTGAGCAGAGGAGATGTGCCACCTTGCCAAAAATCAGTTTGTCTTCCAGGTTGTGTGCTCTCACCCTGCTACTGGTGGTGGTGAGGACTGCTAGAAAGTTGGGCAAGTTTTCTGGTTCCACAAATTCTAAGGTCTCTTTCATTTCCCCCAATTCTGGTCAAACTTAGGAGCAACCTCTCAACTCAGGAACAACTTCTGAACTGCATGCCATTCTCAGAGGATATAAGGGTTTTTTTGAAACTGCTTTTCTCTGGAAATATTACAAGTCAGAACTATAATTGGTCTAAAGTTCAGAAGACGTCAGGGTCAGACTTAGGTCATTCTGTCATCTGTTGCCAAATAGGAGCCCAATCTTCTTGTGAAACTGTTTCACACAAAATTCCCTACAAAAAACCCCAAGTCCTTTCAAAAACCTGGAATGAAGGAAGGGGGAGTCTTTCCACACAGAGGGGAGGTTATGTTTTTGAGTATGGGTCTTAAGTGCTGTGCCTCATTTTGTCTCTTTTCGCATGCCAACATTTCAGCTCACAAGCAGAAGAGAAAAGGTAGCAGATTTCTCATTCTGATCTATATGATGCTGCAGTGGAGCTTCAGGGATGTCATCTAGCTTCCAGCAAAGGGGAGAGATCAGCTTCCTATAAAAATAAGCTAGCTGCTCATTCTGGCTATATGCCTTCAGAGGCCCAGAGCATCACATTACAGTCTTTCACTAATTTAAGATGTGGAATTGAGGGAAGATGTACAGCAGTGCTGACCATCTTTTGTTGCTGGCTGATTTCCTGCTTTGCATGGAAGCAGATAAGTTAAGCAGCAGAAACAGCACCTGGAGAGAAGGAGCGCTCTCTCTCTCCCCCCCCCCCCAAGGCTTAAGGGCCAGGGAGCAAACAAGTACAACCCCAAGTACCTTCTGAAAGGATGGCCCTTTTCTGCAAAATGAAATAACCTGCTAGAGTACAGTTCAAAAGGTGTCACAGTGGCTCAAGAATGGGCCATGTCAATATCTTGCTGCCTGCTAGCAAGACAAGGCTGGTTGGGAATCCCCTCCCCTCCAGTTGGTACTGTTCTTGTTGGAAGCCCTGTTCACTCTATATAGTTCTGAGAAGTTCAGCTCAATCACTTGTAAACTGCTTTCTTTCCCTGTTTTTCAGATCAAGTGTTTGGCTGCAATCTAAACAGCTTGTGTCAAAGAGAGAACAGCACTGTGCCAAAATTTGTGAAACTGTGTATTGAATATGTTGAAGAACATGGTAGGTAAAACTTTTTAATATTAATTTTTTTTAAGTAACTGGTTAGAAGCTTAGTAAAAATTTCACATAGGACATGTGACTACTATAGACACATATCTGGGCATAATGTACACTCTGTGAACCATAAAAATCGTTTCTAAGCCCTTTTCCTCCTTAACTGCTGGAAATGACTTGCTTAGAAACTTTAGAATCTTTCCATTTTTAACTATTCCTATACAACTGTGTTTTAATGCTTTATAGTGCAATCATGGCCTACTCAGAAGTATGTCCCCCTGAGTTTAATGAGAGTTACTTCCAGGTAAGCATGTAGGATTGCAGCCTGATTGTGTTCCTTCTGCTATTCCAAAAGTAGAGGCACAGTCTACAGCTTCAAAAAAGAAATGCAAGAGTATGTTGTAATAACAAGTTTGTTTAAATACCTTGTTGACCTCCAGAATAGCTCACTTTGCCACATAGATTTAATTTTAACAAGTAGACCGAACTTTTCAAAGCGTTAGCAGAAGCAAACTTCTCAGTCTATTTGAGCACCGGCTGCTGCAGCAATGGAGAGGTCGAGGATGACTGACAGTGTACCCCACTCTTGATGGCTGCCTGCTACCACCATCTGTCCAGTTAAGCTTTGAAATGCTGGGCAAAATTACTAACTTCAAGAGATTCTAGGAAAAGCAACAACCCCAACACTAAAGGACAATTGGAAGCCCATTGTGACAGACTTAAGGAGGAGTTTGTCAGCAAATGCTGAATATTGTATAATTCTTCTTGTTTATGAAAATTATATCACCTTTTTGAAGGGGAGTAATCATTTCTTTTTGTTGTTGTTGCATTTTATTAAAATAAATGTTGTTCAATCTAAACATATGAATTTACACCTATAAACCACTTACTGTACAAAACTTTAAAATTTGTTCTAGGATTGGATGTTGACGGGCTGTATAGAGTTAGTGGCAATCTTGCAGTAATACAGAAGTTGAGATTTGCTGTTAATCATGGTAAGTTGCTATACGTAACAATTAGTAGTTTGCAGTGTTAACACTAAATTTATTTAGTTCTTAGCATCTGTAACGTACCAATACATCAACTAACAAATTATATTTTGTTTATGAAATACTGTATAAGTTTTTGGAGGAGGAAAACAAGGAAAAAAATATTCTGAATCCCAGAAGCCAGAACAGCAAGAGGGATCTGGCTTCTGGCATAGCCTCCGAAGCCTCTCCCGGGCAGCGGGATGAAGGCTCCCCCTGACCGGAAGAGGCTGTGTGCAGCTAAGCTGCCCTCTGTCCCCTCCCACAAAAGCCAGCCAAGAGCCACGCACTCTTTAAAGGGAGTGTGGCTCTTGCGGGCTTTTCTACACGGTGGGAAAAGGACAACCTGTCTCTGATGGGCTGCCCTTCTCCCTCCTTGGGGAAAAGCCCCCAAGACACGCTAGGCATGGCTCTTGGGGGCTTTTTGGGGAGGTGGGGGAAGGGACAGAGCCCCGCGCTCTGCCCCTTCCCCCATCTCCAGCAAGAGCCGCGCAAAAGCCCCCAAGAGGCACACACACACTAGGTACGGCTCTTTAAAGAGCATGTGGCTTTTGCGGGAGATTTCCCCCACCTCCTGCAAGAGCTGTGCGAAGCCTCCGCAGGGCAGCGGGGAGCCTTCATCCTTGTGTGCTGCGGAGGCTTCACGGGCTATCCCAGAAGCTGTGCAGCGCTCCCTCTCCCTGTTCTGGCTTCGCCACGCAGCCTGCATTCACTCCATAAGACGCACACAACACTTTCCCTTACTTTTTAGGAGGGAAAAAGTGTGTTTTATGTAGCGAAAAATATGGTAGGTTTTTAATCTTTAACATATGTGTGTGTGCATATACAGTCATACCTCAGGTTGCAAATGTGATCCGTGTGGGAGGCACGTTCACAACCCGGAGCATCTGCGCATGCATGTGATGCAATTGGGTGCTTCTGCACGAGCGCTGAAACCCGGAAGTAACCCGTTCCGGTACTTCTGGGTTCGGTGTGGTCCACAACCCGCAGCGTTTGTAACCCGAGGTATGACTGTGTGTGTGTGTGTGTGTGTACACACACACACACACACACCCCTTCATACCTTGTTTGAACATTTTATTCTAGAGTAAGAACTGTGATGGCTCATGTAGCTAAACACTCTAATACCGTATCTGTTTCAGATGAAAAACTGGATTTGAATGACAGTAAATGGGAAGATATCCATGTGATTACAGGAGCTCTGAAAATGTTTTTTAGAGAACTGCCAGAACCACTATTCACTTACACTCATTTCAATGACTTTGTTAATGCAATCAGTAAGTATATGCTAAAGAAGCCTTCCACCCTAAGACAACTGTATAGCAACTTCAGAACTACGGCCATGTCAGACAGTTATACAAAAATAAGATACTGAGTTGCAAAATCAGGAAGCGCCCCCCCCCATTCAAATTTCACCTTGGTCATGACCTCTCTAGGATTGTGGCTTAAACAAATCACAATCTGTTGGCCTCAGAACTTCATACTCATCTGCAGCGTTAGGATAATACTGATCTACTTTGCAGGCTATTGTTAGGATTGCAACACGATTATGTATGGGAAGTGCTCTGAACATTCCTTAAAGTTGGACTGCACACCTGTGGCTCTCCAGATGTTGGAATCCAGCTCTCATCAGTCTTAGCCAGCATAGGCAATGGTTGGGGAGGTGCTATTCAGCAAGACCTGGAGGGCTGAAGGTTAGCCATTCCTGCTGAAAGGAAACAACAGAAAGCACTTAAGTGGGTAGGTGCAGAGAAATGATGAAAATCAAATTCCTTTCCATTTTCAAAGTGAGGCAAATGGTCAAGCAGTGCACTATATTATGCAGAGCACATATCCAAGCAAAATGAATATGAAATTCAAACTGTGTGGATATGGCCCACTCTTTTTAAAATTCCTTTTGTTTTGAAACATTACTGAACATGATTTTCAATATAATGAACAATTACACATGAACATGCACACACATTTAATTAAGCTATTTCACACATGTGGGTGAATCACTTCCTTATTTTCTTAGCTTTTGTAAACAGGGAGAAGTGTAAATATACACCTAAGAGGGACAGTTACTTTTTGTAGTGAACTGCCCATTCCCAAGTTTCATTTAAGCCAAGTTCCACAGCAATAAGATGCTGTAGAAGTCTCAGGAGTCAATTCTGCAAGACGCAAATGCATTTCCTCTAGTTTTGTTGTTGTAGAATGGCTATGTTCACTATGGCCACTAGGTGGTAATATGCATTAGCTAATGTCCTTGCAATCAAACCATAAACAGTGAAAAGCAATGTGCTTAAAAGTTCTCTCTCCCCCTCTCCCTCTCCAGAACAAGAGCCTAGACAGCGTGTTCATGCTGTAAAAGAGCTGATTAAACAGTTGCCAAAGCCAAATCAAGATACCATGCAGGTGCTCTTCAAACATCTCAAGAGGTAAGTAGTGCATGGAAGAAAAATGTGGCTCGGTCTGTTTTTCACATCCACAAATGAAGAAACATGATGAAATCACGTTTCTATTTTGCTCTGGAGGTCACCTTGCCCAGCCAGTCCCAGCCCCCTTGTGCCTGCCTTCTAGAAAAACAAGTTCAAGCGTTGCTTTTTTAAACTCAGTTTTGTGTAAATTTGTGGTGGGAAAAAGGGGCCAGAGCTATAAAGGGGTTTAGCTGTCTGTGAGAGGTCTTGATGTGCATTGGTGCTGATATATGTGGCTGCATGCTTCCCCAGGGAGAAATGGAGACTGATCATGCTGCAAAGTTCCAGAAGGATACAAAAAGTATGCGCAGGCTTCATTCATTTTGTAATCTGAGAAAGCATCCTGTGAATGTGACAATTGCTTAGTTGAAGCTGTTTGCACATATCAGTGTTTCTGGATTAGGATACCTGCATGCAGAATTTCATTAGGGAAGTTATTATGCTATCTGCCTTCTCGTTTGTGATATGAATTTGTGTTGGAAGTTCAGTGTTTGCTCTCTTTCCCCTCCTCTCTCTCAGAATTGTAGAAAATGGAGAGAAGAACCGAATGACCTATCAAAGCATAGCCATAGTCTTTGGTCCAACCCTGTTGAAGCCAGAGAAAGAGACTGGCAACATAGCCGTTCACACAGTGTATCAGAACCAGATTGTAGAATTAATCCTACTGGAATTGAACTCCATCTTTGGACGCTGAATTTCTCCGGTGGAACTGGCCTTAGTAGGAGAACAACTTGGTTTCGGCAGAAACTGCACCTCTTTTGTACATTTATGCATTTGTGGACCAAGCAGCAACTTGATGTTTTTTGCACTTTTGTGGGAGAGGGAAGAGTGTGTGATTTGTTTTACCTGGGCTTTTGTGGAACTATTAAAACTTATTTACAGTTCACTTAATGTTGTGAATGTTTCAAGGTTTAAACTGCGTAACTAGTACACACTGGATTCCACGGGGAGAGAAGCTAAGCCTCGATCTCAAACTGGATAACCTGGAATAGCGTTTTAATATTGATTTTTAATTTTAGGTTCACCACTTTGTTTTGGGGAATATAACCCCCATAAACTGACTTTGAAAACCTCCATGGGCATTTTTAGTGAATAATTACATTATATGCTTACGTGTTAAACCTTAAGATCATTCTGCATTCCTATTTGACAGGCTTAAACAAATGCTAACAGTGGCCAGTGTAAATTCCTCACGTGAGGTTTGCTTTTTTATTGTTTGAACTTTGCACATATTCTTGCTGGCTCTCTTGAATGCACACTAGTATTACTTCACACACTGAACTGGTACACGTATCCTGCAGAGGATATGCCATGGTCTGTGATGAACCAGAGCTTTCAACTAATAAAGTTCATTTTTTCAGGATATGTTTTGGGCTACACTTTACCTAAATAGTACCTAACAATCCTAACTGAAGGTTGATTTCCACACTGTACTGAATTATTGTCATGAACCTGTAGTAGTGAAATTGGATGTAAATACAGAATTAATTCCTAACAGTGTTTTTTTTCTTTTTTAAAAATATCTATATACACTGTTGCATATAGTTTCAGAGTACCTCCTTGTCCTACATTTCTAATAATGTGTAGCTAAGTAACTGGTATTGTGATGCCTCGAATGGATGTCTGAGTTTCCACAGAGAAATGGGCTACTTGTGCACTTTTAAATGCTAATTACATCTGCATGCAAATAATTGTAATGCAAACGGTACTGGAAAAATACTGAGTGTGCTTGCTTACATGGTTAATGCACTACAAGCAGAGCCTCTGATTTATTTAATATGTACAGGAGCTACATTAGAGAAATGTATGACAAATTCTGACATCTATAAATAGCAGAAGCCTATGCTTGAATAGATGGATGTTCGGATATAATGAAAATGCTAAATTTCAGGATTCCTTTTTACATTAATAATGTAGACTGATTTGTAAAATAGGTTTCAGATTTTGTTACAGGAGATGTGGTCTGCTGAAGATTTTTTTAAAATGTATTTTTCTAGACTAACCGCTGTATCTGACATTTGCTATGTGGGATCTGAATAAAGAAAATTGTTAGCTGTTTTGGAATTTGATGCTCCAGGTTTGGATGGTATTAGATTGAAGTGAAACTGTGTGTACAAGCTAGCATATCACCTGTTCATTGGTAGCAACTGAATCAGGTACTGATTGTATTAAAATCTCTAAACAGCCTTTTGAAGTAAAAAGTACTCAAAAGTGACATGCAAACAAGAGTGAAACACATAAAACCACTAATTGACTTAATCTGAAAACTACTGCTGGTGTTTGATCCCTGTGAACACAGAGGGCCTGAAAGATTCTTAAATCTTACAGCCTGCTGTGAGCCAGAAAACCTACGTAGGGGAGGCATTCCAAAAGTGTGGCACCACTGCAGAAAAGCCCCTGCTTAATACATTATGAACACAGAAGTTGAAGGAGTGAATTAATTTCTTAAAACATGCTGGAAGAAATCCCCTCAAGGCATTATAAGGAAGTAACAGCATTATACGTTCAGCTCTGAGTTAGCATGTGTAATATACATCACTCACCTTTTTGCCTTAAAACCGATCACAGTATTCTCCCCCAGCTGCAGCTTATTCTTCAGGGAAGTCCCTTGTCAAGCGAATGGCAGCAACTTATCTACAAGGTAACCAGATACGCATTACAGTAAATAATTATTGTCCTCCAGAAGGAATGTTGTTGCATCTGATGAGACATTTCTTGCAAATCACTTGGGCACTCAGGTACAAGAGGGAAGTCAATGAAAATTCCTTTATGCAATATCCTTTATGTACCCCAGTCCACAAATCAGCTATCACTACCTGGATCTTTAGAATATAAGTGAACTAGTATCATCACAATTAAGATTGCCCTGTTACACACAAGTGAAATGGTGTGAAGCAGTGGTTAAAGTGCTACACCAGGACTGGGGTGATGGAAGTTCAGAATCCTACTCGGTTTCGAAGCTCAGTGGGTAGTTACGGAATAGACAATACCTCTTAGCCTAGGCTACCTTACATGTTGTGAAGGCAAAATGGGGGAGGAGAACCAAGGTCTGCTGACTGCACTGGCTGCCAATTAATTTCTGGGCCCAACTCCGTGGTTTACAAAGCCTTAAATGGCTCAAGACTGCAATACCACAAGGACCACCTCTTCCCATATGACCTGACTCAGACCCTGTAAACATAATCTGAGGTTCTCCTTCACATGCCCCCCCCCCCCGGAGAAGTTTCGAGGGCAGCAACACAATAATGGGCCTTTTCTGAAGTGGCTTCCCACCTGTGGAATGCTCTCTCCAGAGAAGCTCAGTTGGCACCTTCGTTGCATATCTTTAGGCACCAGGCAAAAACCTTCCTCTTCACCCGGGCCTTTCACCAGTTAAACAAATTACAACCTTTTAAACCAACCAGGGGTGTCCAAACTTTTTTCAAAGAGGGCCAGATTTGATGAAGTGAACATGTGTGAGGGCCGACCACTGCTGCAGGCACCAGATTAAACCGACCAGCGGGCCAGATTAGGCCCCCAATACCGACTTTGGGCATGCCTGTTTTAAACTTGTGTGTGTTTGTTTTGTTTATTATCAAGTTATGTATTTCTGCATTTTTTATACTGTAAACCACTGGATGAAGGGTGGTATATAACTCAAATAATAATATTTAATTCCCTGAAGGAAAAGAGAGAAATAAATATAGTGAACATCTACACCACCTTTCTAGGTGGCGTGGTACAATTTGATGATTAATGGTCTTGAAAGCTGGTATTGGATATTTCAAAGAAACAAGAGTGGCATTCTACCTGTCCTTAAGCCAACATCATGGAACAGCCCTACTGAAGCAATTTGGCTCAGGTTTCAAGCCAGATGTTGATTCAGTGTTTATTAGTAGACTTGGATCTATTCAGCTATTGCACATGTCCAAAGTGATTTCAGGCCCATGGCTTTAGCCCCTGATCTTCTCCAGTATGTTCAGGTCAAACACCTGCAACAGAGAAGCTGCTTATGCTTGGGTCAGCTTTCTGCATACTTTGGAATTCTGCTTGTGGGCAGAGTCCACACCAGAATCCCTGCTGCTGTCCTGATCCCATGGGAAGCGGGAAAGGGTTGTGTGACAGCAGGGTCTGAAGGTGTGGTCCCACAGGCCCTGCGTGTTGCCTCTTCCTGTGAGTAATGGCTGAGCAGAGTCGTTCAAGGAATTTAGCGGCTGAACTTCTGCTTGAAACCGGTCTTCTGCCAAGTGCTCAGTCACCTTGCCAAAAATAGTAAGTTACGGAATGGCTAGAAAAATTTCAAAATAACTTGGATCAAATTGATAGCTGCTTAATTAGAAACCAAACTTCAGTTTCCTTCAGAATTTCTCCTGTAAAGGAGCAACTGATAATCTCTTGACCAATGGTGTCAGTCTCTGCTCTGATCTGATGCGATAGGTAAAGGTCACATGCCAGCTAAACATCTCCAAGCATCTTGTCAGTTCTGGGATACCAATAATTGGCTCTGACTTGAGCAATTAGCATAAGCAGAGGCTGTAGAGATTGCTAATGACTCTTTTCCTGCCTAATACGCAACAGAGGAAGGACCAAAGAGGAATGATAGATCTGAAGCTTTCTTTGTATTACTGCCAGGTTCAATCACTGGGATTCCTGATTCATAGAATTGCAAAGTTAGAGGGGACTATAAGAGTCATCTAGTCCAACCCCCTGCAATGCAGGAATCATTTGCCCAACATGTCCTTGAACTCACCACCCTGAGATTAAGAGTCACACGTTCTACGAACTGAGCTATGTTCTCAGCAAAGCTGAAAAGACTCATGCTGGACTCTTTGGAGCCACTGCCAGCCACTATAGAGTGGTACCTCGGGTTACATACGCTTCAGGTTACAGACTCCACTAACCCAGAAATAGTACCTCGGGTTAAGAACTTTGCTTCAGGATGAGAACAGAAATCGTGCTCCGGCGGCGCAGCAGCAGCAGGAGGCCCCATTAGCTAAAGTGGTGCTTCAGGTTAAGAACAGTTTCAGGTTAAGAACGGACCTCGGGAACGAATTAAGTACTTAACCCGAGGTACCACTGTAGATGGATTAGACCAGATGGGCCAATGCACTGACTTGGTAGTGTCACATGACATGTCCCACAACTTCCATGACAACAGTTTCCTGAATCTAAATGCTTAAAAAAAAGTGTGTGTTGCAAACTGGTATATATTGTGGCAGGAATTATTTGTTTTCATTGGCATTGACAGGCCTTTACCATTTCTCAAAGGCTTTGTAAATTTTCATTTTCTTTTTTTAAAAAATGAACAGAAAAGTTTATGATTTATTGCAGGGAGAAAACTTGCAAGTCCCACACTCAACTTAAAACACATTGGCACAAATGAGCGTTTTAAAATAACCGGAGTCAGGCATAATGTTTGCAATTAGCATATCAAAGCTGTCAGCTCTATCACATCAGGATCTATTGTCCTGAAGTGTGGCTGTGCTACACTGAGTTTTGCTAACTCAGGCATCGCTTTGTTGGAAATAGCTGCAGTGCTTTCCTTGGGGTGCTGGAAGGGAGGCCACCGATTAGTGACATTCAGAATACCTTGCATTTTGCAAATTATGTAACTTTGTTTAGTCACCATAGATTGTTATGGTGGGTTGGGAACAAGACTGAATTTGATGCTATTTTGACTCGGGGAAGAAATATATGTTTAATCTCTCACTTACGTTTGCTTTAAGCAATACAATCGCTTAAGATCTTTTATGTCACACTAACTCTTTACATGTTCCTTCATTTCACACCCTGGTAGGAGTACCAAAGACCTTTATACACATTCATTTTACGCCCTTGCCTGTATTGTGCCTCTGCAGATTCCTGATTCCCTAACAGTCGTTCATAAAGAGAGCAGGATAGAAGCTGCATGGTCAAGAGTTGCGTTCAGTTTCCCAAAGCTAACTTCTTGGTTCTTATGGTTAAGCTTGAGCACAAATAGTAAGTCGCTTTTCTGTGACTACCCAGCTTTATGCCAAGGCAGAAAAGAGCAGCAATCTGTTGGAATCACTAATTTATATGCCGTAAACTTTGGCTAGGACAAGTTGGACGCAGTGCTCTGAAGAGGGCAGTTGCTGAATGTCTAATGAGGCATTCCAAAGCCACGCAAGAGAAAAAGAGACGCTCCCAGGAATCTTAATGAGCTCCCACAATTGCAACACTGTGTGGATGGAGCAGCTGCTGAGGCCGTTTTCTGCCGGATCAAGGCCTTACAAAACACCCTGTCCCAATAAGAATGGATTAAGTGAATATTTTCTACATTGCAATTTTGCTTAAAGGAAGCATTTGTAAAGCATTCCATTAGAAGGGGGGTGGTGGTCTCAGTCTCCGCTCCCCTTTACCCCTCCAGAGAATAAGCTAGAATTCTGCATTTTGATTGATTTTATTGCTCAAAGAAATTTGATTTTTTAAAAACCAACAACCAAAAAACTTGGCTTTGAACACCAGCTGCATTTTCCATTGCAGACAAATGATTATGCAACAATCCTTAAAAATGTGTTCTACAAAAGCAAGCGTTATGGCACATGTAGAACTGGCTGCCTCTAGCTTTTTTATAATGGGTTGCAGAAAGTTTGTTAATCCATTTAAATCTTGCCCTTTAAATTTATTTACACAAAAGAAACATTTTCTCCGGGGGCGGGGGGGGGAATCAATCTTCTCCCTTCTGCTTCCAAATAACAGATATAACAAGTGACCACTACGAGGACAGCTGCTTAGAAGCCATCAACTTCCTCCAGGTTGTTTATTTTGACTTGCTACCGCAGATGGAGCTTAGAGGCGGCAGACAGGAGGGGGGCCACCTGCAGTTAATGCAGCAGACATCTCTTGAGCACCTTTTGAGTGCAATGAGATTTTTGTTTCAAGGTGCAGCAAACTCATGCAGATTTTAGGCAGAAGGAAGAGGGAACCCCAGCTGAAGTCTAAAAAGCTTTCTCTGTTTATTCACAAAGGGGAGGCCAAACAATGTACTATTTGTGCATAGGAGCCAACTCCTAGGGCCCAAGGTCCCTTTGCCCCTCCTAATAATATTTGCGGGGGCCACCTCCCAAGTTGATGGGCATTGCCATTCAAATGGAGGGGCGTGTGTGATCAATTATGTGGGGCGGGGCTTACCTGGCCCCTCCCCAATATTTCATTCAAGTTGGCACCCCTGGTTTTGTGTAAATATTGAACAAGCCTATTTGCTATTGAGCGAAAGAAAGAAAGAAAGAAAGAAAGAAAGAAAGAAAGAAAGAAAGAAAGAACCCAGACAATGTGCACACATTCTTGCAAATGATCAGCTTGATAACTGATACAGTTTAGAGAAGAATAAACTTACCGTATTTTTCGCCCCATAGGACGCACCGCCCCATAGGACACACCTAGTGTGTTTTTTTGGGGGGGGGAATAAAGAAAAAAAAATATTTCCCCCCAGCCGCGGGGCTGGCGCGGGGGAAGCCCGAGCTTCCCCCGACCCCAGCCCCAAGAACAGCCTGCTATCCGCAAGCCTAGGGAGCCCGGCGGGAAGTCGCCCCAGTCTCCCCAGGCTTGCGGAGAGCTGCGCGAAGCCCAGGCGTGCTCTTCAGCGCGTCCCAGGCTTCAGAATGCAGGTAGCTCTGCGCAACTCTCAGGAGACCAGCGCGACTTCGCGCGGGTCTCCCGAGGGTTGCACAGAGCTTCCTGAAGCCTGGAGAGCAAGAGGGGTCGATGCACACCGACCCCTCTCGCTCTCCAGGTTTCAGCGAAAGCCTGCATTTGCCCCATAGGACGCACACACATTTCCCCTTCATTTTTGGAGGGGGAAAAGTGCGTCCTATAGGGCGAAAAATACGGTGTATAAGGGATATGATGAGCAGATTCCCAAACTAGTCTCAGTTTCACTCTCCCTTCGTATTTAGGAGTACAAATAACCAGAAACTTCCAAAAGAAAAACTAAGGAAAATCCCCCCCAAATCACTAAACAGGTCTACACAGTCCATGCTTAAAGTGTGGAAGGGAAAAGTAGCCACTATTCCAACATTCAACACAAAACATCCAAACAAAACCATGGCAAGCCAAAGGCTTATATCGCCAGACTTCTTCAAAAGCAACCACCACCATCCTGACACAAGAAACACAAGAAAACTAGGGGACACCCAAATACCCTGGCTAACACACTCCCAACTGCATGTCTTCTTAACAGCCCAGCAGTAAAAGCAGAAGCCACTAGGCCTTTGACCACCTTCAACCTACTTCCTAAAGTACAGAACTTTAATAAAAAATAAATAGAATAAAAATCTATAGCAGGACCTGGTGGTTATAAACACAATGAGCTGTTCTGTAAGCAGCTTAAGGCCCAACGGAGCCAGAGTCTGCCCACACACCATACATGTAGAACACATTTTCCTGTCCCCCCAAGAATCTTGAGAACTGGTTCGTTAAGGATGCTGGGAGTTGCAGTTCTGTAAACTGCTGTTCCCAGGATTCTTTGGGACGTGTGTGCTTGAAAGGCGGACTGCTTACGCTTTTGGTTTCAATGGGAGAACGAAGCACCCCTGCAACTTGGCCACAGGGGTGCAAAAGGAATTCAAAAGTATGTGAATCCACTGAACTCAGCAGCACTTACTTCTCAGTAAACGTGCAGAGGATTGGGCTGTAAATCATGTTGCAGTTTCCAGTTCCAAACTATTTTTAGTTATCTTTTCCAGGACTTTGTTACAGCTTTTGGCGCTTTGGCTCTCTCCAACTACTCATGTCATTCCTTTCCCCTTTTTGGTAAGCACAGATAGATTTTCCTGCATGTCTTCAGCCGCCCACCTGCTATTTTGCCTGCCCTGAAAGTCAGTGTGACTGGAGATTGTTTGTTTCCTTATTTGTACAATCTCCTCATTGAGAATGTCGGCAGGAATGTGCACTGCCTGGCAAGTGCCCCGAATTCGCTGCTTTGCCTGCAGACAGTGTAAAAAGGGCTTGAGCGAGTCCTGCAGTTGCCTTGTAATGAGCCTGAGCTGGAAACGAGAGACACTTAACTGATCACAAATGTACTTGGAACAACTCTCTCTTTCCTTATTTAAAACGACCAAAATGGCTCTCTTTTACTAAAGATGAATGGACAATCATTATCCTAATGCAATGCAAATTCATTTTATGCTAATTTACTATGTACCATCCATAAACCTGCTGTCAGTGTATCATACTCCTATACTTAATTTGAAGAGATGTATAATTTCATACACTAACAATTTGCTTAAAAAAGACTCCTCCATGCCAAGATCTTTGGTGAGGGGTGATCAATCAACCTAAAAACACTTGATAAAGGGGGGGGGGGCGAAACCACTCGATAAAATCAATAATGTCAAATACTTTTATGTTCAAGCAGTAAGCAGCTGCAAGCATTATTTTGCTAATTGTATTAACTGGAGATTTGATTGCATAAAGAGCCTATTCTTCCATTAGCAACAGAAAAATAAGAATATATACCCTTGTTATGGGCAAATAACTGTGGAGGGCCAGTAGCAATAAAACAAAATCTCTTACAATACAATCCTAGGCATGTGCACTCAGAAGTAAACCCCATTGAGCTCATCGAGACTCATCCTGTCATAGTCTCATTGCTGAGCAACAACATGCAGAGCTCAGTGGAGTGGGAGGCCAGTCAACCGGAAGAGTCTGAGGTGTACTTACCTGGAGGCTGATTCAGCTTATGAAGTCAGGTCCAGTCCTAGGGTTGAGTGAACAGCAATCCGCATGGTCAAACAGTCCAGAGGTCAGGTCATCCAATGATCAGTGGGTCAAGATGAGCAGGCAACAGCAAGGCAATACCAGGAACTACAAGCATTGTCTTCAGCATCTGACTGCTGCTGGAAGCTCTGCTTAAGGCTGAAGTCAGCTGGTTCTCATCAGGGGCTTCTCCTCTGTGTCCTTGAAGGCTGATCAGCTGCAGGTGGAGGCACTCTGCCTTCTCCTCCTTCAGGCTGCTGTTCAGCAGGCGAAGCTGACTCCTGGCCCATGGCACATTCCTAGGAAAGTGCATATAGGATTGCTAACTGAATATCTAGTAATCTTAGGATAAGTTTAAAATTAGACTCTCACCTAAATTGCCTTTGGCTTCAGTCATAGATGATTCTAACAGATATTCATAGATTTCATTTTTAAAAAACCACCTCATATAGGTATAAAGATCTACCAAAGTTCCATCTAGTCCAACATCCTGTTCCCACAGTGGCCAACAAGACCTACACTGGAACCTCAAAAGCAAGCAAGGGCGCTGTAGACCTCTCAAGTGTTATCAAGAGGTATAGTCCTCCTTATCAAAATGGCTGACTGCATGTTATGCACAAACTAGTATAACAGAACTGCAGGAATGGCTCATAAATTGAGAAAAGCAGCTTGTGTTGGGTATTTTAAACTAAGAAGCAGTGAGTAATTAACACTTGGGGCTCATCCACACTTTGCTTGTGCCATGCCTAGAATAGATGGGTCCGAGCAGCTTTCCGCTTGACCCACACTTTCTAGGCATGGTCTGAGTGGTTTCCTCCTTGCCCAGCTCCTTTCCAAGGGAAAACCTGCTCTTTAGCGATAGATCAGAACAAATGACAATTTGCGGAAAAAACCCAAATTGCTGTTAGAACGCTAAGGAGCAGTTTTCTTTGGATGAAAGTAGCAGGACAAGAGGAAGTGTGAACAAACCCTTTGCCTGCCTGCCATTTTCTTGTTCCAAATCATGCTTTTTACATGGTTTTCCGTGGACTGATGTTTGCTCTGATTCGGTGGTAAAGATCAGCTGTTTTTCCAGGGAAAGAGCAACCAGTAAGAAAGGGAGGAGGATTTAAGCTGGATCCCAAGTCCACTCAGCTTGGTCATGCTGGCTGGCAGCCTGGAGTGAAACACTATTTTAAAGGCTTGCTTTCCCTCTGGCAGGCTTAGCTAGTGCAGCAGCGGCAGCCCTGCTTAACTTATGCCACTGTGTTTTCCTCCCGCTTCTTGTGCATAGGCTTGCTCCTTATAACTATACACTGTTCTTCACTCAAGATTCTGCCTTCGCAAGTTGCTTCTCCTATCTCTGTCTCTCTCAGTATCTGGGTTCTGCACATGCGTTTGTGCATAGAGCTTAGTTGGCTCCCAGTTCGCCCAGTACATTGTTCCAGGTCTCACTACACAAGAGTGAGGGCTGGTGCCCATTGAGACTACCAGGACAGAATGCAAGGAGACCAACAGCAGATGGGGCCAGAGTCAATGACAGGCAGAGACTCACCTTGGCTGGTTGTAAGGAACAAGGAAAAAGGGTAAGTTCTGTTTTGACAGAATCCTAACTTTTAACTGCATTTCTGATGTACTAACTGCTGCTGCGGGACGCGGGTGGTGCTGTGGTCTAAACCACTGAGGCTCTTGGGCTTGCCGATCAAAAGGCCAGTGGTTCGAATCCCTGCAATGGGGCGAGCTCCTGTTGCTCGGTCCCAGCTCCTGCCAACCTAGCAGTTCGAAAGCACACCAGTGCAAGTAGATAAATAGGTACCGCTCTGGTGGGAAGGTAAACGGTGTTTTGGTGCACCGCTCTGGTTTCACCAAAAGCGGCTTAGTCATGCTGGCTACATGACCCGGAAAAACTGTCTGCAGACCAACGTCGGCTCCCTCGGCCAGTAAAGCGAGATGAGCGCCGCACCCCCAGAGTCATCTGCGACTGGACTTAACTGTCAGGGTCCTTTACTTTACTTTTAACTGCTTCTGCAGAAGCTTCTCTACTGCTAGGAATTTTGCTTTTGAGCAGACAGCTGCATTCCTTTTTAAGGCACAGAAAACATCTGGTACCTACTAACTTTGTTTTTCATTAAAGCCAGTTGTTCCCAAGCAGTTTTAAAAACCTCAACAAAGTAAGGAGATGTGATGTCCTCTGGCTATTAAAATTCAAGACTCTTCTGTGATTCAGAATTTCCACTACTGACAAACGTGATTTGACAGCATCTCACTTCACATGGGACCAGCTCCTCCCTTATTGTGCCTGCCTGATTTTGCAGGGCTGTTTAGTCCCAGTGTTTTCTTTCTACTCCTCTAGGGCAGTCTGTGGTGGAGTTCATTACGACAGCCCCCTTAGCAAGCCCAAAAATTCAGGCAGCTGTGTTGATCCATTACACACAGAAACTTCAAAGAGCAACAGAACATAGCACACTACCTAGTTTCTTAGATTCAGCATGACTGCAATCCTATGCATGGTTTTCCGGGACTGAGCTCCTTTGAACTCAGTGGTACTTACTTCTAACTGCAAAGGTTCTACTTGTAAAACACACTGAGCTTTTACAAAAGATCTTAGCCAGCTGAAATGAAACCTTTCAACTTTTAATTAGAAATGAAAACAATCTTGCACATAAGCATCACCATGTAAACTGCTAACATGAAGTTAGACCTCCATGAAATAAAAGGGGGGAAAGTATCCTGTCTCTGCTTAATTATTTTCCTCCTTGCTTGCTGGCAGGTGTGGAGGCCATCTGGCCCTCCAGATGTTGCTGAAATACAACTCCCACCAGCCTCAAGCATGGCCATGGATGGGAACTGTAGTTCAGAAACATCTCGAGGCTCAGAGAGTCCCCATCCCTGCTTTAAAGGTAAAGGTAAAGGTACCCCTGCCCGAACGGGCCAGTCTTGACAGACTCTGGGGTTTGTGCGCCCATCTCACATCTATAGGCCGGGGGCCAGCGCTGTCCGGAGACACTTCCGGGTCACGTGGCCAGCGTGACAAAGCTGCATCTGGCGAGCCAGCGCAGCACACGGAACGCCGTTTACCTTCCCGCTGGTAAGCGGTACCTATTTATCTAGTTGCACCCGGGGGTGCTTTCGAACTGCTAGGTTGGCAGGCGCTGGGACCGAGCAGCGGGAGCGCACCCCGCCGCGGGGATTCGAACCGCCGACCTTTCGATCGGCAAGCCCTAGGCGCTGAGGCTTTAACCCACAGCGCCACCCGCGTCCCGACATCCCTGCTTTATGGCTCTGCTAATATGTCTCAAAGAAACTTGAAAGCCTCCTTATCACCTCATTCACTTGTCAAGGCAAGGAGATTCCTTCAAGTACCCTGGTACTCCTGCAGATTATGTGATTGCTCTTGCTCTGAGAAAAGTCCCAGAGCTGCAATCCACTGTATCTCCTAAATCTGTATTTCCAAACCTTGTCTGCAGGGGGAAAGGGATGGCAGCAGAGATATTTTCTTGTTTAACTGAAAACACGCACAAGCTGAACACTGTTGTTTGCAAGTGTGTGATACTCTCCATTAATGGGGGTGCCCATATATTAAAAGAACTTTGAATATTTGCTCTTTCCTTCTACTGCGGTAAATGGTACTGTACTACAACATACAGAACATTTCTTACTACTACTACTACTAGTAATAATAATTTCATATTTATACCCCGCCCATCTGGCTGGGTTTCCCCAGCCACTTTGGGCAGCTTATAGACTATATAAAACACAATGAAGCATCAAACATTAAAAGCTTCCCAATACAGGGCTGCCTTCAGATGTCTTCTATAAGTTGAATAGTTCTTTATCTCCTTGACATCTGAAGGGAGGGTGTTCCAAAGGGAGGGTGCCACTACTGAGAAGGCCCTCTGCCTAGTTCCCTGTAACTTCTCTTCTTGCAGTGAGGGAACCAGCAGAAGACTCTTGGAGGAAGGTACCTTTTTTCTGTGTAAAATAAATGTGGAATGCTCAGTTAACACATTTCCCCCCTCTATCATATGCTTATTGCTGGTGTGGAACCAGGATGATCTATTCTAGGGAACTGCATTTTTCTCATAAGGGAAGGAGTCTTCATCCCAGCTCAAGCCTTTTGCTTCCCCCAAAGGCTGCAAAACCTTTGCTAAGCTGTTATTCGCAGCATAATTATTCCCCTTTAATGCCTCGGAAACCTGAGATTCTTGATGACTTCGACTATGGAGACAGGGCCATTTTTCATGGGCTTTTTGAAATTTGCTGCAACAACTGAGTAGAGAGTCTCAGGGGAAACCCGGTGGGGGGATTTGGCAGTGCAGTTTCCTTGAAGTCATAGTGGGGATCCCTCAGGGCCTCTGAAACAATTGTTTAGGGGTTTGGTTCAGTGTGTTGCACATTTATTTTTAATAGTAGTTATATACTGCTAACTCATGTAGATAATGCCCGAGCAAATATAAAATCACAGTAAATATATCAAAAATATAAATGTCACAACTGGCCAATCACATAAACTCCATCCAACTGAAAAGACCTGCCGACACAAGGAGGTTAAGACATCTTAAAAGTAAGAGCACCAGAAGGTAATAAAAGCTTGCTGGATCAGGCCAGTGACCCATCTAGTCCCCCATCCTGTTCTCACAGTGTCCAGCCACATGCCTATGGGACGTCCACCAGCAGGACCCGTGCACAAGAGCACTCTATCCACTTGTGGTTCCCCACAACTGGAATTCAGGGCCACGTTGCCTCTGACCATGGAGGTAAAATATAGCCGTTGTGACTAGAAGCCACTGAGAGCCTTATCCTCTATGAATTTGTCTAATCCTCTTTCAAAGCCATCCAAGCTGGGCATCATCATCATCATCATCATTTGGGGGAATGAAATCCAGTTTAACCATGAGCTATGTGAAGAAGCATTCTCTGAAGTCACGCCAGGAAGAACTTTTGCTGATTTTCTGTAGCATCATTCAGGGCAGCACAGAATTGGAACCTGGGATTTGCCTTGGTACTATGAAACTAATGAAGCTTATGCTTCACGGCCCCTAATCCTGGAGGGGCCCCAGAAGTGACTTTAGTCCACATTGCTTAATTTTTGGGCGGTCAAGACCAGACTTGGGTCACACAATTCAAACCATTCTATGATGCATCATGCATGTATATAACATTTCCCTAATTTTAGCCCCCCCCCAATAACTTGAAAACTATAAGGCACAGGAAATTTTTATTCATACCAGTGACTTTGACATGTGAAATAATCCAGTACAGCATTTTTTTTTCCTTTTCAAAATCTCAGATGTAGTAGTTAATTTAAAAATAAATAAATTGTGATGATCTGTCATGGAACAACCCAATGAAGTGTGGTTACTCAGACCTCATTGCTGGTCACAAAGGGGGGCCCATAGCAGTTCAAGCTTCAGGGCCCCCCAAATGTAGGTCAACCACTGAGCTGTAGAAGGCTCATGACCAAAAAATGTATGCCATGGTGCCTAGGAATTTCTCCATCCCACTGACCCCGTTTAAACCATTCTTCTTTCCCCAAAGGTGCTGAAAGATCCATCTTGGTGCTGATTCCTTGAAGAGCCTTTGCTACCGCTGGTGACGAAGAAGCAGGGTGTCTTCTTGCAACCCTGGAGAGCCCAGCGTGGGAGTAGGATGACTAAGGATGGCAAATTAGGTTAACTGCTGAAGGAGGACAGGAGGAAACCACAATTGCCCCTAAGGAAGCAATTCTTGCCATTTCTGAAAAGACAACCACTACCTCTCTCTCACCGCCACCGATAACACTCAAGAACGAACAGGATGTTGCTGTGCTTTGGAAATCGCCGCTCAGCTACAATGCATATGAAACTGCACCTAGGCTGCAGATTAGAAGGCTATTGATTTTATCCATCACTGTCCAGGGGGAGAGAATAAGGATGGTGCCGTTTTCACTGCAGGCGGAGGAGGAGGAGGGGAGGGGGAGGCCCACCTTTGCATTCAAATGAGCTGGTGACTCTGTGCCTGAGCTGCCAGGGCATGAATGCTAAGCAGCCTCATTCCCGGTTCAATCTGCTCAGTGCCTAGCTAATAATTATTCTCTGGAGAAAACCCTACAGGAGACATTTATTCCTCCCTCCTCTCCTTCGCTCGCATCTCCCTGGTATTTATGCAAGATTAAGGAGCCTGGTTACGCTGTTACCTCTCTGATTGGTGCTCTATTTTAACCTCGCTTATAAGGCACTGGCCCAAGCCTTTTCCTGTAGACAAGAGCAAGAGGAGCCTTTCTTCCTCCCCCCCACATTTCTCTCCACCTTTTGTATGAAAACGGCGGCATGGATTGGCTGCTCTCAGGATTGCCTCGTGGCAGGCAACCAATGAGGAGAGGCGGGGAGGATAAATGGGGCCAGACTCCCAGAGGTGCTGTGGCACTGTGTAATTATTGCTCCAGACAGCTGAAAGCAGCAGGGCTTCTCCTCTCTCCTGCTTCATTTCAGCCTGCCATGATTGCTGGCACAGAAAGATGCTGATTATAAGTAAACATTAATTATGCCCCTGCTATCATGCCGGTTGAAGTACAGTTATCTTAACAGAGAAACAATCCTATTGCTTGCCCTCCTTTTAAAAGCAGAAAAAGCACTTCCCAAGCTGTGGGTTCAAGCTTCTAAGTGGTTTTCTTGTGCAAGGAACACGGGTTCTCCCGCACAGCTAGGGACGGAGAGCTGCCTGTTTTGTAGCTTGCCGTGGGCAAGGAGGCTCCGAGACAAAACTTTGCTTTATTTTGGTGCTATGTGGCCCTCTCGGAGGTCCAGAAAGTCCTAGACTCCTTCCAGCTTTTGAGACCCCCCCAGGCACAATAAGTGCACAAAAACAAAACAAGGCACCAAAGACAATAAAATGTTACAGTTCTCTAAGAATATATGATGAGCGTGTTGGATCAGGCTAACAGCCCATCTAGTCTAGCATCCTGTTCTCACAGTGGTTGCCCGTGGGAAACCTAGATTACCCATAAATCCCTGCAGCAACCTGTTCAGTGACAGCTTCTCCATCATCACCAGATGCAACTTCATCCTCAAGAGTGAGGTACAAGCAAGGCCATCCCTGCCATTAGGCAAAGTGAGGCAGCTGTCTTAGGTGGCTGTTCCTGGGTGGCAGTGGTGAGGTTGGGAGGAAAGAGCTGTATGTGCCACATGGCCTAAGTCTTCTTGCTATCCTCAGGTGTGATGGAGGACAATGTCCCATCACCAGTGTTAAAGTAAGACTTTGGTTGGCTTCTGTAAGAGGAACTGTAGGGTTAGAGGAGCTGTCCTCTGCCTCAAGCGGCAAAATACTTTGAGCACGCCCTGGGTATAAATGGCAAGATAAACTACCTGAAGTCACATTCTGAGCTCCAGGAAGAATCAGGGTCTCAAAGTCCACACATTTTGCAGCCCATTTAGCAATCCTTAGGCTGGCTTGACCAGCTCCTCATGTACGGAGGAGGGAAGGGATGACTGGTGTATGCAAATAAATAACAAAATGCCTGACTGCCCAGAAATATGCCAAAACTTCTTTTTATAGATGCCTGAACAAGATTCTCCTGAGTCAGGAAGGGGTTGGAATGCTAATGGTAAACCCCCCCCCCAAGCTGAATTGACACACTCAGATGCATCTTCAGCGACAACTGCTTGCTTCTTAAGGTGAAAAGGGCTTACAGTCTGTTTGGTGGAAATGGAACACTGGATCTCCTTAAAAACTCTTGGCACTCTGCATCCCCCTCAAATTTCACGTATCTCTTTAGGAGGCAACACAAAGGGGCTGTCAATGGCAAACTCCTGCACTAGCTCTGAGCAGGACTTGCTCAGCCCCAAGAAGGATCGAAGTTGATCTTTGTGCTTCACAAATGGCTTTTGCTAGGTCTTATTTTGGCAGCATGCCCGCCTGAGAATGCTTTACAAATTGCACCGTGTCTGTCTAAAACTGACACTCTGTCTCGTTGATAGCGCCCACGTTACTGAAACTCTTATGGGACGCCTTATTAAATTGTGCCATGCTCAGGTTCATCCTTGCTTCACACCAGAATGTAATTTTGGAAAATTTTAATGCACCCGCTTTCCCCAGATGTTGGACACCTTACATTATGGAATGCAGATGCTGCGGAAGCCAAATCAATTTTTTGCATGGGAATAACATTTCTGGAATGATAAAAGCTATGAACTTATGGGATTCTTCTGTTACAGGAATCCACTGGTGGGTTAAGGATAAGTTAAGGGGATAGCAGACTACAAGGTGAGTTGGGGTTTCTCAGTGCTAGGAAGCCTGCTTTACACAGAGTAAAACCCCTGGTCCATTTGCTCTCTACTGTCTACACTGATAGGCAGTGCATGTCCCGGGTTTGCCACCCCTACTTAGATATGCCTAGATTTGAACCTGAGACTTTCTGACTTGAAAGCATGTGCTCTATCAAATAAGCTTCCCCTAAAGCACGGCTGGGGAACCTATGGCCTACAAAATGTTGCTGGACTCCATATCCCTAATCACTTCTATCCATATGCCTGTAGACACTCCAAATAACTAATAGATTTGCAAGAAAGGACTTTCCCTTGCAGAAGCCATGCTGATTCTGCTTCAGTATGGCTTGTTCTCCTATATGCTTTAACGATACTTTCCACCAGTTTTCCAGGGACAGACATTACACTAACAAGTCTGTTATTTCCTGGATTCTCCCCAGATTCCTTTTTAAAAATTGGTGTTACATTGTCTACTTTCCAGTCTCCATACTCCTTCTTTCTCAATCTTCATCCTTCCATTTATCCCCAAGGGTCAGACTACAGAGACTCTGAAGTGGTGACAGGGAATCAGTGGCTTTCCACATGGTTTTGGATTACATCTCTATTGGCTGTGCTACCTGGGAATGATGGGAGTTGGAGTCCAACAGCAACTGGAGAGCTGCAGGTTCCCCCGTCCATTTCTAGAGAGATACGCTTCATAAGACAAACAGAACAAACTGCAAACTATAAGGATACACCACTGTCTTATAGTACTTTGCTTTGGCCAGGCAGCTACATTTTTGTGAAAAACACCACCACTCATGTTGTTCTTTGATGGCGCAACAAGCATTATGAGTGAGTTGGAACTTCTTCGTTCATCTTTTCTGAAAGGCTGTTTTTTCCTCTCCTGCTTCCAGCACCCAACACTTCAAATAGGAAATGGCACTGTATTTTGAGGTACTAAATTTTAGAAATGCACACACACGTCTCCTTATGTGGTGCAATTGCACACATCGTTGGAGTAGACAATTACAGCGACTGCCAGAGTGCTCTTGAAAGGCAGCCTCTGCTGAGGAAAAAATTTCACTTTCTTGCGACAACCCTACATTGCAGTGGAAGAGTCTCAATTTGATTATCTGGCTGTTCCATAGCTCTTATATTTACAACCTTGCTGACCTCTGGGGAAAGGGTAAGGATAGCCAGCCAATCACACTGGAGCCATTTCCAAAGGTCAAAGCAAGAGAACATTCACTCCTGGTAATTCACAAATGCTACATCTCTGAACCCTGGTCCCTCTGACAAAAAATTGGCAGAAGAATGCAAGTTAATGTGAAATATTTATCCATTTCTAGGGCAACTGTCTGAACACAAAGCATTAACCTCATTCTTGCTTCAGGTTTCAAGGCTACAGACTGAAGTGCTCTAACAGGATCTGAAATGTAACTGATATTTATTAAAGGATGCTTTTGAATGCTTTCCATTTTCAGCTGGAAATATAGCTCAAAGTAAGTTCATGATGGGTTCCTTTGTCCTTTTATTTACTTGCCTCCCGTAGGGCTGCTGACATGCACAGCCACAATATAAACCATACCTTATGGAATAACTTGCACTCCTGTCCAGTAATGAGCCCTTTGAGAGATTGCTTCACTGCAAAATCATGAAGGTGCTCATTCCCATCCAAACATTTCTGAGCACTTTTCCAAATAATTAAGAATAAACATCGGGTCATAGCTGTCTTTGCTGGCGTATCTGCTTGCTATGTGGGTGCGGCGTAACAACCGGACTTTCCCTGCTTTGGCGACATCATTGGTGGTGTGTGACCCATCTTAAGTGCAGAGTCATAGAATCATAGAATGATAGAGTTGGAATAGACCACAAGGGCCATCGAGTCCAACCCCCTGCCAAGCAGGAAACACCATCAGAGCACTCCTATAGAATCATAGAATCATAGAGTCAGACAAGTCTTAACACCGAGCTCTGTCACGAGTAGAGTTTCACACTTCATGCTGTCAACGCATTCCATGGAATTACTTCTAACTTTTATGGCGAGATAAACATAGCCAGACCATCTTGACTGAATGGAATCAATGCATCTTAAACATTTCTGACCGACTCCACCATCTTCTTAGAGATAGAAATAAATAACCCATGATTGTGTGTGTGTGTGTGTGTGTGTGTGTGTGTAAAAAACACTTTTACAACATGCAAAATGAGCATATTGCTACAAGCAAAGTGCTGGCCCAGTATGGCTGAGATTAATGTAGCTCTCAGTTTAGTGAAGCTCCATGTCTCTCCCAGAATCAGCAAGTGCTGACACCAGGGGTGAATGTACAGATGGGAGGAGAAGGTGCCCTGGAGAGGCTGCAGTAGCTCCACTGCTCAGCAATGGTTGGTGCTGTGAAGGAATCAAAAAAGGAGACCAAAAGACAGCACACTCACACACTCAGAAGGGAGGAGAAGGCTGTGGGGATGAAGGAATAAGCTATAGTCCCAGCTCAATGTACATAAGGGAGGCCTGTAGAAGGGAGTAGGCAGGTATTACAGGTTCCATGATTGTGACTCAAGGAAGCTAGGTTCGGTTCTGCCTCTTTTCTGTCGGAGAGTTTTCTGCCTACCCTGCCCAATCTGTGACACTAGGGTAGTTTGGGTAATCTGTGTTGGAGACTTCATTTCATACACAACTGTTACCCCAACCTTCTAGTGCATTATAGTATAGATAAGCACCTGAAAAAGGATCACGTGTGCCAGAAAGACATCCCTTTGGAGGAACAAAGGCTCACTCAAGCAAGCAGAGACAGGTAAGGCCTCTGCTTGCCCACCAAGTTCACCAGGCAGGGTGGACAGAAACAATTTCCTGTAAATGCTACTATGCACCAGCAGCCTCAAGCACAGAAGAGATCGCCACTTCCTTTCCAGGAGTTTCCTCTTGCCTGCAACATTAAGCCACCCACCCAGATGCATTTTTTAAATGTAACAGCCTGAAGTGAATCGTGGACAAGTTAGCAACAGACACCCCCTTGCTTAAAAATAAGATGAGAGTTCAAAATAGTACGGTAATTGCGGGGGAAACTGACAGCACAATCCTTGCTCAGGCAGAAGTCCAACTGAGTTCAGTGATGTTTGATCCCACATAAATGGGTAAAGGATTGCAGTCTAAAACATGTAAAGGCAGGTTGAGAAGCTGGTAGGGAATGCTTGTATAGATAAGACAGCAGAGTAAAAATAAATAAAATTGAACAGTGATCAAGAGTGGATTTCATTTACTGTGACACGACATTCAATTCTGTTCATCAGTATGAAGCAAAGTAGAAGACCACAGTGGTGCAGAATCGATATTTCTATGTATTTGAGAGCAATGGCATGTATTGATCCATAAGCTGTCACATGTGAAGGAGGAAAGGAGAAAGTATGACCAAACCAAAACTGTGAGAGTTACTGAACGTTGTGCATGATAAATCTAGCATTCCTAAATTTGAACGCTTAGACCCACTTGTGGCGTTTGTACAGAACCCCCGATTGTTTCATGGACTATTGACCTGTACACCACTACGGTACTTTATTCTTCCGCTGCCACCAATTTTGTGGAAAAAACCCAGGGTTCCCCGGTGAAGTGTTGAGTCTCAGTGAGGTAAGGCTAACAATGAAGATTAAAGTTTAGACAGAACATTCTTTATGTATGCTACAACAACAGCAAGAATACTCATCGCAAAGTATTGGAAGACACAAGATCTACCCACCTTGGAAGAATGGCAGATGAAGGTGATAGACTATATGGGATTGGCAGAAATGACCGGCAGAATCCGAGACCAGGGAAAAGAGACGGCGGAAGAAGATTGGAAGAAATTTAAGAACTATCTTAAGAAACATTGTAAAATTAATGAGCGTTAGAATGATGCGATTTTAGAAATTAAGTGGATTACAGCTGTAAAGATTAAGTTAAAAGAAAAGAAAGGTCAATAATTACATAAAATCAAGGGTGAGGATTTGCTGAACTGAATATTTGAAATTGGAATGCAGAAAGGGAAGGTATGAGGAGGTCGGGGAAGTAAGCTTTAAGAAAATAAGGATTTGAAATTATACTTGTTTTTTCTCGTATGTGTGTTTGTTTGTATTGTTGTGTTTGTTTATATAATTTGTGAAACTTTAATAAATATTTAATATAAAAAAACCAATGAAGATTAAAGTTTATTTCAAACACAAACAAGTTTTAAAATATATTTGAAACTGTCACTCTATTCCCTCTCAGTATTGTCCGTGTCTCTAACTCACTCTGACTCCTCTATCTCCCCCCCCCCCTCAAAAGAACCAACCAAACTGTCAAAACCTCTGGGCTGAGCCTCAAAATCAGGTAGGCTCCGCTCCCGGGCTTTCTTATTGGTCAACCTATTAACCCTTTCTCTCCCCCAATACAAACGTATCCTCAAAGAATGGGCAAATGCCACATCACTTCACAGTATTTTTGACACTGAAAGCTACCTTGTGGTCAGGGCTGTACACCAGCGGCAGACCTACATTCTGGGGGCCCTGAAGCTTGAACTGTTATGGGGCTCCCTTCACAACCAGAAACGAGGTCTGGGTACTCACTGTTTTCTTCTTCAGTGGGGTTGTTCCATGGCAGATCACCATACCTTTACATTGTCTTTGCTACTGACTCTCAAACATTGGGATTGTTGAAATCTATACAACAACAAAACAATCATTTTGAATTGTGCGAATCAGGTCTACTAGACCAAAAGACTTTAAGCAATGTGCACTAAAGTCGCTTCTGGGGCCCTGAAGCTTAAGCTCCATTAGCTTCGTAGTAGACTCACCCTTACTAGACACACATTTTTGCATGCAGCCAGGAAGAACATGATGTGGGCATCCACTGCCTTCAACCCAACTTTTCCCCATTCCAGGTGGCAGCAAGGAGACTGTGGCTCATGCTCTCACTTTAGGGTGGACCCCCTTAAATCAATGGGGCCTTGGTAAATGCCTTCCTGTACCATCTGCTGAAGATATCTTCTGAATGTTCCCTAATATGCTCGCCATGTTTCTGAAGACAACAGGAATGGACAAAGATGGGTTGTGGCCCATTATTGGTGCCTCATTAATCAGAGTAGATTAGATTATTCTTTTGCCCTGCTTCTAAATCTGTGCCCTTCCAGTTAGCAAAGTTTGGGCTTTTGGTTATCCCAGCTGCAAGACTTGGCTGGCAAGAACAGGATTTGTCATGTGTGCCAGCATCTTCAAAAGATAGGTGGCTTCGTGCAGAGAAAGTGCAGCTGGCGTTAGAAGAAAAGCTGTCTCGTTTCAAACGGCAGCACATGAAAAGTGACCTGCTGTTTCCTGATCATCTTGCCGTGTCCCCTAAGAGGCTGGTGATGTTTCTAGCTACTTTGCTACTCTGAAAAAGGTGTTCCTAGGGAGACCCAGCTGCTCCACTATTCACTTGCTATGTCAACTGCTTCACTTTGCTGGTTGTAAAGGGACCTGCTCTTTAGATACTGGAGGGGGAGGGGGAGCAGGAAAAGGCCCTCTTCTTCACCATACATTTTCTCCCCCCTAATTTAGGTTTAAAACAGCTTCAGTCCTTTTCTCTCTACCCCTTAAGGCTCCATCTATGCTTCAATTACTCAGCCCAGTTTAATATTCCCATCAATAGACCAAAGCCTTACAAATCGAGTCACAGTAGCTCCAATAGCTTTTCAGATGTAAAAACTACTCCCCACCCCCGTCCAGCTATTCCATTCATTTATGTAACGAACAACTTGATTCTATTACTTATTAAGCTACTATCACATCCATTCTTCATCATTATTTCATTCATTTTCATTATTGTTTTCCCCTGCTTTCAATGGGCAATCCAACTCCTCTTCGGATCCTGTAACTTCTTTTGAGAGTGGCAGAATCTACACAAACCTGGCTGCATCATTCCAAATCCTGCTAGTCATATTCTGTACCAACTGAAGCTTCCAAGTCATTGTGGAGATCTTCAAGGGGAACCCCACATATAACACAAATGTAGTGATCCAGCATAGATCACTGTGGCCAGATTACCCTTTCACAGAAATATCTGCAGCTGGCAGAGGCTTCTAGTGACAACATTTCTCCATACTGTGTGCTTAAGAACCAATAATCCCATATGCGAAGATGTCAGCATTGAGAAAAGCTCATCAAGAAATAAAAATTTCCAAAACATGTCAGGCACAAATGAAATTTGGCACTTCTTGAGGAAAAACAGTAGTTTTCCCGCTGGATTTTGTGGGGATCTGTTAGAGAAAAGCAAATATATTTCCTTCTCTTGAGTTTGTAGTGATCTAGCCAGCTCTTGCTTAGAGCCTCTGTGTTTAAGTTACCTCCACTATTAAATGCTGAACCATTTTGTTTATTGTTATTTTCCAACTTGAGACAAATGTCTGCTATTTCTCTCTTTTTAATCTCCACTCATCCTGTACATGTCTGCATGAATAAAGCCTTATACCTCCAGAAACCATAAGTGATTACTTAAGTCAACTTCATCCAAGCTGTGAGGTTTGCTAACAACATGCCTCCCCACTTTGTTCTGTATAATAAATTGTACCTGCCTGCAAGCAGGGTATAAAAGAAAACAGGGAAGGAGGGAGGAACTTGGAGGGTGAGCTGTAAAGTGCGCAGCTTATGGTTAATTCACTTTGCCTGAATATGATACAGTCTGCAACCAGAAATGCTTCTATCTTCCTTTCCTATATCCATGTTACTCTTGGCCTGAGTAACTGCTTTATTTGATGCAATCTTCTTGACTGGATGCAAAGACCAACAAAGTCCCTGTACCTCTAGTAACTGGGCAGAAGGTTGAATTCTGCCAAGTGCACTTTATCATGCAGGGATGAAACAAGCTGTGTCTGCAGGCATTTCCTCTTCTGCACACTCTTGTGGCAGAGGAGCCCAGTTTCCCCTTCTACTTGATCACCTTATAGATCAGATGTTCCTTGCTGCTATTGAGTGCAATGGTCCAGATTCATACCACATGTTTCCATACCTCAGTATCCAGAGAAAGGTACTGACACCTTGCCTTTTACTAATTGAAAGCCTTTCATTTCAAGATGTATTTTTTATACCACACTGACATCTGCAGGAACGCAAAACAGATATGGTTATCAGAGGGAAATTAAGGTTTTTAAATAATTAAACCAATCTTGCATTGTAGATAATGGCTGTGTTAGTCTGTTTCTGAGACGCACATTGGACACAGAGTTTCCACAAGAAGGTGCTATCTATTTTAACAGCCAAACCTTATAGTGAAAGCTGTGCTAATGCTGTATGTACTAGAAGACTTTAATTACCTCTTGCTGGTGGAATTGCTCATATGCCAGCATGTCACAGGAGGCCAAAAGAGTGCAGGACTTGCCAGCTGCAGACATTAGTCAGTTAGGTCAGGGTTATGCAGAAATTAGACTCACAGGAAAACTGACACAAAACTTGCACTAAGCGTTTTTGTGTGTGTGTGTGGTTAATTGTTCTATATGGAAAGAAGGAGCTGAACTTGACAACACATAGTGCATATCCTACTGGCTGTTGTAAGTCTTGCTAATTTCTTTTTGAAAATCTCATCCAAAGGTATTTAGCCAGGAGAAACTTAAAGAGCAGTTCAAAGATTCCATGCCACCATTCATTTGATAATGAAAAACCAGATATGAAATATTTGTAAGAAAGCTTTTTTCTAGAATATACTGTATTTGTTCGTGTATAACACGCCCCAATGTATAAGATGACACCTATTTTTTGGAACTGCAACAAAAAGGGTGGGGGGAATTGCCCAAGATTATTGAGCTTCTTTTGGGAGGAAATTGCCAAGAGTTGTTGAGCTTTTTTGAGGGGAGGGTCACTGCCGCCAATCGCTCTACAGCAGGGGTCAGCAAACTTTTTCAGCAGGGGGTCAGTCCACTGTCCCTCAGACCTTGTGGGGGGCCGGACTATATTTTTTTTGGGGGGGGAAAGATGCAAGAGCACCACAAGCCCCAGTGGCTGCTCACCTGTATCTTGCGAGCGGCAGGGGCTGGCGGTGGCAGAGGGACGATGAGCGGCGTGTGAAAAGGCTCCGGAGAGGGGCTGCTTAAAATGGCGGCCGCTTGAGCGCTGCTGCTGCTGGCACCATCAAAGCCCAGCCCCCTTTCTCTTCTATGCAGGGTGAGGAGAAGCTCGGAGGAGGGAGGGAGGGAGGAGGCACTGCTGCCACCACCTCCGTGTGAGGGAGAGGGAAAGAACGTGCGCGCTGGCGATCCACCTGACGATTCCCAGACTGTCCACGGGCCAGATCCAGAAGGCAATTGGGCCTGATCCGGCCCGCGGGCCTTAGTTTGCCTACCCATGCTCTACAGCCTGCCCGCCAATCAAAATAGCACACATCGCCATGGCCACCACTCATCTGCATGCTCGCCGCCAAAAGCCCACCTGCACTCTCAACGCAACCCCAGACAAATGCACACACGCCTCGCCGCTGTCATAAATAGCCTGCCCAAAGGCCTTGCCGCAGCAACCAATCACACACCCAATCACCGCTGCCAATCTCCTGCTGGCTGCTGCCAACAATCGCCTGTCTGCTATCGGTGTATAAGATGACCTGAATTTTTTACCTATTACTTCTAATGAAAAAATATCATCTTATACACGGACAAATATGGTAATCTTCTGAGGATGAATGGTTATCCCCACAAAACTCCCAAAGCCTAGGAAACGGCATTCATTTGGTCTTAAGACATTACAAGAACTGGAGAGGTTTGCATTTTTGTGGCTGCTGCCAAGCAGCATGAGTAAGTAATAAAGAGATCCAGGTCTTTTTGCCTTTCACAATATTAGTATATTTAACCAGGCTGCAGGTCTATGAAAAACCTTTCAATAGTCAAAAATTGAGAGAGATGGGAATGATATGACATAAGGTTACAGTGACACAGGGCAAAGAGAAAGAGCTGTGTGCGCACATGATCTTGGAAATTGTACCCAATCACAAGGAGGAGTGTGGTTCTCCCAAAAGCTCTTATAATCTATACCCACTCTCCATAGGGTGAGTCCAGGTGAGAAGCAGGCTAGCTGATGGAGTGCAGGAGAAGCTGAGTAGCACACACAGCCAGTGGTGGCTGGTTCCGTTTGGGACGGGTAGGGTGGAAGGTAGGAAGACCAACAGTAGGTGGAGCCACAGCCAATGACAGGCAGGGCCAACTATTTTTAGTTTTTTCACCATCCTCCTCCCTGCTGAGTTCTTAAAGGGCAACACTGAGATTTTAGGAGGAGGAAGCAGATAGGCATTAGAACCCCATAAACTGGTTGAAAGTAAGAAGGCAGGCAGGCAGGCATGTGGTAGTGGTTGTGGTTTAGGACAGACTGAGGCTTGTTTGTTTATTAAATTTATAGCTTGACCTTCCTCCCAAAGGAGCCCAGGCTGAAGGGACAGTCATTCCTCGAGAGGGGGGCAAGCACATGAAAGTAGGTGGGAAGATGGAGGAAGCAAATATCTCAGAAAAGCACCATGTAGGAGGAAAAAGATTCTTCCCCCTCCAGCCTCGATGTAGAAGAAAGCATGTCATTTTGCTTTCTCTTAAGTAAAAAGATTGTTGATGGGACTGTGGGTAAATTGTCACATCCTTAGCATCAACAAATTAGAACTGCATGGTTTTCAATCTCTGCATTATTTCTGGGAAAGGAGGAAATTGTGGACTGAAGGCCAAGTTCCACCTTCAGACCTTAGCAAACTAGGAAGAGCAAACTGCACATGAACCGGTTTTGGAGTGAGTTACAAAAATTATCTACCGAAAAACAGAAGACAAGGAGTTTGGGGTACTAGGCACAGCCAATCCTCAGAAATTATATGAATTGAAATGGGAGAAATCTGCAGAACCTTATATAATCCAGGGCAAAAGTAGTCCAAGGTAGCCCAAAGTATTTAGTTGAAAAGCTAACTTGTGCTCTCCCCATGTTCTAGTGGTAAGACAATAAACAAAAGTTGACAATTTACTGACCACTAATTGTACCCCAAAATCTATTGACTGATGCAGATTGTAGGACCACCTTGTTGTCATGTTGGCAACTGATATTCTTGCAGAGAGACAACCTGTATTTTCCTAGAAAGAATGTACTAAGCGTGCTTACGGTTGTGCATTTTTTGGTTTTGGGGGGTTTTTTTTGCAGCACAAGTACTACCTTTGAGAAAGTTATCTGATTATCCATAACATTTGGGAAATTGCTGCAGTACTTTAAGGAAAGTTGAGATCCTTGCTGAATAATGGCTGTGCGTTTTTGGTGCTAAAAACTCATGCCTGGCTCTTAGACTTGCCAATCTCTGAATGATGGGAGTCTTTCCTGCAGCTAAGTTTGCAACAATCAACTGTTCTTTGGTGGTTCCTGCCAAGTGCAACAAAAGAAAACATAAATTCACTGCTTTTATTCCCTCAACTCAAAGCTATTTTTAGCCTTGCATGGTCTTCCATTTAGATTTGTCATCCAAAGATTCCAGGGTCCAGGATATTGTACGACTTCCAGCTATTGTAGACATTTTAAAGACGATTAACGTCACCGAAGTGGTTGTGGACAGGAACCTCAGATGGTTTCTTTGTTAAGGCCATTCACTGGTTTCATCAACAATCAAAAACAAACTGCAGGATTGTTTACACAAAGGCATTTGCTGTCACCTTTCTTTATACTTATATTTATAACTATCCAGGCAAGGATGTTCATGTGGTGTTTGACAACATTAACTATTATTATTATTATTATTAGAATTTATATACTGCCCTGTCGAGTTGCAGCTCGGCATCCAAAGAAAAATCAGTCTCACACCATGATAGGTTCCGAAATATGGCTCCTCATAGGGCTAATGCAGCACAGCTTTTATTGTGTGAAATCAGAAAGATACAAAATACAAGCCAAGCAATTTGTTCTAAGCCAGAAGATAAGGACCTTCGCACTAGCATCAGGCCATGCTACGTTAGCCAATCATATAGGACAGCACGAGCTGTTCACGCGCTGTTCATGCTCCAAGGATGCTTCTAGCTATGAAATCACCCTGCAACAATAAGAACTTTGCTCATGCTCTCATGTACAAGCAATCATTTTCCCACATGTCCCCTTTTCTTGTTTATATTATTAGAGGAAAAGAGGGACCATCATTCCAAATCGTACACTTCATTGCCTAAGCGTCTACACTTTGCAACATAAACTCCTCTTGTAACCCCTGTGGTGGGCCGTGGTCGGTACCACCATGCAGTGCATTGGGAAATCAAAGAGGGTATGCATTGAATGCAACAACACACCATAATGAAGCCAGCAATACATGCAATTACAATCAATAATATTTTTCTTAACCATAATCCATTAGGCAACTGTCAGGGCTGCTACCCAGTCCCAGCTCACATAGGACCACGCTACCAGCGTTCACGTTATACAGGTTCCATTTCCAAACTGCAATGTGCAGCCCTACGTCTTCTATGTCAGGCCGGCGAAGATCCGTCTGAGTTTCCGCCTCTAGCACACCAGCTTAATACCCTAGCCTTGCTCCATCTCCTGCGCCTCTCCTTAACGTCTCTGGGTCCTTCTTCCTGGGGTTTCCCCCTGCTCTCCCCCCTTGCTCTGACCGCTGGCGCTCCCTTCTGGGAATCCCCGGACTCACTGGACAGGCTCGGGGATCTCGGGTCGTCATCCCCACTCATCCCTCCTTCATATTCCTCCCCCTCGCTCTCTGTTTCCTCCCTTCTCTGCGTCTCTGCTCCTGAACCCCTGACAGCAACCAAGAAAATAAGCAATCCCATGGATCAAAACCTTCAGGTGGATTCAAAGGATTATGGGCTATCATTTGTTCCATATAATCAATAGTAGCAGAGATATTGGTCGATTGATCAGTTATATACATACAGCAATGAGAATGAATTAAGGCACAAATTCCACCTTTAGAAGCAAGGATCACATCTAAAGCATAATGATGTTGAAGAACTACATTTCTTATTTCTGATATTTCTTTGTTAATAGCTTTTTTAAAATCATTTTTCTCAGCAGCTAAAAGGCACTAGCCAAGCATATTTTTTTCGCTTCAAGCATATTCCACTTGCTGTAACCAAAAAGATTGCAACAAGGTCGAGAACAGAGCCCATTGTCGCAGGCCTTGCTAAAGAACCATATTGCAACTTTCTGTCCGGGAACCATGCCAAAGCACAAAAATGAAACAAACTGGAACACACTGAAATTCCCTCACCCCCTCCCTTGCCAAGAGTCCACAATAGTGCCAAGACAGCCCTCTGTACATGCTCAGGGGAACACATCATAGGGCAGGACTCCTGAGGGAGGAGAAAAAAAAATCTCTGGGGGGTAAAATCCAAGTGATGTCAATAAGGATGAGAATGGTAAATTAGTCCAATGGCTGTTTCTGAGCAACCTGCGTGATATTTCGTGGCTCAATTATTGGCATGTAAAAACCACAATCCAGAAGAAGTCACACAACCATTTCTGCAGATACAGGAGCCCATTTGCTGTAAATAAGTCTGATGTATTGCTCCTTGTACTGCTGAGTCAAAAGTCCAAGCCCAACGAAACGTGATGACACAGATGGGATGGTTGCTATTAGGAGGCAGCAAAACTGTAATGATGTTTGGTGGTTGAAGTGGCTTCCCAGGGAAAAGGGGGGCCAATGCAGTAGGGGTGAAGATGGCCTTTCAGCGTGCCAGGAAACACTGGAACAGCTGTGGAAGAGCCTCTTCCATTGCAAAGGTGATTGTGATCTTGTCCGCTGGATCCTTATGTCCTTTAAGGGCAGAAAATAGTGGAGACAAAGTGGAGGTGGGCAGGTCCAAATAACTCTTTATCCAATTCAGCTGTCCAAGAATTTGTTGTAAATCCACCAGTTTAAGATGATCAGGAAACTGTAGTTGAGGTGTAACTGGAATGGCTGCAGATGGTGTCAGCTTGTGTCCCAGGTACGTAATGCGTAAAGTCCGCTGGATTCTTTCATTAGCCACTGTCAATCCAACAGGTTGTAGCCTTTGCAGGAATTTGGGACACGGCGGAGGACAAGGCCGTGGCTAGCAGGCTGTGGCTAGCAGTGCCCACTGACTGGCAGGCTTTAAGCATATCAGCAATGGCTATATTTGATGTTGCCATTAGAAGGCGCAGCTCTTGCGTACAGTGCTCATTTGCAGTATCAAACACAAGCTGGCGTACAATCGGTTCTTGTGCTGCCAGGTCCTGAACTTGCCACTTGAAGGTATTATACAACCGATCAACAAATTGTCCATAGAGCTTTGCAGGGCCCTGTCTGACGCTCCCCAATCGGCCATTGCGCTCAGTCATGTCATCAGGGACAGAGGCCAAAGCCTCGTGAGCTGAGGCTGTGGTGGCTGCCCAATACATAGGATCAAGGACCAACTGTTGGGCAATAGGAAGAAAATTTCCTCCTCCCGTCAGCCCATCGAGAACATCGGTTTGGCTCAGCATGACGGGGGCTGAGGGTGCAGGAGCAATCACAGGAAAGAGATTTGGAGTATCAGAATCAAAAGGCAGCAACGGAGCGGTGGCACAGAGAGATCTTTGAAGAGGAATTGTAGGAGCGGTGCCAAATGCCTTGGGCGGAGGAGGTAGAAGAGCTGGGGGTGCTGCAGAATTTGAAGAATGCAGGGGAGTGACAGGAGGAGCCGAAGGGAAAATGTCTGGCGGTTTAGGAGGTAGGTTTGAGGCAGGCAAAGCAGGAGCGGGGAGGGCGGGCGAAGAAGTTGTGGCAGCAGCCAGAAGAATGTTTGAAGGAGTTAAGCACGACATAGCTTTGTAGACGTTACTCCAGGCATGCAAAACCTTGACATCAATCTGAGGATGATTTTGAAAGAAGTGTCCAATTTTTTTCCAATCGTCTAACTCCCAATTTCCGTCCTGGGGGAACCAGGGGCAGTGAGTGTCCAGGGCTTTTATAAGGGACTTAAGGTCAGCTTTCCGAACAGCAAGGTTGTTACTGGCCAAAAGGAATTTAAGGTCTTTAAAAATTTTTTTCTGTGGTGCAGAGAGAGACTTTCCCATGATTGCAAGAGTTGCAAAAAGAGCAGGGAGCACTTACCGGAGGGATCCTTAGAAGGATGAGGGAGGCGCCTTTTTGCCCTGTCCGGGCGGAAGTAAGTGCTGATAGGTCCGTAACGTAGTCCAGAATCACATTCACACGGGAGCTCTCACCAGGGATCCACTACGTGGATGAACGACGCGTCTGCAGCCCTTGCCAGGCGAGGTGAGGCTGAACGTTGTTTAACAGCATGAAATCCGAAAGAAATCACACGGGAGCACTCACCAGGGATCCACTACGTGGATGAACGACGTGTTGGTGAGTGCTGAATAATGAAAAACAACGTGAAGTCCGAAGGCAGTCACACGGGGCACCAATTGTCGAGTTGCAGCTCGGCATCCAAAGAAAAATCAGTCTCACACCATGATAGGTTCCGAAATATGGCTCCTCATAGGGCTAATGCAGCACAGCTTTTATTGTGTGAAATCAGAAAGATACAAAATACAAGCAAGCAATTTGTTCTAAGCCAGAAGATAAGGACCTTCGCACTAGCATCAGGCCATGCTACGTTAGCCAATCATATAGGACAGCACGAGCTGTTCACGCGCTGTTCATGCTCCAAGGATGCTTCTAGCTATGAAATCACCCTGCAACAATAAGAACTTTGCTCATGCTCTCATGTACAAGCAATCATTTTCCCACACTGCCCTATCCCTGGGGGTTTCAGGACGGTTCACAGAATAAAACCACAATATAAAACTACAAAATATATAATCAAAATAAAAAAACAACCCAATAACCCCCCCCCCAAAAGCACCACATTTAAAAAGGGCATAGTAAGATAAGAAAAGTAGAAAACCAGAAAACTAATTCTGAACCTAAAAACTTTCCAACTGCTAATCAATGCATTGTGAAAACAAGCTACAGGTAACCTGTGCACAGAGCAGGTGAAAAAATTTCATTGCAAGGGGCGAGAAGACGGTTCTGTTTCTATAAAACATTCATGTCATGTTAGCTGAGCATCTGTTAATCACTTGGTGCTTTGCTGCCAGCTTTAAAGATAAATGAACAGGTGAACTTCACCTAATCAGGTTTATCTTACTAAGGCCTAATTAATCAACACATTTTTACAGTGATGGCCTTGGGCGACAGTAACTTTTTTGCATTATTTTTACACAACAAAGTACCACATCATTTCTTATGGTGAAGCATTTGGATGAGGGGGCAAAAGCAAAACAACAAGAAATGGTGTGAAGGCATGTGATGCTATGAAGATCTGGTTCTAGTCAGATCCCGAATGCGAGACCACCTGCGAAACCTTGAAAACTATGATGGAGGAATGGTGGGATACAATGTTCTAGATAAGGTGTGAGGAACCTTTGGCCCTCCAGGTGCTTGTGAACGACAGCTCCTGTCATTCCTGATGACTGGCCATGCTTGTTGGGGCTGATGGGAGTTGAAGTTCAGCAACATCTGAAGGGCCAACACCTGTTCTAAGTACATAGACACCTTGCTTGTCTTAAAGTTTTTTCTCAACAGGATTATATCTTACACAAACTGTCTGTCCATGAGAAAACATGAAGTAGAATTGATATGTGAGCACTTACAATGTCAAAAAATAATGTGCAAATTTGACCCTTAAAGGAGAGTGTGAGAAATATTCACAATGAAGACAAATGAAGCAACTGGGATTCTGTGAGACTCAATGTACTGAGAATTAGGGCAGTGTTTCAGAGCACTCTCCTCAAAGACCAGAACTAATTCACTGCATCTGGCCAACTTTTCCATGCATCCCTTTCCTATCATATCTCAGGCTTCATAAGCTAGGCATTATTTTATGCAGAATGTGCCAATATTTTCAGCAATACTGATTTCTAAAATTCAGAGACAACATTTTCCATACTCCTCCTAAAGAGGCCCACGCCGAACCTGGAAGTGTTAGATAACTAGTGCCTAGTTGCCAATATCTCCTTTCTGGACATGGTGGTGGAGAGGATTGTAGCCAGTCAACTGCAGATATACCTGCCTGGATGAAGTGGATTATCTACAGACCCATTTCGGTTTGGCCTTAGGGCTGGGTATATTTACTGAAATAGTCTCCCTCACTGAAGACCTTTATTGGGAAAGGGACGAGGAAGCTCAACTCTGTCCATTTTCCTTGATCTCTCAGTGACTTTCAATACCATGGTATCCTTCTGAAAGGACTTGGAGTGGGGAGGTTTGAGATACTGCAGTGGTTCCACTCCTTTCTGCAGGACTCTTACAAGAGAGTAGCACTCAGGGACCACAGCTGAGAACCATGTAATTTATGCTGTGGGGGGTCCCTCAGGGACCCACCTTTCCCCATGTTTTTTAATAACCCACGGTCACCAAAACATGATCTAACTTAATTGGAAGCCCAATGTCAAGACTGAAGTAAGGTGGTTGGGGTTCCTGGTGTAGTTCCCAAGATAGTCCCTCCCCCCTCAAAGGAATTCGTGAAATAAAGCACGTACCGCAAAAAGTCTTGAGGTATCTTAAAAACTAACACATTTCTTATGTGGACTTGTTTTTAAAAAATCCCAAACATATGTAGGTTGACAACTCTCTGCAAGCCACAAACTAAAACATTCTGCCAACCTTGAGAAGCAAAAAGAAAGTCTGAACACGTGCACAAACTTAACAGTGCTTTCACTCAATTTCTGCCTTGGACCAGTCACCAATTCTCAGCATTAACTATCTTACACAGCTGTTATGAAGATACAGGTAAAGGGACCCTGACCGTTAGGTCCACTTGCGAACATCTCTAGGATTGCGCACTCATCTCGCTTTACTGGCTGAGGGAGCCAGCGTTTGCCCACAGACAGCTTCTGGGTCATGTGGCCAGCATGATGAAGCCGCTTCTGGCGCGAACCAGAGCAGTGCACGGAAACGACATTTACCTTCCCGCCGGAGCAGTACCTATTTATCTACTTGTACTTTGATGTGCTTTCGAACTGCAGGAGCAGGGACCAAGAAACAGGAGCTCACCCCGTCGCAGGGATTCGAACCACCGACCTTCTGATCAGCAAGCCCTAGGCTCTGTGGTTTAACCCACAGCGCCACCCGTGTCCTGAAGATACAGGAGGAGGTATAAAATGACCGCAAAAGGGGATTTAGTGCTTGTTGCACAAACATCACATTCTGATTCCTTTAAGCAGAGTGGTGCATCTCTGAACTACAAATACTTCTTTTTTCCTGCAGCCTGCATAATCCTCCCCCTTAGGACAGCACCAGGGTTTCAACCAATCTAAATCTGGCATTATTACCGCATGTTTTAGATCCACGAGTTCCAGCAGGAAAAAAACCATGCTTCCAAACATGCTTTATTCCCCACGCCATACATTTAAAGCACTCTTATACCACTTTAACAGTCATGGCTTCCTCCAAACAATCCTGGGAGCTATAGTTTGTCACTGAACTAGAATTCCCAGTACCCTTAACAAACAAATTCCCAGATACTTGGGGTAGCAAGGATGGCCTTATTAGAGGAAGGGGACCTGGGCTCATAGAACTCACTGCTTTGCTTGACAAAACATTGCAGGTTCAATCCCTGGCATTTCCAGTTTATAGGATAAGGTAGCAGCTGGTGCTGATGGTAAAGACAGGGAATTTGATGCTGGAAGGAAGAATTGTCTGACCTAGGAGAAGGCAAGTTTCCTGTGTTTCTAATAGCTCACGGTATCAATTTTTCAATAAAACCAATAACCATTGCTTTAATTGAACAATAAATAACCACACCTTTGCATATTGTTCATTGCTCAGGTAACTCCAGTGTTTACTGAGGGTTATTTTGTCATGGTGCCTTTCTGTTTGGGAGTGACGTCATCTGTCAGTGAGGCATGATCTTCCATTTAGGCAGGTAGCACTTCTAGGAGCCAGAGATGGAACCAGCATCCACACACACACATTTTGGCCATAGTTACACTGGAAAATCAGTTTCTCCTCTCTCATCCCCATTGCAGTCCCCAGTCATTCTCCTCCCCCCAATCCTTCATAGCCTCTAATAAGGAGCCCCCCCCCATGACTTCTCTCCCCCCTTGGCTAGGTTTTCTCTGCCCTTCACGTTCCACCCCCATCAAAGGGAGTGGCTGCAGCCAGAAATGCCGCTTTTATTTATTTATTTGATAAGGAAACGTCTGGAGTGTTTTGTTTTTAAATCTTTTATGTGGCCTCAGGGGGATCGGTAATGGAAGAACTGGCAGGAGGCAGGGCACGCTAATCGTCCCCCGCGATCCCACGCCGCCTCTTTCCGAGAGACTTTTCTGACAGGAGACTCAGGCCTTTGGGACGGGAGCACAGGAGTGCTGATAATTACTCCTGCCATCGTTAATTCGGGTACCATTTTTAAAATAGAGGGCCTGTAAGTTAAATAAAACCAGGAGAAGGCATGTATATAAAAATGGCAGGCTACAAATGTTCTCCCTTTGCCTAATTTGTTTTATAATTTGCTGGAAGCTGCCCAGAGCAGCTAGGGCAACCCAGTCAGATGGGCGGAATAATAATAATAATAATAACTATTATTACATACACACCCACCATATAATCTCAGGTGCTTACCCATTAAATTCAAACTGAAGAGTGGGCCAAATCCAGCCACCTCTGCCCTTTCCCCTCCTCATTACCTAAACCTCATTGTTTTCAGATTTGGTAATCCAGTGTTGTTTTTGCCTGCAGCTCAGTTCCTTCCCCACCTTCTTGTCAATATTTCCATTGACTGAGACGGCAACTGATGAGGAGCCAATCTATTACTAGCTTCCTTCCTGCTTTACTCACCCAGCATCCCTTTCCCAAGACCACACTCTCTCTCTCTCTCTCTCTCTCTCTCTCTCTCTCTCTCTCTCTCTCACACACACACACACACACACACACACACACGTCAGACCTTAGCAGATGTTCATACTAGCTTTATTTTGACAGCACACATGACACCATTCTGGCTCAGATCAAAGCCTTGGAGCAAGACTCAAGAAAAATAAGATTATTTTAGTCATGCTTTTTATTTTGGAAGGCTTGGGGCCAAATTCTGTTCTGTGTGAGCACTGCTTGGACCTTCTGAGGGGGCTAAAGATTCTGAGGATTATGTCAGAGCGTGTCTACACAATACACTTAAAAAACGGGTTTAACCTTCAGGGCTTTCCCCAAGAGGATTCTGGAGAACACAGTCATGTGAGGCAGGCAGAAGACTTGGCCATTTGGAGCCCTGCACAAACTACAATTCCCAGGGTTCTTTGGGGCAAGCTTTGAGAATTCAAGTGGCATAAAAGCAATTTAAAAGAGCTGCCCTCAGAGATATCTCCCATCCAGTTCATGCTTTTAATACTATTCATACAGTTTAAGTCAAGGATGCAAACTATTAAGTCACTCTGTGGGTCACACTTTAATATTTTTATGAAGTGGGCTACATCACTATATTAACCACAGAATTTTTGTTACAATTTTAATTCAGGGTTTGCCTTTGAACTCTTTCTCTTTTAAACCCTCTTTATTCGTGCTGCACTACTGTACTGTTGAACCACTCTCCTTATTAACCTCCCTCCTTTTTTCTGTTATCTCATATATTTCTAAGCTACCTTTGAAGTCTATAGCTTTAGCCTTGTTCTCTTGGAAGGGAATCCCATATGCAGTGATTTTTTTCTGGGAGGACGCAGGGGTACACATACCCCTAAACATTTTGTGAATCTTTTTGTACTTTTGTCCATTTACTGTATTTATTTTCTCCGATTTGAACTATAAAATGGTGATTTTCTTGAGTCAAAATGAGAGTACCCCTAAACATTTTTTTTAGAAAAAAAGCACTGCCCATATGACAGGAGCCACTTCTGAGAAGGCCCTGTCTCTAATGTCAGCTAGGCTATTTATTCACAGAGGCAGCCACACAAGTAGGGCCCTCTGAAACTGATATTAAAACAACTCGCCTTGTACTCTCTCTTCACTATTGCCAGTCTGCTCCCTCATCTGTTTCCCTCTTTTACAGCAACAGGTATCACATTTCTCTCTCTGTGTGTCTGATCCACATCACTCTCTCTTCTCCCTCTACACCACCTCAAGTCACTCTGTACCTTTGGCTCTGCTATGCTTATTATTTCTATTCTTTCTCTATCCCACATTTCCTCAGGCTGTGTACAGACCATACGTTTAAAGCACGACTTTTCTCCCAAAGAATCCTAGGAACCATTGTTTACCTCCACAAGAACTATGATTCCAAGCACCCTGAACAAACTACAGTTCCCATGATTATTTGGGGGAAGTCATATATTTTAAAAGTATGGCATGTATACAGCATCAGTCTCCTCTTTTAGCATCTTCAGCCTCCCCACAATTCACCTACTGGAAACTGCTTTAATATAACAGTGCTTAGGTTTTTCCAGTCTTGCAGCAATTCCTACACTGAAAGATATACCATAGATGGGTCATGCAAAACACTAGCAGTATCATAGTGTGCCTTTGAATCCAGGGCAAAAGCAACACATGCACTCTTGCTTCTTTATGCCCTATTCTTATGGGTGGGCCTTAGCTGTTCTCACACAAACAATGACTATTTAGAATTCTCCCAGGGAGTTGCATATTGGCAAGGAGGAGGTTGAAGTTGGCGCCTGGATCTGATGTTGTGCAGGCTTGCAGTAAGGTGTTTTATGGGGGTGACAATGGTTTCTTTCTCCTATGGTTCTGCATTTTTTAACAATGTGAAATAAAAACAACTGGGACTTGAAATATCACACCCTTGTAAACAGAAATAAGATAAGGGATCTGGCCTTGTATGAAGAAGCAGAGAATGGAACTTCCTCCCATCCCATTTATGCTAATCTCACACAGACAGGGTGTGATCTGGCGAACAGAGAATTGTGCTTGGATCTTGGATATTAAGACAGAGACTAGAATTACAGGCACTTCGTACAAGCCATCTAGCAGAAACCTAAGCTCTACTTTGCGCAGAAAGCTCTTGACTTGGGGAGTCGATAGCCATAAGTAACAAACCATATTCTGCATCTTTACTTATAACTATTTGGTGAAGTGCCCCAATAGTTCCACTAAAGTGTTGTGTCCAGTTGTGTCCACTTTCTTACTTGCTTCTTGACTTGCTGTGTTCCTGCCGTCCCATTTACCCAGACTGCTAACCTGACTGAAATGGTTGCCTGTCTTCTTCTCTGGCGACCGCTCATAGTCAAGTAAGATTGTCTTCCATGAATGGTGTGTCCGTAGGTGACTGTGGAGGATGTCAGATGGGGCTGTAGCTCCTCCCCCACCATTCTCACTTGCCCCCATACGCCAGAACTCAGATGTCTCTGCCACAATAAGGGCTAGAAACTTAAAATGTGCTAAAATGTAAATAAGGGGAAACCTTCCACTGCAAACTGCAAGGGAGCAGGAGGACAAGCAATGTTTCTCATTGTGATGTAAACAGTCCCCAAAGCATCTTATTTCTAGAGGGTGCCATTTGCCTGCCTCCTTTCTGCATCTCGCTGTATAATTTTAAACAATATTCCTCCATTCCAAAGCAGGATTTCATGTTTCTGGTGCAAAAATGCCCAAGACTGGGAGTGAAGTTTGCATGCTTCTTCCTGTGGTTGCATCCCTGCAAACCACCCATTTTATGCCCACTCCTGTTTCATGCAATAGTGTGCTATGGCTGTTGCAACAAACTCAGGTTAAGCCTGGAACTTGGTGGTGGTTGGATTTAAGCATTGCTTTGAGTCAACCACCAGGGGGAAACCTGATCAAACATTCTTCAGTGGATCCCCTTCCCATTCAGCAAAAGAGTTCAATTCCCTGCCCCTGAATACTTAAAAACACCAGTTCACACTGCCATATCCTGCTAGACGTGGCTTGTCCACCATTCAGTAGCCGGCAAGGCTCTTGGTGCTGAAAATAGTGTTTCATCTAATCTTTTAAGGGGGGTTGGGGAAATTATCCTACTTTGCAAACATATTTTTCTGGAAGCCACACACATTTCCAGTGGGTGTCTATTTGCTGTATTCCTATCAGCTTAGAGAACAGCCTGTAACCTCTGAGCCTGCCTGTCTGGTTATAAATTCCAGTCTGTTCCTCTAAGCTGAATATAGAGAGCAGCTGGCCGAAGCTAAATGAATAACACTGTCTCGCAAAACAATGGGGCCAGGCCTAACATGTTGCACAGGCATCTATTTCGAGTTCAGATATTTAAAGACCAAGGCAGCGTGACAGTCACGTTTACAGTCAGGGCCCAGCAGTTACAGGCAGAATGCAGACTTGGGCTTCAGACACAAACAAATTAACACCTTCAGCCTTGCATGCGTCAACTCAACGTAGTAAATGGAGTTTGCATGCAGCTCCACAAAGAATAGCCTGCTAAAGGTTTGGCAGGCACTTCTTAATTTACAGCATGGATTGTGCAGAGATATTTTCACTTGGCGGAGGAATCTTTCTGAAATACCAATTTCACCTTCCTTCCTTCCTTCCTTCCTTCCTTCCTTCCTTCCTTCCTTCCTTCCTTCCTGTTTTACGCCCTCATAAAGGAAATCTTGAAAACATGCTAATTTGTATGTATTTCTTTGTCTATCGCATTTGTTCCTCCAGGGAACTTAGGACAGTGTACAAGGGTTTATTCCTTCTTCATGCTCACAACAGCCCTATCAGGTAGGCTGGGTAGAGAAACAACAGGCAGAGCAGCACAATACATTTAAATCACATCTAATGTGCATTTAAAATGCATGACTTCCCCTAAAGAGTCCTGGGAGCTGTAGTTCACAGTATTGTTTGGGGGAGCTAATGTGCTTTCAATGTCTACTGGATATTCTTTAAATGTATAATGTTGGCTGGTCTCAGGTTGCCCAGTGGTGTAGGAAATGTACTCAGAACGAGTACTTTCAATTAATAATGTTTCTTTTAATACATCATAATATGGTATCTATCTATCTATATCTATCATCTAGTTGTAAGTTGAGACAAAAAAATGTTGCAGTAAGTGACAACAAACAAACATTTTGTAGCAATGCCAAAAATACTGCCTGAAGACGGAAGTGTGGGTCACCGGTTAAACTACAACTTTTTTCACAGGACTAGAAACACAGGCATGAACAAATAAGATTGAGTGGGAAGATTGCAATGGCATAGCTATAAGGTAAGTGCCAAAACTGGTCTTGTGAAGCAGTCCTGGTCTGAATCATCTCCTGCCAAACATTTGCTCCGCTCTGCCCAGAACATTATGCAGATGTTATATCCGCATGTAGTATTTTCACTTTCAAGGTGCATAGAGGTCACTAGTTAATCAGCATACCCAGAAAAAAGTCACATTCAAACTCATATCATGTGGATCTTTGTGCTAGATAGCTAGCTTGCTCATGTGGTTTATATTTCACTCTGTTTTGTCCCGTAGCTTCATTTTGGAGGAACATACTAGAAGCCTTAACAGCAAACATGTCCTCCTCCATCACTTCAGCCACTTCTGCATCCTGACCCAAAGGATGTTTACTTGGCAGCATTACACTGACTTTAATGGGGATTACTCCCAAGTAACTTAATTCAAGGTTGCAGCAAATACTTTGCAAATGGCTTGATATAAAGAGAAAGTGTTTGGCGCTGCTTTGGATCAATGCCTTCTGTCTTTGCCAACCAGATCTTATGACCACTTTTTTAGAACCAGTTGCCTGCAGGAGTTATTTGACCTAACTGCTCTCTCCAATACCATCAGCTCTTCTGTCCTGTTTATAATCTAATTGCTTGATGGTACTGTCTCCCACCGAGAACATTTCAGTGGGTATGAATCCCTCCAGCCTAAACCTATCATCCTGCTGTCCCTCTCTCCTATTCTGTTTTGTTACTCCGGTTACTTGGCTGGAGCCATGAATGACTCCAACTTGAATTAGAGCTAATAAAAGTCACAGAGTCTAGACACTGCTCTGTGCTCAGGCCAGAAGCTGCAGCACCATCTCCAGGCACAGCCCTCGCCTCTCGCAGAGCACAGAACATCCGTTTTCTCCAAGGCTTCCTGCATGGCCAATGGGGCACCAGTTCTTTATGTCCCAGGAAATGTACCAAAATCCCTTCTCAAGAAGCGACAGGCGACCAGGGGGAATATAAACCACTTCCACATTTCTCATATGAATTCCGGAGAGAGAAAACAAACCCTCAGACTGTCTAGCCCAGACAGGGGAGTGACATTCACAAAACTTGTTTGCAGGTGTGTCAATTCAGTTAGGTGACTTTTTCTGATCTCTTCTGTTACAGTTGCTTGGATCTGCCTCGTGGGTACACACACAGATCTCCCAGCTTTGCCTTCCAAGGCAAAGAGAGAAAACTCTGAATTATGCACAGTGTGCACTGACTCGGAGCTAAATTGGCTCCCACCTGCTACAAGTCCCAGGGAAGCATTTGGTGTTACTTGCTTATAAATAGCATACACCTCATGCAAGTGCTAAATTAAATTAGACTTAAAATATTCACACAGCCTACACCTGGTTAACTGCTAATGGAACCTAACGGTTGCAACATGAGTAAATGCTCTTTTTTACCTCCTCCTACTTCATGACTGTTTGCCCCACTCTTGTCAAACATGGTGATTATTTGTTTGTTCTGGTTGTAATATTTAAAGTTGCATTTTTGCTACTGTACTGGCGTAACTGTACTTCCAGTGACGGGCAAGCCAATGTAACGCCCTCTTGCTTTCTCACCCAGTTGAACTTAAAACTTTCTGTACAGGGAGTTGTTCCCATGGACATAATCACATGAAGGAACTAACATTTGACCAGTACGACCGATTCACAGGGGTGCAGCAGCTCATTTGCTTATTTCTTTGGGCATTTAAAGCCTACAAGAGCTCCCAGAATGGCATGCAACATGATAGAAAGCGATACATACAGCAAAAATCAAGCAACAGAAATTCAAAAAAACCCAACAACCTGAGAATGAAAAACCAGAGCAGAAAAACGCTTGAGCAGATCACTGCCAGGAAGTGGTATCTGTCAATGGAATCACACCAGGTCAGACTTCCTACTCTCATAAAGATGTATACAGGGTGATATTCTGCGTACGGTGTTTTTGTTTTTTAAGCATTTCGGATATTGCCTTATACTGAATCTGAGCTTATAATAATAATAATAATAATAATTTATTATTTATACCCCGCCCATCTGGCTGGGCCTCCACAGCCACTCTGGGCGGCTTCCATAAAAACCAAAAATACAATAAAATATCACACGTTAAAAACTTCCCTGAACAGGGCTGCCTTAAGATGTCTCCTGAATGTCAGGTAGTTGTTTATCGCCTTGACATCTGCTGGAAGGGTGTTCCACAGGGCGGGCGCCACTACCGAGAAGGCCCTCTGCCTGGTTCCCTGTAGCTTTGCTTCTCGCAATGAGGGAACCGCCAGAAGGCCCTCGGCGCTGGACCTCAGCGTCCGGGCAGAATGATGGGGGTGGAGACGCTCCTTCAGGTATACTGGACCGAGGCCGTTTAGGGCTTTAAAGGTCAGCACCAACACTTTGAATTGTGCTCGGAAACGTACTGGGAGCCAATGCAGGTCTTTCAAGACCGGTGTTATATGGTCTCGGCGGCCGCTCCCAGTCACCAGTCTAGCTGCCGCATTCTGGATTAGTTGTAGTTTCCGAGTCACCTTCAAAGGTAGCCCCACATAGAGTGCATTGCAGTAGTCCAAGCGGGAGATAACCAGAGCATGCACCACTCTCGCGAGACAGTCCGCAGGCAGATAGGGTCTCAGCCTACGTACCAGATGGAGCTGGTAAACAGCTGCCCTGGACACAGATTTGACCTGTGCCTCCATGGACAGCTGTGAGTCCAAAATGACTCCCAGGCTGCGCACCTGGTCCTTCAGGGGCACAGTTACCCCATTCAGGACCAGGGAATCCTCCACACCTGCCCGCCTTCTGTCCCCCAAGAACAGTACTTCTGTCTTGTCAGGATTCAACCTCAATCTGTTAGCCGCCATCCATCGGCTATTGTCTCGGGGCAACTCTGCACAGTTTGCAGGCCTAACTGGCTATTTCTGGAACTTGCTGGAGTACAAGTGCACAGGGTCTACTGATCAGCCTATCTACATGCTTAGTGACATTCTCAAAAGGTTAGAGAGACAGGATTCTACCTTGCAGAGAAGCATGTTGTTCTCCAGCGAGACTTGTTCTTCTACACCAGGGGTAGGCAACCTAAGGCCCAGGGACCGGATGCGGCCCAATCGCCTTCTCAATCCGGCCCACGGACGGTCCAAGAATCAACGTGTTTTTACATGAGTATAATGTGTGCTTTTATTTAAAATGGATATCTGGGTTATTTGTGGGGCACAGGAATTCGTGTCCCCCCGCCCTTCAAAATATAGTCCGGTCCACCACATGGTCTGAGGATGGTGGACCGGCCCACGGCTGAAAAAGGTTGCTGACCCCTGTTCTACACACTTGGTAAGTATGTATTTTATAACTTTTTAACTTTTAACTTTTTAACTTCAAGACTGGAGTATTGCAGTGCACTCTGTGTGGTGAGTTTGGAAACTGCACTTAGTGCAGAATGCTGACTATTAGCAGGCACCTTCGCTATATTGTTTTAGGTGCCTACTAACTTTAGCTATAGCTATAGATATTAGCAACCCTATCTGGGCATATAATTTAGTTATGTATAATTTTTTTCTAAATTTTGCTGATTTTCTCTGTATATTATTGATAATTATTTTACTATTTTATGTACACTGCTTAGAGTTTTTGACTGCAGTTTATAAAATTTCTTAAATAAATCTTTTTTCCAAATTACCTTTTCTTTTCTCCTTCTGTTTTTGTTTTTATTTAGATTAGTTTATTTTACCTTATTGCAGTATGAAAAAGCTTTAATAAAAGCACATTATTCTTAATAATAAATTTCTTACATCTGCTTGTCAGCATCTTGGGCTTGGTAGAGCCTTTCCTGATCTGAGAAATATGTAAATATTATGGAAGTTTGAATAAATCAAGCTTTCTGGAGAGAACTGGCACCCTTGACTTTCAGCTTCCTTTTTCATAGTCCCCTTATTTTTTGTCTTTATAATATTCCTCTTTGAATTTGCTGCCAAATGGTGGAGTCTCCTTCTTTGGAGGTCCTTAAGCAGAGGCCTGACAACCATATGTCAGGAGTGCTCTGATGGTGTTTCCTGCTTGGCAGGGGGTTGGACTCGATGGCCCTTGTGGTCTCTTCCAACTCTATGATTCTATTCTATGAAGCCAATGTGACTGTTTTGTACCCCCTTATTCACGTACGTATATACTGTATTTTGGAGCGGTATGATTCACCAAAACTTGCATCACAAACCAGGTCCTGGAACTCTCTTGGGATTAAGTATAGCAACTAGGATGGGTGCTCTTAACCAGACTTCTATCACACCACTTTCAAAGGATCTGCACTGATTAATGATTCATTCTCAAGCCCAATTCAAATTGCTTATGCTAACCCAGGGGTCAGCAATGGGCTGGATCGGTCCTGCCAAGATCCCTCTGTGGGCTGGATTGTGTGCACGCCCACAATTTTTGGCGTCTGTGTCTGCGCAGATGTGATTCCCAGCATCTGCGCGTGCACAGACACAATTTCCGGCACCGCGGAAGCGAATCCCTGTGTCGCACTGCGCCGGTTTAGCGCAGTGCATGAGCGGGCACTTCAGTTCAGGGGCGGCTAGTGGGCTGGTCAGACGACCTCCACGGGCTGCTTCTGACCCACAGGCCTTAGGTTGGTGACCCCTGTGCTAACATAAAAGGTAAAGGTAAAGGACCCCTGACAGTAAAGTCCAGTCATGAACGACTCTGGGGTTGCGGTGCTCATCTCGTTTACTGGCTGAGGGAGCCGACGTTTGTCTGCAGACAGTTTTTTCGGGTCATGTGGCCAGCATGACTAAGCTGCGTCTGGTGAAACCAGAGCAGCGCACAGAAACACCGTTTACCTTCCTGCCAGAATGGTACGTATTTATCTACTTGCACTTTGACATGCTTTCGAATTGCTAGGCTGGCAGGAGCTGGGACCAAGCAACGGGAGCTCACCCCGTTGCGGGGATTCAAACCGCCAACCTTCTGATCAGCAAGCCCTAGGCTCAGTGGCTTAGACCACAGCACAACCTGCCACCCTGTGCTAACATATAAAGCCCTAAATGTATTAGGACCCAAATATCCAAAGGAACAATTCATCTGCAGGGCAAGCCCTTATTGTGGTCCCAACACGAGGTGAAGTTTGAGGAGTGGTGGCATGTGAAAGAACCTTCTATGCAGCAGCACCTTGCCTCTGGGAGGACCCATCGCCAATCCTGCTAACTTTTCATTGGTTGGTGAGTACACACCTCTTTACTATGCTGTGCAATTTTGCAGAGAGAATACTACTGCCTAAGAAAATATAAGTAACAGAAGCAGAGAAATCTCAGGTGCCTTCATCTCAACTGGAGTTGTGTACAGAAGGCTTACAGTTTTCCAAATGTATATTCACCTGGGATATAGCCATCAAATTTGGGGAAGCTTGCAGTTAAGGAGTTCTGGGAAGGTAAGCAGGAAGGGAAAGGTTGGATGTGTTTTTTTTAAAAAAAAAGGTAAGGAAGGGAAACAATATTTGTTTAGAGTTACCATAATTATTGTATTGTTGTTCTACACACACACACACACACACACACACACACACACACACACACAGCATATACTAACACATCACTACATATTAATATTCCTGTGGTTGCAGATCTTCCACAGAAACAACTAAGTTTGAATGATCCTTCAGGTGCCAAACAACATGGATACTAACAGCCGATGTCTAGTGCTTAGGGCTTTGGAGATAAGCTTTTATGACGTTAACATGTAAATATTCCAAAATCTGGATTTATAATATAACTCACTTGCTGAATATGCATACCTGAAACATCTCAGCTATACCTGTCACTGCTAATTAGAAAAAAAAAGGTCTAAGGGGCTTAAATCTAAGACTACTTAATACGCAGAAAACTATTCAACTGTTATCACTTGAGCTGGGTACCTGAAGAATGTTTAACTTGTTGGTGAATTACTTAAAACTGCAGATTAATAACCAAGTCTGTCCTACTTTTCTGCAGACATGTGATGATCTGTGTAAACAGGCTTTCAAGCTACATTTGAATTAGGGTCTATTCAGAAGACCACCTAAATGGGTACTAGCTGCTAGAAAATAGTAGATCTATCGGCTCGCTGTACGAATCTAATGGCAGGCATTGTTTATGTAAACCATTGTGAACATCGTTTTTCAGCTATTTGTGTCAGTGCTCCAGAATCTGAATCTTCTGTATCATAGCAGGTACACAGAGCAGGTTCAACATAAACTGGGAACCCAATCTGCAGGTTCTACAGTTCCTTTGCAATGATTGCTGTGTTGTGTGAATGGACTCTTAAGAGCGAGCTCCCAGTGAACTTTGGAGGTGCCACATAAATGTCTGAGGGAGGCAGATGAAGGCCATCTCAGAGCCGGCTCCAGCTGGATATTTCTCTGCTCACAGACTCACACCCTGGGCAAATTTCCACCAGCTCTCTTCTGGGAATGATTCTAGGAGAGAAACAAGGAAAGCTGGTGGAAAAAAATCATGGCCTTCTCTAGCTCAACTGTCTCTTCCCTGCCCTCTCTGCCCTTTCTACCACCATGTGCTCTGTGGAAAGGATTCTGATGAATTGTGATAGTTTAATATTACTACTGTGATTTCATTAAAGTCTTTTTTTATGTTCCTTATAAGGCACCTTGGAAAGATTAGTGTCCTGAAAGAGTGGATATAAATAATTGCAATAAATAGGAGGAATGTTATCGATGCTGCTGCTAGGCAGGTTCATTTTGCCTCCCATATCCATTTGTGAGTTCTAGAAAAAAAGAACCCATTCAAACGCTGAGCAGCACAAGGTGGGTAGGAAGAAGGAAGGTTTGAAGATCACGCCAACCCAGCTTAAAATGAACTCCCACCTAGCCTCCCTACTGAATTCAAATAGTGCAGAAAAAACCCTAACAAAGTTCCTAAAATAGACTCTATTTAATAAATAAAGCAAACTGGTTCTTGAAGTCAGCTTAACCTTACTTCAGCAAGTTTGAAATAGTATCCCGGCAATCACAGATACGGCATTTCAAAGTTTGAAGTGTCCAGCTTGACAGCTTCCCAAAGAATGGACATGTAAAAGTGAATAGAAATGGGGCTTTTTTCTGGGGGGATGCAGCGGTACTCATACCCCTAAACATTTTATGAATCTAATGGGAGAAGAAATAATTTTTTTTAAAAAAAAGTTTTAGTTTCTTCTCTCGCATGGTGAATTGTCATTTTCATTGAATAGCATGGTGAATTGTCAGTTCTGTTGCTACCCCTGATTTCCTGTCACAATGTTTTCCGAGTCTCAGATGGAAGCGAGTGTTTAATGTGTGAAACAGTGTGGATGTGTGGTGTTTTACTAATGAAAGTTTGGCCTCACTGAGGGGCAGTATTTCAATATGAGTAATGCATGTTCGGTGTACTTTTGTCCATTTACTGTATTTATTTTTCCTGATTTGAACTATAAAATGGTGATTTTCTTGAGTCAAAATTAGAGTACCCCTAAACTTTTTAAGAAAAAAAGCACTGAATATAACACACAAAAATACTGAGTGTTGCATATTTCCCTAAAGCTCAGTATGGAGAGAATCCAGAAGTAATGCCAATGTTCAAAAATTGGGGGCCAGCCAAACTGATTCCCAGTCTTTTAGTTTCTGTTTTCTGTGTTTATATTCCTGGCCAATAGGGATCCAAAATGGCAGCAGAGTTCAGTTGGTTCTTTCTTTTGTTTCCCAGTGCAAAGATTTTCAAAGTGACATTATGGGAACATATGGGAACAGAGGCCACAATCAGACAAACCATTACTTCAGTTTTAACAAATGCACTTTAAAATGGCAGGACACTTTGAACTGGCTGGACACCGAGGAAGGGTAAAGGGATCCTGGCGAGGGGTGTAGCCAGGACTGGTATAGACTGAGACAAGCTGAAGATGGAGAAGGGAAGGTTGGGGACTTAGGAGGTACTCACCAGACATCAGAGGATATTGCAGGGACAGCTGACAGTTCAGGGGAGCCAGGAGAGGGGGACACCTCACCAGAACAGAGGTGACTCCATCTTCACAGGCACAGCTGGCTCTGATACACCAGGAACAGCAGGAAGCACACTCCAGGAGACTAACTCAGGCAAGGAAAAAAAGCCTAGCTCACTACTGGACTAGGTGGAGATCATGGGCCTTGTTAGTTCTGGGATTAAACTCAGGGCAGGTGAGAATCACATGCTTCATTAAGATGAGAGACACAGCTACTCAGCTGGAGCAAACTCAGGTGCAGCAATCAAGATTGGGAAGGATAAAAAGGAAGCAAGGCAACAATTCTACTTCTACTCAGCTTCCTCTGTTGATGAACTATGGCTTGGCTGCTTTGCCCTTGGGACTGTGTCCCTTACCTGCTGGCACACCAGACTTCAGGATACCTTGTTGCCTGAGTACTTGTTTGCAAGAACACTGCAGGGTTAGAGACTGCATTTCATTTTCTCCGCATGCTGCTGTCCTTCGTAAAGAGTGTGGCTATTGCACTACAGCAGCCTGGCTGGGTCTGATGGGAGTTGTAGCCCAAAACGTCTGGAGGCCCTCAGGTGTAGAGAACAGCCAATAATACCTAGGGCATCTCTATACAAAAAGTGGTTTACAAACAATTTCCTTTTCCCAGGGAACTCTGGGAAATGTAGTTTTTTAGATGAATTCAGGGGGACTAGGAATCTCAGCATTCCCACTTAGCGACATCTCCTAGGATTCTTTGGGGAAAGCCATGCCTGTAAGCTCGTATAAAACCAACAGAAGACTGGCGATAAGTCTCCTGAGGATAAAAAAGCACCATGTATTATTCCTTTTCTTTTAAATTTCCCATTGTTGCTGCAAAAACGGTGTAAGTGCAGGTGTGCATTTGAGTGAGTGAAACCCCTGGCTGGCCACGTGCTCATCCGAATGTGTTTGGATCAGTGAGTGACAACTTGTACAGGATTGGCCCTGCAGTGAAGCCTGACCACCATAACCACTGTGGCCTCTAAACACATTCCCCACCCAAGTGTTATATCCTTTAATAGACAATTCTACATTACAAGGAGGCAATGCATTTAAATAAAATCTGCACCTGCTAGTTCAGAAACATAGGTGCAAAAGTAGACATTTAAAAAGAAACTGAGTGCATCCCATCACAGCGGAGAAGCCTGTGGCCGGGTGATTTGTGTGCCTGCTCAGTCTGCTGTCCAGATTCACACATTCATGGGCCTCTCCTGCTCTCCCTTCTTAGGGTTGCTTGGACTAAGCAGCCTTTCCAAAGGACAAGGCCTTCAGACAGAGGACAGTCCTATGTAAAGTAGGACGGACAGTCCTACAAAAGGTTTACTCCAAAGGCCTGTTGCCAAGGCGATGGGGGTAGCCGAGCAGCAGTGCCGAAGCCTTATGGCCTGGGCCCCATTCACAATGGGTCGTAGAAAAGGCCACGCAAGCGGCTTCGGCCTATAAAACGCTTTTGGAAGCAGAACTGCTCTTGGCTCTCCTCTTGCCATAGTGCGGCTCTGCCCTCCCGCAGTCTGAGATTTAAAAGCCCAATCTGGCCCAGTGTATAGAACCACCAAATGGGGGAAGGGCCCCTGGGGATAGATAAATAATGGACTCCAAACTCCCCTCAGGCCCCTTTTATCTACTATTCAGTTTGCTGAGAGGAGGTGCTGAAAAGAGCCTGTTCATATTCAGATGTCTGCTTTTGTCTTGATGTTCTAATTTAGGGTGGGCCCAGTTAAACACTTGAACGCCCTCACAGGCCTCTGCATTGCCCAGAGTGAGATGCGCTCACATTCAAGGAGAAAATGTTTATTTTATTTTATTTATTTTTTTAAAAAAGCAAAACAAAACAGAAACCCTAAACTTCAGCACAGACCTAGCAGCTCACAGTGTTTACGCACGATCAAATATTAGGCTGACTTAAATTGATTCTCCTTCTACAAGACAGTAACACCTGAAGTTCTCCCCTCCCCTTTTTTCTTTTGGTAAAAGGGCAAGGATCAGGAAGTTTTGCACAGCTATGGGAAACAAAAGTGTATCAGTTCAGATAATTTCTACACAGGGGTATAGTTCAACTGAGAGCATTATTTAACATGCCACATGTATCTACTGGAAAAAAGGCTTTCAAAAAAATCTAGACTTTATTTTTATGTTTTAAAACCTAGAGTTGGACTCTTGTCTCTCTGCTTCTTGTATTTTAGTGGCAGATCTTCTGATAATTGTAAGAATCAATATGATCTTAAATTCTGTTCAGTTTCTTCAGGCTGTTGTGCATCATCATGGCATCAAAATGCAGGCATGTCTGAAGAACATAGAGCCTGGAGCTGCAGGGTCACCTTCATAGGCAAACGGATCATACTGTGAAAGTGGAATGCCACCAGGTCTCCTGATGTGGATTAAGGAGTGAAAGAGCTCCTATATCTCACAGCTCATGAATGAACAGGACACAGGGAAAGAGGGAGGGGGGGAATTCAAAATATCTGATGGAATTTCTTAGAATTCTATGCAGTCTGAATAGCAGAAAATAGGTTTCTTTCCTTGTGCTACCCACACATCATCAACACAATGTTTTCTTTTTATTTCCTTGCCTCCTTGCTTTCTGTTTCTCCTTCAAGCAGAAGAGTTTCTCCTTCAAGTCACCAAAATATTAAATTCCTGCACCACAGTAACTCAGAGCATGACCAGCCCTGTTCTGTGAAACAGTATCCAAGTTGAGAAATGGCTGGCACCCACTATACACAGATGGAACAAGCAATATATGTTGTTGAATATTGTATGTAATTCCAGACTGAGTGACTGTATTCGTAAAAGGTAAAGGTAAAGGTACCCCTGCCCGTATGGGCCAGTCTTGACAGACTCTGGGGTTGTGCGCCCATCTCACTCAAGAGGCCGGGGGCCAGCGCTGTCCGGAGACACTTCCGGGTCACGTGGCCAGCGTGACATCGCTGCTCTGGCGAGCCAGAGCCGCACACGGAAACGCCGTTTACCTTCCCGCTAGTAAGCGGTCCCTATTTATCTACTTGCACCCGAGGGTGCTTTCGAACTGCTAGGTGGGCAGGCGCTGGGACCGAGCAGCGGGAGCGCACCCCGCCGCGGGGATTCGAACCGCCGACCTTTCGATCGGCAAGCCCTAGGTGCTGAGGCTTTTACCCACAGCGCCACCCGCGTCCCTGTATTCGTACTTAAGCCTTATTTGGCCACTCTAAACAGGGTTAATTGGAATCATTCATTACACTATAAATTAAAATGTGTATCAGCTGGTAAAGAACAACTTCCTCTTTTCCATTGGCCTAATCCCAAATCTGACCATCTATTATAGTCAGTGCCATTCAATTTCATCTGAACAGATTTACACAGCACACAGCTGGCAATCATATAACACCTACAATTTTTTGTGCAATTTTTAAATGTATCCTTGTTCATTGAGTTTACCCCAAAACTGAAAAGGGTTAGCTGTTCTCCTTGTTTCTCGAGCTAACTGGTTCAAGAAGAGATACATAACACAGAGCAGTGTAATATGGATATTATAATGCCAGTTGCTAAGGTAGACAACATTTGTTGTTAGATGCAGCATAGTCACTGGATAATACTGAGAAATGACTGATCCATTCTGATTGTTACCGAAAACAGAGTGATGGGAAAAAAACAATAATATTGCAAGCCGTTACATCCTCTGGCTGTTTGACATTGTACTGGACTTGCCTATGGACCTAGAGACAGCTAATGAAAAGATACATGAATTCTCCTAACAAATTTTTCAAATGCTTAAAAGATCTTTACTCCAGAGGCAAATGTGGATAGAGCCAATGCCAAAAATAGATGGTACAACCCCTTTCCCCACATTTTTGCCTACATGAAAGTAGGCCATGGACTGCATGGAATTAAGCTGAGGTTGCTCACTCCTGATTTGATTTAGCAGGGTTTTTCCCACAAGAATGCAGACATGCCCACCAGTTTCCTACAATACTTCTTGAAGAATCACAGTGGATATTGTTTAGTGTCTGTTTAATAGATTAAAGATCCTAACAGATAAAAAGTCAGGAGGGAAAAGCAAGGGTTGCAACAGCAACAACAAAACCATATTCTTGGATTCCTCAGCAGGAGCTGGCTGGCGGGGTGAGGGGTGGGGAGGCATTTTAATTACATCTCTAGCAAACGGAGTGCTGCTTTCATGAAGTTTCCAAGCTGCTCTGCAGTTTGTTCAGGTGACAAGCAAATGTCTGAGCAGACATATGGCGAGGTGAGGAATCAGTCTGTGTGGGTTGAAGATAACACTGCCAACTCACCTTCTGCCACTGCTGGGCAATTAAGGCAATTCAGCATCTCAGTGTGTTTTTCCTGGATGTTTACAAGTGAAAAAGAAAGAGAATACTTGCAAAGTCTGGGTGTGCTTTGATTGCTATTGTGGTGCTTCTGCACCTGAAAACTGTGCAGTAAAATGGTCTTGGGAAGCTGCAGACATTAATTAATCCTGTGATTTCGAAAATGACTAGGCAAGGCCCCACAGTCCTTTTGCATGATGAAATAGTAATCTGAGAAACATAGGAAATATACTAGGCCAGACTTTTTGACCACGTAGCCCAGGGTTAGGAAAACTTTTTCAGCCCACAGGCCACATTCCTTGCCTGGCAATCTTCGGAGGGCCACACGCCAAACTTTGTCAAGTGAATTAAAATTACTGTGGGAAGTATAGGGCAGCTCTGCTATTCAGGTATTTAGGACTGTCTTAGATGATGCGATCTTTGAAGTCTATCGATCAAGATGTGGCTGGCTTTTCTTTAATAACTAAGACAGGGGTACAGCAAACCTTTTCAGCAGGGGGCTGGTCCACTGTCCCTCAGATCTTGTGGGGGGATGACTATATTTTGAAAAAAAAATATGAATGAATTCCTATGCCCCACAAATAACCCAAAGATGTGTTTTAAATAAAAGTAAACATTCTACTCATGTAAAAACTGCTGATTCCTGGCCCGTCTGTGGACCGAATTTAGAAGGCGATTGGGCCTGATTTGGCCCCCAGACCTTAGTTTGCCTACCTATGATCTAAGATATCCACTATACAGTAGAATTACTTTTTTTGTTTGTTCGTGTTTTACACTCCAATTTGATCTCTCAGTTGCACAGTGTTTGGAGATCCTTATTTGCTTTCCTAGGGGAGACTGTCATCAAAGCAGGCGAGAGCGAGGGAGAGAGAAAAAGGGTAAAGAAAAATAAAACACCCGTGATAGATTAACTTTGGTGTTTAGGGCAAGTTTATCACCTTAGGGCATGAATCAAAGAGTAAAAATAACATTTTGCCTACGGTAAATCTTTTTGGAAGCGAATTAAGATGGCTGCTGTGAAGAAATGCATTCAAGCTCTTTTAGCAATTACAGCAACATCAGGAGCAGCTACTGCAGGGACCGTTTGGGGCACACAATTTCCCCTTCCCCAAGGTTCTTCATTCATAGTAACTGGAATGGAGAGATAATATTTGCCCCGCAGACATGACACAGTGAGTCAGTTTTACAGGGCATCGCTGCTTGTCCCTTTGCAACTGTGGGTTGAGGAAGCTGCTCCCCAGTGCCTTCCAGCACTCTCCCACAGCTGGAACAATAACAGCCTATGCCCGTCTGGCTAGCCTGGATTATAATCCGGCAGCAGCCGTGGAGGATCTCAGGTGGAGCTTTACATCATCTTCTAATGTAAACAGCATTGTATGAGAGCCTGACAGTCCCCCAGGATTTCCACTGAGCAGTGATTGATGCGAAAAGGGATGGAATTGCCATGATTCGGCATCAGTCACAGTTCTCTCTTGGCTCTAAAGCTGACCCTGTTAGCACAGTCTGACTTGGATCATTTGTCTCAGAAGTACCGAGGGATTTTAAAACAGCTGTGGATTCAACCATTTCAAACGGGAACATACTTCTGGTTTGTGGTAAGAATAAACATACATCATATGCTCTTCAGAGCCCAGGGGCTCCTCGTTCTTGGCTTGCTTTCCGGCTCTCTCACTCTCTTTCTCTGCTGCTGCTGCACTTTCTCTCTGCTATTCTCCCCCTCCCCCCCCCGGCTTGTTTCCACTGCTTTCAACTTACGCCCACCTTTGTCCTCGCACATCTTCCCTCCCCAAATTAATATACTTCCCTTTCCATCTCTTCTGATATAAGTGAGCAGGTGGGTGGGAGAAGTGTGTCCAAACTCGAGAAACAATTGTGCATTTGGCTGTTTTGTACATCTAAGGCAGGTGGTGTGTCTTTGGGGTTCTGCTTTTTTGTTTTGGTTTTCCAGCATCTTAAACTAGTTTCCACTTTGAACAGCATCCAGGCAGCGCAGCAATGAAAGAGATGCAGTAAAGTGCAATAAAGATGAAGCCTGTCACTCCTGCTGCACTTCTAGTACGGCTGGCTTCTCAGAAGTGGAAGCTTTCAGCGATGAAGAAGAGGGCATCTCTGATGCTGCTGCTCTGATTATGGGATTCCCTTCCCGCAAAGGCTCACCTGGTGCCTAACTTAAGAGCCTTTTGAAACCAGGTGAAGTCCTTTAAAAAAATGCCATTGTAACCAATTTCTGGGTTTTACATGCTGTTATGGTGCTTGCACTCATTTGTCGGGATGAAATTGAATGCAGCTTATAAAGTTTTGATTCAGTGTTCTGAAAATGTTCTGTGACTGGGAACCCTAAACACACAGGGTTCCCAATTTATTTATTATTTATTTATCATTACAATTTTGTCCAGCTTCTCTGAGGAGCTCAAAGTGACGCACATGCTTCACCCCCCACCCCCACTCAATTTTATCCTCACAACAACTCTATGAGGTTGGTTTTTAAATGTTTATGTTTTATTATGTTTTTTATAAATGTTGGAAGCCGTCCAGAGTGGCCGGGGAAACCCAGTCAGATGAGTGGGGTACAAATAAATTGTTATTGTTATTGTTATTAGTTAGGCTGAGAAACTGTGGCTGGCTCAAGGTCACACAGTGAGCTTCATGGCAGTGTGGGGATTTGAACCCTGGTTTCCCAGATCCTAGCCTGACACTCTGGTCACTACAGCATTACTTGCTCTTTGCAAGGGAGACAGAGTTCGGTCCTTTCAGACCTTCCCTCCTAATGTGGAAAGACTGTGAATGGAGGAGACTGTCACATGTGACCTGCACCCTCCCTCCATGGACAGAGCTTTTAAAAGTACCTGGATAGCATTACCTGTGCCTTTTCTGTCAGAAATGGGATATACATTCACCCCAAAGGGCTTTTGATGTATAACATATTTTAGCTTGACAACTGCTAGATTTTAATGTGTAACATCTTTTAACTTCACCACCACTGGCTTCCATGGTGTTGATTACAGTATAACAATCTGTGACATTTGTATATGGCAACATCATAGTGTTTTATCCTTTTGCTATAAGCTGCTCGGGATGCGGGTGGCACTGTGGTCTAAACCACTGAGCCTCTTGGGCTTGCTGATCAGAAGGTCGGCAGTTCGAATCCCCGTGACGGGGTGAGCTCCCATTGCTCGGTCCCAGCTCCTGCCAACCTAGCAGTTCGAAAGCACACCGAAAAGTGCAAGTAGATAAATAGGTACCATTCCAGCGGGGAGGTAAATGGTGTTTCTGCGCGCTGTTCTGGTTTCAGTGTTCCGTTTCACCAGAAGCGGCTTAGTCATGCTGGCCACATGACCAGGAAAAACTGTCTGCGGATGAACGCCGGCTCCCTCAGCCTGTAAAGCGAGATGAGCGCTGCAACCCCAGAGTCATCTGCAACTGGACTTAACTGTCAGGGGTCCTTTACCTTTACCTTTTTTTAATATAAGCTGCCCAGGCTACAATAGGAGAAAAGCAGTATATCCATTTATATTATAAATCAGCTTCCCATAGGTCAGCAGTACCATGGTTTACTGGGAATGCGATGTGATAAACTATGACTAGGCCTCGAATGGAGCCTGCTGCAGTAGTGTGTGTGGTTAGACTCACCTGCTCAGGTCACCTGGAGGGGCAAACGCCATAGCACGGCGTCTCTTAGTTTCTCCTGCACAAAGGGGTCAGGTTCATGTGGATTAAACTGTAGTGGGGCCTAAGGCATGTAGTATTGGGGCTGTCAAAATATTTCACACGCTTCAGTTTCAGCAGGTTTCTTGGGAGCCAGCATACAGATTTCTGCCTGGACCTCTACAGGTGTGAATTAATATGCCTGATTCGCACAGGTCTCTTCCAATTCAGATAATCTCAGGATGCCCTGCTCCACTGAGATAAAGTTACCTGCTTCCATCCGCTTTCCCAACTATTTTTCCACCTTCCGTCTCTTTATTTCCTCTGCAGCAACTTCATCCCAAGAGACATCTGCTATGAGGAGCGATAAACTGAGAAACGGAATAATTACCACAGCTTGCGCTGTCTCAAACAACCTTCGGTGCTCACATTTAAATTGCTGGCACGGAAAGCCAAGAACATAACAGGGTAAAACAAGTTCCCAACCACATCTGCCCCAAAGCGAATGTTTCTTTGCCACATGAAGGAAACTGAAGCTTTTATTTACAGACGTCCTCCAGCCGGTGTTAAATGAAGCCAATCTGGTTCCCAGGATATGATTCTACTGTGTTAAATGATGGGAACACTACTGTGCCTTTCTCCCCATAGAGGACTCCGTGGCCTATTGGAGAATTGCAAGTTGGGAAGGACTGACTTGGAATCCCATTTTTCAACGTGAAGTGGCTACTTCCCACCCACCCCTCTGAAGTTAGCCCCGGAGACTGTGTGGGATGATCTGTGGGCTTCTGATCAGAGGGAAAGAATGGCAGCAGTTTTATTCCAAAACGCAGCTGTGGATTAATATCACAAAGAAGAGTTTAGCCGGGCTTTTTTTCTTTTCTTTTCACAGTTCATTCACATAATGAATGTGAATGTCAAGACACCTTCATCTGAAGTCTGAGCGCTTTGGAACAAAGCAAAACAAAACAAATTTAGTGGAGGTGTCAAGTTTCAGGAACGCAGGAGTGGAGGTGGCGAAAAGCTCCACACAGGCTCAGCAATTGCTTTCTCTTCCATCATCCTGCCTGGATAAAATATGACCACACTCCTGTCTTCTGCTCCACCCACTCCCAAAGGAAGAGACGGTTGAGAATGTCTACAGCTTCGGCGCGTGAAAGGGCTGCAGTTTCTATGAGACAAGCTGTATTTTCTAGGAGGGGGGGAGAAAGAGCACCTTTTAGAAACTAACTTGGAGTAAGTTTGAGGTAAGGAAATTCTCTGAGCCCTTCCGTAGTAGCCCTTATTAATATAAGCTTGTAATATTAGCACAAGGCTAAGCATCCAGTTTTCACTAATTCCCCCTTTGTGCTGCAGCCTCTTTGCTATATGCCCTACAAAGAATCCCCCAAGCCACAAGAACAGCTCTTGTTAGGGGCATGAGAGGCTGCAGTGGGTAGGATGCCTTGCCAGAAATCAGATATGCACCTTGCACAAGCAGAAATGTAAAACCCTAGTGCAAAACCAGTGTAGACATCGCTGAGACAAGAGTGTGAACATGCTGGGAATGTGGAAGGCATTGAGGCGTTGCTCCTGATGGTGGTAAATTGCCCACTTCTCCATTGTCTCTTGAGACAGTCGGATCTCAATAACAGGAGCGCACAACCATCCGTGGTCACAACTGATAGCCTCCCCCCCCTTTATTTTAAGTGTTCAAAGCACTGATGAATTCTGACAACCAGAATGTTCACCCTCATGTTGCAGGCGGCACCAAGAAATGGTGACTCATCTAAGGCAACAGGGAGTTTTCGGCAGAGGTAGGATGTGAAACAGGAAGTTCCCGTCATAGGTGGCATCCTTAGGACACAATTAGACAAGATAAGCAGGAGAAGTGCAGTCAGCTTTCCTGAATGTTTTAAAGAAGCTAAATGCACCCACATAGCAGAACTGTGCCACTGTGGAAGAGGAGGTGTTAAACATCCCCCTTCCAGTTTCCTAGATGTAGTCTTTGCTGCATAGGTGTTGGGGGTTAATTATATTATCTGAAAGGAAGCGAGTGCAATCAACTCAAGGAGCCGCCAGGGGAGATTTTTTGTGGGGGGAGATAGATCCAAAATGCTTTCCTCCCAAGGGGCCTCTGGAGCCATCCTGTAAGGCCACCAAAACTTTAATGGGCCTCCTACTTTTGTTACTGATGGAGGGACTGTTAGCACTTCCAGTGTCACTGCAGGTAACATTTGCACAGACAAGTAGTTCAATTTCACACCTGCCCTCCATTCTCTTTCTTATTGGCTATGACCTGGTGTACCTGAGACATTCTGCAAACAACCACAAAGGAGATCAAAAGAATTGATGGTATCTGTGCTGATGAGGCACCGGGCGCAGGGCACTTCTAGCAGCCCAGGAGCCATTGCAAGGCAACGCTTTCCTGCCCTGCTCAGAAAAAATATAGTTACATCGTGAGCTCAAAGTAACATTGGAAGAACCACACTGTAGCTCCTTCCCAAACCACTGTCTCTTCTTCAGGAGCAAAGGTAGCATGGAGGTTTGCAGGGGAGGAATAAAACACATTAAAATGCCTCTAAAGTCAACAAATAATTACTCAATTTAAAAAGTATGAAAAACCTAAGTGGCCATCCTCAACCCCAAATTCAATCCGATCAAGTTTTGGTTCTGGAAAGAGATGGAAGGGAAGTCCAGGCCAGAGCCTGGGTGCCCACAGCTGACAAAGTCCTATCTCTGGTCTCCACACACTTTTCTTCTGAAGATGGTGGGGAGGGGACATGGAGCAGGGCCCCCAGTTATGACTGCAGAATATGGGGCAGGTTCTTTGGGGAGAAGTGGTCCTTCAATTAGTTTGATGGGAGAAGATAGGTTTCCACAAAGGAAGTTTGCCTGGTGCCTAAAGGTGTATAATGAAGGCGCCAGGTGAACTTCCCTGGGGAGAGCATTCCACAGATGGGGAGCCACTGCAGAGAAGGCCCGTTCTCATGTTGCCACCCTCTGGGCCTCTCGAAGAGGAGGCACATGAAGAAAGGCCTCAGGAGATGATGGGTACAGGTAGGTTCATATGGAAAGAGGCGGTCCTTGAAGTATTGTGGTCCTGAGCCATTTAAGGCTTTATAGGTCAAAACCAGCACTTTGAATTGGGCCCAGAAACTAACTGGTAGCCAGTGCAGTCAGACCAGGATCAGTGTAATATGCTCAAACCGTCTACCAGTGAGCAACCTGGCACTAGCTGAAGTTTCCGAACCGTCTTCAGAGGCAGCCCTAACCTTTTACCTGGCAGTAGCCTGACCTGTAAGAGATGGTTTATCTTACTGGTCAGTTCTGTCAGCATATTTCAACAGATTACTACATAAATTTGAGAGCCTTCTTTCTGCATCTGGTCTCTATTATTTACAAGCTTTTAATTCACTGAGTAGTTCTGCCATGGACTTATCCATTACAAAATACTTGGCAGGTCGTTGCATTGGAAAGGTGTCAGCCTGTGGCCAAAGTTGCAGGGGGAACAAACCCTAATAATAAGTTGGTACCTGTAGGAGCCAGGCCTGTTGCCTTTATAAAATAATCTTATTCTTTAATCACAAATTGTTTTATAGGCTTCTGCTAGTTTTTGTTTATTATTTTAACAATGGTAAATACAAGGTGGATGGGGAAACAGGGAATAAATATGTTAAATAAACAGTGCAGCAGGGGAACCCCAAATTTAGTATTGTGCTACCTGGCAAATCAGCTTAGCTATTCCAGTTATTATGGAAGATATCAACAAACCATGCGTTCATTTAGAATCTGAACAGATAGAGGGGCTTCCCTTTCATGCCCTGAGAATAAATTCAGAAATAACCCACATATAGCTAATCATTTTCTCCAGTGTTTCTGTGTTGACAGCGGTGGATTTGGCACTTTCTAATTTCAGTGGCGCCCTGTGTGACACTAAAATTTGGCACCCCCTGTTCTCATGCTCTGTTCTACAGCAAAACACCTCTCCCCACCCCCAAACTGATATGGAAATGTGGAGAACTGAGGACTGCAAAGATGAGAAACTCAAATGGCCAGATTCACCCATCCTTAGCTTCTGTTTCAGTCAAAGTGAGCACATGCCCACATATTGCCTAAGGCAGCGAGTAGGGAAACATTCTACCTTCAAGGAACCCTTTCCGTACTGACTTGTCTGCTAATGGATCTCTGCATGTTGAAGATGATTTGGGAGCATCTTCCAAGGTGGTCCCTCAGTTCTCATTGGAGGCTGGTCACTTGGGGCCCGACTCACTTCCAATTGCATGGTCTAGAAATGCGCCCGAGAGCACCTCCTGTGGCGCTCGCTGTGCATGGGCAAAGGAAGACCACCAGTGCTGAGCAAACTGGCAGAGAGGGTGTCCGCCTTGCCGCACTGTGCTTTAACACCCCCCCCACCCCAGAGCATGCCCAGTTGGCATGATTGGCCAGCTAAGCCCACTCCCAGAGGGCAGCACTGCCCAGAGCCACCGGCATGGCTAAGCGCCAGCAGGCAGGCAGCTAGTCTCTGGCCCCCAGCCAGATCACTGTGGGACCCTGGTCAGGCCACAAAAACGCCCACCTAACACATTTGAAGCAGAATGTAAGTGGAGGCAAACAGTCAATAGTCACATCAGGTAGCAGATTCCCAAACAGCAACATGGGCAACACTCCCCCCACCAAGGCTGCAATCCAGTTAGAAACTCCACCCTCTCCGTCTTTGACAATTCTTGCAGGCTAGCTGTCCTAAATATGCACACCAACTCTCGTTTCCGGATACTGGATTGCATACCTTTTTGTACTTCTGTACCTCTTTTCATGCTGATCTCTCACTGCGCAACAAGCCCAACCAAATGGGAAAGCCAAACAAGCTAGTTACCTCCATCACCTGAACTTGCACTGCCTCATCCCACTTAGACAGGAGTGGGTGCCGTCCTCTAAAGAACTGCTACTTTGCAACCTCTAATAACATTATTGCCACCTGCAATGGATCACTGGGGAGTCTTCAGTGACACAAACACAGAGATTATGCAGCAGGGTAGGGTGGATCGTGTCCAATATCTGCAGCACAGCTGCTGATAGTGGCTCTTTCAAGCCAGCTCTTATATTGTTGTTGTTGGCTGTGTCCCAAGAGCAAGCAATGCAAAATCCCAGTCGCTTCAAGTCCCCCCCCCCACCGCTGTCGGTTCACCATGATGTATAGCTTCAATGTGTTCTGTAACCTGCACATTGCTTTGTAGAGAAATATAATTAATTGTGAGCCACTGCTCCACATATGGGTGTGTGGGGGAAAGAAGCGTGTTTGATTTGTTTATTCAAAACATTAGCGTTTTTTAATTCCCTTTTTGCTTTCAGGCAGAAAGGGCAATGGGGGTTAAGCAAAGCACCCCTGGTTCCTGGAACTTCAAAAAAAGAAAAACATGGAGTTGGGAGAGAGAGAAGAAAAGAAACCTTGCTCTTCTGGAAAGATCTAAGATCAGTCACATTTTTTGAGCCAAGTATATCCAAGTCCAAGATCGCACTGACATGAAATCTTCCGTTTGGGAGGATCCTGGCTCTGTGCACATCTTGGAGCAGGACACAAAATGCCCTCTGTGGCCTTGATCCTGCTCTGTGCTCTAAGTGACTATTTCATTATTTAAAATAAGGTGCAGGTTTAATTTGACCCTGAGAGCAAGCAAGGGGGTTTGTATTTGAAGTTTCCTTTTGTTACCAAGGGCACTGAAAGGTTCTTGACGTCACCTGTATTACAGATATTAATATTACGCAGCTTGAAGCAAAAGGGGGATTAAAAAATGGACTCCCCTTGGAACATAAATTGTCTAGACACTCAAGCAGCAAATTGGGACGGGCTGCCCCGGAGCAAATAAAGGATCAGCCAGAGCAGGGGGGTGGTAGAAATAGAGGTTGCCAGAAGAGCAGTGGGACACTGGCCAGGGTAGTACTCTCCCACACAGAAAGCATCTCACCTGGGCCCCCAACAGACCTTGCGGTGCCTCTGCCTACAGGGTCACACTAAAGCCTAGTGATAACAATGATGTACAAAGCCTGTGCCTAGGCAGTATTACTGAATGGTTCTCCATTCCAAAATAATTCCATGAGCCTAGAAAACTAGGAGTTAGGGAGAAGGTTTCTAGCCTTCCTCCTAGCATCTAGCCTTCTATACACAGGTAGTTTGTGTGTGTGTGTGTGTGTGTGTGTGTGTGTGTGTGTTGTGTAGGAACGTTTATTCATATGAGCTTCTACCTGAAGTGACATGGGCTTACCACCCCAGGGGATACTAGGTATAAATTAGCACCTGAGATGGTTATGAAGCACTTCAGTGATGGTTTGACTGTGCCCTCATTCAATACACACTGACAAAAAAAGCCAAACATATCTGGAAAATACAGTGGTTCCATGAATCATTGTATGTGAAGACGTTTCTGTGGGATCCAAATGTTATGGAACATTTTCAGAAGATGTCAACATCCTTCGCTCAAATGGAGCCAAGCAGGTTCTGCTACAAATCCCTGACACAAATTCAAAAGGCATGACCCTAATCTGTTTCCCTCGCCAACTGTTTCTGCTGGAAGACGTCCAACTGAAAGAAACACGCACATGAGGACCACTCAAGGACAGGAAGCCATGTTAGAATTTTATTCCACTTTTGACATCATGGTCAGGGAGTGGACTGGAGGTTAACAAGCTTCAAGTGATCTACTAATTCCCATGTATGTATTGCTTACTTGGCTGCTCATAACTTCTGCCAATTAAATGAATGTCTTGGTACCAGTCCCAGTTCTCAAAGAACGTCTTGCTTGCTCAGAAGACTGTCAACAATTCCTGAGATTAGATTATCCCCTCTGATATAAATTCATCTTTATTCACAATGGGCTGGATCCAATGCTTGTTTCTGTTCCTCCAATTGGAGGAGTCCTCCTCCTCTGACTGAATGTCTCTTTCTAGCAACAGAAGGTCTGCTCCACTGGAGGAAAAGAATATTTGGATCCCAGCATTATCTAGCAGAGCAGGACAGGGCTCTCTGGTCTCATATGTTGTTGGACTCCAACTCCCATCTTCCCCAGACAGCTTAGCCGATGGCAAGGGATGATGAGAGTTGTAGTTCAACAAACCTGTGGCCCCACAATGGAAGAACACTGGACTAGGAGTAGCAAAGTCTCAGGAAGAGACCTCTTGTTTCCTTGAGCAAGCCCATTGGCACCAACAGGAGTCTTCCCTCCTCCACCTTAATACTAATTGCTGCACAGGGTAGGGATATTTCCCCAGATCACAGCTGGGAAGTGAAGATTTCAGCTACCCCTCCCCACATGGTGCAGGGCTGATCACAATCATGCTGCCGGGGTCTGGTATTCAAAGTAGTGCCCTACAGAAGTTGCTGGACTGCCACTCCCATTATCCCTGACCACGCAATAACATCTGTAAGGCACACATTCAGCACCCTGCCCTAAATGATGCCCAATCAAGGTGAGGCAGTGAGCTAGGTGGGATTTTTTTTAATGATACGCTGGTTGTGTGTTTCAACCTGGTCTGGAGAGACTCAGATTCCTATTCATTAATGAACCAAACGGCCCTTGTGAGCCACTGACTCCCATGCTTCTCTCCCCGCCCCCATATCACCTGTCATGTGAAATTAGGTAAATTTACTTTGTATTATGTGGATGAGTGATTTTTGTACTGGAATTGGAAGTGGGCACAAGCTACTCCTACAGAGTTGCTAGTAGACGATGTTGTGCATCAAATCTGAGAATATACTAATATTGCCTCACACAGCAACTCCATATTAAAGATAGGTTAAACATTTCCAAATTCACTATTATTTTATTTGTTTGTGAAGGCAAAACTCTCTAGCAAAATACAGACAAAACCAGTATCTATTTTGTCCCTGGGGTATTCAGACTGTTGCTGAAGTTAACAAAAAACGGCCACTTGAAAATACATAACTTTTTATCTCTCTCTCTCAGATGTGCATGTCTGTTTGTGGGTAGGAAACTTTGTAAATTTTTAATGTTTATTATGTTTTTATATATGTTGGAAGTTGCCCAGAGTGGCTGGGGCAACCCCAGTCAGATGGTATAAATATAATAATAATAATAATAATAATAATAATAATAATAATAATAATAATTGATTAGGACATCCCTATTTTAATTGGAGAATGTTGGAGGGCTTGTAGGAAGTGTATGATAACATTCACATGATATAACCTCCCTGTAAACAAATCAAAATGAATCCTCATTAAATAGGTGGCAATGTCTAGTCTCCCTGCAAATGAATCAGAATGAATGCTGAATAAATAGGTTGTCTGGAAGGGATCTTTGACGCTCTACAGGCTGTTCCTCCCTTTCCATGAACACCTGTACACTTTGCTAGATTCCTGGAAGACTCCACCATAGTACTTTATACCTTTATAAAGCACCCTCAGCAAATATTAGCTTCATTCGCACAGCATTATGTAATAATGGCTGTTTGGGATTTAAATGAGCTCCTCTTCTTCCTTACATTTCACTCGATAACAAGAGATGTTTGAGGGACTGACAAGTGTGTAGGTTTCTATCCGAAATCTCTGCACCATGTTTTGTAACAGAATCACAAGATATAGATGTCGAACACCTCTTTCTCTGCTCTGCATGTTGCTTCAACCTTTATTTGGAGGGAAAGTGTCAGGCAGCGAATCCTGCTAGCTCTTAATAAGCGCTCCCTTCCATTTGCCAAAGACTGGCACTCAATTTCTGCTGCTTGCACTTGTTCAAATAGTGGCTACATGGATTAAGTCTTGTTTTCTGAAAGCCAGTTCCCTTGCCTGCTGGTGCACTCACCCATTGCATATATATATATATATATATATATCCCCACAGGGACTTAGAACTGGGAAAAGAAGAAGAGGTCTTTATAACCTGATCCCCTCTCCCTGCAAGAAATAAAATGCTGCACTTTTCTGATTGCAATTTAGCTGCAGGCAATGGATTAGCAGCATGTGGGAGGCCTACTTAGAGCCAATGGTAATTTGATTGCTGTGTCCTGGCACTAAAGCACCTTGAAAGGCTCCATTTTATCTTTGCAATGTGAATACATGTAGCTTTCCAGGCCCATCGAACCTAATGATCACACAGAGAGGGGTTGCATTGGCACTGACCCAGTTTGCACAAACCAAACCATGGCTTAGCATGAACCAGCAGATATGAGGGTTCTTAGAGAGAAGGTTGCAGATGGCGTGCTCCTCCTCTGGTCTTACTGGACATAAAACTGGTGTTATGTCTGAACCCGGGCTTGTAGTTTATTTTGCTCCAGGCAAGCCGTAGGTGGTAAGCCAGAGAACAAATCTTGGTTAACAGCTTGTGGTTTGCCTGGAGAGAAATAAACCACAAGCCTGGGTTCATATATAATGCTGAGCCAAACCTTGGCTTTGCTTTCAGTAGTGCAGCAGGAGCAGAACTGAAGGAGGCACAAAGCAGTCATGATCTGATCTGTGGGAACCTGCTTGTTTGGCTTAATATCACGGGCCATTTCAGCTCAGGTCCTGAGGCTGTTTCTTGTGTCTTCTGAACTGGGTGGAAAAGGCATCTGTTATAGACCACGGCACTCCTTTCTGTATGATGTAGGAATTGGGCTTTTTGTGGAAGCACCTGTCTCTCCCATCAATACCGTATTGCCCCAAATATAAGCCACACCTGAATATAAGCCACACCTTTAAAATTAGAGTGGGGAGGAAGAAAAGGAAAAATACCCAAATATAAGCGGCTCCCTTCCTCGCTGCTCCTGGCTGCATACTGGGTGCGTAGGGAGCCACGCTGCGTTGCCAGCAGCCTTCCCCTTCCTTGCTCTCTCCCTTCCTGGCCTTGGGGGAGAGGATGGGGGACTAAGCACAGGCCACCACTTTGCCGTGCTCCTGGCGCTGTTTGCCCCACGCTCCTGGCTGCATACCATAAGGTTGCAAATATAAGCCACACTTTAACTTTTCACAGTCAGAATTTGGGGGGGGGAGTGCTGCTTATATTCAGGCCAATACGGTATCCCTTCCCCTGCATGCCAGGGATGTTGTGATACATCATCACACTCTCCATAGGCTCCCCACCTGCTGTCAATATGGGGTGGCAGTTCAACCACTCTCCTCACACCCAAGCCAATACAGTGGTACCTCGGGTTACATACGCTTCAGGTTACAGACTCTGCTAAGCCATAAATATTACCTCAGGTTAAGAACTTTGCTTCAGGATGAGAACAGAAATTGTGCGGCAGCGGCGTGGCAGCAGCGGTAGGCCCCATTAGCTAAAGTGGTGCTTCAGGTTAAGAACAGTTTCTGGTTAAGAACGGACCTCCGGAACGAATTAATTATGTAACCAGAGGTGCCACTGTATTCCGTTCACCCGCTCCTCAAAGAGTATTCCCTCCCATTTTATATATCAGACAGGCACCATCTCTGTTATTTTTTGACAACTGTTAGCACTTTTTCCTTCAAGCCTTTAAAGTGAAGCTTCTTATCCCAGTCTGCATCGGATGTGAAATGCTTTTTTCTTTTTTTCTTTTTTTAATAAAAAATGCTTTCATTGTTGATATTTTTATTGTTAATTGCTTTGGGCTGTTTTATGGGAATTGATTCATAAATGAAATGAAGCAAGCAAACAAGCAGAGATGCTGAAAATATTTGTCAATTAGATTTTTGAGAAAGCTCTTCCCAGAAGTAGCACACTTTCTCTTTGCGATTTAGACTATGGAGCACTGTGCCCCCGGGGAAGGGTTTTCTTTTCTTTTTAAAATCTATCGCTTCCAGGTGACCTGTTTATTGAGCATGCATCCTGATATGTTTGCAGGGAGGTTAGATGATGCTGGTTCTTTACTGAGCAGCAATTCTGAGGTTAAACTGCAGTGCACCCAGCGAGCACTATTCCCCCTTTCCAGTGCAGTCTCCTGTCGCTCTCCTCATAGCAAATGCCCACGTTTTTAAGGGAAGCAGGTCTGTTGTGCAAGAGGGTCAGATCAACTTTCATTGTGCAACCCGGATTTGCCACTGTGTGACTGAACCTCACCCCCAAATTATGACAGTCTAGGAAGTGCCCCCCTTATCAGTACACATCATAGAGGTTAATAGCTCCTACCATTTCTCTTAAACTGGGAACTTCTAGGGAGGAAGTCATTTGGCCTGACGCAAAGAGGTTTACAGGCTCTGAGAGACCTGGAAGAGGTGCCTCATCTACAGTGGTACCTCGTGTTACATACACTTCAGGTTACAGACTCTGCTAACTCAGAAATAGTGCTTCAGGTTAAGAACTTTGATTCAGGTTGAGAACAGAAATCGTGCTCCGGCGGCGCGGCGGCAGTGGGAGGCCCCATTAGCTAAAGTGGTGCTTCAGGTTAAGAACAGTTTCAGGTTAAGTACAGACCTCTGGAACGAATGAAGTACTTAACCCGAGGTACCACTGTATGTCGAAGTCTGCATTCCCTCAGAAGAAAACTCTTGGAATCTGCATTTATCGGTGGTGGGCAGACCCAAAGCCCAAACAGCCTACCTTTGTTCTTTCTGCCACACTCGCCTCTTATTTTTCTGACATCTCTCGCCCCACCTTTATCTGAAGGAGAGTTACCTGAAAGATCACCTTCACCCATATCAGCCAGCTCACACGGTCGAGGGAGTTTCTCCTCACATCCCTGCCTAGGCAGTTGGCAGGCCCGAGGTCTCTTCCACAGTGGCCCTGCATCCCTAGGGTGGTAGGGGTCTGTGAAGCCCAAATTACCAGTCTCCTTGAAACGTACACCAATTCAAATGTGGGAGGGGAAACAACCCTGGTATTCATGCTAATTGTATTTTTGTCTTTGTGTTTTGGAAGTTTACTTGCTATGCTGGGGGAGGGGTCTGCACCTGACTCACATGTTGGCATTTCTTCCTCTTTCCGTCCTGTCAAAATGCCTCAAAGGGGCCTGTGTATTATGAATTAACCATCTTGAGAGCAGACAGGAGACATCCTGCTTTGCAGAGAAATAGCACACACTGTTTTATAGGCATGATAACTTCTTCCTCCCGACTCACCATTTCGAGGGAACACCTGTGGAAACAATCCCCATTCGCTGTCTTGTCTCCATTGTGTCTGAAACGGAGATAACAGCTCAAAGGACGAAGACGGCATCCCTCTTACTTGTTTGTCGAGCAGTCTGATAAAACACTGGCAGCCCCCCCCCCAACTTAGTGAAATGCAGCCAGAAACTGAAGAAGTGTGCTGAGGTAGCGTTGCTGAAGAGATGAAAACAGTGGGAGACAGAATGCCTGGGCGAAGTCATTAGCAATCTCTAATTATACAGACAATTTCACAGCCTAATGCCAAGGTGACTCAGAGTTCGGTAAACATCACACATTTCATTCCCTCCCTGTTATGTTTGGTCCATCCTTCATGGAGAGCCGGGGCTGTGTTATTTGTACCACCAACTTGCCTGGATGCCATGAAATGGTTTGATGCAGAGGAATGCTGGGAGGAACCAGCTGGGGAACCATTAAGGGAACAAAGGCTCAGAGCCCAGACAGTGGTGGTGGGACTACGATGATTGGTCAGAGGGAGAAGATTGGGAAGAGGAGGTGTCAGAAGCTGAAGAGGTAATAGGGCTTAGTGAGCTGGGAGAGTTTGTGGCAGAGAGAAGTCCAGGATCAGAGGCTGAAGCTGAAGCTGAAGCAGGCGAGTGGGAGATGGGAGATCAAGAAGCAGAGGTGAGTCAGTGTTATGTACTGAGAACAATAGGATCCAAATTGCAGCAGTCTGATTAGTCCTAGAACAATAGGATTCAGAATGCAGCAGTCTGATTAGTCCTAGAACAATAGGATTCAGAATGCAGCAGTCTGATTGGTCCTAGAACAATGCAGCAGTATGATTGGTTGGCAGGAACCACCCAATCCTGCTCCAGATTGAAGTGAATCCACAACCTGATTGGCTTACAGTAGAATTCCGGAATTAGACAATCATGTACAGCCCATTGTGTAAATAATGTATATAAAGCAGATACTGTGAGGGGACATCCATTCATTCCTCCTCACCACTATGAGCTGAATAAAGAGCATGAAATCACTTTGCGACTCTGAGTATATTTCACTGGCGACGAAGGTGGGATCCCGCTGAGCTGACTGCCACACACAGCACCGCAGCACCGCCACCTGCCGCACCGCTGCCTCGCACCGTGTATCCAGGCTTCAGCTCCGGGACACAAGGAACTCAGCATGGCAACCGACAGCAGCTTCTCGCCGTTCAACCCAGCATCTGGAGACTGGGAAGCGTACGCCTCCCGTTTCACCTTCCTCCTAGAAGCCAAAGGGGTCACCGACGAAGAAGACGCCAAGAAGAGGGCGATATTCTTCAGCGTCTGCGGAGAGGAGACGTTTGAAATCGCCCGGGCTCTCCTTGCGCCTGAAGACGTCGCTACTGTTCCATACAAAACAATAATGGAACAGCTGAAGGGGCACTTTTCGCCGCAGCCCTCAGTGGTGGCTCGTCGAAATGCCTTCTACGCAAAGCGACAAGCCCCTGGGGAAACCATAACTGGGTTTGTGACCTCTCTCCGCCAAGCCGCCCGGTTCTGCAACTTCTCAGAGCTGGAGAACATGCTTCGTGACCGCCTCGTCGGTGGCCTGAAGGATGAGAAGCTGCAACGACGCCTCTACGCTAAGAAGGACCTAACGTTCCAGGTCGCTCTGGAGGAGGCCCTGGCAACGGAAGCTGCCGAGAGGTCGACGCAAGAGGCACGGCCGAGCCTGCCATCCCAACCGAGGGTCCACCACGAAGACCTCACCGACGACTCAGGATCCGACAGGGAGGAGGTGCACCGAGTACAGCAGCGCACTCAAGCAGCGCACAGACCACAGCTGCCTCGACGAGAAGGAGGAAACTGCGCAAGCTGCGGGGAGAGTCACGAGAGGAGGACCTGCCGTTTCCGCAACGCAGAGTGCAGGCAGTGCAGAAAATCGGGACACATCGCCCGGGTGTGTCGGGCTCGGCCCACCCGACACCAGGCATCAGATGACCAACCCAAGAGCCCCAGGTCCCGGGGCCCAACGCACCAAGGCAACTCGACGGAGCTCACGGACTGCCAGGTATACCAGTTGCCCCACCCCAATGTAGAGAAAATTTATGTAGAGGTACAGATAGAGGGGGCCCCATGCCGCATGGAGCTTGACACGGGTTCAACTCTATCCATAATCTCGGCAAAGACCTTAAGGAAACTGTGTCCTACTGGGGGTCCCAAACTCAGGCCGGCCCCATTCACCCTACTGGACTTCCAGAAACGTAAGGTCCCCACAATGGGGGTGGGGACCTTCAGGGTGCAATACCGAGGGCGGACGCGGCAACTGGACTTGCTTGTGGTCAAGGGCCCCTACATTAGCTTACTGGGATTGGCATGGTTTGGACCACTGGGGCTAGCTGTCACCGGGGTGAACCACACTAGCTTACAAGTGGACGTGGACGCCATATGCAAGGAATTTCCAGGACTTTTCGACGGGAAATTGGGACAGTATACGGGCCCCCCCCATTGCGCTACAGCTTGACCCCGCAGTACGACTGGTCAGGCTCAAGGCCCGCCGGGTCCCGTTCGCCTTGAAACCCCGTATAGACGAGGAATTGGACCGACTCGTGGAGCAAGGAGTGCTGGAGCCGGTGCCTAATGCCCCCTGGGAAACTCCAATCGTCACACCCGTCAAGCCTAATGGTTCGGTCCGCATCTGCGCAGACTACAAATGTACCATAAACAAGGCCCTCACGGCCCACGCATACCCAGTGCCAGTGGTCAGCCATGTCCTTGCCACCCTGGCTGGGTCGAAAATTTTTGGCAAGCTGGACTTGGCCCAAGCATATCAACAGCTGCCAGTAGATGAGGCCACAGCAGAGGCACAGACGATTGTGACGCACAGAGGAGCGTTCAGGGTAAAGCGGCTGCAATTCGGGGTCAGCGTGGCACCAGGCATATTCCAGAATCTAATGGACTCTCTCCTTAAAGGGATTCCTGGTGTCACCCCCTTCTTCGATGATGTGTTGATTGCCGGGCCCACACCAGAGGAGTTTGAGGACCGCCTCCGCACCGTTCTGCACCGTTTCCAGACAGCGGGTCTCAAGGTGAAGCGGGAAAAATGTCTACTAGGAGTGCCTCAGGTGGACTTTCTGGGATTTATGGTGGACGCAGAAGGGGTCCACCCGACTGGGGACAAGGTACGGGCTATCTGTGATGCCCCAGCGCCCAAGAGCAAGACTGAACTTCAGGCCTTCTTGGGACTATTGAACTTTTACCATTCCTTCCTTCCCCACAAGGCGGCGGTAGCGGAGCCCCTACACAGACTCCTGGACAAGCGGGCCCCTTGGGTGTGGGGCCAGCGCCAGGAGGCCGCATTCCAGGCAGTCAAGGACTTGCTTGTCTCAAACTCTGTCTTGGCACACTTCGACGAGAGGCTGCCGGTGGTGCTAGCATGCGACGCCTCACCCTATGGCATTGGCGCTGTCCTGGGGCACCAACTCCCGGATGGAAGAGAGGTACCGGTGGCGTACTTTTCCCAGACACTCAACGCAACCGAGCGGAACTACTCGCAAATTGACAAGGAGGGTCTGGCAATCGTGAAGGGAGTAAAAAAATTCCATGATTTCTTGTACGGGCGGCCCTTCACCGTGGTGACTGACCACAAGCCGTTGCTTGGCTTGTTTGCCCCCGAAAAGCAGACCCCCCAAGTGCTGTCTCCTCGCGTCCTCAGGTGGTCAATTTTCCTTGCCAGCTACCAGTATGCACTGATTCACCGACCGGGGAAGGCGATGGGCCATGCGGACGCCCTCAGCAGGCTACCACTACCGGAAACAGGCCCTGACCCAGCACCTGCACAAGAGGTTATGAGCCTGGAGCTGCTTCCCGACCGCCCCGTTCAGGCACAAGAAGTTGCACACCATTCCAAGAAAGATAGGGTCATCTCCCGGGTCCTGGACTGGGTGTGGAGGGGATGGCCCAGCAGCAGCCCCGGGCCAGAATTCGCCGGCTACACAACCCGCAAACATGAACTGTCGGCCCACAAGGGGTGCCTGTTATGGGGAAGCAGAGTCGTTGTTCCCCAGCCCCTCCGCAAAAGGGTCCTCACAGCCCTACACGAGACACATCCAGGGGTAGTAAGAATGAAGGCCCTTGCCAGGAGTTATGTGTGGTGGCCGGGGATTGATGGAGAAATAGAGGCCTGGGTCAAACACTGCCAGGCCTGCCAAGAATCCCGCCCAGATCCCCCAAGGGCCCCAGTCCAGTCCTGGGAGTCCGCCCGAGCACCATGGTCACGCCTGCATGTGGATTTCGCTGGCCCCTTTCAGGGGAAAACATTCTTCATAGTGGTGGACTCCTACACCAAATGGCTGGAAGTCGCACTGGTACCGTCCACTTCCACGTCCGCAGCCATTCGTGTACTACGCAGGCTGTTTGCAACCCACGGGCTCCCTGACACTCTCGTCTCAGACAACGGGACTGCATTTACGTCAGGAGAATTCCAAACCTTCACAGCACAGAACGCCATCCGCCACATCCGTTCGGCGCCGTTCCACCCTGCCACCAATGGCCAAGCAGAACGCATGGTGCGGACCACCAAGGACACCCTTCGCCGCATGACGCAAGGGGACTGGGAGTACCGCCTTGCCACATTCCTTCTAGCACAGCACAGCACCCCCAGCTCAACGACTGGCCGGAGCCCCGCTGAACTACTAATGGGTCGGCGCCTTGCAATCAGATTGGACCGCCTTCACCCCGATAGAGCTCAGGATGAGGTAGTGGTGGGGGAAGGCAGAAACCCCCGGACCTTCGAGGCCCAGGACCCAGTGTACGCAAAGAATTTTGGGGCAGGCCCAGCATGGGTACCCGCCACAGTCACCAGGGTCACTGGCCCAGTGTCGTACGAGGTGCTAACGGATGGGGGGCAATGCTGGCGCCGCCACTGCGACCAGATACGGCGACGATTCCCGGGAGAAACCCAGGAGGAGGACAGGTCAGAGGAGTCCCAAGGGAACAGCGGGGCAGTGAGGCCCATAGAGCAGGAGGGGCCAGCAGGAGAGGCAGAATCAGTAAATACAGAGAGGACCCGTGAGGCCGAAAGGACACCTGAACCAGAACCACGACTGAGCGAGCCGGTTGCACCAGACCAAACAACCCCATCACAGCCAGCATCCTTGGAACACGAGCCAGAACCTGGAGCCCGGTCCAGGGAACACCCCAGGCCGCAACGCACACGTAGGCTGCCGGCATACCTTGAGGACTATGAATGCGACCTCCCGGGCAGGACTGGAACTTAGAGGGGAGGGGTGTTATGTACTGAGAACAATAGGATCCAAATTGCAGCAGTCTGATTAGTCCTAGAACAATAGGATTCAGAATGCAGCAGTCTGATTGGTCCTAGAACAATGCAGCAGTATGATTGGTTGGCAGGAACCACCCAATCCTGCTCCAGATTGAAGTGAATCCACAACCTGATTGGCTTACAGTAGAATTCCGGAATTAGACAATCATGTACAGCCCATTGTGTAAATAATGTATATAAAGCAGATACTGTGAGGGGACTTTGATTCATTCCTCCTCACCACTATGAGCTGAATAAAGAGCATGAAATCACTTTGCGACTCTGAGTATATTTCAGTCAGGCTGGTGAAGAGTCATGGGAGGCTTCCCCTCCTGCTGTGACAAGCTCTCTTCCTGCATGCCTCCCAGAACCAGGAGGGGCATGAAATGGGTGTAGCAAAGGCACAGGCACAGCCTCTGATTGCTTGGAAGAAGCCCTGGAGAGGAGATATAGATGACCACAGAGAGATGGGGACCGTCTCAGCAACTGATTTCATGGAGTAAGACCTACAGGGAATGAGCTGCTGGGCTGATTTGGCCTGACATTCAGCCAAGTCTGTGAAGATCATGATTTTGCTACTAAAGAGCTAACTCCAACCTTGAACTGTGTGATTTACTGACTGGCTCGTTCTGCGACACTGCATGATGGCGGGTGCACAGAGGAAAGATGGGAAACTTGTAGCCCTCCAGATATGGTTGAACTACAGGTCCCATCAACCGTGGCCATTAGCCATGCTGGTGGGATGGAGCTGATAGGGCTTGGGAACCCAACAACTTCTGGAGGGGCACAGATTTGCTGTACCAGGTATACAAGGAGGGCTTATATCATGAGAAGACTCCAGGACGGTGAAAGACAGAAAAAGAGGGTCACATGCCAAGCACAACCTTACAGGATCCTTGTCAGGGAGATCAGGGCCAGATTTAAGGGTAGCTTCTTGGAGGCTGGGTTGCCTAAAATAGTGTAAAGGCAAAGGAACAGAAGCAAGCACACTTGTTTTTTTAAAAAATAATAATATGGAACATAATCAATAATTTGTCAATTTATGTTTTTAAATTAAATTAAATATTCATTTACTACAAAACTGTTTTGTGTATATGACACACTACTTGTTGCAATGCTTAGGCTGCAAAATATGCTAAAGCACCCTAAACAAAAATTGGTTGTTTGTTCTAAATATATAGGACTTGCCTACTTACTTCAATGGAGAAAATGCACGATTTTAAACAAAGCCATTTCCTTTTCAAAGAGTGTAGCTACTTTGTTTTGATCCATCCACCCATCCAATCTAGCAACAGAATGATTCGAGTAATGCATTTGAGGACATTTTGTCTACGTTGGGCAGCCCAGAGAGACTGATACTTTCATTAAACATCTTGTAATACACCCACTTCTGTCAAGATACCATAGTGCTGATTTTTAATCAGTTTAATCCATTAGTTAAAAGCAAGACAGCTGAACAAAACAAAACCCCATCTATCAATTGACAGCCCTAAACCATAAAGCTGTTTTCACCTGACACATATTCTTAGCTTACCCTCATGTTTTGCCAAGAAACAAGAGAGGACGGACATTTCAAACAGGCTTGAAAAGTATTAATTTAGGAAGGGGAGGGGAAGAGAATTATGCAAAATAGTCTGATCATCCCTAGTTCCTTACTTGGGAGTTTATTGGAAATGACAGGAAAGTTTTAAAGAGGGATTTTGAGGGCATTATATCAATAAAGCAAAACAAATAACAACGCAGTTAGAAGCAATTATTTATGTCTGAATGCATTATGTGGTTCCACTGCACCAATTAACCCAGACTGTCTCCCACTCAGTTATTACAAATTGCCTCCTTTATAATTGTATATGCAACCCTTGGAGGATAGAGGCTATGAAATCTTATTTACCCAGAGTTTATAGCACTTGCGTACCAGCATTTCAAAGCCAAGCTCCATAAAATGTCTTACAGATGAAATATCTGCATATCCCAGCATCAGGCTCTGCGGCTAATTATTATTTTTTAAAAAATGAATTTTCTATATGGTGCACTGGACGATACCTGCACAACTGTGATGTATAGACTTCCATTATGAACAGATGAGTAATGCGGTGGATGTGTCTGTGTGATGCGGCAAGAGACACATGGGAACAGCATTACGACTTTGATGAAATGTTCCCAGAAAGCCTGTGTGAAGCTAGATAAATATCCTGTCCCCGTGATAGGCTTTTCTATAGGAAACAGTTGGAAAGTACTAAATCACCTGTCGGATGAAAACAGGTACACTTCCTTTATGATACGTGAGCGGGGCTTCATAACAGCAAGTCAAACGAACAAGCTGTTTTCATGAGGTCCAGCGCCATATCCTATCCAATTAATGCTTGCAACATTCACTTTGAAATATCATTGTCTCCACAAGCTGAAAAACACGCACACCCCTTTTCACATAGGGTTGGCATTATATTTGTATTCTATTACCTGGCAACATCTCTCCCCCCCTCAGATGGCAACGCACATAATTTTAGCATTGGAAGAGACATGTGCTTGGCGGATCAGCTTGAAGGGAAGAGGTCACACCAATATGTACACCTTGTGTACCTGTTAACTCCAGTTTGATGGCATGCTAATTGCAACTTAAAATCCCAAAGTTCAGTGGTCTTGTTTAGCAGTGCTGGAATACTGATAGGAGAGAGAATTCACAACAGTGAGATTCTGTATTTTAAGCAGGATGATGGAAACATTGTAATAACAAACGTGACAGACAAATTAGCTTATTAAGCCACTTTACAGTGTGAGCTGACAAGAGCTGCTTTTAGACATAGCCCTTTCATGGCAAAATAGTGCAGGGGGGGAAACACAGAACAGAGATCTTAAAAGGGAGGGGGAATGAATAACAAATCTTTAGGCCTAATTTCTGCCTGAAACAGTTGTATTTTTGTCGTTGAAATGGGAAAAACAACACCTCTGTACATTTTTATAGGGTGGCGAGGAAAGTGTGGAACCGCTCAGTTCACACCTGTTATCTCACACCAGAACGACAAAATGGGGCTGAAGTGAAATGCCCAGTTTGCATGCAATATGCGTTTGTGGTGTGGTTCATGGACTTGGGAGGGTTTGATTGGAGGAAGCAAGTTCAGATCAGAACAAGCAGTTCCATTAGCCTGCTCTTTTTAACCGACTGACACTCTTGCCGGCCTCTGCTCAGCCACCCACACGGATTGTTTGAAGGCTAGAAACACTGATCTGCTTGAGTATGAACCATTCTGGCAGCGGAGAATACGCAGGGAATTACATAAAGCCCTCCTTGCAACAGAATCTCACCCCAAATATATACAGCACATTTTCTTAAGGGCTTAACATAAACAGGCAGTGGGGCTTATGCGGTAGAAGCAATCTCCTGATGTGTTGATATCAGATTCCCTTTTACAGCTCCTGGACATCTGGCCAGTGTGTTAGGTCTGCAGGACTAGCTTCCTGGTATAAGATGAGTGCCATCACAAAGAAGGCCCTTTTCTGTGCTGTTACTAAATAACACTCCACTGGCTATGAAACAATAAGCAGACAGAACCTAACCCGGCTTGTGTCAATGGAAGTAGCCTGCTAGGTATCCCTGGTCCCCAAGTGTTTTGGACTTTAAACACCTATAACAAAATGATGAACTTGACTCGCTTGTTAATAGGCAGTCAGTGCAAATCTTTCAACACAGCTGTAATACGTGCAAAGCTGGTTGTTCCACTGAGCATCCTAGCAGCTGCATTACAGAGACAAACACGCTACTATCCATCGACTCAGCCTATTTTGCAGAATTAGTGTGATGTGAGAATAAAAATGAGCTCCATGAATGCTGCTGCTCTGAGTTCCTTGGAAGAAAAGTGGGAAACAGATGTCATGGCACTTGATATTATGGGGCATTTGTGAAGTCACCATCCTGTAGCGATGAAACTGAAGCAAATATTCAGGCAGGACTTACTGTACTTGCTTTCCCCCCATTTAAGGACATAAGACAAATTACAGGATACAGAAACTTTTTATTAAACCTTTATTTCATTCTCAATTGTATTGTTACTCTTCAACGCACACCTGTTAAGGAAAAGATCACATAATCAGATTTTAGGGGTTTTTTTTGCTTCCATGTTTTTCTGTTGCTCACTTTTATATTCCCAATAATGCTTTGCCACTTGAAGTTAAAACCAGTTTTAAAATTGCTTTAAAGATGCTAATCTGTCTTCTTTTAAAAAGAAGTTTAAAAGAATAATCTGCGGTACCCAACAGTATAACTAGTTGTGTTTGAGTAGGTAACATACAACGCAGATGTGACAGCAAAAGTCTGACAAATTGTGAGTACTGTTCCCTCTTTAATATTGTTGTTAGGCTGCAACCTAGAGAAACAAGGCGGCATCTTTATCTTCTGGCTGGGCACTTTTGTATTTCTTCCTTTCAAGACAGAGAATAGCTAATTAACCAAATGGAAAAAAATATCAGAGAGGACAGGGACTTCTGCAACTGAGCATCACGTGTAATTTGGATGCAATGTAGTAGGAAGTGCTTACATAAAAGCCATGTGTAAGACACCGTCTTTCCTTTCCCTTCTTGCAACTTACCCTGCAGGAAGAAATGCAAGGAAACCACGTTTAGGAGTCATCTGGCTTTTCATTAGTGTATTAAAGAAACACCACCTGAAATCAAAATTAGTGCACAAAGCCACCCTATTTCCAGATGTGATCAAAGCTTCATCCCTTGTTTGTGGCAGCAGCAGCAGCAGCAGCAGCAGCAGCAGCAACAACAACAACCTGTTCCCTGTGCCATCTAGAAGAGAATTTAAGGTTTTCTCACAGAACCTAAGAGTTTACCAACAGCGGAAGTGGAAGATAGCTCTCATGGTTAGCAGCCATTGATAGATTTGTCCTCCGTCCATTTGTCTAACCCTTGTAAAGTCATTTAAGTTGGTGGCCATCAGTACATAGCAGATCCTCACTGCACAGTATATCAGGCATCTCCAGATGTTTTGGCCTACAACTCCCATGATCCCTAGCTAACAGGACCAGTGGTCAGGGATGATGGGAATTGTAGTCCAAAACATCTGGAGGGCTGAAGGTTAGGGATGCCTGCAGTATATCCATTATATTTTATCACAGTATGTTTACACTGTCCCTAAAAGCAGTAGCTGAACTGGTGTTAAAACTAAGATGCCTAGCTGGATACTTTTTAGATAAAAAAATTATAGTAAGATTTGGAAGCTATGAGATGAAAAGCTCTTAGCTGAGAACTTTTGGCCCAAAATGTACTAGTGTACCTTCAAATTCTTCCTAGGTTGGCAGGTACCCTTTCACTTGCCAGAATGCCTAGAACATCACTTTGTTGTGATGTTGTGAGGGTGTTCTGTGGCCGGGGAAATGATCATGAGCCCAGGAAGAGCACCAGGAAATTCCATGCCCTGCTCTCAAATTGTCAAGCATTTTATTTTTTTTTGCAGTCCACAAATGAAGTTGCAAAAACGGGAGTTTTTCATGCAGCATTAGAATTGGCACTTGAATCCCACTCAAATACAGTACTGTAAAAAAAAAAAGGAATCCCAAGAATACTGATCAGCAGAATTGGCACTACTACAGGTGTCACATACCTGTTCTGCATATGTAAGCACTCCATCGTTTAGTGTGGCAGCACCTTCACTTTGGAACTGCCTGCCTATTGATATGAAGGAGCTGCCTTCACTGTATTCTTTCCAGCACCTGCTAAAAACACTCTTGTATAGACGCTTTTAAATCTTAATTTATTTCAGTATTTCAACTTTTGTAAATTTTAAAGTAGTGTTGTCATCCCCCCATTTTATCTTTTTGTAAACTGTTTTGAGGTTTTTTTTTGTTACAAGTGGTGTATAGTTTATGAAATAAATACCCTAAAAAATAAGAATGTGTGCACATGGTTGGCAACCTGCAGCACAGCCTAATCCTGCTTACTCAGAAGTAAGCCCTGTTGTGTTCAAGGGGCCAAACTTCCAGATAAATGTGCACAAGACTACAGCCTGAAGTAGAAAACTTTATTTGGATCCCCCCCCTCTATTTTTAGAAGTATTTCCAGGTTCATAATGTATTTACTTTGCATTTCCCAAGTCAGCATTTCTAGAAAAAGAGGACAAAAAAAAAAGGACAAGTTATGGGGGTAGAAATTTTAAAATGAGGCATTAAGAGGTTTTGAAAAAGCATTTTCAGAACATATATAGAAGATAAAATGCAGTTACATGAAATACAAATTTAACTTTGGTTAAGAAGACTTTAATACATTCTCACATTATGTTCCAAACACATTCAATGCCAATTTACCTTTGTTTATTTCATGATTATGTCCAAGTATAAGAGCCTCAGCTTTTTACTTCAGTGAGTAGATTAGTTAAGCAGCCACTAACTTCTACCTCCTTGGGAGCACGTATCTTGCATGATGTTAAAAATAAATGCTCTTATGCAGGAACAGAACAACATATGTATGTATGTTAGTGGTATAGTGGCATGAAATGAAGTACATGATGCTCACTATGAAAATACTTTTGTGTAGAAAACAATGAACTGATAGTATTTTTTCCTTTTGATGTATGGAATGATTTTGACCATTTTAAAAAAAGGTAAAAAGGTAATCTTCCAATTTCAAAAAAAAATGCATACAGCAGGGACATTAGCTCATTTCCTTTCAAAAGAGCTCAATGGTATTTGGCAGCAGGCGGATCAAACAAGAAAACAAAAATTATAACTTAGCAAGTTGCTACCTAGACCTTCCTGCTGATCTAGAAACCAAGGAACAACTCTATAAGGAGCAGTTTCCTAGTTGCTTCCCCTTTAGTTGCTGACCTCAGAAAACTCACTAAACCACTCAAGTAATCCATTTGCCTACATACAACATATGCTTCTTCTAACAGACTTGTTTCCCCACCAAGCTCAAAGTGGTTACCTGCACCTAAGCGAAGTCTGAAGCAATACATAGGCAACAGATTTTCAGGGATGCATTGGAGATCGGTCACAGGTGGTTGTGGCAAACATACATTCATTTCTACATCCTGCCATGGTCTCCAGTCTAATTATTATCTTGGGTTTTTGCGGTGCTTCAAAGTTGTCCCCAGGACAAAGGAAAGCAAGCTTCCAGAAGCAGGTCAGATACTGCTGCTGCTGTAGATAGATTGCATGCTTTTGTTTTTCTGTTGAGAGCACCTGTTGGCTAATGCTGGTAAGGATTCCCAACCCCCAACACAGCAGCAATTTCGAAAATTTAGAATGCAAAAGAATAGGAGCATAGCAACAAAGGGGGAGGAACGCAAAAAATTCTCTCAGCCGTGAAGCTTAGTAAAGTTACTTTTTTCTTCACAGTAAAAGTTCTTGCTTCCCTGTTTCTCCCATTACATTTGCACCTAACTATCAGTTCTACAACTGAGGGGGAAGTCATTCCAGTTGCTCTTGTGAAAGAAACAGGGCACACGCAGCCTTAGTGATGTCCCACGGGAATGTGCCAAACAACCCTCTCCTTGCTTTTATTTCTGCAATAATGACAGTAAATCAGGCTTGTTGACGCTTTTTATTGTGAGATGGGGAGTCTGGTAGAAAACTAGAAAATGACCATGATGTAACAAGGAACTTAAAAAAAAAAAAAAGTTTCAGATTTGTAACTCACATACATGAATACAGGAACAAATTGGCACAGAAATGTTAAACATTGTTCCCAACACTGTTTAGAAGATTATTCTATCTTGGCTTAGCTAAGGAAATGAGTGTTTTATGGTTAGGCTAAACTCTTAATAAAACGGCAGAGCATCATGCTATTAGTCATACAGTGAATTTCAAAATTTAAGAGCTTTATATTAAAAACTGGGAAAAGGTAAAATGAATTGATTGCGATTGTAAAATTGATACATTCCCGTTTTAATTCTTCTCTTCTACAGTCCAAGGCAAGTATAAATGTTAACATAACACTGTTAAATCAAATCTCAATGCAAGAGAACCAATTGCATCTCTACTTTAAATCTTATCAACTTTCCAAATTTTCATACTAAAATATATTATTGTATTAATACAAACTACAGTATTATACACTACACTGTGTAATAAATAAAGAAATATAAAAATAAGACACATAAATATAAAAGTTTTCTAAAACTAAAAAGGTACATATGTCAGTAAGAAGGGTATTAATACTGCCAGGTTTGAAAACATACAGTACAAAATGTTGCACAGATCTAAAAACTAAAAGAAATAAAAATAATACTGATAGGTTAAAATCAGCTAACATTGTCAATAAATGGGGTCCAGAATAACTAACATTTGGAAACATTTATGAGCCCAATAACATATGATGTATGTGTCTGAAATTAAGTGAACCAATAAAACAAATTAAAAATTTCCCTTCGTAATTACTATAGAGAAATTCTCCAAGTAAGTAGTTAAAGAAAAAATAATACTGAAGAATTGCATTATGAAATGTACCAGTGCTTTTACTTTTCTGATGGCTAAGTGTTCTTCCCCCATGATTTTGTTTTATAGAAGTTCAATATAAATCAACAAATGCTAGTTATTGTAGGCCACACATTGGAGAAAGGCCGGTCAGAGCCTTTAAAATACTGAGAAATGGCACTTACAGCACACAAGGTCTTGCATAAGGCCAAAGGAGATACAAAGCTTCATGTCATATCCTTCATATTTTAAACTACATACTCCAGACACAATTACAAACACTGATTTTGACAACTTGGCTGTCCTCACCAGTATTAACACTGTTAGTCCCTGCAATCAGAACCCCACCACAATCTTTTCAAACTACATTTTCAACCACATGAGTAAGAAACTTCAATTCTTCTATCAGCTGCTTCCTTAAGGCTAACAATACACTTTAAATGAGAACATGTTCTACTAACAACATCTAAATGTTTTAAACTGCTACCTTCTAAGCTGAATTTACAAAGGTAGTCAAGCACTGTTTGGAACTGCATCATACCTTTCTGCTTAAGGGAATCTTGTAGTGCAGAAGTTCTCACATTTTAAAAATATAATAAAATACTGAAGCGGAATTAGCAGAATGGTTTCACTGATAAAATCAAAACAACGACAACAACATAAATCTCTCCCAATTGTACAGTTGAAAAATTGAACCAACAAAAAGAAAAAAAGGGAAAAATGATTTTTGTTTTAATACTGATAAAAACAAACTGATGTCCAACACATATCAAATAAAACATGTTTCCTACAACATGTTAAATATCTGCTTCCAAAGTCACCATGTTCTTCTAATCTGTTTCAGGTCACAAACTTGTTCCTAACTTTGAAAAGTGTGAAAAATTACTAGGTTTGAGGTTCAGGCACACCTGGATATATATATTTTTTATATTTTCTGTTTCTTTTTTCTTTTTTGTTACACAGTAGTGAACAGGAATCACAGTGCACAAGCTACTGTGCTTCCATGAAAAGCATGTAGAGTACAGAACAACCTTCATTGCCAGCCGAGATTTCTCTGCCTTGTACAAAACCACACCATCAGTTAAGCTTTATTTGCTGCTGATTCTGACATTGGCTCCTCTTTCTGTATATCTTCTTGTTTATCACTGCTTTCTTCATTTACAGCTTCCTTATCCTTCATGCTACCTTCGCTTATTTCTTCCTCCTCTTCTTCCTCTTCGTCTTCCTCCTCGTCTTCTTCTTCCTCCTCCTCCTCTTCTTCCTCTTGTAATTTCCCACATTCTTTTCCTTTTGGCGGTTCCTCCTCCATCTCTTTGTCTTCCTCTTCCTCCTCCTCTTTTTCGCTGTCTTCCTCTTCCTCCCTCGTCAAGCTCTCTCTCTCATCGGAGTCGAGCTGTGAGGGGGAAGCCCCAGGCCCTGCGTGCTCATTACTTAGCCGCTCCTGCGCCGCCTCTTCCTGTTCTGTGCTGTCGCGTTCCTCAGCTTCCCTTTTGCAGTAGGAGTAGCGGTGATTCATGTGCTGGGAGTAGGACCCCGAGTGCGAAAAACGTTTGCCACATTTGTCACATTGGTAGGGCTTTTCTCCAGAGTGCAGTCGCATGTGTTCAATCAGATGATGCTTGTGTTTAAATGCCTTTTTGCAGATCCCACACTCATGAGGCCGCTTACCTGAAAAAGGAAAAACAATATAACTTCCAGGCGTGTGTGCTGGGACTCAATCACTGCACACACATACAGAGGTCCCGTGATTTGTTTGGTCTTTTTGAACAATTTTGTTCACTGTTTTACTCAAAGACAAAACTAAACATGGCTAACACTTTGACCACTGATAAACCTCTTAAAGAGTGGAGGATGGGAGAGGCTTTGGCATCTAGTGTTACCTATATCTAACAGATCACTTTCTTTCTTGTTTTATCACTATAGTGGTACCTCTGGTTATGTACTTAATTCGTTCTGGAGGTCTGTTCTGCTGCATGATTTCTGTTCTCATCCTGAAGCAAAGTTCTTAACCCAAGGTACTATTTCTGGGTTAGCGGAGTCTGTAACCTGAAGCGTATGTAACCCGAGGTACCACTGTAGTCATATTCACTTTTTAAAAATTCGCCTGTATCTAAATGAATTAGATACAACTTGTTATGTTCTTGTCTTGATCCATCAAGGCAGCTATATTGTCAGCCTTCTGTATCAGCAGTCAATGCAAATGGACACCTGGATGGGCAACCTTATCTGCACAATCTTGCTCCTCTGAACCCAATTTGGAAACGCTGGAGATGCCTTTTTCCGTGAATGGTGAGGCATATTCTCACCTGTGCCTGACTAATTGCCAATGACTAGAGTTGGCCCTGGATGGACGTAATAAACTCAACCCATGTACCTTCTTGTTCACATACCTGTGTGTTCATATTTATGTCTCAAGAGTGAGCTACTCTTCTGGAATATTTTGTCACACAAATCACAAGCATACATTCCGTTTTCTGTCTTTCTCATCTTCTTCTTCGGTGGTGTGGAATCCGAATCATTCTGATCCTCTACATTTGATACACCTTCTGAGCTAGTGTCTTGTCTTTCATCCTGAGAAATCAAGGAACAACATTCTTACACCTGCTGAAACGCAGTGAACACAACAGGCAGTATGAAGTTATTTTTTTACGTTTTGGTAAGCTCGTTTACCGTGGCGTAGCGTGGGGGGTGCAGGGGGGGCCGGCTGCACCGGGCGCAACATCTGGGGGTTAGGGGGCGCAAATCCATGGGTTAGGGGGCGCAAATTACTTGCCTTGCCCCGGGTGCTGACAACCCACGCTACGCCACTGCTCGTTTAAATCTCAACCACATTTATGTAGCAACATCTCTCTCTTTTTATGAACCTACCATTCTAACATTGCTAATAATTGGGGGCCATGAAGATTTAGGTTAAATAATTGCCTAATGTTCAGGCTTTCAAGTAGAACAGAGAAAGCTATTCTATAGTTAAGAAGGGAGATATCAAAGGCAAGAATGTTATAGACTAAAAAATTGTAAGAAGGCACTTCGGCAATGTGTTCATTTGGCTTTCTCAAATGTTTTTAGCAGTAGTGTATAGGTGCTCCAGATTTCACTACTTTGATACCAGTTATGAAGAGGTAAAATGATTTTCCAATGTACTGTATGCGTTTAAGTGTTGTTTCACTCTCAATTATCTGCATATATTTCTAATGCATTGCCAATGAACCTGTGCTAAAAGTTCATCCTCGACTATTAAGGCAAACCCCCCAAAAGTCATTTCAATTCCAGCATTAATGGTATCAACAAGCTAAAAAAAGGAGACTTTCTTGCAATGCATCTTAATAATAATGCCCCTTCATGGATCACTGCCTTGCCGTGGTGAAGGGGCTTGAATAACTCAGAGAAGCTATGAGCTATGCCGTGCAGGGCCACCCAAGATGAACAGGCCATAGTGGAGAGTTTTGACCAAACGTGATCCACTTGGAGGAGGAACTGGCAAGCCACTCCAGTATCCCTGCCAAGAAAACTCCATGGACAAAGGCAACAGGCATATAAAAGTTATGATGCTGGAAGATGAGCCCCTCAGGTCGGAAGGCGTCCGACATGCTACTGGGGAAGAGCAGAGGACAAGTACAAGTAGATCCAGAGCTGATGAAGCAGCTGGGCCAAAGCCGAAAGGACGCTCAGTTGCGGATATGCCTGGAAGCGAAAGGAAAGTCAAATGCTGTAAAGAAAAATATTGCATAGGAACCTGGAATGTAAGAACCATGAACCTGGGTAAGTTAGATGTGGTCAAAAATGAGATGGCAAGAATAAATATTGACATCCTGGGCATCAGTGAACTAAAATGGACAGGAATGGGCGAATTCAGTTCAGATGACTATCATATCTACTACTGTGGGCAAGAAACCCGTAAAAGAAATGGAGTGGCCCTCATAGTCAACAAAAGAGTGGCAAAAGCTGTACTGGGATGCAATCTCAAAAATGATAGAATGATCTCGATACGAATCCAAGGCAGACCTTTTAACATCACAGTAATCCAAGTTTATGCACCAACTACTGGTGCTGAAGAAACTGAAATTGACCAATTTTATGAAGACTTACAAGACCTTATAGAAGTGACACCAAAGAAGGATGTTCTTCTCATTATAGGGGACTGGAATGCTAAAGTAGGGAATCAGGAGATAAAAGGAACAACTGGCAAGTTTGGCCTTGGAGATCAAAACGAAGCAGGGCAAAGGCTAATAGAGTTCTGTCAAGAGAACAAGCTGGTCATCACAAACACTCTTTTCCAACAACACAGGAGATGACTCTACACATGGACATCACCAGATGGGCAGCATTGAAATCAGATTGATTATATTCTCTGCAGCCAAAGATGGAGAAGCTCTATACAGTCAGCAAAAACAAGACCTGGAGCTGACTGTAGCTCAGATCATCAGCTTCTTATAGCAAAATTCAAGCTTAAACTGAAGAAAGTAGGAAAAACCACTGGGCCGGTATGATACAATCTAAACCAAATCCCTTATGAATACACAGTGGAAGTGAGGAACAGGTTTAAGGATTTAGATTTGGTGGACAGAGTGCCTGAGGAACTATGGATGGAGGCTTGCAACATTATACAGGAGGCAGCAACGAAAACCATCCCAATGAAAAGGAAATGAAAGAAAGCAAAGTGGCTGTCCAACGAGGCCTTACAAATAGCGGAGGAGAGAAGGCAAGCAAAATGCGAGGGAGATAGTGAAAGATACAGGAAATTGAATGCAGATTTCCCAAAAAATAGCAAGGAGAGACAAGAAGGCCTTCTTAAACGAGCAATGCAAAGAAATAGAGGAAAACAACAGAATGGGAAGAACCAGAGATCTGTTCAAGAAAATTGGAGATATGAAAGGGACATTTCGTACAAAGATTACCATAATAAAGGACAGAAGTGGTAAGGACCTAACAGAAGCAGAAGACATCAAGAAGAGGTGGCAAGAATACACAGAGGAATTATACCAGAAAGATATGGATGGCCTGTACACCCCAGGTAGTGTGATTGCTGACCTTGAGCTAGACATTATGGAGAGTGAAGTCAAACGGGCCTTAGAAAGCACCGCAAATAACAAGGCCAGTGGAAGTGATGGTATTCCAGCTGAACTATTTAAAATTTTAAAAGATGATGCTGTTAAGGTGCTACACTCAATATGCCAGCAAGTTTGGAAAACTCAGCAGTAGCCAGAGGATTGGAGAAGATCAGTCTACATCCCAATCCCAAAGAAGGGCAGTGCCAAAGAATGTTCCCACTACCGCACAATTGCACTCATTTCACATGCTAGCAAGGTTATGTTAAAAATTCTACAAGGAAGGCTCAAGCAGTATGTGGACCGGGACTCCCAGAAGTGCAAGCTGGATTTCGAAGGGGCAGAGGAACCAGAGACCAAATTGCAAACATGCGCTGGATTATGGAGAAAGCTAGAGAGTTCCAGAAAGACATCTACTTCTGCTTCATTGACTATGCAAAAGCCTTTGACTGTGTCGACCACAGCAAACTATGGCAAGTTCTTAAAGAAATGGGAGTGCCTGATCACCTCATCTGTCTCCTGAGAAATCTCTATGTGGGACAAGAAGCTACAGTTAGAACTGGATATGGAAGGCGATGGCAAACCTAGATAGTGTCTTAAAAAGTAGAGACATCACCTTGCCAACAAAGGTCCGTATAGTAAAAGCTATGGTTTTCCCAGTAGTGATGTATGGAAGTGAAAGCTGGACCATAAAGAAGGCTGATCGCGAAGAATTGATGCTTTTGAATTATGGTGCTGGAGGAGATTCTTGAGAGCCCCACGGACTGCAAGAAGATCAAACCTCTCCATTCTGAAGGAAATCAGCCCTGAGTGCTCACTGGAAGGACAGATCCTGAAGCTGAGACTCCAATACTTTGGCCACCTCATGAGAAGAGAAGACTCCCTGGAAAAGACCCTGATGTTGGGAAAGATTGAGGGCACAAGGAGAAGGGGACAACAGAGGACGAGATGGTTGGACAGTGTTCTCGAAGCTACCAGCATGAGTTTGACTAAACTGCGGGAGGCAGTGGAAGACAGAAGTGCTTGGCGTGCTCTGGTCCATGGGGTCACGAAGAGTTGGACACGACTAAACAACTAAACAACAACAATAATGTGATCACTACATAATCAGTCACTTAGAAACTGATTTCCCTCAGTAATTTAATAATTAGACCAGTGACACATATTAGCTGCATCCTACAACATATGGAAGAAGAGAAGAAGAGTTTGGATTTGATATCCCGCTTTATCACTACCCAAAGGAGTCTCAAAGCGGCTAACATTCTCCTTTCCTTTCCTCCCCCACAACAAACACTCTGTGAGGTGAGTGGGGCTGAGAGACTTCAGAGAAGTGTGACTAGCCCAAGGTCACCCAGCAGCTACATGTGGAGGAGCGGAGATGCGAACCCGGTTCCCCAGATTACGAGTCTACCGCTCTTAACCACTACACCACACTGGAGAACAAGGTACAAACAGCTGCTTGTGCATAAAAAAAGAATATGGGGACTGGGTGTCTGGCCTGCCAGCATTTGCATCTAGTTCCCTGGATGTTAGGAGCATTACTGCACAGCAGACACTCATGTAGCAGTAGAAGCCCCCCCCCCCACCTGTTGCCTCATAACTAGACATCTACGCCAAGGTTGGCTTTTCCTGCCTGGACTGTGTGAAGAGTCCATGTTAGCAGCAGTCAGACAGTTTCCTGTAATCAAACTACAGCTGGGATGAGTCCTTGCTAGGGAGAGTAACACTTGTTGAGGTGTCTGTAGCACACCTGACTAATCACCAGGCTAGAGTTTATATAACCCAGGCATAGGCAAACTCGGCCCTCCAGATGTTTTGGGACTATAACTCCCATCATTCCTAGCTAACAGGACCAGTGATCAGGGATGATGGGAGTTGTAGTCCCAAAACATCTGGAGGGCCGAGTTTGGGGGTGTCTGATATAACCCATTCACACTCACTGCCTTTGACTTCATCTGCCCTTATTGCCATTTAATCTGACTGGCTATGGCAACAACATCATGGAATAACATCTTAAACACCTGCAAACAGAATCATATGGCTTATTCGGTTGATTAAAAGGCTGAAAGGTATTGGGCTAAATGTGGATGATGGAGACGGAATATGGCACTATAATCAAGCAGTAACCAGAGAAATGCAACAATATAAAAAAGCCACGAAATAATGCAATTATTGGGCAGCTCAGTATTTTGCAGTAACATGCACATTTCTTTAGGAATGATCAAAATTAGAGAATATTCAGTACAGGGCTAATAATTTGGTTGAATAATTAGAAAATGCAGGCACTGATTGTTAAAATACCCCCCCCAAAAAAAATATTTTGGAACGTGCCTCAGAATATAATGGACACAGGTCAAAGGTGTGTAACATTACCATTGTAGAGGCTATGATAAGTCACGTTGTGTAGCCATGGCCACATGGAAAAGGAAATTGCAATACCAGACTCAAATTCTTGTTGTCATCTGCATCTAGTCCACAGTAAAGCTAAATGGTGTCTGGCGTATGGAATGAAAGGCCTTGCTTACATTAAGTGTGAGGTATTTGCACAGAAAATTCATTCTAACTCGTATTAGCTAAATGCAGCTAGTCAGAATAATCGAATATTAGCAAAATGAATACTTCATTCCCCCAACCTTATTTTGTGACTTTATATGTTTGCCTCATTAATTAAAATACATAATCATATATTGGTTCAGGTACCTGACTTCCATTGGCCTGCATCTGTTTTGGTGTTTCTTGAACTGTAGGGTTAACGGTGGTTGAATACGTATAAGCTACCTGTGGGATAAGAATGGTTTGCTTATTGGCAGCAAGAGCTCGTAAGCATGGAACACTGTTCTGGTCAGCAATGGCAACAATTGTAGGTAACTGGGCAGTGACTGTAGGTATAGCAATATTAATGGGATTGGCACTTGGTGGGATTACATTTACAACTGGTTCAGAGTCTGTAATACTGCTGTCCTTTTGCGGTTCTTTTTTTGCACAAGTCAAGTTCAATGGTTCTTCTTGGACAGAATAAGCACTGTTCTGGTAAACACTAGTTATAGTAGATCGCTCTAATGTTTCTCCATGTTGCTTTGGTAGTGAAAGGTCAAGAGGTTCTATTTGTGGATCTTCCTGGACACCTTCATTAAGGTACACGTAACCCTGCGAATTTCTAGATGAAGAGAGGTTAAGGGGTGATGGGGATGCTGTGTTACTCCGCGAACCATTCTGAGCTGATCCTGTTGATACAGTCTGCGGTTTATCTACCTTGAGGGAGCTTTCAGAATTAGACGTGCCGTCCTGGTGTTCATTTGCCGTTTCCAGTCCTGCGCGGTCATCATTATCCACAGAATTTTTTAGTTTGTCAGGTTCAGGGGAAGATGGTCCTGATGATGGTACAGAAATTTGGCCAGCTTGCATTTTTTCAAACCACTTTTTTACTACATCCAATGGCAAATTTACTGAGTCGGCAATTTTTGAGAGCTCTTCTGAGCTTGGTTGTGCATTTAATGCATAATAGGCTTTTAGAATGGATAAAAGATTTTTTAGAGGGGGTTGGCCAGGAGATAGATTAGCCTCCCCTGTTTCTGGTGAAACAGAGGGTTCGGACTTCTCAGCTTCTGCACCGCTGAGCTGAGATGGCTGAGTGGGATTTCTGATATCATAGTGCTTTGATTCTTGAAGTGCATTGGATTCTCCTGGGCAGTCATCACGAAGAAGGCAAGTGCTATCATTGGTCTCTCCATCAAAGCTTTTTTCCTTCTCAGATTTCACCCTAAGATCTTCTGGCAACTTTTCGATTTTGCAGCTGTTTGTTGGGGTGGGATTTTCTTTTTTCAGATTCTGTGGCACAACCTGAAGTTGACTAGGTTGCTCCAAACTGTAGTTGATGATAATTTTGGTTGTCCCATCTTGATCAACCAAAGGAAGACTGATAGCTGAAATGAGGGAATGTCCAGCTTGCTGTATGGATGCAGTGTTGATTGTTTCTTGTTCTTTGGATGTAAGAAGATTGGCGTGACTGTTCTCCAACACTTGTTTTATTACATTGCCATCAACGGCAACTTTAAGTACATTTTGAATGTCACTTAAGTTGATACTTATTGGAGACACCAGACCAACGGTTGGCAAAACAACAGCTTGCACCACACCCTGAGGAGAACTGGTTGCCTGTAATGGGCCACCACCACTAAAAACCCCGTTTTGCAAAGGGGCTGAACAGTTGATTCCTGAAGCAACCACTATGGGCTTGAATTCATAATCCACAGGTTCAGTTTTAATTTGGTTAATGGGGAGCTGTTCTTGTAACGGCTTATTCTCTATCTTTTGTCGTACTTGTGGTCTTGCTGGGCTACCCGGCGATGCAGAAAGGGAAGGGGAAGAGCACTGAGATGTCTTGAGCCCTGATCGTGCCCGGCCATTCACAGGCACCAAACCAATACATTTCTTACTGCTTATGTGAGAGCTGTAGGAACCAGAATGGGAAAAACGTTTCTTGCAGTTTGGGCACTCATATGGCTTCTCTCCTATAGAGGTATAAAAAAAGAAAGAAAAAAGCCATTATAATCTAGGAATCTGAACTAATAAATTATAGCTTGGATTGAAAGAATCTGGAAGGATAATAGCTGCAAGCACAAGAGCTCACACACTGCTACAAAAAAGTAGGCTCTACAGCAATCATGCTTCCATAACATGTGGAACACTTTGTATGTAGCTTCACTTTATTTGCACAACACTCTAACTTGCATCAGCAGAAAGTGCTTTTCACATGTGGAAGAACACCTTGGATCCGGCACAATATCTGCTCAGCAGCTCCTCAAAATCTACAGGTGCAAAACTAATGATAAGCCAATTCATATGCACACATATACTACCCTTTCAAGTAACTTTGCACCAAAGCCTTCAAAAAACAATGCAAAAGGCACAATCCAATGAATGTTAGCTATCGCTAAATCCTCTCAATGGTACTTAAACATTTAACTATGCATTTTCTCTCCAAAGGTAGGGATTTAGTCACCACTATTTTTTTCTGGACTGTACTACATTTTCTATGGGGGGGGGAATATCAAGATTTCACACATTTATAAAATCTGCATATCATCTAAATGTCCAACAGCTCATCTGTTCAGCTGAATCAATAAATGGCATTGTACACCCTGCCCCTGCGCCAGAAAAGGTCAAAAGAAGTTTTTTTAAAAGGCAAAATCCAAGAAATGGATGGCACATGACAGCTATAGCTGCATGAACCAAACATTTAACCAGCCAAAAGAAAATAGCTGCGCTTGCTGTTCCATAAATGTTTGCTCCAGAGGTAATACAGTACTTTATCTCAGGTAGGATCTGTAACAGTTTTTGTGGTTTTGCTTGCAGAAGCTGATGCACAGATTGAACATCATATTTGGTTGTTATTTGTATTTTCTCGTGCAAGGTATAAAGCAGAGTGGCTGGGGAAACCCAGCAAGGTGGGCGGGGTATAAATAATAAAATAATAATAATAATAATAATAATAATAATAATAATAATAATAATAATAATTATTACCCATGAATATTAAATACCTTTGGATACAGCCCAACAGCAATAAGTATAAACTTTAAAATCACCACTTCTCAGTACCAACACTGGATGTCCAATGGCTGAAACAACTTAGTGCCACCTTACAATTTAGCCAGAACAAGGGTCATACAGTCGAAGAACAGCTTTGATAATGTACAGTAAACTTTCTTTATTGAGCCTCCTTAACATATTTTATGTGCTTTCACTATATCTTACCTAATTGCTGACAAATTATGTTCAACACACCAAAACACATAATTTATGCTGCAGGCTATAATTTGGTATAGTTTTGACATAGCAGGTGGTATGCAACACTTTATACTGACAAGCAGGACTTAAGATATTTACCACTGTGGATTCGTAGGTGTTCCTTTAAGTGATGTTTATATTTGAAAGCTTTTCCACATTCAGTGCACTTGAATTTTCGGTTACCACTAGATTGAGTTACATGTCTCTGTAAGACAGAATGTGGATATCAATCAGAAGATAAAGAGAAAACAGGTATAACGAAACACACAAGTGAGGAATCTCTCATTTGCAATAGAAAAAAAGAGATAAAATTTTAATAGAGTTAAAAAAAATCATCAGGTGATTGAAGATATTGCTTGTGAAATACAAACTAGCAAGAAAACGGGTGAGCAAAGTTAGAAAAATAAGCCACAAAATAATTTTGCCCTCTATCAAAATTTCAGGTAGAGACTGTATTGGCATTTTACATGTCTAGGAAATTCAACAAGGCATTCCCTTATTCTATTTGTAAAAGACATCCAAAGAATCTGGGTTATGAGACAAAGAAACATTAAAGCCTGTTTAAATTTTAATTATTTGACTTGATTTTTCCATTTACATGCTTCCGGCTCTTACTGTTGGCCTCGAATTCCTTTATGTAACGACATCACAGGGCTGCTCTAGGGAAGATGGTCCAGTAACAAATGCACTCAGTCACAAATCATTCTCCAAATAAATACACAGAAATCATATTTCAAAAGTTAGTAGAGCTCACATATAACTAATAACCAGCATTAATAAGTTATGTTGAAGCCATGTAACTATCTTGTAAATAAAGAACAAGTCAACACATCCTAAAATATTTGCAGTATGATTTAGCCCTTCAGGCCTACTTATTTTTTAGGACTCAACAGATAAGACATGGAATTGAGATATTTATGCAAGAGTTGTCTTTGTAGTAGGTAATGTTTTTACTATTCAGGGGGAAATTTGTTCTTTCCTGCATTTAAAATGTTTTTATTAAGCACGCACTAATTGGATTCAGCTAAGTTCAAAGTTACATAAGAGTTAAGATTCCAGAAATCCTTGTCTACCTTGATATTCGAGAAACTTTCTGGAAATAAAAAAAGATGTATCAAGCAGCTTTCAACCTTTACACTGTATAATTCACTTTGATCTGAGCTGCTCAAGTCAAGTTTCCACAATTCAAAGGTGCCCAGGGCTCCAGCCTGCATGTGGTAGAAGCTGCATATACTCATTCATGACTACTCAAAATAGCATCCCACAAGGTTGGTAGGTATGAGAAAATACATGCAATTCTGCCAATCCAGTGGATACATTTTTGCCCCCCATCCACTATAATTTGTTGCACCAACAAGGGATCCAGAGAAAACACTTCTATGAAATGGAACAAAACAAGAAAGGGCTGCTCAGCTCACGGCAATATTAGAAAAAAACAGCCCATACCTGGCATTGAATATGCAGAATTGTCTTGTTATTGGGGTGAATTTGCTTTAATAAAAAGAAATGCAGTCCACAGCAAACATGTTATCATGAAAAAAAAAATTGTGCAAAGGTACTATTTTACTAGGTTATATTCTAGTCCTAATTTATTGAATCACAAGCCAGTCTTTTAAAGCCCCATTAATTTGGGGACATAGATTTAAAGCTTGTGATTAATTTCCCCATTGAACTTAACAGTGCTTATTTATGGATTTTTGTATCCCTATAAATGCTCATCTGAATTAGGCATTTTGCTAAAGTTTTGCAGTGAAATGTCCCCCATTATCTTTAATGGAACAGGACTGGACCAGCAGTTCGCATGGCAGACTCTCCAGTGCAGCTTTCCAACAGAGAAGAAACAAGTGAAGGTTCCTGATTTGAAATCGTGACCCACAGCTATGGATCCCCTAACAGATACCAGGAGGCAGAGAAAATCCATGAAATATTGCAGGCAGTTATAAATAATTAAAATAAACGGCTGGATCAACTTTGTGTTAAAGGCAGTAAGACATCAAAAGCATGACTTACTATTCAGCCCTTTAATAAGTTTAGGTGCTGCTCTCATCACCATAATCACAATAGCAAAGTAAGGTGAATCGTCATATATATGGCCTCGGCCCAGTATACCTGAATGAAAGTCTCCAGCCCCATCATTCAGCCGGGACACTGAGATCCAGCGCCAAGGGCCTTCTGGTGGTTCTCTCCCTGCGAGAAGTCAGGTTACAGGGAACCAGGCAGAGGGCCTTCTCGGTAGTAGTGCCCGCCCTGTGGAACACCCTCCCATCCCATCAGATGTCAAGAAAATAAACAAATATCCGACTTTTAGAAGACATCTGAAGGCAGCCCTGTTTAGGGAAGTTTTTAATGTTTGATGATTTATTTTTAATATTTTGTTGGAAGCCACCCATAGTGGCTGGGGAAACCCAGCCAGATGGGCAGGGTATAAATTATTATTATTATTATTATTATTATTATTATTATTATTATTCCCCAGTTGTTGTTGTTGTTGTTGTTGTTATTATTATCCCAGTTGTATAAATAACTGAGGCTAGGATCTGGACTTGCCAAGGGCCATTGAGCAAATTAATGATTCAAATGCATAGTGCTCGGCAATCAATCAATCAATCAATCAATCAATCAATCAGGCCTACAAATGCTCTATATGCCCAATAGGGCATTATTTATATCTTACAAAGAGGCCTCTGCTGAGTCCAAAAGTTATTTTAAAAGAAACGTTTCAGCCCAAATGTTGGGGTTTGGGGTATGTGTGCAAGAAAACAACTCCATTGCTCCCCCCCCGCCATCTTTGCTCAATTCACCACTCAATTCATGGTCCTGCCCATGATGACAATCACATTTTCAGCTGTTGCTGGGTGGCATTTTTCTGTATAAACTCATAAGACTGCAGAGTGAGGAGAGGAAGTAACTCTCACTCTGACTTCATGTGGATTCAGACGTCTTCCTTCTGGAGTACTGTGGGATGCCCAAGAGAACCAGGAATCACCAGCAGCAGTGAATCTGCCCCACCTCGACACATTGCCACTCCCAAATCCAGCCCAAGAACAAAATAGTGAAGTATGTGTGTGAAAGGCATTTTGCCCAACAGTAAATCAAACACTGTCATGACTATGAAACTTAAATTCTTAAGGGCATGGAAGAGACATGCTGTCCTTATACTTTTTATAAGACCACTCTTATACTTTTTAGACAGGGAAAACATGTGCAAGAAGAACTTGGAGCTAATGGGAAGCAGTGTTTCTGGTCTCTAGGTAGCTGTTCCACCTATGCACATTTCTTCCATGCTGAGGGCCACTTGGAGCACACTGAAGCTGAAGGCAGAGCACACAGGTAGGCCTCTGCACCATGTGAACAACGTAGACATGGAAGACTTGTTTTCATGTCACAAATCATTGTGACTCACACAAGTCACAATGGCTGCATATATATATATATATATATATGCAGGTTTTGGTGTCTTCGGGTGTCTTCCCGTGTAAGAGTCGGGGTGTCTGTGCGACGTTTCGACGAGGTCTCACTCGTCATCTTCAGGCTGGTGCTTTCGGCTTCTTGTTACTGGAACAGAGCAGAATCTGGTGTTTGAGTTCCTATAAATACTGTTGAGGGGTGTGGTGTATAGCCTCCAACGTTCTGGGCAGAGAGGAAGTTCCTAGATTAGTGTGCCTCTACTTCTTTTGTTCCTTAAAATTAAGGAACAAAAGAAGTAGAGGCACACTAATCTAGGAACTTCCTCTCTGCCCAGAACGTTGGAGGCTATACACCACACCCCTCAACAGTATTTATAGGAACTCAAACACCAGATTCTGCTCTGTTCCAGTAACAAGAAGCCGAAAGCACCAGCCTGAAGATGACGAGTGAGACCTCGTCGAAACGTCGCACAGACACCCCGACTCTTACACGGGAAGACACCCGAAGACACCAAAACCTGCATTCCTGTACCCGTGAAAATCTACGAAAGCAAATATATATATATATATATATATATATATATATATATATATATCGGGTACTCAGTCCCCAAACAGGAGTACTTGGCAGGCCATGCAATGTAAATAAGCAATACAGTAATTCTGCAAATTGCAGATAAAATGCAAGCCGGCTTCTAGATGATAAAGGCTCATAACTTACAAGTGATTTAGCAACTTAGTTGTATTTCATATATACATTCAAACTCTTACTGGGCATTGCTATAAATAAATGAGAAGGAATCATAATAAATAGCAAAGTCATTCTTGGCAAGTCACCCTTGTTAGAATGCCACGTTCTTGAAAAGGTTTCTTGGGATCCCTTTGTCAGAGATTCATGACAAGAAAGCATTTTGTCAGGTTTCCAACGTCAAGGATAATGGGCTTGGAAGAAATTTTGGAACACCTACTTTATGAATCAGGAAAATGCAAGTGACGCTATGTTAGAAATGTGCAACCAATAAGAATATCTATCTATCTATCTATCTATCTATCTATCTATCTATCTATCTATCTATCGGAATATATAGAAATATTTATAGGAATATATGTAAATTCCTGTTTATGTAAATATGTTATTTGAAGCAGAAGTTACTAGCCACAAACCCGTCTAAGAAACATGCAAAGTTCACATATTTTGGTTGCTTCCAAATGTAGAACAAACCACACTGAACCAATAAAAATGAGTAGTTTATTTATTTATCTATCTATTTAATTTACTAAATATTTACCGCCATTCATCTGAGGATCACAGGGCAGCTGACAGTATTCTGCCACAAAGTTTGAATTTTCTTGCCACAAGTTACTGTTTTTCTTAAACACATTATGCGGTTGCCCTAAACCATTAGTCTCAAGAGGGGAAATGTCCAGTAGAAATGTTAGAATGCAGCACAGTAGCCTTGGGAGGGTGGGGGTTGCTCTGAAAAACAGATATTCATCTTTTAATAAATAAAAAATATTATCTGTTTTATGTTGACCAGGTGTTGGCGGCTGACCATATTATTTGCAAGACACTGTGTATTGTTTGTATATTGGCTGCCTGCCAGAACATCTCTGAGGTGTGATATCTATACCACAATCTGCAATCACTCATGCAATTGCTGTAGTGGCATCTGCATGGTGTCAGGAGCAGCGATGGCCCCAGGTTACTCATCTCTCATGATTTTAGTTTTACAACGTGCTTCACTGCTCTACATCATGGGTGGTATCATTTCATAGCTTTATTAGTGGAGATATTTCTGTAAGTCTTTCCCTTCTGTAACTATCAACACCTTTCCCCTACAGAACTTGGTTTAACAAAAGTTATCATATCACCTGCCCGCTCTTGTTCTTTGTGACTAGTATGCCGATAATTCTCTATACGAAGCCCTGAGGCTTTTGTTCAGCAACAGAATCCAGAAATGAGCAAGAGAAAATAAACGTAAGATACTAGTGTTATTTTCACCTAAGGATTCTAATCAAATCATCTTAGCTCAGTCATGCAGCCAATACAAAACGCCCTGGTAAACATGCTTTGCTAAAAGCTGTTATAGTCTGGATTCAGCTAAGTAGGTGTGTTAACCGGGAGCCAGTGCAATGGGTCCTGCTATAGGGCAACAGGACTCCCTGCTTTCCTTCCTTTGCGTTGCTCCCCAGTTGGCTCTGGGGATATGGAGAAACACCACAACAGTGCATAGGGGCAGAAGAGGAGACCGTCCCATTGGGCAAGCTGAAATTTTGACACTGATAGAACTATCAGAAGAGCACAACATCACATTGCTCCTGTTATTCTAATAGCACATTGTTGAACATATACTCTAAACACACTTGTATATGCAAGTATACTCAAATGAACACAATACCAAAATCGTTTAAGTTTCAAACAGTGCATTGGACATGAACTTTATCACTTACTTGATCTCTTCCTGATTTATGTGATGTCATATGGCGTTCAAGTTGTGTTCTATATGCAAACGTGTAACTGCATAAGGAGCAACTAAAGTTATCTTCATTTTTTTCATGGCGATATTTAATGTGTTCTTTCAGAGAGGTAAAGCGTTTGTACCCTCTATCACAGTAAGGGCATGTAAGCAGCTGGGAAAATGCATCTGGCGTGCCTGAAGAAGAATAAGGAAACATTTTAGGGGGCTAATTATTGCAGCATAGTGTATAAACAAATGAATCAGTACATTTAGGGCAACATCCAAAACTGTCCACCTGAAAATCCACTTGCACAATGGGACTCTTGGTTTTTCTCCCCTCCCTCCAGTTCAACATACACCCCAACCTGAAGAGCACAGGGGGAGGGAAAAGCCCTGTTGTGTAGGTGGATGCCTGCTTGCACTGCCCTGACTCTTACTTTAAGGATATAAATTGTAAATAGATATCTAACAAGTTCTGAATTTCTTAGGATAGCCTTGATGAATGGTGAAATGACCCAATAGCAATGGGAAAGGAAATTCTACACCCACACTGACACATACCCTACTATAGCACAAATGCCATTTTGTACATATCCAGTCAGAAGTCCTAATTACTTTAGTGATGCTTACTACCAGGTATAGGAGTATAGGGTATAGGAGCACTCTGAGTTCCTTTTAAAACTGACTAAAAGCTTCCAAGTCACTCACCATAGCTCTTCAACTGTTTGTTTTCATATTTTGATCAGGGCTAACTCACAATACGGGGGACGCGGGTGGCGCTGTGGGCTAAAGCCTCAACGCCTAGGGCTTGCCGATCGAAAGGTCGGCGGTTCGAATCCCCGCGGCGGGGTGCGCTCCCGCTGCTCGGTCCCAGCGCCTGCCCACCTAGCAGTTCGAAAGCACCCCCGGGGGGCAAGTAGATAAATAGGTACCGCTTACCAGCGGGAAGGTAAACGGCGTTCCGTGTGCGGCTCTGGCTCGCCAGAGCAGCGATGTCACGCTGGCCACGTGACCCGGAAGTGTCCCCGGACAGCGCTGGCCCCCGGCCAATAGATGTGAGATGGGCGCACAAACCCCACAGTCTGTCAAGACTGGCCCGTTCGGGCAGGGGTACCTTTACCTTTACTAACTCACAATAACTTTGTGGGGGTTTTACCAAACACTTCTAATTTCTTTATAAAAGAATACAAACTGGCTACTAATACTAGTAAAGCTAGCCAACCCTTTAAAAAGTAGCTTTATTTTGAAGACATTTCACAGTGGTTAATACTAAGGTTCTTTTATGGAGTGCCATAAAAAGGCACTTCCTATTAATTTGGAATTTACTGCTGTAAATTACCATCACATAAAATTTCAAAAGCATTTAATATATGCTTCATTCCATATCAAGTGATCCAGCTTTTTTACCTCATGTCATCCAATTTTCTTAATATTGTGTGCACTTGTTGAATGATCAAAACTAAATTTAAATCTAAATTTTTAATTTTTCATCTCATCCCATTTTTGACTTATGAGGGTTTGAAATTTCAAAAAATTGAACTCAAAAATAGGATGAGATGAAAAAATTAAAAATTTCTATTTAAACTTAGTTTTGATCATTCAACAAGTGTACAAAATATTAAGAAAACTGGATGACATGAGGTAAAAAAAGTTGGATCACTTGATATGGAATGACCCATATACTAGACACCGTAATGTATAGTTTGGCAAGGACCTTATCCACAGGTATACAATCAGACATGGTGGAAATCTGAGATCAGATTACTTGACTTCCCCAGTTCCCAGCCCTTAAAAGAAGCCATGGGGACAGGGAGCTCTGATTTTGATCAGAACAGTGGCATTTGAGGAAGTACTTAGCCCTGGAGTACCCAGTACAGTCACCTTGGGCATCACAATGCCTCCAGACATCCTACATGGTGGCTGAGCCCCTCCGAACCTTCCAATGTGCTAGACAGAGAATAGCAGGCCTCCACCTGCCCAATGCCCTTCCTTTTCCTCAAAATGCCCCAGAGCCCTAGGTAGAGCCAGACACATTTTCATAGAAAAGGAAGAGCCCATGCTTCAGTTTGCAGACACCAGCAGAAACGCTTTCAGGAAAGAAAAAGAAGGGGGACCCTACCACTTACTTGTAAGTTTGGAGGATCAGGGTGTGTGTTTTGCTTTTTCCTTGGTGGATGTTTGGGATGGGTGGATTTGTGTGTGTGCGTGTTCAGTGCGGTGATTAGGGCTCGTCTTCTGCCTGCCCTTTTTAAATACAGGGGTTACCCTCCCTCATAACTTTAACTCCCTGAAGCTGCTGCAGTGTGTGTGTGTGTGTGTGTGTGTGTGTGTGTGTGTGTGTGTGTTTTCTTTCTTAAAAAATGAGCTCCACAGGAGCTAGTTCAGTCAAGAAAATGGTGTGGGGAAACACTCCCTCCCAGTGCCACACTCTGATTAACTTTGGATGCCTCCATGTGGCTGCGTTAAAAGAAAAAAGTAAAGGTTCTCTGGTATTGCATATGATTTGGTCTTAAGGAGGACATGAAAAAGGGGGAAAGAGGAAGTGCAGATGGGAGAGGCTGTTCTATTTTCCACATTGGGCATTGCTCTTTCAATTCCTACTTTTCAGTAAAGATCCTTCTCACCAGCATCGACTTGTAGGGCCACTTCCACCTTATTCTGCCCTATGCAACCGTTACTCTTTCTACCACTGCTTTTAAGTCCATGCTCCCTATTGAAACCATGCAGTTTCTTACACCCTGCACAAGACTGGCACTAAACAAACATTTCAACAATAATGACTGAGAGGACCTGTAAATATGTGTCAGTTACAGTGGCATTTAGCACATGGACTTAGAAGAAAGAATCTATGTGCTTAACCCTAATGACTAGTAAGTAAATCAGATTTGAATTATAAGAGTATTAATATATGGAGAATATGAGAAACACACAGGATATCCTAATGATAAATAAAATTTTAACACAAAGGTTATATTTTGGATTTTGACTGCATTTTAAAGTCTATGGGTTTTTTCTGTGGAAATGCCATCATTCATACTTTTTAATTCAAAATGGAAGCCAATGTATACAGAGTTTGCTTCCAATAACACCATTTTCCAAATTACAGAAAACAGAAGTAATATTAACCATTTTCATCCTGGCCACTGGCTTCTGGTGTTCCTTGTCTTTGATCCTCCTCAGGTGCTTCAGGGTAGATAACTGCTGTATCGTCTTGTTGCAGAAATTCTTCAACATTAGGGTCATGATTTTGTTCATTTTCTGCATCAGAATCACATTCATCTTCTTTTACTACAAGTAAAAGACAATTTGTGAAGAATGAGAGAATTTCAGTAACAGATATTAGAATTCGGCTTTCATTTTTAAAGGAGAGACATGTCACAGCCTTCATAACTATGAAGAGAAGCTTGAAAACATGCGGACAATGATATAAAAGTCTGGGCCAAAGTCTGCATGCTGGAACAAATAACTCTTTATTTCTCCCTTTTTGGTCACTCCATTTAAAATACTGCCAAGGCTTGAAGCAGCATCATGGTAGCTGCAGCAGCTCTTGAAGAGAACTACAATGCCATATAGGAGTTCTTGAAGGGAACTAGCCATGTTCCTAGCCATAGAATGTCTTAAGTCTGTGCGGCTGAAAATGATGGAGGGAGCCTGGGGGAAAAGGGCTCCCTTTTGCTTCCTGTGATGCCACTGCTTCCAAACCACTGCCAACGGCAAGGTAAGGGGAGAAAGCATGTTACCAGGATGGCGGCAATAGCTTTGAAACTTGCAGGAACGTAGTAACTGGTGGTGGTTTGGTGACAACTTTCTGAACGCTTGGGATTTTTCATGAGAACACAGAAAAATCCTGACATGCCAGAGGAAAGCCCCTGGTCTTTCACTCATCACTACATCCTTGGTATCTCATTCCCTGCGTACCTTCCGTTTAACGCAGGCCTCCAGCTCCTATACAAATCTTTGTAACTCAGTTATAGGAGAGAAGGCCTTAGCAGTGTAGAAATAGTTCATGCAACTCGCAAACTGGAGTTCATGATATTATTATGTGATTTGCATATAAACCTCCACACTCTCTGCAACCTGAGCTAATTTGGCAAGTCTTACGCCATATGCCTCCTGATCTAAAAGAGGACTACCTCCTTCTCCATGGGCCCTTTCCACCCGAGATTAGGCCCATGGTTTTTTTTCTGTCCTGGCACACTGCTTATAAAACTCCCTTCTGAAAGAAAGCCTGCAAGATACAATCCATAAGGAATGTTAGACCAAAGGTAAATAGTTTTTTGTTCTGCCAGGCCTGTAGAATGTTGATTTTAATTCTGACTGCTGGGTGTATTGTTAATTTTAAATATTGCTGCTACTGGCTGGCTTATTTTTAAACTCTTCTTTGAAAAAGCAGGAAGAGAAACAAAACTGTAAAAAACAAACACACCCATGAAAGATGCTAAAAAGACATGTTGCATACACACACGCCCCTTGCCTTTTCAAAAATGGCTAACCTCACTTTTTCAATCTTTGAAATCCTCAGTTTAGAGCACTGGAAGAAGAAACAGCAACAATGTAGCAGCTCCAATTACCTGTATAGAGTCTATTTAAAAGGCACTCTTTGGCATCACAGTACAGTACAAAATGTATATTCATGCATGCAGCACTTCCTTTTCATAGCTAAGTATGGGAAGTACAGCATGTGTAGGAGTTTGTACTGTGGTAGAGAAATTTCTGTTTCTTTTTGCTTACTTCCTTATTTTTTTTATCCTTTTAACACTTCGGTAATTGCATTTTCAAATACATCTCTATATCCCCAGAATATTAACAAGAGCTTGCAGTATGAATAATAATTATGGGATACAACACGCCCTACAGAGGTGTACGTCACTCACCCAGAGTTAGGATATAGTGCCAATTTAAAACCCCATGCGAAGAATCATTATTTTCCATACAATTAAAATAAGGCAACTACAGTAAATAAAGCATCCTTGGCATATTGTGGCTCATTATATATAAGCTAATTTTACATACATTGTTAAGCATAAAATGTAATATTAAGGTATTATGGCTAATAGTATTACCTCAGCTGGGACCCATCATAATGCTCTGTTGTGATCTTGCAACAGACCAGAAGTAAATTGTTCATCCATTGCTCTTGTTCCCTGAACCAAAAAGCAGCTAAGAGGCTGCAGAGGCACAGCAGTCAGTGGAAGGGATTGCTTTGCATAATTTACTAGCAACACCTCAAAACGGCTCTAATGGGAGTCTAAGCCAGTCATCTTTGCTAGTCATACTTCAGGCTTCATATGCAGACAGACAGACCAAAAGGACGAGGGGTGGCAGAGAAAGACGAATAATAGCCTTCCTCAAGAACACGCACTGCTATGTAAACCTCAATGATATGCTAAGTACCACAAACACAAATGAAGGCATTTGGTGACAAATACCTGTACATCCAGATTCATCTGCTTGAGCTTCAGGCCCCAGGATTTCCTTTGCTTCTTTACTAGCTAAAATAGGACAAGAAGAGAAGCTTTAGAACTTTACATAATCCAGAAACCCTCATTTGCTTAAAACAGCTTTTTGTCTCTTGCCATTGGAAAAATGCACACCCTCAGACACCAGCACCACGGTGAGCAGAAATTTTCAGTTACAACAGAAAGCAAACAGACTACAGCAACAAGCTGGAATTCATAAGTCTTTCTAGCCACTCTCTCACACCAGGCTATTGCAAAAGGTACCATTTCTGGTGCCTCCTGCAAAAGTCCAGTTGGAAGGGACCCTTGCTCTGCAGATTTGGGAAGCCCAGACAATGTTATTTGAACATGGATAAGACATTCTGCTGCATATTTAATCATGGTTGCCTCTTTTGCATAAATCAGATGTATATTGTATAAAAATGCTCTGAGCATATTATTAACAACAGTACACGTTAGAAACTCTCCCCAGTGTCCAAATTCAAGGAACAATATGTTTATTTACTATAGTAGTAAAAAGAACTTAGGAGTCTGAATCCTAAAACTAAAGGCAAATGTGGCATAATAGTATAAAATTAGAACATGCAATCAGAATGTTTATCAATAGATTTACTAGCCCTGATTAACGTTCTTGTAAGAGTTAAGTACAGTACAGAAATGAAAGTACTATGCAATGTTGCTACTAAGCAAAAGCAGCAAACAGATGATGCATTTTTCAATCACTTATTCTGCTATATACCAGTCCTGTATTGACTACTAAGCTGCAGCCAACCAAGGCATACTCAGACATACCAGACTATTGCTTCAGTGGGTCTACTCTAAATATGACTTAGCTGGGTACAAACTGTATTTATTTATATCTCACTTTTCAAAGGTAATTTCTGGTGGATTTCCCAATATAAATAAAACTGTATAGAGACAGATATATATATATATAAATATAGATATAGATAAAAATCCAACAATCCAACATCAGCAAACAAACTATCAGGTAAAAATCCGAACAAATTTTAGAAGAATTTTGGATCATTTTAAAAAACAGTTTCATATCTATTTTAAAAATATAAGCAGAAAATTTGAACATGTGGTATTAAACCCCATTAAAAGCCTGCACAAACCGCATTATGATTTCCTGGCATCCAACTACAGTGCTGTTTCTACCTACTGTTGATTAGGTTTAATTTATGGACTTGTAATGTTTATGTCTTACATGGTTAGCTTGTTGTACTGAGCCATATGTAACTTGCCCTGGGACCACATGGTGTTGGGTGGGCTGCAAATGCAAAATCAATAAATATAGTGATATATTAATTCTCTTCTGTCAGTACTAATTAACAGGCTTGCTGCTATATTTTGAATAATCTTGAAAGGCAACCTTGGTGCACTGAAGTTATCCATCTAGATGTTATCAGGGCCTTGATAACTTTGGCCAGCTTTCATTTCTGTAATTTTTCTTTCTTAAAATATTGATAGTGGATTTGGAAGTTGATGGCCAAAACAGAATCTACATACACAGGAGATTCCATGTGTGCTCTCATAGAATCATAGAGTTGGAAGAGACCACAAGGGCCATCGAGTCCAACCCCCTGCCAAGCAGGAAACACCATCAGAGCACTCCTGACAAGCCTCTGCTTAAAGACCTCCAAAGAAGGAGACTCCACCACACTCCTTGGCAGCAAATTCCATATTCCAAAGCATGGCCTTCAATTACGTGAGACACTGCCCACTATTTATACTTTGTGTATGAGTTTAGAAAGTGTCTAGAAAACTGTGCTAGGATCTGTGGGAAAGACCTTGGGCTTGCAGCTGATGCCATTTAGAAGATTCCTCCTAAAGAATTCACAACATGCCTCTGTAAATAGCTCTAACTTAGCCCTGAAAATAAAATTAGGTTTAAATTCAAATGTGAACATGACCCTGGAGAATGTGAATTATTCCTGGGTATACTCTACTTCATTTAAGAAGTTCTACCTTCTTCATGGGAGGATGACCTAAGAAGCACACGCAACCTTTCAAGCAGCAGACTTTAGTTAAGTATTGCTTTACTCACACAAGTACAAATACAGAGATGTGAAGATAGGTCATCAGATTATTCCCAAGTGATAGATTTAAGCTAATTTATTATATACAAACCAAATGTTTGCCTCAGATATCTATCTATCTCATGCTTCCTCGTGTTACCCCTCCTGCAGATAAACCAGATTTCAAAAATTGAAGCTAGGAATATGTAGTAGCAAAAGAAAAATTGCAGTCCTTCAATCTAGCTGTCCATTTCTTAAAACTGAGAAATGTCATATAACAAGAGACTGGGTTGTTGCTTTATTCCACAGAAGGTGGTTCAAGGAACTTCAAAGCCTTGACCTATGGTACTCAGATCTAATGCTTTTCCTGTTTCTTCAGAAGAGAGGTGAAACGTGTGTAACACCAAATATTTTAAGTATTTCAGATGATACAAAATTTATTCAACTGGGTTGATGATGTGAGAAACTGAGAGAGTAAAGGCATGGGCTCAGAGAAGTGTATCACAAGAATAGAATTCTAGGAGTATATTACTTTTTCTGATTGGCATTCTCTGGTAGTAAAGTTGGGAGATTGCAGTGAGATCTAACAGAAGTAACAGACTAATTGAAACTAACAACATGTACTCTAGCTATCTTTTTGTAGTATCATCAAAAAAAGGTTACTTCATAAGAGGCACGTGAGTGTCTTCCTGTTGCAAAGTAATTAAAAATTGCTCATTTCCTCTGCTGGAACAGAAAAAAGCATTTAGGAAAGGAATCTTAAGGAGTTTGTGGAAGTCAGAATTCAATACTGCTGAAGCAAACAAACAGAACGGTCAGCAGGCTTACAGAGATTGATATCTAACTTTGCAAAAGTTAAATTGTTATAATAGGGATAAAAGATCCTGAACATAGTTGGCCTTCATGTTTCTTTAAGTACCAAAGAAGACCTCATTGTGCTGGGAGAAAAAATCAACAAGGTAGTGAAGAGCTGAACAACATGAGCACGACTTAAATGCGGAAGAAAATGCATTTAGACCCCCCCCTAAACACTCCCAACTTTGACAATCATTTGAGATTTCATAAACCAGAAAAGACACAGCATGCCCATGGTCATGGCAATTTGGCATCCCATTGAAAAAGAACTCCATGGCTGATCAGGTGGGGAATAAAGGCAAAGAGCCTAGGAGCATAAGAAATTCTTATGTTTGATCATTACTGGTGGGTGTCAGAGTAAGAAGCTGAGGAAACAGAAAAAGTTGAGTCTCAAGATCTAGCAAAGCCCTACTGCAACACCCCAGTGAACTGGTAAGGACCAAGAAGCTTTTGAGCCCAAGTAAATAGTGATTAAGGCTACACACGTCTTCATGTAAGCAAAATTCCATGCAACCTGACAAATTAAACTCATGATAAGGGGCATATGAAAGCAAAAAATGTCTACAGAAAGACACATAGGGCTTTTAATGAAAGAAACTGCAGAATGAAGTAATACTTAATTGAAAGCAACCAAAATCTGAACAGTGGACAGATTATGCTCAGACACCTGTTTTCAAAAACAAGAAGGAAAGTGTTGGCGCAAGTAAAAAATAGGTATATAGAAAGGAGAATTCCCTAAATGCCAAAATCCAGATTTGGGGGCAAGTACTCTTTGGTGAGGGGACACGGGTGGCGCTGTGGGTTAAACCACAGAGCCTAGGACTTGCCGATCAGAAGACCAGCGGTTCAAATCCCCGTGACGGGGTGAGCTCCCGTTGCTCGGTCCCTGCTCCTGCCAGCCTAGCAGTTCGAAAGCATGTCAAAGTGCAAGTAGATAAATAGGTACCGCTCCAGGGGGAAGGTAAACGGCGTTTCCGTGTGCTGCTCTGGTTCACCAGAAGCGGCTTAGTCATGCTGGCTACATGACCCATGCTGTACGCCGGCTCCCTTGGCCAATAAAGCGAGATGAGTGCCGCAACCCCAGAGTCGGTCACGACTGGACCTAATGGTCAGGGGTCCCTTTACCCTTTACCTTTACTCTTTGGTGAGAGAAGCCCTGCAGAGATTTTAAATCACAAAACATGCAGCAAAGTAAAGTGTGGAGATAGACCTTTAAAATACGCTGTTGAGAGTTCCAAAACTTCCCCCTTCTCCCAGCAAAGCAAAAGACCAAAAGTCTGGTAAGTTAAACATTTGTTTACTTACAAACTCTTCAACATGTGCTTTTCCATATAGCATTCAAAAAGTTGCACAGGAAGTAAAATTTTACTTAATTACAATGGTGAAAGTTCCTAAATTATTGTTATAGGAACTGAAGAGCGGCTTGTGAAAGCCATGTGGCTAAGCCAGAACAACCAGCTTAGACATCTTCACATGGTGAGTTCATCAAGTACACTGAGAGAGAACGATAAGCTTAATTGCCCATTTCCTCCTAAGGTAAGTGGCAGTGATGCTGCTAAACCTGGCAGGATAGCTTATTCTATGGGATTAACCCCTTTATGCATTAATTAGACTTAAAGCATGTTGGTCATATAAGGCTGGTTGTCCCACAGAAAAAACCCTGAAAACTGGATTAGTCCTGCTACTTCTGAACACAACTGGTACTATTAACCCAACCCCAGCTCACAAGTCAATGGGTGGATTTACATGACAGAATGAGTGGCACAAGTCTCTTCTCTCTGCCATACAGGTAACTTCTTGTATGAAGCAGTAACTCTATCAGCACTAGGTAAAATAGGGTGGGTAAAATAGGGTGGGGGAGATGATCTACCTGAATTAGAACCAAAAATAACTAATATTTGAGCTAGCAGTCAACAACTGTTCCCCTTTCTTTCATTTTTATGCAGAATACAGTCATTTCAGTGCTGTGCAATTTTGTAAAAAGTTAATATATTGCTATGTTTGCAAGGTCTTTTTAGGTAGAGACACTGATGATGACACATACCTTCATCTTCCCAGCAACTGTTTGCACTTCCTTCTCTTTCACTGCGTTCTGGTAATACTGCATGGTCTTTTGGCAAGTCATCATCTGGCACGCTGTTATCACAATCTGCTGCATCTGGTATACTTTCCTCTTCAACAATGTGCAATTTGTCTTCGTCATCTGAATCAGAATTTGTTTCTACGACGTTATTGTAATTGGTAACTGCAGAGAAACAAAACGAAAGATCAGTGTAACTATGCTGTTTAGTAACTTTTGGTTTCCAATGCGTACTGACAATCCACTCTATCTGCTGACTTAAGAGGGCAGGCCTCAATTCCAGACAGGCAGCAGAATATTATTGTAATCAATGTTAAAACACATTCTGCCCATGTTCAGAGGCAGCTCCCCCTTTGAGGTGACTCAGATCAAGACCTGTAATTATGACAGTTCTATTAAAAAATTATGCAACGGCAAGAGATCCACAGCAGTTCCTACGGTATATTTCAGTATAATTCAGAGTGCATATTACTAAAAAGCTAGTAATATATAATACTATGGTTTGTTGTTGATGACCTGTGACCAGTCTCCATTGCTCTTAAACCTTGTTCCAGGATGGCAACAGCTATGAGTGGCACTGCCCAAGAGGCTTGGGGACGATGAAGGCAGCTCTCAGTATGACTTCAGTTAGAATATTGTTGTATTTGCACTAACAATCAGAGTATGTTAATAATGGCTAAGTGTTTTTTAGAAATCAAGTAGCAGAGAGCTAGATATCTCAACACAAACTGCTGTATAGCAGTTGCATCGCACGCCTCTCTAAATGTATGCTACTTTGGCTTCCATGATGGAAGAAAGAATGGATTTAAGAAAAGAATTTAAAATTAGTGAATAAAGTTCTACAAAGAAACAACCCGCCAATCCCATTTCAGATTATTTTCAGCAAATTTCTTGTTGGCTTTTATTTTTCATATGCATATGACATGGGTACTTGCATTAACTAGGTAATTTCAATTTGATTATACCACCCATGGGCAATAGGGATGTATCTGAATGCTTGAGGGAACAAAAAACAAATTAGATAAACTTAGAAAACAGATCCCCCTAAGCAGAACCCCCCCCCCATAGTGAGCATGCTCAGAGGGTACGCAATGCTGACCAGGAAGGAAAGGAAAGAGAAGTGCTATAAAACAAGAGGGGATGGAGTATTGTGTAAAGACGCTGCTGACTGGCCGGGACACTGAACAGGAGCACCCCACACGGCAATGTTTCCTTCAGAGCCAACTTGTAAAGGGAGTCTAGTTTTGAACCATCAAGCTAATACTGTTACAGTTCTACCACACATTAACCTTTACAAGTATTTATTAAGGATTTCTGCTTCAATAACCAGAAGTAAAGCTGTTTACCATACCAATCTACAAAGCTAGAGGCTGACAGTAAGAGCTGTTCGACAGTGGAATTTGCTGCCAAGGAGTGTGGTGGAGTCTCCTACTTTGGAGGTCTTTAAGCAGAGGCTTGACAACCATATGTCAGGAGTGCTCTGATGGTGTTTCCTGCTTGGCAGGGGGTTGGACTCGATGGCCCTTGAGGTCTCTTCCAACTCTATGATTCTATGATTCTATGATTCTATGATTCTATGATTCTACCGCTCCCTTAAACATAGTACTGCATGTGCCCCCTCCATCCCTTTGGTAATACACAACCACAAACAGCACTTTGGATCCGTCAGACATAGCTCCTCCTTCAGCATATGAAACCATGAGTCTATGGTTTCACCTATAGCTAAGATTTTTTAATGGTTGCCTGCTTATCAGAATGAAAGATTAATTATGTAGGAGATCCAGTTATATCTTCAGTCTTTTACCAACCAACCACCCCACCCCCCTTTAGGGAAGCTGAACTGAATTGGCACACACACACGTACTGTATTTGATTTGATCAACGGTGCCAGAGGAAGGGTGCATAGTACTTTTTAGGGACGCAGGTGGCACTGTGGTCTAAACCTCTTGGGCTTGCGTTGCTCTGTCCCAGCTCCTGCCAACCTAGCAGTCTGAAAGCACACCAGTGCAAGTAGATTAATAGGTACCACTGCAGCAGGAAGGTAAACATTTCCGTGCCCTCTGGATTCCATCACAGTGTTCCGTTGTGCCAGAAGTGGTTTAGTCATGCTGGGCACATGACCCTGAAAGCTGTCTGTGGACAAATGCCAGCTCCCTCGGCCTGAAGGCGAGATGAGTGCTGCAAACCCATAGTCGCCTTTGACTGGACTTAGCTGTCCAGGGGTCCTTTACCTTTTTTTTTAACCTTTGCATAGTACTTTTCTTACAGTATCCGTTTGTTCTTATCTAAAAACATCTCTGAAACTGCTGTTAGCCCTGTAGAAATGATTTTGATTGGGAATGGTATACTGTACAGCATTAGAAGAAAGTGTGAGACAGCCCCCCCCCCAAGTGCTACAGCTCTGAGTAAATTCAGAGGCCCCGCCCCTGTTTTCTGAAGTGAAAATAAAAATATTGGGAGATCCAAACATGCCCAGAGAGACTGGTCAAATCTCATCAGTTGGTTGGTGTGCCTCTAACAAAGAAAAATGGTAAGTTATTTTTAGTCATTATTGAAGACTGTCAACATACTGTCACCAGATGGAATATTACATGCAGCATCACTGGATGTAGCTGCTTATAATAAAATATATGTTTATGATCATGTCCTTGTGGTGGTATAACTCCTACCACTCCTTCTCCCACCTCCCCTCCAAAAAATCCGTAAATTATATTTATCAAACATAAAGGTGCCTTATTCATAGTCTTTCCCATATATGTATATATGGGCACTGCTTTTGAAAAAAACAGGGGCTAGGAGACATTTGTGAGCCTGGCACATGAAGTCTGCCCTCTTAATCCTATCAATTTCCAAGAGTAAAGAAATATACCAGGGAAAGAAAATTGTACGGCTGAAAACGAGCAGCTCATCAACGTTCAAAAAATTAACTCACAGGCCCAGTGAGTCATCAGCAGAGACTAGGAGTTAAAGCAGGATGCAGAGCAAATAAATGCTGTCAGTTCTAACATGCAATGATCCAAGTAAATACAAGGACCATAGGGGAAGCAAACATTCACCTTTGCCCCCAGAACACCAGCTATTTATTTGACCTGGGTGGAAGTTATATCCTTCCCCCAAAATCAGACAAATACTCACAACCTGAGCATGTGGAGCTACAGTGAGGGGGGGGAAAAGTATTTGATCCCCTGCTAAATTTGCCCGTTTGCCCTCTGACGAAGAAATGACCAATCCATAATTTTAATGGTAGGTTTATTGTAGCTGTGAGAGACAGAATAACAACAGGAAAATCCCCAGAAACCCAGAAGACAAAAGAGATTGATGTGCATTATAAGGAGTGAAATAAGTATTCAATCCCTTTGTAAAAGATGACTTAGTACTTGGTGGCAAAACCCTTGTTGGCAATTACAGAGGTCAGACGTTTCTTGTAGGTGGCCACCAGGTTTGCACACATCTCAGGAGGTATTTTGTCCCACTCCTCTTTGCAGATCCTCTCCAAGTCAGTAAGATTTCGAGGCTGATGTGTAGCTACTCGAACCTTCAGCTTCCTCCACAGATTTTCGATGGGATTAAGGTCTGGAGACTGGCTAGGCCACTCCAGGACCTTAATGTGCTTCTTCTTGAGACACTCCTTTGTTGCCTTGGCCGTGTGTTTTGGGTCACTGTCATAATGGAATATCCATCCTTGACCCATTTTCAATGCCCTGGCTGAGGGAAGGAGGTGCTCATACATGGTCCCATCCATCGTCCCTTCGATGCGGTGAAGGTGTCCTGTCCCCTTAGCAGAAAAACACCCCCAAAGCATAATATGTCCCCCTCCATGTTTGATGGTGGGGATGGTGTTCTTGGGGTCATAGGCAGCATTCCTCCTCCTCCAAACATGGCGAGTTGAGTTGATGCCAAAGAGCTTGATTTTGGTCTCATCTGACCACAACACTTTCACCTAGTTCTCCTCTGGGTCATTCAGATGTGCATTGGCAAACTGCAGATGGGCCTGTACATGTGCTATCTTGAGCAAGGCGACCTTGTGGGCTCTGCAAGATCTCAGTCCTTCACGGTGTAGTGTGTTACCAACTGTTTTCATGGTGACTATGGTCCCAGCTGTCCTGAGATCAAATACAAGTCCCCTCCGTGTAGTTCTGGGCTGCTTCATCATCGTTCTGATCATTGCAACTCCATGAGATGAGATCTTGCATGGAGCTCCAGACCGAGGGAGGTTGACAGTTATTTTGTGTTTCTTCCATTTGCAAATTATTGTACCAACTGTTGTTACCTTCTCACCAAGCTGCTTGGCAATAGTCTTGTAGCCCAGTCCAGCCTTGTGCAGGTCTACAATCTTGTCCCTGACATCCTTGGACAGCTCTTTGGTCATAGTGGCTACTTTGGGATCTGCTGGATTGATTGCTTCTGTCGACAGGTGTCTTTTGTATAGGTACTGTAACAAGCTGGGATTACAGGTAAGACCTCTCCCTTACAGCAGGTGCCTCTAATCTCAGTTTTTACATACAGTGAAGATACCAGGTAGCCTGACATCTGGCTGGTTGATAGGGGATCAAATACGTATTTCACTCGTTATAATGCACATCAATCTCTGACTTTTGTCTTCTGGGTTTGTGGGGGTTTTCCTGTTGTTTTCCTGTCTCTCGCAGCTACAATAAACCTACCATTAAAATTATGGACAGGTCATTTCTTTGTCAGAGGGCAAATGGGCAAATTTAGCAGGGGATCAAATACTCCCCCCCACTGTATCTGCTGTGTCTTCCATGATAAATACTGAATTGGGACACATCTTCATACTATGTATCATCCAAATTCAATTTAAGACAATCCTAATGCCCCCGAGAAGTATCCACACCTCTCACTGAACGATAGCAGTGACAGTAAACCCAGTGGAATTTAAAAAAAATTGCACTGAGAGATGGAGAAACAGCATAACCCTTTAATATATGTGCAGCTTTTGAGAGATTGGTGTTAGCAGCAAAACAGGCAAAAGCAGTAAACTGGGAAGAAACATAAAGCAGGGAAAACTGAAATCCAACAGTTATAGGGGGAGAAATAACACTGGGAGTGAAAGGTGAGACACGTACGACATACAGTCCCTTGATGATCCAGTCCTTGATCCAGAGAAAATGCACCAGCCTTAATTATAACTGAAATTGTTATAATTTCAGTTAAGTGAACCCTTATTTTTTTTAAATTCAATTATTTGGTCCAGACTACTCTAAGGGCAACTGAATTGCTGGAAATAGAAGATCGAATACTTCAGCAAAAAGTTTATATACCAACTACAGTCAAAGTATTGCAGGAGATTCTTAATCTCTCTAAATTAAGTTATCCCTGGAAAAAGAGCTCTCAAGAACGCGAAATGTGTTTGGCTTTAAGTAAATGCATATTTTTACCCTTATTGAATCAATTCCTTTTTGAGCTTTGGCTAGATAATTTGCACCTGAACTGCAGTGTGAGTAGAAAGAGTTAATGCCCTCCTGCACCTACACCAATTTCTTCTCCTGGCTGACCCCCATGGCACTTATTTAAAAACACAAGAAAATGTGAGGATTTATTTAAGGTACAGTTCAGCCCTAATGAGCAAATCCAGACACAAACTGACCATAAGAGTGCATGCTATAGAGAATGGTATCTCTAATCATGGCTGAATTATCTAACATACATCATTTTGTTTCTTTAGGTACAACACTAGGGTTTGGTATCACACAGTTCAATAATGTCCAAGAAGTCAATCATGGAGAAGGAACTTTGACACTGAATCAGCTGGTTTTCAAAACAGGGGTTAAATATTTTATCACAGCACAGTGCTGTTTCCCCAGCTGAAAATACAGTACCGTACAATGCTATCAGAGGTCCTTCCAAGATTTCCTGTGCCCATTAAAGCCAGTAGATAACACATGTGTAGCATTCATGCATTGCACTGCAGTGTCCCTGTTTGTAAAGATCAGACCAAGGGTGCCTTTGCTGCTGAATTCTCATTTTATGGACTTCATGGCTTGACTCAATGCAGATTAGCTCACTCATGGATATTTTCTATGGCAATGACACACATTATTAGAAACAACTGCCACAAAAAAACCCTCTACATACAACTGGACCAATCCATCCAGTAATAGATTTTCAATCATCAGCCATGACACAACCTTTTGAGAAATGTTCTCTGTTGCAGCTTAAGAGAAGGGGCCCTGAATTTCCCAGCTCTCAACGCTAACTTTCAGCTGTTTAGAACCACATGGTTATTCATGTGATCACTGATTTGCTCTGTTGATTGCTGTTATGCATTATGAAAAAATAACATTAATCACTGAGTACTTTCTGTTGACAGTGGAATAGTGGCTTGTTTCTCTTCACATCTTTCTTGTGCATTGTCTGTTTTAGGAATACACATGGCTTCTGGAGTCTATTTAGAAATCTAAGTAACTGTTTCCACATACATCCCCAAAACAAAACAGAAAGGGGGGGGAGGTGAGTTTCCTCCCACATGAGCAGCTCAGTCATGTTTGTGTATAAAGTTGGTGTAAACTGGGCTATATACTTAGCTGCAGCTGAGAGTCCTTTTTCTAATGGATGCCAATACCTTTCCTAGTCATCACAATTACTGGCTAGATCACTTTACATCTCCTTATGATCAAGACCATATAGAGAGCTTTAGGGCCACAGCAGTCCAGCACCCAAGGGGTGAATGCATAGGTCCAGGCAGAAGACATACACAACATTTTCCACACACTAGAGCTGCACTGGAAATATTCTCAACATGTTCAACAGTATTTATTAATATCCAGGATTCAACTCGGGGTGTGTGTGTCTTCAAGCAAGAGTTGAATGAGCATGGCAGTATCTGGCTGGTTTCCGATTTCTTTTTTTTTAACTACTCCCAAACCAGTTTTACAAATACACCACATTGATGGACAAATGTGTGAATGTTAACACAGCACTTTTAAACATAAAGCAAGGGGGAAAGAACTAAAATAATGGCACATATTCACTTGAAATATTGATCATTCTACTCGCAAAGCTGGAGAAGGCAAAGCACACCTTGTTTGAGAATTTGCTAGGTGTTTGGTTGTCAGATGTGTACAAAATATACTGAGAAACACTTTCTGAATGGTACTTCTTTCTTAACGTTGCAGTAACTGAAATGGAGCAATATCTGAATTTTTTTCTCTCTTTTTTAATCTGTTTGAATAATTATGATCCATACTTTCATAATATATCAAGGTGGCTTACAAAAAAAAGGACATTTGCTAATGCACAGATGCAACACAAATTATTCAGTCCTAAGATAACAAAAACACTGCAGGTACATTTTTACCACTTTATTATCTGATAGTATAGTACAGGGTAAAGGGCCACATGCCTTAGTGGGCGGGGCCAGAGGGAAATGTGGGCAGGCCTTTTTTTTTTTTTTTTTGCAATGGACTAGTTTATACATACACCTCTTTCTCTCCTCCATCCAGGCACATTCCAGCCAGGCAAAAACACTGGAGGGCTAAAAGTAGGACTCGTGAGGGGTAGGGCCTGGGAAAGTCTTAAGGGCCAGATCAGGGGTCAGCAAACTTTTTTCAGCAGGGGGCCGGTCCACTGTCCCTCAGACCATGTGGTGGGCCGGACTCTATTTTGAAAAAATAAAATAAAAAATGAACGAAATCCCATGCCCCACAAATAACCCAGAGACGCATTTTAAATAAAAGCACACATTCTACTTATGTAAAAGCACCAGGCAGACCCCACAAATAACCCAGATGCATTTTAAATAAAATGACACTTTCTACTCATGTAAAAACATGCTGATTCTAGGACCGTCCCCGGGCTGGATTGAGAAGGCGATTGGGCCATATCCGGCCCCTGGGCCTTAGTTTGCCTACCCATAGGCCAGATGATGGAGGGCCACATTCAACCTATGTGCCTAAAACTCCCATCTCTGGTACAGACACAGATACAGTATGAATTTACAATGTTCGGGTGTAGTCAGGGGTGCCAACTTTAATGAAACACCTGGGGGGCAGGTAAGTCTCGCCCTGCAGCACATACCCCATTTGAATGGCAATGCACATCAACTTGGGGGGGGGCACACCCTCAAATATTTTATTAGGGGTGGACAAAGGAAGTTGGTTCCTATGGTTGTAGTCAAAGAACACGTGTACGAAACAGCTAAGAACATTGGTTATATATAAAACCAGTCTGTATTTATTTATGTTTTGTTGATGTTACATTGCATGTTGTACTCTGCCTTGCTATATTTTTATGTCACTGTGGTTTATAAATTTGTAAAGAAAATAATCCTTGCTTCCCAGGACCTTCACATGGCACAAACAGTAATGCCACACAGATATTTTATTGTACGTTACATATTGGGGTTATAATGTTCTCTTCTTTCTCACACACCTTTCAGATTTTATAGGTGAGTTGCAACCTGCCAGTTTCCATCAGAATTTTATGAGTTGCTGTTTCATCCTTTTTTATGACATTCCATTCCTTAAAAAAAGGGAATAATGCATCTGGCCGGGTATTGTGGTGTGAATATTAATAGCTGTTCAGACACTAGCATAAAAATTTACACTTACAATTGGAAGATGAGAAAAGGAAGATGAAACAATTTCAAGACTTACGACTAGAAACTATTTTTTTAAATTTTTTATAAACCACCCATTATTCAAAAATGTTGTGGTGGTGTACAAAAAACAAAAACAAACCAAATCTAATATTTTTTTTGTAAACCAACCAACCAACAAACAAAATCAAACCAAGGTGTTTATGACTTCTTGTCTCATGGTTGTCTGTCTTTCCACAAAAGGAATTGTTTCATGTACTATTATATGCTAGCACTAAACCATGCATTTCCCTCAGATTGTATTATGGACTTCTATGGGGGGGGGTTTGAATGAGTCTAGCTGCCTATCTAATAATCCATTTTAAAAGACCACATATTAAGGGACCCCACCCTTTAAAAATGCATTTAAATAAACAAATAATGAGCAGTTGAGCAGAAATGCAGTGTTCAACATGTCTTCTTTAAAGACACCATTGATGGGGGGGGGGGGAATCCAGTTTAAGAGTTTCTTCACTTCTGAGATTCTAGCACACGAGAAGTATTGCCTAGAATTCTCATATTTCTTTCAAAGCTTCCTCCCTTCATGACTAGATCTGCAATGAAAATTGCATTTTACGCTTCTTTTTTGTTCTAAAAAACCTCCCTCTTCATTGTTTTGGAAACTGGATAAACATTTTCATTTTGATCAGAGTTAAAGAGAACCAAAGAAACAGTTTCAAATAAAACTATTTAGATACCAGAATACCGACTACACATTTAGAGTTCCTGATCAAGTACAATTGGAGGGCAACTTCAAATTTACACTCAACTAACTAAATAGCTGATAAGGGCATAATTATAATAAATATGTACAACACAGCATCATTAGACACATAAATGTAAACCGACACTGAAATGCCCATGTTAATTTAAAAAGATATATTAGTAATTCACTAACCCAAAACTCACCCCCTCCCAAGAATACATAAACTTACTATGCACATGTCAAAATGCAGATATCAGCTTAGAATAAATGAGGTAAGATTGAGCAGCATAAATGTTCTAACAGCAGTCTAGCAAACAAGGAGCTGTCAACGTCCAATAACCTATTATTCACACCTCTTTAATCACTGCCATGGAGTCAATTATAAATAGCCTCATACATTTTTAAATAAGGTCATTCTGAAATGAAACAAAGGCAGTAAATATTCCAGAACATAAAGCAATTCAAGTTCTAAAATGTGTCAAAACTGAACCTTTTTAAAGTGTTCAGTCTGAAGACAGAACCAAATGTTGTTATTAAATGACATGAGTTAAAGTTTCACAAATACTGTACAACAAAATAGTCAAATCATCATCAAACAATGTGAATAACAGGAAATAGCAATTTATTTATTTCACAAAATTTATAAACTGCTTGATTGTTAAAAACAACAACAAACCCTCATAGTGGTTTACAAAAATATAATACAACAAAATCAAGAAATAATTAGAATTTGCCTTTTTCACAGCAGCTATACATTGGGTCAATGTCTTTACTGGACTATTCATTATGACCCCAAGGTCTCATTTCTGGTCATTTGCTGCCAGTTCAGACCCCATGTCTGTATAACTAAAATTATTTTTTTGCCTCTACATGCATTACTTCATACTTGTTTACAATGAAGGGCATTTGCTGTTTTACTACCCATTCACTCAGTTTGGAGAGGTCCTCAGTTTAGTATCATCAGCAAACTTGGGACATTTCTTGGGACAGGTGATAAGCTAACTGAGCTGTTATTTCCAGGGTCCCCCCTCTTGATCGCTTTTTAAAAATTGGCCATTTTTCAGCCCTCTTGTATGAAGGCTGATCTTAGGGACAAGTAACATCTTTTTCTTAGATTCCACATTTGAGTTCTTCGAGAACTTTTGGGTGGATGCTATCTGGCTGTGGCAATTTGTCAGTTTTGATTTTGCCTAGTTATCTCTTGTCATCGCTATTTGCCCCAATTTCTCAGACTCCCTTCCTGAAAAAGTTAGTTCAAGCACAGGGATCTGCCAGATATCTTCTGCTATGAAGACAGGTGCAAAGTGTTCATTCAGCTTCTTTGCAATCTCCTTCTCCTCCTTTAGCACACCTTCGGATGCCTTGTCACCCAAATTACCTACCTAGCCAGTCATGTACTACTAATGGGTTTAAATATTTTGTTGGCCTTTATATTTTTAGCAATATGCTCCTCAATTTCTTCTTTAGCACCCCTTACTCTGCCTGCACTTTTATTTTGCCAGAGTTTAGGTTCCTTTTTGTTCTCCTCATTTGGACAAGACTTCCATTTTCTAAAGGAAGTCTTCTTGCGTCTAATAGCTTCTTGGACTCTGCTCATTAACCATGCTGGCATCCTCTTGGTCTTGGTGGTACCTTTCCTATATAAAAGGAACTGAAAAGGAGAAGAACAGTTACTTAAGTTTTTTCCTCTGATACATCCCAGTATTTTCATGTTTACTTTAGTTTCTTCCTTGAAAATGTTACAACCATTTTAGCTGTTTATTAAAAAATGTTGCTAACCTGACTTTACCCTGAATATAAACTCAAATGGCCAATTTCTGGAACTGACTTCATAGTACATGTAACAAGGTGTTTCTATTAAAGTACAGATTCAGAACCTATAGCTTGATCCTATGTTATTAGTCACAAACAACTCCCCAAGTTCAATGGAACTTGTTCCCCATTAAATGTGGATAGGGTTATGGTTTGAGACACGGCAAGATATACACCTCTGGAACAACTTCCAGACCTTTGCTTTGTAAACAGAAAACCATGCTAATAGCTATTTGGAATAAATATATTGAACTGGTATAGTCAACAACCAGTTGAGACCCTTGACAAAATAGAAACATTTCTTTAAAATACTACCCAGAAGTTGTGCCTTGCACAACAAATTCATTTACAAGGAAAGTGAGAGAGTACACATTCGGCCAAAATCTTTTCAAAACACGACAGTTAGACAAATGTTTTCAAGTTGAAAGAACGGTTGGGGGCAGTATAGATATTTCTATGATCACTGAGAGCATATGGAAATCTTAAAAATATTTTTAGAAGCTACTTCCTGCTGTGCAAAAGTAGTGAGGATTAAAATCACCTAGCAGTATTAGAGAGGAACTATGACAACTTCTACAAGCAGAAAATGGCTAAGCCAAGCTAAGCAAGTGCTTGCTTTGTAGATTCAAACTATCAACCTTAATAGTCTGTTTCCTATCTATTATGTCTAATCCTGAAACCCCAGTGGTGGAATAGGAATAAAGGATAGTGTAAATATATATATATAGGTTTTGTATCTTTTGGTATGCATACCTAATTTTTGCAACAACCATCACTTGCTGTGCAGAAACAGTAAGCAGGCCAGAAATGCAGGCCAGCGAGGGGTGTGTGCAGGGGCCCCAAAACACACTAGCAGGCCCAGTGAAGAGAGCAGGGACAGCTAGTATCAAAACAGTGGCCTGTCAACATGCCCTGCCCCCAGGACTTTAAAAATACTTTGTAAATTAGAAACAAGAAAGCTTTTCCAACAACACTACACTGTATAAGTAACCGAACCATCAGCAAGAATCCAAACCTAGAGGAGGGGATTAGACAAACCATTCATAAAGCTTAAAACAGACTGGGATGCTACTACAGAGCCAAAAGTCTAAAAATAAATCCTAAAAATGCACTATGAAAGCTAAAGAGGAAGCCATCTGCACTCCATGAGCCATTTACTAGTACTGGAACCAGCTCGTTTTCTCCTGCTCTGGAGGGCAGGACCCATACCAATGGATTCAAGTTACAAGAAAGGAGATTCCAAATAAACATCAGGAAGAACTTTCATCAATGGAACGGACTCCCTTGGAAGGTGGTGGACTCTCCTTCACTGGAGGTTTTTAAGCAGAGGCTGGATGGCCATCTGCCATGGATGCTTTAGTTGAGATTTCTGCATTTCAGGGGGTTGGACTAGATGGCCCTCAGGGTCCCTTCCAATTCTACAATTCTATTATTAATACATGTAAGGCCCAGGCCTACTGTCCTCAGTTAATGTCAGGGACAGCCTCACTACAGACTATAATGGAGGTAGGAGGAGGAGGGGAAAAGCTGGAGCAGCACTTCTATCCAGTCCGTGCATCTTCCAAGTGAAATGGCTGCAAGGATAATTTGTAATTCCCCTCCCCCAAATGCACCCACCCACTCCCCTTTTAAAAAGAAATCCTTGCTCAGGTTTTTATTCCATCCCAATATATCTCTGTCAACATCAACAACCAGTTTTGCAAGTAGAGCACAGAACACATCTGTGTTACTGACTACAGTGGTACCTCGGGTTAAGAACTTAATTTGTTCCGGAGGTCCGTTCTTAACCTGAAACTGTTCTTAACCTGAAGCACCACTTTAGCTAATGGGGCCTCTGACTGCCGCGCAATATCTGTTCTCATCCTGAAGCAAAGTTCTTAACCTTGAAAAAGCTTTGAAGATACAATCTAACAGAATAAATAGGACTTTTGGGTGCAACAGAGAGGAGAATACCAATAGTACCAAGAATGTGTGACTTGCTTTGAGCTCTGCCATCAAGCGACTTGCTTTCAAGCCCTGCAGGTGCTTACTTAAGGGCCCATTCCCATAATAATAATAATAATAATAATAATAATAATAATAATAATAATAATAATTCTTGTAGCCTGTCTGCCTGACTGGGTTGCCCCAGCCACTCTTGGCGGCTTCCAACAGAATATAAAAGAACACAACAAAACACCAGACATTAAAAAGTACACTTTAGATCCCTGTGTATGTTCCATTTTCTTTCTGAAAAATAGCCTGCAGCATTTCAGAGATGAACAAATTCATTAAGTGGCCTTTGGGGCCGCAGTTTCAGGTGGAACAGAAGCAGACTGCCTATGCAAGAATCTTGGAAGAGCTATTCCATGTTGTCCCAGGGAAAGTGTTAGGTGGACACTTGCTTGTTCAAAAGCTTTCAAGACCCTGTCCAGAGACATCTCACTTTAAATGGGACTGACAAGCCTCAACCTTGCCAAGATTACACTGCTGCCATCCCACCCATTTCTAGCCTGGATTGCTTGCTACCTTCATTTTCACCAGCCTTGCCAATACCAGTAGCTATTTTGTTGAAAATTAACGGAATTTGGAAGATATCCCCCCCCCCATGGCAATAGGAAATCTGACAGAATACTGTAGGTGCAAAACCTATTTCTCTGCCCTTGGTCACACTGGTCTATATGAAAGTAAAGAAAATGTTAAACAGCTACAAAATGACTGCAAAGGGAGATTGCTAAAATTCTGCTGTCATTGTTCACCTAAGGAAGTACACCAGTTTTTTTGGGGGGGGGGGTGAGGGGAAGAGGGTTAGAGGAAATAGAGATGGTATCAGAGAGACTCACATACTCCCTTTTTCACAGAGGATGGTATTTTTGCACATGAGAGCCTGTGTGGAACAGAGACAAAGCTGGAAAAGGGAGACCAATGAGAGCGGATGAGCATCTGCAGCGAAGTATGTTTTGCAATGTCTTCCTTTCAGCAATTTATACACCACTTAACACTCTAGTTTCTAAGATCAAATCAGTTAAAATCAATCAGAAAATTAGAAAAGCTTACTTAAAATACCTGCTGAAACAGACATTCAACAGCAACAGGGCCTGTCTGATGTCATCCTGAAAGAGTTCCACCAAACTGAGCCTACCATGCTGAACACACAGTCTGCACCAGGTTGAGGAAGACTGCTACGGGGTCTAGCTGATAAGGGTGGCATTCATGTCCTTAGGTTCACATTGTTCCAAGAGACATCACAGGTTCATAAAACTGTGGCCTGCGAGTTCCTTTCGGTGGTCTGCAGAAAGGCTGTGGATCTGCTAAAGCTGACAAATGTTACACTCTACTTAACAGAGCTTGGCCACAAAAACAGGCACACCCACTACATCAGAAATATGAGTTGTGTGCTTTGATGTGCAAATCAAACCTTTTTTTATTAACAAGTCTGTCAAGACCCCAGAAACTTTCAAGTGATCCATTTTTAAAAGTTTGGGTACGTAAAACCCCGAAAGGGTTATATAAAAGGATGTCATATAGAGGAGGGAGAAAGGTTGTTTTCTGCTGCTCCAGAGAAGCGGACACGGAGCAATGGATCCAAACTACAAGAAAGAAGATTCCACCTAAACATTAGGAAGAACTTCCTGACAGTAAGAGCTGTTCGACAGTGGAATTTGCTGCCAAGGAGTGTGGTGGAGTCTCCTTCTTTGGAGGTCTTTAAGCAGAGGCTTGACAACCATATGTCAGGAGTGCTCTGATGGTGTTTCCTGCTTGGCAGGGGGTTGGACTCGATGACCCTTGTGGTCTATTCCAACTCTATGATTCTATGAAAGAAAGGGTGCTTAGGGATTATAAACCTTCTCAGAAGTTATGAAAGAAGCAGGCTGGGATCAGAGTCAGCAAGACTAGATGACCCTAGAATTCTATTAGTCTATGAAGAACTGAAGAATCTCATCCTGTCTTCATATTTCAGACTTCTCTATACTACCACGTCCTGCCAAAATTATGAGAGAGAGGAGATACTCCATTACCATTCTGAAGGATATACTGCTTTACCTACTGTTATTGCTTTCCATTGTACTGTGAAAAGAACTTTATCTGGTCAAAGCATGGCTGAAGAGAAATTGGGAAGATGTGCATTGTTTCATAATGACATAAACAATGGCAGTCCATGAACAGGGGCCAGCAAACATATCTAAGCGTTACAGTGGTACCTCAGGTTACAGACGCTTCAAGTTATAGACTCAGCTAACCCAGAAATAGTACCTTGGGTTAAGAACTTTGCTTCAGGATGAGAACAGAAATCATGTTCCAGTGGCACGGTGGCAGTGCAAGGCCCCATTAGCTAAAGTGGTGCCTCAGGTTAACAACAGTTTCAGGCCTGGTATTGCCTACTTCAGGTGACTCTTTCCAACCTTTTTATAAGGGGTCTTTTAAACTGGAAGTGCCATAGATCGTATCTCAGACTTTGTGCATGAGAAGCAGGTACTACAGCCATAATAATAATAATAATAATAATAATAAAATATTTATACCCCGCCCATGTGGCTGAGTTTGGGCGGCTCCCAATCGAGTGTTAAAAACAATACAGCATTAAATATTAAAAACTTCCCTAAACAGGGCTGCCTTCAGATGTCTTTTAAAGATAAGATAGCTGCTTATTTCCTTCACATCTGATGGTAGGCGTTCCACAGGGCGGGTGCCACTACCGAGAAGGCCCTCTGTCTGGTTCCCTGTAACCTCACTTCTTGCAATGAGGGAACTGCCAGAAGGCCCTCGGCGCTGGATCTCAGTGTCCGGGCTGAACGATGGGGGTGGAGATGCTCCTTCAGGTATACAGGACGGAGGCCGTTTAGGGCTTTAAAGGTCAGCACCAACACTTTGAATTGTGCTCGGAAACGAACTGGGAGCCAATGCAGATCTCTCAGGACCAGTGTTATGTGGTCCCGGCGACCACTCCCAGTCACCAGTCTAGCTGCCGCATTCTGGATTAATTGCAGTTTCCGGGTCACCTTCAAAGGTAGCTCCAAGCTACAACTGTTGGCCACATCATTGTTGTCCAGGTAACTGGAATATCCCTATGTGGAGTCAGAGTGTACGTAACTTCCCCTGAGCAATCCACCAAGGTCCACGCCAAAATTTGAAGGCAGGAGAACTGAGATACAGCTAAGATGTATCCGGCACTCAGCTATGGCTCAACATTTTTCAGCCAGTTAAGCATCCTTAGCTTGAATTTCATTAAACTGTTTCACGAGTGTTCACAATTAACCTCTTGGCATGTCTACAAAAAGGACATCAGATAAAGGCATCCAAGTTCTAAAAATAGTTGAGCTACAAAGTAGTTGTACATTTTAATCAACTGGTCCCTTAAGACCAATTAGGAAAACGTTCTCTTTCTGCTCTGTACTGATCTGCTCAAATATTTCAGAGATGGTACAATTAGAATCCAGACAATTCTATTTGGGAATAGTTTTACATTGCAAAGGAAAAATTAGACGTGGCTCATGTTAGAGGAGCAACCTATTTGTATCAATTCAATTAATAAAAGCCTTAGGTTAATCCAATGCGCAGCCAACACTTTGATATGTTGAATCATCATATCTGTTTAAAGCCTCACATTTTTGTGTCACTTCGTTATATTCCATGCTAACCAGTAAGTGATGGTTTTGTATAAAAACCTAACTATACACACACACAAAATAAAAAAAATTCCTTCCAGTAGCACCTTAAAGACCAACTAAGTTAGTTCTTGGTGAAGAAGTGTGCATGCACACGAAAACTCATACCAAGAACTAACTTAGTTGGTCTTTAAGGTGCTACTGGAAGGAATTTTTTTATTTTGACTATGGCAGACCAACACGGGTACCTATCTGTAACACACACACACACACACACACACACACACACACTATATATATATATATGTTGTTGTTGTTGTTTAGTCGTTTAGTCGTGTCCGACTCTTCGTGACCCCATGGACCAGAGCACGCCAGGCACTTCTGTCCTCCACTGCCTCCCGCAGTTTGATCAAACTCATGCTAGTAGCTTCAAGAACACCATCCAACCATCTCATTCTCTGTCGTCCCCTTCTCCTTGTGCCCTCCATCTTTCCCAACATCAGGGTCTTTTCCAGGGAGTCCTCTCTTCTCATGAGGTGGCCAAAGTATTGGAGCCTCAGCTTCACGATCTGTCCTTCCAGTGAGCACTCAGGGCTGATTTCCTTCAGAATGGAGAGGTTTGATCTTCTTGCAGTCCATGGGACTCTCAAGAGTCTCCTCCAGCACCATAATTCAAAAGCATCAATTCTTCGGCGATCAGCCTTCTTTATGGTCCAGCTCTCACTTCCATACATCACTACTGGGAAAACCATGGCTTTTACTATACGGACCTTTGTTGGCAAGGTGATGTCTCTGCTTTTTAAGATGTTGTCTAGGCTTGCCATCGCCTTTCTCCCAAGGAGCAGGCGTCTTTTAATTTCGTGACTGCTGTCACCATCTGCACTGATCATGGAGCCCAAGAAAGTAAAATCTCTCACTGCCTCCATTTCTTCCCCATCTATTTGCCAGGAGGTGATGGGCCCAGTGGCCATGATCTTCGTTTTTTTGATGTTGAGCTTCAGACCATATTTTGCGCTCTCCTCTTTCACCCTCATTAAAAGGTTCTTTAATTCCTCTTCACTTTCACTATACACACACACACACACACACACACACACACACACACACTCTTAATTTTCCTGCTTTATTTCACAGCAATTTTGTGTATTCTGATTAGGCAAATTCTGAGATTGTCAGCCTTAAACTGACAGAAAGAAATCACTGCTAATTGCTCTAACCCTATGGCATAGGATAGGATAGGATAAGATAAGAGAAATAAATTTATGTAGATTTGTAGAATTTTTTATGAATTAAGGGAAGAGAAGAAGTATTAACTGCTTAAAAAGGCATCCCCTTTAGCAATTTTCAGCACACCTCTGCAAAAAGGAACAAGAATATCTGCCTACTTAGAAGCTTTGTTTGCCCTCGATGATGTCATCTTAGTCCCAAGGACCAACTCAAGAAGCATTGCCTTACTGTAAATGAAATTTATTTACTTTCAGCTACATCAGTACATAGCCAGATCTAACTGACTGGAATAACTTATGAAGATGGTAGTCCTAACTTTGGACAGTGAGTGACTCTGGTTAACACAGGATGCTAAACTTTGGTTTGGTTTGCTTAATCATGGTTTGTTTGATTGTCTGAAGCAGTCCAACAGCTTAACTATGATTTGTCTGTTTCTAGCAGACACATCTAATGATGGTTTGTCATTATTTGAAAACATAGTATGTTTTATTAATCATGGTTTGTTTGCCCATTCCAGATGCATGCCAAACTATAGAGCTATGCAGCAACAGCAGCATAAAAAATACTGACTCCATGGTTAAACAGCCTTCATCGGTGCTTTTTTCTAAGGAATTCCCTCTTAACTTTGTCCTTTCCCCACCCCACTCCTCCATGACCCCCCCCTCAAAAGGCAGACCTCCTCATGGCTGCTGCCCTACAGAAGGAAATTTAGGGTGACCACAATACAGTACTACCTACTAACATCTAATCTGAGATATATAGGAAAGCATATGTAATGATACACAAGTCTACCTTATTAAATTGCAAGTTACTTATATGTGAATTCTTTTTGAAAAACTACAGGGATGAAACAGTAGATGCTGAAGAAGATAAAAAATGAATGTGCATATAGGTAAAACTGAAAAGGCTAAGAAGTTCAAACTCTTTACCGTACAGAACTATAATCCTTGGAGGGAGGAAACACTCAGCAAACTTTCAATCAACTCACTATTGCCCACATGCCCAGCAAGAGTCCAATGCACATTTTGGCTTTTCTTCAGTGGTGCCAAGTGGAGAGAAGCAGCTTGGAATAACTGCACATAGGTATCACAACATTCCAAAATCTATCACCACTGAGATGCAAGAACCAATAACAGAAAACCATCCCAGTGCGTATGCATTCCAAATGCCACCGTCAAGGCAATAGCAGTCTCAAGGTTCACTGTTCCTTTCTTCTAACCAAGAGGAAGACTAAGCTGAGTAGGTGACTCTAGAAAAACACCAGCATTTTCTGTTGGACCCAGACAATAGTGTGAGAAAGAGATCCTTTCAAAGTTGAAGATCAGTCCTACAATGAGTTGGTGGGCAACTGAACAGTGTTCAGTACCTATCCAGCAGGACTTTGAGGATAGCTTTGAGTGCTATATAAATTTGATGCAATACATAAAATAATTCTACTTTCACAGCTTCAAGAGACATCCCTGTCCCAAAATGTACCTGGTACTGGTAACACCATTCCTATCCCACAACAAAACTTTCTATTTCCTCCCCTAAGAGAACTTCAGACATATACACAGAAATTAGTTCTAACATGTCCTTTCTCACCTTTCTTTCACGTGCTTTAAGGCAGTGAACAGCAACTTGAGGAAGCAGAATTCTGGGCTTCCCCTCAACTGTAGAGAGATGTGGCACTAACAAATGTGCAAGGGGTAGCAAGACTAAGGAACAAGGACTGCATATAGCTCACAAAGGACTTGGTGGGGGAGACTTGGAGGAGGAAGTGAGGGAGGTGGATGTAGATGCTGTAATAAGACTTACATGTATCATGTAACCCACTGGCTGTTATATCTGCTGTGGTGAGAGGAATCGGTTGGACTAGATGACCCTGGGGTCCCTTCCAATTCTCCAATTCTATGATTCTACAAGCATTACTGGTGAGCAATCTGTGTCAGCAGTTGCTTAAAGGTAGCACCTGACTCCATTGCTGGCAGGGCCATGCATTCACTCCTCTTTATAATGCTCGTTTTGACATTTCTTGCACATCAAGTGGAAACTTTTCTATCCCAAGATCTGCTTTCAGCTCATCCAACTCATAAATAACGGCATCCTTCCATTCTCCAAATATCCACGTGGCCGTAAGGGGAACCAAGAGAAGGTGCAAAGGGGAGGCGGAAATTCCTAGTAAGCTTTGTAACAAGAAACTTTTCTTTGGACGTTGAATATCTTAAAAAGTTTTATGTTCAAATGCCTCAAAGCTGCTTCTTTTAAGTTAAGAAAAGGAGAAGTACTAAAAGTATGCACAGAAACGGTTACAATGTTTATTAATTAAAATGTTTACTAATTAAAGTGAGCAGTTTTTGCATGAAAAAGTTAAAAAATATTTTTTAAATGTCAATGTGTCTAGAAGACTGTGGTGTGCAGTGATCTTAACATTATTGTTAAAATGTTAAGATGCTGGTGATTTGCAGGTAATACATTCACCTATTAAAAATCTGCAAAGAACTAGGTAAACAAACACAAATAATTCTGTTCAAAACCCACAAAAGTTACCTGGGTCTTTGTATTAGCATTAGGTTTCCTATGGAAGTCTGGAGATAGAAGCCAAATAGCTAAAGGTTTACACACTACTCTGAAGTCTGCCCAGTCACGATGAGGCCTTACTTTGACGTAAGTCACAGAGATTTCATTTTTGTTTGCTGCTTTTTGTTGTTGTGAGAAGCAACACAGGAAAGAATACAGTACAAAATTTGTTCAGGCCTCAGGTTCCTATATTCCCGCACTTAATGTCACGAACTATTATGGCAACTTTGGTCTTTATTAATAAGCTCATATGAGAGGATATTTTAAAGACATTCCTTCTAAAGGTACACAAGGAAAGTAGGCAGGATGTATAAAGGGCAACAAGACTGAAATGCAAGACCTGGCTGTAAAAAGGAAGCAATATAAATAATACTCTTTTTAGTTCTGAATTAACATGGTTTAATGAACTAATTTGCAGTTTAGGAAATATTATTTAAAGCAATGGGAACCTCGATTTAAATCTATCCACCCTGTGCACAGAAAGTTTAGATTTGAAGTTCTGTAAGTGGTATAAAGAAAGTGGAGTAATCGAACTGAAGCTGTGCTGCAGCAATCTGTTCATTCAGGATTCAATGCTCCAAAAGGGAAAAAAAAAATGGGAGCCCTCCAGTGGCCAAAGTATCATCCATGTTCGTACATAGTTCTAGTTTATGAACACACAGACATTTCCAGCCATTTAAAAAGACAATTCATATGGAGTACAGATGACTCTCTCTGTTGTCCCACACATATGTTTCAAAAGTTATTTTTGAGCTTTAGTAAGAAAAATGCATGTGAGTTTATAGAATAGATGGAAGAGTATAAATTTTAAACTAAGCCTCCAGGAATTATAATAACTGTCCTCCTGAATGATGTGCTTTTCTGCCAAAGTTTAGTTTCGTCTTATGAAATGCAATGCAGTGAATACAACACAGGGCAAAATATATTCTGCTATGAAGGTTTATATTTACCTACAAACTGCCACCGTCCTAGAAGTTGCAAATGCACTATCATTAGAATTTAATTTGATTCATTCCCTCAAATCTGAAAATCAGCAATCCTGACTTTTTTTTGCCCAATCTCTAATGTTTATTGAACACTTATTAATTTCTGCAGCTTGAATCTCACTTTTTATTCATTTACTCCTAAGCGAGTTTCCTTTATGCCAATTCAGGGAGACATGGCAGAATGTGTTTTGCATATGCTACAGGGGAAAAAGTTTATTAAACATCATCTGTTCCGTTGTCCTAAACAACCCAATGCTGCTTCTATTTATTTATAGCTCCATCAATGGCAAAAAGCTCTTCGTTACTTGCACAGTAATGATTGCTACTTAATTCTTCAGCTGTTCCAAGTTTTCTTCCCATTCCACCCTCTCTAAAATCACCAGAAAAACCTGCTCTTGTTAATATCAACATTCAAAACAATCCAATGCATTTCCAACTGTTACACAAATGGAATAATCCAGACTCCAAAAGTCTAAGCCCTCACCTGACAGTGAGTCTGTGGGGATTAGGTTCAAAGCTTTAGATGAAATATTGCAGGGTATGCTTACTTTTTAAAAGTATCACTCATCTTGGAGAAGCTGGGCCTGAGCTGTCTATCTGGATAAATACCTCAAAATAGCAAGGAAAGCAAAAATGTTACATCACTTTAGCTTCCATGAGAAACAGCTGATGCCAAAGTCGTATGATACACATTTATAAGGCTTGTAAATAGCCAGCTGACTAGTCACCTGTGGCAAGTAAGAACCCCACTGAGACAAGTGGACAGTCGAGGGTAAAGCAGTTTTTAAGGCCACATATAATATGTTTAAGAGTGGGCTAGTTAAATTGTATATGCTAGTAAATGTTGCAGACTTATTTGCAAGGCAGCATTCAATTGGGGAAAATAGCTACATGTGTATTTTACAGTAAACTTTCAAATTTGCTTTCAGCTGCGCAGCTACCACTGAGAGGCTCCCTCAATATTCACAAGTTAGCTCCAGTAAAGCATAACAGGTTAATTAGTTTTTAAAAGGTCTTTCAAGTCATGGTTCACACATAAAGCAATCCAAAGTACTCATTCAAGCTCTATTCAACAGGAAATGAAGCAGAAAGTCTAGCAGACATCTACCAGAGACAAATGGCAGATTCTTCATGTGCTCACGTTATCTGCTGACCTTCATTATGAAGACAGAGGATCAATTTAGACCCCCAAATTAGCATTCACCTATCATTTCCCAACTTGACCCCGGATTAGAAAAAATGTGTTCACCTACTTTTGCATATTGAGACACACTTGAAAAAAAGATCTAGATTCACAGTGTTACTAATTTAATATGCCCTTTTCAGTGTACATAAATAGCAGCTATCATTTAAGACAGGTGTTTTGCTTTCCAGAGCAATTATAATTTTCCTCAAATCAGTGAACTACTACTGCTTTTTGAGAATATTTTGGTCACACAGGTGTACACTTCATCATTTTCCTGCCCTAGTCCTGCAACACTTGTGCCTGATTTTCCACTGTTTGCGATATCGTTTGCTATAAGGAACCTCCCTTGCATAAACTTCCACCTTGGCCCTTTTGCACATATGAGTTCCCATTTATGAACATACAAGCAGCCCTGCTGGGTCACACCAAAGGCCTATCTAGCACAGCATCCTGTTTCACAAAGTGGAAACACAGATGCCAAGAGATGCCCACAAGTGCAGCAACAATCTCCTGCTATAGCAATTTATCCATTGGCCAGTGTAAAAAATGCATGCTTGACTCTTACGGTTAAGAACCAGAAAGGTGTTTATTCTAGGCTGCCCTAGCACATTATGCTGGAAACTCTTCTATATCTGGAAAGCTTATGTAAGTTTACTGTTTGTTATGCTTTTGGTTGAATCTTTTGTACTTATATTTTTCTCTCATTTGCAAGCTACCCCACAAACTAATATTGAAGGGCAGTAGAGAAATTTAATAAAATAAAAGATGCTTAGAACAAACTGCATTCCCATTGCTGGGCTCTTGTTAGGCCTCCACCCAGCTTGGAATAGGATCATTGTAGTACTGTCCATGCTTATCAGAGGAAATGAAAAGGTATTACCATAATTTTTGCTCTATAAGACTCACCTTTTCCCTCCTAAAAAGTAAGGGGAAATGTGTGTGCATCTTATGGAGTGAATGCAGGCTGCGCAGCTATTACAGAAACCACAACAGCAAGAGGGATTGCTGCTTTCACCGCGCAGCGATCCCTCTTGCTGTTTTGGCTTCTGAGATTCAGAATATTTTTTTTTCTTGTTTTCCTCCTCCAAAAACTAGGTGCGTCTTGTGGTCTGTTGCGTCTTATAGAGCGAAAAATACGGTATTTTTGGTATTGTTTCCTTCCCCTCCCACCAAGTCTTGCCTTGCTGTGCGAAATAGTGCCAAGGGGAGTTGCCACTCAAGAAGATACTTTCCCCTCTCCTTTCTCCTGAAACATTCCTGAATAATACATGAAGGGGAATTGCATTTCATGGCACATATGCCTCCCCTAACCCTAACTCCTTCCAAGATCCTGTAAGCTGTTTGAGAAGGTTAAGTCTCTTCCCATCCCCTTCCACCATCCTCCAGGTAACATCCAACTGCCTGCATCTAAGCTGACTGCATGAATTTCTATCAAAAGTAAGAGCAACTAAATTCTGTATAAATAATGTATGCATATTAAATATATAGGCAAGTGGAATCAAACGTTCTGCTTGCACATTTTGAAGCATTTCTGCCTGAAAAGAGGAGGTGGCTCTCTCATCTGTAGCTTGTTTTCACCTCGAAAGAACACTCAGTCTAAGAGGACATTCTGGAGCAGTAGGAAACACAGCAAAGAGCAATGCTATATATTGAAATTAGCATGGGGAAGAAATGATCTCCTTGTGCATGAGCAAAAGAGCTTATTTTTCCACTGGTGAATCTTTGGATTCAAGCCAAAATTAACCCTAGCCAGGTCCCCTATGGTAATAGTTAAAAAGTATCTACCAGGCAAAGCCACAGAAATCATTTATCCTTGGGTTGACAAAGTCACATTATTCCAGTTTAGAATCATACAATCAGACTCATAGAATTGTAGAGTCCCAAGATATCTAGTCCAATCCCCTAGAGTGCAGGAATCTCAACAAGCGCATCCATGCTAAATGACCACCTGTCCTCTGCTTAAATACCTCCAGTGTGGTTTTATTAAATAGTTTTATATAGCACTTTTAACTGCACAAAGTGCTTTTCGATTATTACAAATCCTCACAAAATCCCATTTACAGAAAAGAAAACTGGGAGCATGCATAAAAACATAAAGTCCTGCTGGATCACAACAAATGGGTATCTAGTCCAGCATCCTGCTCTTACTCTGGCCAAGCAAGTCCTTCAGAACAAGGACCTGATTGCAACAAGATACGGGCACTACTTAATGACCTTACTAAATGGCTGCCTTATCACATACACTATTAGTGAAATCATTAAGTTTTAATACCCTGACACAGGACAGTATCAGGTATAGTACTGATGTACAGGTACATACAACAGTATAGTAGTTGTATGATACCATACATTAATAATTTCCAGTCAAACATAATTTGTTAGTGCCTTGGCTTACATACGCTTCAGGTTACATATGCTTCAGGTTACAGACTCCGCTAACCCAGAAATAGTGCTTCAGGTTAAGAACTTTGCTTCAGGATGAGAACAGAAATTGTGCTCCGGCGGCGCAGCAGCAGCAGGAGGCCCCATTAGCTAAAATGGTGCTTCAGGTTAAGAACAGTTTCAGGTAAAGTACAGACCTCTGGAACAAATTAAGTACCTAACCCGAGGTACCACTGTATAAGCAACTGCTACCGTGCATCACTATTAAGATGGTTACTTTCTGAGCAGTAGAAAGCTATATAGCAGGCATCCCCAAACTCGGCCCTCCAGCTGTTTTGGGACTACAGTTCCCATCATCCCTGACCACTGGTCCTGTTAGCTAGGGATGATGGGAGCTGTAGTCCCAAATCATCTGGAGGGCCGAGTTTGGGGGTGCCCGCTATATAGCAACAAGCAACATGCAAGTAGCCAAGTCAAAGGGAAGACCTGCTCAGAGCAGTTTTACATTATGTGCATTAATATATTTTTAACAATGCTTATCCAGGTGCCTGGTGAGATTCTTTTACTTTTTTAATACAATACAGCTCTGGGACATTGGGTGGATGGGAGGGCAGCAGATTAGTTAAGAATTGTAAGACTGCATTGAAGAATGCTGGAGGCCATAAAAAGTCACTTTATAGAAAGGTCTAACTGGCTGTTATCTGTCAAGTGAGTTCCAGGCAATGTTCCATGTTTTCACTCACTTGCCAAGACTCCTGGTGAGCATGATTAGTCCAAGCATTCCTCCCAACCTTGGTGCTGCAGAGGTGGGTGAAATCATCTCAATAAATGCACAGCGATAGCTGCCCTCCCCCTCAGCTCCATGTTTTGGAGGAAGGGTTGGACTTGTTTAGCCACAATATTGTGGCAGTGACCTGAGAAACTCTACCAAGCAGGGACACAGCAAAGACCTCCCATAATTTGCTGTTCCTTGATTGCTCTGCATTTGAAGCTCCCAGAGTGGCCCAACAACTGCACCAGGAAGAGGAGGGGCGGCCAATCAAGGCCGGCAAAAAACCCTGAGCCTCTACTTCCATGCCATCCATGAAATGGCCTTGAATCCAGTGCTGATCCAAGCATGTTTGCTGCTTAAAAAAGAAAAGGGGGTGAACGGATGGGAGAAACAATGCCAGGCACCAGAAGAAACATTTGTGTTTTTTATTTATTTAAAAAGACAAACCATGTTTTCTTCCTATTTGAAAAAAGGACAGGGGAACAAGAAGATGTTTTGTGAGTTGCATGAAGGCCAGCCAATTATCACCAAAGCCAGCTCCTGCTGGAAACGGGTTGCTCCCCATCTTCAACCTCCAGAAGGAGGCAGCTAAGGAGCCAGGAAAGGCTTAAAGCTGTGTTCGTATTTATGCACCCTTAGACACTTTGCAACACTAGTACTACTGCTTATTTGTGGGATTTTAACACTCTCAATCCAGTGGTTCAATGTGGTCGTAAATAACTCATCACAGTAAAAGTCATAAAACCAATATAAACAGTGTAAAAAGGTGGAGGCAGGTAGTCTACATTCCACCATCACTGGCCAACAAAAGCAGAAACCTAACAAGCTCTCTTAGTCTTAAACATACAAAACATGGGTTCAAATATATTTCTATGGGAAGGCATGTTTTATACTACACTGTTTAAAAAGATCCTTTGACGTTTAAATGAGCAAAATTAAAGAAATACAGTAATACCTCTGGTTACGAACCGTCCTCCTTGCGAACGCTTCGAGTTACGGGTTCCGCTAACCTGGAAGTAGGTCTCCTGGTTGCGAATTTTGCCCCAGGATGCGAATGGAAATCGCACGTCAGAGGCGTGCACACAGTGCGAGTCCCCATTAGTGAAAGCGCACCTCAGGTTAAGAATGGTTTCGAGTTGAGAATGGACCTCCGGAACAAACTAAGTTCGTAACTAGAGGTACCACTGTAAGGCACAACAGGATAATGTGTGGAATACACATGGATATATAGCCATATCCAAACAGCAATGATGTCAATGCACTCAACACTCTTCTGATGAAGCAGTGGCCATGGGATGTTTGAGTAGGTAACAAACAGTTTTGTTGAAATCTGCCTGATTGCCTGTTAGACACCTGGATAAAAGAGAAATCTAATATACTCAAGTTTGCAAAAGAAACAAAAGTGGGAGTATTGGAAAAGTCAAGGCATTCATGCAGGAAGTAGCTTTTGAGTGTTTTAAGCCACAAGCTGGTTTAAAAGACACACACAACAAAACTGGCACAAAGTTTGAGAGATGAAAACAGATACTCAAAATCCTTCCAAATCATTCTTATACATTGCATACCAGCTCTAGAAAGCAACATGATATGCAATTTCAGCAGTTATAAAGCAAAGCTACCCAGGTGCTCAAAACATCATTCCAACCTCAAACCAAGCCTTAAGTACTGTATTTTTTGCTCTATAAGACTCACTTTTCCCCTCCTAAAAAGTAAGGGGAAATGTGTGTGAGTCTTATGGAGCGAATGCAGGCTGCGCAGCTATCCCAGAAGCCAGAACGGCAAGAGGAATTGCTGCTTTCACTGCGCAGCAATCCCTCTTGCTGTTCTGGCTTCCGAGATTCAGAATATTTTTTTCTTGTTTTCCTCCTCCAAAAACTAGGTGCGTCTTGTGGTCTGGTGCGTCTTATAGAGCGAAAAATACGGTAAATAGAATTACAATTGTCAATGAATTTGAAACCAACTATGCATTAAAACCAGTTGAATATTATATTGTAATGTCTATTCCCAGACATGTATTTTAGGTTGTCTTAACACTCCTAGGCCAGACCTGTACTGCTATTAAACACCTTCACAGGTAGTAGATAGGGCAATTTTTAAAAAACAAATGAACAGTAGAGCAACTTTCAGCGGAAACGCACTGTGAAATATGAGGCACCGAACAACAAAAAGTCAGAAAGTCAGTTTCCAGGGCATGGTGGAATTAGCTGGATGCTATTACTATACATTAAGTATTCACATTACCCAGGGGTGGAGGAAGGGATTGGGGGGTGCGGATCTCCCTGGGTGTCACCACTGAGGGGGATGACAAAATGCTGGGCAGCACTTGCTGTGGGGCCTGCAGGGAGTGACGTGGTGGCTTGGGCACATGCAGGCTCCACGCTGCCCAAATGGTCTGCCCGCTGCCTCCCCCCCCCCCAGCTATAGGGTGGCTGAGTGGGAGGAGGCTGGCAGACTCCGGAGGCCCCAGGTGCCCAAACAGCTTCCTCCTCCGCTGACATTACCTCATGATACTGTGAAACAGGTAGTCAAATAAACCCCTATATTTGTTTTCTTGCAACCCTGTTCCAGCAGAAATAAGACTGAAGTGGCAGACTATGTTCTTGCAAACAGCAACAATCTAGCCAGGCTCAGAAATAAGGATTAAGTGGTCAATTAAGCAATGTAAAATGCTACTGAACATACCATAAAGCAAGAATGTACCTGCGCACTGACTGATCTTTAGCTGCCTATATTTAATTGCACTGTGGCATTATTCAAATAGCTAAGGCTTGAATGTGACCTCTTTGCTTCCCAATGTTGTTGTCAGCATCCGTTTGTTTCAAGAGACAATGTAGTGTGCCTCTGGGGATGAGGTCAAACCACTGCATTAGCAGCACCGAAGTGACCTCCCTGGAGTTCAAGCCTGGGCAGTGTGTATGGACGTCATGGTCTGCCCTGACGAGATCCCCCTCTCAGTCTCACTGATTTGGACCAAAGGAAAATGGATGGTGCAAATCCCCCCAATTCAGCCTGCTAGTAGAAATGATGCAACTTTCATAGGAATGCATTCTGGGGGTGTGATTGCTAGGGCAAAACATCACTTGCCCTACTTGGCTACCTGTGGAACATTAGCAATACTATACTGTTGTTATGCATGGGAAATTTTTCACTCCGTGTAATGTAGTTGGACAGTCAACGCACAGACATTTTAGAATCATTTGAGAATAAGAACTGCATATTTTTTTCATTAAAAAAACTACCCCCCTTATTTGGCAGCATTCACAAAAGTTTGCATATGTAAAGCTAATGAAACCCAAAATTAACATGTCTAACTGTCTTGACAGGTATCAAACCTTTCCCCATGGGAACAAATTACCCAGAAAAATACTAGCCTTGCAATGTTTATAATTGTTTACATTTTAAGTTTCAGCTTATGTTTTAATACATATTTTCCAAGAGAAAAATCTATTTTATATTTATGTTTCCAAATCACAACACCTATTCAAAGTCACTATCGTCAGAAACACCTTCAATCCTAACTGCTGGATTAGGAAACTTTTACTCATTGGTACAATTCTGACACATCTATCAATCAGTGCAAGGTAGCTGAAGACATCAAAGGAGCATCTTCTTCCTTGGAATGTCATGTGGTTGAAACTATACTGCACTGCCTGCAGAATATTACCTGTCACCCAGATGATGGCAAGCACCTTGTCTTCTAAATACAGTGGTACCTTGGTTTAAGAACAGTCCTGCTTATGAATGATTTGGTTTATGAACTCCACAAAACCGGAAGTATGTCCCGGTTTGAGAACTTTACCTTGGTCTAAGAACGGTGGAAGGGCACTGGCGGTGGGAGGCCTCATTAAGGAAAGCGCGCCTCGTTTTAAGAATGGTTTTGATTTAAGAATGGACTTCCGGAACGGATTAAGTTCATAAACCAAGGTACCACTATAGTATAGCTATTGAAGAATAGTTTAACTGATCTTCAGTTGGCAGCTTGGTCCAAGTCTAAGGTGTGTTACAGTAACCACCATACACATATATGGTAAAAATTAAGAGTTGTGTCCCTAAATGCATGTTTGGGTTAAATATGGTTCCTGAGTTTGAAAAGGTTGAGGACTATATTCTGAGTGCTATAGCCAACTGTAGGGAAGCAGCCATCATGTGAAATGGAAGCAAATTAGCCACAACTTGGAATAATACAGCAAATGGAATCTCCGTTCCATACACAAGTTACCAGAGCCAGTCAGCCAGACAACACACTCCTCCCTTTATTTGTATGAAAATTGTGCTACCAATGATGGATGGGCATTAGTGCCACAGAAATGCTAAATAGCAAAATTGTTCCTGTTGTACTAAATATTGTCTGCTCACAATCCTTGGGGAAGACGCTATCCAGTAATGTCATTTCCAGCTGTGTTACCTCGTTCACATGAAAAGTACTCATTAGCAATCCTAGGAGCAAAGGAGGAATCTTTTTTTAAAGCCTTCATACTATTCTGTTAGGACACATTTGCTTGAGTATACTGGATCTGATATTATTGGACAGTCTATAATGCACTTTGACAGTCAACCCCTTGCCCCTCCCTTGTGTGAACAATTGTACATGAATGCTATGAGATGCATTAGCTTAAATAAAATGAGAGGGAGCACTGCATACCTATGCATATTTGTGAAAGAAAATACACAGGATTCTGTTCTCAAAGTTTCTTTATATATGGGAAACCATGAGCTTGTTTGGATGGTCCATTCTGTGTAGAATTTATCTAGCAGGACCGAGTGTGAATTAGTCATCTTTGCTGTACACAAAAAAAGTGTTCTGTTTTCTATGGCATGTTTAACGTAGCACATTAAACACACTTATGTAGGCATGAGAATAAATGTCACTGTTTACAGTCAGATCTCAGATTCTGTATGACAATTCCTAGGCAACAACTATTCCCTTAAGCAAAATTGCATATAATCAGGATATTTAATTTAAAGGGTTTAAAAAAGAGTAATTGACCATTATTTTTTGTAAATGAAACTAATAATCATATCACTGTTTCCTACATATGCTTAGAATCCAATCTGTTTTACACAGAACCATCAGGTTTGAACTGCTGAGCCTATGGAGAATCATCCATAGCGATCATCCTTCTGAAATTTCCCCCAATTGATGTTGCTATAGTGCAGTGATCAAAATAGATCAAAATAGCTAAACACATCAACTAGCTCAATACATAGTGTTTAAAACTAGCTGTGAACAGAGTTTGGCAGAAGACCAGTAGCTGGTGTGTTTGACTTGTATTTTCAAACTGCTAGAGAACAGTTACCCCATCCCCCATAAGCCACTACAATAGTGTTATGATAAATGTGGGATTACTACAAGTTGACCCTGTGGGCTTTGTTCTTCCTCTCCTGGGCACACCAAGTGAAAAGATTTAAATACACATCTGATTTCACAAGCATTCAGGCTCAAAGAATGTGGTGAAAGTGAAGTCATACACAGGGCATTTGCAAGCTCTCCTGTGTCAAAGGTTGTTAGTTTTTCAGCTGCCAAGTAAAGTTTGATATGGGTCTGTCAAGTCTCTGTACGCTACATATTTTGGCAAAATCTTGATTTGGCAACCAAAACTTTTTCTCTGTAACAAAATTAAGATGCCACCAGATTGTGCAAGTACTAGCAATTAGCCTTCAAACTAGTTTCAGGTCATTTATAAAATGTGAAATATTATTTAGTAAACAGACCTTTCTGAATTTGGGCTTTCAAAAAATTAATATATTATTGGAAGTCCAAGAAACAAAAGTTTGTTTCAGGATCAAATGGGTAAATGTTTAAAATTCTAATACCCAATTAGAAATGGTCTTTCATATGCAATGGCAGCCAAAGATTTTATGTGATACTGCAGCAAGAGGGGGAAAAAAACCTTCCATAAAATGTTAAATGCATGATATCTCACTCCTTGTAGGTTACTATTTTTAAAAATAAACTTTCTACTGCATTATGCTGGCAATGTGTCAGACCAGGCAGATTTTAAGTACCGTATTTTTTGCACCATAACACTCACTTTTTTCCTCCTAGAAAGTAAGGGGAAATGTCTGAGCGTGTTATGGAGGGAATGCCTACGGGTGGCATGCCTACGGATTTTCCTCCTCTAAATACTACATGCGTGTTATGGTCGGGTGCGTGTTATAGAGCGAAAATACAGTGTGACTTCAAAGAAGTGAATACAGTATTTCAGACTGAAGTTATAAAGATGAATGAAATTACAGCACACAAATGAAAACTAAACTGTGGTTACATTGTTGGAGAAACTGAAATGATAAATTGAAAAAAATAAAATAAAGATGGTAGGAAATATTAGCTGCAGCTGGAATATTGATTGCTAATTAATAGAATACCCAACAGTTACCATCAATCAATATGTGGGAACAAGCAACTTGGCACAGAAGATTAGTGTATAAAACATACAAGAAATCCCCCCCCCCCGCCAAAATAGTAGCAGCACATTTTGAAAGATCTTTAGAGAGTCAGAGCTATGCATCTTTAAATTTACTGAATGTCCAACACAGAAATATCAGAAAGGCCATATTGGAAATATGTTATATATGCATGATAAATATTAAATAGTAGCAAAACAAAAAGTTATTAAACAAAAGATTATGACTTCTGGTGAGGATTTTATTTTTTGCAATTAGTCCCTTCTATTTTTGTTATGACTGTAAAAGTCTCTTTGGCAGTACTATATGTTAAATATTATGATGAAATCTGAAATATAAAAATTGCAGTAGCTGTCAAAAAACTGCAGTGGTCTCATGCCAGAATAAAATGTCCAATTGCTTCCGTTGATGAGTTCTGTGCAATATGCAAAATTATATCTTTCAAGTGCTTAAAATTGTTTTTCATAAGAAATTAGTTTTGATCCAGTCGAGTGGCATCACTCAGCTCAGTCCTGTTATTACTAAGTTTACAAAAATGCCAGAGATTCTTGCTTTTAATGTTATAACTACTAATGCTTTAGAGTCTAAAAAGAGGAAGTGGATACATCTTAGTAGGTCACGCTAGAAATAATGATCTCGAACTATGCACAGAAACTATGAAGCAAACCCCTGAGGTGCTGAACTGGAGATACGTTTTTTGCAGTCCAAATAAGTCTAGAAATGAAAGAAAATATAGAATTTGTTCAGTTCACACAACAGACTGTAGTTCAATCCAGAGTTCCAAGAGGATGCCCTGCGACCAGAGGTTTTCATATTCACTTCAGAGGGGATGTGCGCATGGAGGGGTGCTCAAAGTGAATGTAAAATAAAAGGAGGATTCCACTAATGCAGGAACTTCACATATTAATCACAGCTTTCAGATCAGGGAGTTGCTGTACTGCAGCCTGACTGGAGTTGGAATTGTTCCCAAATGCTGCAATTGATCATTCCTGACAGTCTAAAGACAAGACAAAACAAAAAACCTCTTTTGTGGAGAATATTGGGTTGGCACTTTACAAATGCAGATCTTAACTATTCATATTGGCATAGATGCAAACATGTGTAATAACTAATTGTTTTAACATAAGCTGTTTTTAAAGGGTCTTCAGTGGCCTCTCATTTGTAATTCCTCTCCTCCCTTTCATTACCTTGGTAATTAATAAGTCAGAGTGTTTCAAATTCTCAACTAGTTAATCTAAGGCCACTAAAGGTCATGGGCACTAGTTGTGCTAGAAATGCCAGATTTTTCAAAAAAGGTGTTTTAAGTAGACCAACAATTACAAGCAATTTGTTCTGATAAAGTAGTTTTTTGAGAGATCTTAGTCTTTACAGACAGTGCAGTTTATTATGTGCTCATTGACTTAATATTCATCCTTTTCTGACAGAACAGTACGGGTTTTATTGAGCAAACATTCCTGAAGCCACCCAATTCCAGCTGCTACCTTTTGTATAGCTTCCTATTAATGACTTTCAGGAATCTGACTCCACCATCCGTCAGTCTAAATGGATACATTTGGAATAAATGCCGTATTTTTTGCACCATAACACTCACTTTTTTCCTCCTAAAAAGTAAGGGGAAATGTCTGTGCGTGTTATGGAGGGAATGCCTACAGGTGGCATGCCTACAGATTTTCCTCCTCTAAAAACTACATGCGTGTTATGGTCGAGCGCGTGTTATAGAGCGAAAAATACGGTAATTCTAACCTTGATGCTTGCCTGTTTCAAATATGTTCTGGTCATCTAGCAAGGAGTACCGGATTCAAAATTTTATTCCCATAGCATCCTTAGAGTACATCTGATGACTAGGTTAGGTCACCTACTTAATAGATGATTATGATTGATTGGATTACCCATATGGTCTCAGGGTGGGTCGCAACAATTTAAAATACAGCATTAAAAACAGTTTAAAACAAATTACAATCACAATAATATGATAGATTCTAAATACACACACACAAACATACAGTGTCAAAAAGAAACTTAATTCAGCATATGACAATATAGATCCAGTTCAAGGTGCTTGTACTATTACACCCAGCTCAACAGCTTAGGATACAAGTAGTTGAAAGAGCATCTTCCCAGGGCCAGCAAAGCCTCGGTTTGTGATCTGCAGGGAAGGCCCTGCCTGTGAAATTTTGTTCACAAGAGACAGGAATTCCTCAGCTGGGCGCACCCTGTTCTGTAGAGATCAGATTGTCCCTTGAACAATGGCACCTTAAGGCTAATTTGTTCTAGTAGGTCTTTGGAGCAAAATGGGAGCAACACCATTTGTATAAGGAAACATTATTATTAATGTTAGGTTTTGCACTGTGCTTCTACTTTTCTTGAATGCTGGACTATTCTAGTTAGCCACACTGGGCTCCTGGGAAAAGGTGGGGTGCATGAATTGAATAATAGACACAAAATAATTTACACTAAAATATTCTTCTGCCCCAAAGATGGTTCAGAGGCTGACCATCAGTTATTCACAATTCCACTTTCCACAGAGCATTTTAATTGCTTTTTGGGGAGAGCGATTAGGGGCCCCAAGCTTTCAGCTTGAAACCAGGAAGGGGAGGGAACTGTCCTCTCAGTTGTGCAGTGCTCAAAAGCACAGTTCAGCTACAGGGAAGACTAGGCTTGCCATATTTCAAAAAAGTAAAAACCAGGGCACACTGAAAGTTGTTGGCACCGCCTTTCCGAAATCCCTCCTGTATTTGAAATCCTGGTAATGTCCAGAAAGATCTGAACGAATGGCAGCCCTAGGGAAGAGCCCTAGGGCTGGAGGTCAAGTTGGAGAATCCTGTGCCAAAATCACAACCCCAAGACACTGCCAAATGCCACTGCAGAAAAATGCAAAACCATGGCCACCTCAGCCCCATGTTTGGAGCTGGCAAGTGGATGGAGACTATACCAGCAGCTGCACCAGGCTTCTGTAACTGCAGGGACACCCAATCTATTTATCCAGTTGTGAAAGCTTATCATGGAATGTAGGCTTTCAAGAGGTGCAAACAGGCCTGGGAGGAAAATCCTAACAGTGATCTCTTTACACCACTTCACATACCTGATACGCTGTGGTGGCACCATATATTTATAGTTTCCAGTTACATTATTATTTGTTATATATGTACATCCTTCCATCATATAGCCAGATTTGGCTATGTGGTGAATTTCTGATGGAAAGTGAGCTTCTCCCATTGCTCTTACTCTGAATTGGGATGAGGGGAAAATAAGAGGGGATGTGATTCCACTGCACAGCCAACAGGGCAAGGTATCCTGTCTAGTGAGCTATTTTATTTCATTGCCTGCCAGGGCTCAGTGCAATACTTTCACCCTAGTTTGATTCTCATTATGTAAAACTCCATGTGGATAGCTGGGACAGAAAGGAGATGAGCAACTGAAAGCATATCACATTGGAAGTACAGTGGTACCTCGGGTTACATACGCTTCAGGTTACAGACTCCGCTAACCCAGAAATAGTACCTCGGGTTAAGAACTTTGCTTCAGGATGAGAACAGAAATCGTGCTCCAGTGCCTCGGCAGCAGCAGGAGACCCCATTAGCTAAAGTGGTGCTTCAGGTTAAGAACAGTTTCAGGTTAAGAACGGACCTCTGGAACAAATTAAGTACTTAACCCGAGGTACCATTGTAATGCAGTGTGCTTCTCTGTAAACATTCAATCCCCCCTAACTAGTAGGGAGTAGTTACAGATAGGTAGCCGTGTTGGTCTGCCATAGTCAAAATAAAAAAATTCCTTCCAGTAGCACCTTAAAGACCAACTAAGTTAGTTCTTGGTATGAGCTTTCGTGTGCATGAAGAAGTGTGCATGCACACGAAAGCTCATACCAAGAACTAACTTAGTTGGTCTTTAAGGTGCTACTAGTAGGGAGTAGATCATGAGGGGAAATGTCAATCTGGGGCTTGCTTGGCAACACGGATCTCTTCTCTTTTCTCTCCAACTACCGCCTTACAAATATATTTCACACCTTTCCACAAAGGAGCAATGAAATGTACCGTAACTTGGAGAGAGGGGTATTTTGCTAGATACAAAACTGTTTAGCACTGCCACCATTTTGTTTTACAGCAATATTTTAATGTAACAGTATGAAGAGTCACCAACATGGCACCTGTAGCAATCGCTGCACCCACCCGCGAAAGGCCTCAGTAAATAATAATACATAAGAAATGGTTAGTTCTTCTTCCTGCTCAGTTTGTGTTTGCACTTGGCTCAGCTTCTTGTACAATGAACATGTCCCATCAAACATGTCCACATTTCACTGGATGATAGGACTGGACAGCTACCAATCCTTCCATTCCAAACTGAAGTGTTATACCCATTGCAGCTATTTTGTAATTGGCGCCAACAGCACTTTCTCAAATTTCAAAATGTGCCAGCTGGCTCAGAAAGGCTGATGAACCCTGGGATTGACTATATTTCCGATAGTCTATGATACTTAACATCCTATTTTCATGCAAGATAGAATGTATGTAGGATATTTAAATAACTTCCCCACCTGTCATAGACCTTGAAGTTATGGAAACAGGGAGTTATGAGTAGTGGTTTTATAATACAGCAGCCCAGCCATACTCCAAACACTGGAATATGTTTTAAGGAGTTATCTATTCACTCCTCCACTCCATTTCAGTGGATGTAAACAGTCATCCCATGTGACATTGCTTTTCCATTCGAGAAGAGAAGATTCTGTATAGCAGAACAATCTTCTACTAAACCCAAAGACAACAGAGCAGCACAATATTTCTGTTGGTCTGCTGGATCCAGCTGCCACTCAGACATGGTCCACTTGCAGCCAGCCAACAAGCAGCTAGCAAGAGAGAAAGACAGCTAGGCCCTTGCACTGGCAAGATGACCTGTTGTATTTTACAGTGCTTTTATTAAACACCTGAGATATTATTATTTTTTTGAATTTTTAAACTGAATTGTAAGTATGAATAAATCTTTGGCCATTTTCAAAGAGCAGAAATAAAGTGACTCAGCATAACTGAAATTTCTGCAAGAAAAGTTTCTCCCCATAGAAGCAATATTTTATTTTTTTTATGTTAACTTTACTCCTGATCATTCTTCATTTTGTGTAGTCTTAAGCCCAGGCAACCAGACCAGAAGCACCTTTCCTTAGTTACCATCCTTAGCTAAGCATGAGCCCAATAAGCAGTAGCTGTTCTGCAGAGAGCATAGTCCAAATAGGCCTGTGTCAAACCTCTTCATAGAATGGTTAGTACTGGGGCAAAGTGTATAAAAATCCCCATTCATTTTTTGCTGATTAGTGTGTGTGTTCAGCAGTGCTGTCTGAGAGGTTGCATTCCTCCGTGGTAATTCTTACATATACAAACTTCCTTGGAAATATCCTAAACAACAGTTTGAAAGCAAACAATGAACAACAAAAAAAAAGAAAGGGTAGAGAGGAAACACAATGAGATTATTCAACCCATCCACTTCCTCCTGTGACAGTAATAATAATAACAATAATTTTATTATTTATATGCCACCCATCTGACCAGGTTGCCCCAGCTACTCTGGGCAGTTGATATACCAGTTATATACCCCTTTCCTCCCCAAGGAAGAACAGGTATCACACATTTCTGTCCTGTTCACTTGCCAAAAACACCAGTACTAGATTTGATCTGCCATAATGGGCAAACTCAATCAATATAGGGATTAAAACGGTGAACTCCCTGCCCCTCAAATACAGAAGCAAATTATGGGGAGGGGGTTGTCAAAAGAGGTAAGAACATAGCTGTCAACCTTCCCTTTTTTTGCGGGAAATTCCCTTATTCCAGCGCCGTTTCCTGCTGCTTCCCCGGATTGTTAGATATCCCGTAGACTGTCCCCGGGACAGGTGAGGCTGCTGATCCCTTATTTTCAAATCTGAAAGTTGACAGCTATGGGTAAGAGGTACCAGCCTGATGGACAAAGATACATTAATACAGTAGCTGTTTTTTGGCTAAACAAACTCTCAAAGCAACTTACAAAAGATACAGTAAATAATAATAATAATAATAATAATAATAATAATAATAATAATAATAATAATAATAATACAGTACATGCATTACTCCCTGTTTGCTCCCTGTTAAGAAGTGGGAGAGGCCTAGTTCCTCCTGCCCAGCAAAGGAACATGGTAGATCTCAGGGGAGCAGTTTCTTTGGCAACCTTAGCTTAAAACTAGTGACGTAACAGACCCATAACAGACCCCACCTGTTTTTGCATAACCTGATGCAGATGAGTTATTACCGGACAAGCTGCAGCTGTACCCACCATGCTGCAGACAAAGTTTCCACTTCTTGGTTGTCTTTTACAGTTATCCTTCCCCAAGTCCCCAAGCAGGCAAGTGCTCTACACAAATGTCCCAAAAATATCCTGTGACACAAAACCAAGGTGTTTTGGCTTCCTCCATAGGAGCTATGCACTAGAAGTATTTTAAAGAGCAAGTCCCTTCATACATGTTTGATGTTTTTATTATGCTTTTAGATATGCTGTAAGCCACCCAGAGTGGCTGGGGAAACCCAGCCAGATGAGGTGTAAATATAACAACAACATCTGATTCAGCTGCCACACTTAACTTTTCAATTGCATCACTTGGAGTGAATATGGATAACTAATAACGGAATAGGAGGAGAGAGAGCATAGGAGGAGTGAATATGGATAATAACGGAATAGGAGGAGAGAGAGCATAAAGCCATCTTCATACTCCTAGTCCTTCTTACAATCCTAACAGAGAGTGATACAACCAGAACACAAATTGAACTATCACAATATACAAATGCACTATTGAAAGAGACATGCAATTAAGCAGCCTGGAAAAATATTCCCAGAAAATACGCACTTTGTAATTATCATATATTTTTTAATCCTGTAAAATTAACTTAATTACGATAAGGTCATTTGAATTATCACTATAAAAGTTCTGAGTTCTGTCTCACAGAGATTATTTCACCATCTTAAAAAGAATGGCAATGCCAGAGTTGTGGAACAAAGAACTTTCAGGAAAAATTGTTTTGTATACAGGTCTTCACAATATGTATGGCAAGGGCTTTTTTTCCAGCTCTGGCACTTTTCAGGTAGGAGCCATTGCCATTCTAAGAGAAGTTCATAGCGAGCTCCAGAACCTCTTTTTCTAGAAAATAGCACTGTATATGGCTGCTAAATACTGAATAATTCTACCCAAGTAACCTTAAAAAAATAACAACCTAAGAAGTCATCTTCACCAATCATGTGATGGCAGCAAAGTAGAGTGTGCTTTAGCTTACTGGCACAACCAGCTTTTCCTTATTCGGAGCCTTCCAATAGCTTACCATAGATGAGTTTGTGTGCCTTAAGAGATTGCATAGAATTAGAATATTGACCTGTGCATTTGCACCTGCCTGATCCAGTGACAGCTGGATGTTTGAAGATGCCAGAGAACAATGGCCCCATTATCAATATGTTACTTGGTATGTTATCATGTTTTATCTTGGTGTACACCAAATTTCAAAAGTTTCTGATAATGAAGTAGGGTACTAATTTGTACAATAATCAATTTTAAAAATCATGATTGTGTCACATGGCACTGTGGTTAGCACACTAGACAACCAAAACAGCACACTGATCATTTCCTCCTGCTAGGACTCAACTTCCTGTGCATCACTTCACCACTTGTACTATTTTGCAAAAAGGGTGCTGTGTTTTACCGATGCTGTCCAGAATGATATTGTCTTAAACATGTTTCTTCCTATTAAGTTCTCAGAATGGTTATTTTGAGACTGAAACCTTATCTTCACAGAACATCACTGAAGTCATTGACCAGAGTTTTGCCTAGTCAAGCACTTTAAGACTAAAGACCTAGATTTGTATCTTGCCCTTTCCCCAACATACTTCCAATAAGCTCTAGACTGGCATACATAGGGTTGGCTGTGGATACCCATGGGTGTAGTGGTATTCTTTAAGCTACTCTATCAGACACAAAGTACAAATAACCAACTTTAATCAAAAACCTTAATTACAAAACACAGTGTTTCATCACGATCTAAAACTTTAGGATCGTATTTCCATGGAAACTGTTGACTAGCTTACTATGCTAGAGATTTTCAAGTTACCACAGGTATCATGGTTTTCGCAACATTTATGAAAAAAGAAGAAAATAACAAAAATGGATGTCAAGCGGCACTAACATCTGCCAACAAGCAATTATTTGCTTAATGCATTTATTAAGAGTATTTTTACAGCTGGCTATATATAAACTTGGCTATCTACTAAATTGCAGCATTGTTTACTAGTCATGAGCGTACATCAATGTTGAATGTATGACGCTGTGTAACATTTAAATATTTGCATTCTGCAGAGCGCTAATGCATTACAGTAGTGCAATTTTCTTTTTAAAAACAATCATTACCCAGAGGAGTCACCTGTTGGTGATACAGTTCAAACCCTAGGGGAATAGTAATTTATGATTCAGAGGATAACTATAGCAACTTTTATGTCGTGAGCAGGGGTGGGGAACCTGCAGCTCAAGTGCATGGGGGGGGGGCAGACGAAGCTGACGGAAGGATGTGGCAAGGGAAGAGTCATCCCCAAAGCAAAAGTTTAGACTTTTGGCCAGAGTGAGCCATCCTTCTCTTATTCAACAGTTGATTATTACTACAGTATATCAAAACACAAACACATTATGCACATTTACTTGGGATTCAGTTAGTTATGGTTTCTCCCTTTTAGGTCCTAATTGTTTGAGACCAGAGTATCTGAAGGATGCATTTGCCCATATGAGCTCACCCATACATTAAGCTCCACGGTTGGAGCTCTGTTCCATTGGCAGCGCTGCAGATGGTGATGCTGGAGACGGCCTACCAGAGCTCTGAAACAGGCTGCCTTGGCAGGATTGCTTGTCACCCACCCTTTCTGTTTTTAGGTACAGGGCAAGACATCACGGTTTCAGTGAGCATTTATGACTGCCATTTGGCATATTTATTGCTGCTGAAATCATAGTTGCTCTGTTGGGTGGCTTACGGGTTTGTTTGTTTGTTTTAATAAATCAGCAGAGTGCTATGGGCTAGGCTATTAATATATTCTTGTTATCTCATTTCTCTTACTAGCTGCAGAAAGGTCAGATAAAAAAACTTTGGCAAATAAGGGATTTGCACTACACACGGCAATAAAGTGCATTTGCCCTAGTCATCTTACTTTCATATAGGGAACCAAGGTTGTGATAATTTGCCCAAGGCCAGTGAGAAAATGCAGCATAAAATATTTTAACACATACAACTAGGTAAAGGTAAAGGGACCCCTGACCATTAGGTCCAGTCGTGAACGACTCTAGGGATGCGGCACTCATCTCGCTTTACTGGCCGAGGGAGCTGGCATACAGCTTCCGGGTCATGCGGCCAGCATGACTAAGCCGCTTCTGGCGAACCAGAGCAGTGCACAGAAACGCCGTTTACCTTCCCGCCGGAGTGGTACCTATTTATCTACTTGCACTTCATGCTTTCAAACTGTTAGGTTGGCAGGAGCTGGGACCGAGCAACGGGAGCTCACCCCGTCGCGGGGATTCGAACCGCCGACCTGCTGATCGGCAAGTCTTAGGCTCTGTGGTTTAACCCACAGCGCCACCCACGTCCCACTGAACACATACAACTAGGACCCCCCAAATAGCACCCATGGACGTCTGCTTGATGCCCACCAAGGCCCCTATCCCTCCCAATTTATAAGGTGTGTTTTTTCCATTTGGGGCTTGGCTGTTTTGGGAGAGAGCTGCCTGCTTTCCTACGTGTTTTGTTTGTTCTGGAGCACGTGTAGATCTTTACCTGTTTGGGAGGCAGGGTGGTTCTGAGCATTGCCAGCTTTTCTTCAGTGAAATGGGTATTTAGATTTTCAAATATCTCCTGGCTATGCTTGCTAAAGCTGATGAGAACTAGAGTTCAACAACATCTGGAGGTTAGCAGCCCTGCCCTAAATAATATTTAGCATTTTGTTGCTGAGCTACCCTTGGGTTCGCACTGTCCCCAACACACTACAGTCACAAGTCCAGAAGCTTTTGCTTCTGGTTTAAATTGTTCATATGCTGCCATGTTATCCATACCTGGAGAAGCTGTGGTTAATTAACTATGGTTAGGTGAAACAAAGACAGTTTCATAAACTATGCTTTGAAGTTGACGTGTGTCAATTAGCTATAGTTAAGAGTTACCACACTCTATGCTTCGGATAGTGCATTACACAGCAATATGGAAGTTTTTGCTTTCCCTCTCATAGACACCCTAGAGGAGAGGGGAGAAGAGAGCATGAAAGCCTGAGGTTTGTTCTCATAATGCTAAATCATGGTTCAGGGTTATCTTGGAATGCAGCCAAGTTGTATGTGACCAAACAAAAGCCTATAATGGCAGGTTAACTGCTGACACTCTCTGAACACTCTGGAAAAAATACCAGTATCATTGTAGGGGTTCATATAGTGTAGCAACTAGAAGCGTGCAGCAGAAAGTCCAAATCTCACCATAGCCATTAACTTACTAGGTAGCACTAGAACACAAGAGCAGGTCTGCTGGATGAGATCAGAGGCCTACCTAGTCTAGTATCCCATTTTCCATAGTGGCAAATACTATGGCTATGGGAAGCCTACAAGCAACACAGCAGGACAATGGCCTTCTCCTGTCACTCGTACTCAGCTGGAGGTAGTACATGGCCATGACAAGCAGCCACTGGTAGCCTTATCATACACAGTAGGGAATTCCATTATTTAACTACAGTGGAACCTCATATGGCTCTACTTACATATGATTCCAGTTACGACCTTCAGTAGGTACTTCGACTTATGAACTTTCCTCTAGATATGAACAGAGGCCTTGCTGGCAGCCCGGAGTTCGCCTGGCCAGCTGTGGAGCAGTGCTGGGGCTTCTGCTGCCTGGGAGAGGGCCCCCATCCCACCCCTGAAGCTGTGGAAGAGGTGCTGCCTGCAAGAGGCACAGCAGGGTTCACTGCAGCCCCAAACCCCACCGAGGAACTAACCTGAGGAAGTTCAGAGAAGAACCTGGCCTGGCAAGGAAAAAAAGTGACCCTGGCCAAAGTGAATCAGCTCTTTACTGACCCTTGCCCCACCCCCAGCTTGTAGCCAGGTAAACCTACCCACCCTCAGTGCACGTAAGAAAAAAAAAGTTAGTTTTTTTTCATCTACAATGCTGTCTTATTTATTTTATAGTACAGTACATTGATTATTTGGCATGCAGGTGGCGCTGTGGGTTAAACCACAGAGCCTAGGGTTTGCCAATCAGAAGGTCGGCGGTTCGAATCCCCGTGACGGGGTGAGATCCCGTTGCTCGGTCCCTGCTCCTGCCAACCTAGCAGTTCGAAAGCACATCAAAGTGCAAGTAGATAAACAGGTACCACTCTGGCGGGAAGGTAAACGGCATTTCCGTGCACTGCTCTGGTTCGCCAGAAGCAGCTTAGTCATGCTGCCCACATGACCGTACACCGTACTCCCTTGGCCAATAAAGCGAGATGACCACTGCAACCCCAGAGTCAGTCATGACTGGACCTAATGGTCAGGGGTCCCTTTACCTTTACCTACATTGATTATTGCCTTCATTTTATGGATCTATGGTCTCGTTAGACAGTAAAATCCGTGTTAAATTGCTGTTTTAGGGGGTCTTTTTCATCATCTAGAACGGATCAATTCACTTTTCCATTACTTTCTATGGAAAAGTGCGCCTCTACTTATGTATGTTTCTAGTTATGACCGGACCTCCGGAACAGATTATGGTCATAAGTAGAGGTTCCACTGTATGTGTTGTGTGAACTGGTACATCCTTTTCATTTAAACTGAATCTCCCACCATTCAGCTTCACTGGACGATTCTAGATTCTAATATTACGAGGCATTGAGAAAAACGTATTTTCTCCTCACCAGGTATATCTTTATACACTTCCATGTCTCACTCCTTAATGTTTCCCCCCGAAACATAACATCTGAGCTGTTACTCTCAGCCCCAACCCAACTTGTAAAATGGAGATAGTATCTTACACAGGTGTTATAGATGAGAGAATGGAAATTAAGTACTTTGAACAATCCAGAAGGACCATATTACATATCTGGTATTGTGGGAAAGTATTTAGGAATGTTACAAATAAGAGGTATATATATTCAGACAAAGCCAGTCATGGCCATGAAGAACTCTGTGGCAAACCACAATTGACCTAGCCATTGTTACATTATATGCTCCTAGATTTGGTTGGGGAGGTAGGTTCATCTGGAAATTGATTGCTCTTTGCCTCACCTTTAAGGCCAAGGCAGCCAGAACCTGAGTAGACATCAGGCAGTTCTTAGGACAGCCCAGTCCTACTGACACAGTAAACAACTTTATTCAAACATGTACTAAATCCACCTTGAGGACCTAAGACATAGAAAGCTGAGAAATAAATACCTGAAATAAGCAGGTACTATAATCAGTCCAAAGTAAGTTGTACCATTTAAATGTAACAACCAGTAGCCATTTTAGATTAATGAAGTGATTTGCATAGATCTCTTTATTTGCAAACTTCAAGAACACAACAGAGAGCAGAAGCAAAACTATACAATGTAATACTGACAGACCACTAAATAGTTCAGGACACTTTTATATGAAATTAATAGATTTATTTGTATTAGCTCAGATGACGTTTCTGTATTTGCCTAGACTAGACATGACAGCTCCTGAGGAAAAAAAAAAGCTGTTCCGTTTGAGAAGATTTTCTGACTCAAGTTCAGATTTCTAGCGCCAAATGTTCATGTTTAAGTCCACACATCTTGGAATTCAAATACTGAAACTGTCAAATGAGAGGGCAGTGCAGTGATTACATTTAGAGATTAAAAATGGCACATACCTCAGATATACCTACATTGGCGCACAAAGATAATACACCTTTATACTGTTAAGGGGGGAGGGGGAAAAGAAAAGGTAGTTGGATCAATGTATAGTTTAATAAGAGCCAAAGACAGTGGAATAAAAAAGTATGTCCTTTAAAAAAATTATACCATTTTTAAAAGGTGTACACTACTCCATTAAGACAGCAGCGGTACTTATTTTGGTGTTACAGCTAAGTAAAAATCACATTGCTGGAAATCAGTTTATCATAGTCTGTCCTCCTTAAGACTGGAGACAGGAAAAATATTACACAGGATTAGCAGGAAGACATGGTACCTATCTTTGAAAGGCATGAAATCAACATCATCTTCATGGAAGAGATTTGATATAGAAATAATTTCAATTGTCCATTTGTGGGAAAGGTTTAAGGGTTAACTTTCCCTGGCAATTCTGATCGGTAAACATTTGCAAGTCAAAGAGGAACCTACTGCTGAGAAATCTCTATTATCCGGCATCTATTATCTCGCCTACCCAGTGATGGTTAATGTAGAGCAGTTCAAGTTATTCTTTATGTGTTAAAAGATTATAGTATAATCAGAACCACTCAATAATAAATCAAAGGCTTTCCTCCAGAACCTGAAAACACTGGGGTGATGATTTTAACCGAAATAATGAAAAATGAAAAGATACCTGGAATAGCATTATATCCCACGCACCTTTTGTTTTCTACGAGTCATGCATGCTGCAGACGAAATGGTTTGTGCTAAACAGCCTCAAATCTATTTTTCTAATATTAAGCACAAAGGAACAACACTGACAGCAAGCATGGTAAATAAATATCTCCCTTGAGAACAAGAGCAGCAGTCAAGAGCGCTGACATGCATGCTAGAGAAACCTCACACACCATTTTTTCCCTACCTGCACAAGTTGCCATTTGCTGCAGCCGTCAAAATCCCTCTTCCCCCTCTTCCCTGGTTGATTTCAAAAGGAAGGTTTTCAGGCAGTCTCTCAAGGCATCTACTAATATGCTTTACAAGTATAATATTCCAATTAAGCGTATCTTTAAGAGAAAATCCATTTTCTTCCTTGCTCAGGTAAACATGTTTACAGCTCCTGCCCGGAGACTGGGTGGTTCAGACTCCCATGTCACACACATGTCGTCAGCAACAAGAAAAGCCCCCTTTCTCTATCATTAACATTTTAAATAAGGTAAGGAGAGAGGAGCACTTTGCAAACTTACCTTTAATACTGCCTCAACATTAAACAGACCACACAAATGCGTGCTCTAAAACAGGAAATTAGCATTGCAATATCCCGTATATATCCTGATACTTGCTATAAATAAACCCACCCTATACAGAGCAGGGAGCTACTAGTTCAGAACCACCCGATCAACTAGTTAGTCGATTAGAAGGCCAATGTTTATGTGCGTGTTTCACGTTAAGTATCAGAAGTCGTAGCGCCCTCTCACCCGGGGAAACCATAATTCCTTCTCGGAGATATTAAAAAAAAAATAAAAAAATCCTGTCCAAAACGTCATGATCTCGGACCAACCACTAGAACCCTTCCAATCCATAACCGTATACAGGAAATGCCAAACGAAAGCTTTAAAAAAACCTGCCAGGAAAGGTTACAAAACCTCCCGTTTTACATCCTAAGAAGTCATCAGTTTTCCCGTATTATTATTTTTTAATAGAAGAAAAATCCAACAACATAAGTTTTGAGTATTTATTCCCCCCTTTTCAACGCAGGTTTCAACTCATTTCAAAGTAATACGTATGCATAAAAGGGGGGGGGGAGAGAGAGACAGCCCTTAAATCTGAAAAGTAAGCGTCATTCCTTATATAGGCTGTAGCAGTTGTTCCTAGCCAGCGAAGAAAGGCGGGGAGGGGGCGCAGCGGACAAACCGTTACCACCCATTATTATGATTATGATACAAACAGGTACCTCGAAATCCAAGAAGAGGGCGAGAAAGAGAAACTTGGCTGATTCACGTCCCCTCCCCAACCCACACAGAAAGAAAGCCTTCCTTTTGCTCTGTCTTTCTCTCCCCCCCTTCACCCCAATCACGTTGATAAAGGAGGGGAGAAGGGGGGGGGGAAACACACCCACCCAACCTCACAGAAACACTTCCAACACTTCTGCCAAGATCTGGAGGTTGGCGGGGGTGTGGGAGGAGAAACAATATGTTCAATGGCTACGGAGATAAATCAACATGCACTGCAGGCACTAAAAGAGGCGGAGGCGAAAGTAGCGGGGGGGGGGAGAGAGAGAGAGAGAGAAGAGGGGGGAGCAATACATAGAAGGCAGGGGAGGAGGGGCAGAGAAAAGGAGGGGGTCCCTTTCCAGGGCAATCTCAGGGGTGCGCATGTGGTGCGTTTCTCTTGTAAAAAAAGAGAGAGAAAATCAATACACACTGCAGCAAGCAACAGTGCTTCCCCTCGCCGCCCGCTTTCCCCCCGCTTCTTCCCCAGCCGGGGCCAAAACACGCCACACGCCAGAGAACGAAGTCCCCATTACAGCCATCCTGCCCTCGACGTTTTTGTTGCGTGTCTGGCAAGCAGGTAGTTCGGGAGTTACACGCAGTTCCCTCTGGATCTCTCTCCTCCCCCCCCACCTCCAAAGCAGGAGCCTTAGCGCACCATCTACCCCCCCCACCATCCCAAAACAACAACAACAAACTATGGGGGGATCGCGAAGCCTGGAGGTGGGAGGCTGAGAAGAAAAAGCGCCGCGCTTCCCTCGGGGACTTTCCCCAGCGCGAGGGGAGGAGAGAGAGGAGGGGAAGTGACCCCCCTCCCTCCGCAATAGCAAAGTCCCCCCCCCCCGAAACAAAAAGTTTGGGGAGCGGGGTGGGAGGGGGCGCCCCTTCTCCTCAGAGGCCGGCGAGACCCGCCTCAGCTCAGGTAATAAGTTTCCAAGTTGAGGTGAGGGGGGGGGGCCGTTATAAGGTCGAAGGCGCGGCCTTCCTCTCTCTCTCTTTCCCCCCCCCCAAAGAGAAGGGACCGGAGTGACTAGGAAAATAAGAAAGAAAGGCCCCCCCCCCTTCCCGGCTCCGCTTCGCCCTCTCGCTCCTGAGGGAAAGAAGCCGGGGACGGGCGGCGGCCGGGCAAAATGAAGGGTGGGACACGGGGGAAGAGAAAGAGGAGGCAGCGGGCGGCGTGTAACGGTCCCCGGGCAGGGCTGATCCTCGCCGGCGAAGGAGGCTCGAGTGGAGGAGGCACCGCTAGGCGGAGAAGGAGGCAGCCCGGCGGCGGGGAGGGAGAGCGCGAGGCGGGGAGGCAGGCAGGCAGGCAGGTAGCGGATCTAACGGTGCAGGGCGAGCCGGGCTCCCGGCGAGGAGCGCCCGGGAAATTACTTTCTACTTCTCGGATCTGCTTCTGTTTCTGTCTTCTTTCTTCTTCTTCCTCCCTCCCCCCCCCGTTTTACTCCGCCCGACCCCCGGCCCGGTCCCCCCTGAGCGTCCCCGGCGCGGCGCGGGCCGTTGCCCGGCGGAGCTGACTGACCGTTATTGCGCCTCGGGTTCGCCTGCTTCCTGCGCTTACACCTGGGGCCATCCGCCATGATCCTCTCGCTTGTGTCTAAATGCTCCAGTCACCTCCTCCCCCCTCCCTTCCCCCCTCCCCCTCGCCGCTCTCCCCCCCCCAACCCCCGCCCGGACCTGGTTTACGACACTGGGTGGTTGGGTGTATGTGTGTGTCTGTGTATGTGTGTGCGCGCGTGTGTGTATGTGTCCTTTTTTTTTTTTTTTACTTTTTTACATCACCTTCCTACACCTAGTGCTCGGCCGCCGGAACCTTGTTGCCAGGGGAGACGGCCGCTTTACGGCAGCACGTTTGAACCGGCAGGAGGGAAAAGTTTCTTCTTCGCCCCGCTTGGGCGCGACGCAGGTACCCGTGTGTGGCGCACGGGGTTCGGAGGGGGCGCCAGGAGGAGGGCCGGGGAATGGGATCGCGAGAGGGCGGAGGAGGAGGATTTGGGGGGGAGAGAGGGAAAGTGCCTCTGGATGTGGGGTGTCTAAGGGGAGGGCCCAGAGGACAACACGGATAGAGAGCGAGAGCGGTGCCCTCCGGCGCAATGGAGCCGGGCGAGCGCGCGTGAGCCCCTAGTGCTGGAGCCGGGCGAGGAGGCGCCGCTAGCCGAGCTGTTATTATTATTATTATCCTCATTATCACGGATTGCAATTTGTTGTCGCTTTATATCAGTACACGACACAAGCACACGCGCATCCGTATCAGCCCAAAGCGAGCTAAAGGGAAGCAACGAAAAGGCTTGCAGAGGGATAGAGAGTTGAAGTGTGGATTTGTTGTTTACACCTTTCATTCCTACGGGGTTTTTTTTTTGTGCGCGTGAAGTTTTCGTGTGTGTGTGATAAGTTGTTGTGTCCTGGCTTTACCGGTAGAGCTTGGTAAAGCATCTTAAGTTCAGGAGTGGGGGATCACGCAGCTCGTTCATGTGTACACTTGCTGGTGGGTTGCTGAATTGTGGGGACACGCACGGTCGGCTTTACTGTCGACACACGCCTTCCCAGGGCTTCTGTTTGAACTGTTAGCTCACTTAATGTAGATTATTTACTTATTTATTTAGAGTTTTAGACAATCCATCATGCCCGCCCCTTCTGGGGGAAAAAGTGACAACAAGGCGATTTACAACAAAGTGAGAAGTAAGATGAAAAGAATACAGAAGGTTATAAAATAATGCAATCTTTAAAATTCACAACTCATAAAAATGCACAGAATGGTCATTTATTAAGAGCTGCAGTAGCAGCCGATTGATTGATTGATTGATTGATTGCATTTGTAAAGCCCACCTTTTTTCTCCAAAGTGCTGAAGGTGGTGTATGTAGTTCATCCTGTCATTTAATTACCACAACAGCCTTATAAGGTGGGTTAGGCTGAGGGGGTGTGACTGGCCGAGGTCACCCAGTGACCTTCATGGCTGAGTGGGAATTGGAATCCTGGTCTCCTAGGTCCTAGTCTGACACCCTCTCATCTGATCCGGTCTCTCTTCCAAATACTTGCAGAAAAAATGTTTCTTTGCCAGCTGCCTGAACTGGGGCAAGATGCAGTTCAGTAGAAGAGAGGAACTTGTGCATGCAAGGAGCCACCACTGAAAAGGCTCTACCCCCCAAAAAAAGAATGCTAGTGGAAGTGAGGAGAAACCGGAGCTGCTTTGGTGAAAAGGAAGGAGAAAGCAGACACATGGGAACATCACGGGTTCTGAATGGCCACCCAGACTTGAGATTTGGTACAATTACAGTAGTTGACAATGAACAGGAAAATAACCATGAATTGCAATAGTGCTCAGTTGACCTGTCAGATGATTGCCTCCTAACATTACTGGTCAAGTATCTTCAAATACTGGGTGGACATCTCCAAATGTCCTATGGCCATTTATTTGGGAGCAAGTCCTATTGATGTACGCGGGTGGTGCTGTGGGTAAAACCTCAGCGCCTAGGGCTTGGTCGGCGGTTCGAATCCCCGCGGCGGGGTGAGCTCCCGTCTTTCGGTCCCAGCTCCTGCCCACCTAAGTGCAAGTAGATAAATAGGTACCCAGCTCCTGCCCCCTAAGTGCAAGTAGATAAATAGGTACCGCTTTATAGCGGGAAGGTAAACGGCCTTTCAGTGTGCTGCGCTGGTGCTGGCTCGCCAGAGCAGCTTCGTCACGCTGGCCACGTGACCCGGAAGTGTCTCCGGACAGCGCTGGCCCCCGGCCTCTTAAGTGAGATGGGCGCACAACCCTAGAGTTGGACACGACAGGCCCGTACGGGCAGGGGTACCTTTACCTTTACCTATTGATGTAAGTGCAGCTTACTTCTGAGTAAGCATGCATAGGCACAGGTTGCAAAATGGCTTTAACCTATGGTTTTGAATAATTTCTTTATATGTTTAAAATATTTATATACCACCCTTAAGCCAGCCTTGCATTACAGAACAGTTAAATGCAAAAAATAATAAACAATTGCAGTATGTTTAAAAGTGCATTTTAGTGATAGTTATGAGGGTCTGTTCTGCATGCCTCCTTTTCACCTCACAGTGCAGCCTGTGCCATCTCACACCCAGTCATCAGCGGAATTCTATGAGAATAGCATTAATGTTAGGAAATATGCAACATGCACCTGTCTACGCAGTGTACTTTTTGCAATTAATCTTTCATCAGAAATATATAAATGCTCTTCATACAAACAATGCCAAAAGAGAAAACAAAATACTAGATGCTTGTTCAATGTGCACACTGTCCATGAGGAAGAGACAACTCCAAGCCATGTGTGCATCACACAACCTCACACAAAATGACAAAGATACCTTGGTAACAAGTTCTTCTCAAAGAGTTTTTTGGTGGGTAGGGGCTGTTATTGGTCCCCCATGACAACTCGCAACCCTTTCAGCTTGGCATAACACTAATGATGTGTAATCTTTAAATTGGCTGCAACCAGCAAAAAAAATTAATCTGATTTGATTTCTACAAAATAGTCAGCTTCCAGAAAAATGAAAAGCTGCACCATCCCAGGTCCCAGGTTATTAACTGCTCGACAACTGCTGACATCTGCTGAAGGCTTCTGACCCAACAAGCATTCACAATAGGACAACTTTATCACACATGATTTGAAGCCCCTTGGAGTATATTGCTGAACATGAGATGAAGGGACTGGTTGTTGCCTTCATGCCTGATTGCTGCGGGAAACTAAGCATTGGACTTCTGGCCTAGAATAACAAGTGCCTTAAACAGATTGCCGCATTTGAACACTTACTTATGAGTTGAAGTGAATTGTCCCATTGAAGTAAAAAAAAGAGAAAAGGAGAAGACTTATTTCTGAGTAAGCCTGCATTGAACTGGGCTACAGGAGAATGAGGTTCAGTTCCTCAGGTGGATTATAACAGAGGAGTTGTACTACTTAGGAAGCTGTGCATTAGAGCTCCGTTCCTCCTCCAGTTCTACAATACAGTTTCACCTGCTTGTCTAATTGCTACCTCCGCCTCCTCCCTAGATTACTGGCAGGGATTTACTTCTCATGTACTTAAGCCTAGGTGTTACCATAGGATGATTTGCATAATTATTACCTTACGGGACTTTTTAAAAAGGCTAGAAGGTAGATGCCAAGCATCAAGCAGCACCCGAGAACAGAGCATTTCTGTGATTTCCAGCAACTGGTATTCAGAAGGATACTGCCTCCCAGGGCCGGCTCACTCATGAGGCAAGGGGAGGCAAGCGCCTCAGGCGGCAGCAACCACCAAAACAACAGATCCTGATAATAATAATAATAATAAATTTTATTTATATCCCGCCCTCCCCAGCCGAAGCCGGGCTCAGGGCGGCTAACAACAATAAAACAGTACAAAGGTACAACATAAACAACATTCTAAAATCATTCATTATAAAAATTAATGTAGATCTTTATTCTCCCTCCTTGTTCCTGATGTAGATCTTCCCTCACTACTTCTTCCCTGGCAGGGGACGCCATTACGTGGTTTGCCTCAGATGTCAAATATGGAAGCTGAGCACAGCCATCGTGGCTAGCAGCCCCCGGCAACCATGTCCTCCATGAATTTATCTAATCTTCTTTTAAAGCCAGCCACATTGATGGAGGGATACGGGTGGCGCTGTGGGTTAAACCACAGAGCCTAGGACTTGCCAATCAGAAGGTCGGCGGTTCGAATCCCTGCGACGGGGTGAGCTCCCGTTGCTCGGTCCCTGCTCCTGCCAACCTAGCAGTTTGAAAGCATGTCAAAGTGCAAGTAGATAAATAGGTACCGCTCCGGCGGGAAGGTAAACGGCGTTTCCGTGCGCTGCTCTGGTTAGCCAGAAGCGGTTTAGTCATGCTGGCCGCATGACCTGGAAGCTGTACACCGGCTCCCTCGGCCAATAAAGCGAGATGAGCGCCACAACCCCAGAGTCGGCCACAACTGGACCTAATGGTCTGGTGTCCCTTTACCTTTGCATTGATGGAAGGTTTGGGGGAGGTCTGTATAAAAATGCGTAAGTGATGATAAACATATAAAAATACATTATATTAAGGGAAACTGCTCTGCAAAAATGTGTATGTTAGGGAAACTACATAGGGAAAACTACATAGAGAAATGTGTATATTTGGATTAATTTGCACTAAATTGCAGATAAATTTATGGGATTTTTTTTTTAAAAAAAAAACCCAACAAAGAGCTTGCAAACTGAAATGTGGAGAACTGAACTTGATTGGAAAAATGAGAAATTGAGAGAAACCAGAATTGGCAGAATCACCCATCACTACTCAAGGACATGTATTGGAACTTGTGCTTTTTAACTTGTTCAGAAATAGAGTAGCCAAGTTTTTTGATGACACCATATTATTCAGGGTGCTAAAAAGGAAAAAAGGAAGAACAAAAGGATTATGAAGAGCTGCAAAACAATCTCTCCAAACTGGGTGAATGAGCAATAAAATTCCAAATGTGGTTCAATGTACACATGTGTAAAGTGATGCATATTGGAGCAAAAAAGAAATTCACGTTATATAGTGATGGGGTCTGATCTGGCAGTGAATGATCCAAGAAAGTTATCTTGGGGTCATGGTGAATAGCTCAGTGAAGACATTGACTAGTGTGCAACAGTTGTGAAAAATGAGGATTTTATTTTGGCAATCATTAGGAAAGGGAATGAAAACAAAACTTATATGATTATTATAATACAAATAATAATACAGTTCTGGTTGCTTTTGCATATTCTTTTAATTTTTAAAATTATCTACAGAATTTGGTTTGTCTGGAGCAAAAGATCGGCTAATCTTACATAGGCAACTCAACACTGACAAGGAGGTACCATATAATCTGGAATCTGGAAAGTGCTTGATAAGACAAATGTAAGCCTTGATAGCAGAAGCACAGAAGTAATCTCATCTGAGATGCAGCACTGGCAAAATATTTTGGAAAGAGCCACTGAAGTTGTAAAAGTACTTGCTACTCAAAACAGCACTGCATCGGAACACAGATATCCTGTTCATGTTCAGCAACCGCAATTCCTTAAAATGGTAAAGTTAATACTGATAGTTGAAGTCACGGCTTTGAAATAATCCATTAACAAGCTATGCATAACCATTATCTAGGCAAATAATCGAAGTGAGATAATTCAGTTCTTTGCAGCGCAAGTAAAACAAAAGATTTTGGCTCTAATCAAGGCAGCAAATTATTCTGCACAGTCGATGGTAGTCACTAATGGCTTTTGTTGCAGGGTGTGTGCCAGAGTGTCACAGAACATTCCACCGACAGGAATATGCTCTGGCAAAGTCAACCTGGGAGCATTACGTGAGGCTTGAAAATTGTGGAGTCATCCTTTGCACTAGCAACATTTAGACTTTGTCCTAATCTGGCCCTCCAGGTTTTCAGTAAGGAAAAAACAAAAGTACAAGGGTGCAGTTTTCCTCCCTTGTTCCAGGGATCCAGAAGCAAAATGACAAAAATTTACTGCAAGGATGCATCCGGCCAAACCTTTTGTCCAGGTGTTGTCTCCTGTCATTTTAAGGAAGACACATTTTTTGTCCCATGCCATTTACCATATATGGATTGGAAAGCATTTATTTTAAAGCTCATCAGGCACAGACCTGATCAGTAATTGGGAGACCAGTGTAATGTACATGTAAGAGCAGGGTCTACATGTTTTCACACACACATGTATTGCTCCTACCCCAACTGTGAAACTACCCAAACCACTCACCTGTGAGAGCAGGTGGGAAAGAAACTGTTGTGGTCAATTTTCCTTTCGCCTCCATGTACCTGGAGTTTTTCATTTTGCTGAGCCTGGATAGCTCAGTTGGGTAGAGCGTGGTGCTGATAATGCCAAGCTTGCAGGTTTGATCCCTGTATGGGACAAATGCATATTTCTGCATTTCAGGGGGTTGGACTAAATGATCCTCAGGGTCCCTTCCAACTCCACGATTCTATGCTGTACTTTTTCCACTGTCCTGGACAGGCAAGAGTCAGAGGTTTCTACATACAAATATACCTCTTTTTTCATTCTCCATCCAACAGGTTCAAGAAGACAGCCTGGGAAATATACTCAAGAAGAGTTGGGAGCCAGGGCCAGTGAGGGGTGGGGCCATTTTTATCGCTGAGATTCTCCCCATTAATGATACTTGCATTCTGCCCCATATATCTAAATCTTTTTTTAAAAAAATCTCTTTCCAAGTTCTCACGTAGTTGTCTTTGTAGATATTATGATTGTTTGTCAATAGCCACACTCCTAAATACTTCACTTTTTTCTCTATTTTCCAGCCGGCAATTTCCCTTAATTTCTTTTTAGCTTGGTTATCCATGTTCTTAACTAACATTTTGGTTTTATCTTTGTTTATTTTGAGACCTGCCAATTTTCCAAATTCAGTTATCTTCTTTAATAACTCTAGTGTACCTTCTCGAGGTTGTTCCAAAGTTAAGACAATAACATCTGCAAAAGCTTTTGTTTTGTAACTTTGCTCGCCCACTGTCATTCCTCTAATTTGATCATTATTCCTAATACTTTGCAATAGAATTTCTAAGGTAAGACTAATAACAGAGAGAGTGGGCACCCTTGTCTTGTTCCTTTCGTCTTATTGCATTTTTCTGACCCGATGTTATTTCTTATAATGTTTGCCCGTTGTTCCTTATATATGGCCTTGATACCGCCCAAAAATGCTATTCTTGTTTAAAACAATCCCAATACTTAAAATGACACACAATGTCTAAAAGATTGGCAAAAGGATCTGTCTAAGTTTATCTGGAGAGGGAAGAAACCTAGGATAAAAAATAAGATTGTTATTGATATAAAAGACAGAGCAGGTTTTTCACTCCCAGATTTGGAATCGTAGTTTGAAGCTGCCTGCCTGTGTTGGATAAAAGACTGGATAATGCTAGAAAATACACAATTGCTAGATTTGGAGGGTCATGATGTCAAACACGGCTGACATGCCTGTATCTGGTATGGTAAAGTGGGAATATGTAAAAGCTTCACCAGTCATGTCATTAGAAAAAACTTAATTAGGGTATGGGAAAAATACAAAAACCTACTAGAAAACAAAACATCAAGGTGGTTCTCCCCAATAGAAGCTGAGACAAGGTAAAAATAATAATATGAGTGATAACACGGGTACCTATATTGAATTGTTAGATTTTTCAGAAGAAGAGCCCAAAATGAGGAAAATGGAAGAGATCAAGGAATTTGTATTGGACATCAAATCAATTCAAAGTTTAAGGTAGATAAGCAATTGGAGCGTGCTATGGTCCATTGGGTCATGAAGAGTCAGACACAACTAAACAACAACAAGCAATTGGAATTTGCAGAAAAACTATCACAATTTGGGGGGGAAGAAACCTAAGATCCAGAGCTAAAAATTTATCTAAAATGTATAGGGTGTTACTTGATTGGGAAATGAAAGAAGAATTTGTAAAATCATCTATGATCAAATGGGCACAGGCTGTGGGTCATAATATTGATTTAAACCTGTGGGAACATTTGTGGAAAACAAATTTAAAATTCACCGCTAGTTACACACTAAACAAGAACTGTTTAAAAATGATCCACAGGTGGTACTTGCCTCCAAATAAACTCGCTAAAATGTTTAGATCTAAACATGACTTATGTTGGAAATGTAAGGAAACAACTGGAATATTTTATCATTCATGGTGGTCTTGCAGATTAATAAAAGAATTCTGGGAGATGATTTAAAATGAACTTAAGAAAATGTTTAAAAGAACATTTCCTAAAAACCCAGAAGCTTTCTTTCCGGGAATAATGACAACAGAAATACCCAAAAAATCACACTACGTTATGGTTGTATGCGACCACATCTGCCTGAACTTTGGTAGCAGAAAAGTGGAGAACAGATGCAGTTACATCACAAGAAGAATGGCACCTTAAAATAATAGATTATATAGAACTTGCCAGCATGACAAACAGATTACGAAATAAAGACAATTTAAAAAAAAATTAAGAGGGCTGGGCATTATATTCAGATTTTGTGGAAAAATACTATAACAAGAAAATAAGTGTAACATTGAAAAAATGCTCAGCAGTAGACGTGACAAAATGGGACAGTATGGTAATAAAAATAATTTAGTAGAGTAAGAAAACACAGTTTGAAAAGATATAGGAAACCAGGAAAAGAATGGAACGGGAGTTGAAATCAAGGTTTATAGGAGTCAATTAAATTGGAGGAATAAGTTTCTGTTTTATTTTAAGTTAAGTTTCACTTTCTTTCTTTCTTACTACCTTGTACATGACTGTAACGCAGTGTGCATTGATGATATGATTAAATAAAAAAGCAAAAAAAATAAAAATCCTGAGGGCCAGCTAGAGGCATGGAGGGGCGCATCAGGATCTGCAAGATCCAAAGCTGCTGCTTTCCCCATTACACCTGAAAAACAGCCTAAAATTGTATAAGGTTTGATGAAGGGTCACAGCTCATTGATTTGTATACAGAATGTTCGTGGTTCAATTTCCAGTGTCTCTAATATGGGCTGGTAATGTCTGCTGCCTGAAACTAGAAAGTTACTCCCAGTCAATATTGAGTTAGGTAGGCCAAAAATCTGACTTGGTATAAGGCAGCATCCCAGGTTCTTCTTGTCAGCCCTGGGACTGGCATAGTTAATTCCCTCCCTTTGCAGCCCATGAGAGAAGAAATGAAAGCTGCTTTTCCTGCTTCAACTGCAGTACTCTGCCAGATGATTTCTCTCTCTCTCTCTGTTACACACACACACACAACCCATAAATAAACCCATAGAATTGCTCAGCCTGCACGATAACGGCTGTCAATACCTGTTTTTTCCTTTAAAGCATAAACTCTATAAGGAAAAGTGTTTACAACTGAGTTGCAAAAATATTTACAAGTTTTCAGATAAAAATAATTTCCAAATACAGCTTTGAATTTGTCAGAATGTGAGATAACCGTCCATTGCTAAATCCGGCCACTTTTCCCCTTTATAACATTACAGGAATTCGCCTTTCTTCTCTGTCCTTGGTCGTACCTCACCTTAACTACTGCAGTCTTCTCTCCAAACTTTTGTTGTCTCACCTTTGTCCACGTACATCCACCCTGCACTTTGCTGCCAAAATTACTCACCTCTCATCACTCTGACCGTGTGACTTCCTTCAACCCCTTCCCTGACTTCCTGTACACACATAGATCTTGCACAAGCTTCTTGCCACCCCCTTTAAAAACCTCATGGCCTTGCCCCTCCTTATCTTTCTGTACTTATTTCCCAACAGGTTCCTTCCTGTGAGTTTTCCTCATCAGGCTGTACCACCCACCAATGCCTAAAGGTTTCCTGCTCCCTGAAATGACTTCATCCATTTTCCCTTCCTGCCCCTTATGCACAGAACTGCTTGTTGCATGACCACCTTAATCCCTCTTAAATCGCACCTCAAAACTCAAGTTCTCTGGGGAAACTGCCACATCTCGCCAATCCTAATTTAACTAAGCCAGAGTATATGTAATTGAAGGAATCACGTCTCTCTCTTGCTTATCCATGCCTCAATCCCGCCCCCCCAATTCTCTGTTGCTTCCCTGGGTCTGTATTGTAAGCTCCTTGGGGCAGGGGCCTGTCATTCTTGTTCTTTGTAAAGTGCCATGTACATAGATGGTGCTATAAGTAAATAATTTGCTGTGCTTTTTTAATATCCCAAGCCTTGGTGGCGAGTGGGAAAGGACTATGCCATTGGCTTTAACTTGGCCTTTCTCAGAGGGGCTAAGGATGCCACTGTTAGCCGTCAGGTGGCCAGAGAGATCGGGGCCTCTTCCCTAGCTGTGCCTGTGTTCTGAACGTGCAATTAAATGGTGGCATCTTTTCATCTAGTCATTTCCCCCCCTTCCCTATATTTCCACTACCCTTCAACAATCCCCGTGTTATTTTCTTACCCTCTCCACTGTGTTAAAAGCTTCCCATTCATGTTGCTGCCTTTTTTGCCTAGCATGTCTAGCCATTGTGCTCTTTACTCTAATGATATCAATAAACCTATCCATGCAGATCAGCATCAGAGTGTGAATGACATTTACATTTCCCCACGCAACTGGAAACACACTCCTTTAGATGCACCAAATATATTGCCGAACCTATTTGCTGGCTGGAAGCTGGATAAACTCGAGCAGCTTTCGTCACCTAGATGGATGGTTGGAAGGGACAGAATCCAGTCCTCTGGTCCTCTCTATCTGGTACTTGGGTCTCTCCCCAGGCCAAACCCCCACCAGCTCTGGCCTACATTGCTTCCTTGTGGATAGCTCAATTGGTTAGCGCATGGTGCTGATAACGCCAAAGTTGCAGGTTCAATCCCTGTATGGGACAGTTGCATATTCCTGCATTGTGTGGGGTTGGGCTAAATGATCCTTAGAGTCCCTTCTAACTCCATGATTCTAGGATTTTTCCTTGGCTGGATTGTGTCCTTGAGCTATGCTAATGCCTCTTGCTTGCTTGGATAGAGAGATGTATACGTGCTGCTATAGAAGCCTTGTTTGTGTACGTGTGGTTGGAATGTAGCCTGCTATGAAAAGGTAGAAGTTGCCTCCACTGCTCTGCCCAATTTAGCCTCTGTTCCCATCAACCACAGGTAAGCAGTACCTCCGAAGCATATCCGCAAGGGACTATGGCCCTTAGGCAGAAAGATCTTCCCTACCCTAGCTTTAAGGGTGTGACTGCCTGGTCTATCTGTCAATCAGATCCTTATTGTAACCCTCCCCAATTTTGCAGTCCTCTTAAATAGCTCTTTTCCTAGGAAAACGTACAACACTTTTAAAATGACTACCCTTCAGCGCATCGCAGCGTGTTGTAATTACTGCCTTGTTTCAAAAACTCTTGGGTTCATTCTTCACAGTGCCACAGAAACTAATTCCCATAATGCCCCATACTTCAGTGTGAGTAGTCTCTTGTCAAATATGGTAGCAGCAAGTTATGTAATATGCCAAAGATAAATTATTTTATTTCACATTTCACATCAGGTTGCAAACAAACGGGTTTCCTGACGAGTAACAAATGTTTTATTTGTTCTTTGTTTGCTGTGATTGCCATTGCCTTGTTATTAAACACTAAGGCGTCAAGAATATTGCCCCCCCTCCATATGCTGTATTTTGTTGCCTTCTGCGATATATGTGCTGTTTCTGGCTTCACTCTTTTACACACAGCAATCCTTGCTATATGCTTTCTCAAAATATTATGCCATTGCTCATTTGGCTTTCATTTGGAGCAGTTCTCTTAGTTACAGTCTCTATACTGCTGGCTCACTCAGTACTCTAAATCTTAACAAGACTTCTTTAATTATTTCACCAAATAGGGTTTCATTTATTCTTTCTTTCATGTTCATGCTTTTATTGCAAGCACATGTCGGGGATGCCGTTCATCTGTTCTCTTCTCTGAAGCTCTGCCTACCCAGGCTTTAAGATCTGGTTCCATGTACTATACAACTGTGCTTCAGAGTATGCAGGCACAAGACAGGGCCTTCAATGTTGTGGTGCCCCAAATGCAAAACTGCCACTGGAAATACACTTGGTCCCTGTCTTGTAGCCTTCTGGCATTCATCTTTTTTTCTTACTCTTTTAAATTACATTAATTGGTTATAGCTGAGCCTATAAGTTATGTGTCTGCTTCACAGATGTATTTACTGCTTGATTATTATTATTATTATTATTATTATTATTAAATTTATGGTTTAATTTTACATAGAATAAATTTCATTGGATTAGATGTATACCATTTTGAGAACTTTCAGGGAGAAGGGAGCTGTAGAAATGTGATAAATAAAAATTACGAAGTGCTTCTTAGCAATATATGCTGCCCCCACCCCTACTCACACATATACCTTGTGTCCAGCTAAGACTGACATCCTATGAAAAGTTAGGCATTTCTAAGTTGCCAATGAAAGAAAAATCTTCCTTTCCAGTAGCCAGGAGCTACTTCCAGCTGGATTCTTGTAGTGCACTTTGCATGGAGTTGCCCTTGCAGACTATCCAGATGTTACAATTATTAGAGCAGAATGCAGCGGCCAGAACGTCAACTAGTCACATGATTCCAGCTAGCTGGAATCATGTGACACCTATACAGGATTCTAAAATATCAACATTGGCTGCTTGTAGGCTAAATGTTGACCGTGATGTTGACGTACACAACTTAGCACCCAAATATCCAAAGGAGCGCCTTTCTTTGTACCAGCCTGTCAATGACCTTAGATTTTGGGGAGGGCCTTCTCATTGTTCCACCTCTGGGAGTGGTGCATTATGTGATGATGTAGGATAAGGCCTTCTCTGTACCCCGCAGTAGTCAAATGAGCTTATTTGATTCTGTTTTCCAAATCGTGTCCTCTTGCATTTCTCAAACGTAATTTTATACATTCTGTGCTCTATTCCTGGCCAGTCCCTCAACATTTTGGCACACTGAGTAACAATTAAAATGCCACCCCTGTTTCCTCCCTGGCACATGACTGGCATTGCTGTCACCCACCCGTGTCAAGCTCGACAAGGGTCGTATCCTCTGGGGCACACACCACCTGCTTCTGCTATGCTGCTTCCCAAGCGTTTGTCAGGCAGCCAGCCCTGTGCTGGGGAGCTTCCAGGGTTGCCTCTCCGCACTTGTGACTGTGGCTCAAGTCATGCCTGAGGACAGTGCCGGCCATCGCCAAATAGCTGTGAGGCAGATAATGAATTGCACTGTGGAAAGAGAATGTGTCCAGTCAACTTGAAAGGTGTGTGTGTGTTTGGGTGTGTATGACAGTGTATGTTTAGCAGGGGGCGGGGGGGGGGGAGGAAGTGTCCCTACTATAGGCAATTGCCTCGTGTCACCTGTGGAAAAACTGGCTGTACTATGACTTTCCTTAGCTAATTTATTTCCTGCAAAATCGGAGCAGCTCCTTTGCTATCAATTAGGAGTGTGTAGCAGCCAGAAGGTTTGGTTCAGATCAGATCCCATTTGGGGGCTTCAGAGAACAGTCTGATTTAGTGTAAAGTGTTTTGGATGGTGCCCATTCCCGTTTGGGTCCAAATCACAATCCTGAAAAATGAAGCTTTTTACTTGTCCTTCTGCCCCAACAGCTTTCTACTATTAATGTTGTGATTGCACTAATTAAACACCTAGGGATTATTACTGGAATGCCCAGTAGTATTATTGTTAGGATGTAGGTAGGATTGAAGCTATTCCTGTGCTACCCAGAGTTTTCCTTGGGCAGATAATGCTTGTATTAGGGTTTTGTTTCCCTAGTCACAGGTGGTTAAAAAAAAAGCTGAGGGGGGATGACAATTTTCAGGAATGGAAGGGGTGGCTTGTTATTTTTAAGCTGACGTGACAGAGATCTTGTCAGTTACTATTTCAAGTTTCCATTGCCGCACTGAAAATTGCATTGTGTCATCATATAGATTATTCCGACGGGAATTATAGAGAGTCGGAGTGGGCACCATGATGGGAAATTAAAATGGCATTTCTGACAGAAATGATGAAAAAGGAAGTGAGGACATCCCTTCGGCCTCTGACTTGACCCCCTTCCAAATTCAGAAAGTTCACATTGGTAAACCTGTGGCGTGGGTCTTAGTTTCTGTTATAGCTTGCATTTGTCCAAGGAGGAAACCTGAATTCTGTGTTTGTGTGTGAGAGTGTGCAGAGTTCATGTGAAAAGAATTGTCCCTCATAAAGAAAAAAAAAATCCAAAATGTGTTTGGCGTTTATAACTACAGTACAAGAGAGAGAGAGAGAGTTGAGAACTCTTCCCTCTTTTGTTTTCTTCTGCTAGTTTAGGACCTTTTATCTGACAATTATAAAAATGACCATACCAGAAGATATGGTTCTTATTCACTACCTGTCTCCAAGTACAAAATCTATAAAAGAGAACCTAAGAGGAGGAATGTCTCAATGGCAAGAATTTTACTCTCCCAGTAAAAATCTGCTTGCCACATTAGGTTTTAGTTAAAAACCTAATGTAACTTGCAGAATCCGCTGCTGAAAGGTCTCAATATCTTTTCTGAAATAGATTTCTCCCTAAGAAGTGGTATGATGGTAGTCCCACCAAATCTTGCAACCTTGTGGAAGTCGCTGCTTGTTGAGCATAACAGAAACCTAAGGGAAGGATGAAGACCCTTCACAAAAACGGAAACCAAAACGAGGAAGTTGGTGCTAATCAGTGACTGCTGAGAGGCAGGATGCCCAGAGCTAGTGGGCCAGGAAACCTCCGTCCAGAAAAAAATACTTTCAGTGGCGGGTCATGAACTCTTTGTAGACTTGATTGCATGAGCAAGATGGTATTTTGTGACCGAACAATTTGCAAAGGTCCTGTTTGTACAGAGAGAACATTTTTAGATGTTCAGTTGCTCCTTAATATATTTATATCCTGCCTCAAAGCTTTTTCACTGTAGCTTTATTTATTTTAAACGTTTATATCTCACTTTAACAAGAAATGTCAATGTAGCTAACGGCAGCACATAGCCATAAAAACATCAAAAACGTCATAAAAAGTCAAGAATAAAATTACACAAAAGCAGCAGCCTGCAAACCCCAGTATTGGCAGTAGTTTTTTTTAAAAAATCCCAGAGTAGTCAGCCAGCACAAAAACTTCCCCTCCAAAGTCATGTGCTCACTCAGTGGTGAAATGCAAATAGTGATGGGGCTAGCTGGGCCTTCCTGTGAACATTATTCGAGGGTGTTGACATCATCAGTGAAAACGCCATGCTCTTTTTGCTCAGTTGTTCATTGGAGCAGTACAAGTTCTTCCACTTAAAGCAGTGAAAGCAAGTGTAGTATAAAAACTCTGTTCTTTTAATTCCCTTAGGGGAGGAAAATGTAGAAGGGATTTGTGAAATCCTACATGCGAACAGTGAACTCAGTTCTCAGTGTGGTTCCTTACGTAGCCCAAACAGTTGAGGAGATGGGTACGCCAAAGTTTACAGAAGTAGAAAACTTACTTTTTTGGCCGGGGACGACTACCCCTTAGTGAGGGATGGGGTTGACTCCTACAGTCACTGTGTATCAAGTTGAGTGTATCAAGTCACGGGAATCAAGTTGAGGTAGTTCGTCTCGAGGGATGCAAAGCACTAGGGACCAGTTGCCAACAGATGTTGAATGGATGAAACCAGGATGCAACAAACAAATATATGCTGCTGCTTAGATAACAATAAAACACAACTTGCTTGATCCAGGATAAGGGTCTTTACACCTGGAAATATGCCTCATTAAATTCCACAGGGTTTACTTCTGAGTTGTTTGTTTGTTTTTTTAAAAAACCTTTAAAGCCCTATAAGGCCTAGGACCCTTGTACCTGCGGGACTGCCTCTCCTGGTATGCCCCACGGTCCGCAAATAATAACATCTTGGAGGTCCTGGGCCTCAAGGAGATTAGACTGGCCTTGACCAGAATGCTCTGTCACAAGAGACCAGGGCCCTGTGGGATCTGACATCTTTCTGCAGGGCCTGCAAGACGGAGCTGTTCTGCGGCCAGGCCTTTGACCAGAGTCCAGTCTGACTCCCCCTCTCTCCTTATAAGAACTCGCATGAAAGTGGCTCCCCAACTTTTTTCACAGGCTCATATAAGATCAGTATAAACAGTTAGGCCTGGTGAGCATTTAAGGTCCCCATCCCTAATTTGTGGGTTGCCATTTGATTAGATTTCACTTTGATTCTGACATTTTAATTGATTGCTTGATTTTATGGTAATATGTTATATATTTGATGTTAGCCACTCTGAGCCCGGTTTTGGCCGGGGAGGGTGGGATATAAATAAAATTTAGTAGTAGTAGTAGTAGTAGTAGTAGTAGACATGGCTGGGATTCTGCTGTAAGTTGCACTGAGGTCCCATTTAATCAGTGGGATAAATGAGACATGACTGAAGTGTCATTGATTTCAATGGAAACTAAGAGGGTTAAAAAAAAAGCTTGGGAGAATTAAAAATGGTTTCTATTGGTGCAAGGAACAGAGCAATGTAGGTGCTAATCGAACCTCCTTAGGGAAGGCATTCCAAAGGCAGGGAATGATGAACTTGAAGGTTCTCTCTGTTGCCACTTCCTGTCTGTCTGAGCTCATGTTGGGGCCAAACGGAGGAGAGCCGATTATCTCAGCACACAGGAAAAAGAGTTTCATTAGAGGTTATGCGGCTTCCTGGCCTACTGCAGTATGTGAACACATCTCCTTTAACCCATTCTGCTGTGCTCTGCGGTCAACTGTATCTAAGCACTGCTTTTCACATTACTTTTGAAGGTCAACTCTTGGGAGTTGTGTGCGTCTCTAAAGTTCTGTGGGAAAAGAAGGATCAGACTAAAATAATGCATATAATCTCTGAGAGAAGCAGCATGTAGGGCAAAACTCCAGAATCCAGAGGCAATGCTTTATGTAGATGCAAATAATATGGTCTTAATGTTGCATGGATCTTCTGACACTGAACAGTCTTCTAAAGTAATGGGCAAGTAGCCCTAAACCCTATTAAAATCTAAAAGGACTTATGTCCATTTAATATTTGCAGCATTTCAGGCCATGACATTACTCTAGCGTGGGTTTTTACTGATTCAGAGCTGCAGTACAATGCAGTGAACGGAATGGAGTTGTGACTAACTTCCTGGATTCTGCCCTAGATCCCTCTTCTTTTTCTTGTTTAAACTATCCCAAGTGTCTAATTCTGACTTGCTCTTCTAGATCCCCACCATGTCTTGGAACAATTTGTCTTTGTGCTATGGCCTGCAACAGAACAATTCATTAAAGCTTTATTTTCTGTGGGGAAAATGTTGGCAGTAGTTACTCATCCACCTGTCTGCCTTAATAAAACGCTAATACATAAACTGAAATATGTTTCTTTTGGAGCTAACTTTTAGATGAGCGAGCACAATGCCTGGCTGAAGAGCCAAGGCCCTGATCTAAAGCCAACTGAAACCAATTATTATTCCCATTAGTTTCAGTGATCTATGGTTTGGGCCTCAAGTACATCTGCGCTCTCCTTTTAAACACACACAAAGGGTAAACCAGTATGTGGTATTGCTATAGTCAAATGGAGAAACAGTTCAAGGCAAGGAAACGCTCAACTACACGGATTTTATTATAATAAATGAATGGGTGGCATATGGAAATAGACAGTTTCAGATATTTGCAAAGAACACAGTATGTAGGCATATGTTCCTTAGGTTTCATTGCAAAGAAAAATAGTGTCTGACGTTTTCTGTGTGGACACACACACAGAAGTAGAGTGCCAAATATCTCCGACATGTGGTTGGCCTGAGATTTTCTCTGTGCAATTGATCCACCACACTTCTCGTGGTATACCAATAAAATTTTCCCCCATTTCAAAATCTTAGTGTGGTGGAGGGGCTGAGGTGAACTAGCCAATTTGGGCTCACAGAATTGTGATCAGTTCCATTTGGCTTGGCTGACTTCTTTCTAACTGGGACATAAAACCGGAATCAAGCCATTTTTATTTTACTTGTAAAATTTGCTGTTGCTTTCAAAAAGGCTTTTGATAAAAGCCCCTCACCAAGGACTCCTGCATAAATTTAGAAGGCATGGGTGCTTTTGTGAATCAGTAAATGCCTAGGAAACTGGAGGCAGAGAGTAGGGAAAAATCGACAGTTTTCCCAATGGAGGGATGTAGAGAGTGGAAGATTAAGGGCAGGCACAAGAAAATAATTATTTACACAGCGCATAGTTAGACTATGGAATTCTGTCCCAGAAGTGGCAGTGATAGCTTTCCCCTCTATGAATTTGTCTAATCCTCTTTTTAAAGAAAAAGAAAAAGCTTAGGTCCAAAGCGGAGAGTGGCAATGTTTAATAGAGGCCTCTCAAAGGAGAGACTCAGTCACCTTTTGGAAAATAGTGAACTGGTTTCAGGGCAAACCGGTCAACTTTAGACCAAGGCCTAGAACTCCAACATCTTGCGGAAAAATACACCTCAAGAAAAGGAGGATCTCTCTACATAGCTTTCATAGACTTTAAATCTGCCTTCGATTTAATATCACAAGACAGGCTTTGGGAAAAACTAAGGGCCTCAAACATAGACAGACGTCTATTGCGTCTCATCTGCAGTTTATACAAAAACACTTGGGTCCAGGTTAGGTGTGACCAACAGAGCCATTTATCCAAGGAAATCCTACCATGGTGTTAAACAAGGCTGCGTCCTTGCGCCTACTTTATTCAACTTCTAGATTAACTCCTTAGTAGAAAACATGGAGAAAGAAAATGCCCAACCCCCGAAATTGGCTGGTACACCTCTCCCGGTTCTCTTACATGCGGATCACGCAGTTCTAATTTCCTTCTCCCGTGTAGGCCTAAGAAAACTTCTAAGATCTCTCACAGTCTATTGTAATGCCGAACAATTAACAATTAACTATAGCAAATCCAAAGTTATGGTGTTCTCTAAAAAAATAATGAGACACAAATGGAGAATTGACAGTCGACCTATTAAACAGGTATCGTCTTTTAAATACCTGGATATAACCTTCCAGGAAAAGGGCTTGTGGCATTACCAGGTTAAAAATACTATCGCAAATGCCCAAAGATCTACCAAAGCTATTATAAGGGTTTTCTATGGAAAAGGGGGCCAATATATTCCGGCAGCCTCCCAGGTCTTTGCTGCAAAAATATTAACACAACGGACATATGGCTCTCAGATCTGCAGCTTCTCAAACCTCGCTCCCTTAGAATCATTCCTAACTAAGTTCTATCGCTGCCTGCTAGGGATCCCTTCTTGTGTGTCTAACATAGCTGTCCGCCCTGAGGTCAGGCAAATCCCTGTTAGTGCTCAGATATGGATTCTGAAGATCCATTATTGGTTAAAACTTATCTTTTTCCCTGTTGGGTTGGCACCCTTAACCCTACTGGATTCCTACCAATCCAAATGGAAAGCTACACTGCATGAAAAGCTAAGATGCTTGGGGTTTTCCCCACAGGCCCTGATAGCTGTAGGTTATGAGAAAGCTAGAGCAATAATCCGCCCACGAATTTGGGATGTGGAACTGCAATGCCGCATGAGCGAGATGAATAAACACCCAGCAATGAAAGATAATGCAAAAATCTCCAAATGAATCTGAACTTCAATGTCTAAAATCCCTGGTAGAGGACAAGGATCCAAATTCTGTGCGATTGCCATAAAACCTAGGGAACAAGCTGTGCTATCATAATGATTAAGGCCTTAAATGATAATTTTAGGTTATCTGTTAGTGACCAAGTTTTAATTTATCTATTTTTTGTTGCTATATCTGTATTGTACCTGTTATACCTAATTGCAAATTCAAATGTATCTGAAGAAGTGTGCATGCACACGAAAGCTCAAGTGTATCTGAAGAAGTGTACATGCACATGAAAGCTCATACCAAGAACTAACTTAGTTGGTCTTTAAGGTGCTACTGGAAGGAATTTTTTATTTTGCAAATTCAAATGTATGCCTATCATGTTTTATGACTTCCTTGATATTGTATGTGGGCTGGAACTGGTCTGTGACGGAAATAATAAATTCTTATTCTTATTCTTATTCTTCTCTTTTTAAAGCCATCCAAGTTGGTGGCTATCAGTGGCTGCTGGCCACAATGGCTATTTTCTCCATCCATTGCTGGAGGCAGCAAGCCTTCAAATATCCGTTGCTGGGAATCACAAGAGGGGAGAGTGCTGCTTACTTGGGTCCTATTTATGGGCTGCCCACAAGTACACCGGGGAAAACAGGATGCTGGACAACGATAGGCCTTTGTCCTGATCTTGCAAGACTCTTTAAGTTTACAGGTCTCCTACCAACTCTCAGTACCTTTAACAAACCACAGTTCCCAGGATTCTTTGGGGGGAAACCGTGACCATTTAAAGTGCTGTGATACTGTATTGTGCAGGTGGGGCCCTAATCACCTGGGTGATTCGACCAATCCGGGCTCACGCAGTGCAAAGGAAGATACAACTGTGTGACTGTTGCCTATGAAAAGTGAAAATAGGAACAGCCTATTGCGAAATGTCCAAGCAGCTTGGCCAGAAATATTGAAAAGGGAGATGATTTTTGACACTTATGAAAAGGATTCTGAAAAGCTGCGCCGAGTTTTCTTTTCAGCCTTATGTAAGAATATAATAAGCAGGTTTGCAGTGACTTTCCAAAATACAATAGGCACCTAAGCTTTCCAAATATATAACCAGCCAGTGAACGCTGTAAAATATTTGTATAGCTGATTAGCACTAAGTAGAAGAGACACCTACTTTAAAGTATTGCCATGTAAGCGAACAAAGGAGATTGGGGGCGGACAGAGAGAGAGAGTCCTTTTGTATTTCTGCTCCTGCTCTCCAACCCTTGATAGTAAACTTCCAAGGCATTAAAGGTAGACTAAACAAGAGGCAGTAACAATAGGTTTGCTTCTCCTGGTTTTTAACATGTGAATGCTTAAATTGCAAATCCCTGAACACCATTCTAATTAATAAACAAACTCAATGTGGAATCTATCTTCTTTCATCTGAATCAATAAACAGAGAAGTCATGAGAAAGGGACCTTTTCCCTTCAGGGAGCCTTTTCTTGTTAATGTTGACTCAGATTGTTAGTGCTTACACTTGTCCTTGTCCTTGTGTCATTCTACTTCCTTTTTAACCACCCAACTTCATCTCTGAAGATCTTTGCAAAGTGGCTCTTCATGCATGAATTTCATATTTATTTATACCAGTAATGAATATTAGCTGCCAAAGTAAGCTTTCTAAATTGAAGTAACATTTAATTGCTACACCAGACATTGAAAGATGGATGTCAAATGTCACCTTAATTCATGTCAAAGCATTTGTTGCAATGTGTATTTGAAAGATATGCTTTGAAGAGACAGCCGAATCTCATCATTTCTGAAAATGTGAGTACAGTACTACCTGCTGTCATGAGCAACGACCAAACTTGGCCATAGATGAGTTTGGCCTTTGGTTCTCAAACAGCAACCCCTTATGCTATGTAGCAAAGCATGAGGGGTGGGGGATTTCAAAAGATGTTTACGATTTAAAAATAAAATAATGCATTTTCTCATTTTTACCCTGCTTTTTACAAAAACAAAAAATCACCAGGCTGCTTATAAGTGCCATATTTTTCCGTCTATAAGATGCCCCCTATTTTTGAGGACTCCAATTTAAGAAAATGGGGAAAAATCTATCCAGGTATAAGACGCCCCCAAATTTTGGACATTATTTTTTAGGAAAAAGCCTAGTCTTTTACATGGAAAAATACGGTAATTGCCACAAGAAACCTAACGTCAAGAATAAAATAGAAGCAATAAAAAAGCAATAAAACAGTTCAGCTTTAAAGACAACAGACACAGAAATCAATTCTTAAAAGGCTTCTGGGGTAGAAGAATAAACATTTTCAAAACACCCTTAAAAGCAGACCATGAGGAGGCTTGGCAGGTTTTCCCGGGAAGGGAATTCTACAATCCTGGTTATGTTTAAAAAAGTGGGGCTTAATTTTGATGCTTACCCAATGAGTCTAGAGTTTAAAAAGAAACCAGAGGCTGAGACGATGAACTTACAACCTGGGTAGGTTTTAGGCAACAGGTTCACATAGAATCATAGAATTGTAGAGGTGGAAGGGACAATGAGGGCCATCAAGTCCCATTCCTTGTAATCCAGGAATCAACTACCGTATTTTTCGCTCTATAGGACGCACTTTTTCCCCTTCAAAAACGAAGGGGAAATGTGTGTGCGTCCTATGGAGCGAAGACGCCATAGCCCCGCAACCCTCTCCCGGCAGGAACCTCTACAGCCCCGTGTCACCTCTCCAGCCGGGAGAGCGTGTGCGGGGCTAAAGAAGCCATAGCCCCGCAACCCTCTCCCGGCTGGAGAGGTGACGCGCGGCTATGGCAGGAGCCTCTCCGCTGCGCCTTTCCGCTGCTCCCTGACCTGCTCTTTGGGGCTGGTGGTGGGCTTCCCCCGCCCCAAAGAGCAGGTCAGTGCACACCGACCCCTCTCGCTCTCCAGGCTTCCAAGGTAGCCGCCTGAATGCACCTTAAACGGCACCTTGTTTTAGAGCGGGAAAACAAGAGGGGGAGAACTCTGTGCAGCGCCTCCTGCCGCTTCACTGAAGGGGCACTGGGCAGAGAGGGGGAGATTTTTCTTTTCTTGTTCTCCCCCCTCTAAAACAAAGTGCGTCCTATTGTCCGGTGCGTCCTATGGTGCGAAAAATACTGTAAATCATGTGGTGTGCAAGTATGAGATACAGAGAGAGTAGGTAGATAAACACACACTCAAGACCACTGCACATCTCAACTAGGCCGTTTAAATCCCTGCACATTGCTAAAAATTTTAAGCAATCGGCAGGCTGTATGTTTGAGTATTTTTGAAAGGAATTTCATGTCTTCTATTTCCCATGCTAAGTTTGATTCAACTTGTCTACTAAAACCAAGTATATTCAGTTTCCCCCCAGTTGACAAGGGGGAGAGCCATATAAACATCAAGGCAAAACAATTCCAGTTTTAAATGAGATTTGAGTTCATAATACCATGGACAGTAGCTCAGGCACTAATAGAAACCTGTAGTTTGTTTAAAATAAAAAAGGTAGCTTGACATTTTTGCTTTTAATGAGAGGTCATGCAGATTCTTTTTTCACCTATTTGTGTGTTCCCTAAAACCATTTCCAGTGACAGCATGAATCTAGAAACTCTGGAATTTTGCAGAGGGCCAGAATTCTTTTTGCTAAGGCAGTACGATTCCCTTCACACAGTTGATTTTGTAAAAACCAGCCAGGTCAAACCTGCAAACGTTTCTTCATTGAAACGAACTCCCTGACATGCCTGCGTTTGCATGGGTGCAAGCAATCCGGGGATCTGCTCTGAATGTTGTAGACAGAGGTGCAGCCTGTATTAAAACACTGATGAGTTAGCTCACCGTTACTTCTTCTGCATCTCATCTATGTAGCTATTTGTCCTTAGATTATGTAGAATAATGTGGAGGGAAAGACTGAGGATTGTACAGCTCTTCCATATTTGCCTTCCAGAACCTCTCCCCCTAAATGAAAAAGCGAGACACTATGGTTGGATATTGTGTTTGCATATAGCAGAACTCATCAATATCCACAAAATTGCCATCTGGCGCCGTGTTCAGATTAAGGTATCCATTGATATACCGAGGAGAGAATCCACTAGAGGACTGAATGAAAGCCACAACATACAATGTTCTTCTACAGCGTCCATGCTGTGCTTTTATGCTCCTCAGGAAGGCAGATTCAACATGTCCAAAGAAGGGTTTGCAGGGACAAGGTAATGGAAAGGCTAAAAAGAAACATGGTTGAAAGTGTGAATGAAGGTTCATAAACTAGGAAAGCAGCACATGCATGCTGCACATAGGGAGCAGAGATCAAATGTGGAAATGAGCTAAAGGGTGCAGAATATATTGCCTTTTTTGGCTCTTGAAAGCTTAGGACTCCGAAGGTCTTCTATATTCCGTGTGTGCCTGCCCAAACCTGATGATATCACCAGATACATTCCTTCAAGTCGTTCCGCTTTGTGAAGTCAGATGGGCAATAACTAGAGGGAGATGCACAGTGTATGTGGAACGCCTTCCCCAGGGGAGGTGTGGATGATGCCAAACCTGATGTCTTCTCAGCACCAGGCAAAGAGCTTTTTATTTGACTGGGCTTTCCATGACGCACCCTGACGCATACTTAAAATGGTGCTTTTTCTGATTCTATGGAATTTATTTCTCTGCTATGTTTCTGTTATTCAACTGGTTTCTCTTATAGTTGACAGTGTTTTTATTGCTTTCATGCCAAGCTCTTATGCTGAGAGTTCTGTAAACTGAAGAGTGGCATGTAAACGTTTAAAATGAATTTAATAAATACTTATTATCGGTGTCCTTACTCTTAAGAAGGGCTGTTTTGCAGCTTACTGGAAAGTCCTGAGCAGTAAAGGCACAGATGAGTCACACAACTCTTGCTTGTGCTTCCAGGTTAATACGGGAAGAAATCATGCATCGTATTTGCAGGCAGATTCACTGGAGAGTGATCCCGGGCGCCATTTCAGATTTCATTGAATGACAGGTAAAAGGCTTATTAAAGATTAAGGATCTGCTGTTAGATCTATTCAAATAAAAATGGGCAGAGCACTTGTACTGGATCAGGGAAGCTGTTGGGGCAGATAAACTACTAAATCCAAAGCCCTTCTAGACTCAGAACTGGAGGGAGCAGTCCCCAACCCCCATTTCCTTGTTTTTGGACATAATATTCCCCTTCCACTTTGGTCATAGCAGGATGGAACATCAACATGCCAGCGCTAGTACTATTTCTGCCCCCAAATGTGTGGTTGTGTCAGGATCCTGATCTGTACTACCCTGGCATGGCATCCACTTTTTTCATTGGCAGGGGTAACCCAGAGATGTGTCCTCCACCCCCCCACCCCCGTGCTGGCTGGGAAAGGGCTTCCAAGGGCAGATCTCCCTCTTTGAGGCCAGATTTTTTTCTGCATCTGCCGAGGAAGGTCCATGATATCCTTCAGCCTCTGAGACAAGAGGCTTGTGCCCTAATTTGCAAAAGGAAGAGAATGCCCGTGCGAGAGATCAAATGCTGTAGCTGGTGCCATCGTGCCTTATGAGCGACAGTGTAAGTTTCAATGAAACACAAGGAGAAGGAAATAAAATAGAATACAATACAATTTAAGAGAATGGTGGCAGGGGTGTTTTAAAATACCTCCGTAAGAATGGTTGCAAACAGTTTGTGCCTTTGATAGGAATATCTGGCATGAGGACTACATAACCCAGCGGCGGTTGCCAGTGGGGTGCCTCCTGAACATTGTTGCCCCAACTCCCATCTTCCCTGACCATTGGTCAAGTTGGCTGGGGCTGATGGGAGTTGGAGTCCAGTAGGTTGCAGAACCAGTGAAATGGCTAGAAACAGAGGCACTTCCAAAGAACGGAAGGCAGAACATCGGAAGGTGCCTTACACTGAGTGCCTCTCCAGCATTTCAGACAGGGGCTTCTCCCATCCCTACCTGGAGATACTGGCGATTGAACTTAGGAATTTCTGCAGGCATTTCAAGAGGGGACATGAAGGGTTTCGGACAGGGGACATCGCCAGTCCTACCCAAAGAGGCTGGATATTGAACCTGGGACTCTCTGCATATATATCAGGAGTTCTGCTCCTACACTTTGGTCCTTTTCCTCTCCTCCAGAGGAGACTGGCAACAGCAGCAGGGATGTGCTGAGGAGGGCAGTGGGAAGCCCTCTTCACCAGCCTCCCTGGTTAGTGCTGTTCCTACTGGTCTGGACGACACAGCAGAAATCTGTATGTGCTTACGCAGAGAGAGAGAAGCAAACGTTGGTACTTTCCGTGGTAAATTCCTTCTCTGTGTAACTAGAAATATACAGCAAATTAATTGTCACAAAGAGCATCAGAGAATATTCAAAATCACACCACATAGTCTATCAGCACCCAAATAGCTATCATTAGAGTGTCTTTTCAGGGCATTGATCTGCATGTGATAGAATGTTATATGAAAGCAAAAAACGGGAACACACAGAGCACATTGTAAAAAAGCAAGCTTTGCTGAAGAAAGGAAGGAGGCGGAAGGAAATGTTATGTAATTCAGGCCTCAAGCTACAAACCATAGCAAAAATCAGGCAAGGAACTGAATTGCGTGCATAATAATACTCTAGCAGCGTACCGACCGGAGAAATTATGATCATTCGTGAAGGAAATGTAGAGCACTGCATCAAGGCATTATATGTGAATACAAAGGATCCATCACTTTTAAAAGCTTATTCCTTTAGGCATGGTGTGCTTCTTATTTAAATGCTGCTGTATAAAGCATTTCTACATATGTGCTTCAAAACTCTATTAGATAAAATCCACCCATCCAGCTGCTGATGGTCTAGCTTTCCAGTAGGTGCACCTAAGGGCTTCCTGGAAAAGTCCCCTTCTCCCCCCGCCCCACCCCAATGGAACACATCTTTTCCTCACTATTAAATGCACTGTTGTTTTGTTTTTAAAAAACGTTGCTCAATTTCATCTCATTTCAGATAACTACATTCAGATTTTTTGACTTGGGAAGCTATTCTTAGTGATAGCTAGTTCACACTCTAGAAGGTATCTGACATCTATAGCATTTAGTGGCAGAAATTAAATGCTGGGAAGTCTGAAACAGGGGTGTATTCTTGCAAACACGCAGTGGACACACAGCAGAGAACTGTAGCCAAACTGAACTCCCCAACACATGTGCACCTCATGTCCCTATGTGTTTACCAAAACATACCATATTCACACAATAGGATGCTCACAGCTGCAACTACCCCTATGTACAGGGCAAACGTGCCTGCAATATAAAACGTGAATTTAAGAGGCAGCATCTATGATTTGTGATCTGCATTACAGATATAAACTGCTTCAGGAACGCATTAGGATGCTCACAGCTTTATCTCTCAGCATACAAGGCTGTTTTAAGGATGAAAGAGACAGCTATAGATGTTTACTGAAGCTTTATCCTCAGTCCATGCATTTAATTGATAGTTGTATTTTTACTGTTGCAATTATTAGCAGGGCTGTAAAAATCTGGGCACCCAGTCACTACTGGCACCCCAAAATGAGTCCTGCTGACTGAGCTGCTGAAGAGGGCAGGACGTGAGTTGTTCTACCTTCTGTGTGCCCCCCAGTATGTGGGACCTGGTCACTTTTTCTTCTGCTTCCTTAACTCCTCAAAATCAGCTGCCATTCACTGGAGGGAGGGCCATGGTCCTAGGTAGGCTTTAACCTCTGGAAGAAAGGAAAGGAGGGGATGGAGACCAGAACTGGATTTGTCCTCTTGCTGGTGACCTCACTTCTATTCCTCCATTCTCTCTTCCAAATTCTATTATTATTATTATTATTATTATTATTATTATTATTATTATTATTATATCAGTTCCTAGGTTTTGCAGTTGCTGATGTTTCACTCCAACTCCTATCAGCCCCAGTGAGCCTTGTCAATGGGCAGGGACAATGGGCGTTGAAGTGCAGCAACATCTGGAGGGCCACGAGTTCCCTGTTTCAGAGATTTCGGCCAAATATTTTTAGTCACTCAAGAAACATCCTAACCCTCCTAGCAGTCAGTCAGATCATGTAATGGGAAACTTTGTATAATAAATGCTTTGTGACCTGGCTTATTTTCCCAAGTTCACCGTGATCCCAATGCTAATGCTCCTCTGAGCTCGTTCTAAGGACATTGTACTGTAAATATTTTGAAGCGCGATGCATTAATTTGATGCTGGCTGTGAGATCTTGAGACTAGCAGGACAGGAATGAATGCTCTTGCTGAAGGAGGGCAGGAATGGCAACTGTTTTGCAGACAGAAATCTCACTGGGTGATTTATTAATTCGTCTTCGCTCAGTCAGGCCGTAATCCTTACACTGTGCTTGCCTTTCCCAGTATAGTTGAAGTGGCACGGGATGCTGGTTTACAGCAGCCTCTCCCCGAGGGAAGGAAAAACCTGAGCATTTTGCAGATGTTCCAAGTGACTATTTGCAAAGCCCCTGCTACCTCTTTCCCTTGCCCCAAGCCCTGCTCCTAGAAGGCAGCATTCCCCAGCCTGCTGGGGGATAGAGTGGGACTAGTATCCCCAGCAACCTGAACAGGAAAAATTATGCGCTATGTGCAATTTCTGCTGAGCTGGCCCTTGGGGTCCTTCCATGAGAATCATGCAGAACATCATTTTCCCACCTGAGGTACTAAGATTTGTTAGTCCAGCTCAGGAAAAACGATCATCTGCTACAGTGGAACACTTGAGATACCACCACAACCTCCTCTGCCATCCTTCTGGCACATGGCAAACCTCTGGGATGCCTTGGGGAAGGAGGAGGTTGAAGCCACAGTGACTTGCAGGGTTGGGGTGAGCACACCCTGATCCTGTTCATAAGTATGGGATTGCTCATAACATCCCTAGTTTTTGTGTGTGTTGGGGGTGTATGTGTTGAAAATTGCATCCCCAACTTGTAATCTGCACGGTCCATATTACCATTCTAGGATTCTGCCCCTTCATTCCGCTGTGTGTAGACCAAGCCTATATGGGAATGTAAGCATCTTGCTAGATTAGATCAAAGGCCTTTCTAGTTCAACATCTAGTATAAAATCATGCATGGCGTGCAAATGGGTTTCTTCATCTCTCATAATGCTAGAACTCAGGGCCCTCTTCCCATGAAGGTGAATGTTGGAAGATTCAGGACAGACAAAGGAAAGTATTTCACCCATAATTCTCTTTCTACAAGAGACATTGGTGGCCATCAATGTGGACAGCTTTAGAAGACAAAGAGACAAATTCATGGAGGCTATGCTGGGTGGAGCTAATGGGACTTGTAGTCCAACGTCTGGAGCGCATAATGTTGACTTTCCCTGCAGCGCACAAATATTATGGAAATTCATGTCCTTTTGTGGGGGGCGGGGAATGTGTGTGTGTGTGGGGGGTTGGTAATGTGTAAGCACCTCCCTACCTGAGGCCCTGTCTTTCTGCATGCTGATGAAATCAAACACTCAGGAGATTGGCTTGGAACATTTACCTTTGTGCAAAGAAAGACCACGAACCATCTCACTTTACAAATTTCTTTTCAACAAGTGACGTTTTCCAACACTAATGGAGAGGGAGGCACCTGAGAAGAACGAATGCTGTTCCTAGCAAAGTTGAATCAAGCCCAGAAGAAAACAAACATTTCTGCTCCAATATCAGGACTTAGTGAAAAGGATTTAGGATTCGGTCTGCTTCTCACTGAAGGTATTGGAAAAATGCCCAATTACTCTTAATGGAGATGGATTACATCCTTGGACCCTGATCCAACTGCACACATGCCACCAGTGCCAGCTTAGGGCATTTTTCTGCATGAGGCGGAGCCAAAATGGTGCCGCCCTGCTATGATAATAAAGTCTTGCTACACCATTCAGACACTTAATTCATGCCTTCATTCATCTCCCCTTCACGGTGCTGTCTAAAGCTGGTCACTTCACCCTCCTGTATAGCAGTGCCAACCCTGGCTCCTCAACTTTTAAGAGCCCATGGGCACATTCAAAAGCCTATAGAAAAAAACCGTTGAGGGCATTTCACAGAAGTAAAACTGGCAATGCTTAGACACCCCCCCCAACAGGCAAAACACATGCACACACCCCAACAACTAAGCGCAAAGATAAAGGCTAACCCACTTATGAAAAAAGGAAACCCCCCACCCGGGCAAACTCTGCCTTTCCAAACATTAAAAACGGGGACGGGGGCTTTGGATGCCATGTTGTCCATGAGCACCACATTGGGGATCGCAGGCATACACAGTCCCCATGGCTGGATTGGACCTGGCAGTTGTGTATACAGCATCTGTCTTAATCCAGTTAGGTATACATGCATAGAAGCAAGAAAGAAGCACCCCCTTGCTGGTGCGAGGAAGTATCTTCTAAGGTTGTTCCACTATTTTCAGAATAAATGCAGAAGAATGGGTGACCTCACAGAGTAAATATTCTTTAGTATAAGTTAAGAATGCTGAAGTCCTGGCTGAGCAGCTGGCAGTGACCTCCATCAGCAAGTTCCCCCTTTTTTTGGCAGCAGTTCCTTCCTTTTGCTGCAGAAGAGCTTAAATGTTTCCTTGGATTCCTCAGTGACATGCAGGCAAATCCAGCAGTGGAGAACAGCTGCAAAACAGGCAGCAAATTCAGAAGAAGCTGAAAATTGATTTAAGGGGGAGCATTAAGGACAAAGCAAGAGCTTATCATGACTCTCCCCCCCTCCCCAATTCTTTGTTAACACATTGCTTTCTCGAAAGATAAAGCATAAAGCTGTTTTCTTCCTTCGGACTGACCAAAAATGCAGTTAATTTTAGGACTTCGTGGGGTTTTCATCGCTGATTCTGGACATAACAGAATGGGCAGATAAGTACAATTGGTAAAGAAGTGGATCATTATAATGCTTGCTGTTTTGCATCTCAACTGAAAATAAAGACCGGTTTTCCTATTTGGAGTATCTTGCAATGTGTTCTGAAGGTGTTCTCCACTTCTTCTTGAGGACAATGGACACTTTTACACAACCATTTTAATCGTTTAGTATTTTTTATAGTACTTACAGGTGTGTTTGGTGCTTTTGACAAATGGTGCAATATGTACGTTCCTGTCCACAGTAGCTTGCAAAAAGAGACGGAACAGGGATGTGGGGATAGGACAGGTGAGAGGGAAGGAACAGAGCAAATAATTATAGCTCCAAATTTAAATTTGAAATGGAAACACTATAGTAAGTTGCAGGATATATTATTGAGTTATATGTTAAACTATAAGAAATCTCTGAGGAGTGGACGAAGAGAGAGAAGATTTAGGTGGAAAAGGGAAGCAAAAAGATGCACATTTTTTTTCTACACTTCTTAAGAGAGGAAGAATGACAAATGTGTCCAGGAAGACCATTCCAGACGTAGGGAAAAGGAAGAGATAACGGACAGCAAATCAAAGGAGAATGGTCAAGGAGGAGCCAAACTGTTGAACGCCTCAAAAACTAAAACTAAAAGCAGAATATTAAAGGGGCAAATTAAAGATCCAGTTAAGAGGTCAAAAGAGAAAAGTAATATGATCATAATGAATTCCAGAGGGATTCAGCTGTGTTAAGCTGTTGGTAGCAAATAAATAAATAAAAGCCCCACAACACTGTTTTTTATATTGTGGCATAAGCTTTTGTGGACTGAAGAATGGGGCCATGAAATGCACAGGAAATCAGCAAGTCTGTCAGAGCCCAATGTGTGACATAAGTTTTTCTTGCAAGGCTAATTTAGCACCTAAGGCGAGACAAATAGTTTCAAAGTGCTTTGTAGTGTTCTAGTCTTGACTGGAAACAAATTTGTTGATTAAATTTTAGTCCAGTGTGAAATTGCAGCACCACTGTTTGCAATACATTTCCTCTGCCCCCATGCCCCCCCCCGTGTATGTATAATATACCTGCCAACAGAGATGTCCATGAAAGCTTATTCCAAAATAAATATGACCCAGCATAGTCCTGTGGGTGTTTGCTCAAAAGTAAGTCCCACTGAGTTAAGAGTCCATAGGATTGTTACCTTCATGTGTAAGGTAGAGCGTTAGTTTGATCAGAACCATTGGTGAGCTGGACCAAAGTGGCAGAATTCTGGGATGAGAACAAAGGTTTAAGGCAAGCCATCAGCATGCCTCAAACATGGCAATAAGATAAAAAAATGATTAAAGACTGAGCCAATATCTTTGGACTAGAAGCAAAAAGAAAAAGGTAAATAGTAGGCTTTCTGAAAGCTACGACAACCTTGTCCTGGAAAAGGTAAGAAGAAAGGAGGACGCTGAGTTTGAGAAATGCATTATCTATGTTTCCCAGACACCAGGTTGTCCAGTTCCTGCATCTGCAAGTTGCTGCAAATTTGTTAAAGTGATAACGCTGAATGCGGACACACCTCCTGCCTCAACTGACACAGTTACACAGAGCTGTATGTTATCTGCTGTCCATTAAGTACCTTCGATTGCCCCACCCACTGTTGCCGTTGGTGTATTTTGAGCAATAAGGAAAGTCTACAACACCACTTTGTTTTTGGTTTTAGCAATGCAGTTTACAAAGCAGGAGTGGGAAGCTATGGCCCTCCAGATCTTGCTGGAATCCGATTCCTATCATGCCCAAGCCATTGGCCCCACTGCCTGGTGCTGATGGCAATTGCAGTTCAACACCTGGAGAGCCAAAGGTTTCTCCCCACCACTGTCAACCTGCTAGAAAGTTTTCAGTTCTTGGCTGCATGGACCAATGGCCCTGGCAGTATTAGCATTATATACAGTCAGTCCATGGGTCCATCTTCTGATCTTCTGGGTTGCCTCTTCTGACCAGCAGCAGCTCTTCAAACATAGACAGGGATCCTTCCAGCCTCTGCTACCTTAGAAGGAGATGTGAGGAACTAAACCTGGAACATGGTGCACGTAAAGCATGTCCTCTAGTGCTGAGCTGCAAGTCCTTCCCCAATAAAACAATCCCGGCCTCTCTGCTCTTCACGTCCCGACTTTGCAAGGCTGGTTTCGTGTTTACAGAGCTATATGGACAAGACAAGGGAAAGAACATGATGCTTATACACATCTCTCTTCGCAGGCTGCCTTTTATCTGCATTTGCCTACCTTAAATATCAACATTGTGACTTTGGAATTTTGTTATGAAGTTAAAAGCTTAAACGAAAAACTTGCTTCCCAGAGCAGCCAGAAATATTTGAACACTTAAAGGCTTTCTGTCTGTGATTCAGAGATTTATTTATAAGACTGCTGATTTTGGGACATCAAACGTATACATTCAAACTGCAGGCATGAGTCACATTTGTAGGAGGTAATTACTACCAGAAAGTACATTCTAACTTTTGTCGGTTCCTCTTTAAAATGTCCACTTAAGAGTGCCATGTTCTAAAAATAGCATTCTTTGTTATGTGCTCAGTAAAATCCAGCCTTACTGTATGGTGTGGTAATCTATGGAGGTTTAGCCTTGTGGTTAAGGGCATGTGTAGGCTTTACGGGAGGGCAAGTCCTGGACCATTTCTGGAGCGGTGGCCTGGTTAAAAATCACAAAAGCTAGTGCACGGATGCTGGTCTTTGTGGGCGCAGCTAACATTTGCAAACATGATACTTCTGCAGCACAAACCCTGGAAATGTTTTGCAATGCTCTTTGGCAGTTAGGGAATCCAAAAATTGTACGTGAGAGGGATTTCACAGTTGGAGGACATTCCAGGCATGCATGGTAACTTATCCTATAGCAAGGGAGGGGAACCTGTGGCCCTCCAAATTTATTATTGGACTCCATCTCCCAGGCAGCATGGCCATCTGCCAGGAACGATGGGAGGTGTGGGCCAGCAACATCTGGTGGGACACAAGTTTCCCATCCCTTATGGTGCGTGGCTTTGGGATCACCCTCTATTGAAGGGCTGTGGCCTTCCAGATGCTGTTGGACTCCCTTCAGATGTAGCCAGCATTGCCAGTGGTCAGGGATGATGGGGGTTGTGGTCCAGCAACATCTGCTGCAGTTCTTGACACAGTACTTGGAGGATGCATTGGTTCCAGTCCCTGGCTTGGAGCTATTTTTGGCTCTTTTGTCCAGTCCTTTTCCTGCTCCAGAACTTCAGCTGTCTCAAATCCCCACCCTCCCAAGATTTATTCTTCAGCTCCCATGTGTTCAGCTGCCCTTGCAAACGCTGTTCCAAATGCCCAGTAGGACATTGCACTCCCAATGCACTACTTTGCCCTTATCCTTTCTTAGTTCACTGGTGGCAAACTTGCCCTTCCAGCTGGTTCTGCAGCATGAAGCCTCTTTGTTCAGTTTGTTGAAGCCCTGGCCAAGACCCTGCCCTCTGTCTGAAGTCTGTCTCACCCAGACTGGAAAGGGGGCGATCTGTCAGCAATGCAGGATCACAGTCTTCCGCTGCCTTGGAGTCTTCTGAGTTACTGATGACTTCATTGGATCTTTGAAGTCTTCTTCTGGCAGATCAGGGCTACCCTTCTCTCCTAACAGCAGGAAAGGTGAGAATCAGCCAGCTCAGGAAAGGTGAGAATTGAGGAAGGTGGCTCTGTGCCGTGTCCAAAAGCACAGGTCCCTGAAACCTGTCATTTCCAGGGGAGAAATGATTGCAGAGAGCTGGTAGGAGAGGCGAACCGGACAGCTAGTTGTGCCAAAAGAAGACACTGGCTGGAAAGGTCCAATGAGTGTGTGCATGTGTTGTGTTCTTGCAGTTATCTGTGTGCATGCCACCTCTGGGTGTCACCCCTCTCTGCAATTTCCCAATTAGCTGAGCAGCAGGAAAGAGAACTACCCTCCAAAAACACAACACATGATGTGTAATAATGCTGATGCAAACTCCTCTTCCTTTGTGTTGTGTTGTGTTTTGGGCATCTGTGGTCTGCATGTGTGCAAGGGGGAATGTGGGGTGGCGATGCCCATTTTTGCTTAGGCCACACTTGTATGCACACCTCTGAGGGTTGGCTAAAAGGGAATGCAACCCTCTGGCCAAAAAAAGAGGTTGTGCTATAGTTGTGCTATTGTTGCAAGAATTTCATTTACAGCACAAACCTAGGCATCTCTACTCAGTAGAGTAGGCCTTACTCACTGATAAGTGGATACTGGATTGCAGCCTTGGTTTAGTACATATCATTGCTGCCTTACTAGCCAGGAGAATTCTTCCATTTGCTTCTGCGGTTGTTTGTTACAGTTATTTTGCATTTGCAAGAATGATAGCATGGTACAGTTCTGCATAAATGAATACAGGTTATGAATCAGCGTGGAATTGAGCCCAGTGCTGTCCTCTGCCTGTCACAACCTTATAAATTAATCTCCCCATGCAGGGGATTATGCCTATTCCTAAATGCTGCCATCGCCCTTCCCACAGTAACCTCTTTCAGTATGTTCAGAGGGTGGTTGTTCCTATCATTTGGTCCACCCTACAAACAAACAAACAAACAAACAAACAAACTCACACGCTTCATAGCAGGGATTTAATTACTCTCATTAGGGGCATGTAGTGTGCTGTCATACCACAACGCTATGGTTCAAAAACCCAAAACAAATAGATGCAACTGTGATCAGCAAGACAGACCAGACACGTTTTGAGTGGTTACTGCGCTGTGGTTACAAATGGAATGCAGAGACTCTCCATTCAGTTCTGTGGGCTATGGAGCTATTCCAATAAGAAGTCTGATCATGCATCAGAAGATGTGTGTCCACCGCATATTTTGAGCCAGTCATTTTTAGGTCACCATCCCTCCTTCAAAGAACAATGGCCCATGTAGACAGTTTTCACAGAGGTCCATCAAGCTAGCTAGTAACCATACCATGTGGTAGTTAGTCCAGGGCCTCCTCGACTGCCTTCTGTGCTGCTAATCAGGCTTATCATTGCTTGCAATTTTGCTGGCAGCAAAGCTGCAGCCCCCCCCCCCCCATTGAGAAAGATCAGGAATGGGAAGATCTAATAAAAACCGAGCAAGTCAAACAACAAGCTGGACCTTGAAACTGGTTCCTTTCCAGGTTTGCTATGTAACACGCTGCAGGTTCTCATTTCTGCTCTCCCCCCCCCCTAGAGATCAAAGCCAATATTCCTTCTAGTTGTGTTGCTCCAGTTCCTTCATTTCTCGACTCCCACATTATATCCAGTCAAGTGATCATGCAATATGCATAGCTATATAATTAATGCCAAGAGTTCATCACTGCTTTCACCTAGTTGTTTATAACAATCGGAATGCTGTTTGTTTAGAGATCTAACCTCTTGTCCGTGGAGTGAGAAAACCATTTTCCATTTCCATTTATTATATTTTTATGCTGCTTTTGACTCACATGAATCACAAAGCAGCTCACAAATAATAAATAAGAAAACAGAATGGAACGTCACAAATATAACACAAATCACATAGAATAGTTAACAAATCACTAAAGCCACTACATTCTAGAAAACACTATGAATAAAACAACTTAAAAAAATAAGCTAAACAGCACAAACACAAGCAGCATCATATAACCATTTTCCTCTGTCCGAAATGTCTTACTCTGTCACCTCCACCGTGGTTCATATATGGTGCCTTTCAACTAAAACTTCTGCTCCTCACATGGTATATTCCCTTGGCTCTTACAGTTTGGACTCTTGATAATGCCTCTTTCCATGTCGTCTTATTGGAATGTGTTTAGATGAGAGGTGGGGTTACAGTGGCCCTATTGTTGGGCACACCAACTCCCCTCAGCCCCAGCCAGCATGACCAACTGTGAGGCATGATGGGAGTTGTAGTCCAGCAACATCTGGAGAGCCACAGGCTCCCATCACTCATTTAGATCCTGTGCAAGTTTGTTACAGGATCCAAACCTGTCCTATTTCTCACCATACTCTTCTAACCACCACCCACAGCACAGTTTTGTTGTTTCGTCTTACAAACATCAAAGCTACAACTGGTTTATGAGAGTTCAACTTTTGTTCTGGTTCTTAAACCCTTATTCTTCAAATCCATTTTTGCACAGCAGGCATGAGGAACTTTTGGGCTTGAGGTGCGAGACATCCTTCTCTCTTCCATTCTCTCCATCATCCGTTCTTTCCCTCTCTGACACACACGTGCGTACTTTTTCTCCCCTTCATCCATCATTCATTCATCCTCTGGTTAGTGTGTGTCAGCATCAGTCATGCACATTTCAGGAAGAATAAAGCCTTCATCATACCAGGCCAGCAATGAAATGAAAGATTTAGAGAGTCAGAGGCTCAGACCACTTCCAGGTTTGGGGACACACAGCCATAATAAGAGTAAGAATCTTCAAAATATTGAGGAACATACTGCCGGGAAGGACAAGGGTGGGGAAATCTTACTGTTGCACAACCATGCGTTTTAATTATTGCATTGTTTATACATGTTATGCCTTAGAATTAGCTGTGCTTGTTGTTAAATAAAATAGCTTTGCGTGTTCTGCCATATGGTTTGGATTTGGTTAGGAGGGTTCAAGCCTATTTACAAGCTTAGCACTCTTGGAAGTAAGAAGTGAGGTCCTCTTGTGAGAGAAGGGTCATTGGTTTGCTCTGCTTTTGTTTTTGTTCATTATGTCTTTTGTGTCTTCTTTTTGTGTTTTTATGTTGTGAACCGCCCTGTGATCTTCAGATGAAGGGCAATATACAAATCAAATCAAATAAAACGAGTCAAAACTGTGATGTGTTGACTCATTTTATATTTTAGAATAGCTAATGTTCTTCTAGGCTTCATCAACAGAAGTATAGTTTCCTGATCAAGGGAAGTAATCCTACTGCTCTATTCTGCCTTGGTCAGAGCACATCTGGAGTGCTGTGTCCAGTTCTGGGCGCCACAATTTAATAAGGGTATTGAGAAACTGGAAGGTGTGCAAAGGAAGGTGACCAAGTTGATCAGGGGTCTGGAAAGCAAGCCTTATGAGGAACAGTTGACAGAAGTGGGGAATGTTTAGCCTGGAAAAGAGGCAAGTGAGAAGAGATATGATAGCCATCTTCAAATATCTAAAAGGCTGTCACATGAAAGATGGAGCCAGCTTGTTTTGTCGTAGCCCTGAATAACTTGTGCTCAGGATACCTTAAGGACTGCCTTACCTTGTCCTTCCCAAGTCAATAACTCAGATAATCTGGCAGGCACTATGGGGTGGGGGCTAAACACTGGAGGCTCAACTTCTCATTGACGTGACTCATGCTTCGGGTCCATGGAGGGCCACTAATCATACTCCTCCATGGAGCAGAAGCATGAGTCACGTCAATGAGATGTCAGGCCTTCAGTGTTGTGGGCCCAACTCCCTCCTACTAAATATCAGACAGGCACCATCCCTGCTGAATTTCAGGTGCTAAAGCAGTATTATTTCAGGAGGTCTTTGCATCATGAATGCTTCTCCCATTTTCTTTTCTTTTATTAAAAAAAACTAATGTTCTTCCATGTCTTTAAATTTCTGCAGTTGACTTTATGTTTTAAATTTTGCATACTGTGTATTTTTATTTGTAAGCCACTTTGAGACTTTGGTGGCAAAAAGTTTTTTTAAAAAAAAAAACAAATAAAATTAGATGTGAAATGGGACATATTCAAGAGAGCCACTGTATGCTCTAGCCACACACTTCAGTCAGATCAAATAAATAAATAAATAACTATTGAGAGTTTCTCCTACCTAATAAATCCTGTTGAGGCTACAGCTTGGAGAGTTAAAACATCTTTAACAAGACCTAAATCACATTATTTGTAGCTCTAGCACTTACATGATGTGTTTGTTGTCAGAAGTGGTCCTCTTCCTCCTCCCATGCTTGTTCCTTTTCGAGTGAATCACCTTCGCTGTAGGGGTTCTCCCGGGAATTGGGATTGAAAGGGGATTACCAGGAGAAAGCTCATCATGGTTTGCCTGTAAAAAGAAACCCTTTATTGAAACAACTTTCAGCCCAACCTTACAGTTTCCTTGCCAGGTTTTAGCTCATTGAAGCTCTAAAAAAAATGCCCAGATATTTAAACATCAGTAATTAGTTTTAATGGAAAATATTTGTTGGTTTTTGTTTTTTTTTAAAAAACCCAAATCTTGGAGGGAAAACAAACCAAGAACCCAAAGGAATAAATGAAAACTAATGTGGGAAATTCCAGTTGGATCAAAGTAATTGAGTAAACCACAGTTCTGGATGGCTAGACATGAATGTAGGATGCATGAAAGGGATTCTCTCACATCCAGTGTATTATGTGGGGATGTTGGCTGTGGAAGGAGACAATGATAAAGAAGCTTATAAATGCGGACAGTTTGTTCAGAACCACTGCTCTATTTAACCATGTCTTGGTGCCAGAACTGGACTGTGCAGTAGGTCTTGCACCACCACCTATCTATGGCCAATGGAGACCAGCCTTACCAGCCAATGGTGGCTTGTGCACCAGTAGGCCAGGCCATGGCGGCTAAAAGACCCTGCCTGCTAGAAGAAACTCTGGATTGGGCTTGCTCATTGGCCTGAGCAGCAAGGGGAGGGGTCAGAATTCAGTGATAGACAGGGGTGGGGGAGAAATTTGATTCAGTTCACATTTAAAGGTGAACCTCTCTAATTCACAATTTCTGAAACAATATGCGAGCTGAAAATCAGCCACCCTTCGAAATTTGCAGTTCTCCAGCCAAGTAGCATGCACAGAAATGCATGTGCTAGGATAAATTGTGCATAAGAATGCATGTGTTAGTGAGAAAATATCCAAGAAGGCGTTATAGACTTCTCTGTGCCACAGGCTCCCCGGCCCCACTCACAAAGCCCTGTTACCTCTTCAGCTTCCAACATCTCCTCCTCCCAGTCTTCTCCCTCTGACCACTCATTGTCATCTCACTACCAATCCCTGGCTCTGAGCTTTCTTCCCCTGGGAGTTCTCCAGCTGGTTCCTCCGATCCTTCCGAGTTCATCCAACCAGTCCCTGACATTTTCTAGAGGTGCTCTAAAATTATATGTAAGGACAATGACATTATTAATACATGGCAATGCATTGGAGGTTGAGAGATAAAGAGGGCAAGGGGCATTTTGGAATGCGAGATCTCCAGATCTTCCACTTTGCAAGAGCAGTGGTAGAGATTTCCTTCCTGGTGGCCACTTTTTAAGAAGTAGCCGCATCCAATCTTCGTTTGAAATGCTGTGTGAAGTCAGCACTGTGTTTGACTGGTTTGGTTTTCTGCAAGAAATGGTGGAAACCATGAGAGGAATACCAACTGCCTGGCCATGATCAAATTGCAGCACCAGGATAAAAAAAAAATTCCGCACAGCATCATACAAGTGATAAAACACATTTCATAGGAGGCAATGGGTAAAACATATTACTTGAAAAACTCTGGTAGCCTTTGACAATCTGCAGTTTGAATCTGATATCCGAATCGATGCCTGCTCTGTTATGGAGTTATTTGTTTGCCGTTATGGAGACAAGATGTTTTTCTCCGTACAGACATCCCTAAACCAGCTGGCAGAAGTCAAGGAATGAGAATATAAGTCTCAGCTGACAAAGTGCAAAAAGAATGTTCACAAGCATTCTTGGAAATCTTGCTCTTAAATAAATAAATGGAGTAAAATACCACGAGGAAGACAGTGGGATAGGATTAATATTTCATGACCTAGTAAATTTCAGTAGTGAATATTGCACTCGTGCCAAGTTTCTTAGACGCTTTTAGAAACATTTGAAGTTCTGGAGCAGGAAAAGGACTGGACAAACTAGAGCATTTTCTATCGGCTCACCCAGCAGCAAAAATGAGGGTGCTCAGACACGATACCTTGGGATGGATCAGTCTGTCAATTTTGGTTTCTCTCAGTTTCTCATTTTTCCAGCCGTAAATTCTTTTCACCCCATTCCTGCATCAGTTTGTGAAATTTTCTTGTTAAATCTTCATATTAAAAACTGAATACATTTTCATATGCATTTCTCATACTATCCACATGTTGAATGTGATTTTGCCCAGTGCATGCATTTGCCCAAGAAAATTCCCAAAATATAATGTTATTTTGCACATTATTTTCACTAATATATGCACTTTTGTGCTCTCTTTTTGGGTTGGAGAACTGTGTAAGAGGAGGTCTTAGTCTGAAGGATAGCAGTGTTTCAGTTCGCTTATTGATTTGAGCAGGGAGAATTAAGCGGGTTTGCATGAAAATACGGTACTCCCCTATCTGTAACAGTGCCCCTATCTTTGAGGAGCTTCGGGCTTACTGAATGTGGCATAAAAAGAATGTCAAAGTGTCTCACCTCTCCATATAACTGAATATAGAACTAACAATTCTAAGTTTGGGGCAGGGGTGACGAACCTTTTTGAATCTAAGGGTTTCATCCCCTTTTGAGTGACCTACCAGAGGTTACATACAAGTGGTGGTGTAATTTAATGAATGTAATTTTTTACCTTTGCACAGTGGGCTAGTCTAGACACACACTCCCACACCCCTCTCTATCCTCCATGCAGGCCAGCAAGAGCCATTATTAGACTCCAAAGACACATTCTAGGCAGGCAAAAACACTCAAGGAAGGGTGTGAAGCAAGTGAGGTCAGCATGCTGCCACATTCCTGCTCCACGCATGGCCACTAGGGATGCTTAGGGAATATGATCTTTGTGAATCCGATACAAATCAACCATCAATATCTCCTGAGCTAATGCCCTGATCAGAATGTCTATTTCCTTCGGATTTCACACATCTGCACCTTTTGCAATGTGGTTTTCATCTCCAAAAATGCATCACCAGGCACTTAGGAATGCATATTTTCAGATAAAGTACACTTAGAAATGTGTGCAGTACTTTCATAAATTCAAATATACATTTTGAAAAAATGAACAAGCAGTTAAATGCAGAGACAGGATGGAATGGATTTATGAATGAATCAAAGGCTACATGGATTGATTGATTGATTGATTGATCGATCCATCCATCCATCCATCCATCCATCCATCCTTAATAACTACCTATCCAGATTGTAAATGTTGCTGGACATTTTTAAAGGGGTGATGAAAGTTCTCAGGAGCATCTTTGTCTTTGAGAATGCTAGGAGGATATAAAGATGCACGAGAAGTCTGGTGAATTAGACACAGTCTCCTTGCACCGACTGCACCTTCTGATCTGATGAGAGCAATGCAGGCAATTGTAGCTGGGTCACTCTCAGCATTTCACAGGTGACGCCAGACAGCCAAACTGGTACTGCTGGCTCCCAGGTTGGCTGGTGCCTTCTCACAGTCTAGATAACACATCCCTTTGGGCCTGACCTAGGCTGGTCACTTAAGCCTCATGGAAAAAAGAGGAAACACATCACCAAAAAGGATGGCGAAAGAAGACACGGATTCATTCACATTACATTTGCATAAGCAAGTACACATGCAAATTTAAAAATAATTACTTTAATTTAAACAGGAACACATCTCAGCAAGATGAGGAAGGTGGTGGCCAAGTGCCCTGTGTGTCTGCTCAACCTGCTGTCCAGGTGCTGACTGGACCCCTATTCTTCCTTCCTAGAGTTTGCTCACTACCATCTATCTAATTATCTATCTATCTATCTATCTATCTATCTATCTATCTATCTATCTATCTCTCTATCTATCATCTATCTATCTATCTATCTATCATCTATCCATCTATCTATCTAGCTATCTATCATCTATCTATCATCTATCTATCTATCTATCTATCTATCTATCTATCTATCTATCTATCATCTATCTATCTATCATCTATCTATCTATCATCTATCTATCTATCTATCTATCTATCTATCTATCATCTATCTATCTATCTATCTATCATCTCTCTCTATCTATCATCTATCTATCTATCATCTATCTATCATCTATCTATCTATCTATCATCTATCTATCTATCTATCTATCTATCTATCTATCTATCATCTATCATCTATCTATCTATCATCTATCTATCATCTATCTATCTATCTATCTATCTATCATCTATCTATCATCTATCTATCTATCATCTATCTATCTATCTATCTATCTATCTATCTATCATCATCTCTCTCTCTATCATCTATCTATCATCTAACTATCTATCTATCTATCTATCATCTATCTATCTATCTATCATCTATCTATCATCTATCTATCTGTCTGTCTGTCTGTCTATCTATCTATCTATCTATCTATCTATCTATCTAATCTATCGTCTTTAAACCACACTTTCATATGAAATATTGCATGGCGGTATATGCAATACTGTATTAATAACATAAAGAATAAGATATTTACACTGGATATGAGCTGGACCACCATTCAAACTGTGGACAGCTTCAAATAGAGGACTGTCCTCTGTAAAGGAGGCCATCCTCAATCTGATAGGTTCCCAAACTGTCTTCTGTGGTCCTCCAGTGGCCCACGAACTTCATCCAAGGGGTCCATGGCATCTGTGGATCTGGCTGTGAAATAATCATGTTAACTCTTAATTGTGCTTTTAGTGGTTATGTCTGCAATTTGAACGGTAAGACCATGAAATGTAGTTGACAAGAAATAAAACCAGCAAGAAGAATGCAATTAAAAATAATACAGCACCTAGCACAGCACTTTACAATTGCTACAGATTGTACAATGACAATAAAGGTATTCTTGTTATTACAAGAGGGAGGAAAATCAACAAGTGGTTGCAGCAATTTTCAAGTGGTCCATGGGGGGGGGGAGGCTATTTGGGAGCCACTGCTCTGGCTTCTAGGGCTACACTGAATACATTCTGCCTCACACAGCATTACTCATTCTGTTTGCCCTCTAACTGGTTGCTCATCTCACCCCCCTGCCTGCCATCTGCCATGGGAGGCCTCGCTCAAAATTCACTAAGATGTCCGGAGTTAATTTCGCCCAGCGTGTCTAGGGCTGATTGAAGAAATCTGCTATTGGCACAAATACAAAGCTTTTCACTATTTCCATATTTAAGTTGGATCAAGCTTGCTGGGAAGGTTGTGCTTCCAAATTAATATAACACAGCTTTATTGAAAATGTGCCGTTGCCAGAAGTGGCTCGCGATGATGAGATAGGTAAGGCACGCAGGAGGGCAGCAGCCTCCCCATGTTTGAAGTCATGTAACTTTTGGGACCTCAAAACGGCAAAAGTTCCTCTGGCTTTTGTTCCTGACCTCCAGCAGTAACTCTCCCATTTGCTTGAGCGGGGAAACAGCATTTGAGTCTGTGGGAATTCGAGCCTGTAAAAACATTTCCCCCCCTTTTGAGTACTGTAGATTGCAACTATCCACAAGCTTTGGGGGAAAAACAGTAGACTTTACCCTCATGATCCAATCATCCATTACTTGCAAAACCTTCAAAAACCGGGACGAGGAGAGAGAACATAATATAAATATTGCTTCTAGCCTCCTTGTCTGTGTTCTCAGGGTGGTTGTTTTTTTAGTGTCACAAAGACCCTTAATACACATTTAAAACTTTGTCTGTCAAGAGGAACCTTTTTGACGCTGCCCTCATTGTTTTTTCAGGGTCTTGCAGTTGAAATATAATGTTTATGGGACTCTGAGATTTGCACTTGTTCGTGTGCTATATATACATTGGGTTTATAAGAGGGAATGACCTAAACCACCTTGTTTTCAGGCAGTGATTCCCAAGGGTGGCAAAACAGTCTTAAAAACCAAGCTGGGGGAAAGGAGGCTTATAAATGTGTTAAATTGCTGGGGGTGAAGGGGTGGGTTGATTCCCTATGTGAATTTCTTCGACATTTCTCATTTTGGAAAATATGTTAGGATTAGAAATAAATTTAAAAACAAGCAGACACCTCAACCTTCAGTCACAAGTGTGTTCATATTTCATGCACAGCTTATTCGTTTCAAGGTTTTTCTGTGTAATAACGTGCCTGTGGAACACACAAGTTCTGCAAATCATCAGCTTCAATGTGCAAATTTCTTCAGTCAAAATAGAGGGGGGATGCTTTTAAATGCCAAGGTTTCAACAAGAACTGGACTTATTTAACCTTGTTCTGTTTATTCGCCATAGTAGTAGTGCTGCATCAAAAAAATTCCTTCTGTTTTTAACGACATTCCTCTGCCAAATAATGCTGAAAGAAATTGCATTTGAAAATTAAAGAGAAAACTTTCAGTTAAATCCTCATGGGTGAGATGTGGGATTTACTTTACTTTCATGGTAGCCAATGCCATCTTGACTTCCTGCATTTCCTGGAAATCCCACAACATCATTGGCTGGGATTTCCTGGGCCCACTGCATTGGCTCTGCTGAGTGGGGCTCTGTTTCCATACAAGTGGGTCATTAGATGAACTTTGTAAATTTTAAGAACTGGTTCCTGAATTTGCTTTTTCTCCTCCCCACTTCCCATTCCCCTTTCCTTGAGATCCACGGATGAAGGGCAGTATACAAATTTAATAAATAGCAATCATCATCATCATTATTTGTTACTGGTGAATTTCTGTAAGCCACTCTGAGAACTCTTTTTGGCTCAAGAGCATGGTAAAAGTGCTATAAGTAAACAGACACGAGCCCCTGTGACAGGCAGGCAATAAAAGGCCTCTGAATTGGTGAGGCCGATCCTGCCATGGCTTTTTCGACCTGCCTTGCCCCACCCTCCAGCCCTAGGAACCTTCATGAGGGAACTGTTAACCAGAGGGAGGACTGTGAGGGGAGAGAGACTCTTGTTTTCCATCAGGGAGTGCTTGGTTTGACCTTTGCTGCTCCAGCTCAAGTCCAAGGAACCTTTAGAAGGGAGTTGCTGCCACAGGGAATATGTATACAGTGGTACCTTGGGTTACAGATGCTTCAGGTTACAGACACTTCAGGTTACAGATTCCGCTAACCCAGAAATAGTACCTCGGGTTAAGAACTTTGCTTCAGGATGAGAACAGAAATTGTGCACTGGTGGCGCGGCGGCAGCAGGAAGCCCCATTAGCTAAAGTGGTACCTCAGGTTAAGAACATTTTCAGGTTAAGAACGGACCTCCAGAACGAATTAAGTTCTTAACCCGAGGTACCACTGTATGTGTATTTGAATGAGCCGACTAGAGTGAAAGATTAGGACTCATGGGTTGGTGGAGTGTGTGAACTTAACAGTGCTTCATTGATCTTTCAGTTGCTGTTTTGTTAAAGTTATTAATACAGCTTTATAGATGAATGCCGTATTGATTTGTTAATCATATAATATGACTTTTGCTTTAATTGTGATATTTCAGCTGATTTTTTTAGTTGCTGCTTGTTAACAGTGTTTCATATATTGCATTTGTTTCCCTGATGGCTTGTTAATTGTTGTATAAGACTTATGCAGTATTTGTGATGTTCTGTTACGTTCTATCACTGTATTTATTTTTGTAAACTGCTTTGGGATTCATTGGAATGAAAAGCGGCATAGAATCAGAGAATCGCCCAGTTGGAAGGGACCACGAGGGTCATCTAGTCCAACCCACCCCCTGCGACGCAGGAATCTTTTTGCCCAACGAGCTCAAACCCACAAGCCTGAGATGACTGAGCTCTCTCTCTCTCCACAGAAATGCATTAAATCAAAATCAAGGAGACCTTTTCATTCCTACCCAACAGTCCAGTTATTCTGTGATCCTCAATTTCATTGATAGCTTTCAACATCTTCTTCACCTTCACCTTCACCACGCCACTCAGATTTTTTTTATAAAAAAACACAACAACACAAACCCTTTTCTTAAAGTTGCCAGACTTTTCTGTAAAATTCGGATTAGAAAGCAACCACTCCCAATGTTCCAAATGCTTCATAACTTTTACTGATGTGGCAGAAGTGTTTCCTTCTGTCATGCGGTATCCATGTTCACAACAAAAACGAGCAGGAAGTCACCTAGGGGCATAGGAGCCAACTCCTAGGGGCCGAGGGGTCTTCACCCCACACATAAAATATTTGAGGGGCCCGCGAGTAAGGAGGTCAAGGTATGAGGTATACAAGATTAAGCACAGAGTGGGGAAAGACAAGTTCATCTGCCTCTCTCATAATACCAGAATACTTAGGAAACTGAGCACTGGGAAATTCAGGAAAGACCAAAAGAAGTATTTCTTCACACATGGATTTTTATTTTTTTTACTACCAGATGTAGGGATGGCTGCCAACCTTTTTTGAAGGGGGATTAGGCAAATGCCTGCTTAACAGACAAAATTATCAGTGGCTAGAAGTCTTAAGGACTGTATTTTACCTCCAGTATCTGTGGAAGTCTGCCTCTGAATGCCGTTTCCTGGGTACCACAAGTAGAAGAGAGCTGTTGCGTTCATGGGTTGCATGAACTTGGGGCTTCCCTCAGGCGCCTGGGCTGGATCTAGACACATAAAAAAAAACATTTCAGGAAAACGTGTTGTAAACCTCATAATAGGAAATCATGTTGCTGAAAGACAGGACTCCACAGCACCATCTGTTGTCACAGGTTATAATGCACTTAAAACGCTTTTTCTTTACTAATGTAGCCGAGTCCCTGGTTGGCCACTGTGAGAACAGAGTGCTAGGCTAAAACGGGCCTTTGATCTGACCCAGTAGGGGTCTCCTTATGGCTGATGATTGGTTTCTGTAATATTTCTCAAAAAATAGGTGTTTCTTTTCCAAACAAGTTCCTTTGTAGCAGAACAGTCTGAGGGGGCAGAGCTTGTTTTCTATACCATAGTCTTACTTTGCTTGGAGGAGCTGCAAAAATGACTGATGTGTTTGTTAAAGGTTTAGTCAGAAGAGGAAAGAGTAACAAGGCACTGGCAGGGCTCGTAGATACTTTCTCCCTCTTTCCTTAAAATGACTTTTCCAGGGAAATCTAGAGCGAAAGAACAACTGTGAGCCATCCCTGATCTCTGGAAATTGATCGGTGTTCTGTTTTTATTAAAAGCAGTGCCACCTTCCACCTGTCTTGTAACCAGAGAGCACCACTCCGGCACTTCTTGTTCCCGTAGATTCCTCTCTCCTCCTGGACGTGCCAGGAATTTGGCTTTCGATGGGAGCCAGCATGGGTTAGATGTGGGAAATGGAAGAACTTTTGCAGCTGCTCCTCCTGAGTCAGGGAACAAAGTTTGAAGTGAGTTGAGTCAGTTAGCTGAATTTCATTTCTGAAGAATGAAAACAGAACAAAAAGAAAAGAGGGGAAAGAAGGAGGGGGCGGGGAATCACAAAGCAGATTTCCAGAGGCTGGTTTGTGGACAAAATTGCAGATCACTCGCAGATCAGAAATTGTCATTGAGTCAGATTCTTACAAAGGCCACTTCATTCTGCAGTAAGAGAGAACTAAGCTCCCCCCCCTGCATTTTTGAGCCTTATTTTGTCACACACAGAGACAAAATTCAAGGGGGCTGTGTACTGGAATATATGAGATCAGGCCAGAGTCAGCTTCTAAAAATTGCTTGCTTTGAAATCTGAAATAATTTTACAATACTTTCACATACCATTAGCTTAAATTGATTCTATATCTGATGAACCTGTTTCTGTGCGAGTGTGCCCACTGGGGGGCAAATTAATGATTTGTGGATACAGCATATGTCAGAAAAAACTTATTAGGTGTTTAGCAAGGGACTAAATTAAAGCAAAGTCATTTAATTTGCAGCAAGGGCTGTAATTAAGTGTGTGCCTGCTTGGAAGTTTCAAAGGGGGTAGAGGTTTATCCCATGCCACACTGCATCAGGGGTCTGCATCTTTGAACATCTATTGAGGTCTGGGCATCCTGGGAGAGTCCGTCAGCAAAACCTGGCATGCACATGCAGCCATTGCTGCCTGCTCCCTCTCTCCAGGCAATGAGCGTTGTCTCTCCACGCAGAAAAACACCGAATCCCTTGGGAAGATCCCTCCCCCTTGTGAGACCTTTCGTGGTACCACAGATTTCAAAGGTGGTATGGTGGGCAGTTGGGACTAAATGGGCCTCTGGCCTGATCTTGCAGGGCTCTTCTGATCTCTTATCTCTTCTAATCTCAGAGTGCTGACATGCGGAGTTCACAACAACCCTGTTAAGCCGACCCAAGGTTACTCAATGAGCTTCATGGAAGAAAGGGGGACTTTAACCCAATTCGAGCCCACTTAAAATAAATAAATATTTCACACGCATACCAGTTATACAAAGTCATATTCATTCATATAAAATAAACAGGGCAGCAACTTACAAACACCACACTTCAAGCAGATATCCTTATACTTCCCACTTACTTAGATCACCAGCAATATGAGTCCTTTCTTAGTCTCTCTCCTGCACTACACTGACTCTGAAAGATTGTCAAACAAAATTGTAATGACTTTTTGAGGAAGTGACTTGAGGGTTGCATCCGAAACAGACAATGACAACACAATAATTCTTCCAGGGTACAGGTACTAGGCCAGAAGCTAGATGACAGAGCACAAGAGTGTAACGCCCTCCAGATATTATCTGTATCAGAAGAAAACTATGAGCCCTGGTCTCCTCCCAGTTCCTCATTATGACTCAGCAACTACTCCACTGAGTCATCATAGTTATACTGAACCCCAAGCCAATATCTGAGGAGAAGCAGAACTCTAGGATCCGTTCCAGAATTTCATTATTTTATTACAATATTTATTATTATTAGTCTCTGTCTCTCTTTCGCTCAGGTGTCTTCATAAGTAACGTGGATTTTCTTGATCTGAAACAAGACTAAGATTCCCAGTTTAGAACACACACACACACACAAACAAACAAACAAACAAACACACACTTTAACTCTTCAACAGTTTTATTCAAGCAAACATGTGAAACACTTTCAAGGCTTTGGGAAACTGGCCCTCACGAATGCATTTCAGAACAATGTATTAACTCTTGACTAGTTGTAATTATACCCTTCCTGTCTGTTTACAACATTAGCAGCATACTATTATCCAGGGCAATAAAGCACATAACTAGTTTACATAGAAATAGCTATAGTAGAACTTTATGCTATACTCTAAGAGTCTCATTGTCTTCCAATAAATGCTGAGATTGAAAGACTCAGCAGTGGAGAACCTATTCTACTCTGCATACAGAAGGTCCCAGGTCATATACACTGGAATCTCCTGGCAGGGCTGGGAAAGACTCGTCTGAAATCAGAGAGAGCCACGGCCAGTCAGTATAGACCAGTGGTGGCCAAACTTGGCCCTCCAGCTGTTTTTGGACTACAACTCCCATCATCCCTAGCTAACAGGACCAGTGGTCAGGGATGATGGGAATTGTAGTGCCAAACAGCTTGAGGGCCAAGTTAGGCTACCACTGGTATAGACAGTACAGAGATAGGTAGAACAATGGTCTGACTCCTTATAAGGCAGCTTCCAATGTCCCTAACTTGTGAGTGACACCAGAATTATACCTGAAGTTCATTGTGGACAAGCATCTACTGGGAATATTCTGAGTATCTGCTTTCCAGGCAGAGCACTGGAGTACATAGTTTCAAGGGCACCTCTGACCCTTAAGAAGTCACTGGGTCAGACTTGGTGGTACTTAGGTCTCCCTGAAATCACTGTGAAAAGATTGTCTAAGTCACACTGATTCATTGGGAACCAAGCGTGATTAACATAAACTAGGCCCAATCCTTTGGCAATTACAACTGCCTGATAGCTCAGTCGGTAAAGAATGAGCCCCATGTTGGTTCCTGCAATGCAGGAGGATAACCCTGGTGGTCCCTTCCAACTCTTTTATTCTATGTGTATAGGATTGAGCTGTCAAAGCCTAGCGCAACAACAAATGGGCTTGACTCTGTGTTGGATTGCAATCTATGACTTCAGGCCTACCATCTTTTTAGAGAGCATTTTGCAAGAAGGTGAAATTAACATGTGCAAACTATCGGCCTGCGTTCCCAGGAGACTGCCAATGTCTTATTATCAAGAAATGTTTTTGTATAGTTCCTTCCAGCTAGCTCCGACCTAGACAAAGTACCCCTGTCTTGCCATCGCTTGTGCTGAGTAGTGGCAAAACGTTTCTCCCACAGAGTACTGCAGCATTGTCAATAAAAGTGAATGGCGCTCACTCTTCATAATTTAAGAACCTACAAGCAATTTATCTCTTTTAGGCAGCCAGAGAGGGAGGGGGAATCTTTCTCTTACTCGTATTCTTACATAGAAACACGGGAAGCTGCCTTACACAGAGTCCATCTATCTCAGTATTGTCTCTACTGACTGAAGTAACTCTCCAGAGCTTCAGGCAAGGAATCTTCCCTAGTCCTCCCTGAAGACGTTGGGGAATGAACCTGGGTCCTTCTGAATGCAAAACAGGTGCTCGACCACTGAGTTACTTTCATTCCTTTACCGTTAAAGAACATCTAATGTAATGAATGCTATCCAAGTGCTTTGCTAATATCTGGGTACCTTTGTGCAGATATTAGCTGTCTAAGAAACAACTCCTCTTTTTCCACCTTGCTGGAATTTAGAGAATATACTTCCTGGCCTTTCATCCTGTGCTACAGGAGCAGGCACAGAGAATCATATAATTATAGATTTGGAAGGGACCCTGAGGATCATTTAGTCCAACCCCCTGCCATGGAGAAATATGCAACTGACCAAACGCGGATCGTACCTGAATCCTTGGTGTTATCAGCACAGTGTTCTAACCAACTGAGCTACCCTGCTCCATCTCACTGCAGCTACCGTGACCTCAAAGTTCCAGCTGACGTGGAACTTTTAGGGGGCCTTGCTCCTTCCTGAATTTTTTGGGGGGACCTGCCCCCACACCCCCTACCTGGCGCCCCTGTGCAGGTGGGGTAGCATGAGGAGGGGAGAGAAAGGGGGTGGGATTGCACAGCATTAGAAACAACCTTTAGTTTCATGTTGGTGTGAAAGGAGAAGTGGGTATTCCCAAGTCAAACTGGGGTGAATGGAGATCCAATCCCAGTCTCTGATGCCCATGAAATATTGCTCTCTGCAGCATATTTTAGAGAGCCAACATCATTTCACCCTGTCATAGAATGAATGGCTATTAATATGCATCGATTGATCACTTAGCAGTAATAGCATCTGCTTCATTACTTGGGGAGGTAAATGTTCCTGTTCGAAACTTTTACTTAGAACTGGCTGTTGAGGGTAAAAACCTGCAAGCAGGTAGCTCAGGCAATAAAAATTTGGATAGCTGCAGAGTCTGCAGTGACTTTCTCAGTGGGATTTGGGAAACCATTTCTCCCCGTTGATATGGAAGAAATATGGAAGCCAATTTGCCTCAATAGCTGAATAATAAAATCTCTTTCGCACAGACATTTCACTACGCTGCAGTTTGTGTGGGGTATGAATAGCAGAAGCATGGTGGGTGAGGCCAGTTGCTTGGCTGTTTTCCACCTGGGTGCTGACTTCTTTCCCAGCCCAGTGAGGACCGGATGGGTAAAATCCAACCAACTGGCTCCACCACCATTGTCCTGGCGCTTGAACACACACCGCAGTGTTGTTGGATTTCACAACAGGGAAGAGCTTAGAAACAGGTGTGAACAAGGCTTAACTCATTCCTGCTTTACTTGATGTTCACCTGTGGTTTATTCTGCACCCCAGGGGGGTTCAGAAATGCCTCAGTTTGGTCTAATAGCTTTGGCTGTTTCAGTCAAAACTATTCAGACCATCAAGGGGGGGGATTATGAAATTGCTCACCACAACAGGCAATTTTTTCTCCCCCTAAAGAGAAATAGATCTTGAGCTTTCCCAGAAGAATGGAACAAGGCAGTAATTTTGAAAGTAATACCAGCTCTCCCCACCCCCACACTGCCCCACTTCCACCCATGCTCATGCCCTGTACGCTATAGATTTCATTGAATTAGTTTTTCTTCTTTCAGATACCGTTATGCTTCAACAGTCTTTGTGCACCTTTTTTGCATGAATACCCAAAATACAGTTTCTGAAACAGGATGCTGTCTCGAACAAACCTGGACCATTGTCTGCACTGACTGGGATTTCCAGGTTTTCAGACATGTGTCTTTCCCAACACTACCTGGGGAAGCCAGGGATGGGACATGAGTTTGGGTTTGGGGGTTTTGTTTGTTTGCATGCAGTGGATGTGCTCTTCCACGGAGTCCTGATGACCCATCAGCACTTGAAGCTGATAGGATGCAAAGTGCAAGCCATAGATGTGCAAGTCAGGTGGCTTTTAAGTTTTCGCTTCTAGAGATGAATTCAAACGTTGAACGGAGTTTGCATGAAGAGTACAAATCAGGTGTTATTACTAGTGTTCTTTCACCATCTCCACTGCACCCTCTCTTTGCTGCCCAGCAGAACTCTTCTGGGTGATATCTTCAGATATCTATTGAGCTAGGTATCTAAAGGACTAGCCGCCTGAGAAACAGCTTCTATTCAAATGCGATTTTGCTTTTAAACGCAGTGTAAGGTAGTCTCTATGGGAGTTTATTGTATTAATTATGGGATGTCAGAGTTTTTAGGGGGCTAACCAGGCTGGGATAGCTGGGAAAGCAGGCTTGTTGGTTTCTGAATGTCTGGTGTTAGATTTTCAGTTTCGTTGTTCTGTATGGGACAATGACAATAAAGATTATCGCGTCGTGTCGTAAAGAGCTGTCACATGCAGGATGGAGCAAGCTTGTTTTCTCCTGCTCTGGAGGTTAGGACCGGAATCAGTGGATTCAAGTTACAAGAAAGGAGATTCCGACGAAACATCAGGAAGAACTTCCTGAGAGTAAGAGCTGTTCAACAGTGGAACAGACTCCCACAAGAAGTGGTGGACTCTCCTCCCTTGGAGGTTTTTAAGCAGAGGTTGGATGGCCCTCTGTCGTGGATTATTGAGTTGAGATTCCTGCATTGCAAGGGGTTGGACTATATGATTCTCGGGCCCCTTCCAAAGCTCTACGATACTGTGATTCTGTGATACCAGGCAGCTTCCGGTTCATGGAGGGCTGGCAGACGAGTTCAGAAAATAAACCCAGTTATTTCTGACTTTTCCAGAAACAGCCTGGTTTATTTCAACTCGAGGCAAGTGGGGGCAAGCTCATCCATCTCTAGCCCGAGTTCCACTGCTGTGGTGCTAATGCCTTTTTCTAAAAGGTTCAACAAGAATCTATAACATTTCTCTGCTTGTGAAATTTAATAAAGAAGGCAATTATATTGTTTGCCATCAGTAGTTGGCCCATTTATGGCCGAACTCAGCAGAAATATATCCAGCTCCCAGTGAGAGCCAAGCACCTTGTGAAGCACATAGGATACTTTTTTTACTTTAAAAGCTGAGTATAGCTTTATGGAAATTTCTAATTAGGAAAGAGCCATTTATTGGACACACGCTGAAAAATATACTTACTTCTTCTTCTTCTTCTTCTTCTTTTTTTTGAAGGGCTGAAGTGCATGATAAGTTCCCGACCCTGTCCTATACATTTCGTATTTTAGCTATAACTTTCAACAAAGGCATATTTCTGTAGTTTTGCTTGAGTGTGTAAATGAACACATTGGGATCAGTTTACCTGTGGGATCACCTCAACCCACTCAACCACTTTGGTGTGTGAAACCGGTGCTTTTATAGGTGACAGATTCATTCCACACATCGGGGGGGGGGCTGATTTTTTTGGTGTGACAGCACCTAAACTTTGGAACTCCCCGCCTATTGACACCAAGCAGGTGGCCTAACTTTCCTTTCACTTGCTTGAAACATTTGTGTTAAGACAAGCTCTCCGGACAAATACCGTATTTTTCACTCTATACGATGCACTTTTCCCCCTCCAGAAATTAAGGGGAAATGTGTGTGCATCCTATAAAGCGAATGCAGGCTGCACGGCTAAGCCCAAAGCCAGAACAGGGAGACGGAGCGCTGCCCCTCTTGCCGCCTTTGCGCTGCTCCCTGACCTGGTCTTTGAGGCTGGTGGTGGGGGAAAGCAGTGCTTCCCCCCACCGCCAGCCCCACAAGCTCAGGCTTCCCCCCACTGCCAGCCCCAAAGAGCAGGTCAAAAGGAACCTGAAGCCTCCGGAGCTCAGAGGGAACTACTGCCGAGCTCCAGAGGCTTCGGGTTGCCTTCACTGAAGCCTGGAGAGCGAGAGGAGTCAGTGCGCACCGACCCCTCTCGCTCTCCAGGCTTCCAAGGTAGCCGCCTGAAGCCTCCCGCTGCGCTCTGGAGGCTTTGGGTGAATGCACCTTGAACGCACCTTGTTTTAGAGGGGGAGAACAAGAATTTTTTTTTTCCTGTTCTCCCCCTCCTATGGTTCGGTGCATCCTATAGAGCGAAAAATGCGGTAGATGTTGATGTGTTTTAATCTCTTTTTAGTTCGCTGTTATTTTTATTACCTTTTAAATGCTTCTAATTACTTGTTTTAGTGATAATTTTAATATTTCTTATGAGCCATTTAGAAGTTTTAATGCAATATGGATAAATGTTGCAAGTCTATTTTGCCGAGGCTATTCTAGAATACCACCAAGAGCACGTTTTTCAACAATGTGACATCTGACAACTTCTTCTTCTAGTCAACTTTTTCTTGGCATTTTTCAGGGACAACAGCTGGCGTCTTAGCCCTCTTACCTCCTGCAAAGGGATCTGTGGCTGTAATTTCAAAAGCTTCGAAATGTGGAGGTTGGATGGCACCGTCATGACCTTTACCTTCAAAGCAGAAGACTATCCATTCTGTTTATTTTTCCTGATCCCAGAGATTTCCCTGTTCCATATGCTTATCCCTTAATAGGCCATTCATGTATAGAACTGGTCCTTGCCGCATTTGTTCTTGGCCTTGATATTTTCGGCATTTGCCTTTTCTAATCCCTCACAAATCTTCTATCCTCTAATCAGTAGGCAAATGGGCATCAACAAAGTTGTACAGTAAATACATCCTTAGGCAATCATAAGCCGTTGGTTATGTAGGATGCAAAAAGAAGACGCTGGCTTGTCCCCCCCCCCCTTTTTCCCCTGTTTTTCCTTTAATGTCTACAAATTCCTTTGAAAAGTCCTGGGCCTGCAGGAATCACAGCAGATTGCACTGTTCCAAAGCAGCCTTGATAATCAGAAGTCTTTCCAATTCTTAGAGCAGTTTAGAGTTGTTGGAAGAATTAGCAAAATGTGAAAGAATCTCCGGCCTTAGAATATGTTGAATAAATACCTGCCAGGACTGTTTGAACTATAGTAGACCTGCACAATTTGTGATCTGCAAAGCCTACTGAAGGATACGGTAAGTTGATACCTTCCTCATTCGCCTGTAACTTTTCTCAAAAAGTGGGGGAAAGCCCAGGGCTCAGTGGTTATGCTTTGCTTGTCCCCAAGTTCAGTCTTTGGTAGCTATTAATGAAGTGGATGGGACGCGGGTGGCGCTGTGGGTTAAACCACAGAGCCTAGGACTTGTCGATCAGAAGGTCAGCAGTTCAAATCCCCGCGATGGGGTGAGCTCCCGTTGCTCGGTCCCAGCTGCTGCCAACATAGCAATTCGAAAGCACGTCAAAGTGCAAGTAGATAAAGTGAGGAAAGTCTTCTGGGCTGAGACCCTGGACAGCTACAGTCATACCTGCCCCAGAAAAAAACAGGACATCCCATTTTGGTTGCTGTGCTCTCACCCCCAAAAGTACTTTTTTGGGAGAGTGAGGCGTGGGTCACATGACTCACCCAGGAGTACATTCCGGAAGAAGCGCGTTACAGTTTTGGGTTTCCAAAAGTTGGACAGCATGCACTGCCAGCCTGTGTAGACCAGCATAGGTGAGATAGACTGGAATCAAGACCCTGACTGCACAGGACCATAGGCAGGGAGCTATTACCCATGAGGTTTCAAGCAGTTACCATGTGTTTCATAGTCATGTGCTTGGCCCCAACCCTGAATGCGATGGAGACACTTCATACCTTTGCAGACCAGTGACTCCATAGCAATACCAAGAGCACACATGCAAGCTTGGAGCAAAAAGGCTTATTTGTTGAAGGCAAAACCTAGATCCATTGAATTCAATGGAAACTTTGCTGTTGATCTTAATAAGATATAGATTGCATTTGAAGCTGTTTTTATAGTTGTATTTCCCAACTTATATAGCTTATAGCATCTGCTCAATGCTGGTTCATTTAAAGTGTTTTTAAGAGCTGTGTCCAGTGTTAATCATGCTCAGAACAGATCCATTGGAATTAATGGGCATGATTAACCAGCTGGAAGCTTGAGTTCTTTTGGGGCTGTCCTTACAATACTGCAAATAAATACCTAAGCCAGCACAAAATGCCTGTCAGGCACAGACTTATATGATACCTGGTGGTAAGAGTCAGCATGGCACAGTGGTTAGAGGGTTGGACTAGGACCTTGGAGATCAGAGTTCAAATCCCCACTCAGCCATGAACTTCGCCTTGGACCAGTCACCCATCTATCAGTCTAAGCTACCTTACAGAGTTGTTGTGAGAGTAAAACAGAGAGCGGGGAAAACCATGTATGTCACATTGAGCTCCTTGGAGGAAAGTTGGGATAGAAATGTAATAATAAAAAACTTATGTCCATTAATTTCAGTGGGTCTACCCTGAGTAGAACTTAGCTAGATACAAGCCATAGTCTGTACTTATACTTTGCTTATTAGTCATGTAACTTATTGTCATTATTAATCATTATTATCAGGACTAATTGTGGGCCTAATAAGGGGTAATTATCCCCAACTTTAAAGAGTGAAGAGTCAAAGTTAACTTAACTAGGAGAATCTAAAACTAAATAATGAGACAAAATCTTTTACTACAAGAATTCAAAGCAAAGGATTTTATTATTTTTTTAATGTCTACCTAGTTATAGTTCAAAGGACGTGGGTGGCGCTGTGGTCTAAACCACTGAGCCTTGCGCTTGCCGATCAGAAGGTTGGCGGTTCACGACAGAGTGAGCTCCTGTTGCTCGGTTCCTGCTCCTGCCAACCTAGCAGTTCGAAAGCACGTCAAAGTGCAAGTAGATAAATAGATACCGCTTCAACGGTAAGGTAAACGGCGTTTCCGTGTGCTGCTCTGGTTTGCCAGAAGTGGCTTAATCATGCTGGCCACATGACTGAGAAGCTGTCTGCGGACAAACACCAGCTCCCTTGGCCAGTAAAGCGAGATGAGCATCGCAACCCCAGAGTCGTCAGGGATACCTTTACCTTTACCTTTATTTATAGTTCTTTTTTGGGGGAGGGGGGACCTCTGCTATTATCTTCTGCAAACAAGAAAAGTGGCAAAGTATTAAGATTGCATTGCTATTAGTCAGCAGTTTTTAGAAGTTCTGGAGCTGTATGACATAAATATACATTTCCTCCTTACAGGTTTTCATTTTTGTCTGGAAATTGATGTGCCATCTTCAGAGTTCTACAATTTCACTTCTCCTTGTTATCCTCATTGTGAAATCATCCTGTCTGAATATGTAACTATTTTGGTTAGGAAAAGAAGAACTCTGAAACAAAAATGTCATTTCTATACACTGACTTCAAAGAGCTGCGTTAATTAAGAAGGTGGGAATGGTAAGATTTTAAAGGCTGATGGGAAGGTGACTGGGCAAGGAACACTCTCTCACACAGGATAGTGTGGAACGATGGTAAAATATTTCATTTCTGACCTTCCCCAGCAAAACCAGAGGTAGTTTCCTGTGTTGAGAAACATTTCTGCCTGATACCCCAGAAAGCCACTGCTGGTCAGAGGAGACAGTACTGAGCTCAATGGAGCAGTGGTCTGACTTGGTAAATAGAGCATTAAAATTAATACTACAAATAATAAGTATATAGAGCCCTATTTCGCCTTTTTCCAATTTGGATATAGATGAGTTTATACTCTTGGCAGTACTGATCCAGAGTTTTCAACTCAGCTTACCAATGGCTCTTATTTAGTGATCCAAATCAAAGTTGATAAAACCCTCTGTCAGGGGTTCAGGAGCAGAGGCGAGGGAAAGGGAGGAAACAGAGAGCGAGGGGGAGGAGGCAGAAGAAAAGATGAGTGATGACGACGACCCGAGATCTCCGAGTCTTTCCAGTGAATCAGAAGATTCACAAAAAGGAGCACCAGTGGCCAGGGCAAGGGGGGAGACTAGGGGGACACCCCAGGAAGATAGAACCAGAGGGGACTCAGAGGGGAGCAGTTGGAAATCGGGACCAGCGTCACCGCCAGAGAGCAGGGAAGAGGAAGGGCGCCAGGGCTCAAGCGCTGGCAGCTCACAACAGGAGGGAGGGCACGAGTCAGGAGTGGCCACACCTCCATCGGGGAGCGAGGAGACGGTTAGACGGAAGGTGGAAGGTTGGGCGCGCGCGCCAAGTTCAAATGCACAGGAAAGTGGCGCAGTAGGCAGCCCGGAAAGGGAGCCAGGTCCTAAAGCCCGGCGCAAGGAGACAGAAGGGTCCGGGGGGTCAGCGTCAGAAGAATCCCGGAAGGAAGAGGCCCCGGGGGGCAGAGGGACCCAGAGGAGAACTGTCAGGCGGAAAAGGTGGAGCAGGGCTAGGATATTAAGTTGGTGCACAAGGGGCGGAGACTCAGACGGAGCTTCGCCGATCTAAGCATAAGACGTAGTGTTGCGCGCAGCAGCTTGAGAATGGAGACTGTAACTCAATAAAGACTTTTATTTAATGATCGCTGGCTGGCGTGATCCTCTGTGAGCTAGGATCTGGAAGCAACCCTGACAGTAAGCTCCGTCTCTTCAAATTGTGGGCATCCACGGCCTCGCGGAGAGGAGAGAAAGCGGGTGCCTACTAGAGAGCTCACGAACGGCAGACGCTATGACGGCCGAACAGCAAATAGCGGAACTGAGAGAAGCAGTGTCACGACTGAATGCCGAGGCGCTGGCATCCAGGAAGAGAGAGGAGGACGCAGCTGCCGCCTACAGAGATCTCCAGGTCAGGTTGGACGTGCTTACGAAGCAAGGGCAACAGACACCCAAATCAGAGGGGATTGGGTTGGGGAGACGCACAGGCGGTCTGGTCTCTCACTTCGATGGGAATTTGCAACAGTACCCCAACTTTAGAGCAGACGTAATGTGTGCACTGCAACTACTGCACAAAGACTTTAGAGATGAACAAGAGAAAGTGGGGTTCATCATGTCCCATTTGCACGGAGACGCAAAAGCATGGCTGCGCAATTTGTGGAGGGATAAGGATCCTGCGCTCCAAAATGCGGACGCCTTTATTAAAGCGATGGATGGGTGTTTTTTATCCAGCATTGACGTGGATCTTGCCCGGAAGGAGGTGCATGGACTAAGACAAGGGAGAGCCAGCGTGAGGCAGTACCATGCCCGCTTTTTCGCTTTGGTCAGTGCCCTGGAATGGGACAGAGATTCGGCGCCTGTCAGAGACCTTTTTTGGGAGGGCTTGCACAGCTCGGTTAAAGATGAGATTGCGAGGGGGGAGAGACCCCGGACCACGCAGGAGGTCATTCAGAGGGCGCTGGCGGTGGGAGTGCGGCTGGAAGAACGTCCGTGGAGCAGGGAAGAAGGGCGCAGTGGGCGCGAACCAGCCAGGGGCGGCTCCTTCCTTCCCAGAGAAGCAGCGCGTGCGCAATCCACGCCTCCGACAGGGGGAGGGTTGGAACCGATGGAGGTTGGGAGTGCAAGGGCTCAGTCAGCAGCCAGAGCCCTAGCACCGGCAGCAGTGAAAGCGAAGCCTCCTAGAGGGAACAGGAAGTGTTATATCTGCGAGGATCCAGGGCATATGGCGAAAGAGTGTCCCCGGAGGCTCCACAAGCACACTGCAGCTTCGGCAATGGTGACTGCAGCAACGCAGCAAGGAGAACCGCAGCAGGGAAACGACGATGTCTGGCTAGAGGAAGAGGCACTGGGGCCCAGCCAGACGTGTCAGTGAAGCAGTCCCCAGGGAATTTACCGCCCATGGACCCCCCTCCCGCCCAAGCCAGTAGTGAGGCTCACCGCATCGCTCCAGCTACCCAATGGAATCACCATGGACGTGCCAATCACCGTCGACTCGGGAAGCAATGCAGACTTCATAGGGCAGGACTTTGTCGACCGGCACGCTATACAGTTGCTGCCTGCCACGCTGCCCCTGCAGGTTGTCACGGTGGATGGCAGGGAGCTGCTAGGGGGGCAAGTGGTGAAGCAGACGCCACCTATGGTGCTGCGGCTTGGAAATCACAAGGAAATCATCAGCTTCAACGTCACTCAACTGTCGGACACGCCTATTGTATTGGGCATGAGTTGGCTGGACAAGCACAGCCCGGCGCTGGCTTGGTACCAGAGGCAGCTGACCTTCGGCTCTTCCTTTTGTGCTGAACACTGCATCATGCCCCGGCAGGAAGGGGAGCAAGAGGAGTCACAGCTGCTGCTAGGCACGCTGCAAGCGATTCCCCACAAGTACGCAGAATTTTTGGAGGTTTTCTGCGAGAAGGAGGCAGACAGGCTACCCCCCCACAGACCATATGACTGCAAGATTGACCTGCTGCCGGGGGCGGCGCTGCCCAAAGGGAAGCTTTATTCCATGTCTGAGGACGAACTGCAGGAACTCAAAGAGTTCATAGATCATAATTTGGAGCGCGGTTTCATCCGAGAGTCCAGGGCAGCGGGGGGCAGTCCAGTATTCTTTGTTAAGAAGCGAGACACGCCCCAAAAAAGACTCGTGGTGGACTACCGCATTTTGAACAGTGTGACCAAGCCATCGGACTTCCCCATGCCCCGAATCGATGACCTCCTCGCAAAAGTGCGCAAGGGCAGCGTCTTCACCAAGTTGGACCTGCGAGGGGCGTACAACCTCATTCGCATGCGGGAAGGAGATGAGTGGAAGACAGCCATGTTCACGCCCCTGGGCACCTACGAATATAGTGTTATGCCTTTTGGATTACAAAATGGCTCCCACGTTTTTCGAGCTTTCATGCATCACGTGTTGGCGGGGCTCCTCTACAAGACGTGCGTCTGTTTCTTGGATGACATCCTGATCTTTTCGGAATCGCAGCAGGAGCATGACGGACACGTCAGGGAAGTGCTGAGCAGGCTGCAGCAACATAGGCTGTACGCCAAGCTTGAGAAGTGCCAATTTGACGTGACGGAGGTGGATTTCCTGGGCTACAAGTTGTCTGACAAGGGGCTCGCCATGGACAGCACCAAGGTTCGCGCGGTGTTGGATTGGAAAAGCCCACGCAACCGGAAGGAGGTCCAACGGTTTGTCGGCTTCGCGAACTTCTATCGCAAGTTTATCAAAGGCTTTGCTATGCAGACAGCGGCCATCACGGACACGCTCAGCTCCAAGGAAAAGAAGTTCATCTGGACAGCGCAGGCGGAGCAGTCCTTTCAGGCACTCAAGCGTCTCTTCGCGTCGGAAGAACAGCTGCTTCATGTCGACCCCAGCAGGCCGATGAGGGTTGAAACAGACGCCTCAGACAGGGCCGTCGGAGCCGTCCTGCTGCAGAAGGACCCGCAGGGGGTTTGGAGGCCGGGAGCGTTTTACTCCAGGAAGCTCAGCAAGTCCGAACAGAACTACACCATCTGGGACAGGGAGTTGCTGGCCATTCATGCAGCATTCAAAGCGTGGAGGCACTTCCTGATCGGCGCCAAGCACACGGTGCAAGTATGCACGGACCACAAGAATTTGGAGCACTGGCGCACGGCACAGTTCCTGAACCAGAGGCAGATACGTTGGGCTGAGTTCTTTGCGAACTTCGACTTCCGAATCGAGTATGTCCCTGGGGACACCAACATCATGGTGGACGCGCTCTCCCGTAAGCCACAGTATCTGGAGGACGTCACGCCAGCGGCCGCCATGCACATCTTCGCACCAACAGTGTGGGCGTGCGCGGCGGCGACAGTGGACCTGGAGGCGGTGCGACGAGCGTTGCAGAATGACTCCTTCGCGCAAGCTAAGATGGCAGAGATGCAAAGGGGCAAGGCGGCGACCGATGGGTTCCAGCTGAGAGATGGATTGCTCATCCGTAAAGGGGCCATCTACGTGCCGGGAGACGAACTTCGCGCCAAGGTACTGCATCAGCTGCACGACGCGCCCACTGCCGGGCACTTTGGCAAGGAGAAGACGGTGGAATTAGTCGCCAGAGACTTCTGGTGGCCCGGAATGAGAGGGGAGGTCGCGGACTACGTCGCGAGGTGCGACACCTGCCAGAGGGCCAAACCAGTGCACAGACCGCCGGCCGGACTGTTGGAACCGCTGCAAACTCCGGTCGAACCATAGGAGAGAGTCGCCCTGGACTTCGTCACGGATCTGCCCAGCTCGAGGGGCAAGACGGCCGTGCTGGTGGTGGTGGACTTGTTCTCCAAGATGGCACATTTCATCCCGTGTGCGAAGGTGGCCACGGCGGAACAAACCGCCAAACTGTTCATAGACCACGTGTTCAAGGTTCACGGTCTGCCACGGTCTATTCTGTCCGACCGCGGGCGGCAGTTCATCTCGAATTTCTGGCAGAAGCTGATGGGCTTCCTAAACGTCAAGATCAACCTGGCGTCGGCAAGACACCCGCAGACCAACGGGCAAGCGGAGCGGGTCAATGCCATCATGCAGCAGTACCTGAGATGCTATGCGAATCAACAGCCTGCGACGTGGGTGGATTACCTGCCGCTCGCCGAGTTCGCCTACAACAACACGAAGCACGTGTCCACGGGGGTCACGCCGTTCTTCGCCAACAACGGGAGGCACCCCAGAACCTTCCCGGGACTGGAAAGAATGGTGGAGGGGGAGCCGCAGACAGCAGATGCATTCGCGTCGGAATTGCAGGAGGTCCACGATCAGCTGCGGCGGCACCTGGAGCTGGCCAAACACGCATACAAGGTGCAGGCAGACAAACACAGAAGGGTTGGCGAAGAGATCCATGTGGGAGACTGGGTCTGGTTAGCAGCCCACGCAGTGCCGGCCAGGTCGTTGGCCAAGAAGAAACTAGGGCATAAGCAACTGGGACCCTACCAAGTCGAAGAGCAGGTCAACCCGGTAGCTTTCAGGCTGGCGCTTCCGGAGGGTTCCAGGATGCATCCGGTGTTCCACAGATCGGTGCTCACTCCCTACAAGACACCTCACAGATTTCAGGAACCAGGAACGGCGCCGAGTCCGCTCCGAGACGGAACCGGGCAACGGGGAGTGGCACAGGAGGTGCGCATCAACGAAGTCATGGAGATTTTGGACTCCAGATGGGGGGAAGGGGGTAGAATACCTTCTCGCTAAGGAGGGCACCCCGGCCAGTGCCAACAGCTGGGTGCCGGGTTACGCTTTAGACGAACCGCTGCTCAAGGAAGAGTTTCATGCCCTTTTCCCGCATAGGCCAATGCCAGCGGACTTTTTCGACGACTGGCTTTTCACGCCCACGCTTTCAGCCAGCACGTTCCGGGGGTTCGACTCGGATGAGGAACCGACACGAGACGCCAGTTCTCCGGAGGGGTCGCCCTCGGGATCGGCTTCAGAACCCTCGTATTGGTGGGATGATCGACCAGAGGAGCAGTGGCGCAGGAAGTGGCTGGAGGGTCCAGGACGAGCAACGCCTCCAGAAGGAAGCGAGGGAGAGACGGACATGGACGTTTTCGGGGACGACCAGGGTTTCGAGTATGGCGGCACAGAGATGGAAGCAGAGGTGACCGTCGTCGACGAGAGCAGGGAGGAAGAACCGGAAGACTTCAGATGGCGGCCCGCCACGGGAAGCGAACTGTACCCGACATTCGTTCCCTCGACACGGCAGCACCCAGCTCCAGCACCGGAAGGCGGGGAGGGGGGAAGAGGGGGCTTCGAGGGGGGGATGGATGTCAGGGGTTCAGGAGCAGAGGCGAGGGAAAGGGAGGAAACAGAGAGCGAGGGGGAGGAGGCAGAAGAAAAGATGAGTGATGACGACGACCCGAGATCTCCGAGTCTTTCCAGTGAATCAGAAGATTCACAAAAAGGAGCACCAGTGGCCAGGGCAAGGGGGGAGACTAGGGGGACACCCCAGGAAGATAGAACCAGAGGGGACTCAGAGGGGAGCAGTTGGAAATCGGGACCAGCGTCACCGCCAGAGAGCAGGGAAGAGGAAGGGCGCCAGGGCTCAAGCGCTGGCAGCTCACAACAGGAGGGAGGGCACGAGTCAGGAGTGGCCACACCTCCATCGGGGAGCGAGGAGACGGTTAGACGGAAGGTGGAAGGTTGGGCGCGCGCGCCAAGTTCAAATGCACAGGAAAGTGGCGCAGTAGGCAGCCCGGAAAGGGAGCCAGGTCCTAAAGCCCGGCGCAAGGAGACAGAAGGGTCCGGGGGGTCAGCGTCAGAAGAATCCCGGAAGGAAGAGGCCCCGGGGGGCAGAGGGACCCAGAGGAGAACTGTCAGGCGGAAAAGGTGGAGCAGGGCTAGGATATTAAGTTGGTGCACAAGGGGCGGAGACTCAGACGGAGCTTCGCCGATCTAAGCATAAGACGTAGTGTTGCGCGCAGCAGCTTGAGAATGGAGACTGTAACTCAATAAAGACTTTTATTTAATGATCGCTGGCTGGCGTGATCCTCTGTGAGCTAGGATCTGGAAGCAACCCTGACACCCTCACATATATTTCTTTTGAACAGCAGATTTTCTTCAAAGACAGTATTTTAAAGAGATAAGCAGCTACTACATTCCTTTGTCTCTTACAAAGGGGGCTCTTAAAAATACTTCCATTCATTTCGTGTCCTTGGGATTCTCCAGATGAATACCTGGATTAACCTGATGATTTTATTATTTTTTAAAAAACTAAAGTGGAATGCTTTGATTACAGATGTTCATGTTGTGGTTTAAAAGGAAATGATTCCTTAAAAAGGAAAGCATTGTATCAGTCTTTGGTTTGCTCTGGATTATGGCATATTTTTGTGTCTTCTAGGTAATTTTATCGCCCTGTTTAAGGAACTTCTGCCATTGTCAGGGTTGACCATATATATTGCACTTTCTATTGCCTACAATCATGAACAGTTTATAATTTACCATTATCCCCGAAGATGTTCTTGAAATGAGATGTTTCATCTCAGTGGTCCTACTTGAGCTGCATTTTCCAAACAAATAAATTAGCAGGCCTGTGGTATTGTTTTCAGGGTTTACAGGCCATTTGCATAGAAAGCTTTGTTTCTGGAAGAACCGCTTAAAACTTAATATTCCTGCGAGCTACAGAAATATTGTTTGGGGGTTGATGCTTGGTGGAATGTATTTTGCATTATGGTAGGAAAGAAGCCTAAATAGGTTTCAGCCTCTAGCGAAATATTAATGACACCATTGCATAGAATGACTGCAGTGTAAAATTAATCCCATTCTTACTATAAGTGACATTGTTTAAAAATCATAGGGAAATCTTTTCTAGGAGAAGAGAAGGGAAACTGTCAGGTAAAACATGTAAAGGTAAAGGACCCCTGACAGCAGTGGCGAAGCTGCATGCTCTGCTACCGGGGGAGGAGAACAGGTGGGGGCGTGACGGGTCCCTGCGGGGGCGTGGTGCCCGGCGCACATGGGGGTGTACAGCGTGTATCTGGTGGGGGGGCCGCCACGATGGCACCCTACCAGAATAATGGTGCCAGGGACTGTCCGCTCCCTCCGCACTCCCGTTCCTGACAGATAACTCCAGTCGCGAACAACTCTGGGGTTGCAGCGCTCATCCCGCTTTACTGGCCAAGGGAGCCAACATTTGTCCGCAGACAGTTTTTCCAGGTCATGTGGCCCACATGACCTCTGGCAAACCAGAGCAGCGCACGTAAATGCCGTTTACCTTCCCGCCGGAGCGGTACCTATTTATCTACTTGCACTTTGACGTGCTTTCGAACTGCTAGGTTGGCAGGAGCTGGGACCGAGCAATGGGAGCTCACCCCGTCACAGGGATTCGAACCGTCGACCTTCCGATTGGCAAGCCCAAGAGGCTCAGTAGTTTACACCACAGCACCACCCAAATAATTTGCAGAAAAGGCAGAAGATCCAAAAGAATGAGGTCCTACCAATGGCATTCAATTTCTCTTTAATCCAAAATGACTCTGATATTAACCCATACTTTCAAATGGCTTTAACTATTTTGGGGGGAGAGGACCTTTCACGTGAACGATAAGCATGATGATGAGTCAACCAGGAACAATTCTGGGCCTTTTATATATGTTGGTCTCAGTTCTGCATCTGAACTCTTCATTGAAATGTGAGCTTCATGGGAAAGCTCAAGTCAGCCTTGAGGCCTTAATTATTTCTATGCAAATTACTTGAAAAACGTGGCCTGAAAAGCCAGCCTAGGAATATCCAAGGGGAAAATATGAAAAATGAAAGAACAAGCTAAAGAACCAAATGTTACTGATTAACTTTAACTTACCAACTCTCATGATGGATGCTGAATGTGGATAGCCACCACAGTGATCATATAACCGTTGATCTGGCTATACATTGAGGAGAACTGCACAATTATTTACTTCCTAGGATTTCTGACTGGATGTAGTTGTGGGGTAGAAATTCAACTGACAACATGGGAACCCTACAAATGACCACCGGGGTGGGTTGGGGAGCATCTAATGAGGTGGAATGTTGAAGGTTTTAGGATAGAAGAAAGGAAGTACTTTTTACACACACCATTTTGTTAAAATTTGGAGTTTATTGCTGTGATATGTGGTGATGGCCACCAGCTCTGATAGCTTTAAGAGGGATCAGATAAATTTGTGGAGAATAAGGCTCTCAGCTGTTACCAGTTGCAATGACTAATGCCCACTACCTGCTGTAGTAAATTGGAAACATATTATGATACAGCCATCAGAACACGAGAATAAGCTGTAGCTTTGACCCAAATTACGTGTTACAGGGAAACACATAGGGGCCAATGATCCACATTCTCCTCCATATCTCCCTGGTGACGTATCATTGAAAGAATGCCCTGTGTGATGTCACTTTGCTAGCATTTTCCTGGCAGGAAGTGAAGAAACGTAAGTGTAAATTATTCTCCCTAGCTTTTTATGATATCTGCTCTTGTCGTTGGTTTACTGCCAACCAATTCTGTTCCAGTGATTTATTGTTTCACTTGTTTTCTGATTTCAACGTGTTTGTTGCTTTAAAAATCCCGCGAGCTGCCCCTGACAGCCCTTGACTGAAGGACAGGATGGAAAGAGTTTAATTAATTAATTACATTATGCCACAATGTGCCAGGGAGACGCAGAGAGAAACACAGGTTGGTGGTGGCCATACATGTCCCCAGAACGTGGAGTGTTGGCAACAGTGCCAAGTAAAGACTCAGTTGCAAACCCAAATTTTCTGCTACATCATATAGAGTAGGGGCCCTTTTTCATATTTGGGGGCACATTTGCAAACCAGAGAAGCTGTCTTGGCCACCACACATTCCCAGCAACCAAGCACACATTACAACCTTTTCTATTGGCTATGGCAGAATCTTTCTTTCAACAGAATCTTTCAACTTCAGCAAGTGGAGGGTGTGTTTTGGGTGCTGGAGGAGATCTCTTAGTGTCTCTGAAGGTTTCTAATAATAATTCTGGCTGGGTTTTCCCACTCTAGTAGAGCAGAAGGCTCCTGGTTCAATCCCTGGCATCTCCAGGTAACCCCGTCTGAAATCCTGCAGAACCACTGCCATTCAATGTCACCAGCAATAATAATGATATGTATAATAATAATGATGATGGTGATAATTTTGCATCTCTGCAGCACGGAGCACCTCATAGAAGTTATAATAAAGAAAGAGGAATGTTTCCACCTTTGTTTAGTGCCAAGCACTCTCCAGCTCCCAGCCAGCATGCCCAATGGTCAGGGATGACATGACACTAAGGAGGTTAGAGTGTTGTATTAGGGTCTGGAGACCAGAGTTCAAATCCTCACTTAACCATGAAGCTCACTGGGTGACCTTGGGCTGGTTTCTCTCTCCCCCCCCCCCAATCTCACTGGATTTTTGTTGAGTATAAATGATAAGGGGGAGAACCCATGTACCTTAAGCTCCTGGGGTAAAAGGGCAGAGCATAAAAGCAACAAATAAATTGTAGTTCAGCAGCAGTTGATATATGAAGCGCTCTCTCTCTCTCTCTCTCTCTGTGTGTGTGTGTGTGTTTCCCTTCCTGCCTCCTTCTTTTCCCTGTCTCTCCACCTTCACGCGCCCTGTCCTTTTGAAGATGCTACATTTGGTGCTCAGCAACCAAATGCTCCATGGTGGGATTTTTGTCCTTTGTACTCTGATGCGTACTCTGGAAAGAGTTACATCTATTGATCTGCCCAGTTTTGCCTCTGGGCCCACCCACCACTGACACACGACCCCCAGAAGGCAGAAGACTGCTCTATGGAGTAGGAGATAACACACACCTGGAACAGATTCATGTCAGAGGCTGGTTTAATTGATGCAGTCCTTCATAAAATACAGTCGGGAACAGAGATTAGCCTTCTAATCCCATTCTGAATTCTGACTCTCTGGCTCTCTTATTTCAGAGTCCCGAAATTCCAGGATCTTGGACCATTTATTGTAGATGTCTGCTGGCTTCTGCCCGAGAATGAAAACAATTTGTTCTGACGGAGGATAATCCCTTCGGAGGGTGCACCACCAGCTGGCCGTGTCGAGGGCCAAGGTGCATCGTTCCTAGAAGCAGGATGTGGTCATGTGCCAAAGTCAGCAGAAACAAACAAATAGCCATGTCATACCCTCCATCCAAAGTCTAGTCTTCCCACCATGCCCAAACAGAAATAAAAACAGGATGCGGGAGCCACATCTAAATCAAGCGTTTAGTGCAAACATTTGCACACCTTGGAATGATCTTTGAGTTTTTTAAGGGAAGAACACACTGGGAAACATCTCATGGACATCTGGGGACATTTTGTGGCATCTGTTTTGCAAGCTGGGAAGAATAAATCCTACACTTAAAAGCATTGGGATTGTTTGTGCCATACGGCTGATGACAGTGAATTTCTCTCTCACTCACTCTCTTTGATATGGTGAATCCACAGTCAAATATCTAGCAGGGTTTGTCTCAGTCATCTTTAAGATGAACTCCCCACAGTGAGACAATATTCTCTTTCAGTGGAGGTCAGCAGGGCATGGCTTCTTGATCGTCGTACTCCTTCAGCCATTTACAAAAAAGGAGGCCAAATAAACAACAATAATAAGGACTTTCTGCATCCAGCCTGCTTTACTCTGGTGCAGGCAAGTTAATACAGTCTGAAGGTAATTTTTAGACACCTTTGGCAGGTGTCGGCTTTGAGGAAGTTGATAGCACACTCTCAAGATCAGACGTAAGATAGCTGGAAGGGATTGTGTGATTACTGGTGCTTCCAGGCCGCTGCAATTTTTTTTGTGGGATTCAGTCACCTCACAACAAAATCAGGTTGTGCAACGATAGCTGACTGGGAGGTCTTGCACAACAAACCCACTTCCCCCAAAGATTAGACGTTTTTCAATAAAGAAAGTGACAGGAAAATGCAGTGGAAAGTGTAGGGTGATGTTTGCTTTGAAGTAATGTTTAAATTCCCCACAAACAAAGTATAATACGTGCTCATTTAATAGTCGATGTTGTCTAATCTCCCTGAAAACAAATTGGAGTGAATGGCCAAGAATCAGGTCTTGGGCAACTATGTCAATTTTGGTTTCTCTCAGTTTTTCATTTTTAAATCTTAAATTCAGTTCTCCATATTTTACACATCAGTTTTAGCATTATTTTTTTTTAAAGTCCTCATGAAAATTTATTTATTGCATTTATACCCCACCTTTTCCTCAAGATGTTCAAGGTGTCGTACATCGTTCTCCTTCTCATTTTATCCTCACAATAAGCCTGTTTACACCAACCCCCTCCCTCCAAAGATAGCCGACAGCAATGGATCATTTGGGGAAGAACATTTTTGAAACTTCCAGGTTGCTTGCAAACTTAACACCATTGCAACACATTCTTTTGTGCTTTCCAAGTAGTTGATTAGCTAAAATCAAAGTGGGGGAACCATTGTTTTGCAGCAACTAAAACTGCTTGTTTGATGTATATCTACTGTCTTCAGAAAGGGCTGTGCACAGAGACTCCCCATCCACACGCATTGCAGCATCTTTTAAAGCCTCTTAGCAGCATGGAAGAATTCACCCCTCCCAAGTTGGGAGTGTTTACCTTGAAGCTGACTGAATTCACCTTTAGCCGATCCCAGCAGATGGTTTTGCATTAAACATCTTGCTTGCTTGAGAAACTTCCCTCCCTTGCGTACTGATCCAGCAACACACCACACCTTTTCTGCAATGTGCACAACTCCAGACAAGAATTGTGAGTGGCGATTCATGAATTGCGTAAGTTCAGAGTTCAGCTTGGCCCAGCTCCCTGAGTCAGGCCAGATTTGGGGTTATTAAAGAAAACATGCCAAACCACAGCATTACCTTATTCCCACCTGCAATCATAAATATATCCCATGTTTCTTTAAAGTTTTGAGTTCACCAAAAGGTTTAGGTGGCTCAGTGAACATTTTCACTGGAGAAGTCCCATTAAAACAAATGGAATTGCAGTAAATGTCAGCTAGTCAATGGAATCATTCCTTTGTAAAATTTGGCCAGAGTTCAAAGTCAAATTCTAGTCAACTGGGTTCACGCAGTTCAGAGGTGCAATAAAGCTCAACTTGCAGTGTAGAAGTAGGACCACCCTGAATTCATTTCTGTCCAAAAGGCAGAAGAGCTCCCAAAATCTGTGTGGCTGCCCTGTGTGTGGTGAATGTGTGAACTGCAGTTTGCGGTCTTCTCCGTGAAGAACCTTCTGGACTGACTCCACCCACCCAACCTGAACCATTGCATCTGGGTAGGAAGGAGGAAAAAGGGCTTCTTTCCCCAGCTGAATGTTGCTTGAGCAACAAGGCCAATGTGAGTGTTGTTGGTTTCTCTCACTTGTGTCTGTGGCCCAGCCTTCTGGTTTACTCTCTAATCTGGGTTGGTCTTCAGTTCTGACTCCCACTTCCAGTCTCCCAACTCACTCCAGACCAGTCTTTGGAATGAACCAGGCCTTTTTTCAGTTGGAACATTCCAGAACACATTCCAGCACCTGTCAGGTGGGCGTCATTGCCATTATAAGACAACAAGGGTGGCATTCATGGTGAGTTCTGGCACCTTTTTTAATGTAGAAAAATAGCACTGGAATGAACTGATTCAGTTCAGCTAATTCACCAAATTGATTAAAAAAATCTCTAAATTACACCTGAAAGTAGTTCTTATAATTTCTGGGTGAACCAAATCTTTTGTGATGGAACTTTGGGAAATTTTAAATTGAATTCCGTTTTAATTTTAATTCAATAATTTATATTTATATTTATACTTATATTTATACAATAATTAATACTTCTGTGATTTTGGCCTTTGCATCTGCCATTTTCACCTTATTGAAGAACGATGTTTAAGGTTACAGATCGTGATTGTTGAGAAAAATAGATTAAAAAATTGTTCACATTACACTGAAGCTTTTATGCTTCCTTAGTATTCTTAAATATATTTTATACTTTAGCAGAGCAGCTTGTAAACTTAGGAAGGTGGGTGTGTTTGTGTGAAATACCATGTAAATGAGTTGTGAATTGAGCTGGAATGGAATTAGTTCCAATTTGGAAGGGATGAACTGGAATGGATTGCTTTTTAAAATGTACTTTCCCAGCACTTCTCCATAACCTGCCCTGATCATGCTTTTCTTTGGAAAACCTTCTGCTTGGGGTTATGTGAAGGGCTGGCATGCAGGTTAAGACCTGTGACGCCTCAGTCCCGTGTAACAGCTATCACTTGATGCTGCAGCGATCACTTGGCAAGTCTACGTGTGAGAGCCATCTCAAAGCAGTCCATAGAGATCTTGTATCAGTTCACACATCAAAAACTAGGTGATATGCAAGGCAAGCCATTGGCATAGAGCTGCTTGTCCTATGGGTTCTGCAGTTTTTAACACACTGGCCAAACAGTTTCATTTTGTGGTTTATGGATGTGAGGCAAATATGGTTTTGCCAGATCTGGGCAGCAGGTTGCTATACAGGAAAAACTGCCTTAAATAGCCAGCTCACTGCAATTGCTTTTAAGGCGGCTGCCATATGGCTATGTTTGTTTGTTTGCTTTGGAAGATTAGGCTTAGTAATTTCTTTCAGTAATTTTCTTTATATAAGTGAATTGTTTGTGATCTTATACATCTGCTGAAAATATTTGGCATGTGGTGTCCCTTCCTACTCGACTTCCAACGAAAATAGAAATGGGAGCAGAAATTACCAATGTTTGCTTATTCATCCCATGTCCAGAACAGGAATCAATCCAATGACTATGATCAGTATTTACTGTTGCTGTTGTTGCTGCTGCTGCTGCTGCTTTCAGTCCGCAATTGATATACAATTGTTTACACACACACACACACACACACACACACACACACACACCTTTTGCCCTGTGTTTCCTTTAAGTTGAAATGAATTGGGTAGAATAACATAATGACAACATAATTTATGTGCTTAAGTGCATTACGTAAGTTACATCATTTCACCACAGTGGACAGCAAGCAGAATAATGTGAGTTTGGGCAGAAGATGAATTGCAGCGGAATGGAAACCACGCTGCACACAATGGAGTGGAAATGATGCCTTCCTACATCCCTATACTCAGGTAGAGCGGACACTTACGCATTGTCAAAGAAACAGGTCATAGATTTGCATAAAACTCACATGTGCCAATTTATAGGTATAGTTGCATACTTCGATATAATTCCTGCAATTTAAATAGACATATATTTCATCTCAGCATGGTGGGGAACACTGTGGTCTTGCAGACAAATGTGTGAACAGCTGTTCAAACTGTTAACCAGGTTCTGTTGATGGGCAACTTCAAAGCCCCTGCTCTCTCTTCTTACGGGTTTGCCATCTTTAAACCAGAACTGGACATTTCAAAAATAATAAATTGTTCTTATTATTATTTCAAAAAGAAGGCTGCTTCACATACTTGCACTCGGGTGCTGCTTGTGGGCTTCCTATAGGCATCTGGCTGGCCACTGTGAGAACAGGAGGCTGGACAAGATGGGGCTGGATGTTCTTCTGTAGAACATGTGGCTGTCCTACACTCAAGATACAACTGATTCAAACACCTGAGCTTTAGTAAACCCCATTCTAAATCTGGACATTCTTCCAAATCATGCATGTACATATGGCTGGAGGAAAAACATTTGAATTACAAAATATTGCAAAGAGATGGATAGACATTATTTGAAATGGCACGAGATATAATGTACCCATTATAATGTACGCAATGGAGTAAATTGATAAATATCTCACTTCCTGCATATTTGTCTTGGTTTGTATGCACAATATTTATTGAAGGTAGTTGGGGCGAGAGGGCAAGTTTTACTCACAATAGAAACACTGAAGTTAGGTCCACTAATTTCAATGGGTCTGTTCTGAGTAAATCTTATTTGAAGACTGCCAGTGATTGGAGAAACCCAACAATCACAGCTTTTCCTTCAACCCTGCTCAAATGGATGGAACCTGCAAGAAGGAAACTATTAACTAGCATAGCAGGGGACCTTGGCTGAAAGAGACTGACCACTGAGTAAACAATTACAGAAGGATCTTGGCCATCAGAAGGGCATTGCTGGTTGCAAAGTACTATATAAAGTGGTGTGGGCCACCAAACTTTAAAAATTCTTCTTCGAGAGGATGGTGGAAAAGGTATGGCCCTGTAGTTCTGAAGGACCCCTGTTTGGAAGCAACCTTGGTAATCAGAGAAATGCAAGAACCATTCTAGCCGGGTGACACACTGTTATGTGCAGGTGGACAAAGATAGAAGTTATGATTTCCTTTACATTATTTCTTGGGGTTGAGTAGTAGTAGTTGTTGTTGTTTATTAACCACCACCTATGTGGGACCCAGGTGGCCAGGGCCTCCCCTGCTGTCCCACAGTGTCTGGTGCTGGGGAAATGCGCCAATCCTTTTCCTGGTGCGCCATCTGTTCTCCTCACCTCGCCATCCCTGCATGCAAGACATCTGCTTTGTAACCTGATACAGCTCAATAGAAACGACATTGCTTCTGTTTCATCTTTTCCTTGAGTGCTAACCTAACAAAGGAAAGGCCACATATTTTTTTTATTTTCTGTTGCTTTTTTAAGACGGGAGAATTAAACCTTAAGGTTCATAAAACAGGAGCCCGGGGTAACAAAGAAATCTCCGGGCTTCTCTTTCAGTTTTACAATTCAAGCTTAAAGTCATCCTCAGTGTGGACTTTGTGGGTCGTGAAAAGATTTTTGATGGGAGTCTCTGCGTCATGACAATAGCGATGCACTTGTTAGGATTTCACCAGCACAAATCAGGTTATTTATGCTCTGCCTATGTATGTGCTAGATATGCATGTCTACTCAGAGGTAAACCTCAGAGAGTTCATCTGTTTATTTATAAAACTGCTTATAGACCACCTTACGAGGGCACAGCTCACCCGAGGGGGCTTGCATCTTGTAAAAACACACTGATGTTCAGAAAGCTGCCAATTTAAAAGCAGCAGTTTAACAAGCATTTTTAAAAACATAGGCTGGTTTTAAATAAATAAGCAGCAAAAAAGAAATGTAGCCCATTCAGGAACAGGCCTCTTGAGAAAAGCCAGTCCATATATATATATATATATATATATATATATATATATATATATATCCAACCCTGCTTAAATATTTGAAAAGTTGGGGCTTCCTTCACCTCTACAGTGGTACCTTGGGTTAAGAACTTAGTTCGTTCCGGAGGTCCGTTCTTAACCTGAAGCACCACTTTAGCTAATGGGGCCTCCCACTGCTGCTGCGTGATTTCTGTTCTCATCCTGAAGCAAAGTTCTTAGCTTGAGGTACTATTTCTCGGTTAGCGAAGTCTGTAACCTGAAGCATCTGTAACCTGAAGCGTCTGTAACCAGAGGTACCACTGTATTTCCATCATTTATATCCTGCAGCTTCAACATAAACTTATATTTCCAGGGCAGCTAACAAAGGAGTAAGAAACAATAGAAGCACAATTTTTTTAAATGTAGAAAATAGTGTGTATAACAGGTGTGGGGGAACCTTTGGCCCTCCAGTTGTTGCTGAATTACAAGTGCTGTCAGCCCCAGCAAGCATAGGCATCCTTGAACATTGTTCAGCAAAATATGGAGGGCCAAAAATTCCCCATACCTAATGCATGGGACTGTAGCCTTTTTTACAGTTCATCTTTGCTTAGGACCAATTTACCTAAGCGGCTGCTTCAGCCTGAATATTCCTGTCCAGCAACTGCACAGCTTTTCAGATAGGGCACTACTGAGAGTACCACTTGTCCCAGAGGTTCACGTTGTTGCTGGTGGCAGTGGTGGTGATGGTGGTGGTTTGAATTCATATCCAACCCTTCTACAAGAAACTGGACTTTTAGTGTTGTAGCTCCGGCCCTCTGGAATCAATTACCAGCTGAAATTAGAGATGGAGCCCGTGCAGATTGGTGTTTTATTGCAGCTGTATGAAGAAACATGTTATAGACACGATAACCGGGCGTCAGTGGTAGATTCCTTCTACTTCGGTTTGTTGTGCTATGCTTCCCCAGTGCTGTCTGGAGGGGCTATAGAGCAACAAAATTGGGACAAAAATGAACCAGAACATTTGTGCTCTAGAAAGTTAAGGGGTTTCAGTGGCATGTTACAAGATACACACTGACGGGAAACGAAGCAGCGATTTGCAGCTGCAAACAGTATTGAAATTGTAAACCTGTAAGAATGTATTGTTGTAGAGAAGGTTTTAATCGTTTTTAGAATTTACATCATTTGCATTTTAATTTTATCCTGCTGTACACCGTTTTGATGGCCTCAGGCTGCAACGTGGTTTATACATTGTGAATCATCCCCATTATCCTGGGGTCTCCGCAAGAGCCGATAAAAAGTTTGCTGTATTAATGGGCCGTATACAAAAAGCACCGTTATTCTTTTCTGATCGGCAGCTGCTAAAATAAATTCAGTTTGAGGCTGTCTGCGGTCAAAGTGACATAATTTGTGATATAATTAAATACACACAACTGTGTTTAAATAACATTAAGGGTCCAGCTCAAAGCAAACCCAAGGCCGGAAATCAAAAGTAATATTGAACTTCCACTTTCAGGTCCAGCTGATGTGAATAAAAAGTGTGTTGTGGGTGGTGTGTTGGCTACAGCTCTACAACTGCTAGATTTAAATAGGCCTGCCAGTCCCGTTCCCCCCTCTGCAGGATTCCTGCGATTTCAGCAGGTAGATGATATTCAACAGGTGAAGCATTCTGCTACACACATCCCAGGAGAATCCTAATAATAAGCTCTTTTAGTTTTATCCTTTGCAATACGTTCATGAGTATATAGTACACAGCGGTGGGAAGCAAAATTGGCAAGAAATGCAGCATTTCTCAGTTGTCTAAGTAGAGTTCTCTCGTTCAGGATTCTGGCCAGCTAGGATACACCATTCCATCTCTTGCTCCAGTCTCCAACCCACCATCACCATCCTTAAAAAGTCAGTATTCTGGACTGAATGAGTATGCTCAGTCCTTGCTAGGTTATTCTGAGTTTTTGTTTCTAAATATATTTTTGTACTTCTGTAAGCTTTCTGCAAACCCCTCCCCCCCAAAAAACTGCTGATGTCCCCCCCCCTCCCCTTCAGCTTGCATAGTGTCATTTTCACTATAAAAGTATCTACATGCAGAAAATTAGCTTGGTATTAGTGTATAGGATCCTCGGTCATAGATTTAATCACCAAACTAAAGAAATTTGGGGTAAACGGTTAAAACCAAGTAAATCAACTTTTTTGCTCCTAGCAGAGGCACAATTTTAATTTCTCCTAACTAGGAAGAAGGAAATTCGTCAGGTAAACCTTTGCTTTCCATTGTTGCACCTAATATATGTTGGGGAAAGCTTCATCTGCTGAATTTCTGCTTGTCATGTAGTTGTAAAAGGTACAGTAGCCCTTTAACGAAGCAGTCAATCCTGTCTCCTAGACTTAATACTGTATACAATACCTGCCCTGCGCAGAGTCCTACTGAATCTTTAAATTCCCCAGTACAGTGGTACCTCAGGTTACAGACGCTTCGGGTTACAGACTCCGCTAACCCAGAAATAGTACCTCAGGTTAAGAACCTTGCTTCAGGATGTGAACAGAAATTGCGTGGCGGCGGCACAGCTTCAGGTTAAGAACAGTTTCAGGTTAGGAACGGACCTCCAGAATGAATTAATTTCTCAACCCGAGGTACCACTGTACACTAGGAGACAAGGCAACATCAGCCTGTCCTTTTCATTAATCTTCAGTTGTTATTGTTAGCATTCTGCTTCTTATTTCAGTGATCTGAACTAAAAAATATGACAAATAACAAAATCAATACAATAAAAAAATCCACATTTTAGAGCAGCGCAGAACAATTAGATGAAATCTCTTCTTGAACAAGAGCAGGGAAACCATTTCCAGCCTGAGGGCCGCTTTCCATCACAAGCGAGTTCCCAGGGGCCGCATGACAACAGTGGGTGGGGCAGTGGATGTGACTCCCAGAGGCTGCAGTCCAGCCACAAAAGCCAGAGGTTTCTACACTTACATCCAAGAAAGCAAGAGGTCACATTCTAGTTAGGCAAAAGTTGTGGAGAGAGGCGTGGAGCAGAGCCGGTGAGGAGGTGTGGCCTGGGAAGGGTCCAGAGGGCTGAATGAAGAGCTCTGAAGTTCTCCGAGAGCCAGCGTGGTGTAGTGGTTAAGAGTGCTAGACTCATAATCTGGTGAACCGGGCTCGCTTCCCCGCTCTTCCACATGCAGCTGCTGGGTGACCTTGGGCTACTCACACTTCTCTGAAGTCTCTCAGCCCCACTCACCTCACAGAGTGTTTGTTGTGGGGAGGAAGGCAAAGGATATTGTAAGCTGCTTTGAGACTCCTTCTGGTAGTGATAAAGCGGGATATCAAATCCAAACTCTTCTTCTCTTCTTCTACATTTGGCCCTTGAATCTGAGTTTCCCCACCCTTGCTCTTGAACATCAGTACATACCAAAGCAAATAGCATATGGGAACCCTCCTAAGGACTAGCAGAGCATAGAAATACGGGGGACACCCAGCCCCAACCACCAACTACCCCAACTGTGTGCATAGCATCTCCTATATTTCTCTGATGAAAATAGGGACATCCTGTTCCATGACAACAACAACAACAACAACATTATTATTATCATTTATACTCTGCCCATCTGACTGGGTCACCCAAGCCACTCTGGGCAGCTTCCAACATATATAAAAACACAATAAAACATTAAACATTAAAAAAACCTTCCCTATACAGGGCTGCCTTCAGAAGTGTTCTAAGGGCTGTACAGTCACTTATCTCCTTGTCTCGGGGGTCGCATAACCATACCCTGCTACGTTTCTCTGATGAAGATAGGGACGTCCCAAGGAAAAGCGGGACATTCTGGGATCAAATCAGAAACCGGGATGGCTTCTGTAAATCCAGGACTGTCCCTGGAAAATAAGGACAATATTCTCACTTTTGCTGGTGCCTCCCCAGCTTAACCTCACCAACACTGAACCCCCGGAATGCCCTGCTTAAGTTCCTCACTTTCTTCTACCAGGTGTGGGGAAACGTTTCTCAGGCCAGGGGAGACATTCCCTTCTGAGCAACCTTCCAAGGGCCACATGCCAAGGGTTGAGGGTTCAGAGACAAAAGTGGGAGGTGAAAGAAATGCAAATGTTGCCTTTGCACTGTAGGTTAGTCCAGGCACGCGCTCCAACGCCCCTCTCATCCTCCATCCAGGAAAGGAAGAGGCGTTTTTGGAGTTCAGGGGCACATTCCAGCCAGGCAAAAACTCAAGGAGGGTGTGAAGCTGGCCTGGTGGCCTGGGGAGATTTCTGTGGGTGAGACGGAGAGGCATGGGGGGCTGCATTCACCCCCTGGGTCGGAGGATCCTCTCCTCTGCCTCCCCCAGTAGCCAGATAGCATCCTTGAGGTTCAGGCAGAGAAGGTGGGCAGGGGACCAGACCAGGGAAGGAAAGGCTGAACCGTGACTTTCTTGCCACTCCCTGTATCACCCTCCTTTTGGTCAAAGGTGAACCTGTGTCTTCTGGGGCCTGAGAAGGATGCTGGGCCAGGTGGCTAAAGTGGGAGAGGCCATAGAACAGGCTGTACCACTTCCAGTTTCAAGGGAGTGGAGCCACAGCCGAACGATTCCCCACCTTAAAATGAGCACCACTCAAATAGGGCTGGGCTCAAGCTTTGCTCTCTGGTGTGCTAGTTTTGCACTTACATAACATTTCAGAAATTTTTTATTGCTGCACAGCAAGCTCTGGAAGAGTACAGTATACCAGATCCTTCCGATCCCTTGGAGATCATTACATAACAACCCAGTATTTTATTAGCGTATAATGGCTTCATGGTAAGCCAGCCCACGCCATCTCAAATTCCAGCTCCTTTTGACTCAGATCCTTTTCTAGTGAATCCCCAGAGTTGGGGATACTCTGTGTGGCAATACCTCTAATTCCCAGGCCAGATGTTGATTCTGAAGCAGAAGCAAATACAGGCAAATGAGATGCTCATGCATAGCCCAACTCCCAATGTGGGACTGGCATGCACAATAGTTAGGGTGGGGGCACTTGTGATCTGGTCCCCTCTCCCCCACAGAGGAGGTAAGATTGTCAGGAACTAGCAGGATATGTTGGCATTCAAGTCAAATTCTTTGAATACGTCGCCTGGACTGTTGCCTTCTTTTTCCAGAGTTAGCTGTACTGCTAGGGATTGGGGGCAGGGCAGAGAAAAATGTTTGATTTGCATTTTTATAGGAACCTCCCTAATTTGCACTTTATGGACCAATAAATGAGCAAACTCCGCTATCCTTCAGAATTCATGCTTCTCTGAATTTTGCGACGCCTGGTCTCCGGCCACAAGAAGTGCCCGGAAATTAGTGGAAACACAGTATGCAAAATGACATTCCATTAGGAAAATGGCTTGCAAAATTGCATATGTTTGGCAACATTTGGCATTCCCAAAATCACAGAATTGTAGAGTTGGAAGGGACCCTGAGGACCATCTAGGCCAACCCCCTGCAATGCCAGAATATGCAGCTGTCCCATATGGGGATCAAGCCTGTGACCTTGCTGTTGTCAGCACCTTGCTCTAACCAACTGAGCTACCTTGTATACAAATCTCCATGCAAACTTTTAGAATTAAAAATCACACACTGATTATGAAACAGGGCGAGCTGAACTTAAGGTTGGAACAACGTGAAAGGGAGAGAATCTGAAATCCACAGCTTTGTCCATTCTCACAAGCTACCTTTTGCCAGCCTGACTATGCAGCACAGCTACTTATCAGAATCCCACCTGGACCAGCACTTCCTTCCCCACTTTGATAGACAGATCTATAGGGCAAAACAGACACAAAACACCCCCTCCCTATTTTTATATTTTGGCAAAAAAAAAAGACAAAGAAGCTAAGAGAGGGAGAGAAACATGTTGATCCTTATTCTCTTTCTTCTTTGCCCTCCTCCCTCCCCGTTGAAATGTGTGGAGAGAGACCAGGCGTCTTCGCTGCTCTCTGCTCACCTGCAATCTCTGTTTGCGTTGTTCTGTGGCAACATTGGTCCCCTGGTTTTCAGCAGCAACAGCATAAAAGCACTAGGAGAGCATAAACAGGAAACTTGTGTTTAGGTGGGAGTTCCCAGGAATTTTGTTCTGCTGACCACAAAGGCCATGGGAGAAAGGAAGTAGGAAAAACACTGTAAATACCTGGGTGACTAATAACTTTGTGCTGCTCAGCTGCCCTTTTTGGGACATGCATCTTTCTGTTCTTTCCATGCAGGAGGAGAGGGGAGGGCACCGTCCAAGGACGAGGCACGGAGACTTCACGGGTTTCTTGTCTTGGTGGTACTTACATTCTCCCTCTCTGCAGTGCTTTGTGACTCTCCTACCAGATCAAAGTCATTTTGCAGTGCCATCCCATCTACTCAAAGGCAAACAAGTCACACTGAGATGAGTGCGACACACTCCCAGTGTGTGTCTAGGATTGCAGCCTCAATCTTGCATAATGCTAGCCTTATAAACCGTGGTGATCCTGGGAGTTTCTGCACCAACAAATGTTTTAATGTAGGGTCCTTTGTAAGGAATGCTGAACTGGCCCAGCGGGAGCTGACCTAGGATATTGCCAGAGCAATGTAGTGGAAAACCTCAGCCCACTTTAAACATTTGCTAACCCATGCTGCCGATACAGGAAAACTCTTATAGCTGCTGCATGTGGGAGAATGTGATGTTTTAAAAACCCCTAACCTGCTGTGTGCAGGTAACCAGTGCATGCTGTCACCTGCAGTGCATGTGTTGGAAGCTGTAGCCTGAGCGCATGGGCTGTGTACGTGATGGTGCAGTGAATGCAGCAGGGACCTTTGGGGCGTCTTTCTCCGAGGACACGTCGCTGGCACAAGGACTGTGCCTGGGGTAAAGCAGCACTGCTTAAATCAGAGAACAGAAATGTACTGAATTCAAGGTAACTCACACTGCATCTTAAGAGCCTTTCAGCCACCAACAGGCAAAAACCTACTCCTTTATGAAGCTGCTATGGTGGAATCGCTTACAAAAGATCAGTGGAAGAGCAAGATGGGCTTTGAGTTTCGCTCGACATGTGTAGAATGCTTCTGTATTGCCTGCTACAGCAGGAATGGGGGACATTTTTTCAGGGCTGCAATTCCTTATAGATAACCTTCTGGGATTGGCATTCCAGAGGTGGGTGGAGCCAGAGGGGAAGGTGGGCGGAGCAATGGATGTAGGCTACATTTCGGCCACACAAAAGCTGCAGGGTTCTGTGCTGACATCTCTCTTCATCCTGCAAGCAAGGGCCATTATCACAATTCGAGACTTTCCAGCTAAGCCAGAGTCCCCAAGGGGGCTGTGGGTGAGGAATGTTGTCTGGAGAGAGTCGCATGGGCCAAGTAGAGAGGCCTGGAGGTCCATTCAGCCCCCCAGGGCCAGCTACCCCCTCCTTCCTGAGCTACAGCATCTGCAGGGTCAGCACAGGATTCATTGCCATCTGTGCAAAATGACCATCCCTTTCATCCAGCAGAGGCTGTTGGCTGAGCCATGCCGATGGGGAAGGGGGGGGGGAGAGAACAGGATGTGTGGCGGAGTGGTGCTTAAGCTCTGTAAAGAGAGTTGCCAGCACTCGAGGCTACTTTGAAAGCAAGTTTATAGACCTTAAAACCTAATTGCATCATTGGAGGTGGGGAGCTTTCAAACTAGAATATATTTAGATCCTGGATGAAATCCTTGCTCCCCTAGTAATGGTCTCTTGCCATCCATTTGTTTCCCAAAAGGCACTTTGCCTTGGGAGCAACTGGCTGGCTGGCACATGAGACAGGATTCTGGACTAATGGGCCCTTGGCCTGCTTCAATAGGCCTCTCCTTGTCCTCCTAGAACAAGGAGGGCAGGGGGAAATATTCCAACTGCACACACAAGTACTACCTGGAATTCAAGCTACAGTCTTTCCCAGTCAGCATCCCTTTGCAATGCAATCCCCAAAGTGCCCCAAGTTTAAAAAGCACCTTGGCAGCTCGATTCAAACTCTGCCAACAAGCAAACTTGCATATGCCCCCGAGAGACTCTTTCTCTCTTATTGGCAGATCTTTCACTGAGTCATCCTATTGCACTTTACTATTAGGGATGCTTTCAGAGCAGTTTAAGGATTCAAGGTAGATGGCTGACAATTGCAAAACCCGACACAGAGAGAGAGAGCATTTTAAGATGACCTAAGGCTGCATAAGAGAAGCATCAGCCCCTCTCACATTCACGGCCCAAACAGATTTCTTTCATCCTGCTGATCCAACAGTGTTCACAGGTTTTTGGAGCGTTTACCAAAAACCTGCATAATCTTTGAACGACAAGGAGAGTAGAGTAGGCACATGCTATGAGCAGCGGTGTCGTTGTAACCGTACCGTCAAATCTTTCTCTCACCTCACTGGTACTCTGTGTGCTGTTAGACAATAAGAAGACCCTTTGGTAATTTGTTGCCTACAAGCTGTGCTCTGTCTCCCTCGCCCAAGGATGTTACACTGATTCTGAAGCAGAGCATGTTGAACAAAAGGGCGAAAACACCCCGTTGCACTTGCATTGTCTAAGAGGATTTGGATGAAAGTAGCCAAATCTTCACTCCCCTTGTTTTATACTGAAGCAGCAGCTGGAGGTGGGAGTCATGTATCTCTTTGTACGAGGTTTGCCCATTAGATCCCCAAAGGGATTTCCATTGTTACCCAGAGGGGCCCTCTGAAAGGAGAGCTTTTCTTCCTTTCTTCCCCAGCTACGAGCACAGCTTGGAAGATGTTTTGTCTTTTAAACTGACTGGCAGCAGCTTTCGCTGATCTGCATCTTGCATGTGGCAGAGATGGGGAAGGAATGGATTTCGAAGTGGGGCCATCTGTACAGAGCAAAACTGGCAAATCGGGGGTGGTTCGCGGGTCTCGGTGGTTTCCCTGCAAACACCGAGGACTGTCTGGCTAAACTGAAGACATCTGGCCAACTTAATTTAGAATGCAGGGTCTAATTTCACTGGAAGGCTCAGGCCCATTTGCCACTGAGATAAACTCCAGATTGGCAACACTGGGGCAGAAACTGTTACAGGCCTACATTTCAGTAATGAAGAAATTCACCTCCCTTGGGGGAGCAGATTAGTGCTGGAGTCACAGTGCAGATCACCTTCAAGGCAGAAAGGAAAAAAAGCCGGTGGGGTCCAACCATTTTAGCTACAGAGTGCAGGGGAAATGCTGTCTTCCAGCTAAACAGGAAAGAGGGTATATAGGGGGGTGGGAATCCTATGGACTGGTGCTCATAACAGCTTTGACAATGGGTACTTGGTATTGGCAAATGAGTCATCTGTCTGGTTCAGTGTGGGCACAATTAGAAAACTTGCATATTGTATACTGTATATCCACACATTTGCACGAAGATTTGGCTGGGGCTTGCTCTTTGGAGCATGTGGTGCCAATATTCTTCAGACCTTATTGGGTTCTGGTCTGTTTCCAAGCGTGATTCAGAAGTGCTGGTGGTCACCTGCAAAGCCCTAAGCAGTTTTGGAATAGGATATTGAAAGGGTTGTCTTCTCCTGTAACTTCCTGCCCATCTACTTACGTCATCTATGGAGGTGCTGGTTTGCACCCAGCTACTGTCAGAAGCCTGCTGGATGAGAAGACTAGACAGGGCCTTTGTGATGGCGGCACCCAGATTGTAGAACTTTGTATCTTGGGACACTCATGTGGCCCCTCTTTATCAGTCTGGAGGCATACTGTGAGGAAAATTTTGTTTTGCTGCATTGGGGTGAGATTATTACTCCGTCCTGTTATTTTATGTGCTGTTTTTATGCTTTTGCTACTGGTTTGGTTGCTTTTAGTTTGGTTGCTTTTTGTTGTGTGGTTGATTTCCCCGTCATTGTAGTAAGCTGGATTTGGGGACTGAAAGGGGTGTGTCTGTTTGTGCCTGAATATTTATATAAATAAAAACACAAATTGGTTATATGCTATATATGTAGATGGAAAGATCTGTGTTGTGGAGATTTTGGGTGGTGTGCCTGATACAGATCCCTGCTCACGGCAATGAAAGCAGTTAACAGATCTGCCATGAGCACCAGGTATTTGCTAGGAATACAGTTGTACCTTGGAAGTCAAATGGAATCCATTCTGGAAGTCCGTTTGACTTCCAAAAGTTCGGAAACCAAAGCACGGCTTCTGATTGGCTGTAGGAAGCTCTGCAAGAAGCTCCTGCAGCCAATTGGAAGCTGCAGAAGCCCCGTCGGACATTTGACTTCCAAAAATAGTTTGCAAACTGGAACAGTCATTTCCAGGTTTGTGGCTTTCAGGAGCCAAAACGTTCAGGAACTAAGCTGTTCCAAAACCAAGGTATAACTGTACATACACCAAGCAAACCCCGAGATGGCCGTATGAAATTGACTAGATCAGATCAGCAGCTTTCAGTCCGGCAAATTTCCCACTTAGGAGGCACTCCTATGAGGAAGGGTTCCAGAGCACTGCTATGAAGTAGACATAGCCTTGTACTGCTTTTTAAAAGGAACACGTGTTTAGATATGAAAATCTGGGGAAGTCGCCATCCTTTAAAATTCATTTGGAGAAGTTCCAAAGCTGTTTGGGGCTTGAAGAAGGGCACATGATGCGCATGACATTGAAACTGAATGGTACACCACTTCTTGCACTATTGCTGTAAAACACTCTGACAGGGTAGGATATATGCCACAAATGCAATTCCACAATGACTTTTAAATGCTATTATCTGTACAGTGGTACCTTGGGTTACAAACACCTTGGGTTACAGACACTATAGGTTACAGACTCTGCTAACCCGGAAGTAGTACCTCGGGTTAAGAACTTTACCTCAGGATGAGAACAGAAATTGCATGCCAGCGGCAGCAGGAGGCCCCATTAGCTAAAGTGGTACCTCAGGTTAAGAACGTTTTCAGGTTAAGAACGGACCTCTGGAACGAATTAAGTACGTAACCAGAGGTATCACTGTACATAGCTTTGGCCTGGTGCCTGATCTGGAGGCCCCTGATGATGCAGCAGCCTTGCTGGGTCAGTACTTAAGACACGAGACAGCCTGGGAACCTGAGGTACGATGCTTGAAGTTCCATCACGGATGAAAAGCAGAACGTACACATAATGAAATAAAATAATAGCAGCTGGGTCATTTGATTGCTCTCAGATTTCATTCCTGATATGCCTTGTCCTTTTTACTATGTGCTCTGAACTTTAGCCAAATAAAATAAATATTTAATCAACTGTTTATCCCAGTTAATTTGAACCTTCTGTTCTTAATCTGTAAACACTAATAACAGACCAACTGGGTTAAACCCAATTCCAAAGCCTTTCAGTAAGATGTGAATGGCAAATCGACTATTAATGTTCTCTGCATACTGCAGGGGGAAAACTATTTAGCAGCGGCGCGGCTCTGGAAAATGCCTTTGAGCTTAAACCTGAGCAGGTTTGTAAAGCTATTGCGCTGAACAGAACTTACTTCTGAGTAAACATGCACTGATTGGCTCAGGCTGCATGTATAACCTATATGGGCCAACTGAAAGCATAAGCAAAAATCTCCACTTGGAAAGATAGGCGACTTGACTGAGGCGTGTTCATACCATATGTTTAAAGCACAGTGATGCCACTTCAAGCAGTCATGGCTTCCCCCAAAGGATTATGGGAGCTGTAGTTTGTTAAGAGCACTGAGAGTTCTTAGGAGACCTTCTCTGCTCACAGAGCTACAATTCTGTGCCAACGTGGTGTCATGCTTAGAGTTTCAAACCAGGACCTGGGAGACCAGGGTTTGAATTTTCCCACTTAGCCATGAAGTTCACTAGATGACCTTGGTTCAGTCACTGCCTCCCAGCCCAACTTATCTCACAGGGTTCTTGTGGAGATTAAATGAGGAGGGGGAGAACCTTGAGAAAAAAGGTGGGTTATAAATGAAGTAAAAATAAATGGATACTTCAGATGGAACTCTGGGATGGTGTGACCACATCTAGAGGAGATTGCAGACCCCTCAGGAGAACCACCCACTAGCAACATCTCAGTCACCTCTGGATTAAGCTTCAGTTGATTGACCTTCATTCAGTCTGCTATTGTGACTGGACATGGGGGCAGCAAACCCACAGTATCACCTGAAGAAGAAGAAGAAGAAGAAGAAGAAGAAGAAGAAGAAGAAGAAGAAGAGAGGAAACAACTGCTTGCTGTCAGGCTGCTGATGGCAGCACACTCTAAAACTCTGTACTATCCCTTTCAGCAGATTCATGCAGGTATTAAATAACACAGGGGCTAAACTTACCCTCTTTGAGTGGAGTCTGGGGCTGTTTGTCCAAGCAGGAGTTGAACCATGGCAATGTCAGTTGCCCCAGAAGTAAACCCTGGTAAACAGTACCGGAAGCCACTGAGAGATAAAGGAGAATCAACAGGTTCACACTCTTCCTGACTTTCTCCCAACCCAGAGCATCCTACAGGGCAACCAAAGCAGTATCTGTGGCCGAACCCCAATTAAAATAGATCTAGAAGATCGGTCCCCAACAAGAGCACCTAGACCTGTCTGGCAAGTTGCTTGTTGCCACGCCTCCCTATCAGCCTAGGATATTTTATTTTTCCAATGAGCCTGTAGTCAAAGGAGGAGTGTGCTGCCTTTTGGGGGCGGGAGAAGTCAAAAGTCATACATTCAGGCTGCCCCCTGAGCAGGCAGCCTCCTTCTCTCTGGGCTCCACAGCCTCTGTTTGCTCCCTGCCTCTTTCCCCCTTATTCACTTGCTCATTCATTCATCATCCATCCATCCATCCTCCCTCTAACTCTCACACATATCAATTCATACACACACACACACACAGAGGCACACTACAAACAAATCTCAGTATACATCAAATATAAAGATGCATTTGAACTTCCTGGCCTGCCTATTTACATGACACCCATTATGAATGGCTTTCCAGGGCCATCACAGTTGTGTGTGTGACACAGCTAACTGTCCCCAGCTGTACAATTTCTAGCTCAGAATTCAATTTATGAGCGTGTTTGATGTTAAAACGTACCCATGAGCTTGTAGTTTATATACATTTCTGACAACTATTGTTAGGCTGTGCTATTGGTATGGCGAGGAGAATGCATTACTATATACTTTGAGCCTGTCTGTGGTGGGAGGGGGCAGGGGGAGGGGAGGAGTCCCAACTAGGAGGCTCCATCCAATTATCTCGCTTAACAAAAGCGCTGCTGCAGACATTGAGCTGTGGAGCAGCTGAAGCAGGCCTGACAGGGGAAAGGCTTGCATATGGAAGTGGGTGGATTCCTCAGCTGCACAAACAATCCCAGGAAGACTTTATTGGGGTTACTTTATCCTTAGAGGACAACTTTAAACTTCCATCACAGTTCAAGGGATGTTCAGGATGAGTTCAATTTCGTTGTTACTTTTGTACCCATTCCTCCTTCCTAGAACCTAAATGCTCTCTCATCTAGGTAGCAATGTGCTTTAGAGCCTGGGCTGAATCAAGATTTATTTGTTTAGCTCAGTGGTTCCCAAACTTTTTCGGCCGCCTCCCCCTTGTTCCCCATAAACTCATCCACGGTGTCTTCTACTCTATGAAAAGCATTGTTCAGAATAGCAATTTGCGTGAACCACTAAGGAAAATGACAACACGCTCAAATTCAAAACAGTAATAATAAGAGCCCATCTACCTCAATATGCTGCCCTCTCTCTCAGAGGCCAGTTGACGGAAGCCTGCAAGCTGGTAAGCTGTGCCAGTGATGCTGCCACCAAGCTCAGGGAGAAGGATGAGCCTAGGCTTCTCCCAAGCCCTGATGGCTCTCCATGGCCTCTCCATGGCTGCCACTGCTGGCCTCTTCCCTTGGGCAGCTCATAGCAGCTACTGGAGAGCAGGCGAGGAGGAGGAGAGGCCACGAAAGCCCAACCCTGTGTGATCCACCAGCTCCAAGGGTGAGGGCAGGGCCAGCCTGGGTGGAAATAAAGCAGGAGCAGAGTGGAGCGCAAGGGGACTTGATATTTTTCTAAAATTTATTCATTGGTGTGTGTTTTTCTTTTTGTAAATCTTCTTGTAAATCTACTGAAGAAGGGAGGTGGAGGGCATGTGTGCTGTGCCCCATTGGTGTTGTGGTGCCAACACTCGCCCTTCTTCTGATAAGAATTGTTCTGCGGGGGTGGGGGACAAAAAATGAAGGGTCATCTTTTTGGGGGGAGTGAGAAATGTCCCTATTTTCACCTGAGGAATGGAGGTTATGCACCTGTGTTGTCTTTTAGGTGTCTGTTGAAGACTTTCCTCTTTCATCCATCCTTCTAAGTGGAGATCCCTGCCCCCAACCCATTATCTGCACTGGGTTTCACATTATTTTTATATATGTAATTGTTTTATATATGCTTTTATTGTATTGTGGAATTGCTTTGAGATGCATCACAGGAAGCTTTGCATAACTAAAACTAAATAATAATAAAATAATAATAATAATAATAATAATAATAATAATAATAATAATAATAATAGATATGTTAGGAAATGTGCAAAAATATAAGCACCAGAAGGTAAGGAATTAAATGCAACAATGTACAACACATTTTCACCCCCTTTTCCACTGCTTTCCTGTTTGTTTTTAGACTGCTGTTTTATTGTTGTTGTTTATTAATTAAGGCCACTGGATTGTTTTCTCATCATCTTGTTAGCCACCATAGAGGTTTTTATGCAGAAAGGTGGAGTAACAAAGGGTTGGGTGTATCTTTAGAGCTGCCGTGTCACTGTTGAACTGCTGTATAACCACTTTCGTTTGGCGAAGAAGTTCATCTGCCTTAAATAATATTGAGAATGCCAGCTGTACCAACCCAGCTCCCCAGAAAACACTCCACCCAGGGAGACCAAAAGAGAAAGAGTGGAAAAATTGCACATTGGGCAGAATGGTGAAATGAATCACTCACACCAAGATTTCTCAGACATTTTAGCTGACATAGCCCAAGAATTGTAAAAGGGAAAACATTCGTCTTCATTGACACAAACACTCTGGGATACTATTAATCTTTCCTGTAGCTCTTTCCAGCCAATGCTTTGCTCTATAATCCATACTTGTTTTCACAACAACTCTGTGAGGTAGCTGAGACTGATGCCAGAGATACTTTACTTCCAGGTCCAGGTTGTGACTATTATGACTGACATGCAGGGGTTTGAAGCTGGGTCTCCAAAGTTCAGAGTTGATATCTGTAACACCATACCAGCTCTTCAGCATCATGACACCACTACTGGCTTCCATTAGGCTTTGGTCAAACTCATCAGGATTAGTGTTCCATCTGTGGCAAGAGTCACCACCTGCACATTTGGTGACCCTCTTGGCTGGTCTTTGAAATAAGAGAGCCCATCATTTGAACAATGAGCCTCAAGCTAAACTGGCTCCCCCACCGCCCTGTCATTTTGTGCCTGCTAAGCCTGAGCCCCAGTAGTATATATTCCAACAATGTTAGCAATAAGAGAGAACTTCTGGGAGTACATGCTAGGCACATTGACACTCCATGACCTCAACCTAGAAGATAGTGCTGACATCTCTTAGCTTCACTGAATGAAGGCCTTCTCAGCAGCCCATCCTCAGAGCTCACTCACTCACTCACTCACTCTCTCTGTTTATCAGAGCAACTGCTGAAGGTGGACGTTGTCAGATTGCAGGGGGTTGGTCCTTTCCAACTCTACAATTCTATGATTTTAAGAATTTAAAATTTCTGTTTTGTTAATCACTGGTATATACATACATGTATGTATACATATATGAAGAAGAAGAGAAGAAGAGTTTGGATTTCATATCCCGCTTTATCACTACCCTAAGGAGTCTCAAAGCGGCTAACATTCTCGTTTCCTTTCCTCCCCCACAACAAACACTCTGTGAGGTGAGTGAGGCTGAGAGACTTCAGAGAAGTGTGACTGGCCCAAGGTCACCCAGCAGCTGCATGTGGAGGAGCGGGGAAGCGAACCCAGTTCACCAGATTACGAGTCCACCGCTCTTAACCACTACACCACACTGGCTCACCATGAATATGAATATACAACATTCTGACAGTAATAGCTGTTCAACACTGGAACGGTCTCCCTTGGTAGGTGATGGACTCTCCTTCCTTGGAGGTTTTTAAGCAGAGGTTGGATGGCCATCTGCCATGGATGCTTTAGCTGAGATTCCTGCATTGCAGGCGGTTGGACTAGATGTTCCTTGGGGTCCCTTCCAACTCTACATTTCTATGTTTCGATATGTATATGCATGCCACTATCTCTTTGCCACATCCCGGTGTAACAAAAGAAACAGGAGTGTGACTATGTACAGAGGACACTGGCGTGGTCCTTGCTTGATCACTTGCCCACTCGCCTTCCGTTATGGAGATGGCAGCTTGGATAGAGGATCCCAGGGTGGGGAAAGGAAGGGAAGCCGGCAAACTTCAGTGGTCCACTCTGCCCCCACCCACCAATTGCTTATCAAGGAACGTTATTCAGTTCCCGGTAGAGGAAGGGGAAAGCCAAGAATGATCACATGAAGAGAGATGGCGCGGGCCTGTGTGCCCTGCTGTAATTGTATTACACTGTATATAATACATACATGAGAGCAAGGTGGACCCATAATGGCAGACCAGTGAGGATTTTAATGCAGTGATTCCAAAAGGTACAGATGGACGTCCCAATTAAAAACAGTCAAGATGGTTATATGGCCGCCCTTTTTAAACAACCAAACAACTGGATCATAGCAACCCCTGAAGGTGCTGCTTTGATCATCACCTGTCAACATTTCCACTATTACTATTTTTTTTGTTTATTAAAGGTTTAAAAGTTGGCTGCAGAAATTCCCTATATACTTAGAGCTTTGTGCGAAGCCCTTCCAGCTTCCAGCTGAAAGACCCAGGGCAGTGAAATTAATCACTAAGCTTTGCTGAATAATTTTGGAATGCTTCTGGCGGAGGCCGAAAGTACAAAGCGTATGGATAGGTGTATGTGCGTGACTTTTGTTCAGTGAAAACTATGAGCTTTCCTCATGCAAGCCAACCCCCTTTTAGTATAATGGCAGAAAACAATGGATTCCTTTTTTAAAAAAGGAAAAAGTACTGACGCTGGCCAGCAGTGATGTATGGAAGTGAGAGCTGGACCATAAAGAAGGCTGATCGCCGAAGAATTGATGCTTTTGAATTATGGTGCTGAAAGAGACTCTTGAGAGTCCCATGGACTGCAAGAAGATCAAACCTCTCCATTCTTAAGGAAATCAGCCCTGAGTGCTCACTGAAAGGACAGATCCTGAAGCTGAGACTCCAATACTTTGGCCACCTCATGAGAAGAGAAGACTCCCTGGAAAAGACCCTGATGTTGGGAAAGATGGAGGGCACAAGGAAAAGGGGACGACAGAGGATGAGATGGTTGGACAGTGTTCTCAAAGCTACCAGCATGAGTTTGACCAAACTGCGGGAGGCAGTGGAAGACAGGAGTGCCTGGTGTGCTCTGGTCCATGGGGTCATGAAGAGTCAGACACGACTAAACAACAGCAACAACACTGACGCTGGCACATAGCAGGGTTTGCTGCTCTGAACTACCAATAAATAGTGTACGTTGCTGGCTTCTGCTCTTTTGCCAGTGAGGAAAAAAGCACTCTCAACATGCACAGAGGCTCTTATTGCTGTTTTGCTCCTTACAGATATGAGCCCAGCAGTTCTAGAACTGAGCTACAGCTCAGACTGGAGACTGGCAAAGGGTTGAAGCTTTGTGTGGTTGTGATTTTATGGAGGGAGAAGACCAGTAGGCCACCATACAACCTTACAGTCAAATGCTTAGTTTCTCTCTCTTCATATGACATTACTCTTCACTCTTCTCTCCTAATGGTGGTTATATTTCTATTTGTCTGTAGGAATTCTGCCTGCAGGAAAGTCTAACACTGAAGCAGGAAAGGAGAGTTACCATGTAGCTCAAGGGTGGTGAACCATTTTTAGTCTGAGGGCTAAACCATTTTTCTTCTGACCAAGGGCCACAAGTCAGAGGTGGGCAAAGGCAAAAGCAGGCAGAGCAATGAATGCCAGATTTGCCTTTTGACAATCAGCTAGTGTCTACACACACACACAGCCTTCCAAAGTCAATATATTAAATCTGCTTTTAATGGATGGGGAACCTGCGGTCCTCCTGGTGTTATTTAACCATAACTCCCATCATCCCTGACTGTTGGCCACAATGGCCGGGACTGACTGGAGTTAAGAGCCCAGCAACATCCAGATAGCCTAAATTTCCCATCCCTCTCTGGTGTTTGCTACTTGAGCTTGGAGGGAGAATTTGGATGGGAGGCTTAACTTTTGCCCCTCGATGCTCAAAGGGCTAGCTGCCAACATAGCCAAGATGGACCAGATTACTCCAGCATATTAAGCTTTATCATACGTGGAAAGCTTTCCGAGGCTATTATGAGCAAAAGAGCATCTGATTTAACAGAACAACTTTCATGTTCAACTGATACCTAAGGACAAGTTGTCTCCCCTTTTCCTTTAATGAAACATACCCGATCCAGGGAGCCCAGGCTTCTTGTTCCTGCGACCGGTGTGATCAGTACCATATGTGAAGTCGGGAGGAACCGGAGCCCACGATCTTTCCAGTCCAGTTGGGAGGAGGAGGCGGGCAGGATGCGTTTGATCAAGGGTCTGGCGCTGACTCAGTTGGCTGAGAGCATCTCTCGCTTTGCAGGCCTACGTTCCAGCAGGCCTGCCTGTTCTCACACTTTTGAGAAAGGGGATAAGCTGGGAACTAAGTCCTAACATTCATTCCTGCTTGGCAGATAAGCATATATAGCTTAAGCATAAGATTTATTTTTTAAAAAAACTTTTTTGCTCTTTAGCAAACAGTAACTTGTAGACACGCAGACTTAAGGATGCACTAAAAAATAACAGGAAAAGTAGTAGTACCAGTGAGTGTGCACATGCATCTCAACTTTGGGGTCTCATCATTGGGCAGAGGGTCATTCTGTGCAAAGAATCATAGAATCGTAGAGCAGGAAGGGACCCCAACGGTCACTTAATCCAACCCCCTACAATGCAGGGATCTCAACTAATGCATCCATGACAAATGGCCACGTGTTCCTCAAATGATTTTGGCAATGAGCAGCGTAGATGTAAGGAGGTTCATATGAGGTGCATATGTAAGGAGGTTCATATGAACAGTCCTGAAGGAGCGTCTCCTCCCCCATCATTCAACTCGGACACTGAGGTCCAGCTCCAAGGGCCTTCCGGCGATTCCCTCACTGCGAGAAGCGAGGTTACAGGAAACCAGGCAGAGGGCCTTCTCAGTAGTGGCACCCATCCTGTGGAACGCTCTCTTGTCAGATGTCAAGGAAATAAACAGCTATCTGACGTTTAGAAGACATCTGAAGGCAGTTTAGGGAAGTTTTTAATGACTGATGTTTTAATGTATTTTTAATCTTTGGTTGGAAACCACCCAGAGTGGCTGGGGAAATTATTTTATTATCATCATCATTATTTATTATTATTAATTGGTCTTTGGACCTAAAAGTGGCATATAAATAACACAGTCCCTGTCACTGTAAAGCAGGAGTGGGGAATCTCCTGCCCACAGGCCAAATTTGGCACAGCATGGGTCGCAGTTTGGTCTGCAAGGCCATTTCTCGCAAGCCATGCCTATGTGGCCTACAACTGATACCATATATGACACCAGGTGTGCAGCAGGTAAAAACATGGCTGGGTTGGATCCATGACTGAGTTGCTCCTGGGGTGCTCAATCATGCAGCCCATCGTTGGATGGGCAGTGAGTTCACCCCTGCTGGATCGTCTGTCGTGAAGATTTGGGGACTTCTCTTACGATAGCAGGAAGACTCCAAATCTGTACAAATCAGGCTTTTATTTCCTAACATAATAGCACAAGAGCACACCGGGGCTTCCAAAATTACCTGTCTCCCCTCTGCAGCTCTGTGTGATCAGATGCCACACTGCAGGACTGCCTAAACGTTAAAGGCTGCTTTCCAGGCCTTACAGAGACCTCGGTGTGGAAAGGGCGGGGGTGGGTAGTTTCAAACCACCAGTGCATTGACTTAAGTCATTGCCTTTAAAACAGGCACTGTTGATGTCATTGGAACGCATTTCCAAACGAGCGGCTTGGGATTGCAACCAAGCAGCCCGTAGCAGAGGCTGCCATAGTACAAATGGTGACGAATGCAGTCCCAGCCAGCGCCGAGCAGGAAGAGATTAACTACCCCAGGGCTGTTCCGCTTGCTAAGCCAGCTTCTCGCTACCGTAAAAAGGAAGCACGTTCGTACTGATGTGAGGAACGCCAGACTGCCCTTTCTCGCTCCCTCACTTTCTAGGCACTGCCAGTGTTGTGCCTGGGACTGTTATCTAAGCATCGAAATGCCTGGGCCATGGGCAGCTGCTGCTTCTGTGCTTGTTCTTTTGGGGCGAACCTTTTGATGTTGGTTTCTCATGCTTGGCAATTTTTTGAAGTTTAAGTCCTCGTGAACATCCCTCAGCGAATTTCTCCTAATATTCACATTTCATAGAAATGTAGAGTCATAGAATTGTAGCATTAGAAGTGACCCCATCTAATTCAGCCCCCTGCGATGCAAGAACCTCAACTGATGTCTTTTTGCCTTCTTTTACTTCTTCAAAGCAGCACATAGTTAAACTATGGAACTCACTGCCACAGGGGGTAGTGATAGCCGCGAACCTAGATGGCTTTAAAAGAGGATTAGACAACAGAGGGCTATTGAAAGCTGCTAGCCATATGGAAGCAAGAAGAAATACCGACGAAAGAAGAATGGACTACGCAGAATTGGATAAGATGACAGGAAGAATTCGAAACCTGCGGGACCAGAGATTTACAGAAGATTGGAAGAAATATCCGAACTATTTGAAGAGCAACTGTACTCCACAAATTACGCTAGTAGGTCTACAAGAGGTTTTGTAAGGAGAAATATATGAAATATTGCAAAGATGAGCGATATTAGTTATGAGATTTAAATGTAATTGTGAAAGTAAGAAATGTAAATTAAGTGAAAAGACTGGAAAATTTTCAGATGTGGTTGATGGAAGTCAAAAAAATTGTATAAGTTATAAAAGTATGTTCAATAATTGTTGAAAATGATATGTTAAAACACACACACACACACACACACACACACACACACATATATATATATGAAAGCTGCTATCCACGGTGGGAGCTATTCTCTGCCTCCACGGTGGAGGGCAGCAGTGCTTCTGAATACGAGTCTTTGGAAACCGCAGGAGGGGAAAGTTCTCTTGTGCTCAAATCCTGGCATCTGGTTGGACACTGTGAGAACAAGATGCTGGGCTGATGTTGGTCTGATCCAGCTGGCTTTCCTTAGGTTCTTAGCTTGCTTGCTTTCATCCTCTTTCGCAGGTTATCTTCCTTTTGGGCAGAGCAATCCAAATCCACAGCTAGGAGCAGCAAAGTGATGGGTCCACTGCCACACCTGAATCCTTGCTGTTGCCCCAGTCAATGATGGAGGGAGCAGTTAGTCAAACATTTCTTTACATCCAGGCTGGCATGGCTGAAGAGTCTGTGTGAAACCTGAAAGCAGGACTGAGCCCAAGAGCACTCTCCCTTCTGATGGCTTCCAGCAGCTGGGATTCAGAAGTATCACTGTCTTGGACCTCTGAGGCAGAGCATAACCTAAATGGTTAGTAGCCACTGATAGATTTATACTCCAAGTTGGTGGCCATCAATTCCTCCTCTGGGAACATGTTCCATAGTTATGCGTTCTTTCTTTTAGCTAGGTGACATTCCTTGAGCAGGGGGTTCCAGAGGTGTAGGAACTGCCACCAAAAATGTTCTTGACTGGTGAGAGTGTATCTCCGATTGTGGTGTCACTCACAACACAGCTGCTCAAATGATTTTGGCAATGAGCAGCGTAGATGTAAGGAGGTTCATATCAACCCAGCTTAAGTCGAATTCCAACCACAGCCTGATGTTACAAAGCATGGATGGTTTAATCATGTCAAAGGACTAATCCTTTTACAACTTGTGTAAGGCACACTTGGGAATGATGCAAGTGCATTCATAGAAATCTGCTTCTTTCAGTGATACCCACTGGGCAGTAGTTAGGAACAGATGAGCATGCTTTTCATTTTTAATTGTGAAAAAGCTAAATTAGATGCTCTCACTTCACAGCGCCAAGTTCCTGCGCATAGCACATTTTTACAGTCTGGTTATAAAGCCTAGACAAACAACGTTTTATAGGAAATGTTGACACAACCTTTACTGAAGCGGTGCTAGCTGACACTTCTCTATTTCCAATTTGGGGAATTCTACTGGGAAAATATAAACGCCAAGGCAGCAATGGGAGCCAAGAATAATAACAAACCTTTAATCGTCCTGTACACCCCACAAAGATCTATTTCCAAAAGCAACCAGTTCACATGAGCCGAAGTTACTCATGTTCCCATGAGGGGCACTGAAAATTTGCTTCTTAGACGTTGCTTTAGATCATCACGGCTTCCTCCAAATTTCTGCTTTATTCCTACTGACTAAGTACCTGTGTGGCTCAAATGAAGGTTCTAGACCATTTATGTACCTCTGCCTTTAGACTACAATGGAGAAAGAGTGATCTGGAGTTTTCCATTGGAAGGTGATGAAGCTCTAATTATGGAGAGTGTGGCCTTTGGCATACTTATCCTAACCCATTTTGGGCCATGGGGGTATTTACAAACTGTGGACACCATTGTTGCCGCACCCACTCAAGCACACCCCACACAGAGGTGTAGGAAGGGGTGTGTGGTGGGGATGGGCTGCCCTGAGTGTCATTGCTGAGGGGGGTGACATTTGGCGCCCTGCCCACCCGCGACTGCCAAGCCTACCCTGAGTCATCGGGGGAAGGCCACTGGCAAAGACTGCTTTGTTTTGGCAGCTCAGGGGAGGCTTGGGAGTCGTGGGCGCGCAGTGCGCCATTGCCCCCCACTCCTGGGCTGCTGGAGGGGGCAAGCGAGCAAACTAGCGGAAGGGGGAGGGAAGGAGAGAAGCAAAAGCTCTCTCAACTCAGGACCCAAACTCTGGAATGCACAGGAGGAGGAGAAGAAGAAGAAGAAGAAGAAGAAGAAGAGGAGGAGGAGGAGGAGGAGTTTGGATTTGATATCCCGCCTTTCACTCCCTTTAAGGAGTCTCAAAGCGGCTAACATTCTCCTTTCCCTTCCTCCCCCACAACAAACACTCTGTGAGGTGAGTGGGGCTGAGAGACTTCAAAGAAGTGTGACTGGCCCAAGGTCACCCAGCAGCGGCATGTGGAGGAGCGGGGAAGCAAACCCAGTTCACCAGATTATGAGTCCACCGCTCTTAACCACTACACCACACTGGCACACCATGAATATGAATATACAACATTCTGACAGTAATAGCTGTTCAACACTGGAGGAGAGGTGGGGTGTAAGAACAAAGTGTGTGTGGGGGGGAGTTTTAAGTATTTATGCTTACAATGTTAAGTAAATAAACCAGAAAATAACACCTGCAACTGTAAGTATGGTATCATATTTTTCCTTCTTTTAATAATTTCAATGGGGGGGGCTGACAAAAAAAATTCCACACCGGGTACCACCTGACCTTGCTACGCCTCTGACCCCACAACCTTTTTTTTGGGGGGGGGCTATAACCAAAAGCTATTTTTCAAATCTTAATTTCATCAGAGGGAGGGGCAGATGAAGGGAACATTGTGGGTGTCAGGGAAGGCCTCTGTGGGCATATAGAATCAGAGATTTATAGAGTTGGAAGGGACAACGAGGGTCACCTAGTCCAGCCCCCTTCAATGAAGGAACCATTTGCCCAAAGTAGGGCTCAAACCCACAACCCTGAGATTAAGCATCTCATGTTCTACTGACTGAGCTGTGTATGAAGGGTGCATAATAAGTAAATAAATATAAATATCCATGGGTGGCTGCCATGTAGATGCCCCCTAACCTAACCTAACCTGTGAACCTTCCCTTCTGTTTATACTAACTTTCACATCACCAATTTCCTATTTTTTTCCAGGCTGAAGCAAGAAACTTTAGATTACCTTAGGTGCATGTGTGTTTGTACACACACATACACACACAAACACACACACACCATACACACGCTTCTCTCTATATATTTATACAACGGATTTAAACTGGCTTAACATTTACACCCCCACCCTAGTGAACGTCCAAGAACTATAGCTTTAAAAGGGGTGGAAGTTGAGGGATCTGTATCAGATAACACTCATCCTTCATCAAACTAAAGTGGTCAGGACTCTTTGAGGGATGCCAAGACAATTATACTGATAAAAGTTTAATAAAACTTTAATACCATGTTTTTCTGTGTATAAGCCCCCCCCCATGTATAAGACAACCCCTATTTTTTAAACCCAAAATGATTAAGAAATCAATATTTTTGGAGTTGCCAAAGTTGTTGATCGCCCCATTGAGAAACGTGTATAAGGCAACCCCCATGTATAAAACGAACCCCCCATTTTTTACTCAAAAAATTAAGGGGAAAAAACCATTTCATTATACGTGGAAAAAATGAGGTAAGTTTCAGTTGCAGATGTTACTTCCGTCAGGTTTTTGTCCTTCGAAGTCAAACCACAGGTCCAGTGTAACTTTTGTCTTCCTTTTGCAGCTATCGTATTTGAAGACTCTCCCTTGTTTGTGTCACATTCTTCAAACTCTTGCTGTATCTTTTTGACTCTTCCAGTTTCTAACATGACAGATACATTTTCACTTAGCAGATGTCCCCCTCCCTAGCAGTAGAAATCACAGCAGTGAATTATTCCATACACCAGATGTTGCTAGACTATTGCAGCCATCGCCCTTGATCATTGACCATGCTGACTGGACTCAATGACAGTGTCTGAAGGGTCACAGGTTAGTTGCCCTCTCCCATACATCTTTGCAAGTAAAGATGCCAAAAACTGGGCCTTCCTCTGGATGCTGGACCATGGAACCAGGGTATGTTAAGCTTCAGGGGAAGTTAAGCAGGTCTAGGTCTGGTCTGTGCCTGGATGGGAGACCACCTGTGAAGGATCACCATGGGAGAAAGGCTTAGCTGCTCTTGAATGATGCCAGCTCAAATGAACTTTCTGCAGCACAGCAGGAGTAAGTGGGTGGGATGGCTATGATGTTAATTGTGTGAATGCAATTAATGTGCCCTTTTTTGTTATGTATTTGGCAGGGGCCATGGGGGGTTGGGAGGGATGGTTTAACTCTTACTCTCTCTGTCATTGTCCTCACAAACGTCACCTCCATTTGCATTTCAAGGACTTCCTCAGCTTAACGGTGGTTAATCTGGGAGCCCAGCAGAGCCCGGACACTCACTCACCCAACCTTTATTTGAGCATGCAAGCCTCAACACTGTGTTGAGCATGCTAAAGAGCAGGATATTAGAGATGATAACAATAAGCAAAATAAATAAATAAAGAGAACATGAAGTGAAGGGGAGGGAGGAAAGTTGGGGAGGGAAAGGAGGAACAAAGGACTGTACAGTGGTACCTCCGGTTGTGCTCTGGTCGGATCCTGAGGTGTGCGTATCCGGAGGTGTCGCTTCTGCGGATGCCCGTGGTAAGTAGAGGTACCATTGTACTGTTCTCCTGCAATAATGTGAATCCCCGAATAAACTATAGATCAAAGAGAGAGAGAGAGGGAGAAATGGAAGTTTCCATTGACCCCTTTGAAAATCGCAACTTTGGCCATTTTAATAATAAATTATTTAATAATAAATTATTATTATTATAACATCTGAAGGCAGCCCTGTTTAGGGAAGTTTTAAATATTTAATGCTGTATTGTTTTTAACACTCAATTGGGAGCCGCCCAGAGTGGCTGGGGAAACTCAGTCAGATGGGAGGGGTATAAATAATAAATTATTATTATATTATTATTTTTGTGTGAAGTGGAGCAGCTGAGGGGCTTGGATCTGGCCCCTCAAGAGAGTAGAGCAGCTTAGATTCATGGCTAGCTCCACTCCTGCCTGCCCCCATAATGCCCTGCTTGGTGGGGTGGCATACAGGCTTTCACCAGCAGGTTCCAACTGCAGCTGTTTTCATGTCTGCCCTGGGCGGTGTCTCTGTGGTGGTGGCCCCCACTCTGCATTGGTGGAGACCAGTAGGTGGCCAACCCTGCTGCATCCAGCAACACAGATTGGGAGTTTAGATTTGCTGTTAGTGTCACGTCTGAAAATGCCCCAATGTTTTAGTTGGCTGTCTAGTCTGCTGTTAAGGCCATAAAGTCCACTTCTTACATTTCCTTCTTCAGCAGCAAACAACTGAAAATGCATTAGCAGTGAAGGAAATTGTAATGTATGAAGAGGTCCTAATGTTCCATTAATTTTGGTTAGATGCCAATTAAGAGAAAAACAGGCCTTCCCTGCTCAGACCTACAACGAATCTTTTAAGTAATTGTATTAAGACCAACGTGTTTTGAATTATTATTTTTTCTAGTTAGGTTCTTTTGGCCTTGCTGCCATCGTTTTCAGGTTGGGCTGAAAAGCATTCACAAGACATTGTAACTTCGGCCAAAAAAGAAGGAAGGGGGAAAAAGTGGTGTGTTTTGAGGTTAATGCTAAACTTCTGCAAGACATTATTTTAAGGTTTCAAAGAAAGATAGTGAGTTTCAGCATGTACCTGTCAGTGCTAAATGATTGTTCATTTCCTGTGAATTGGCAATAAAGTAATAAAATACATCTGGGAAAGCCAGGGCATGCTGCTTATTTTTTTTTTTTAACTATCCATGAGCTGTATCCTTGACCAGCTGTGACACATTACCATGTGAACTCTTGGAATAACTTTTAAGAAAAATTCAATCACAGAAGATCTCAGCAACTGATCTGGAGGTCTGATGGAGGCAAGCAACTTGTCATAGCCAGTGTGTTGTGCTGGAAAGAATAGCGGACTTGGGGTCCTGGGTTCAAATTCCCCTCACCTTGTCAATGTCTCTCAGATTAGCCTGCCGCAAAAGTCCATTGTGGGAATAAAATGGACCAAATCCGTGCAGACGATCATGGTCTCCTTAGATGGAATGTTGGTGTATAAATGTGGAAGATATCTGTGGAGACAAATAGGACAGTGAGAATTTTAACACTATAGATAAGCATTTAACTAGTCTGAACAATTAATGCATAGAACAATCCAATTGTTTAATGCTTTTACTATATCTGCAGTTAAACTTTACAACACCTTTCATGAAGGAAACACAATTATAAAAAGAAGGGGTTTACAGCTATTACCTGCTTTAACAATATCAAACAAGAAATATTTCACCTGGACTGAAACCTTTCTGCCACTTGCTTCAGCTGACATCATGAGGATCAATGACCATTACCTGACACTACAAATAAGCCTTCATATCTCAAAACACTGAAAAGCCAGCAGTTGAATGAGGAACCAGAAGGTTTCTTTAACAATGCTTAATAAAAAGTATTGCTTGTTGTTGCCTTTTTTCTATAGTTTTTAAATAATGTGTCAGTTTCACCATTAGGACAATTTCCCGAACTTTCCCTATTTATTGATATACATCACAGAAAGCCACGACTGATCTTCCACCTTAAACATACTGATCTCCGTGCTAGCACGAGGGAGAATGAAACCATGACCCCTGGCTTAGTGCTACGTTCAAACTGGGAATCATGGTTTATTTCATACCAGTCAAACGATGATCTGTAGCCAAGGTTTGTTTCTGGCTTACAGATCATGGTTTTTTTTTTAAGCTTAAGGATTATGGTTTTGTTTTTCCCCCCACGGAGGACTGGGGAACTAAGTCAGACCCTGACCATTCCCAGCCACACCCCAGCAACACTTTTCAGACAAGGCTCCAGGAATCTTTGAACCACTACTCCAGAGGGAAACATATCTGGCCCCTGGGAAATCATTGTTTGACACCCCCCCCCACAAAGACCCATGGCAACCAGCCCCATCCCACACCATGGTTCACCATGATGTGAAAACATGGGTAATACCACAAATATAGAGGTGACTGATTGCTTAAAAGGAGAGCTTCCAGTACAGTCCCTGCACTCCCTGACTGCCGCTCCATTTCATCGAAATCTGTTGCTTTATACAAGATGTGGGATCAGACAGCAAAACAGATTTCCCCTGCCTGGTCTTTCACCAAAGTGGCAGGCAGACCTCCAGGTGTGTGAGGAGAGTGATAACTCCTGCAACTGTTGCTGTTTTACAATTGTTCACAGTTGAAAAGTTGGTGGGCTGCGGAGACAGGAAGGGAAAAGGTCACAAGAGGACAGTGCCCCTTGCCAGCATCAGGTTTCAGACGAAGGGATCATAAGGGGGGAAATCAAGAACATTTGGACTTAATTATAGCTCTAATCTGGCAAATCAGGAACAGTTGTTTGCCAGAGATATTGAACGATGTAGGGACGTTTCTCCGACTCATTGAAATATCACTTTGTAGAGTTTTCTGCTACTTAGAAGAAGATAGGAAGACATTGATACCACTCTGTTATTATGATGCTCTCTTGAGTATGCAGCACAGCTTCTCTCAAGCAATAGCTGTTGTGTAAAAATGGGGAGCGGTGCCCTGTGACAAGGTGTGGCTTGATACCAAACCCACACATAGGCACATCTGAATTTCATGGAATATCTTTCCAATCCATGTGTGTGTGTAGGCATGCTTTGCTAGGATGTAGAGTACCTGAGCTACCCATGTTTCCTGATGAGTGGAACTCAGCGTTTTCATAATCTTGTGGAAACAGGACATTGTATATATCCAATTAACTTGCATTTTGAATGCTCCTTGAGTTGCTCAAACGAATGAGGTTCTTCTGCTAGAAAACTCATGTCCAATTTAGAATCTTCTTTTGGTCAGGGTGGACAAAAGGGGTTGTAGTAAACCTCAGCAGTGTTGCCAAATGAGAACATGTGCTTTCTGATGCTCTTTGCCAATAGATCAAAAGATACAGCAGATCTAAGCCATGCACAAGATGAAAGAAAAGGAGGTCAGCGGCTGGAGGATGCTCAGTTCACCAAACCAGGAGTGGGGTGGGGGAGAGGAAGAGGTGAGCAGAGGCATTTTGGGACAGTGAATAGGAAAAGTGGGGGAGGGGAGCCATTGGGCAGGAGAAGGACACAGTGAACAAAGAAGTACAATATAAATGATAGGAAAGACAATGTAAATTAGAATTTTACAATTGTCAACTAGATAAAAACCCCCAAAATGTACCTCAAAGAACTCTGTCTGAAACAGCATGCACAAATCCAAATTCATTTACAGACAAAGCTGTCTTATCTAGAGGAAGTGTAAAATATTGCTGGGTGAATCTAGTGGTACCCTTTATTGTCTATATCAGGTATGGCAACAGGATATCGGAAAGGGAAATCATTCCTAAGCAAGATTTAAAGAGAATTATTTTTCAATTGAATCATAGGTGGTGTCTGATTCCTCACATTCTGAGTAAGATAACTCATATGAGCAGTCCAAATTGCTGGAGGGTGTGTGGAGGGTTAGGTACATTTTACCATAACTGAGGGACTTGCCCAGTGAGTGATGAGTTTTGGAAGAACCTTTTTCCCGTGCTCCAATTGATTATGAAGCATTTGTTGGCACCACGGAGACAAAAATATACCGTACTTTATAAGAGTGTGTCTCTTTCCTTTTTTTGTCTTTATTGTGGCCCATATGGTGGTAGCCTGAAATTGGAAATTAATAACAGCTAATTTGATGGAAGAATTGTATTCTCAGATTCGCCTGGTGGCTCAATTTGTCAAATGAGAGAAATGAAGAGAAAAAACGTTTTGTGTGAAACTGTTTTATTAAATATGTTTCAGTCAAAGAGCATGATTGGCTTCTTCCATCAACTTTATGGAGTGATATTATAGGCTGAGTTAATTTTTCTTCTTCTCTAGTTGATTACTTCCATGATGGTTCCCTGATTGCTTCACTTAGTGCTTGTTTCTGTGTTATAGATAATATATTTTAGGAGTTTTTTGTTGTCTACTTGTTTTGGTTTTATGTTTGCAGTAACCAAAAATGTGGGCGTATCTGCTCTAAGTTTTTATTGTTTCTTTACTTGTTTTTCTTTTATACAGAAAGTCATAACAAACTGTTCTTAAAAACCAAAAACAGGAAAGGAAAAGACAGGAATGAAAAAAGAGAAAGGAAATGCACACAACAACTCTGTTTAAAAAGTTAGCAGAGAAATTGACTGCTGCGAGGATCGCAAAGAGGAGAAACACCATGAGACACCTGTTGCAGCAAAACTGGACACCTTCATCTGCCCCATTTATTATTATTATTATTATTATTATTATTATTATTATTATTATTATTATTATTTATACCATGCCCATCTGGCTGGCTTTCCCCAGCCACTCTGGGCAGCTTCCAGCAAAAACATAATAAGATATCAAACATTAAACAATAAAACATGTATCTCCTGTGGCTGTTCAGCCACAGCAGCTGCCGTAACTCTCCAACGGTTTGACTTTACCCCTGAAAGCAAACTCTTCTGTTGTCTCCCAAGACAGACGGATGCCCACACCACCTTAAGCACGTTCACACAAAAGGTTAATTTCTACTTTCTTCTGTTATCAGTAGCAGGGTAGACTATTTTCCTAACCAGCTTCAAATACTGCATGGTTTTATTCTGTGCCTACTGCGTAAAATGGGCAACGTTTCCTTTTCCCAGAATCAGGGCAAATGTCGGGAGATGTATGCATCAAGGATTCTTATGCCTGAAGATGATTAGCAGAAAACTAATCAAAATTAGTTTTCTATGGTTTTAGCCGCATTTTTGGGCCATGGGTGTATTTACAAACTGTGGAAACCATTGTCTTAATTTCAGCAGAGGGAGAGGCAGAGGAAGGGGACCCTGTGGGTGCCAGGGAAGGCCTCTGTGGACATATAGAATCACAAAATTGTACGGTTGGAAGGACCCACAAGGGTCATCTGCCCCCCCCTGTAATCCAGGAATCTTTTGCCCAAAGTGGGGCTTGAACCCACAAACCTGAGAATAAGAGTCTTATGATGTACCAACTGAGCTATCCCAGGCGCAGGTATGTTTCATTCACATATTATACTTCATGGTCTTAAAAAATGGGTGTGAATCTGTCCCTCGCAGAATTTGTCAAGCATTACTATGGTACTAAAAAGAAACAGCTCAATGACTGGCCTTGTCCCTTTCTAAAATACTGTTACCAAGGGAAGCCATTACATTTATTTACTACTCAAAAACCCTTAATACTGTATCTAACTCAGAGGCAGTACAAAGGCTATGCTTCTCTTTTTAGTGTGTGTGCTTGTGTGTTTTACTAAGGAGTCAATATAGAAACTTCCCTTGATCAAAGATATTTTTAAAACATGTGGGAACAATTCTTGCAACTGCTTTTTGTTTTGTTTTGGTGGATTTCTTTTTCTTTACCACTGTTTTGATCCTTAGTATTTGTGGTAGCTCAATGCTTCTTTAAAAAAAGAATGCTATAGCTAAATAGAAATACAACAAAACACTGTCAGCCAGTCATCTGTCTCTTTCCCGAGCCACTCTTAGAGTGCTGGTGGACATCAAAGGGACCGCTCTGATCCTCCAGAACTTGTTGGGCTCCAACTTGCATCAGCCACCCAGCATGGCCAACAGTCATTTGCGATGGGAGCTGAGAGTTCAGCAAAATCTGGATGGCTGCAGGTTCTCCCTTGCATCTTGTAATGTAGTAGTTCATTTTGTTCCCAATGTGTTTCATGGGAAATAATTCCTATTGAGAGATGGGTGGTGTCCGTAGTCCCCAAATAAGGGTGTGCTCACATTTGCATCTTAAAATGCAGCAAGGTCATCCCCTCCCCAGTGCATTTTAGTTTGCATTTGTTCACTTCAGAAAATGGGGGGGGGGGTCGGGTCTTCACCTGATGCACATGACCCTGACCCTGCAAAACACCCCTGCTCAGAACTCTTATTCATGAAGCTGTCATCTGTACATGGTGCAATGGCTGTCTCAAATGCTTACATTACTGCTTACTCCACATCCAGTTTTCTAGTTGGATTGAAGCTGGTTGGGGAGGCAGGGAACCCTCTTCAAATATCAGTGTTGGTCAAGAAACTACAGGATGGATGTGGCTAACATCATTGGAGCACACTGATGAAGAATATGTGGCAATGTCAACATACCCTAAGAATGCACATGTCTGCAGTTGTGATCTTTTTTAATATTAAAAAATAGCAAATAGCAAAACTGAATAAGTATTCAGATTTAGACAGCATATGTTGAAGATTACTATTTTTTATCCTAGAAATAGTCCTATGATATGCATTTTATCATTTTCTGCTGTTAGCCACCCAGAGAGCAATGCTATTGAACAGCTTTGTATAAATATATTAAATGAATACATCTGAATAAGCTTTTTACATTGCTGGGCAATTGAAGTTAGTCATTCCAGTCCTATTTCCTTCAGGATTTCACCCCTGTACAACACAGCAAACCTGACTGGCACGTAATTTTATACATGCACTTCCTTATAGCATGGGTATCTCATGGCTTGAGGAGATGAGATGTATTGGATCAGAGTAGTGAAAACTTTTGTATAGACGTGCCCAAAAAGTTTCAGAAAAGAGTGTATTGTTTCTTACATTGAATCTGCTCTTTGGGGATCCACAATGCTTTGCAGTTTGTGGAAGAGACAGAGCAGAGAGAACAAGGAGCATCCATCTCTCTCTCTCTCTCTCTCTCTCTCTCTCTCTCTCTCTCTCTCTCTCCCCTCCCCCGCCCACGGCTCAATGCAACGATAGAGACCCTGATCTGCCTTGCCAAACTCCAGAGTTAGCAGCCGTCTGCACAGATGGCTGAGGTCACTAATGAGATAATCGTTCAAACACAGTGCATCTTCAACCACATATTTGGGTTAGGTTTCATAAAGCTTGCTTTGGTCAAGGCAGAAAATACTGAGGGCAAATGAACTACAGCAATACTGTATTCCTTGCTGGAAAGTATCCAGCAAGAGCTGATATGTTTGTTTATTTCACAGGCTCAGATAACACCCAGTAAACAAAGTACCTAGGTGGTGAACATAACACATCCATAAAACAGTATGAACAACTTGGAATAAATTATGTTCATAAATGACATCATTTATTAATTTTAAGACATTTAAAAACCAACGCTTCAGCTGAAAAAGAGTAGCTTACAGATCCAAAAAGAAAAAGAAAAAGCAAGGTTGTTCTTGTCTTCAGGTTCCAATCATCTAAAAGACATGACATAAAAAGAAAAAGTGATGAGAAGGGGGAGTCAAATTCAGGCTGTAGTTCTTAAAGTTACAGTTCTCAAAACAACCAGCTGCGATGGCAGCAGTTCAGATCGCCTTATGCAATGGCTGCCACCAGGTGACGGATGTGAGGGAGCCAAAGGCAGCTGGACTAATGGAGTGGCCTTGCTTCCCTTCTCTCTCTGTGTTCCAGTCTGATGGAATGGCTGCCCCAGTGTTCCCAGAACATGCCTTCTTGTTGTCTGTGACATGTTCTGGGAACAGATTTTCAAAGGGCAACAGTTGCCCTTTCCTCCAAAAAGCTTTACTTTTGAGCAATAGTCTATCCAACACACAACTCAGGTCCTGGGAACAGAAAATGCAGCAGGAGGAGATGGGCAGATGCTTTCAATTTCTTTCATTCACAATAATGATCTCCGACAAATTCTCAAAATATTCGTATGTGACCTCATGATTCAACTGCAGCCCAGACAGCTTGAGAGATTGTAAGAAGGGCTCTGTTTTTCAGAAGAATGCTGACTACTTATCCCCACCACCACTACCAATAAAGAGCCATTGAAAAGTCATAAGATGCAAGAACAGAACAGAAACACACAAAACAGCTAATCCCATTGGAATAATGCACTTATTATATAGTGTTGCCTTTCTGCTTTTTTGGAACGCTCTTCAAACTGACTAGGCTGCCTCTCACTTCTGCATCTAAAACATTTGCAGCGAACAGTTTGCCATCTGTTAACTAGGAATAACCATGACCCACAAAATATTCCAGGCCAGTTTTGCTTGTGTGTCATTTATTGTTCAGGTTGGTGCTGTCCTAGCGTATCTGCAGATGCATCTGACTACAGTGCTATACTACAGTGCTATACCTGTGTTGTGAATACATAGGGCATTTTCACAGTAATGTTAAAATGTTTTGGTTCTTTTTGCATTTTCTCAGACTGTAGATAACTAAAACATCAAACCTACACGCAGTTTTTAAATTGCCCACTTTTGCTTTCTGCTCTATGTTCACAACATTGTCATGTGGGCACACAAACAGCATGATCAAAGGCAGCATGGGTACAGGCCTAAGTGTGTGCTCGGGAGCTGGCACTGGTGAAACAATTTCCCATCTATTCCAGATTTGTTCCACTTGTCGATCTAGCTCAGTATTGTATATTCTGATGGGCAGAGCCTTTTCAGAGTCTCAGGCAGAGGAACATCACCTGCTCTCTGATCCCTTTCACCAGGGTGTGTCCTCTACAACTGAGCTATGGTCAAGGTGACTAACTAGCATCCGTTGTAAACTGTATTCAAAGTTTAAATTTGAGCTTGGCTAAGATGGATTTCTGTGCCATGGCACAAAACAGAACATGCAAAAACTTCAGGGAAGTTTTTAATATGTGACATTTTAATGTATTTTTAATATTTGTTGGAAGCCGCCCAGAGTGGCTGGGGAGACCCAGCCACATGGGTGGGGTACAAATAATAAATTATATTATTATCTGAACATGTGCAAAATTAATTTCTCCATCTATATCTAGATCTATGAAGAGGCTCATGGAGTCTAGCATCCTGCAGTATCTCTTCCTTGCTGTAGCTCCCCAGTACACAGTGATGCACAGCCTTGTTCCCTGCAGCCATCCAGACTATGGGATGCGGGCTAGATTAAAATGGTAAGTAGCCACTGGCGCATTCATAGCTGCAGAGTCGGGTGGAAAACCAGGGTATAAATTTTATAATGCTTAATTCCCACTTCTGTGGGACTTGCTCCCAGGCAACTCTGCACAGAACTGCAGCCTCACAACAGGTGTGGCTTCGTGTGTGAGGCATTAGAAGAGGAAAAAAGACGACACGCCCAAAATATTTGTTTGTTTGTATGTTTATTTACTACAATGACCCAGCAGGCGAGCTGAAGGAATCCCCTTTCCCGCCGAACGCCGCCTTCCACCTTCCTCCCGCTGCCGCCTTGCCCGGAGAGCCAAAGGCGAGGCGGGAGGGAGGGAGGAAAAAGGAGCGCCCTCCCAGCGAAGTCCTGAGAGGGACGACGCTCTCACGAGCCTGCACGCCAAAAGCCTCAGAACCGCCTGACCTCCGTGACGTCGTCCGGCGCGTGACGCAGCCGCGCAAAGGAAGAGGAGGAGGAGGAGGGGTGAGAAGGGAGGGCTCATAAGTAATCCCCACCCCCGCGTTCTTCGCCTTTCAAAGCCGCATCTACCACAATAAGCGGCCTTCGGCCGGGCGCGCACGCGCGGGAGGCTGACTCAGGACTCTTAACGGTTTTCTCCTCTCCCCCCTCCACTCCCTGTTCCTTCAGCCGGACCTCAAAAGCGCGCATTGGTATCTTCTGACGCAGGACCGTGTACGCCGCCTCGGCTCCTTCCCCCGTGTGGAGTTTCGTTGCCCTCTAGGGGAGGAGGGAGAGGATGTGGGAGGAAGAGAGCGCGGGGTTTCTTGGGCGGGCAGTCTCGCGCTCCTCCCCCTTTGGGAAGCTCTTTTCGGCCGCCTCAGAAATTTGCAGTGACGTGGGAAGCCTGTGGCCTTCCAGATGTTTGGTGGGACTGCAACTCCCGTCAGCTGCGGCCAGCATAGGAGCAATGCGGGTTGTCGTACGACAAAATCCAGAGGGGTCAGAGGCAGTGCTCAATACCAGGCTATTTTGAGTCCTAGGAAAGGCAAACTACTTGCAAACCCTAGCCCGTCCCCCCGCAAAACAGTTGCTAACTTCAATTTTCAAAAGCAGATGTAGAAAAAACACAGAACTGCTAAATCTGTTTTAAGTTGCAAGAATAAGTAATGCAGCAATCTTGGGCTATCTTTCCCAAATACAAAAGGAAACGTTTCAGCACACAAATCTGACCTTGTGAATCGTGATGTTAAATTTTTAAGTCTCTTAAATGTTTGCCTTTGCAGGCACATCAAAATCTCATTTTGCGTGCCTTTTACTTGACAATTTTTTTTTTGTCACCAATTCCTTCAGTGCTGGTGCTTTGGCACATTCAGTTGACATAGTTGCCAACCCAACTGGTCTCTTGAAACATTGTGGAGCGTGAAGCAAAATAATTTTTTTTTAAAAAAAAACCATTCCAGTAGCACCTTACAGACCAACCAAGTTTGTTATTGGCATGAGCTTTCGTGTGCACGCACACTTCTTCAGATACCTGTATCAGATGCACACTTCTTCAGATACCAGTATCTGAAGAAGTGTGCATGCACACGAAAGCTCATACCAATAACAAACTTAGTTGGTCACTAAGGTGCTACTGGAAGGATTTTTAAATTATTTTTTATTTTGTTTCGACTGCAGCAGACCAACACGACTACCTACATGTAACTAGAATTGTGGAGCATATGTGGATTTTTATAAGTTTGAACTTTGAGAAACGGTGTTCACCTCTTGTGGCTGACAATGGCTTAGACTTCAGAAGCCTTTTGGCTATTGCTGTTAAGTTCACAGCACAGATCTTCAACATCAATTCCTTTGTTTCCATTGTGCATCAACGATTTTTCCAAATTCTTCATAGAATTGTAGCATTCGAAGGGGTCCCAAGGGTCATTTAGTCCAGCCCCCTGCAATGCAGGAATCTCAGTTAAAGCATCCATGACAGATGGCCATTCAACCTCTGCTTAAAAGCCTCCAAAAGCCTCCACCATCTCCCAAGGGATACTGTTCCACTTGCAGGCCTTAGGTACATCATCACACCTGCAGCCCACAAGGTAATTTTTGGTCAATTGCAATTGGATTGCAGCTGAATTTAAATCACCTTCCTTAGTTTGTAGCAGGTTGCTTCACAGATTGACTTCACAAAGGATGTACCATGTAACAAGGGATACCACAAACTGTGCCCTTCAAAGGTCAGTACTGTGCCCCTCTAAGGTCTGAACCCCTGTTGAGTGCCTAGTTCATGGGTAGGCAAACTAAGGCCCGGGGGCCGGATCCAGCCCAATTGCCTTCTAAATCCGGCCTGCGGACAGTCCAGGAATCAGCATGTTTTAGTATGTGCCCTTTTATTTAAAATGTATCTCTGGGTTATTTGTGGGGCCTGCCTAGTGTTTTTACAGGAATAGAATGTGTGCTTTTATTTAAAATGCATCTCTGGGTTATTTGTGGGGCGTGGGAATTTGTTCATATTTTTTTCCCAAAAAATTTGTTCATATTTTTTTCCCAAAATATAGTTGCCCCAAAGATCTGAGGGACAGTGGACTGGCCCCCTGCTGAAAAACTTTGCTGACCCATGGCTTAGTTGGTCACAGGCTCCCCCCCCCCCCCACCTTGGGTTATTCCTCTCTCCCTGTGTGTGCATTAGCAGGGCAGGTAGAAATTCAACAGTTCAGGCTCGTAGTCAAAAATATGAAGGTTAAGAGACTTTAAAGTTACATGTGTTTGCCTGGGGGAGGAGTTGTTTACTGCAAGTTGACATATAGGTGACCTGCCCACCTGCTAAAGATGTCTTACCTGATTTAAGCTGGGGGCGGGGAATCATTGAAGGGGAATGCTGTATTCTGAAGAGACTACTCCCACAGCATCTCCCCTTATGGCTGTTAGCTTAATACATTTGTGTACTGTCTTTCATTCATAGTTTCCAACAAAATCATAATCAAATCATAAAACAGATAGGCAACAGCAGGCACAACTATCCCCAGGATAGAGATGCTATGATGTGAACGGTGGGTGACAGAATTTCAGGCTGTCATGCAGGTGCGAAAGACATTGGAACCCTACTTGGGAAAAGTCCTCTCTCCAGTTCTCTAAAATTTTATCTAGTATTTGCTCTTTTAAGTCATTAAGTCATTAATCAAACAAGTGAACACATTCTACATCAGGAAAGGTTTCTCCTACCTTCCTTAGTTTTTGTAATATTGGGAGGATGTTGTTGTTGTTGTTTAGTTGTTTAGTCGTGTCCGACTCTTCGTGACCCATGCTAAGTCAAGTGTTACCATACTGCATATTAAACCATTGGCCTATGAAAAGATTTGGACATATTCATATACAGTGGTACCTCGGGTTACAGATGCTTCAGATTACAGATGCTTCAGGTTACAGACTCTGCTAACCCAGAAATAGTACCTTAGGCTAAGAACTTTGCTTCAGGATGAGAACAGAAATCGTGTGGCGGCAGTGGGAGGCCCCATTAGCTAAAGTGGTACCTCAGGTTAAGAACAGTTTCAGGTTAAGAATGGACCTCCAGAACGAATTAAGTTCTTAACCCGAGGTACCACTGTACAGTATATCCAACATTTTTGTTTTGTAATGTATGTTTTGTTGACACCTGATGTATTTATTTGTGGCATTCCACCATTTCTTTACTTTCAGAAGCACTTGTAAGATCCATTTCTTTAGTAGTACAGTGGTGCCCCGCAAGACGAATGCCTCGCAAGACAAAAAACTCGCTAGACGAAAGGGTTTTTCGGTTTTGCATTGCTTCGCTAGACGAATTTCCCTATGGGCTTGCTTCGCAAGACGAAAAACATCACAAGACAAAAAGACTCGCGGAACGAATTATTTTCGTCTTGCGAGGCACCACTGTATGTCTTTCTCACCCAATTTGTTTATTCCTAATTCTATATGGTTTCACTGTGTATGAAAGAACTTGGAAAAATTTACTTATTTTTTTATTTTACTTACCAGATCCATTTTCTTTTTGTCTTGTAGTATTGTGACAGCCAGTCTTATACATGTTTACTTGGAACTAAGTCCTGCTGATTCAGTGGGGCTCACACATAAGTGAATGTTTATAAATTTGCAGACATAATTTTATTGAATTAGAAATGCTGCATTCTGGAGTGTAGTCAATGGCAACGTTTCTTTGTTGGCCTCTCAATATCTTGAAGTTCTTCAGTTATTTACTATGCTGTGTTCAAAAAGATGTAACATGCGACAGGCTAAATAATAAAATTTGAAGTGAGGCAGTAGCACTGGATTACAGAAGTCTCTTCCTGTCCAAAATCGCTTCCGGACAACCTTTTTATTGAGCATACTTTGTGAACTGTTCATGGGAGGTTAGATGGCATTGCCTCGGGCAAGTGGCATTCCACACTTTCCAGGACATTTTTATATCACTTTTCCTATAGCAAAACCTGATATTTTGGAGAAAGGAGGGTTGTTGTGCAAGTCTTTCAACTGCACTTAGATTGCGCAACCTGGATTTTCCAGTATGTGACTGAATCCCACCTAAATATAGTGAAAGTCTGAAAGTGCAAAAGAGAAATTGGTCCCAAAAATGATGTTTAAAGATGAACAAGGAAGATACCTGGCAATTGAAATACAAATACAAGGAGAAAAATTGTTAATAGTCGGAATTTATGCACCAAATGAAGGGAAGGCGGAATTTTTTTAAGAAGCTGCATGAAACTCTGATGGACTATTTGGACTACAATGTAGTAATCATGGGAGATATGAATGGTGTGGTTTCTACAAATATGGACAAGGCACAAAGACAGACAATCTCTAAGGAAGGGAGACTTCCGAAGACCTTCTTTGAAATGACTGAAAATATGGACTTGATAGATATTTGGAGAACAAGGAACCCTGATATTTTGGAGAAAGGAGGGTTGTTGTGCAAGTCTTTCAACTGCACTTAGATTGCGCAACCTGGATTTTCCAGTATGTGACTGAATCCCACCTAAATATAGTGAAAGTCTGAAAGTGCCCCAAATCTCTTGATACTGGATTAAATATATCACCAGCTTGATATACCTTGGTTATTTTACCATATGAAACCATATGATAGGAAAACATATATGTATTATTTACCATCTTCTATAGTTGCTTTTTGGACCTCTAATACAGTGCATGCATCTGTGGATCTTGTAGTTATTTTATGGAGAGGGACCTGATTGCACCTGATTTGCAAGTGAAATCTGGGATTTATTCCTGGTTATCTCCACTTCAAAGTCTCTTGGGCCACAGGTGATGGAGAACACTTTTTTTTCTGAGACCCTGGAGAGCTGCTGTCAGTCTGAAGTTAATCCTTGGTTAGATGGTATAAGGCAGATTTCTGTGTTTCTGTAAATTATAAAAATAATTATTTTGTGCATGGAATTAGAATGGCTAACAAACAAACATAGAAAATTAATTTGTCTTTATGACCAAGAGCTGTGTGACAACCATAAGTCAGAATGAGGTGTTCCATGTGCCTGAGTCTAAAGACTGGCAGTGAGGAAGCAAAATAAAAGAGAGATGTTGTACTATGGTAGCATTATGATTCTTATGTGCTAGGTACTGACATAGGCTGTGACTGTGAGTCCAGTGAATTTCATTATCTTTCAATGTGATAGTCCTGTCTTCTTTTGAAGTACTATTAGACTACTGAAACCACAGACTAAATAGGCAAATCGAAATAATTTGACTCAAGTAAGTGGTTCCTTTCTTTGAGCCCAGCGGGAAGCAGAATGGTTATTTTCCCACCATATTTATCCTTGCAATGCTGAACCTGTTGTAAATTGGGCTGAGGAAATGAGGCAGTACTATTTATTCTGGTCTTAGAGGGCCATTAGCTAAATTTCTGCTGAATACAGAAAAATTATGAGGGCAGTGGTGATGCTTTGGTTACAAGGTCCTTTATGGTGAAATGACATTTGTCACTGAACTCATTTTTTGTTTTAGCTTGTTCCAAAATGATGATTCAATAAGTGCAACTTGTTGCAGCAAATATTGAAAGTAATCAAATATAAGTAGAAGAAAAATAAAATCATGTAAACAAAGGTGGGAGCAGCTCTGTAAAACACTGTTATGCACATCCCAGCTTATTTAGGTGCAGTGCTTCCACAATTCAGTTTCCTTTGGAGACATATAGCATCATTTGCTTTATTTACAAATAAGTAAGGCAGACGTTTACCTTCCTGCTGGAGCAGTACCTACTTATCTACTTGCACTTTTTGGTGTGCTTTTAAACTGCTAGGTTGGCAGGAGCTGGGACCGAGCAATGGGAGCTCAACTGCCGACCTTCTGATCGGCAATCCCAAGAGGCTCAGTGGTTTAGACCACAGTGCCACCTGCGTCCTGTTTCCATGTGCTGCTCCGGTTTTGGTGTTCCGTTGCGCGCTTAGTCATGCTGGCCACAAGACCCAGAAAAACTGTGGACAAACACTGGCTCCCTTGGCCTATAAAGCGGGATGAGCGCCGCAACCCCAGAGTTGTCTGCGACTGGACTTAACTGTCAGGGATCCTTTGCCTTTACCTTTTAAGGCAGTCATATTGGAGGTAAGGACTCCTATTGCAGGGAGTACAATTGCTAATCCTGCATGAAGTTCCCCAGGAATTCACTACTTCAGGCTTCCTCAACTTTGGCCCTCCAGACGTTTTGAGACTACAATTCCCATCATCCCTGACCACTGGTCCTGCTAGCTAGGGATCATAGGAGTTGTAGGCCAAAAACATCTGGAGGGCCGAGATTGAGGAAGCTTGTACTACATCCTCAGTTTTGGTCAACTCCAGCTGAAAACATACAACTACTGTATATCCAAATTAAGATTTGCTACAAACTGTTTCTCGTTCCTTCCCATTAGTTTAGGGGTGTTTCCTTCAAAAAAACTTCAAAAGGTTAGGTACTAGGTAGCCAAAATTTAATCTGTACTGCAGGTTGCATTAGTCCACAAACAATGCATAAAGGGTTATACCATAGAATAGTTAGGTTGCTTACAATTCAGTGCCAAGATTTGCGGTGCTCGAATATATGGTTATGATGGTACTAACAATGTGCCATAAAACTGTAAAGTTCCAGTGATGTGCAGTACAAATTTAAGTCTGAGTGGATACCATTGTAATGTATTATGATATTTGATGAATGATTGTAGCAGAGACCTCAGTGACTTTTTTCCACTTCTAACATTCTTATGAATAGTAGATTTTTACTCATAGGGTAATAATGGTTTAGACTGTTAGGCTTTTTGTTGCTATCGAACAATGTGAAAAGAGTTAGTGATCATACACTGTTTCGAATTCTGAACTTTATCCTTATAAATAACCCCTGGATAAGTGTTTTATACTGTATATAACAAATTTCAAGGTTTGTAGCAACTGAGATATAGTTGAGGCTTGTTTTCTCTGCTTTAGCAAAGCATTAAGTAATTTCCATTCCAAGAAGTGGAACAGTTTTATAGTAATCCTTTTAATATATGCACTCTGAAAAACATATCTGTGATCCTCCAATGCTGTAACACTGAAGAATGAAATCACCTTCTTTTTCTACTTCTTGTTTTCTTTTTCTTATTTTAAAAAATTAAAATTGGAGAAAGCAGTTCACCAATAGGGGAAAATATTTTCACTTGCTTAGTTCATAACTACAAAAGTATATGAATATTATAAGTGGTTAGTGGTAGAAGACTTTTGCAGAAATATGTACTTTTTATACATTTCTTTGTATTTGCACCAGGGTAATCTTCTGGCCCTCATGGAATAGCAAGAGTTAAGTACAATGGTCTTGAATGAAATAATTCTAGAACTTTCTGGACAGTCGCTCATGTCATGTGTTGTCAGGAATACTTAAGATGATATGATTCAGTGTCTTTCCACCATGCACAATCCGCTGCATTAAATAGTTGAAGCTAGCACATTTCAGTGCATGATCTCAGTTTATCCCTCTTGTTCCAGTCACATGCTCATCAATAGCACCTGATCATACTAGGATATCAGCTTCCTGTGAAAACCATGATACATGAGCAATATATTTGGACTAGGAAAACTGAATGGGCAAGAAAAGCAATCTGAATGAATCAAAAAGTTGTATTTAAATGATATAGAAATGCATGTCAAAAATGTGCAAATTCGTTTTCTGGAAATGTGTATTCCCATGAGGATGCTACTGGCCATAATTTGTCTTCCTTTTTTCACAGCTCTTTTCCATGTTTCATATACCCGAGTGTTAGGTTTGGTGTGATTACATTGCAAACATGTTAGGCGTGAGTACAGGCATGAGGTAGTTGTCTTCAATATTTTGAATAGATGGAAGAATTGCTTAAAAACTGGTATTTACTAGTGATCCCACAACATTTCAATAGTATTGTTTTTGGTTTTCTTGGACCATTAACGTATTTTTAAAAATATATTTTCAAAAGCCCTCTTACAACATTGCCTTGTATTGGAGATTATGACATTTTCTTTCTTCTTTAGTGTATAATAGAAAGAAAATCTCATAACAGCTTGCTAGATTGCCATCATTCCCAGGAGCTGAATTGCGTAATGGGTGTAATGAAGAGCATCAACAATATAACATTTCCACCCCTGAATTGACACTTGACAATTTTGTAACCTGATTCAGCTGCACTCTCTAAGCATTCAGATTTCCTTGTAGTTGTCTGCAGAGCTGAAGCTTTCTATAATGTATTACTGGATCTTGGAAGATTCTTTGAAATAAATAAGAATGAAAGCACCATTAAAGTTCAAAAAGATCAGGATAAAAACAATAACACAGTACAGTGGTACCTTGGGTTACATACGCTTCAGGTTACATACGCTTCAAGTTACAGACTCCGCTAACCCAGAAATAGTACCTCGGGTTAAGAACTTTGCTTCAGGATGAGAACAGAAATCGTGTGGCGGCAGCGGGAGGCCCCATTAGCTAAAGTGGTGCTTCAGGTTAAGAACAGTTTCAGGTTAAGAACGGACCTCAGGAACGAATTAAGTACTTAACCTGAGGTACCACTGTACTTGATTTTTTTGAAAGTGAATTTCCCATGCGCTGAAATTTTAAAATCAATATATTAATGTATGTGCTGGTTTTGCACTGGATGCTTGCCATCCAAAGCTGGTAGCCACTGGTAGGGCGTACCTAGAAGTTGGTTACTTTAACCTTTTGTTCTCCGATGAAGCTGCCCTTGATTTCTTAATTTTACAACATATTTACAGAACAATGCCTCGGCTACTGGACAGGAAGCTGACTCAGAAATGTCCTGTGTCGTCTGTGTTTGGCCTAGGGTGCCATGTATCCTACTTTACAGAGGACAGTTCTTTCTTTTAAGGAGTCTTCCAGCTGAAGGGCTGCCCTGTGCAAGTCTACTTAATGATAAAGAACTACATTCCTGGACTCCACATATATACGTGAAATCATGTAAACTGGGGAGGCACTGTTGAGAGTGAGGGAAACAGCTCTCTCTTGGCAGATCCCATCCATCCCACCTGCCTTCCCCATGCATGTGCACACCCTGCCTGCTTCTGGTGACATTTTTTACAGAGGAGGTGGCAGATCAGCCCTCCAAGGAGCATGCTGCAGCTCTTCCTGCCATCACTGTAGCACCAGTGGGCAATGCATTCCTTGGAGGCAGGATCTGCTGCCCTGGTGGATCTTGAGGACCGAAGCAGTCATCTCACCTTGACTCATGGTTGAGCTGGCCTTGCCAGCTGAAAAGGAGCAAGAGGTCCAACTGTTTGTTGCTGGCACACAGAACACACTTATGACTGATTCTTTTACAGAGTTAGGTGTGTCTAAGTCCACTCATTTTAGCTGGCATATACATACCTCAAACTCTGCATAGGATCAAGATGTTAGTTTATTTTTCCATTTTTTTTCATACCACCTGCCCTTTTTCTTTCCTCCCCTTTTTGGGGGTAATTTAATCCTGAGGGCCAGACGTCCAAGCACAAACAAGAAAATGAACTCCAGCAATAAAACCACTACTTTCTTAAGAGACATATTGATGACGATATTTTTTTTTTAAAAAAAGGTGCAGAAATGCAGCTGACCGCAATGCTATTTCACATAGGATTTGAAATGACACATTTATTTTGCACTCTTAATTATAAAGCCCAAGACAGTACGCTGGGTAATATGAAAAAGTGCTGTTCTGAAAACAAAAGTCCATCGTATTATTTATGTGTTTATAATTCATTGTTTATTTTATTTAGGATGTAAATATAGCCTTCTCTCCAGTTGTCTGGTTAGCTCTGTACTTTGGTAGAATGGTTCAGTGCTAAGGGATGCTTTGGGGGACACTAAAGGGTTACTATTCACATTTCCTGTGTAATTCCTTCTGATCTTGCTGAGCTGTAATTATTTTCTTGAGGTTAAACATTCCCAGGCTCCTATAACCTTCTAGTCTGTTTGCACTGGCCAACTTTGTCCCAGGTGATCATGTGGGCGAACCTCCTGCTTTTAAGGAAAAGAAAATCTCTTTCCTGTGTAAGATACTTTAACTGTGCCGTCCTTTGCTTTACAATCCCAGAAGAAATCCCTTTAAAAACAATAATATGGTAAGGAAATTAGTCTTTTCAAGTCAGGTTTAAGAATCACATATTCGACCGGTCCTCCGTGTGGGTTTAAAATTTGCTCAATCCTAGATAAATGGCTTTCAGTTTCACATTAAAGATGAACTTTTGCTAAACACATTTAGAAAAGAGGCTATGGTTCAAAAGGCACATTCTTGACGGCCTCACTTTTGCCAACATATCTGGCAAACCATCTAAGATTAGCGGTAGATATTATAGCAATCATGGGAATTGCTGCTAAAAACTGCAGCCTTTTGTTGAACTCCCCTCCTTACTCTGTAACATGTAATTAATGTGTAATTAAGGAAATGCATAATGTGATTTCATCATGTCATATGTTTCGCCAGCCTCATTCCACAGGTGTGCGTGGGAAGAACAGACAATGTGATATACAATGGTACCTCGGGTAAAGTACTTAATTCATTCCGGAGGTCCGTTCTTAACCTGAAACTGTTCTTAACCTGAAGCATCACTTTAGCTAATGGAGCCTCCTGCTGCCGCCACGCCAGCGGAGCACAATTTCTGTTCTCATCCTGAAGCAAAGTTCTTAACCCGAGGTGCTGTTTCTGGGTTAGCAGAGTCTGTAACCTGAAGTGTATGTAACCCGAGGTACCACTGTACTGCTTCTTTACCTTAACAACACGTTTTAGGAGGAGAAGGGGGAACCAACAACCTCACCACTTCCTAGTTCTAGAATTCAAAGTAAGGGGCTCCCTAGATTGCAAAACTGCTAGTGGAATTGAATGGAGTTTTCTTTTCCAGATTTGCATAGGTTACAAAAACAGTATAAAAAGTTACCATCAGCGCCTCTGATTTGTATTTCCATATTCCTGTTCATCTGGAGCATCTTTTCAAAACTAGGTGGCCTCCAGATGTTTTGGACTATAACCCCCAACATCCCTGATCATTGGCCATGTTGGTTGGAAGCTGTAGCCCAAACTATCTAGAGGGCACCTGGTTGGGGAAGGCAGAGCAATAGGCTTTGATCTTCAAACTGAAGTTACTGCTTATGGGGTTGACAATCTATGGAAATAAAAAACAAGGCCTGTCGGTTTTCCCATTAGACTTGATGTAGCTTCTGTTTTATGTAGCACTTATTGGGTGCATAAGGTGCAACATACAGATTGCCTTAGTAATACTGCAATAGCACTGAAATAGTTCTTTTAGAAAGGTATTTCTTGTGGGATCAGTGCTTCTCATGCATTGCAGCCTCCACACAATGCCAGCATCAGAATGCCAGCTTGCTCCCCGCCGCCCCGCCGCCACCCAATTTAATCCTGATTTGCCCTTTCTGGGCGAAACCTGTTGCCGACAACTTGTTTGAGATATTCAAGCCAACCTGTTTGCAAATTGAGCCTCTGTCTGAAAGCACCTATGGTGAGCTCTGTAGGATGCTGTTCCGGTAAAACAGATGGCAGTCAAAAGTTACGAGATAATAGCTTACCTAAGCCATTATGTCAGTTTATGGCTTGGGTGAAATTTGAATTGGGAGGCCAGCTTCATTAAAAATGATGAACTGTTGTACATCTTGGTGGCACATGGGAACAAACTTTGACAAATGGGGTCGGGCAGGTCTGTTCATGAGAATAACCCCTTTGTGATTAAAGAAAAACCCCGTTAAGTGTATGTGTCTGCTATGATTGAGTTATATGCTTCAACTTTCATTCAAATTCTGGCCAGGGGAGAATTAAATATATTTGATTATTCCTATCCACAAGACATTCAAATGTATTGGTATAGGACAGCTTCCCAAACGAGCTCTTGTGTTAGAGGGCCATAAGCAGGCCTGCAACCTTTGGTCACCTACTCACCTGGAATCTCCTCTCGAACTCAGTGATGAACAATTCTTCCTGTAGTTGGGGGGTTAGCTTGTTTTTTGTACGTTCTTCTCTGGTGGTCTTACTAATGAGATCCCTGCTCTTTACAGTCCGGGGACAATAATCCCTTATTTCTTTTACCTACAGACAGTGGCTGCTTTTGATGAGAAGAAAGTTTCATCTTGCACAGGACTTAGCCATCTCTAATGCCACCCTAGGTTTTAGGTGCAGGAAAATAAATACACTTTAGGGAAAAAATGGGTCCAAACTATTAAAACCCAGACATAGGCAACATTTTGTAGAATTAATTACCTCTGGACCCAGCAATCCTAAGTGCAGCATTTTTCTGTATGCCACATCTTTATTTACAGCCTTCACCCATTTGCCAAATTAATACACAAAGAGCACCATCCAAGCCATATAAAAACACTGTGAATAATTAAAATTGGAGAGAGGAAAGCTGCATTGAACCTAAAGGAAAGAAGGCACATGCTGAAGTTTTACTGCTAAATTGAAGCCCTATAAGCCGCCTGGATGGGCAATCACTCTGTCAGATACTCTGAGCTCATTGAAGGAAAATTAGGGTATAAGCATGATAATCTTTTGTTAGTAAACTCTCCTTTAAAAAATAATGCAAGTAGTAATAACACAACAGTATTGTCTGCCCATATGCTGAGCACCAAGCTCAGTCTTTAAGCTTCTGTGTCAACTGTTGGTGTGCTTGTCATGAATTTATCAGGGATTTTATTTAATGTAGTGGTGAGGTACTTGTCCCCCCCCCCCCGATGTGGCTGGACTCCCAACTCCCATTGACTATACTGACTGGGGCTAGTGGGAATTGCAGTCTGGCCACCAGGTGTTCTTAGTTCTCTGGTTCTTCTTTGGACCTCAGTCTTGGCATTGGTATAGTGTTGTTGTTTTTTTGTGGTGCAGTTTCTGTCTCTTTGCCAGATCTGAAAGGCCTTCCTTTTTTTGTCAATAATGCGTTCAATCTTACTATCATTCTCATCAAACAAGTCCTGGTGTTTCTTGGTTTGGTATCCAGTGGTTTGTTCACAGGTTGAAATAATATATATTTTTAGCTTGGTTCGGTGTTCCTTGATGTTATCAGGGAACTCCAAAAGCAGATGGTCCGTAAGAGTCGTTTGGAAGCAATCCTGCTTAATAGGATCTTGAAGGCTTGAGCGTTCATTTTGCACCTTGCTTTCCTTCCTTGAAGCCCGTGTTGAGGTATAATCTTGAGAGCCATCATGGAACGTATTACCGTATTTTTCGCTCTATAGGACGCACTTTTCCCCCTCCAAAAATTAAGGGGATATGTGTGTGCGTCCTATGGAGCGAATGCAGCCTCCTTGGCTTCAGTGATAGCAACGCGAAGCCTCCGAAGTGCAGAGGGAGCGCTTCCTCCACGCTCCAGAGGCTACACGTTGCTTTTGCTGAAGCCTGGAGAGCGAGAGGGGTCGGTGCGCACCGATCCCTCTCGCTCTCCAGGCTTCAGGGATAGTCGCCTGAAGCCTTTGGGGTGCAGCGCGAGGTCCCGCTGCACTCCAAAGGCTCCGGGTTCCTTTTGCTGAAGCCGGGAGAGCAAGACTCCCAGCAGAGAGGGAGAGCTGTGCAGCGCCCCTTCAGCGAAGCAGGAGGAGAAATGGAAGGGGCTCCGTTTCTCCTGCCGCTTCACTGAAGGGGTGCTGAGCAGAGAGGGGGAGAAATTTTTTTCCTTGTTCTCCCCCTCTAAAACAAGGTGCGTCCTATGGTCGGGTGCGTCCTATAGAGCGAAAAATACGGTAATTGGTGATCTGTCCAGCTGTCGTTGACACTCGTCATAGCTCTGGTAAGGAGCACATCATGGTGATCTTCAGGCTAGTGTCCTTAAGACATATGGTTTATTTTACACATATTTACAACCTGAGTTTTGATGGAGTGAATGCAGAACATTACACCCCAATAGTGTCTCTTGCTCTTCTCATAGCTTCAGCAAGCTTGGGTCCAAAGCAGCAGCCAGTCATGCCCACCCCTTGCCCCCACCCCGTTCTCTCAGTGCAGCCTCTTCCAGCCAGAGTGCATGGAGTTCTCACACCTCTTTTCTCCTTCCTAAAAACCCCAGTTCAAAAGGAGAAAACCCCAGTTCCCTGCAGTGACATCATGTCCTCTGTTACGCTAGCAACCTCCCCGTCCATGCCTGCATTGTCTTCTGCCTGGCTGATGGCTCCCATTATCAAACGATCCAAGCCGTCTTCAAGAACCCACTCCCCAGCAAGCTACCACCAGACTGGCCTCATGAGGAAGCTAGTTGGTGTTATTTCCAGCCCTTGCTAAATTCATGAAATTTATGAGTTTGCTCAAATTCTGACCCTTCACTGAATGTAACAATATGCTTGTCATGAGTTATTAGGAAGTTTATGTAATGTGGTGGTGGGGAATCCATGCCCCCCCCCCACCCCCGGTGAGGAAACAGGATAGGAGGTACTATAGGCCTTGGGGTACAAGGAAGTATGACATGGGGGGAGCTGTTTGAGATGGGCCGTGCCTCTCTCAGTTCTGCTCTCAAGCATCCAAGTAGGAATGCTTTCGTGTCTAGCACCCTATTCCAAATTCTCATCCTAGTTACCCTCAGATTTCAATAGGGTTTACTCTTTCTTTCAGCCATGCATTGACAAGTGAGCTGGATCACTAACATTTCTGTAATGACAGAAGGATGGAGAGAAATTTGCCACCATGCAATACTACAACATGGATTTACGTAGATGGGTTAAGATTGATTGTTGAAAGGGATCTCAGAAATAAAACCATATACTCTTCAGCTGGGATGTTGGAGGACAGACGTTGCAAGGCTTAACTGAAAGAAAATTGGAGCGAGTCTTCGAAATGTCTTAGAATTGTCAGTAAAATGCTGCTGCTTAACATTAAATACCCAGCACTTGGTTTTGTTGTTGGGGAGCAGGAAGATCAAAGGCATGGCATGCTGATCATCTCTAATTTTGTTTCTGTGTGACAATTTCTTGCATTAATACCTTTTCTGTAATCCATATTCATTTTCTTTGTGCAATCTTTATATGTAGGCTGTAGGCATTAATGATTTGTCAAACCTGGTTCAGTATATGTCCAGGCAGTCAATTAATTTTTTTTTTATACAGCCTGTGCATTACTTTTGATCAATGGTTATAGAAACATCACAAATGCCACTACAGTGGCCTGTAGGAAATCAATCACTTCTAGTAGCATATCCATGTAGTGATAATCTATAAATGTGAAACAAAAGCCCACTGGCCCTTGAACTTCTTTGGGTAGCATAGACCAGTTACTGTCTCTCCAGCACAATCTTAACCAAGTCTACTCAGTAGTAAGTCTTATTGAATGAGGCTTACACCCAGGTAACTGAGGTTACTACTGCAGCTTCAGGATTGTATATGAAGATAAACAGGGCTACCAGGAAAACATGTTCAGTCTCCATAATTCCTTGGAAGAAAAGCAGGATAAAAAATGACACAAAGGCATAAATTTTGTTTTCACAACTTTATCTTTTTTTAAAAACAACAACAAAACACTGGGGAACTTGGAACCATTTTGGAAATGTTGATTGCTGGATACTGCAGCATATAATAATTTATTTTTCATTGGATGCATTTCTAAAAATTCCTTTTTAAAAACCATATTTCCACTGGTATTAACGCAGGCTTCTGGAGACAGATGTTCAACTTCAATTAACCATCTGAATGTATTTCATAGCATCAACTCTCACTCAGTGGGAACCCCTGCTGCCTTTCTATCATTAACATAAATGCAGGTGCAAATAGCATTTATGTATGTTGATAGGAAGCAGTTGGAGGCATTTCACTGTGGGACACAACACTTTCATATTGCATGCATCTGTTCAAATAATGTATCTATGCTCAGTGACATGAGTGCAAGGATAGAAACATCTGCCCCTGAGACCATTTGCCATACAGCAGATGCTTAGATCTTTATTTATGCAGATGGCTTGTGTGATGAGCTGGGTGATGATAAAAGCAGGAAAGTTTGACAAAGACTTCCTGTATGTTGAGCATACCAAAAGGAAAAAGGGGGGAAAGGTGTCACAAGGATTTAATTTTATTCCCTGCTACGTAACTCAAGTAGGAATGACAACCAATATAGATTTAACAGTTCTTTTAGTGGAACAGATCTATTGTGTTTGGCTTGGCACAGGGAACTACAAACAGTTATAAGACAGTTTTGGTGCGGAATGTCAACTATAGTTTAAGAAGATATTGAAAGGATTCCTGTGAATGACAGTGTTTAACAAGTGTGATTGGCGTTGCCGTGATTATTTGATTATTCACGAAAACAAACAAAGGAATGCTTTATACCATGTTGGACTATGGCTGCATTCAGACGTCAGGTTTATTGCATTAATTATACTGATTTTAACACTATTGCTTCTGCCCTGATTTCTAACATTTCTTTTATACTGCAGTACCTGTTGTGTTATGGAGCTGTGGCATTTTTAGCAATATCCCACCATTTCGTGCTAAATTTTAAATGTATGCTGGGATACCACCGCAAATTTTATCACATGAGCGGAGGTGCGTGATCATGAAAACTGCAGGAATATTACAGTGTAAAACTCCTGCAATTTTCAGAGTTAATGGGCTTGCAAATTGATTTTTTCCCCGAGAAACAGTTAACACAGAGATGAGTGCTAAACTTCTACTTGATTCCACTAGATTTCTCAAAGTGACTTTTACACTGTGTGAAAGTTGATATAAAATGTGAACATTAAGAGGAAAGGAGACATTGGAAAGATGGAGTAAAGTGACGTCTGAATGCCTGTTTGCCCATCTAGCCCTGTATTTTCTGCTCTGACTGCAAATGGTTCTCCAGGTTCTCTGGGATTGAACTCAGGATCATAAATGAGCCCAACATTACATCTGTTGCACCATATGATGCCTATTCAGGCATTCACTTTCTTCGAATAAGGCAGCCACATGAAGGAGAGCAGGGTGGCGGTGGCAGCAATCCCTGTCTCTTCCAGTATGCCCCATTTCCTGTCCTTACAGCCCTTTATGAGCTGAGTAGCATTCTTCTGAAGCCACCTCTACTTGGGGAGGTTCTCTGGACGATCTAGAATCCTGATTTTTCCAAGGTTCTGAATCACACAAGGAGCCTCCGTGAGTATGATCAGAAGATCAAAGACCCACGTGGTTACACTGCATGCTAGGGTTGCATCCTGTGCTTGTCATACTCAGAAGAGACCCATTTAAATCAATGGACATGGCTAAGACAACAGTCACACCATACATTTAAAGCACTATGATAACACTTTAAACAGCCGTGGCTTCCCCCAAAGAATTCTGGGAGCTGTCATTGTTAAGGGTGCTGAAAGTTGGTAGAAAAGCCCTGTTTCCCCCACAGAGTCGTTTAACAATCAACCCCTCATCACAGGGAACTCTGGGAATTGTGGTTTTGTGAAGGCAATAGGGACCCCCCACAGCTCCCAGGGTTGTCATAATTTAAACCAGGACTCCAAAAATATGTGTATTGATTGACTTGCCTAAGATTCAGGACAAAACACCACATTTAGGTAATTCCCGCTGGACGTCAATTCCACCTTTGAAATCCTGGTAATGCCTGGGAAAATCCGGATGTATGGCAGCTCTCGTTTAAATGTGCAGTGTGGCTGTGCCCTGACTTAGGTCCATTAATTTCATTCTGTCTATTCTAACAGCTGGATGCAACCCTTCGTGTTGAACTGGGGATACTTGACTTGAATCATCATTATCCGTGAAGATATTTTTGCCTATAATTTGTAAGCAAAGCAAGATGCATACTCCATGACTGATTCATGAGATGTCTCCACTTGACCTTTTTATTTCTGTTCCTGCTTTTTGTATCCCTGCCTTAATAATGCTTCCCTCCCCACCCGAGACCTGGTCAGAATAATTTTCTGCAGCAGCCCAGAGGAAATAGGGCATTAATTACAATTTTATATTGTGTATTATCCGCTCTCTTAATAGAGTTCAAGTTAATGCAATCATATTCATTCAGAAAGGGCATTTACCTTACAAAGGACAACCTATTGTGAAAACAGCAAGAAACACCTCCCTGTACAGAGCAGCGCAGTTTGAACCCATATTGTTTTACAGTTCACTTCGTGAAAGGGGGGGGGAGCAAATACTTAAGTGTTCTTGGTATTATCAGAATGCAGTCTATCCATTTTTAAAGACCAAGAGGAACATCAACCCGCTGCTTATAATTCCTTCTGTAAAAGAAATTTAAATTGCTGGTGTGGACAGGTGTAACAGGGTCTTCTCAGTGATGGCTCCACCTCTGTTGGATACACGCCTAAAGAGTTCTGCCTAAACACGAGGATCCAGACACTCCAAGAAAGCCTCTTTTTGGGATGCTTTTATTATTTTGTTCTGCTTTCTTGAGCCGGTATATTCCAATTTTATCTTAGCCTACATGCATTATGATGAAAAGTAGGGTTATGATGGTAGTGTATTCTGTTTACTGATGATTGTCAGCTACTTTTGGGTTTAGGAAAAATAGGGTAGAATTTATTAAACTGAAAGTAAAACTAAAAGTTCAATGTGACTTGGTCCCAGGTCTAAATGATGTAATTTGCCATGAATGGTAACCAAGTTCTAGCATCCTGGATGTATGTGCTTCAGAAAAGAAAATGATCCGAATTTGAAGTGATCTCAGCTTGGATAAGCATTGTTTCAAACAGCATTTTGATAAATTATTATTTATCTCTTTCTCATAAATCTCCAGACGTGTCACTTTTGAAAATGACTTATGTCGAGTGCTCAAATGAAAGAAAATGAGAGAAACTGCAGGATGGAAATGGCTTTAAAGATGTAAAGTAGGAATCCTATTTTGAAAAGTTTTAGAGAGGATTGAGGGAAAATGTAAAGATTCTCACTTTGTGTTTGTCCGCAGACAGCTTCTGGGTCATGTGGCCAGCATGACTAAGCATGACTAAGCCGCTTGTGGCGAACCAGAGCAGCACAGGGAAAGGTGTCTACTTGCACTTTGACGTCCTTTCAAACTGTTAGGTTAGCAGGAGCAGGGACCAAGCAACGGAGCTCATCCCGTCATGGGGATTCGAACCGCCGACCTTCTGATCAGCAAGCCCTAGGCTCTGTGGTTTAGACCACAGCACCACCTGCATCCTCTTGGTACAAATCTTTACTGTATGGGTTTTGATTCTCAAATAGGAGAAGTATCTGAAGAAGTGTGCATGCACATGAAAGGTTATACCCAGAACAAACTTAGTTGGTCTCTAAGGTGCTACTGGACAATTTTTTAATTTATTTCATCAGCGATAGAATATCAGTTATCTAGTTGTGAATATTAAATGCAGAATCACATTGGCTACTGGGTGTCATGGGATTTGGGGAACATCAATATAATTCAGCACTAACATTCGTCAAGCTCAGCTGGGGTTGATCAATTATCTACTCCAGCTTCTAAAACATTAATGTTCAACATAAAATTGACTCTACTTCTGTGCCTCCAGCCTCTTAGTTCCTTTGTTAGCCTTTCCCAATTCCTTCCTAATTTACTTTTGTCCTCCTGCTCTCCATATTTAGATAGTAAGCTTTCTGGAGCAGAGACCTTCTTGTTCAGCTTCCATTTCATGATGTATGTTAATGCTGCTTTATGGAAAATCATAATAATATGTAGTATTAATGTTGAGAGTTTATATTATAGATCCTCAATTGAGGATGCAGTCCCATACCTATTGAACACAATGGGACTTGGCTTCTGAATAGACACACCTAGGATTGCACTGTGAATCACGGTTCAGCCTAGTGAATGAATTGGTTAGAATTAGCCTGGTTTAATATTTTAGCCAGATACGTTTTAGTGTTGAGTCTGTCCATATCTTTCATTGTTCCAGAGGTTCTCCATCATGCTTTTCCTCATCCCACTTGCTTTAGAAAAGAGAGCAAGATGGCCTCTAATGTATCTGTTTTCTTTATCTTCCATATTTATTATTACATTGCAGTAATATATCAAAGAAAGGACAAAATCAAAGCATAAATCGTATCTCTGCTGAAAAATGAGTCTCACTGCCTCAATGATTAAGTTTGTTCAGGGTTGTTAAAACTGGAAAGAGATCGCTAACATTCTGTTTTTCTTGGGTTTCATTTCTTCTTGGGAAAGTCAGGCCAAACAAGTACTTAGTTTAATTTTTCTTTTGATTTCTTCTAATTTACTGCTTTTCTGGCACAGTGCTGCAATATATTGATTGCCAACACAGCAGATTTATTTTTTCATTTCCCCCTGGAAAGTTAATATTTTATGGAAGTGTTTCTATTGGCCTTGGGCTTGATTTATTTTTTTTCAAAAACTAATTTTGGATATATATTTTACCTAACTATATCATCTTGAGCAAAATCAGCGCTGCTGTGTCTCTATTGCAGTGCTAACCATCTGATCTGCCCTTTTTACCGAGGATGTTTTAAATGGTCATTTTTAAATTGTATCAATCTGCATATAATTTAATGGTAAAGATAGCATGCTGTATCTTTTTCATCACTTTTTGGAAGGTAGGTGGTCAGACGTGTTCATTTATGCACACCATTATGTCCATATATACATTGCATTTAAATTTAATTTGCATTGCGTATCCTTTCTTTTTACACAAGCAGGATTATTCTGAATATTAGTGTCCAGTACTGGATTGAAATGGGACCAATGACCTGGTTATACCACAACAACTAGATACAACAAGGACACTTAAAGTAGTATCCAGCTAACTTGCTCCATCAGCCCAAGAATTTAAACTTGTTCAACTGAACTTCCCCCTTCTCCTTCTCTGAAGGGTTGGAGTTAGGATAGATTCGGGGCACACAGATTTAGAAGTATATTTTACAACATGAGCCCTAAGGATTTAAGATAAGAAAGAATGGTGTGCCCGTTGTCTCTGGGAATCAGCAACAGTCCTCCTGGTGGGATATTTAAAGGGCAGTCAAACCAACAATTCATGTTTTGCCTGATAGGCACATCAAAGGTTCTGAAGCTCACAGAGTTTTCCTGTAAGTTTGCTAGAGAGGACTCTTTGAGAGACACTCCCACTATGCCCTGACAGAGGGAGGGCATAGACACCCACACCCACACACCCCTACCTGGGCATATCCTCCTTTTCATCACGGCAGCAATGTGAGAACATTTGCTATGTCTCAGCTGCAATGCTCAGACACCATTCCAAACTAGACTAAAGCATATCTTTGTAACTGAATTAGCATTTTAAGCCTGACTGAACAAAGCTGCTGTATTTGTTACTCTTCAACAAGTATTCTGAGTGAGTAAATGTTATTTTTACCTTTTATAAGTCTGTGTGATTGTTGTTTTAAGGGGGAGAAAGGGGGGAAATACCAGGAGAATCCAGTCTGCCTTAAAGCATCCTGGATTACTTAAATGAAAAGGCTAAAACTAGCCTATCTAAACTTCCTTTTAAGCTGCAAGGGGATGCACTCTGCTGAACTTACAAACCTAAGGAAGGAAGGATAATATCTAATAAATATATCATCTCCTAGCATCTATTCACATCCCTATACTATTCTCCTGTTTTTCTCCAGTCTGGTGTCCAGCATTATCAGGAAGCAGGGCTTTTTTTCAGCCAGAACTCACTGGAACTTAGTTCTGGCACCTCACAGGTGGGTTCCGGTACCTTTCATGTGGGTGCCATTGTCATTCTAAGAGGGTGAGTTCTGGCACCTCTTTTTCTGTGTTAAGAAGTATACAGACTCTATACATGCAGATTTCGGGGCGGGTGCCAGGGGTCAGCATGGCTGAGCCCTTGCCAAGATCCCAACCAGGCTCTGCGTTCCTGGAGCCCTCCAGCCCCTTTCCCCCTTCTTGACACTGTCTGTTCACCTGGCCTTTCTGAGCAAACAAGCAGTGGTAGGAGCCAGGAGAAGGCCTAGCAACTTCCCATCTCCCTCGAGAGAGCTGTGTTTGAAGCCAAAGGGGGAGAGAGAGTGAGAAAATGAGCAAAGCCTCAGTGGTGATGGAAGTGGTGAGACCATATAGGAGGAGGACCTATGAGGGACCCTCCTCCATCTGCCACCAGCACTTCCAGGTTTTTCCAAGCTCTATACAACTTCATTAAATGAAACAAAATAGCATTGGGTTTTACTGACACGCTGGAACTGAATTGCACTTGTCTCCAGGGAGTAGGCTGCGCCTGGATAGGCAAAACACCTTAAGCTGATCCGAATCGACACACCCCATGGTCCTGGCACAGTAGCCGCATGCCCAGTGAAGAGTAGGAGTTTATGGAGATCTCTCCATAGGCACAGGATAAGGATTTGTCATATTGTTATTATTAAAAAAAATTGACCCTGCTTTTCTCTAACTGCAGCAGTTTTTAAATGTTGCAACGATCGCCAGTATTTGCCTTTTTTCTCTCTCCAACTCTGTCTCTCCATTAATTCTTTTACAGCTTTGCTGTTTACATCAGTTTTCCCGCATGGAAAACGGTTCTTTCTCTTCCCGCCGTAAATAACCTGACTCTGGAAGAGTTCCACCACCCTCTCTTGCTTGCAGAGTCTCCTCCTCCTCTTGCTGAAGAGCTGTACTTTCTTATGGCAAATTTAACAGCCCCGCTGGCAACGAGCGCTCCACTTAATTTACGTCTTGAAATCCAGGCCTCTGCTGGTTAGCTCCACCAAAGCTGCCTGTCACATCTCATTAGATACAGATTTTATCTTCCATTCACTTGGCTTTTTGGCAGATAGTGTCACGATGGAGATGAGCAGGAATTTGGGAGAATGGCCTATATTGCCCCTAACTTAGTCCAATGCCTCAGATGCAGACCCAGCTTATGAAAGCTTAGTAATATCATTTATTGTACGTACTTCCTTCAAAATTCCACCTACATCTGTAGTTACTTTGGAAGGAAAACAGTCTACGTTTAGAGAACTGCATATCATCTGCTCTCAGGCTTCCCATAGGCATCTGCTTGGCCACCGTGAGCAAAGGATGCTGGACTAGATGAGCCACTGGCCTGATCCAGCAAGGCTGTTCTTATTCTAAAACTCTTCTATAGCACAGACTCGTGCTGATCACGTCTCACGTGATGCGGTTAAATGTACAAGGCTTGCATGCTGACTTCCCTTCCCCATTCCTGGAGTGTGAAAATGCCTGCTCTGAAAAATGGCACGAGGCTAAAATTCCATCCTTTTGAAGCAAATGGAATGTGATCACTTGAGAAGAGTAGCAAAGGCTGTCTCTTCTCATTTTAATACCATTTTACAGCTGATTTATTCTGTTATGATTTCTTCCCCTGCAGGCAATAGGGGTGTGTGTGTGTGTGTGTGTGTGGAGAGAGGTCACAATTAGAAGCATTGGAATCTGCTTTATATTGAGTCAGACCATTATGGGGCTATCTGTTTAGCCCATTTTAGTGTTGGTTAAGTTCTAAAATTTTCCTGGAGCTTTTAACTGTGTATTGACAAATGTACTTTTTTCTGACTGACGGTCGAATAAAAGGTTGATGATGATGAGTCAGACCATCGATCCATCTACCTCACTGTTGTCCACACTGGCTGGCAACAGCTCTCTATACTTCCATATAGGAGACAAGCCCAGCCTTAACTAGAGATGCCAAAAATTTAATTTGGGACTGTCTCCATGCAAACAGATGCTCGACCACTGAGCTATGGCTCTTCTCCAGGAAGCTAGATACCCACACATGCATGGGAAACCTTATACCTTAAGCATTAAAATTTAAGGAGAGTTTGACGACTTTCTACAAATTTATGGTGTGACCATGCTATGTATGATTCTGGTTACTGTGTCTTCAAAACCAAACCCAAACAAAAAAACAGCAGAGCTGGGGAAAATGCAGAAAAAGGGCAACCAAAATGATTAGGAGCAAAAGCAACTCCCACTAGGAGGAAAGGTTGCAATTTTAAGGGCTTTTTTAGTGTAGAAAAATAAGACCAGGGGAGATGACGGAGGTAAATAAAAGTGGGTAGAGAGAACTATTTCTCCCTCTCATAATTCTAATATGTAGAGTCACCCAATGAATCTGAACAGTGGGAGATTTAGGACAAACATAACAAAGCAAATACCTCACATAAACTCACATAAGCAAATTCCATAATTTGCTTTCACCAGGAATGGCTTCCACTAGATGGCTTTAAAATCAGATTGGACAAATTCATGGAGGGTAAAGGCTATCAGTTGGTACTAGTCAAGCTGGGTATGCCACCTCCTGGACCATAGGCAGCTTGCCTCTGAATACCAGTCTCTGAGGGGATGGGACAGCAGGAGATTTGTTGCTCTCGTGTCTTGCTTGCGGTCTTCCTGGTTTTCCACTGCAGGGGACAGGATGCTGGGCTAGATGGGCCTTTGGTCTGATCCAGCAGGCCGCCTGCTTATGATCTTAAGGTCAACTGCAGAGATTTGCCTGCATATCTAAATAGCACACCAGGACACTGGTGCAAGTTTAGAAGCATCATGGAGAGGTGTACAGGGGGAAAGGTTATTACAGCCATGCTGTTCGGTTAGAGAAAAGTGGCCATTTCTCTAGGTATTTTATTGTAGGTGGCCAGTTGCGGGATATGCTTTATCCTCTTCATCCTGCCCAGCAGCCTTGTACTGAAGCTGCTCCTGGCACAATGCAAGACTTCTTGCATTGTGTGATTTCTTATTGTGTCGGTCAAGAGTCTTACTCCAACCTCTCTGCCAATCTTGCATTGGAGGCTCACCATCCACACCTAGCCAAAATCACTCTGCACCGTGGATCTTGGGTACAGACCGCTTCCACACGAGTCATGGGAATGTGTCGCACGAGGTGCCAGTCTACCCAGGAATTCATCCGACATGACTTTTCTAAGCCACACTTTTGAAGTTTGGCGTGATCAAGAGATAGGAGCACAAAACTGGCTTCTTAAAAATATTGCAGTGGAAGGCCTTTGCTGCACTTGTTGCATTGCATCAGACAATGACTTGTCATAATACTGTTCAAAGAAAGCAAGAATTCTCCAATATTGGCATAAGTAACAAATCATTGTGGTGCAGAAGTAGAATACATAATCTTGGGTGAATATTTTTGACCTCAAGTCAAGTGCTGTGTCTGCAGCTTCCATGGCAGGCTAGTTCTTCCCCAATTCAGGGGTGTTTCTTTTTTTCCTTTTTTTCCAGGCTGAAGTAAATTGGGCTTGCCATAATGTGCTATTCAAATAAATCCTTTTTGTGCTTCTTAGCCAATCAGGCAACAGTTGGTGCCTGAATCCCATCCAACTACTTTTTGCTAACTGCCAGAATGTTACTTGTCGTAAGTGCAAAGCGGACATGGTTGCCAGTAAATCTGCCTTCATGTCCTTAAGTCATCTGGTCACCTGCTATATGTTCTGCCAAGCTAATCAGTGCTTGAGAGAAGATACTTTTGAATACAGACAGACTCCAGAAGTCTGTTGCTGTTAGGCATATTAAAGAAGATAAATGGCACATCTGCAAAACTCTGAGGCAGATAAACTGTAGTCTGTTTTCCCTATACCGGCATGTATAATGAGGCAAGAATGGAAAAAAAGAATTTCAAGGTAACTTTGGAGATTTTTTTTTTTTTTTTTTTGGCTTATATGCCTATCATGATAATGCAAATGATTTTTCTTGCCTCTCTTCTGAGGGTGTTGAACCCAAGTTGTGTGATATGAATAATACTCCTTCCATTTCATGATCATTTTATATTTTACCTGGTCCAGCACCTAGCCTTGATGAATGGTTGAATCTTTTTTCCTATTCCCAAATAGATTAATTGGAGTAATTGAAAACCACTGCATATGGTACAGGCAGGATCCTAAGAATTGTTGTGGTGACATAAGGGGCTTGCCAGTGTGGTGTAGTGGTTAAGAGCGGTAGTCACGTAATCTGGTGAACCGGGTTTGTGTCTCCGCTCCTCCACATGCAGCTGCTGGGTGACCTTGGGCCAGTCACACTTCTGTGAAGTCTCTCAGCCCCACTCACCTCACAGAGTGTTTGTTGTGGGGGAGGAAGGGAAAGGAGAATGTTAGCCGCTTTGAGACTCCTGAAGGGGAGTGAAAGGCGGGATATCAAATCCAAACTCTTCTTCTTCTTCTTCTTCTTTAGCCCCATGGAATATTTAAGCTTTCTGATTTAGAACAGCAGATTTCCAGCTGTTGATTGAGATTAATAGAATGTAATATTTTGCACATGCACTTAAGAGTAAGTCCAGTTAAACCCAACGAGACATTTCTGGGTAAACATACATGAAATTGTGCTGTGAATGTTCCTTTGTCACATACAATGGATTGCACAGTTCTTTGGATTCTCGCCTATAACTAGAAGATACCAATCGTAAAGGAACATCCCAGTTCCTTTAATGTTCAAGCCAAATGAATGCAAAAAAAAAGCATTTAAAGTTAGAGTATTCCCACCTTCCAGCTACTATTTCTTGTTCATTTCGGGTAATATAATGCTACAACAATGAAATATATAATTTATTATCTGGGAATTTGGATGGAGTTTGGACTTTTAACCAAAGATCAATTGATGCCGCCATTTTTGCCTCTAACAGCAGCCAGCCAGACCCCTCTGGGAAACCATCCCCATTGATTCAACCCAAGATCTAGTAATCAAATTTATAATACCACTGAATCCGTAGATTCCATTTTTAACTGTTGTGATTAATAGTTATTGATCAACTGACCTTCCCTGAATTTGCCTTCCATATATCTAATGGCCATTGTAACATTCTGTGGCATTACAGTTCGTAAGTTAATTATAACTGCGGTTGTCCAGAGCCTCATAACCTAGGTTGGAGAGATCCTTTCTCAGCCTGATGATACAATCCAGAATAACTACCGTATTTTTCGCCCTTTGGACGCACTTTTACCCCTCCAAAAATGAAGGGGAAATGTGTGTGCGTCCTATGGGGTGAATGCAGGCTATCGCTGAAGCCTGGAGAGTGAGAAGGGTCGGTGTGCACCGACCCCTCTTGCTCTCCAGGCTTCAGGAGAACCCCACCGCCAGCACCACAAGCTCAGGGGACAGCGGGGAGGCGCAGCACGCCTTTCCCGCTGTCCCCTGACTTGGTTAGAAGGCTGGCGGGGGGAAGAAGCCTGCTCCTCCACGTCGCCAGCCCCGCAAACTCGGGGGACAGCGGGACTTGGTTAGAAGCGACTTGGTTAGAAGGCTGACGGGGGGCTTCCCCCTCCTCCAGCCCCACAAGCTCCCAGAGCAATGCCAAAGCTGCACACAGCTTCGGCATGGCTCTGGGTCCCGTTCTGGGGGCTGGGGGAAGCTCTGCTTTCCCCGCCCCCAGCCCCACAAGCTCCCAGAGCGATGCCAAAGCTGCACGCAGCTTCGGCATCGCTCTGGGTCCTGTTCTGGGGGCTGGCGTCGGGGGAAGCCCGAGTTCCCCCTGCCCCAGCCCCTTATTCCCTCCCCCCAAATCTAGGTGCATCCTATGGGCCGGTGTGTCCTATAGGGCGAAAAATACGGTAGATGCCATTTGCAAATCTGTCTGTCTCACCATTCAGTGCTTGCAGCAGATTGATGTGGTTTTGTCATGAGATGGTTTTTAAATGTTTCTGTTTTGGTTTTAATATTTTCCATAAGGCTACTTGCCTGGGGAACATGGGGCAGGGGGAAATAAGTAAAATTGAAACTAGTTAGGGGTGAGACAGTTTTTGGCAGTCTTGACAACTGTTGCCAAGGCGATCAGATGATTGGGAAAGTGACAGGGCAGTTAGGCTGGAAAGTGGGGAGAGAGGGGGAAGAGAAGGAACGGTGAGCTAGTGAGGAAGACAAAAGCTGGCAAAGTACATCTAGTGAGGAGAGATGTTGATCAAGTTCTGGGAGTAACGCAGAACAAAACAGCAGGGGACAGGACAGCTGTGCGGTGCGGGGGGACCCGGCAGTCGACAGCACCAAGGAGCACCACAAGTTTGTTATTTCACAGGAATACCTGGCCAACATAAAGGACTTGACTGGGATGTGTGTGTAAAGCTGCAGTGTTGGTTCAGTTTACCAGAAAGCTTTGCCTGGTGTCTTACAGATAACTTGCCCCCTCCTAGTGGTGCTGCATAAAAATTGCTGGCACATTTGCAAAGCTAAGCAGGGTCCGGTATGGTTTCAGTTGGATGGGGAACCATGTGTTAAGATTCTTGAATTGCAGGGGGTTGGGCTAGATGACCCTCAGGATCCCTTCCAACTCCACAATTCTATGATTCTGTGATCTATGAATGGAACTGATACAGAGAAATGGAAAGCATTTGTTGTTGAAACTCTTTCATGCAAGCCTTTGTTAGCTCTAACTGAAGAGTAGAGAATGCCTTTAGAATATGTCTCTATTTTACCACTTCATTCCAGCCATGGACTTTGCTTCCTGTTTTCATTCTACAAAGGCAGGATAGTGTAAATTCCTTGGCTTATGCTCCTCTGGCTTCTTATGAAAACTGGTTCTTAAGTGCATCAAATTGTTTGCATCACTGGTACCCTTATGTGGCTTGCCATTGACACTGTAATTACATCTAGGTTTCCATTGTATGAATAGACATGCATTATGAGGCACACTTTTCTCCTCTGTGTTTTCCTTTTAGAGCATATTAGGCACAGATATGTGCCCCTGGATGCCCCAGTGAAATGAAAGGGATTTTCATTGTGCTCGGTGGGTTGTGCTTAGTGTATGAAAATTGAATTGTCTAAGCAGAACTTGTTTTATTGGAGGACATGCACACAGGCTGGTTTCCTTTGTGCTTAGCTCCTACCTATCACTTGCCCTCTGGAATGAATGTGAATGACATCAGTGTAATTATGCCCATGCACACACAGAGTTTTCATTCTTGACTGTTGTATGGTGTAGTGGTTAGAGTGCCTCTCAGCCTAACCCACCTCATAGGGTTGTGCAGGTTAAAGGAGGAGGGGGAAGAACCACTTAGAGCTCCTTAGAGAAAAGGGTGTATAAAGGTAAAAGTAAAGGCACCCTTGACCATTAGGTCCAGTCGTGACCGACTCTGGGTTTGCGGCCCTCATCGCGCTTTATTGGCCGAGGGAGCCAGTGTACAGCTTCCGGGTCATGTGGCCAGCATGACTAAGCTGCTTCTGGCGAACCAGAGCAGCGCACGGAAACGCCGTTTACCTTCCCACTGGAGCAGTACCTATTTATCTACTTGCACTTTGACATGCTTAAGAACTGCTAGGTTGGCAGGAGCAGGGACCGAGCAACGGGAGCTCACCCTGTCGCGGGGATTCGAACCGCCAATCTTCTGATCGGCAAGTCCTAGGCTCTGCAGTTTAACTCACAGTGCCACCCACATGCAATCAAATCAAATCAATCAATCAATCAATCAATCAATCAGTCTTTTCTTTAAAAATAGTGGAAGACAGGCAGGCAGGGGGGGAAAGCCAGTGGTTGGCTGGGGCAGGTGGTCTGGATTGATTGGTAGCCCTTGCAATGAGTTACCTAGACTGAAAGAGAAATGCAGTTTTTTGTGGGGGAATAGATATTGCATCAGGCAGTGGCCTGGGGATGATTTCCTATTGTGAACTGATTCTCAAGACTTGGGAGGATTATTGGTTGTGCATCTGCTGTTCATGCATAAAGCCTTAAGTTAAATCCCAGCATCTCCAGGTAGGACTGAGACATACCCTTGACTGAATCTCTGGAGAGCTGCTGCCAGCCAGTGTAGACAACATGGCGCTAGATGGACCAATGGTCTGACTTGGTAGAAGATAGCTTTATACATTCTCATGGGAAATGGGGATCCTTATACAAAGAAACAGCCACTGTAATCCCACCACAAGGTACTTTTTAGAAATGAAAAAGCTGCATCTTTAATTTGCAGCATCTCTGATTAAAATGTCCCCTCGTTGATTAAAATGGACTCCCATCAATTTAATCAACTTTATCTCTAGTCAGTTAATCAGCATGTTGAAGCATGCATTAGCCCTGCTAATAATGTTGGCAACATCTCTGAGTCATTTTGTGCAAATAACTAGTCCTGAAAAATATTTCTTATGTTTTAGCACTATACAAATATTCACAGCAGGCTGCATGGTGTGTGTGTGTGTGTGTGTGTGTGTGTAATCATAAAATGTTTTTGGAGTTTATTTGATTATGCTCCATAAGCGCTAAGAGCATTTCCTGCAGACTTAAAAAACAACAACCCTGAGCTCAAAATAATGTAGTCAGAAGAACCAATTACTCTCATCTTTGTTCCTTCTGCAGCATTTAGATGTCCTGCATTTTCCGAGCATTGTTCATGTCAAGTGTTTCATAGAATGCTAGAAATGTGGAGTTGGGACTCTGAGGGTAATCTAGTCCAACCCCCTGCAATGCAGGAATTTCAACTAAAGCGGATGACCACCCAACCTCTCCAAGAAAGAACAGTCCACCACTTTCCGAGGGAGTCCCTTCCAGTGTTGGGCAACCATCCTTTGAAATTTGCATTTTTTCTAATTTTACAATGCAGTTCTCTAATCAGGTTATGTATGCAAAAATACATATATTAAAGTGTGCATAAAATGTATATATTGGTGAGAATAATGTACAGAAATGGATTATATTAGGGAAAATGGATTCCACAAATATGCATATTAGACAAAATAACAAAGGTGTAAATTAGGAGAAATTCTTCCTAAAATGCTGATGAATTTTGAAAAAAATAATAATTCACAAGTGGAGAACTGAATTTAAGATTATAAAATTAGAATTTGAGAGAAACAAAAATGGACAGATTTCCTTGTCTCTATTCACCAGTGGGAATGGTTTTGTCTTACTAAAGGTGGTCCAGTCCAATATCGCACAGTAAACTCCGCCTGCTCACACATTTTAACTCACAAAACTCTTGTTAGCATCAAATTTTTTGGACAGTCCATTTCAGAAGGTTTTAAGGGTTGATTGGCCAGTTCCTCAGTCACTACCCACTCAAATGGTCCGTCTACCCATTCTGTGGCCACGTATCTCACTTTCTCCACATCTCTCAGTTCGCTTCTTGGAAACAGAAGCTACACTAAAGCGGGCACCAGCCAATGTCTCATAATGAAAGGTTATTAATATTAAATGTTTCTGTTCCTGAGAGCTTTATTCTAAACATAAAGGGACATTGAATTATTTTTCTTTCAGTGTTGGTACTGGTGGCAAAAGATATTGCTACTGCTTTACAGAATGGTGGATGCATAAGCAGCACTTCATAACAAACTTTCCTCATGCTTTCAGTAAAGATTTTTTCCCCTGTCCACAGAATGCTCCATCACTTCCTTTTAACTAGACTTCCAGGATTTGACAGCTGAAATGTTGAATGGGTACATCACAAAAACCTAGCCTTAGTCTCCTGTGTATAATTAGTAAACTTCTCCAGTGAGGATGGTCTTCTGAGCTGGCTGTGAAATATTAATTGATCATTTTGTGTGGGGGAGACAAGGGATTATAGAAGTTAAACCACAAATTATTTGGAAAAAGTTTCACCCCCCCCCCCCAAATGGAGCTAATGAAAGACCCAAGATTAACATGAGCAAGATTTCACCACCACTACTGCAGGATACAATTGATATGTCCTTGACCGTCAGAGCTTCCCTTGTTTGTGACCAGGATACCTGAAGGATCACTGCTTCATATATGTGCCTGCCCATGCAGTAAGATCCTAAATTAGACAGTCTTCTCTGGGTTCTCTAGCTGTCTGTCAAATACCTACTGTGCTAAGTTCAAGGTACTGCCAGCCTTCGTCAACAGTACTAAACTGAAAGGGATGCGGGTGGCGCTGTGGGTTAAACCACAGAGCCTAGGACTTGCCGATCAGAAGGCTGGCGACGGGGTGAGCTCCCCTTGCTCGGTCCCTGCTCCTGCCAACATAGCAATTTGAAAGCATGTCAAAGTGCGAGTAGATAAATAGGTACCGCTCCGGCGGGAAGGTAAACAGCATTTCCGTGTGCTGCTCTGGTTTGCCAGAAGCCGGCTCCCTGGGCCAATAAAGCGAGATGAGCGCCGCAACCCCAGAGTCGGCCACGACTGGATCTAACGGTCAGGGGTCCCTTTACCTTTAAAAAAGTATAGAAAAAAGTTATATAAAAAAACCCCCAGTACTAAACTGAATGGGGAATGAGCTGACTTGGATTAAGGCAACTGCCTATGTTCCTGTGCTTATATTCTGTTTACTTCCATGTTTATTTAGAAGTAAGTTCTCTCACTTATGCTGGAAATTATTTTAAGCTAAATACTTTAGGGTCTTAGCTTTAAACAGGTTTTATTCTGATTGGTGAAGAATCAAACTTCATGAACTTGAAATTGTAATTTATTCTGAAAATAGAATTTGTTTTTCCGTCTCACTTAAGGAGATTATTGCTTTGTTTTGCAAAGCAGATGCTAGAATTTCATTTCTGTTAAGTCTACAAAGCAACAGAATCTCTAGTTTACAGCTGACATGGGGTATCACGCATACACACAAATCTTTTAAAGGTGTCTGCTGTTCAGAATATCAAGGTTAGATTTAATACTCCGGTATCTGTTCTTTTCAGCTCTCTGCACTTCCTCTTCTGAATCTTCAATAGGCCAAATAATCACCTTCAAGTCTTAATAAACCTTCAAAAGCCTCCAAGGACTTCCATATATCTTTCCAAAAAGGATAAACAAATGCATTCAGCATGTAAATTATGTGTTGCCCAGTTTATATTTAAGTTTTAAGCTTACAAAAAGGTTACAGTCTGTTTAAATCTAATGGAGTTGGGTTCAACTGCTCGCTTTTAAAAGATCGATAATGACCTACAATATTACATATCCAGGGAACAGGCCATCTAGCCAGCTGGTATTGGAACCCTTGATTATTTTAATGACTGAAATCTTCAAACTTCTTTCTTTGTAAGGGATCACATTGTGGAATATTCCTTTTTCAGAACTGGATATGTTAGATCTGCAAAATCTAAGCTCCACTACAAAACATTTTCCCTGGCTCTGTATGTAGTGAGAAAGAGAGGGAGAGAGAATATATATCCCCACTCTGTCAACACCCCCTGGTGTGGACACAAACAGAAACAAATCTGACACTAATGAATAAGTTGATGTGAACAGTTTGGGGAGAAATAATTGTGAAATGCACCAGGAAAACCCCAACAACTTCACTATATTCTGAGACAGAAATGTGAGCACACCTAAAGTTAATGACTGAATAGGCATTCCTACCCCAGGCACCCCCAAATTCGGCCCTCCAGATGTTTTGGAACTACAACTCCCATCATCCCTAGCTAACAGGACCAGTGGTCAGGGATGATGGGAATTGTAGTTACAAAACATCTGGAGGGCCAAGTTTGGGGATGCCTGGCTTACCCATTCACTTAAATGGAGTCCTGCTCCTCATACACAAGGTCATGTTTCACTTTGTGGAGAATTTCCCCCTCGCTTGGAGCAAATGGGGAGATTCTGACAGGTACACAGTGGAGTGGAACCATGCATACATTTTGGGGGGACACAAATGCCCCCCATGTATGTATGTATGTATGTGCTATTCACCCCAGCTTTATGATAAATAGCTCCTAAAACATAATTGGCAGATGCAAAAATTCAAAATAAGATTTGCAAGATCCAGGAGGATGCAATCAATAAATTCAATCAGCTAAGATCTTGCAGCTGTCTGCCACAACATTTTACCAAAAGTGATGAATAGTTTACAAAAGTGGGAGGGAAATGAAAATAATCTGAATTCTGTAACAGAAAACAGAAGCTTTTCAGCTGCTCTCTATATAATGATGAAAAACAATTCACCATAAAATAGTTAGCTTAGAACCCTAGTTTTAACATGCATAAGCAATATAACACCTGGGACCAGATATTTGACATGACAGCACAGTTCTGCAAGGTGTGTGGCTAAGGCATAAAGCAGTGTTGAAGGCTTATGAGACCAGCGACACAGCATACACACATCATGAAGAATTATGAGCTGAGCTATTCAGGATGCCAAATGTATGTGCTGGATCTTTACTGCTAGACCTGACAGGATGGGACCATAATGGCTCTAGTTCTAGAACCAGTGGAGACTGATGCATCAGGTCTACTGGAGCTTAGCCCTGCCAAGGAGAATTGCAAATAAAAAGGTAGAAGTTTCCTCTGAAAACTCAAAGCCACCCTCTTTTCTGTGCACCAAACATTCATATCCTTCCATTTGAACTTAGAGAGACTCCTTGAGGCCTTTTGGTCAATCTCCTGTTCTCTGGTAAATCAGTTTGTTTGTTTGTTTTTTGCGGAGTTCAGTCAACCTAATTGTCTAAAGCAGTCGTATGTCACCTATGGTAGCTGTCCATGGTACCCGTGTTTCCCCCTTCTCCATTTCCAGTTTAATTCTTTAGTGGCAGTCATACTGGGCGGACACATCATGGAAAAACCAGTCATGCATTTGCTGTCAAAGGTTGTGATCTCAGGGCCGAACTAGATGTGGCCTTAATTGCATAAATGCAATTAATTTGCAGATTTTTTTAATGCTATATGAATAGCAGCTGTGGGGAAGCCTAGATAGGCCTCAGGACCATGGGAAACAGAAATGCGGGTTTAACATTCTCTGCCTATCACAGTTCCAAGAAAAACAACAACACACCACTCTGAATCTGCATCAAGGCAAGCTTCGCTTGAAATGCAAATAGCAGCTTTAGAGGGGCAATTTTTGTTGGGGCCATGACAGGAAAAGAGTTAAATTCCCCCACTTCTAAGATTCCAAGGCTTCTCCAGCTTCTCTGTAATTACAGTTTACATATCAACCAATTAATTTCCTTCATGCAAATTGATATTGCATTTTGTTTGACCCTCATATAGCCTGCTGTACTATGTTGAAGAAATAGGTTGAGTAGGTGAACATTTAACTGCTTATCAATTCAAATTAATTCAATTTAATTTGAATTTGATATTTTTTTTTCAATTTGAACATTTAACAGCTTACTAACACTGTGATATAATTCCACATTGCAGTTTACTTCATATACAGCACGTAAGTGGCGTGAAACCTACATTATCCTCGGTGCTGTTAAGATAACAAAGGCAATCCAGGTAAATGCGTTTTCGACTGAGCAGCCTTATCTGTCCTGATTGTGCTGGGGTTTCTGCTAAGTGTGACTGTGAACGATAATTGCTATCATGTGTTACCTGAGATTACAGGGTTGCTTTCCAACTAATGACACTAGAAGAACCAGGCCGTTGTTAATATTTAATCAAACTCCTGGCTTAACAATTGGATAAATGAGGTGTGTAATTACATAATTATAAAGAGACACATTCGAGATAAGAACTCTGCTGTTCTTAACACTGAAGGTGAAAACTGGACTAGCGAGCCCTTCTCATATCACTAAAAAAACCATTATGTGGTCAGGATTTCTCTTATTGTGACGATCCAAGGACCTGGATTTGCATGCTATAAAGAATGCTGTTTCATTTTAAAAAAACCCACAAACTCTGGAAAAGGGTGGGTGGGGGATCAGACCAGGTGTTTTGTTGATGTAGCATGTTGTGATCCTTGTTGACTGGGGACATTTCAATATCTAGTTGGAAATGTGTTTTTCTCCAATATTCATGCTTTATGTTATCAGTGCAGTGAAAGTTCATCTGTACTCCTTTGGTTTTCCAGCTGCAGATACTCAGGCTAATGAAGGACTGCATTTTCCTGCCTGTATGTTTAAATTAAACATATGCCATTATAGATAGATAGATGATAGATAGATAGATAGATAGATAGATAGATAGATAGAGAGAGAGAGATTGTCAGGAACAGTGTTGGTTGCTGGGTTAGGGGAAGGCAATACAGGAGTCAGAGATACTATCTGTAATAACATCATTATTTCGTTCTTTAGCAATCTAGGCACTGCATTCCTTTGCAAATTGCTGGGTCCTGGAAAGATCAGGACATGACATTACTTAATGTTCTACCATGCGTGGAGAACATCGCATTAAAGAGAACCAACTTAGCAAGTTGAGCATCAAAATTCTTGGCCCTGGGGAATCTCCGTTCAGTGGTGTGAACCTTAAATCATTTGTTTGAATAGAAGTTGAAGTACAGTCTCATAGCTCAGAAGTAAGCGGTGGCCCAATATTAGGGTAAGAAAAAGCAATCTAGTAAATAAGGAGGGCCAGTGGCTTAGTGGTAGAGTGCATGCTTTGGATGAAGAAGGGTCTTCCAGGTTCAGTCACCAGCTTTCCCAGTGAAAGAGCCAGTGAATGGAAAGAAACTTGCCTGAGATCCAGGAAAGTTGCTTCCAGTCAGAGGAGACAACGCTAGACCAGATGGGCAAACGAAATTCATATATTATAAAAGCAATAAAGCAATACTGCCTTTGATTGCTAAGAAGTAACTTGGATGTTAATCAAAAAGGTTGAATGCTAATAAGCAACAAAGGAAGGGGAACTGCCATTTCTGCTATAGTTGAAGCCCACCAATACCCTCAGTGGGGTAATTCTTGCATATTCATTTAAATTTGTATCCTGGCATTCTCTTGTGATGGGCTTTGAGTTGGTTCCTATCCAGGTTGTGGGATGTATAGCAAGAGCATTCACGTCCAACATTTCCTGCTTGCTTGGATGGGCACACAGAGGAAGGTGGCTCCAAACAGGGAGGACTTCCTGTCATACCTGTTGAGAGCCACCTCCCCCTGAGTGTGACCAGGTAGATGGGCGTGACCCTAGCTGACCCAAGTAAAAGGGCTGGGCACACAGCCGTCTTCCTCTTTTTAGATCTCTCTTTTTGGACTTCTCTTTTGGACTTCTCTGGCTGTTATCCAGCACATGGCTCATCAATAACAAAGGATGTAAGCCCATGTTGTAAGTTTAAGGCTTAGCTCAGACTTCTCTTCTCTGCACTTTAATCTACAAATGTACCTGTAACTACAGGGACGTGGGTGGCACTGTGGGTTAAACCACAGAGCCTAGGGCTTACTGATCAGAAGGTTGGCGGTTCAAATCCCTGTGATGGGGTGAACTCCTGTTGTTCTGCCAACCTGCTCCTGCCAACCTAGCAGTTTGAAAGCACATCAAAGTGCAAGTAGATAAATAGGTACTGCTCCGGTGGGAAGGTAAACAGCATTTCTGTGCGCTGCTCTGGTTCGCCAGAAGCGGTTTAGTCATGCTGGCCACATGACCCGGAAGCTGTACGCTGGCTCCCTCAGCCAATAAAATGAGATGAGCGTCACAACCCCAGAGTTGTCTGTGACTGGACTTAATGGTCAGGGGTCCCTTTACCTTTACCTGTAACTACAACTACAGCCTGCCTTTAGTTGCTACTGAATGTGAGTAAACTGTGTTATTATTTAAAGAGGAAAATAAAGGGGAAATTACCAGGAAGAATCCAGTCTGCACAAAGGGCTTCCTGGATTGCTTAATTAACAGACTGAAACCAATCATCAACAGCTTCAGTATTTGCTGCAAGGAATGTGCTCTGCTGTGTATGCTTACTAGTGTGAGTGAGGAGGGATCATATCTAATTACCAGTAATATATCCTCTCCTACCTTCCTAAACATTCCTACACAGGCACTGAGCCAGACCCAGACTCCCATAAGCTAAGCTTCAGCAAAGTTAAATTTTGAATGGTTAGTTGGTGTCCATCTGTCTTGGGAGACAATGGAGTGCACCTTTGGGGTGAGGTCAGTCTGTTGGAAGGTTGCAGTGCCTGCTGTGGCTGTAGAGAGCAATGCAGGAGAGACATGTTTTCTTGCAGCTGGGACAGATGAAGGTGTCCAGTTGTGCTGTTGCACATGCACCATGGTGTTTCTTCTGTCTATGCTCCTCCCAGGAGTCATTCCTCCTCTGGTCACTGCTTTGGATACATGACGTGACTGCTTGTCTCCAGACACTATGGTTGTCTGCAAGAGAATCCCACGTGGAAGAGTTGATGTTGCCAGCATTCATGTCATACCTGCAGATATCTTTGTAACATAGAGTTTGTCTGCCAATTGGCCAGATCCCCGTAGAGCATGTCATTGGGGAAGGTCATATAAAACACATCCATTCAAACAACAACAGCAACAACATCCATACAACTAGCAGATTGGGGAGCAAAATTTATCATAGTCCACCTTTTTGTCTATGGGAGCATCATAAATATGACTCACCACCCCTGGCATCTGTTGAAGTGCAGCATGGATGAATTCTTCTACCTCTGTAGCACTTTGTTCAGATATATGATGGAGAACATTCAAAAACTACATTCCCCACCAACAATCTGAAGTGATACAATCCATTTTGCTGTTTCATTTTCCTAGTTCTGGCCTTATTTGATGATTTATTTATTTAATCACTCTTTTTTTACAATCAGTTTTTCTAAAGGGGCTGACAAGGCAGAGGAGAGGGGATTCAGATTAAGAAGGCAGCATAAAAACAATAGAAAACCACCTGATGATATAAGCGGGCATAGTTAGCAGTAGCCATAGAAACTTTATTAGCCTCAGCTGATGGATATGTGGGCTTTTGGCCCCCACCGGGACTGGGTCAATAATCTTTCTGCTTGAGGGACTAGGCTAGAGGTCCCCAACCTTTTTGAGCCCAGGAGCACATCTAAGAAACTATACCCATTGCTCAGAATTTTCCCATCCAAACACAAACAACAGGCAGAACACCTACATACACCCCTCCTAAAAACACAGGCCAAAGGAGAAAAAACAGGCAGCAACAACAAAATGGGAGGGCAGATGGCCTTGGCAGACAAAAAGCAAGTGTGGAATGTCTGAGGGCACCATGGTGCCCTCACTTGAGGACCCCCAAACAAGGATTTAAGCATTATTTTAGTGCTTCTCAGAGATGTGGATGTCATGGTAACATCAGCCATGTGGGTTGGGCGTCCTTTGTGCATTTTGGTGTCTGTTACTTCAATTTTATTTCTTTTGTTCTGAAAACAAAAAAGGAGGGGGGGGGCTTGTGTCTGAATCGCACGAGTTGGATCCCTTTCCCCTATCCTTCTTTGGTAGGTGTCTGTTCTGTACTTCTGCCTCACCTGACCACAGAATATTTATGGCATGAGTGCATAAAATATGCTTTTAATTTAAAAGTGCTGTTTCCCCCACGGAAGATGCAACAGTGTGTGTTCCAACAGGTCAGAGTCCACATGCTGCTTCATTAATCCCCATCCAGGGTTGCACATTATTTGTAGCAATTTAGTCAGCAGAGGTCAATTAGAACTTATGCTATATAGAAAACCTTGCATAATTTATACCACCCGTGAGAAACAGACTGCTTTCTTGTGGAAAAATGCACAAATGTGGAAAATGCAAAGCTTCCTGCAGTGTTTCAGGCTGAAGCTGAATCCTGGCTAAGCAAAGGTGCTTTGGATTAATGGGCCTCTGAATCAGGGAGGCAGCCTGAATGCAGTTGCACTCCCCCTGAAGAACTAGATCTTTAATCTGGGGGGACTCCTAGGTTTTCCCTTATCACTGGAGGCCCAAGTTGCTCCAGTAGCATAGAAAGCCCATTTCCAGATCTTGCTAGTTGTGGCTAGGGATAGCTAGGCACAGTGATCCATACTCTGGGTTAGACTACTTCATTGGGCTCTAGGTAGGGCCGCCCTTGAAGACAGCTTGGAGATTTCAGCTGGTGGGAAATGGAGTTGCTTTTGCTTGATCTGACAGTGAGAGACCCTATATCACCAGTATGCAAAGATCTGTATCGGCTCTGAGCCTGAGTCATGGTTTTGGTTCTGACTTATGAAGCCCTGAACATCTTAAGGGCTCATTACCTGAAGGAGTGCCTCTCCCTATACCATCTTGCCTGTGATGTGAGACCTTCATCACTGAGTGAAACGCAGGGGCCTGTGACTCACTAAAAGGCCTTTTCAGCAATAGCTCCCCTATTATGGAATGCACTCCCTCCCCACCAGAGGTCCAGGTGCATAGTTTTGGGCACTAGCTAAATACTTGTCTTTTTCAGCAGGGCTTTGAATGCTGAGCTCTGGCCTGTATAGTTATATGTTCCCAAATAGATGAAGTTTATTTACTGTGTTGAATTGCTTGATTTTGTTTTGTTTTTACTTATTTTTTCATTGCTGTAAACTGCCCTTGGGCCTTTTGACAAAGGGGGCAGGATATAAGTTTTAAAAAGAAAACAAAACAAAAATATAGCACAAAGATGACCAAAAAAAAAGACGATAAAATAATTTGATTTAGTCCAAAGGAACAGTAAAGGATTTACAGCATGCTAGAACATGGAGAGACACAGATTAAAATCCCTTTTTACTTTCCAAGCCTGCTGGGTGGTCTATCGCTCAGCCTAACCTTCCTCTTACAGGTGGTGCCAGGCAAGGATCTTAAAGCACTTTGGGTCGTTTGGAATGTACTTTAGAAATTATTCATAATAATTTTTAAATGCACCCTAGCCATCCATGCTTAGTATGCTCTTTGCTTGCCATGTTCATTGTAAATACAGGTGATTAGAGTGTCTGCTGAGAATAAATAAGTTGTCGGTTTTGCTTAAAGAAAAATAGGTGCTTTCCTGGAGATGTCCTGGCTGAGGTTTGGAATATGAAATTGACCTGAGTGATGAAGACAAATGAACTTACCGTAGGTGCCCCTCACTCACTAAACCAGGGGTGGGGAACCTCTGGCTCAGGGCTCACATGCGACCCCCAGGCCTTTCTGTTTGCCCCTTAGGTCTTCGTCCTGTCTTTTGACACTTGAGATGTATGTTTTTAGGGCATGGTTGCAAGTTGTTTTATACTGTTTCTTGTATTGTGTTCTAGTTGTTGGGACTTTAGGATGAAGGACGTAATAAATTCTTCCTCCTGTTGCTCCTGTGGTGGCCATTGCTGGCCTAGACCATGCATCCATTCACTAAGATGGTTGGGCAATTGCTCCTTCAGACATTGCATTTTGAATGCATTCCCATTAAATGTTTAATACGTGCATTCAACTAACACATGTTTCCAGTCACAAAAGGTGTGTGGTCCAGAAAGCTCTGATTGGCTATGGCTTCCTGTTTTGTGTAGGAGCATGTAATGTATGCAACGCCCCTAAGTGGTTTAGGATTGCAATCTTCTAATCTCCCTCTCTGTGTTCCTTCCCAAGTGCAGACCTGTACTTGCCTCACTTGGCAGCACAGAGGCAAATGTTTGCCAGACATCTGTTGCACATTCAACTGCAGTCGGATTTCTAATCTACAAGTTAGTTCTTCCAGGTCCCTTTTGTCATAAATTATATACCTCATCCCCTCTTCAATTTAGTAAGTCCTCAAAGAAGGATCACATCTGAATAAACTTCACTTCAAAGCTAATGATCTAGCCCTGCTTATTAAAATGTAGATCTGTTAAGAGGATGTTCCTAATCAGGTGGAGTAATGAAGGAGTCTTTTATAGGCTTGATGGCACTGAAGTCTGGATTTTTGCAATGTTCCATTTTCTGGTCAACAAAAATGACAGGCAATTAAAGCCAAAGAACTTGTATGCCTGAAGAGTGAGCGAAAATGAGAGATGAACCGGTGTCTGGCCAGAGATTAAAATGAAAAGCAGGACTTTATTTAACTATAAACTGACAGGTGAAACAGCCCAGGAGGAAGCGCTAGGAGTGATTTGGGGACACAGTTCTTGAATTGCAAATTTTAATTTCCCTCCGTGCTAGAATGGGAATGGGAGTTACGCAATAGTCCCTTAATATCCCTCCCAGCTGTGGAGAACAATCACATCTGGCAGAGAACATCGCAGTGGAATTATATTACGGCTGCACGGTTACTAAATGCTAAACTGCAAATATATGTTCAACTAACTTAACTGGAGAAGAGGAATAGATCTAATGTGTCATGTGGAAATGAACTAGCTGGAGAGGAGAATGAGGGAGGAAAAGAGTCAATTACTGAGATAAAAGAGAGAGAACTTTTACAATTTTCTTGCCTTAAGAGCCTCAACTTACTTGAAGCGAACAGAGTTAAAGTTAATATCCATGGATTGCTGCTGCATGATTAGATATGGGGAAGGACTGTAGCTCAATGGCGGAGTGCTTGCTTTGCATGCAGAAGGTACAAACTTCAATCACCCATGCCTCTACACAGGGCTGGTCAAAGACTCCTTGTTTGAAACCTTGGAGAGCCAGTTGATAAGTGATGCTGTTTCCAACAGTAGTCAACCAAAGCCTCTGCTAAGCCAGTAAGCCAGGCGAGAAGATAGCAGCACTCTCCCATTATTTATACCCCACATTTAATATTTTTTGAGGTTGAATCCTGACAAGACAGAAGTACTGTTTTGGGGGGATAGGGGGTGGGCTGGTGTGGAAGACTCCCTGGTCCTGAATGGGGTAACTGTGCCCCTGAAGGACCAGGTGTGCAGCCTGGGAGTCATTTTGGACTCACACCTGTCCATGGACGCACAGGTCAATTCTGTGTCCAGGGCAGCTGTCTATCAACTCCATCTGGTACGCAGGCTGAGACCCTAACTGCCCGTGGATTGTTTTGCCAGAGTGGTGCATGCTCTGGTTATCTCCTGCTTGGACTACTGCAATGAGCTCTACGTGGGGCTACCTTTGAAGGTGACCCGGAAACCTCAACTAATCCAGAATGTGGCAGCTAGACTGGTGACTGGGAGCAGCCGCCGAGACCACATAACACCGGTCTTGAAAGACCTACATTGGCTCCCAGTATGTTTCCGGGCACAATTCAAAGTGTTGGTGCTGACCTTTAAAGCCCTAAATGGCCTCTGCCCAGTATTCCTGAAGGAGCGTCTCCACCCCCATTGTTCAACCCGGACACTGAGGTCCAGCGCCGAGGGCCTTCTGGCGGTTCCCTCACTGCGAGAAGTGAGGTTACAGGGAACCAGGCAGAGGGCCTTCTCAGCACTGGTGCCCGCCTTGTGGAATGCCCTCCCATCAGATGTCAAAGAATTAAACAACTACCTCGTGTTCAGAAGACATCTGAAGGCAGCCCTGTTTAGGGAAGTTTTTAATGACTGATATTTTAATGTATTTTTAATATTTTGTTGGAAGCCGCTCAGAGTGGCTGGGGAAACCCAGCCAGATGGCTGGAGTATAAATAATAAATCATCATCATCATCATTATCTATAGATATACTGCTCTTGAGCATGGGGTTTCATTAAGCTATCATGGCTCACTAGCAAGAAGAGACGAAGTCTCAATGACTGGCTGTCATCCAGTTTAACATCCATTTCAGCCAGTGGCTTTCACAGCTTGTGGCAGCAAATTTCATGTTAGTAACCTGGGAAGTTCTGGAGGCCCATGGCTTTTTTTCAGAAGACATACTATATGTTTGGAACAAAGCATTACAGTCAGTAAATGGTTGTGGCATACTGCCCTGGTTTCTTCTCATTTTGAGAGCGAGACCTAGTGTTAGTCAGTTGACAGTAGTGAGTAATAGGCCACAGCTGGGAGATTTCAAGACAGTTGTGCTAGCCAGTTTGAAGGTAACCATTTTTAAAGCTGGAAAATAAGACTCTTGGGGAACACGCCAAGAGAAGGCTGGTCATGTGAGCTTGGCGAGGCCCTGGGAACACTCATGAAGAACCAGAAGTTGGACAAAACTTTCCTCAGTCGGTCTTCTAGGGATGGATGTTAAGGAATAGGTTGATGAATTGTCTTGAAATGACTGAAGTAATCGTTCTAGCTGTGACTTCAGTTTAACAAAAACTCTGCTACCTTCAAACTCTTCCTTTTTTAAAAAATAATATACTAATGATTATTTGAAAAGTGTCAAAAGAAGGCCACACACAGGATGCATAAACAACAACAGCTTTAATACAAAACGGTTTATGGAGAGAACACTATGCAGCAGGTTGCTGCTTGCAACAGAGGCCACATCTGCACTATACATTTAAAGCAGTATTATATCATGGCTTCCCCCAAAGGATCATGGGAGCTGTAGTTTCTCAAGGGTGCTGAGAATTATTAGGACACCTTTATTCTCCTCACAGAGCTACAATTTCTAGAGTGGCTGAAGAATCAACCCCTCTTTCCAGGTGAATGGAGAAGAAAGTGTTTGTGTTTTTGTTTAAAAAAGCTCAACAATTTTGGGGTGCCCTGGTTTTTACTTTTCGATACATCCCCATTGCTGGTGCCTCCCACATCTATTTTCAAATGCACAAACTGCAGGGTTACACAGAATCAATCTGCAATGAGTTTTTATTTTTGGAATGAAGCCAGTCTCTCAAAAAGTACATCTCAGGGACAAGCAATATGCAGAGATGAAGATTGTGTGTGCAATATGTAGAAAATGCAAGTGGCCAAAGTCCATTGGTTCTGGAATAAAATATGTAAAGCGGGTCTGTTACTACTCACTTCCTTGGCATAGACAAAGTTTGTGTACAGAAAGTGAAGGAAGAGGGAAAAGTGTACAGTGGCAAGGGACTTCCAGGGCTCATCGCCATTAAATTCCATTGCCAGTTATGTGATTCAAAAAAGACTGTAAGCAACATATGGACAGTTACATAAAATGCAAAGCCTACTGAGAAAAGAGAGGCTGCAGTTCTGACAATGGCCTTTTCTAAACTGCATATTCTGAAACGAAGCTGCTATTTCATGGTATTTCAGACTGAGGAGTTAATCGTGCCAGAGTTCAGGCAGCCAGAAATCTGTCAGACTCAATCCCAGTGCAACCCAACATTCTTTCCAATCCCCTTACTTTGTATTGTTCCGGAATTTTCCAGCAAAGCACAAGTCAACTAGCTGGGTCTTAAAACGGAGCAGTTCATCTTAACTGCAGCTGACATTTGCATTCTGAAGAGGAATCCTGCTTTCACGCTCTGTTATCCTCCATTTGGTTGAAAGGGCCTGCACTGTGCTCTTCCAAAATAAATTCTAAAAGTTACCGAATCAAGTGCAATAAATGTAAAATGAACATATGGAAACACTTAAGGTATATTGACATGAGGAGAAAAGCGTTGAGTCGTTTCTCTGGGTTCAGCTTCAGATGGCCGCCTGGTGAGAGGAGGATACGCTTTTATCAGCTTTAGACTGGTGGTCCCCTTTAGAATTGTGAACTGTTGTAACGTTTCTTATCAATCAATCCAGAAAACATTTCCTTCTGACTTGGGGGTGGGTGGGGGTGGGGCTTGGTGGGATGGTAGGAAAATCACTTCTGATTCCTTTAAAAGCAGCAACAGTGGAACAATCTCATTTTGACAGACCCTTGTCATTCAGACAACTCGGCAATTTCACTCTGAGATCTGAGATACCTCAGATCAGGCATGAGTAGCTGGTGGCAAGACAGATCCTGGAGCTCCAGTGGGTCTTTTATTGATCGCCAACCCAGCGGAGGTGTGGATAAAAAGAATATTAGGGCACTGTTCTGAAATTGCTGGGAACTATGGGCGGTGTGTGTGCTTTTGTGCTTGGGTCCTGCCTGTGGGTTTCCCACAGGCATCTGGGTGACCAATGTGAGAACAGGAAGCTGGACTAGATGGGTCACTGGCTCTTCTTGTGTTCTTATTTAAAGCAGGGCTTGTGACCCTCTGACCCGCCAGAGGTTTTTGTACTACATCACTGACAACTGACCATACTCACTGGGGCTGATGGGGTTGAAGTTCAACCACACCTGCAGGACCGCAGGTTCACCAGCCCTAATTTTTTAAAAAATGTACTTCTATTCATAGCATTTAAGCATTTTCCTGGATGAGGATCCTGCAAGAATGAATCTTAAATTTGGAGTCGTTTTATTTCACGCATCTTCTGTATCTCAGCAATTTCAAACTCCCTGCTTTCTTTTAGTACAAAATTGTAAGAAGTGCTTTAAGAAACCCACTGTGTTCTCCTTTTTTCCAGAGGAAATACTTTGGGGAGACTAATGTTGCTTATTTGATTGTACCTCCATGCATCTTAAAAATGAATTTTGATGTGTTTTCTGTGTTAGACCTTTGTTACAACAACAACAACCCTCAGGAAAGGCTGTGGGTAATTAAGTTCCAGTCTACAAATTCAACCTCTTGGTGGGACCAGATCAGTTTGTATCAGAATCCACAAATGCTGGATTCCACAAGTGTCCATAGTCTGGGATTTATAGAATCATAGAGTTGGAAGGTTCAGCACTAAACTGCAATAGTTTGCACACTGGATCTCCAAAACACAACACCTAATTGGAACGCATGGCTATCTGTGTGACAGCTGTTTCTTAGTGGGGTTCAGAAGGGACTCCTGGCTGTTGTGTCTTATGATCCTTATCCCAATGGTTTTTCTGCTTCAAAACTGTGTAGGAGGGAAATGGAAACCTGGTGGGATACAGAGCAGGTTGAGCTATGCTGAAAGCTCAGTAAAAACCCTTGTTTGAAGCGATTAATTTGGTGACCTCTGGCCATAAGCAGACCTCCAATTTGCAAAGCAGAGGACTGAATGGAGGGGTGGGATGGAAGCAATCTATTCATGAGAGAATGGTTGAATAGAAAATGTTTTGCTCTCATCTCTCCACCCATACTGCTTGCTTGTAGAATAAACAGGATTATTACTTGCATTCGTATCTGAAATCAAGCATTTGCTTCTAGTCCAATAAAAATAGACGTAGGCCTTAGCACTGTCCCATCTCCACCCCTCCTCTGCTGCTACTTTATCTATTAGAAAGGTACTTGCCAAAGCACTGTAAAGATAATACTGAAATCAGACAGTGGCATTTCCTTATGGGTTCTGGTCTCACAAGTTGCAATATGCTTGTGATGTGAAATAGATAGGAGGATGCTCAGGGGTTGCAGCATCCTCTGCTTGAATTGCCCTATAAAAATCTCTTTGCAAATGATAATCTACCATCTATAGTTATAAGCCTTTAAGCTGCTTATTCTGTTTTTGTGGGTTGGTGTTGTTTTCTTTAGCCTAAATATGCAACCAACTGGCAACAAATTCGCACCAAGGAGTCGTGTAATAAAATCTCAAATTAACTCCACAGGAATAAATCTTAAAAGGCCACAGAGGATCCTGACATTTGTTTCAGATAGTAAAACCATAAAGCTTGTTCCCTTGCAAACCAACAGTCTTGTTTTCAGCAAAGCCTTTGGAGTCTTTAAACTGGCAACATAAGAAATGGCTTCAAAACTATGTTTGGCTATTGATGAAAATGATGAGAGTGACATTTTCACATTTTGCTTTCATTGTTGCATTATTATAGTTCATAACTCTTATGTATTTATATGTGGCATTTCTGTGCCACCCCATAACATAAAGTTCTCTGGATGGCTTAACAATAAATAAGTTTTTTTTAAAAAAAAGAAAGAAAAGAAATGCAAACTAAAGCATAAAACCAATTAAGAGAAAAGGGACGTGGGTGGCACTGTGGGTTAGGTGGTTTGAATCCCCGCGACTGGGTGAGCTCCCATTGCTTGGTCCCTGCTCCTGCCAACCTAGCAGTTCGAAAGCACGTCAAAGTGCAAGTAGATAAATAGGTACCGCTCCAGTGGGAAGGTAAACAGTGTTTCCGTGCGCTGCTCTGGTTTGCCAGAAGTGGCTTAGTCCTGCTGGCCACATGACCCGGAAGCTGTATGCCGGCTCCCTCGGCCAATAAAGCGAGATAAGCGCCACAACCCCAGAGTCGGCCACGACTGGACCTATTGGTCAGGGGTCCCTTTACCTTTAATTAAGAAAAAGGGGGGTGACATGAATGCAACAAGTGGCCCAGATTTCCTAAGTTGTTCACAAGCCTGGGTGAACACAGAAGTCTTCACCTGGCATTGTAAAGCCTGCACAGATGGCACTAGGTGAGATTCCCTTACTTCACAACTTAGGTGCCACTACTGAAAAGGCGAGGGGATCCAGAGCAGGATCTCGAAAGGGACTCTTAAGGTTGGAGTAATGGGGGGAGTCAGTCTTTCAGGTAGTCTGGCCAAAGCTATTCAAGGTTTAAGGTTTAAAATCAGTCCTTTAACCCAGAAATGGACTGGAGTCACTTGATGACCTGTTGATTGAGTGTGCATACTGATTGGTTTGCACAAGGTTTGTAAGGAGGTTTTATAATGCTGGATAGTTGCTTCTAGTTTGTGTTGGACGGAGGACAGAGAGAAATGTGTGAGCAAATTTGTTGCTCCAGATACTTCCTTTTTCTGACACTACCCAGTACTGCCGTGTGGTTCCTGCAGAAGGTGGAGAAAGATTCCCCACCCCTGTTATAAATACATAAGATGCACAAACCAAGGGGTAAGGAGCAGCAATAGATATTGTCATTTCAACAACATTATAAAAGTAAATCATAATTGGTGAGACATGCCAGTAAATGTACCATTCAGATCTCATACCTGGCAAAGAGAGCATTGGATTTAATGTGTCTTCTTCCCAGTTAAGGGAGCACACCACTGTAACCTTAATAGTTTGTCATTTTGTAAACATTAGGAGAGAAATAAGATTTGAACTCATGTAGATATAAACATGTCTATCTTGGGTTATTGATCGTAAAACTTCCTCTTCTAGTTAATCTGAAATTAGTGTGGGATAAACATATAGCTTTATAAATGGAAGGACTGTTTTTATAGGCTTGCATTTATATAGTGGAGCTGAAATTCACCTGGACACAGTCCAGCTAGAGCCAAACCCTTTTTTACGCTCCGTTGAATTCAGCAGGAGGCATTTAGTGCATGCTTAATTTTCCATTAAAATCAAAAAGATTTACTGTGCAACTTTACCCAGAAGTAAGCCCATTTAATGTGCTTGCTCTCAGGTAAATGTGCCTAGGCTTGCAGCTGTTATTATTAATTTTTTAAAAACCCAGCGCATGATTTGTGAAAGTAGCAAATGGAGACTAAAGAGATGGAGCCCTGGTGTCACATGACACACCACCATCCACATATGGCAAGTGCAGATTAAAGCTGAGACAGACAGCTACAAGTGGGAATTAAGTGCAGTGCTAACACAGACTCTGTAACAGGTTCTTAGCAGCAGAAAAGACTTATGTCAAACCTCTAATGTACAAGGATGTTAATGGAAACAAAACACTGTAACAATGTTGATTTATTGGGTCAGGCACATCAAGACTTTAATAAGCAAATCTTTGACACAATCCCGTATAATGGCTATCTGGGCCTCTTCCAATGTATCATGTCACTCTGGTTTGGCCTGCTTTCACAGTTATTGTGGCTGTGATCCAGTGCTTGATGCTTGGTTTTCAAAACAAAGATGTGGGGTGTATGTGTGTGTGTGCGCGCGCCTGCTAGTGTTCATTTCTTGATGTTGAACTCTGTGATTTGGTGGACTGGCTGCTGAATTTACAATTCAAGTTTCCCAGCAATGTGTGGGGCTTTAGCAGCAGAGTTGTCTTCCAAAATACTCCTGTGGGAAAGCAGTGCTTTGAAAGGATTCAGGAATAGTAGTAGTAGTAGTAATTGTGTCCCACTCATCAGGCTGGGTTGCCCCAGCCTACTACTCTGTAAATACATGCATACAAGTCATAAATGAAAAGTAAAAAACTGTTGCCTCCGTAGGTGATGTTCTTACATAAACCAAAAACCCTTTAAAAGCCTATTGTTTGATATCGTGGTGGGAGGGACATATTGGTGATCACCAGGCCCCTCATAAATAACAGCATAGTTTTCTAGTATCCTATTTAATGAAATTGATTTTTTTTTAGCTTTCTTGGAAGCAAAGTCCTCAATCAAATCACTGTAATCCAAACTTCTCCCAATTTTATGTTCATCTGAAATCAGTGCTAATCCTACTAAGCCTTCTTGCAACATAGAAGACAGGGTTTTTTTTGTTTTTTGTTCATCAGGTTCAGCTTTGAAAATGACCCCTCCCCAGATGCAACAGTTACAGGTACAGTGGGAATAATGCCATGTACTACACATAAATTGGGGGTAAATATCTCGAATATTACACTTACGAATAAACTGAAGGGCTAGCAAAGCTCTGCATTTTTCTTGAGGTTGATAAGCTAAACAAGAAACAAAAAAAGATTGATCTCGCTTTCTTTTGTTGCAGTTTCATTTTTATGACAACCCACCCCCCAGTTCCTTGTAGAACTAAATTTCTCTAAAAATTGCCCTAAAAAGAGAACTGCAACAAAAGTACAGTGGTACCTCAGGTTACATACGCTTCAGGTTACAGACTCCGCTAACCCATAAATTCGTTCCAGAGGAATTTTGTTTCGAAATTCATAACCTCGGGTTAAGAACTTTGCTTCAGGATTTGACTTTTGGATCAAGAATGGGGTCATTTCACCTTTCTTACATGCTGCACTGGGAATGCTGCCTCAATGGAATCATCAAATGTTGCAGCAATTTTTTTCAGAAGCTTCTACTGCCTTTTGAAACCCATGGTCTCAATACTCAGTTCATATAATCATGAATACCTTTCAACAGTGTCAATGCAACATCTTGCTACGTATCTCAATTTTGCATCACCTTGCTTACTCACTTGTGACAGGATGCCATACCAGATAACTGTACTAAGAAGACATGTGAAAGATTGAAGCTCAGACAAAAGACCGTTGGCTTCAGCGCAAGTTACACTGTCAAGGGCAGGGGCTTTCAATAATTTAATAATGGCTTTATAAATTTGGGAAGCCTTGAAGCAAACGACTTCTACACCAGTAATGCAACTCTCCCAATGAGTTTCAGGTGGCATTTTCAAAGCACATCTTAGAAATGATGTCAGTATTTTCCATCTTTTGTGGAGGATGCAGAGAGACGATAAATTCTGTGTAAATTTAAAAAAAGAAGAGAGTTGAAGCTATATTGCCTCACCTAGAACTAGGTTTCAGCTGTTACATCCAAGGGGGATGTAAATAGTGTTAGGGTTGAGACATAACATTCTCCTTTGTATTCTAATATATTTTTTCTTTCATATTGGCACCATTATCATATCCTTGACCTCTGCAGTTACCTAAGTTTCTCAAGAAGTGACTCTGTCAACCCAACTCCACTAGGGAATTTGCATTTATGTATTCTATGACTCTTCTGATGCAGGTTCACTCTCTTCAACATTAGCAACTCATAAAAATGTGATTTGTTCCTGATGACATACACCTGGTGTACAATCAAGGATGATAGAAGAGTATTTTGTTACTTTAAGTTTCAGATGTTCTTCAGTATATGATTTGAGATCAGTTCAATTAATTTGCTTTGTATGTTTTTTTCTTAGAGGGCAGGCATTTCCTTACATTTGGTTATATCTGGCCATAACACCCACTTGTCCTAAAAAGAATTACTGTTCTGGCATTACCGAGGTCATTTTTAAAAAATGACCACCAGTTCCTTGTCGAACTAAATTTCTCTCGGCTAAGAACTGGAAGCAGGCAATAAAGTATTTTTTTCTCCAGTAGTCAATTTGCAGCTACAACTGAAACTGCTGTAATGCATCAATAGGTGTTTTTGAAATCAACCTTCTTTTCAGTTCATACCACTTCTTCATGCAACACGTATGACCATCTGAAACCTCGTGATTTTTAAGATGATAATTTAAGTGCTTACAGATAAGTAATCCACCAGCAAATAGCTGCCTCATCTTCTGACTAAACAGTTTATAGTAGAAGGAATAAACAGCATCACTAATCTTTGAATATACGGACACGTTCAATCCTTTGTCCATTCCTTAGAACTTTGAATCCTGCCGTTGTTCACTGGATACTTGTCATTGTGAAAATAGTTGTCTCTTCATGAACTTGCTTGAATCAAGCAACCTCTGTCCATGTTGCGGTGTCTGCAGTTAACAAGGTCCTGACAGAATTATTGTCATGTGTGCCACCATGGGACTGTTGGTATGGGGGGAACAGGCATGATCCTGCTCTTCACAGTAGTTTTCCCTAGTTCCCGCATCTGAACAGGGGTAATGAAGCTCACTGGTTATCCATGGATCAGGTCCTGTCTCTTCATCTAATCTGCCTTCTGTGCTTGCTAGGATCAGTAAACTGGGATAACCTTGTGTACAAGGCTCTGATCTGCCTGGGAGAAGGATGTGATTAAAATGCGACAGAAGAGACAGGTAACCAAAAAAACAGAAATGAGATGCCTGGAAGTCATAAAAGGCTCCAGAACTGAAATCCATAGTCTCCCAGCTCTATCTCCTGAGCTGCTGTACTAAATATTTCTCACACTCCTATATACTTAGAAATAGAGAGGTTTTTTTCCAGTTAACTCGCCAGAAATGTCTCCTCTAGAGAATACGTAAGAATCTACGCCAGTGCATCTTAGCAATTGAAGCAAATGGAATTCCTTTTGATCAGTGATGTTTATGGAACACTTTCAGCACAGGGACACACCCTCAGGAACTACTTGCATGGGCAAAGCAGCACACCTCCTAAGCCAATCATTGTGCTATTTCATTTGTACTGCTTACAGGCTGGTTTATTTTTCTTCTTCTTCTGAATCTCTCCATGTTAACGCAACGAGGAATTTGAGCTGAAATCGCTACCATCTGCATAAAGAGAGTAGCGAAACATGGTTATAACAAATGTCTGATTTGGACAGCAAAGTACAGGGCGGCTAATGGTAACCTTTCTGTCATTAACATGAAAGATTAAAGGCTATAATGTACAAAAAATGTATTAGACGGTTTATCATTATTTTTAATGATGTTTCCAAAGCTACAGTGGGCAAGATCTCTAGAAAGGAGGAAAAATACCTCTAATTTTATTTGCATTCTTGGGAGTCTGCCCAGTCATGATTGTTACCTTTAAATTACCAGCTTTTTCCATACTCTCGGCCTAGTTAACACTCGGCAAAGGCTTTCATATAACCGCTCACTTAAATGCTCTTTTTCAAAGTAGCCTATGTTGACCTTTTACCTATAGAGTTCTGGTTCAAATCTCACTTACGCTTGGTGGAAATTTGAAATAGCAACTATATGTAATGTACTGGCTGTGAATTATGTAAAATGAACTGGTGGTTTCATTCCAGGTCCCTAAGGATTTTTTAAGAATCCTTCCAGCATCACAAATTAATAATATCTAACACTTTATTTGGAATCATACAGGTGTGAAGGATATCCATACCAGTTGTTATGGGTATGATATTTACCTTAAATTTCATAGAATTGTAGAGTTGGAATGGATCCTGAGGGTCATCTAGTGTCTAGTCCAACCCCTTGCCAAGCAGGAATCTCAACTAAAGCATCCAAGACAGATGGCCATCTAATCTGCTTAAAAACCTCCAATGAAGGAGAGTCCATCACATCTCATGGGAGTCTGTTCCACTGTTGAACAGCTCTTACTGTCAATAAGTTATTCCTGGTATTTTGTTGGAATCTCATTTCTTGTGACTTGAAGCCATTTAGGTCCTACCTTCCAGAGCAAGAGAAAACAAGCTTTCTCCGTCTTCCATGCAACAGCCTTTTAAATATTTGAAGATGGCTATCATATCCCCTCTCAGTCTTCTCTTCTCCAGGCTAAACATACCCAATGCCTTCAACCGTTCCTCATAAGACTTGGTTCCCAGAGCCTTGATAATCTTGGTTGCCCTCCTCTGCACACATTCTGGCTTGTTTTAAATTGTGGAACCTAGAACTGGACACAGTACTCCAGGTGTGGTCTGACCAAGGCAGAATGGAGCAGGACTTCCATTGATCAGGACACTCGGCTTCTCTTGATGCAGCCTAGAATAGCATTAGCTTCCCTGCCCCCCTGCTGCATCACACTGTCGACTCATATGAAGCTTGTGGTCTGCTAAGACCCCTAGATCCTTTTCACATGTACTCCCATCAAGCCAAGGTGTCCCCCATCTTATATTTGCGCAGCTGCTTTTTCCTGCCTAAGGGTAGAACCTTACATTTATCCCTATTGAAATTCATTTTGTTAGTTTTGGCCCAGTTCTCCAATCTTCATGTGCAGTTTTGGTGCCAGGCAAAGACATCTTTCAATTTCCCCAGACTTAAACCTTTTATGATGCATTTATGCTGCTCTGATATCTCCAATTTTATTCCTGTATTATTTAAGTTTGTCATTTGAACTTTCCGAATTGTATTGTTTTATTGCAGGGGTGGGGAGACTGTGTCCTCCAGAAATTGCTGGTTTGCAACTCCCCATTAGCTCCAGCTGGCAACATCTGGAGAGCCACAGGTTCCCCACTGCTGTTCTTATGACACTGATTGCATTTTAACTGTTAGCCATCCTGGAAATATTTGTACTGAAAGTGGGTACAGTACATAAATTTGCAAAACATACATTCCATGTGTATACAGTCGTACCTTGGAAGTCGAACGGAATCTGTTCTGGAAGTCCGTTTGACTTCCAAAACATTCAAAAACCAAGGTGTGGCTTCTGATTGGCTGCAGGAAGCCCCTGCAGCCAGCCAGAAGCTGTGGAAGCTGCGTCGGACGTTCGGGTTCCAAAGAACGTTTGCAAACCAGAACCAAAACATTGAGAGCCAAAACATTCAACTTGCAAGGCATTCGGGAGCCAAGGTACGACTGGATATATCTAATTCAGGGGCTGCCAGAGATGCCCATCAACAGGTCCTTTGTCCTCCTTTTTGGTGATTAATAAGTGACCACTCTGATGTCTGTGGACATTATAACATTATGGGTTGCATCCAACTAAGTTCCACTCCAAGGAGAGCCATTGTAATGAATGGGCCCAAGTTAGTCATGCCCACCCATTTTGATGCAGCTAACCCTATGTAATGAGAACGTGCCACCGGTGTGCCATTTTTTTTATGATCCTGTGGTGTATGTAATGTAGCCCCCACAGCACTCCCTCCCTCCCTCCCTCCCCTCTCTAGATTGTCATTTCCTTTAGGTTCTTTTTGATTACGCAGACTTTATTATACGAAGCTAAGTACCGTGATCTGCACTATGGATTTTCCCCCATGTAAGTTGTTAGAGCAGGTTCAGTCAGCACATTCAAGTTAGTCCCTTGTGTCCCATAAATGTAATACAACACTCAGCCCACTTTGATTATTTTTAGGATACACTTATGGATATTTGTTGGGGTGGAAGAAGGCCAGAGGGAAAGGAGCAGCAGAAAGCGGGATACAGCTGACCGTGAGTGTGTGAAAGGAGTGTTAAAATGGTGACAGGTTAAGCTCCTGACAAAGACTCTGATCAAAAGCAGAACCCACATTTGAATGCTTATTCTGATTTACTTAGGGGGTGTTAGTTTAAGGGCCAAATAGCACGTTTGATGCGGAAGTTCTGCGATCTGATCTCCCAACGTTTTTGTTTTTACTTAAAAACGGGCATGGAAGGTCTGAATTGGATCCGAGCAGTGGTACTGGGGAAGGAAGGCTTTAACCCTCTCCTCCCCGTGCCACTGGCTTCATCTAATCTAAAGCATCCTTCCAAAGTTGCTGATGGTGCTGCGGTCGTGAAGAGGGCAGCCACTCCACGGTAACCTGGAAAGAGCAAGCAAGAACAGCCATTTTCGGTATCTTGAAGTTTCAGAACAGCTGACCTAGAGATATCCTAGAAATGTTGTCCTTGAAGAGTGGGGATTTTAGAGGCTCTGCCTCACTGTTCATCAGAATGGAAGTTATGTGCAAGTTTGGGAAATAAATACTTTCCACCTTTCTAGCCCAGAAATTGCCCTTCAGTTTATCAATGAAGCGGGATCATCTACTGATTAACACAAACTGTGCTGAGGCAGAAGCATGGTAGCACTCTGTGAGCTGCCAAGAAGAAAAGGGCTTCTTTTGTTATTGCTAGAATACCTGTGGCCTTCTTGGGAGCAGTATTCGAAAAATGTCGTGTTGTGCTGCCAAAAACGGCTGTATTCTAGTTTTATTTTAGTCATGAGAGTTGATTTGACTTTTTAGTCCCTGGCCAAAGGACCAAGACATGTTGGAATGTTGACTCTCCTTCCCTGCAAAGATTGTAGAATTGTAGATTTGGAAGGGACCACAAGGGTCATCTAGTCCAGCCCCCTGCATTGCAAGAAACTTTTGCCCAACATAGACCTGGAACCCACAACCTTGAGAGTAAGAATCTCATTCTCTACCAACTGAGCTATCTTAGGTGTGCATCAGCACTGGCAACTGATCTGTGGTTGGGGTGAGAATCATGGAACACTTCCTTTCCTTTCTAGATTTATGGGCCACCTTTATACTGAAGCACGCATGACACCACACAGCTTAAAGTATTGACACACTGTCCAAGATGCAGGACAGGAAAGGTTGTGGGAACTGGAGGGTTGTGGGGGAAGAAGAAAAAGAGGGAAAATAAGAAAATCCAGGTACCAACTTTTTCTTACCATTCCAATGGCCTCCATAATGAGGTTGCATAATGTGGGTGCAATGGATGGTCACTGCAGCAAATCCACTTTTTAAGAAAAGCCCTTTTTTGCAATTAGTGAAGTGATAAGAAAATGCATCGAAAAGTTTGGGAGGGTGAGTGAAAACATATACACACCCTAGAAGTAAATCACAATGAATGCTCAACAAACAGGTGTTTTGGAAGACCCCTTAATGAACATGGCCCCAAGATCAGCACATGAGCACCACAGGTTCCCTTGCTCAGCTCAGCCTTAACGATGCACCCTGCACTAAGAACAGCCCTAAACTCTTACAAATGCCCCTGGGAACCCGTGTCTGTATGCTGCTGTCCACAGGTGATTACTTTAATGACTGACAGGTATGCAGGAGACCCTCCAAGAGAATGTAACCAGCCTGAAACCTTGTGGTAAAACTACCTCATCTGGGAATTTATTCTGGAGCTGTCTTTCCCCCCACAATGGGTTTCATTTCCTGTAATTTAGAGCTGGATGTCTTCATGGAATATCACATGGTTTCAGTTTACACAGGAAATCAGCCACAGTTGCAAGAAAATTCTTCATCTCCATCTCCCCCACCCACCCAACGAAAGTTTGCAACATTTTGGTTTCACCTCTGCTTAGAAGTCTGTGTTCTGCAATGCGATCTCTGGCTACGCCCAGAACAGCAGATTTATTTCTGGCCCTTGATAATCCCTTTATATGAATAAAGCAATGGTGTGCCCCACCCCCGGCCACCCGCTTTCCCTTTACAGCAATTATATTAATCCCAGTGGCAAGAGGGAAAGGTGGGGGGAAGGCTGTTCGGCAAGTCGAGGGTGAAAATCACATTCCGAAACAGGAAGCGTGCCCAGTAAAATGGAGTTTTAAAAGGTCTAGGAGATAAAAAAAAATTAGAATGGGAAGAACCTTTTTTCTTTTTTAAAAAATGGGAACATGATTAATCAGCATACTTAAAAGTACTACCCTGTATGGGATAGTTCAAGAGGGTGGGTGCTGGTTATATATGGACTTCAAATGTTTTTGTGAAGCCATGCCAATAAAAGCAAACATAACTCTACTTCCTGTATTATTTTTATTTTGGTCCCTGTGTTTTACAAGGATCCAAATCATACTGCCAACACTACAAAGGCCAGTTGCTGGGAATTGCAGGTGGGGCGAGTGCTGTTGCATTCAGGTCCAGCTTGCATTTTTTCTGCAGGCATCTGGTGGGCCTCTGTGAAGACAACGTCCTGGATTAGGTGGGCCACTGGCCTGATCCAGCAGCTGCTTCTTGTGTTGTTGCAACCTTTATTTGAAATACTGGAGAGCCGCTGCCAGCCAGTGTAGACAGCACTGAGCTATATGGACCAATGGCTGGCTCAGTAGAAGCATCTGCGTTTGGTATAACATCCTCCTCCTATAGATTTTCATTTGTGAGATTTGGATATAAGAAAGGACCGCTTTCATTTGGTGTTCTCTCTCTCTCTCTCTCTCTCTCTCTCTCTCTCTCTCACACACACACACACACACACACACACACACACACACAGCTATCCCTTCTCAGACGGTGTTGGCTACAATGCTTACAGGTGTCAGCTAAAAGTAAAGAAAGTGTGCTTTTAAAAAAACTACTATAGTTTTATGTAATGAATGCATAATCAATTACATAATTGATAAACATATTAAAATTCATATGATTAATCAAGCTTATGGCGATTAAGATAACTTCAGTCTAGTGACAACCTATGAATTACTCACCTGAAGAAGCCTCTTGCTTGTAACCAGCATGACAGCAGAACATCCTCGCCTGTGCATATCAGGGTAGCGAGAGGAAAATGGACCAGCACTCCTGCCCCTGAATGTGTATGCAAGAACTCTTAAGACAGAAAAAGAGCTCCTGGCCTCTTTCTGCTCGCTTATCTGCTGTTGCTGGTGTCTTCTCCTTCTCCAGTGTGGAAGAGCTCTTTGTTAATGGGCAAGGAGGGGCCTGACCTACTACTAGATTATCATAGGGGAGAGCAGAATGGTGAAGTGGTTAGAGTGAAGCTCAGTGAGTGATCTTGGGCCCGGCCTTAGCTCTCAGCCTAACTTCCCTCACAGGGATGGAGGGACGGAGAGCCACGTGTACTCACGGCCCTGGAGGAAATGGCCTTCGAGAAAGGGTGGCTTGTGAGTGCTATAGATACTGATTTACACAACACCTTTCTTTGCTACTCTCTGCCGGAAGCCTTTCAGCATTTAAGTCTGGGCAACGGACTTTCTCAACTCATTGGCACCACCACTGTGGACTAAGGAGGAACTAGGCCAACCTTGCCAATCATTCAACAACAGGAATATTGAGCTTGGAGGAGGCAGGGAGTGCCATGATTCTTCAGGGGCAAAGAGCATGTGCATGAGGAGGAGCCCTTGCCTTTTCAGTATAGAGGATCTGGGATAGGAGAGGTGGAAATGACCTCTGGTTGCCAGAGTGGCCTAGGCAGGGACATCAGTCAATGGTACCCAGTGAGCTTTGTGGGTGAGTGGAGGTTTTGACTGTGCTCCAAGTGCTCTGGAAGACTCACTTATTTTGGCAAACATTCCCCTGAACTTGGAACTTTTCAGTTTAATAATTCCTTTTAACTGTTTCAATGGTTGTGTTAGCTGGCTTGTTTTGTGGCATTTTTTAAAACTCTCAATGGTTTTAATGCTTTGATGGAATCAATTTGTTTGTGTATTTTAATTAGGTATGGATTTACAATTGATCTTATACTTGTAGACCACCTAGAAGCCATTTTGGCACATAAGTGGCATACATATATATTGATAGCAACAGCAGTTGTTCTCTGTGTAAGGCAGGCTCATAGGAGCTTCAGTGTTGATAAAGGGGTTGTACCCTCTCTCATTTTAGCCTCACAACAATCCTGTCAGGCCAAGAGATGGCAACGACTGGCCTACAGTCACCCCATGAGCTTTATGGCACCTGGGGCTCCCTGCTCCAAATCCAACAAGTTGACCTCTGTACCACATGGACAAAGGTTTACATTTCCCCCTTCAAGTTCACTCAGGGATGATGCATAGCTCAGTCTTTTGCCTCCAATCTGCAATAAACTGCAAGGTGGATTACAATTGAGGATTACTCCATAATCATCATATGACCTTGTGTGGATCAGATACTGTTGAACACACAGTAATTTTGGACACAGTTAAATCATTGCAAGGTGACTTCCCTCTGTGTTTGTCCCAGGGTAAAGCTCCATGCAACGAGATTCCTAGGTTTTAAGAAGGTGGAAAGACTATGATGGTGTGTGTCAGCTACAGAAGGTTTTTAACATTGTGTTTTAATTGTTGTAACCTGCCCTGGGACCTTAGGGTGAAGGTGGGGAATAATGATGATGATGATGATGATAATGATAATAATGAATAATAAATTAATAATAATAATAATAATAGCTTTCCATTTTCTTGTTTATAGAGTAGCTCATGCAAATGAAAAGCTCTGTTCACACTCCATTGTTTAAAAGAGTCTTCCTTTTGTATATCTTGCGTGTTTGCCCAGCTGAACAAACTTCCTAGCAGATGTCTGGTGTAGGATAACTAGATTTAGGCAGGGAATGTCTCCTGTCTGGATGTCCTGCAGTGTGAACTTAAGATCCCTTATTATGTCCTTCCTGGCTTAACAAGGAAGTGGTCTTAATGTGTAGTATAAGGATATGAAAATATATATATATATATATATATATATATATATATATATAACTTGAGTTTGCATTTTTATTAAACAGCCAGCAAAAGGTGTCCTTCCATTCTTCTCCAGATCCCAGGCAAAGTAAACCAACCAGCTGAAGAGGAAGCTTGCAAGAGTGACCCATTTCCTTGGGGAGCTTGCCTCTCCCTACTTCATACCTGCCCTTTTTGAGTCAATATATCAAGCATATAGTGCAGTCAGTTTGATCAGTGGAACTATTTGGAGTCATCCATGGGCTGCCCATTTTGGGTTGTTACTGAATCACCTGCAGGAGTTAGGAAGATTCCCCAAACTCAAGGAGACCATGAACCTGCAGTAATGGAAAATATGGATAGTTGGGAATGACAGAACATAAATGGACGAGCAGATCTCCTGGCCAATATTATTTCTGAATATGCCTTCTTGTTGTTGTCTTGTCTAGTATTTGCAAAATCAGAGCGAGCCATTGAAAATAGAAGTCTGGACCAAAGTTGTAATACTACGCCTCGCAATGTGAGGGCGCGCTTGAAAAAAGAAAGCTCATCTTCAAACTCGACTGTGTCAAAAATGTTGGGAGAATCTGCAGTGGAAGGAGCAGCCTTGAGACAGAAGCTGGTGAGTTTTCTGTGCCGTCAAAGCAGAGGGGTGCTAGCTGATATACAAATGTCAAATGGAAGGGGTGGGAGCCAGGATAGCCCTATCTGAGCATCGTAATGGCTTCTTGTTGTGAACTGGGTGAGCAAAATCACACAGCATATGTTTTTCAGAATCATAGAATCACAGAATTGTGGGATTTGAAGGGACCCCAAGGGTCATCTAGTCCAGCCCCCTGCAATGCAGGAATCTCAACTAAAGCACCTATGACAGATGGCCATCCAACCTCTGCTTAAAAAACCTGCAAGGAAGGAGAGTCCACAACCTCCCAACAGAGTCTATTCCAGCGGACTAGATAAGTTGTTGTTGTTGTTTAGTCGTGTCCGACTCTTCGTGACCCCATGGACCAGAGCACGCCAGGCACTTCTGTCCTCCACTGCCTCCCGCAGTTTGGTCAAACTCATGCTGGTAGCTTCAAGAACACTGTCCAACCATCTCGTCCTCTGTCGTCCCCTTCTCCTTGTGCCCTCCATCTTTCCCAGCATCAGGGTCTTTTCCAGGGAGTCTTCTCTTCTCATGAGGTGGCCAAAGTACTGGAGCCTCGGCTTCATGATCTGTCCTTCCAGTGAGCACTCAGGGCTGATTTCCTTCAGAATGGAAAGGTCTGATCTTCTTGCAGTCCATGGGACTCTCAAGAGTCTCCTCCAGCACCATAATTCAAAAGCATCAATTCTTCGGCGATCAGCCTTCTTTATACCAGATAAGTAGTGCTAGATATTTAGCTGGGCTCTCCCTGGTGTTGTTAACACCTTTAGCTCTCGGAATACAACACCCATATTAACATGCTGCTAGATGGAGTGAGATGCTGTCTCTCCCCCCTCCCTCCCCCCGGGAAAAAGACATCTGACACAGTGGAGCCTTTTCCGTTCTGGCATTAGCATGACTTGACAAAGGTTGGCAGTGTAGTGGATACACAGAAACAGTGACTTCCTTGGCAACCCAGCACAAACGCTCCTTGTTAGAGCGAGGAAACCAGCTAAGTACAGCATGACTGCCTTATCTGTTAGATAGCATGGGGATGTTTGTGTATATCCAGTGTCTGAGAATTAACCTCTTTGAAATGGCCAGAGAGACTTCTGGTTCCTTTAATATATATCCTGTCCAAGATGCTGACTATTTTGCTGGGTGGGGGTGGGGAAGAGATGCTGCAGGAAACCCAAAAAGAAACAATCGCTAATCTGAACCCAGATGGTAGCAAAGAGCAGGAAACATTAGGTAATACAGCAAATACGATGCACAATTTTTAAATTTTTTTTATTTTTGCTGTTAAACTATGACATAATCAGTGAGGTGGAAACCAAAGTCAGGAAGCCCCATGTGATCGTTAAAACTTTGTGTCGTTGGGGTCTTCATTAGAGGAGTTGGGAGTCATGGCTTGGGTCTGGATCAGACACGACACGTTGTGGCAGTTAAGCGTCCTAGCATCTGCACAGTCTCCAAGACAGTCAAACAAGCATAAAACCAAGACTAGAGTGTAGATATGCTCAAATGGGGGAAACGTCGTTAGACACATTTTGGGAAGATTCTTCTTCAATGGCCTTTGTCATAAACGTTCCATGTACACATTTGCAAGGCAAATGTGTAATGATCCCACAATTTGTCATCTTAAACTGATCAATTTCTAGACTAACTCCCAGCAGTCCTTTGGAGGAAAGTCATGTTCTTCAGACATGCTTCAAATGCCTCCCCCCACCCTCAATAGATACTGTAGAGTTTGAAAGCGGCAACCAAACTGATCAGGTGGGTGGAGTAACTCTCATACAGTGGTCCCTCGGGTTACAGACTCTTCAGGTTATGGATGCTTCAGGTTACAGACTCCGCTAACCCAGAAACAGTACCTCGGGTTAAAAACTTTGCTTCAGGATGAGAACTGAAATCGTTCTGCGGCGGTAGCGGGAGGCCCCATTAGTTAAAGTGGTGCTTCAGGTTAAGAACAGTTTCAGGTTAAGAACGGATCTCCAGAACAAATTAAGTTCTTAACCCAAGATACCACTGTATATGGAAAACGTACAGCATTTGGGACTTTTTTAGCTTAGCAAAAGAGTAAGTTGTGACATGGCAGAAATTTATAAAAATTATGCATGGCAGGGAGAAAGAAGACAGAGAAAAGTTTTTCTACCTCTCTCAAAACACTAGAACTTGTGAGTGTCCAATGGACCTGGATGCTGGCAGATTCTGGGCAGATATAAGAAAGCAGCTCTTCACAGAGCGCATAGTTAAACTGGGGAACTCACTGCCACAGGAGGCAGTGATGGCCACCAACTTGGATTGCTTCAACTCAGAATTAGGCAAATTCACAAGGGACAAGGCTCTCCATGGCTATCACCAGCCAGGTCGACTGTGTTCCACTACCATAGTTAGAAGCAATATGCCTCTGAATACCTGTTGTTGGGTATCTATCACATGTGGGCAAGAGGGCTGTTGCACTCATATCCTGCTTGGGGGCTTGGCATTGTCTGTTGTGAGAGCAAGATACTGGGCCAGATGGCCACTGGCCTGTTCCAGTTCTATGGCGTGCATGCAGCCCCAGTGCCCATGGAGAAAGCATCAGTGCCATGCAGCGCAGGAAGACAGACAGAAGTGTAAGCCTGATTCTGTGTCATCTCATCCATGCGTGCAGGGCCCTTCTGTTCTCTCTCCAGGTCTGCTGCGCAGATGCCCACTTCCTGGGCCACCTGTGGCACCGCTCCTGCCGTTCCTCCTGAGGCTGCCCTGGTGCCTACCCTTAAGGACTGCTCTGCGCCAGCACCCCCTTGCTGGAACACTGCAGATCCAGGCAGATGCATTACCACCCCGTGCAAGATCTTTAAATATGCTGACAACGTTACTGCTTATTTATTCCGGTCGCATTTTGAACGAGAGAAGCAAAAGCCTGCTGGTATTGTGCCAGAAATGCGATATATATAATGATGTTGTTTAGCAGCAACTGTCTCACTTGGTGCTGTTGACAGCAAAATAAATTAGCATGATAAACATAATTTCTCAAAAACAGCTAAGTCAAAACAGATGGTTTAAAATATTTTGGCAGGGCCCATTAGCCCAGGTTTACATGTATGTGGAGACATTAGTTCTGCTGATGACATATGGTGCCTATTTACTATTTTTGCAGCGAAATGCTCTCGTCTACAGCTTTATCACGGAGAAAGAGGTTGAAGGGTTGTTTAGCTTTAGTTAACAGAGATCTATTACTTGCTAATTTACGGAAGAAGAAATGGGGAGGGACGGGGAGAGGGGGGAATGTAGCCATAGTAATAATTCAAGGAGCAGCGGAGGAAAGTGGAGGATAATGACACATTTGTACACTGACACAATAGAATATTATTGAATGCTAATAGCTACTTGTATAACAAAATGATGGGTTGCTTACTTTGCTCACTGTGTAGAAGTTATCTTCCTCCCCATCAGCTCATGCCATCCACAGCATGAGATATTCCCCAATAATAGTAACACTCCCCAATAGCACCAGCCTTTATTGCAAGTATTCAAAGCCCTTTGAAAAAAACACTAGTTTAGTGATCCTCAAAAGTTGTCTAGTAAGGCCACGCAGTCCTAGTATTCCCTGTACGGGAGATGGGTTGTGTATGTGCAGGGGCTGAGAGGCAGTAGCCCTGCTAAGGCTACCAAGAGGAAAAGCATCTAAGGTTCAGGCTAGGCAATCAGCTTGGCACTTTGTGGATATGGCTGGAAAGTGACTCTGATGCTGCGCAGGGACTGGGCACAGATCCGTGAATTGGTCTGGAATGTCTCGGGGCATGAGGTGAGGGCTGCCACCTTGCAGGTCTGGACAGTGTCTGCACGGGAGACTACCTGGGAACCTCACGAATGCCACCTTTCAAGTGCCAAGGTGGCATCAGGGCAAGGAATACATGTACAAAATAAATGCACAAATGTGTGAACGAATGGCTGCATGGTTCCTCCAGCATCCAGCTAACCTACAGCTTGACAGCTATTCTTGATTTAGAGCTCTTTGACAGTAGAACAGACAGTGGACTCTCCTTTGCTGAAGGCATTTAAGCAGGAGGAGGACAGCAGTTGTCTGGGATGCTGTAGCTGTAGATCATGGGTACGCAAACTAAGGCCCGGGGGCCGGATCCGGCCCAATCGCCTTCAAAATCCAGCCCATGGACGGCCCAGGAATCAACATGTTTTTACATGAGTAGAAAGTGCCTTTTATTTAAAATGCATCTCTGGGTTACTTGTGGGGCATAGGAAATTCGTTCTTTCCCCCCCTCCAAAATATAGTCCGGCCCCCCACAAGGTCTGAGGGACAGTGGACTGGCTCCCTGCTGAAAAGGTTTGCTGACCCCTGCTGTAGATCTCTGCTCTGAGCAAGGGGAGAGACTAGGTGAACTCCAGTGACCCTTCCAACTCTTGCATTCTATGATTCTTTGGTACTACCAGGGGTCTTGTAAGGGGGTGTCCGGGGGGGGGGCTAAGCCCCAGGGCTTTAGATCTGCTGCCCCTTTGAGCTCAGAAAAATGATGCAAGATTGTCTTTCCTAAACGGAACCACTTCAGGATGGGTGTGGAACAGGGTGTGGATCTGCAGCAACAAAGCATGGACAGGAAGCTAGCATTGCTCAAACACAGGGAGGTCAAGGCCACGCCACTAGTTTTTGCAATGGGCCTCTTAGCTGCGGGTTTGGGTGTGATCCCCCCCCACCTCTCTCTTTTCAAGGTCCTTCAGTGCTCCCTTGCCTACCATGTCTCTGTCTGACTTCTTATAGGGCAGTTTGGTCTATGCTGTCTTGTCGCTCTGTATTTAGTACAGCTTGTCTTTCGCATATTCCTGAGGTGGGTGGGTGGGTGGGCCTCTCTGAAGTTCAAGGGCTGAATGTTTGGGTGGGTGGACATTTTCTGGAGTAGTCCAAGGGTGCCCCCCATCTTTTAAAAACCATTGTTTAACACAGCCTCACACACCTATAAGCATTCAGCCACACAACCCTCCCACCTGCTTTCTACATTTCTACAGGTGAGTGGGGGCTGAGACCCAGGTGTCAATTTTATTGGTCCTAATTTTTTAAGGGAAGAGCCCCTTAGCAGCTTTCCCTGTGGTTAAGTGAGGTGGAGCCACAGAACACCCTCCTGCAGTTCTCTGCAGTCAGGATTGTTTGTAAGGAACAGCTGTCAGCGATTCTCCTAGGAGAAAAATTTGAGCAGAATCAATACATTTGATAGTGAAAGCAGTAAGAACTTTTACGATGTCTTGACTTAAATAAAGCAGCCAGCAAATCTTTCCCCCTCCTCGCAGTTCAGTTAAAAAGACTGTAATAAAGTATTAGTAAAACATAGTTTAATTGATGTTTAACGACTTCCAATATATTCCAAATGACCATCCACAAGTTATTTTTTGACATTTATTAGGAGCCATTAGATAACAATTTCATTGTGACTTTTATGACATAAATCTGATGGGTAAAATCTGATGGATTGATAGATAAATTAAAATGTAATGGGGTTTTAGGGTGAGGGAATTAGGCTATCTTGCAGGTCTGTTTTCGATGTCATAAATGAAAGGAATATTGTTTGAAAAGATTTGTTTATACCTCTTAGCTTTCATAATGTGCTGTAAAAATAGGTGTGTGGCAAGCTGTTATCACAGATTAAAAAGCAGGATGTGGGGCAAACAAATGTTAAGGGAATTGTGTCAACCCCTGAGCCTGAGTTGCACATAAATGAACAAGCAAGATTGTGATTTTAACTCACACACCAAAGTTTTACTCTGCATTTTGTTGACACTTCCATTTATTATTTCCTTAAGGGGTCTTCCAAAACACTTGTTTGTTGAGCATTCATTGTGATTTCCTTCTAGGGTGTGCATATGTTTTCACTCATCCCTCCCAAACTTCTCGATGCATTTTCTTGTCACTTCACTAACTGCAAAAAAGGGCTTTTCTTAATAAGTGGATTTACTGCAGTGACCATTCATTGCACCCATATTGTACAACCTCATTATGTCATCAGACCATTAGAATGGTAAGAAAAAGTTGGTGCCTGAATTTTCTTATTTTCCCTCTTTTTCTTCTGTGTCAATACTTTAAACTGCAAAATGTCATGAGTTCTTCAGTATAAAGGTGGCCCATAAATCTAGGAAGGAAAGAAAATGTTCCATGATTCTCACCCCAACCACAGATCAGTTGCCAGCGCTGATGCACACCTGAGATAGCTCAGTTGGTAAAGCATGAGACTCTTACTCTCGAGGTTGTGGGTTCGAGCTCTGTGTTGGGCAAAAGTTTCTTGCATTGCAAGGGGTTGGACTAGATGACCCTTGTGGTCCCTTCCAACTCTACAATTCTATGATTCTGTGTGAAAGCATGCAAAAAGTCTTGAGTTCAATCCCTGGCATCTGCTGGTAGAAGTGGGAGAGACTCCTGCCTGATACTCAGGAGAGCTGCTGCCCGACAGGTTTGACAGTATTGGGCAAGGTGGATCTATGGTCTGACATATAATTCATTTATTTCCCTTTGTATCCCTCCAGAAGCAGTGTGAAAATGTGGCTTTTCCAGAAAGCTTTTGAGATTGGCTGAGGCAGTTTTGAGGGCATTGTTGTACATTTGCATAGCTATTTCAACTTCTCCTCTGCTGCTATATCCTGTGTGTGTTTGTGATCTGCAATTACCAGTATGTTTAATATTGTTTAGTCACAAAGAATCGCAGGGTATACCATTTTGAAATAGGCAAGCAAACAGCGAATCTACAAAAAGTCACACACAACTTATGCACCTCCCTTCGGACGCTAGACTGTCTATCACTGACACTTTTGTCCCAGGGAGTTGGGACTGAAGCATTTGTTGGGGTACTTGTAGCCTCTTAGCATGTTGGCTTTCCTAGGCAGAGAAGTCAATATAGGCACTGATTTCTATGTTTGAGAGAGAGAAAACTCTTAAGTTCCCTCAACAGAACTCATTACGTTACCGGGCAGCTACGTGTTTCTCCAGTTAAACAAGGCAAAAAAGTTTTGACATTTCCCCCACCCCACCCCCTGCCTGCAGAGCAATCAAAATGGACAATAAAACTTGCCAATTTATGAACAGCTGAAATATAGGCCTGTGGGGAGGTGTGTCAACCTCATTCAGATTGATGGCCATGGGGAGTCCCTCTGTTGGAGAAACAAGATAACTTTGAAACGAGGCGAGGAGGAGGAGGAGGAGGCCAAGTGTGCGTAAGACTTGGCCGAGGAGCAAAGCCCAGATTTTTCGTTGGGTAGGTTTTTCCTAAATGCCTTCTATAGAAACTTCAAACATTTTTTTCCAAGCAACGCTCCAGGTAAAGTCCCTTGATTTGCGTATCTAAAGGAAAGCACTTTAGCGGCAAACCTCAGGAGCAGATGTCAGCATTTCTGGGACTCATTTGACGTCACTGAAACCAGCGCAGGTGGCCCTGTTGGCAGGGGGCTGCTGGGCATGCCAGGCAGTGGTTGCAAAACACTGCAGCATCTCGCCGTAGTTTCCCGGAAAAACCAAACCAAATCAATTCCAGCAGCTAATAAAGAGAGCCAAGGGGAGATAGCTTAGGAGTGTGGAACTCTGCGGCTGGCATTGAAGAGGAGCTGTGAAATCCAGATTCAAAACTTTCTTAAAAGACAAACAAACCCAATTACATTTAAATAGCAAAACTCGGTGTTGTTTATGATCAGCATTCCCCCATATTTGTTCATATTTATCATGTTTCTTCACACGATTAATACAATTTGGAAATTAAGTACAGTGGTACCTCAGGTTAAGTACTGAATTCGTTCCGGAGGTCCGTTCTTAACCTGAAGCACCACTTTAGCTAATGGGGCCTCCTGCTGCCGCCGCGCCGCCGGAGCATGATTTCTGTTCTCATCCTGAAGCAAAGTTCTTAACCTGAAGCACTATTTCTGGGTCAGCGGAGTCTGTAACCTGAAGCGTATGTAACCTGAAGCGTATGTAACCTGAGGTACCACTGTAGTCCGTGCATGTTTATATTTATTTTATTTATTTCAAGCTTTTATATACTGCTTAACATGCTCCTGTACCACTAGTGCAAATGCAGCCCCCGTAGCCCCCTGCACTCACTCAAATGGGCAACCCTTTCTGGACAGATATTGTCGCTGTGAGGAGAAGACAAAAGGCTTGAGTCTCTGGAATTTGAAAGACTACCTTCTTCCGCATGAACCTGCCTCAGAACTAGTATCTTCATTGCCTCAGTGGTGCCCTGTCTTCAGTGGCGTGTAACCGGGGAAAGGGCCTTCTTAGTGGTGGCACCTGACTTATGACAATGGAGTCTCACTTTTAAGTTTCAGGCACCAGATCAAGCTGACGTCTTCGTTTTTATTCATCCAGGCATTTTAGTCAGTTTTCTTGCCAAGAGAATGCCCTGGTGATTTAATGCCAAATGATTTTATTCCTATGGCATTTCACCCTGGTTCTGTAATTCATATCTTGCCTCTGTTTTCATCTTGCTGTTTGTACTATTATTATTTTTGAGCCCTTACTATTATTTATTATTGTTGTGCATTATATTTAATTTATTATACTTCCTTTTGTATGCTTTATCTTTTAAATCATCCTGCCACCTGCTTTGGAAGCTTGCTTTCAAACTGAAAACCAGGCAACTGATAAAACAAAACAAAACCAATAGCTGTTCCATTCAAGTTATTCTCCAGCTCCAGGTACAAAGCCCAGTCGCTGGACTTGTGTGATGAACACTCACCCTGAGGCTACAGAGAGCACTGGAGGGGAGAGTGGTTAAAAATCTTCTTTGACGTGATGGTGAACCACAATACCCAGGAAGCAGGAAGAGATATTTCACCCCCCTCCACCTCATTTGCCTGTTGTGCCTTGGGAAAGGAAACAGGCCCCGCTTGCAAGAGAGCAGCCAAGGTGAAGGCCGACACAAACAGAGGCGCTATTTAATTCCTTTTCGCTCCTTGAAGTTCACAGCCGAGCGGGATTGTACTTCACAGTGAAAGAAGAAGTCCTGGGAAAGGGTGCAAAGGATTGTGCCTCGTCCCGTGAGAAACCCTTCCTTTAATTAGGAAAAAAAAGAGACCTCTGTGGGGGTTGGGTCTCCTCCCCTCTGTGTTCCTCACAGGCACTTTCGATGTGTTTTACCAGTTTGGCAGCAAATCCCTCTTCTTCCTTAATTATTGCTGAGGGAGCTGTGGTTTGCAGAGCACAGGCTTTCCTCGTGGACAGTTCTGGGTTCAGTTACTTGCATCTCCAGTTACAAAGAAACAGGAAGTGGCTGATGGAAGAGCCCTTTCTTGACCTGAGAGACCTGGACAGCTGCTGCCAGTCTGAGCAGGAAACACTGGGTTAGATGGCCTGACCCTCTATTTAATTCTTATTCTGTCAGCCAAGCCCACTTCCTGTTGAACTTCCACAGGACCTTTTAAAAAAATTATTCATAAGGCATGTTTTCTTACTTGCGATTTCTTACTTAATTTTAATCTTGGGTCATTGTGCAAATTGGCATTCCTATAGCCTAGCCCATAGTGAGTGCCTATGGACTGAGCCCAGTGAGGTTAGAAGAGCGATGGCTTAAATACTAAGGGAGAGGGGCGCGATGGCGGCCTTCCTCCCAAACCGGGAACCATAAGGAACAGGGAAGAAGGAAATTAACAGGAATCCCAGGGAAGGAATGAGAGTTTGAAATGTCAGCGCAAGGCCTTGATTCCGCGAATCCAGAAAAAGCCTCAAGCCCATTAAAGCTAACAGCCACCACAAGGCAAAATGGGATGATAGAGGAGCATTTGCTGGTGCTTTCTCTGGCTCATGGCCTAGCTCTGTGTTACTGCAGCAGAGCTGCAACTCGTCAGGTGATCTGGCATAAGGGCCTCGGATTGGCACAAAGGGGTGCCAATCGTGGCACTAGGTGGGTGCCGTCCATCCTTTGGGAGGGTGGCTTCCTTCTCAGCCTCTTCTGCATCAAGATTGGGAGTGGTCACTTTTTTCACCCAAGGGCCACTTTCCCTTCTGGGCAATCTTCTGGAGGCCACATGCCAGTGGTGGGTGGGGCTACCAGGAAAAGTTGGTGGAGCAGTGTACAATAGCCTGGTTTTCTACACATGCAACTCCCACATCCCTCTCTGTCCTCCATCCAGACAAGCAAGAAGCATTACTGGGGTTCAAGGACATGCAAAATACTCAGGGGGTGAGGGGGACCAGTGAGGGGTGTGTCCTGGGGAGAGTTCTGAGGGCCAGAGAGAGGGGCCTGGAGGGCCACAAGGGGCCACAGAAAGCTGGCTTATACCGTTGGCCCCTCTTAGTTCAGTATTGCTTGCACCGACTGGCAGCTGCTGTCCAGGGTTTCAGGCAAGACACTTTCCCAGCCCTATCTGGGATTGAACAAGGGACTTTTTTGCATGTAGAGCAGATGCTCTCCCTCTGAGCTATGGAGAGGTTCCCCACCGCTGACCAAGAACCTCTAGCCACTCTGCTGGAGGTGAGAACAATAATTACTTCTGCTCCATATATTTTCTTTTCAAAACCAAATCCAAAGCCAGGAGGAGTAAAAAAAAAGAATGCACAATAAACTCCCCATCCTTACCAAGGAAAACAAGAGAAGCGCCCACCCCATATTTCTGGACACCACCTAATAAAGGGCAGTTGGGCTCATGGGGGAAACCTGAATGCTAAATAGAGCCTGCCTTTCCATGTGTACAGAGTTCCTTATGGGCCTACCTTGAGAGCAATCCAAAACCAGAATGGTCTTTTGTGCATTACACCGCTGCTCTTGTTGCCAAAAATCATTGCAATGATGTAAGAAAGGGTTTTGCCCTCCATGGGGTTGCTGCTGCAGCTCCTACCTGCCCCAGCCAGCACTTGCTCTCGAGGGCACCAGGTTGAGGAAGGCTGCTCCGCTCAAATAGCACCAACCCTTATTGTTGCTGGGGTTATGAGATTCTCAGCAAGGGCACCTAAGGGTCTTCCTTCCTTTTTCCTTTTTCATGGTAACAATCGTCCCCCCTTCCCCAACCAGTATCTCTGATTAGAGATCGCTGTTCTCTCTCCTCCCAAATTTGACTTCAACAATTTGGGTCAAAAGCTGGCTCAGGGATGTGAATCCTGGATCTCAGCCAGCAAGCTTGCCTCTGCCAGCAGAGAAAGAGAGAGGTGGCCACAGAGTGGTATGAGAATTAGGCTTCTGGAAACAAACCTGAAAGCAGCGTCCAAAAATCCAGGGAGCCACTTATGGGTTGGGGTGGGGGCAGAATCCAACATTGCTGTCCAGATTTTGTTAGCTTGTTTTGTTTTATTTTTACAAAGCTTACAAGGTTGTGTTCCATCCTTGCCTGGGTCTTCCACAAATACAACAGGAGATCTGAGAGGCCATTCCTTCAAAGCGAATTGTTTGTGCAGTTTTCCCGGGCAATTAAGAACAAGACTCATCAGTGTGAGTCACACTGAACCTTTATTAAAGACTCCACTCTGGCTCCAGAGTTTATTCTGCGGATCCCTGTCTCAAGGGACTGGCAAACTTGTGTTTGGAACCAGCAAAAAAGAAAGCATCTTATTAGCATCATAGAATGGTGATGCTCAAAGGAAAGGACTCAAAGGTGCTGCTACCTCTGCCCCCTCCTTGCACGGGGGCCTCAGTTACTTGCCTTGAGAGATGGGGAGGAGGCAGACGGTATGTAGGGACAAAGGAAGCTGCCCTGTACTGAATCAGACCACTAGTCCATCTTGCTCAGCATTGTCTACACTGATGGGCCAGCAACTCCTCAAGCTTCCAAGGAGGGGACAGTCCAAGCCCAGAGTGGAGATGCTGGGAATTTAACCTGGAGCCTCCTGAATGCAAAGCGGATGCTCTACCACTGAGCTAGGACCTTCCTAGCAGACCTTCCCCAGGCAATGACTCAGCCCCATTTGGGGCAAGCAACAGGTTGCTCACCCACCCCTAAATACCTGCATTTGACATTTGCAAAGAAAGATGGTCCGCAGCAAAATGCATGGTGTGGGACCCAGAGTGGTGTGGTGGTTGGAGTGTCAGACTAGGACCTGGGAGACCCGGGTTAAAATTCTCACCGTGAGACCTTGGGCTAGTCACTATCTCTCAGCCTCACAAGGTTGTCATGAAGATAAAATGGAGAAGGGGGGAGATGTTTGTGTACACAGCCGTGAGCTCCTTGAAGGAAAGGGGTATAGACATGCAGTATCAATCAATCAATGCTGTGAGCTACTATTCAGGTCAAAACCTAAGAGAAGTTTGGCTTCAAGACAGCAAAAAGATGCTTTGAAATCATGGTTTGATTGTCACACTCAAGTACATCTGCAGCAAGCTAAGCATTAGAAGCAAAGCATGCAGATCAGGTACCAGTTGGGAAACATGGTTGGTTTTTTTTTAATTTCTGGATTCTCAGTCCAAGTCTGTGGGGAGTGGTAGAATGATCTTTTCTCTCTCTCTCTATCGCTCCCCCCCCCCCCCGGACATGCATATCACAAGCAATTAAATGCTTGTGATACATTCTTATATAAGCATAAGAAGTAGTGGTTGTCATACAGTCCCTTATTTGAGAGGATTTTGTCTAGTAACATCTGTGGGGAAGGTATGACGCAAACTGTTCTGTATTTTTCACTTTAATTCTTGACCAAAAGTACAGCCAACTTTTTTGTAACATCAGGTCTGCTAGAGACAAAGGTTAAGGTTTCAGCAGGCCGGACCTGGCTGCCTCTTGCGCTGTCCACATATGTGCTGTGTACGGTTCACATCTATTCCATTCTGCTGGTTTGGCAAACATTGCCTCCAGCAACTACTTACAATCTGTTAATCAACGCGGCTTTAGAATCTTTTGATGAAGGGCAGCTCAGAAATATTTTACATAAAATAAACAAACCCTCAGTCAAAAAACATTCCATTTCTCCTCAGAGAAGAGCCTGAGCTCATGCTTTTAACTGAAGGATGCGTTACCCTGAGTGTTGGGGCGGAGATTTGAGCTGCCATTGTCCCAGCTACAGCACATGCTGCCAAGGGCACAGGTGGAGCTTTCAGGGAGATTTATTAAGGACAGCAACATTTTATTTATTGCATTTCTATCCCACCTTTTCTCCAAGGACCTCAAGGTGGCATACATAATTCTCCTCCTCCCCATTTTATCCTCACAACAACCCAGTGAGGGAGTTTAGGCTGAGAGTGCGCGACCAGCCCAAGGTCACCTGGTGAGTCTCATGGCTGACTGGGGATTTGAACCCTGGTGTGGCGTTTGCCCTCCTAGGGGTGTGACATCATACTGGGTTCATAAGGAAAGGGTTAACTAATTGTAAAATGACTAACCAATGGGAACCCAGGGGGCGGAGTTAATTGTGTATAAGGTTTAAGCACAGAGGGGGGTTTTTTTTTTTTTGAGAGGAGAGTTAGGACTTAAGAGTTGTTGAGAAGACAGTCTGGAGTTAGAAGAGACAGATAAGAAAAGTCTGTAGGTTGGGCTAGTCTGGTGTTAGAGAATGAGAGAATTTGTTAAGAGGAGTCAGTCAAACAGTTGCGATAATCAGACAGAAGGTATTAGGAAGTTCTAGGCCGGTAAAGAAACTAAAGTTAAGATACTCACAGGAATATTATCTGAGAAAGCATAAACTTGTTAATGTTTGTAAAATAAACTTGGGGTTTTTTTTGTTCACTTTTAACAACTGTCTGGACTCAGCGTTTTACCCGAGAGTAACGGGTTGGTGGCAGCGGGGAAGCGAGCACAGTGGTGGCACAGGGATCAATAGACCGTTAAACATCCGGGGACCCTGTGTGATCACCACACCTAGTCTCTCAGGTCTTAGTACAACACTCCAACCACCACACCACACCACACCGACTCTGGGAAATCTGCCTTGCCCTTTAGGAAATTCCCTGCCCCACAGCCCTTCTGTGGGCGAGGATGCCCTCCAGTTGTGGAAACCAAAGCCTATGTGGGTGACTCAGGAAAGGGAGGAGGACGTTGGGGAATGTGGCAAGAATATGGTGGCGGCGGTTCTGCTCAGCGTCCGATATGGATGGATGGAGACCTGTCCCACAACATCTGAAGACTCGACAGGAAAGAAGGAGCAGCCACCCCCTTCATGGCAGCTGTGAGCCAGAGCTCTGGAGCAGATGCATTCCAGATGAGCACCACTGTTGATTCATGTGCAGGGCGTGACCACGGCTTGCATTTCAGAGCAAGGCAGCTGACATGGACTCATCGACGTGAACCACCTAGATGCAGGATGCTGGCTGTTTTCTTTCCTTTTCTCTCTCTCTCTTTGCTTCCCTCCAGCCTTCTCCTAAGCACCTCTTAAGGGATCCCTTGCTTCCCTTCTGAGTCATAATCTGAAAGCCTAAATCTGTTTTCTTGGAAGGACATCTTATTGACTCCGGTCCATCATTTCCAAGTAAGTGTGCTAGGACAGAACCCTCGAGGCATTTTATGCCATATCAGGGGCCCCCGTTTTAAAATATTAGGAACATAAGAAGCAGCTTTATACCCAATCAGACCAGAGGTCTATCTAGCACAGTATTGTATACACTGACTGGCAGCAGCTCTCCAGGATTTCAGGCAGCCCCACCTGAAGACTGAACCTGGAAACTTTTGGGGGCTCCCTCACTGCACCTATGGGGCCCTTCCCCACATGAAGCCACTTCCCCCACTCTGGAATCTCAGCTTCCCCGTTCTACATTCATGCAACAGACTGGGCATAATGGTTGCAACTGGATTCCTTTTCTCTCTTGTACACCGCTGCTCACCAAGGGGTTGGGTAGAAGAGGTTTGTACCTCCCCAGGAATGGCCCACCTCACCTACAGCTTGAAGATTTCTTGGTGTAGCTGTCTCTCGTGCCTTTCACCCGTGTGGGGACAGACTGAGATTTAACAGGAAAGCTGCCCATGGACAAATTTCTGACTATTGTGCAGCTGTAAAAAGAACCCCAACAGGAAAAACAACAATATAGGAAGCCAGGATTCAGAAGCTGCCCTAGATAAAGTCAGATCCTTCACTCACCTTGCTCAGAGACAGGTGTTTCCTTTCAATACTGGGCAGTATGTTTGAGGCTCTTTGTAAATAATAAGCAACATAGTTGTTATGATTTTAGGGAAGGGAAAGGGAAGAGCAGGTCTCTCCATGCCCTCGCACAGTATAGCCTTGCCCAACAGGGTGCCTTCCAGATGTTGGACTACAAGTCCCATCATCCCTGACTTTAGGCCCTGCTGAGCAGGGCTGATGGGAGCTGGAGTCCAGCCACACCTACAGGGCCACACACACTTCCCATCCCTAATCTAGCTCAATATTGTCAGCCTTGACCACCAGTGGCTCTCCACCAGGGATTGAGTGTGGGATCTTCTGTATTGAAAGTAAGTGTTCTTCCACTGAGCTACCCTGAAAACATTGCTGGGGTCTTTAGAAGATGTTTAAATAATTATACAACCTTCTGTAGGCATCTGAAGGCAACCCTGTATCGGGAAGCTTTTAATCTGTTGTGTTTTTGTCTATTCTGCTGGAAGCTGCCAATAATAATAATAATAATAATAATAATAATAATAATAATAATAATAATACCACCACCATGTTAAAACACTGGTCCCAGGTATGGGGAACCTATGGCCAACTAGAAGCTGAACTATAACTCCCATAATCCCTGGCCATTGGTCATCCTTGCTGAGGCTGATGGGAGTTGTAGTTCAGCAACATCTGGAGAGCTAAAGGTTCCCTGCACCTGGTCTATGCTGCCGGCCTGTTAGTGGTTCTCCAGGGTTTCAGGCCTGGAGATACTAGGGTTGCATCTTCATCCAGGATGAGGAACCTGCAGCCCTCCAAATGTGGCTGGATAACAAACCACACCCACCCAAAATAGTAGCAGCAGAAGCAAGAAGATAAAATAGCAAATACCCAGCTGGGCCAAAATAAAACCATGCACTCAAAGCAGCTTTGACCAGTCACAAAAGCTTTCTGGGGAAAAACCCAAGGTTTCACATGGCAACCAGAGGTATACACAACAAATTGCCTTGGCAAAATACCCAGTTTATCTGGCCTAGTACTGTTGACACTGGCTGGCAACAGCTCAGAGAGGGGTCTCTTCCAGACGTACCAAAGAAATGCATGCAGTCTGCATGCAAAGCCTGTGTTCTGCTGCTGGGGCCAAATCTGTGTGCTTTAAAACTGCTGTCCAAGAATAAGGAACACAAGGGAGATGAATGGCAGGAAATTACCTTTTGCTGCATACCACGCCCGAGGTATCCCTTCTGCAGGAACTCTTCCCTAGGCTGTTGAGACTGGCACCCCAGGCCTCTGAGAAGGGAAATACCTGCTCCCTCCACCCAGTTCCTGTCCAATTGTGTAATGCTGTGACATGAGGAGAAAAGGAAATTCCTACCCAGTGGCATTGGCTCTGGGCTCTCAAGTATGAGCAAACTTATCTGTGGCTCCCCTTACTCAAGTGCTACAGCATCGGGCAACAGCAGCTGTCCTGCAGATGACTTTGCATGGCTAATCAGCTCTGGGATAGCTCATTCGGTAGAGCACAAGACTCTTAATCTCAGGGTTGTGGGTTCGAGCCCCAGGTTGGGCAAAAAGATCCCTGCATTGCACGGGGTTGAACTAGATGACACTACGCTACAAGTCTGTGATGCTGTGGATGAGCTCCTCTACTCCAGTGTAAAGTATATGTGTGATGCTCGTCACCACCTGACCAAGCCGTTACTGCTTCTGGCTTGCCAGCAAGCAAAGCCTTGCTTTGCCAATTCCCAAATAGTGACCTGCCTTCCAGCCTTGAATTATACATACATGAGGGTAAACACTAATTGTGAGAAAGGCAGGAGAGTCCCAGTTCAAATTTCAATGACAGCAATGAACTCAGGGGGTGGGCCTGCCCTGAAGCCAGTCTCTCTCTCACCATCTGCCTATGGGGGCAAGAAGGTGACCCACCTCACAGGGTTATTGTAAGGACTGAGATTGTACAAGGGAAGTGCTCTGAACAGTCTAAAGCACTATATAAATAAATTCTAACAATGCAAGCCTATGCATATCTAGGCGGAAGCGAGTCCCGTTTAGTTAAATGAGATTTATTCTCAACAAAGCGTACACAGTATTGCAGCCTTCTTCTATTATTTGCTTTCCTCACAAAAGTGACCTGAAACAACTACCAAAAATAGTATAAACACTGTAACAAATTATGACAAACACAGCCAATAACAGCCTTTTGGAATATTCGTGACTAGTTTGCACCCAGGTGGCCCATCTATGGACAAGGTGGGATTTTAATTTAATTTTTTTTTTGAAAAAAATAACAACACACACACTGATTATTTTATAATCAGCCAGTATAAGAAGCTTCTGTTCATCCGTGGCCACAGAATGCTTGCCTGGAGGTAACAAGAGCTCATCACTTCCAGGAAATACTGGAGATCAGATCTGATCTGATTTGATTTCTACACAGCTGGAGAGTCCCGAACGCAGGTGCCAGGTTAAGATGCTGCTATTTTAACAGTAGTGTTGGGAAGGTGCTGCTATATTCTAAACCACGGGGATCCATACTGCTGTGAGGGGCGAGTGCTCTTGTGCCCAGGCCCCTGCTTTTGGGCTTCAACGCAGACACCTGGTTGGCCTCTGTAAAAGAGCAGAATGTCACACTAGATGGGGCTTAGGCCAGATGCTGCAGGCTCCTCTTAAATTCTTAATAAATATCTCTCCCACCTTCCCCACTGCTTTTTACTCTGTCTCCTAGCTCCTTTCTGGGGTTCCCGTTGCATCCAGTAGATCCAGACCTACCTTCTGCCCACAGTCCCAGCGTGAGCTCCGTGCCCAAGTCATTCACCTTGGTGAGCAGGTAAGCTCTCAGCAGCCCATCTCACTGGGCACCGTGAAGGCAGGACTCGGAATGCAAAGCCAGATGCGAAGCCAGGTGCGGACGCCATTTGGGTTGATGTCAGCTGGCTCTGCCTGGCAGCGATTTGGAAAGAGGCATTTGGAGAAAGGATTGGGGCGCTGAATTATTGATGCGCATCAATATCCCGAGTAATAGACTCCCCTCTCTCCCCAGCGCTCAGGTTTCACGGGATGCGATTTCCCCAGACTACAGCGCTCTAAAGCTTCGGATCTGGGTTTTTAAGCCACACATGAAAAACCCTGCTCTTAGGGCTCTTTGACAGGGGCAACAGCTAAAAATGCTCCAAGGGCAAGCCTAGCTGCTTGCATGCCATCTATGAACCGTGCCACCTTCTCACAGGTGCTTGGAAGGTTGCTATAAGCAGGACTTGGAAACAAATGGTGTGTGTGGGGGGGGGGACTGCCCCAGTGAGGCCTGCAGCCCACTCTGCGAGGAGGATGAAGTCAGTGTCAAAAGCTGCCAGCATCCTTATGGCTTCCTGAAGTTAATGAGCCCTGCTTCGCTTTCTGTTGCTGGTTCCCAAATTCCCTTTAACAACACACGGAGGTGGACGTGGAATCAATTGAGTGCTGGAAAAAACCTCTCGTCATGCAGTTTCAGTTCAGGGCTAGTTTACAGAAATCCGCACCACAGTTTTGCCAGCCAGCCTTCACACCCAAATTGCAAGAGAAGAAATGGGGAGGTGGAGAAGGGGGTCTTGAGCTGCAGATCTTGAGAGCTGTGAGAGGAAGGGCTCCTCCCCCGCCCACCTCCTACTTGCAGCATAGATGATACTAACCCAGGCAGATGGGCGGAGTACAACTAATGAAAATATTACAAAATTATTATTATTATTATTATTATTATTATTATTATTATTATTATTATTATTATTATTATTTATTATTGCTGCCTGGAGAGGAGAGAATCTGTCAGTTGTGGTTCCTTTCAGTTTCCCAAGCTTCAGTTGAGCTTCCCATATTTCTGCATGGAAATCCCATTTCTCTTAATAGGTACATTTTGTATGACATTTTTTCTCTCACTCACCAATTTTTTTTTACAAGTTTCTCCCTCTGATATACAGTGGTACCTCGGGTTACATACGCTTCAGGTTACAGACTCTGCTAACCCAGAAATATTACCTCGGGTTAAGAACTTTGATTCAGGATGAGAACAGAAATCGTGCTCCGGCGGCGCGGCAGCAGCAGGAGGCCCCATTAGCTAAAGTGGTGCTTCAGGTTAAGAACAGTTTCAGGTTAAGTACAGACCTCCGGAATGAATTAAGTACTTAACCCGAGGTACCACTCTAATGCATTGTTGTGTGTTCTGCATTTCGGTGCACATGCTTTCCCCTAATTTGTACCCAGGGACAAAGGTGTGTGGAGCAATGAATGTAATTTTTACTTTTGTACTGTGGGCTAGTTTTGTTCACGCAACCCTCTCTGTCAGGCAGGCAAGAGGCGTTCGCACAAGACCACATCAAAGGCATGCAAAAATTCCGCAAAGCAGGGGCGGTGAGGGGTATAGCCTGGGGAGAATGCCAAGGACTTAACAGAAACATGAGAGGCTACATTTGTCTCCTGGATCCTTAGGGACTTCCACTGTTGACACTTCTCTCCACCACACGGTGCCCTGTATCTTCCAGGGATTCTTTAGCTGTGACACGGGGTTGTAACTAGCTGATCCTCAGGATCCCTTCCAACTCTCCGATTCTATGAAGGATCTCGCAGCAATCAGGGGCAGCCCCTGTGGGCCCCAGCAGGGCTCTCACACCTTGCAAAATGGCTCGAGCGCCGGCTGTGTTAGGAAGCAGCCATTCATTATCTGGCCACCAGGGTCCGCTTTCGCAGTTCTGCTTTCGCTCTGGAAAAGTCTAGCAGGGAACAGCTGGGAGGGCTTGTGGGTCGCCGTGCCAATTGTGGCGGGTTTGTTCTAGTGTGTCGACTCGTGCGCACCAGGTGCGTCCCGATCGCGTGCCCCGAGCACTGCCGTCGTGCAAAAGCAGCCCGAGGCGCGGAGCCCCTCGCTGCCCCTTGGAGACACCGGCTCGTAGGCGATGAGCCGCAGTGCCAACTGGGTCACCAGCGGCGGGGCCGGCAGCTCCCTGAGCAATGCCCACAAGCGAGCACACGGGCTGGATCCGGCCTGCGTCCTCAGCCTCCACGTGGCTTCCTTCCTGGTTCAACAAGATCCCTTTCATGTTGCTCAATGCGCTGCGAGTTTGACTCCCGCCACGCGCACCGCTTGCGCATTTTTTTCCTAGGGAGGAAACGCGAGGGGTTGCGTGAGATCAGCCTCCTCCTCCTCCTCCTCGCTGGCGTCTCACCAGCGAGCCCGGGCTCTGCTTCCAAAAGGGGCCGGGCTGGCAGTCGCAGATCCTGCCGAGAAGGTCGAGGCCGACCCCTTAATTGGCCTGAGGCGCCCTCTGCTGGACATCGCTCGGACTCTCAGCCACGCAAGCTCATTTCCGTAAGCGGCCGGCCAGCTGGTGACTCTTCCCCCGGCGAGAACCGGGAAAACAACGCGCGTGGCTTGGGGCGTCTTCTGCAGGTACTCTTTATATTTATATCGCATACAGTTCCACATATGTGTGCGTGTGAGGGAGAGGGGGGGGGACAGAACGTGCTTAGGCAAAGAAAAGTGATGGGAAAAACTTGGTCATTAGAAATATATTTCTTGATACATTTCTTTCCCACGGTTTATATACCAATTAACGCTTTAGTTTCTAAGTGGCATGCAGCAGAGTTAGTCAGATACAGTAAAGATAAGAGCTAACCCGAAAAGCAGAAAATTTACTTTAAGTGCATTGCTGGAAATAGTACATGGGTAGGCAAACTAAGGCCTGGGGGCTGGATCCGGCCCAATCGCCTTCTAAATCCGGCCCATGGATGGTCCGGGAATCAGTGTGTTTTTACATGAGTAGAATGTGCCCTTTTATTTAAAATGCATCTCTATAATTCGTTCCGGAGGTCCGTACTTAACCTGAAACTGTTCTTAACTTGAAGCACCACTTTAGCTAATGGGGCCTCCTGCTGCCGCTGCGCCGCTGGAGCGCAATTTCTGTTCTCATCCCGAAGCAAAGTTCTTAACCTGAAGTACTATTTCTGGGTTAGCAGAGTCTGTAACCTGAAGCGTATGTAACCTGAAGCGTATGTAGCCCGAGGTACCACTGTATTTTGCCCTGAATTGTGCCTTTAGGGCTATACCTCATCAAAATGCCGTGAGTGCAAGTTGTCTGGCATTGCCATTCTCTGGCAGAATTCACCTTCCTCCCCAGGGCCTCCAGAGGGACAATCTCTGGGTTCGAAGGATGGATCTTTGGAACATAGGACACAAATAGAAAGGCCAAGTCAGGAGAACTTTCTGCGCGAGCAATCTGAGCTGGCCATTTATTCATTCAGTTGCATCCCTACCCCACCTTTTTCTCCAAGGAACTGAAAGTGGTGAGCGTGGTTCCTCCATTCTTCATTTAAACTCCACAACAATCCTGTGAGGAAGTCAGGCTGAGAGGCAGCAACTGGGCCAAGGTCACCCAGTCAGCTTCATGGCTGCGTTGGGATTTGAATCCTGGTCTCCCAGGTCCTAGTTTGACACTCGGACCACTATACCACTCTGGCACCACCTTCTTTGCTGGAAAACCTCTGGCAAAATAACTCTTTGCATGTTGTGAATGTGTATCAACTCCCTTTGGCCCGAACATGGAAGAAGGAGAAGGTTAAAGTTGTTTCTTTGAACGCCTTCATTGTCCCCCAAATCAGAAAGGCCAGAATATTACTAAGCGGAATGTGGCATTGCATCAACATGAAGCAAGCCGCTAGGGGAGTCTTCTCCAACCCAGTGCCCTTCACATTACAGTTCCCATCAGCCCCAGCCACTTGGCCAATGTGTACAAACATGGCATGCAGGAAACCCCAAATTCAATCCCTACTATCCTCAGGTAGGGCAAGTAATTTCCCCCTTCATTTTATTGTATTATCTTTTGGAAAACTGCTTTGAGGTTTTTTGTTTTTTTGCAATTAAGTGGCATGTAAATTTTAAGACACAAATAAAAATAAAATGACCCTAATCCCAAGGAGCCACTGACAATTTAGCCACTGATATGTAGACAACCTTGAACTAGGCTGCAGGTGCCCTCCTGATATTGCTAGACTCGAACTCTCATCAGCCATAGCCAGCATGGCCAAAAATCAAGGATGATGGGAATTGTAGTCCAGCAACTTCTGGAGGGCACCAGGTCCATGTTGTTGGACTAAAACTCCTATCATCCATGACCTTTGGGCGAGTCCCTGGGGGTGATGGGATTCGGATTCCAGCAGGTTTCCCATCCCTGCCGTATAATCATGATCATAAATGTAACGTTTATGGTTTACAAAGAGCCTCAGACATACCGCGCAGTAATTATATCAGGCTCACAGTCTGAGAAGACAACACTGTGAGGAAAGGAGGAGGACAAGGACGTAAAGGGGAAGAAAAAAGATTATAGCAATTCATCATCTCAATATAAAAAAGGAAAAGGCAAGAAACCAGAGTGCAGGCTTCCCACTGATGAAGTTGTCTGCACTGGGCAGGAGCAGAAGGGTCAAGCACCTGTGTGCTTCACCCATTTGGGGAGAGCGTGTGAGATTGTTCACATTCTGAGGCCAGACAGTAGCCAGCAGCATCTCTTGGGTTCCAGATTTCACTGGGAGAGGAAGCATGTCACTGAATTTGTTACTGTGTGATTGCGACCACATCGCAGTGCTCCACTGACCCACAGGTGCTCAACTGGATTCCTGGTATCCATACTCTCCATTGTAAACAGATCACCACCACCGTCAGATTCTTTTTCATTCCAGAATGGGTTTCTGATTGAACACCTGACTAAGCAAGGTGGGTGCACCTGGCGCCATGGCGGTCCTTATCACATCACAAGAGGGGTGGGGGCCTGTGGGTCTCTAAACGCAGCTGGACTCCAGCCCCCATGAGTCCCAGCAGCCAGTATGGCTAATGGTCAGGGGTGGTGATCGGAGCTGTTGTCCAGCAACATCTGGCAGGTTCCAGATCTCCCAGCCCTGCACCACAAAGATCATAAACTAACCCTCCTAGAGTTGGAAGGGGACACAAGGGCCCTCTACAACAGATGCAGGTTTAAAGCATCCATGACAGATGGCCATCCAACCTCTCCTTAAAATCCCCCAAGGAAGGAGAGTCCACAACTTCCCGAGGGAGTCCATTCCACTGTCAAACGGCTCTCACTCTCAGAAAGTTCTTCTGGACTCCTTTCTTGTAACTTGAAGCCATTGATTCAGGTCCCAACCTCTGGAGGAAACGAGCTTGTTCCCTCTTCCATGGGACAGCCCTTTAGATATTTGAAGATGGCTATCGTATCTCCTCTCAGTCTCCTCTTTTCCAGGTTAAACATGCCCAGCTCCTTCAACTGCTCCTCATAGGGCTTGGTTTCCTCTTCCTTCTTAGCGCTTCTTTCCTCACATTTGGTATCCCATGATGCACTGGGGACCCAAGCAGCAGCCTTCTTAGAAACTCAAAAGCAGTGAAGGGTTTTCCAGCAGGTGTTTTAAGCTGACCCTTCAATGCCCAGTTTAGCAGCCAGGATCTAGACTGGGCCAGGAAAAGAGTAACTCAGAAAAGGGAGATTTAGTCCAGATATTACTGGAGCGAAACCTCATTTCTTGAATGAATTGCAGAGGGCAGGCCTGACAAAAGACATCTGAGTTAGGAGGTGAAATATCACACAAGCACCCGGTAAATAAAATCAGCCGGATTAATTTCTTCTCTTCTCCTGCCCCGGCCCGGCTCTCCCAACATGATGCTCAATTCATCATCAAGCATACAGCACACAACGATTTTCCACAGGAATTGAAGCACTTATGATAAAATGTTGCCAGCTCCAGCTACATTATTATAAAAACAACATCTAATTTATGGCGTTGGAGTGCCAATGCATTTCTTCACTGTAAGTCACCCCTGCCTAGGATGGGCTATAAAACTGTGAGGCACAATGGCTTTCCTCGCCGCTTGCGATATCGCAGTAATCAACCAGAAATATTTCCCACTGTGGAAATTAGCGCTGATTAAATTCCATAGCCCGATCTAATCACAGCAAAAGGTATTTTGACAAAACAGCACATTTTCGAGGTAGGAATTCAACAGTAGGCTCAACATTTAGGCAACAGAAAATTTTAGGCGGCCTCATATCATCAGTACTTAGGCATTTGCTTTGTCCTGCTGAAACCGTGCCAGGAGTTTGAAAATGTATGTTACATTAAATGGCAGCTTTTTACTGTCTGTCAGGGTTCAACCCACTTTTCCAAGTTCCATCACTTAGACTGGAGGGTTTCCCATTCCAGCATACTATTGACACTTTTTATTGAGGCCCAGTAAATTGACCACCCAAAGCCAGCCTTTTGCCTCTTAACAGTCATGATGTCATAGTAGGAGGATGCCGTAACGGTCACTATAATCATGGAGACTAGATTCTCCATATCTATGTAGTTTTGATTCCATTAGGAGAAATGTCCCAATGGTAAAAAGGGCCATTTGACACTGGGGCAGGCTGTCTTGCCTTCACAGAGCCTCAATGCTGTGGATTCCTGCACTGAAGGTTGGGACAGATGACTGCCAAAGACCCTTCCAACTCTAAAATCCAGTGATTCTGTCTCGTGGATCTGTTTATTTTAATTAGTTTCTATTAAAGGTGTCCTTCTGTTACAAAACAGACAAATAAGTGGAGAAAAGTGCAGTGGTGGGGGGAAGAGATGGGGAGGCATTGTTCTTTCATTCTGTTGCATAGTGTTAGTGTAGGGTTTGTATCAGCATCATGTGGATTGGTCCTTTGTTTATGCTGATTGCAGAAGTGTGGCTTCTTTGCATGTTTATTTGAGGGGGTGGGTTGGTTGTTGGGTCAGTTTAGCCATAGTGATTTGTATGCTGTTGGGGGGATAGGTCCTTGTCCTGTTGTGCTGTGTTATGTGGTAAAGGGGAGCCACACTGGGGTGAAGATGGCCTCCTTTGCTTGTCCCCATGCTAATTAGTTTGTTGGTTGACTTTTCCAGTAGGGCAGTTTCCCATACATTTTGGTACCACTGGTCTACCGCATGCTCACTCCTGATCTCACAGGCCTGTTCTGAGGACAATATGGGATAAACCCCCTCTCTACTCCCCTGAGGTTTTTGAGATCATAATGCAATTGCTAATAATGAGGGAATCAGATCCTATGACTTTTTTCTCAGGTGGTCTCAGCCTGGAGAAGTACACCCAAAAGAGCAAGGGCTCGTTAAAGAGACCCAAAAGAAACCAGTCGCAGCACTGATATCTGCATCCCAATTCCACCCGGCTGCATTTTAAGAGGGAACGAGAGAAAGAAAAATGTTTTGGATCCAATTCCCAGCTCCGTTGGCAGGTTGGGGGTGACACGTCAAGTACTTTCACCATTTTATGGCCAGGTTTTGGCAGGAAAGGAGCAGCTAAATTATAACCTTAGGGAAAACAGACAGATTTAACAGCCCATGGTTTCCTGGCGCCTGGCCCAGAGTGCCTTCCCTTAGCTCAGAGGGCATTGCTCTGTCTGCACCATGGCACCAGGCAAAGTAACAGGAGAGCTGGCAATGTCAGCCTGCAAGGTTTGACAGAAGAGACAATAGCACGTCGCTCATGCAGCAGCTCAGATAAGGCTCTGACAAGCCAGGAATATGGGTGTAATTTAGATCAGTGTTCCTGGAACCTGAGTGGTGCTGAAAAATAGTTTTGACATTTCCAAAGAGAGTTGAGCAGACATAAGCACATCACTTAATAGATGAGAGTGTGAAAGGGCCAGAATAGCAGGTGGGAACGGGATATAGCAAAAGGCAATTTAGCAAGGACCTCTATCCAATATTCTAGTTTGCTGCAAGCCAGCTTCTAATGTGGGGGAATAGGCAAGAATACAACACCCCTCCCCTCCTCATACACAGCTCGAAGTAGTGCACAGCTCTTGAGTTCACCCACTTCAGTCTATTATTTCATTCTGTGTAATGCTGGGAAGTGGAATCTGTGCCCATCCCATGTGTTTTTGGATTTCAGTGCCCATTATCCCTGACCCTTGGCCATGTTAACCAGGGCTGATGGGAATAGGGAGTGCAACATCACCTAGAGGAACAGAAGTTCCTCACCCAAAGTGTGAAGTGTTGAAATGATTGTGGCAACACCAACATTGCCCCAGCCAACTCTTAGGTTGGTTGACTGGTGTTGCTAAACCAGCTCTAAGAAAAACCAGATGAGATGGTGAATCTATACCACAGTTCTGTCCTTTCCTTCCTCTGCAAAAGAGACTTCTATTTTTCTGCCTCATTTTCAGAACGCTTTAGAGTTTGTTTAGACTTTTGATAGCTTATCTTGCAGAAGTGCAAAGAATGGCACCTTTTCCTTTCCTCTCTGCAGCCTCCCTGGCTGCCCACATTTCCTGATCTGAAAAGCAGCCTCAAAGGAGGAGATGCTGCACAATGTCTTTCCCTGACCTTTAATGGAAGCACAGGCACCTAGGAGGGCTGCAGAGTGCAGAGAGATGATTTGTAGAATGAAAGGGACCCTCACAAATGCTACTCGGACACCTTGAAAGTAATCGTGACAAAAACCCTGCAAACCATGATGGGAATTTCACAAGAAAATGATCTACCTTTGACCATTTTCAAATGCAGTTTCTTTTCTCATTCATTGATAAATAATGGTGTGGGGCTGTGCAGGGGGAGAACAGGAGCAGCTTTTTGAACTGCATTAATCTGGACTTCTAACTTCAGGTGGCGGTGGGAGCCTCACATGATTGGATGCCGAACTGTGTGTCCACACACACAAACACTGATTGGATCCTGCAGTCATTTGACTGGATTTTACATTTGAGTTTTGTAAAATACTGTGACACCCCCCCCCCGGCTAATTCCTGCATGGCCTTTTGTAAAACTAAACTAAAAAATCCAATAGTTTTTCTTCTCTGGGGTCAGGGTATATACTGCATGCCCTATGCACATATGTGATCACTTGGTTTTAGTGAGTCAAAACATTCTCTGCCACAGAGAAATAGCTCCCTTCACAGAAACCTAGACTTCCTGAAATTGCAGAGCCATGTGCTTTACATGTGTGAAAAGTGTACCCATTTTGTAGAACATTTTAGACAATTGCAATGTGTTGTATTGTGGATCTGCCTTTGAAAACAAACTGCAGCCGGTCCTGAAAGGGCGGCAAAAACATTAACTGGGACTGGAATAAGACCATCTTTACACTTCTCCTTTGCAGGCTGCACTGGCTCCCTGCATTTGGATCCAAATTAAAGTGCTGGTTTCAAATTAAAGTGCTGGTCTTGAAAGCCTGAAATGGCTTGTGATCAAGTTACCCAATGGAGCGTCTTCTCCTGTGTGCACCTGCCCAAACCTAAAGATCTTTGGTGGCTCTTTTCTGAGTGGCTCTGCCAAATAAATAGGTTAGGCAGGGCCTTTCTGGTAGTGGCACCCCTGCTAGGGAATGGTTTTTCCGGGAGGTTTGCTTGCCATCATTTCATGATCTCTTCTTGTTCTATATAGCACTCCCACAAGAAAAGAACATGAACAAGCCCAAAACTACAGGGGGGTGCACAGGTAAGTAATAACAGTATAAATAAGATTCTTTACAAAAAGCACCAGCATGGTGTCCAGATTTAATGCAATGGTAAAAGGTAGACAGTTCTATGCATTATTTGTAATAGTATATGTAATAAAACTCCAATGAATTGCATAAATGTGTTCTGGGTTTTCCAATCCACTGGAGGCTTTCAGATTGTGAATTCCACGCCATATTGCCGCATTCCCTACATTCTTACTTTATTACCTTTTGGCACCAGGTGGAAGAACACTGAATTCATCCAGGCTTTTTAAAGAACTTAATGTTTCACAGTCTGGCTCTTTGTGTTTTAAATTCGGTTTTGATTATGTTCATTTTTAGAATCAACCCATTACAGTGTCCATTATTTTATACTTCAGTGTTGTTCTTATAATCTGAACAGTTAAACAGTTTAGAAACTTCTGCTATGGTATCAATATAAATGAAATCAATAAATAATGAGCCAGTCCTCTCATAGCAAGCAATTACTAGTTTTCATCTAACATAGGCAGATCCCCACAGAAAGCAGGCTTGCATATAGGACTTGGAACTCAAACTGATGCTCACATATGTCACGGAAGTACAGCATATAATTTGCAGTTGCTTCCTGTTTTTTAAACTGTGTTTGTTGACATCTCTGGACACTACTTATGCAGAAGTCTTAAGGACTTTGGTTTTGTGCGGCTAAGTCACACGTCAGGTTACAACAAGGCCACTCAATTCAGTCTGTTCAATGTGCTTGATTGCATTTGATTTGGTCAGGTTAAGAACAGCATCTGAAGAGATCATCATGTCACTTAGCAACAATGGCTTGAAGATTTTCCTCCTGTAAAGGTAATTTTGAACTGTTAAGTCTACTGAAATGCTTTCCCCGGGTTTACAGGCAGGGAAAACATTGTACTGCATCTCTTTGAAAGGCACATAAAAGGGAGGAAATCTTTTGAATATGTTGTGGTAATTCAAAGTGAATAGATAGCTACCTAAAATAGTAACCAGATATGGCTTTGCATCCTTTGTTGAAATCAGAATTTAATTCAGTGCCGGGGGGGGGGGGGGAACCACACCACATGATTTCTGAGCAAAAGCCTTGAAACTTACTATATTTTAGCAGGTCTGATATAAGCCAGAGATTATGAAGTCAGCTAAGATCTAGAGCAATGATCCATGAGCCAAATTATTTTATCTGGCGATCGTTTATCTTACTACAGTTTAATCAAGGTATGATAATTTTTGTTCTGTTTCACTCATAGGGAAAAGAAGCAACGAGGCTGCATTTCTCAGCAGTGCTTGCTATTGTAGGTGAATTCAGGAGAGGAGCTGCTGCCAATCTGCATCTTGAAGGTATATTTCAGTATTTATATCCATTTCTTCTGTCGCCTCTTTCCTACAAATGGCACGAGTGGTTCAAGACCTTAGACTTAGTGTCCGGTAATACAGAAAAATATAAAAATGACAATCTCTTTATCCAGAGGCTCTGGTTATGCATCACCATTATTTCATGAGCAGGGAACTCAGTGGAGAACCTTGGTTGCTTGTACACAACATTCTATAGGACATTAGATCACAGGCACCAGTTCTCTCTTTATCACGCAATACTAATTTTCTGAATCAGAAAATTTCTGCTCTTTGTTCACAGCACAATGCAAATATTTTCTGTGTGTTTTACTGAAATGAGGTATTTTCTGACAGAATCAGGTACGTGGGAGAAGAAGAAGTCTGTGTGCATTGCTAAGAGTTTATTCTGAAGCTTTGCTTTGAGTCTTTGTCATAAAAGACAGTTTATCTTTACAACAAGTTATTAGAAACTGAGATGTTTTTTTATTTCTACTATTATAAAAGTAGAGCATAGGAGACTTTTCAGAGCCATCTTCAAAAAGCAGACCGATCTTTTTTTGTATATAAACTGTACACAGAAGAAAAACAAGGCACTATACATTTTTGGGATAACAAAGTATATCAAAGTTGGATTTGGAGAGTTTCTCAAGAAACTCGTGTGATGACGCTTTGTTCAGTTTAGCACCTGAAGCAGCATTGAGACCAATTCGTCGCCTATTAAAAAGAGAAACCATTCAGAGATAGGGGGTGGGAAGACACAAAGAGAGAGTAAAAACATAATTGGTAGTTTAACTAATTCAGACCAAGCAACTGAGCCGCCAAGCTACTTTTCTGAAAGTCCTTCTTGACTGAAGTCTTGAAAGTGAATAATACACATTGCATTGTTAAATACATCCTTGTCCTATGTGTTTTATATAAATATAAATTCTTTTTGAAAATCCACAGCTTTAAAGAAAATAACACTTTACAAAGAGAACGTCTTCAAAACCCAAATGGCAAGTAGTGTAACGCAGCTAAAAAGATCCGCCATTGCTGCCGCAGCAGCAGCCTGAGAAACTGCTGCTAAAGTACAAGGGGAACACAATTCATCAGCTGTCAAATTGCCTTACCTCCCCAAACAAAAGAGCCTGCAAAAGAGTTCTCTCACACATTTACAATATGACGTGATTTAAGAAGAGGCAGTAATCGACAGCCTTCCGGCGGTATCTTGTTGGCTTGGTGAAGGGGTGTGTGTGTGTGAGCGCAAGTTGGCCACGCTGCTGCTCTTTGTCCACGAGGTGCTGAAAATGACACAAGATCCCACTCCAGCTTTAGCCCTTAAATGCAACATGGCCAGGTTACTTAGAAGAGTCCTTTTGCCTTTTTGAGGTTCACCTGTTTCCAGGAAGGCAGTGTGTTGTATTCCTCTCTTGTCATCTGCAATCCAGCCTGCATTAAAAGGATTGTTGAAGGGTAAGCATTAAGAAGTGTAAAAAAGAAGAAGAACAGCAATGCAAAGAGTGATTATAGAGACATCTGTGAGATGTGTATTCCCATTTACCTCAAAATCTTCATCTGAAAGGTAGATTTCAAGATTTAGTGGATCCACTCCCTCTGGGAGGGGCCTTGCTAAAAGTTCGGCCAATGGGTACAGCTTCTTGCATAGTTTGGCCAGCACATCTTCCACAAGGATTATCTGGTTAGAAGCTTCAGCATCCTAGAGGGGAGGAAAAGATTTAGAAATTTCAAGTGGTTCAGAAAGAGATAAGCAGCCAAATGTTCTCTACGGAGAAGTCGGGTGATAAACAAATCCCCCCCCACTCTGGAATAGCCAGGCCTCTGTTACTCAGTCAGCTCAACAAAAACAAATATTTTAGCCAGACCTCTCAGTTCTTCGGACATAAAACATTTCCTTGCATCCTGGAAGCTTTATGAGTAGATGATAAAATCTCAGTCAAAATCCACCCACGCTGGTTATTCTCCCCCCTCAAATGCTTGAAGCTGCCTCTCCATGGTAATCCCCTGGTTTTTCCTGCTTCTCAGAACACCACCACATCGCCAGCAGTGCAGTGGAAAACGGAGAAAGATAATGAGAAAGGTTGATTTACCATTTCTGTGATCTCTGCAATGTCCTCTCTGTGTTCCCAGCTTGGAAACATATTGGTGAAGGTCAGAGGTTCAAGACCAGCGTGAATTAGGTAAGATTTGGGAGGTTTCTTCACATTTTTTCCTATACATAAAAATAAATCAAAATAAATATGGAATACCTTGCCACCTTCTTCTAGACTTTTGTGAATTTTCCACTTAACTGAACATAAAGCTTTCTGTTGTAAACCTTTCAAGCAAAGTGTCCAGATCACCCAGGACCAGGTTTTAAGCCAGTGTGGTGTAGTGGTTAAGAGCGGTAGTCACGTAATCTGGGGAACCGGGTTCGCGTCTCCGCTCCTCCACATGCAGCTGCTGGGTGACCTTGGGCCAGTCCCACTTCTCTGAAGTCTCTCAGCCCCACTCACCTCACAGAGTGTTTGTTGTGGGGGAGGAAGGGAAAAGGAGATTGTTAGCCGCTTTGAGACTCCTGAAGGGGAGTGAAAGGCGGGATATCAAATCCAAACTCTTCTTCTTCTTCTTCCTTGGCTCATAGGAACCTGTCCCAGCCTTAATAGCAGCCTGTCTTTCCTGGATATTCCTTTTGTGGGCCCTAGTGATGAGGCCTTCTCAATTGCAGAATCCCATCCTTAGGTGCAAAGCTGGTGCGGCAGAAAACCTGCTCCTTCCAGAAGGTTGTTGGTCCGCAACTCCCATCACAGGATCCCCACCCCTACACTTGGGAGGTCCTTCTCACTGCTATTAGATGGGTTCCGAAAACCTTTTTATTGTACAGGGTGGTGGTTTTTTTGGTCTTTGATATATTCTGTTTTAATGAAAAGTGCATTTATTCTGGTCTTAGCAGAGTGTGAATTTCACCTGCTATATTACTACTAACCATTTATATATGTGTGCATGTGTGTTTATACACACCCACACAATTAATGTTGCAATTTTTTAACGTTAATTGAATTAAGTTGCTTTGTTGAAAAACAGAACACAAATAAACTGAAATAAAGCAGTTGCCTTTTATAACAAGACAGAACACTGGTTGTCTGATCCCAGTATTTCCTACTTGGAATGGCTGAGGCCTTTCCTAACCCTGCTAAGAGAGGCTTAACCATAGTCTGCTTCAGACAGCTTGGTCTGAAAGCATATGATGCAGTAGACTTGCTGGAGCTACACCGGCCTGGGTCCACTTGTGCCCAGAATTGAGACCTCTTGCATTCTACCCTCAAGTGCTTGAGGAAGGAAAATGGATGTTACTGCCAAGACAAATGGTTTTTTTCCAACTAAGTTCGATTAACTAGACCTTTTGAAATTAATGGATCTCAGTTACCCATATCCACTAATTCTAATGAGTCTACACTGGATGCAGCCCAATGATTTTTATCCATTGCATATAGCTGCAGATAATAGCTACAAATATTCAGTGTGGATGCCTGACCTCAACACAGCATAGGAAAAGCTATCTCCAGAAACGAGTGGCAACAATATCACTTAAACTGACTATGATGGATTGTTGGAGAAGTCCATGTATTAGCACAGCCTCTCTTCTACAAATTTCCGAACATACAAGCATCAGACCCCCATGCTGAAGCTAGAAAATGATTAGTGGAAGTTCTCCACATGCCTTTTTAAAAATATGGCAGTGCTTACCTTTGTGTAAGCAGCAGCTCATACCTACAGTGCAGTTTAATCTGCACGTTTGCAATTAAAAGTCTTCCGATGTTCTAACTACAACAGTGGAAGCTGCTTGAATTTGGCAGTGATGCCACAGCAACTGTTTGACAAAAGTCCAAACTCTGCAAATGTGCCAGTCTGGACAGAGTGCTTCCCTTTATCTCTCCCTGGCCTAGGCTCTTACAGTCTTCCTTAGGGTGTGTATCATTCTGCTAAGCGACCGTGCTGCAGAACGACAGCGGCAGTGGTGCCTCTACAAGCCCCTGAGTCAAGCTTGCTGCCATCTGCCTTATTCCACCCCTTCACCTTTTTAATCTGATCTTGGGTGTTGTTTCTTTGTGATGGTATATGATGGCAAAGTTTTGGAAAAAGTTTAAACAGACAAGTTCAGCCATCACCCAATCTGGTTTAGCTCTCATTATTAATGTATATATTTTGTGGTTGCCATCTGTCTGTCTCGAGCCAATGGAGTACATATGAAAATCATTCCAAATGGAAAGTACAGTATATATTCAATACATTTCTATTGTGAGATTCGCACCAAACTGAAAAAGTAATTATCCTGGGGGATTTTATAGCACTTTGAAGACAAAGTAACTTAATCACAGGCTCCTGTCTATAAAATATTATGCTAACTTCATCAAATACATAAAGCGAACTAGATAGATGGTTAGGTACAGATGCACATGGGCTCAGGAACAGTGGAAGGAAAGCCAACTCAACAAGGCAAGACTTGTTGTTAACAAAAGGGCAATAACACACCCTGGCAGCAATAATGCAAGATGTAAATCTGCATCTGCTGAAACAAAGCATGAATTCTCAATGGCAGCTGTTAACACCAACTGGGTTTCCCCACCCCCCTAGGAGAGAATCACCCATAATCCTTATTTAAACCAGGAGAGATATAGTGTCAACTTCGTTAGTGGACTCTAATCCTGCATCTCCTCATTAAGTGTCCATCAAAATACATCAGGCACAGGACATCCAGAGAGATTAAGATGCAGAACATTTTAATTTCCTTGAACATTCTGATTCTGACTTTATAGGTCACTATATTTAAGCAGAAAAGGTTGAGGTGACTCTTAGAAACAGTTAAACGCAATTAGGTTCGCTGTAGCTATCGCAAGGTTTGCAGAAAGTCTGCTCATTAACTGCAGCAAGCTGCTTGTAAAGTAATATTTTATTAATGAATTAAAATAATTGATTTAAATAATGATTACCTAGACACAAGCTTTTTTTTAGTGATGGGAATGCACGATCAGGCAGCTGAATTCTCCTTATAACAGATGAGAGCCATGGAAATGTTGGGGAACTTTGCCTTGGCTTAGAGCAATGATAGGCAGGGGAAGGGAGAAAACCACTCCCACAGGGGCTAACTGCCCCCACCTTCCACTTTAGGCAAGCCACACATATTCAGCCTCTAGTCACAAATCCTTGGTGATCTGCCTTAAAAAGGAGAGTTGTGGGAGTGCAAGAATAGTGCAAGGCATGTAGCACCTTCATTCATGAGCTATAGCTATCAATGTGCACAATGCAGCAGCTACACAGGGCAGACAGCCAACAGCATCTGCTACCAGGCCAGGTAGCACTGAACAACTTGGTTCCAGGATACCTTAAAGGGCCATCTGAGCCCTTTTGTCCCAGCTCAGTCACTGAGAGGAGGGCTGCTAGATGCCCCCTGTGCTGCATAATCCTGGCTACCTTCAGCTAGGCATTTAGTGTGGAGTAAATACTCTTCTGGTGAAGATTTAGAAGGCATATTCACTACCAATTTCCATATGTCTCTTGAAGACCTTATGCCAGCTGCTTAAATTTTTTCAAGATGAGCCCGTCATTTTAATGACTATTTTCGTTTCTCAAACAGTGTTTTATGCTTTATTGTACTAATAAATTTTGTTGTATAGCACCCTGGTATTTTATCTGAAAGGGAGTGGGGGAGTCTATAAACATTTAACGTATAAATAAATGTCATCCTGCCCTAGGATCAAACTTGGTATAATCAAGCTCCAATAGACCCAAGTCATACTTGGGCCCCAAGCCAACGTCTGGGATACACTAGCTGGAAGTGTGCTGTGAACTCAGTGTTAGAGGAAACATGGTGCTTCAGCCAAAAACAACAAACCTGTCCCTGTCCCCCACAACCATAACATGTGTTGCAGCCTACCCCGTGTCATTCTGACATGTGTTTTCCTCCTGTCCCTGCTCCACATCACTGGCTGCTGGAGAGGAGGACAGGGAAAGCCACAACAGAATGAGAGGAATGGGGGATCTCTGCATAGGGGTTTATGCACTGCCCTCCACCCCACATCCATGCTCTTTCTGGGCTGCAACAGGGCCCTCCTCTGCCAGCAAGCACTGACTTTGTATGAGATGCACACCCCAACACAAACGCTCCTGAATCTATTACCTTTGCAGTACTGGAGGACGGTCTCCATGGCACATTTCCTGTCTGAGGCCCAGCGGATTCGAGCTGATCCGGCTATTTTATTTTCCACAGGCCACCAGCCTTGCCAGAGGTACACTTCATGGTGATTGTCAACAAGGAAGAGGGCTGCACAGGTTAAATAAAAGACAAAGGTTCTAAACACTGCATGCTTGTGTGTGTGTGTGTGTGTGTGTGTGTGTGTGTGTGAGAGAGAGAGAGAGAGAGAGAGAGAGAGGGTGTAGTGTATCTTCAGCGCGCCCATTTCATACATAATAAAAAGCCTGGTGTTGTACCAGAACCTGACACACTGGATTTGGGTCGAGTTCCTACTTCTGCCGCAAACACATTATGCCACGCTATGAGTTTTCCATATAAAAATGGCACTAAAACTGCCATCAGCATCTTGCTTTTTATGAGACAAACAAGATGAAAATGGCAAAGCACTTTGCATTCTTACTGCAGGGAGGCTACTGCTGATTATATACTACTTCTGATTTGCACCATGTGTTGCTAGAGTGCATTATCTTAGTTTTAGTGATTCAGAGTGCTAGAGTGCATTAATTTATAAGGCCTTCAGCAGCTTGGAACCAGGATGCCTCAGGGGCCATCTGATCCCTTATATCCCTGCTTGAGCATGGTCTCCCATGGCTTGTGTGCACAGCTCATCTCCATCAGGAGTCATATGTTCAGTACTGTGGGCCCAATTTTGTCGAAATCCCAGTTGAGGTCAGACAGGCCCCCTGTTGAACCTCCAGTGCTTCCCAAGGACTTTCTGGTTCCAGCAGGTTTACAACCGACATCTGGTTTTTATAGTTTTAACTCAGTCTTACTGCACTGGGTCTTCTGTACATCACTTAAGAGATGACTGTGATCAAGCATTATATGAATTACAGAAATATAAGAATCATCATCACCCCTCTTCTGTGTTTTGGGTTTTTTTTGCAACTTTTGGGAGGAAGAACATAATCAAGTAACTGAAATCTGGCATGTTCAGGGTTAGCAGTATTCCTAGAGCCCGAAAACTTCCTTAGGCAGCAGACAAGTGAAGCTTCAGATTGGGATCCATATTGCCCCCTGCCACATTCACTTGCCTGGCTGGGGAGCTGTGTAGAGGTCTTCCTGGAGGAATGGCATAGAATTCACCACAGTGGGGTCTCTTGCAGGATAGATGTATTCAGTGGCTGAGAATTCTCCAGACGAACTACCAAGGATGAACAAGCGGGGCGTGAAGTTGAACTTCCCAGGATCTTTTTTGAAAAAGCAATGAAAAGACATATAATATTTCAGAAGCCGTTTTACCCATTTTAGGGTTGTTGTTTTGTATGAGCCTTGTGACTTATTAGTTTTATCATCCGATTTATCAGCTACCCCATCAGGCCTCAAGGTGGGTTTCAACAATCTAAAATTTAATATTAAAAACTTTTTTAAATATTACAGCCATAGGGTGGGTCCTGAAAACACATCTGAGGTGTCAAAAACCAGCGTAAAGAAGTATTACTTCAGTATATGATGGAAACTATATAATGAAGGTGCCAGATGGGGAGGGAATTCCAGAATCTAGGAGCTGCCACAGATAATGCCCTCTCCTAGATGATAGCCAGCACACCTGAACATTTCCTGGCATAGTATTGCCATGGAGTTCATGTTCACTAGAGATGACCCCACAGCTTTACACCAGGGGTGGGGAGCCTGTGGACCACAGCTCCCACCAGCCCCAGCCAGCATGGCCAATGGTAAGGGAGGGGCAGAGATTTCTCATTCCTGTTTTAGACAAGCGCCTTTCTCTTGTCTGTATTTGTGAGTCCTGGGGTATCTTATCAAAGCGCCACAGGAAAACCAAGCATTCCATACCTTGCAACATGCAATCATAGGCTTTCCGGTCTCTCCTCCCTAAGGCATCCCAGAATCCCAATGGCTCTGACCCTTCGTCACATTCGTGTATCGTCACCTTGCTACTGCTGTGCAGCCCTGCTTCCAGAGGGCACCTGAAATGCAATATTAATCCATCAGAACCACTGTTAGTGTTGTGAATTTGTGCTACAGCATGATTCTTACCAAGTCAGACATGCTCATAGACACTTTGCCAAAAAAAGGAAGAAGCGGAGAACAATGCCAGGTAACAGGCACTTGCCAAGCATCATCACCTCTTGTTTCCTCTGACTCAACTGTTCTCATAACCCGACATCCTTGGCACTGGCTGACTCAAGCATCCTGAAAGTGTTTTCTCAACTTGAGAAGAGCTCTGCTGAATGAGTGCAAAGGGGCCCCTAATTCAACCTCCTGGTTCTCTCAGAAGCCAATCAGGTGCCTCCAGGAAGCCCAGGCAATAGTTCTCCCCTTGCAGCTGCCCCCCAGCAGCTGGAATTAAACACACTCTGCCTCTGAACGCAGAGGCTCAGCACAGCCATCATGGCTACTTGCCACTGACACCCATTTATCTAAAGCCACCCTAGTCAGTGGCAGCAATTTTTTAAAAAAATTAAATTTATGTGTCATGTTAAGATGTGATGTGCCGTTTTCCATCTCTCTGGAATGTGCTACTGATCCATTTCACTGGATGACCCTGAGTTCTAGTACTGAGGGAAGAGGGCAAAAGCTTCACTTTAGCCACCTTCTCTATACAATGCCCAATGTGTACGTTATAAAGCCAATGTGGCTTAGTCGCTAGAGTGCTGGATTAGGAAGATCCAGGTTCAAATCCTCACTCCCCCATGAAACTCACCGGGTGAACTTGGGGTAGTCACCACTGCCCAGCCTAACCTCCCTTGCAGAGGGGTTGTGAGATGAAAACGCAAGAACCATGTATGCCACCTTGAGCTACTGGAAGGGTGGCTGGAATATGTGTGCAAAAAATGAAATAAAAGTAATAAACCTCAATTTTGCCCGCCCCCCCTTAAGTCATTTCTCGCCCATTTTCAGGGGTCTTCCACACAAACTTTGTACAGACAATGTGGATATGTATTCAAAAGGATAGTTTGGTTACTTACTGTTCTTTTATTTTATTGGCTGCTGTTCTTCCAACTTCTTTGGTGTGTGGCTGGGCTTTGCAGCCGTGCCACAAGTAAATGAGAGCTTTGTTGATATTTAGAACAAGCATTGACGTCCTGGACCTCAGGCTGCTACAGTGGCAGGCTACTTCAAGCAGGTTTCCTTCAAGGGAAAGCTCCCCTCGTACACAGTACAATCGCCAATCGCCTGCAATGGGCATGGATAACACAACTTTATTATACAACTGCTGAGGCTACTTCCAAGTTAAGCTATGCATTGGCACAGACAAACAAAAAGCCTTGAGGTGCTTGAAGACCAAGGCTTTGGTGAGTGACAGATGTGCTGAGGCAGTGTTGTGCACACCTGCAGTCAACACCTGGAATGTGCCTGTGTTGATCTCCACTGTCAATCACTCGCAAAGTCTGAACAAACTATCAGGATCAGAAAAGATGGTCACTTAAAACACTTCACTAAAACTCAGTTTTTCTTCCAATTTATGATGGTTTTTACTTCATTTCACTCCCTCTTTATTATGAATGTTGCTGGAGGAAGCAAATACATAATGCTAAGTGATGGTTTGCTGAACCTGACTGTGGTTTGATGGTATGTGGCAAACCCAGCCCAGCAACGTAGCCGTGATTTGTTTTCTGTCAGCAAACCATGATGTGAAATCTTGCTTTGTTGTTCTAACTTTGGTTGGAAGACATGCCTGAACCCAGTGGCCTTCTTTAAACATGGTTTATTTGGCCATCCCACCCCAGACCTATGTCAAGACTCAAAAGCATGAGCAGCTGGAAAAAAGAAAAAAAAAAAGCTTTGGAGAAAATAAGGGCTTGTCTGCTCAGCTCTGAGTTGAGAAGCCACTGTTAAAACAAACCATGTCCAAGTGTTATGTGTGAATGTAGCCACTGTTGGCCCACACCGGTGAAACACAGTGTGGCTTGAGTTAGTATAGTGAGAAAAGAATGGATGTCAACTTTTCTATCAGTAGTCTTTCCACTTGACTCTATTTGAGGAAGAGGTGAGACAACAAGGCCCACTTCATTAGTCTGGATTTGATTCCTTCCTTCCTTCCTTCAACTACCTCAATCAACAGCCATTCCACCTGATCATTTAGAAAGATGGGACCTGATTTATTTTCCTCTCCCTGTTCCCCCCTTCTGTATCATGCCTTTTATACGTGTCTTGCAAACTATAAACTGCTTCAAATGCTTTGGCAGAAAGACAGTATATCAATGTATTAAATGTATTGTTTTTATCTTCTATGTGTGATGTGGTGCTTTGTTTCCAAAGAGAGGAGACATGGTTTATCCTGCTTGGCAAATGGCTGTCTCAGATCTGGAACCCCCATGCATGATCCCAGTTATGTGGGGCCAGCTGTGATTTCTTGGCTGTAGAGAAAGGAAACTTTGCACATGCTTAAATGTACTTGCCTTCACTTTTACTAGTTTGCTTCCCTGGCATTCAAGACAAATTAAATGCTACTGTGCTGCCTTAGATGAACAACAAAGTGAAATGTAAAATTAAATGCTACTGTGCTGCCTTAGATGAACAACAGAGTGAATTGAGGTAAAAGCATTCACACAGTTCAATTCTCCCTTCTGTCACAGCAGAAAAATTGGTATCAGGAGGCTATTTACTCTGTGTGTTTTCTTCTTCCTCTTCCCTTCTGCCCGTATGAACGATCATTCCACCTTGAAAACACTGAAGAAAACATGGCGGCTCTTTTCCTTGAAGAACTTGAACCTGAAAAGTTAACATGATCCTAGCATTACAACAGGTTAAGTTTCATTCAGGGCAATGTGAAATATTATATAATTAATTTGATAAATGGCTGGAGTCAAAACTTATGCCAGGTGTCCTATGAACCTCCCTATGTCCTTAGGACAAAGGTGGAGAACATATGGCTCTCCACTTATTGTTGGACCACAATTCCTGCTATACGTGCTGCCTGAGGCCAACAGGAGTGCAGTAACACCTGGAGGGCTTCAGGTTCCCCAACCATGCTTTTGATCACCTCACAGGACCGGAGGCATAGAAGGAGGTTACAAAAAGCAGAGCCTTTTCAATTGCATTAATTTGGCAGAATCTACTGGGAAGCCTTTCTCATCCCAAGCACTGCATTACCCTCTGGGCAGCCTTCCAACCAAGGACCACATGCCTGTGATGGATAGAGGCAGAGGAAAAAGCAGGCAGATGTAAATTTCACGTCTGTAGAGAAGACCTCTCCATCCAGAAAAGCAACAGGGACTATCAGAAGACAAGGTTACACCAGCCAGGCAAAAACACAGTGTGAAGCAGAGCCAGCCAGGGGAGTGGCCTTAGGAGAGATCCAAGGGCCAGACAGAGAGACCTGGAGGGCCGCGTTGGGCCCTGACTCTGAGTTACCCCACCTCTGGTCTACATCGTGCTGAAAGCAAAATAACTTGACAACCCCATGATTTGCTTACCTGAGCACCTCTCTCTTCATCCAGCTCCACGGTCATCAGTGCAGATGTCCCTTTCTCACTGACAGTAGAGTGCCTCCCTTGCCAGAAGAAGTACACACATTTCTCTTTGCCAACAACCCTGGTTTGTAGGTCCCCCTTCTGTCTGCTCCCAACTACAAAGCAAAATCAAAAGAGGCTATAACCTGAGGAGTACATGCCCAATGCAGACCTCATTTTTAGGGCTCACAAACATTAGGACGAAAGCATAGCAAAGTATTCCTGCAAAGAACTGCTGGGAAAAATTGATCTGGCAGACAAAAATACATGCAGGAAAACTGCAGATTGGCCAGCAGTTTTATACTTCTCAAAGCACCATAACAAAAAGTAAATGGCATTGCTTGGCAAAAAAGAAGACAACTGCAGTATGTGTGTGATATTTTGCAACCTCATCATGCTACCACCTTAAAATAAGTGTTCTATGCCATTTCCCATACTTTAACAGTCTTTGACAGCTATATATTTCTTGGGGGTGGGGGTGAGCGTTCAGTATTACTGAGCAGCATTGGAATTCTGTGCAGGTAAAATATGCACAGAGTGCAATTCACTTGAGTAAAACTTATTTTTAAAAAGGTAATATTCAAAGGGCTCCTCCTATAGTGCAGAGGTATGTAGAGAAAATTAAATTGTTGATACTGTATATCTGTTTTCATAAATGATACGTGGCTTCTTGTATGAATGAAGAGCTCACCCAGGAGTTGTAGCAAACAACCAATAACTATGTTTTAGCCATTCTGCTGTATAATTAAGCATCATTCAGAAACAGCGTACTAAGATTAAAAAAAACCTAGTCAAACGTAAAAGGGTGATAAACAGTTACCTCCTGAAATAAAAAAAAAGATCATAAAAAGATACATAAAGGACATTGTTTACATCCTGCCCTCCTCTTCAACAGCAAGATCGTTTCTAGCAATTCATATACGGAAAAACAAAACTAGTTGGTTATGTGCTTGAATAGTTAAGTGCATCACGGGCAACACAGATCAACTTTACCCAATTCAAACAAAATCAATACTTCATTAGAGGATTTTTCACTAACCTGAAGTGCTCACAAGGTACTTCCATTTGACCACATACGTGTCGCCTTCATGAAACTGCCCGATGCTTTGCTTAGGGAGCCTGCTATAATCAAATTCCAATATATGCCAGACATCCACAGAGACAGTGATGATTTCAAATTGCCTCCCGTCATCTCCCTCAATGAAGCCATAGCCGCGGCCGATGTTCATCCCATCCAAGACCGTGCCAACCGTTGTCTCGGGCACAGGGACCATTCGCATGACATCGTATGGTTTAACATCAGACCTGGTTTCCTCCTGTAACAAGACACAAAGCATATTTCCCCTTAGACAGCAATTTCAGAAAGCCCATTATGACATTATGATAACAAACGAGCCAGATGTCAAGCGCTTATCATCATACTAAAGAAGCCTACAGGGGTTCATCAGCAATTCACTTTGGTTGTCAATCACAAAATTAACCTTCAGAAGACATGGAATAAAAGACTACAGGAATAGAAATAATGCTTATAATGGTGAAATCTAGCCTCACACCTGACAATCTCAGTTTCTTTCACTTCATAAGGGACCACAAGAAATGTTATAATCATCATGTCATCTTAGTACAGAGGACAAGTGCATCGCAGTAGCTATAGTGAAATCCCCAGGTACAATTGTGGGTTTCAGCCCCACATTGGACAAAAGATTCCTGCACTTCAGGGGGGTTTGGACTAGATGCCCCTTGTAGTCCCTTTCTAGAATTCTATGATTCTTTGAATTCGTTGGGTAAGCCCCTGGGCAAATCCATCTCTTAGAGCTTAGTATTTCCATTTGTAAAATGGACACAATACAATCTCTCATACAGGTTCGCTTTGTGGAACAATATAAAGTTTGTTTCATGCCCTGATTGGCAATGCATAATTAATTTACACAAATAAAACTACTATAAATAAGTATATAATTCTGACACCTTCTGAGGGGATTCGCCAGAGTTCTTCTCAGCTGGTTTCTTCAGTTCGGTCCAATCGAGAAACTTTTCTTTAAATAATATTGTCTCATTGTGTTCTGTGAGCCTGCCGAAAATAGCCCAGTCTGGACGTCCCTGTCCTTTTCTGCATTACAGAAAAGATAGATAGATGATAGATAGATAGATAGATAGATAGATAGATAGATAGATAGATAGATATAAACACAGAAAACACTCCAATGTCAATCAACGTTTCACACTATAAAATAAAAGCTGCAACAGCTTAAAAATAGTGCTGGATGTCTTGCCTAATTCAACTTTGAAAGCTCTATTTATTTTTGAGAATTACAAGAACACAAGATTGTGTAGGTAAAAACACTCTTCACAATTCTGATGCAGGGTTGTTTAAAAATGTGAATGAGGAGCTGTAGAGCAGTGAGATACACACCCTGTTTGGATATACTGAGAAGGAAGTCTGCAATATTTATTTTTCCAAACATGTTTCCTGTCTGGTACTGGCACAAGCATTGCATGTTCTTTAACAATGGCTGGGGTGAATGCAGAAGCCACCATTTTCCTCCCACAAACGCACAAGAATTAGCAAAAGTTGGAGGAGACCCTCTAAGCCAGGCTTCCTCAACCTTCGCCCTCCAGATGTTTTTGGCCTACAAGTCCCATGATCCCTAGCTAGCAGAACCAGTGGTCAGGGATTATGGGAATTGTAGTATCAAAAAACATCTGGAGGGCTGAGGTTGAGGAATCCTACTCTAAGCTGCAAGCAATTCAGATCCTTAGCTCATGGCAACGTTTGTTATGGAGGTATCAAAAGAGGGAGCAAATTCAGCATTACGAATCGTAGGGTTGGGGTTGATACCTTGGAATAAGGGGGTTGCATTCACCAGGATCCAGAGGATTGATGTCACAGTTTGCATAGTCAAAGGTGCCATTCCACAAGTGTTTGGCCAGCTGGAATGCCACTTTTCTTTGTGCTAGCGTGACCTCCTTCCCATGCCAAACATACACTTCACTACCAAAATCAAACACCAAGACCTGAAGGAGGGGAGAGAAGGGAGGGGGGAGGAGGAGGAGGAGAGAGAACAAACAATGAAGTCATTCATTTAGCCAAAAAAGAAGAAATGCTGAGTAAAAACTGAGCAGTGCAGCTAAACAATGCTGACAATAACACCACAAAAATAATGGTATGCATGTTTACTGGGAAGAAATGGATCAGCAGCACCCACTCATTTCCCCACAATGAGTAGTTCAGGCTTCATTTCTGAGCAATAATTGATTTGCTGCTGGGGTCTGCTACACAAATGGCTTCTTGTCTTGCCTCCCTCCACCCACCCCAATTTACAGTTTTGTATATTTACAGCTGCATAACGAAAAACTACAACATCTGCATCATTCAAGGCAAGCACTAAGGTTTGTACTTATCCGACTTGTAGCTCTGTGAAAAGTGCCTGTTTGTATGCCTTGTAAATATGTTTTATTTCCTTGGCCATGAATGCTACTTCCTACAATATCACCTGGTTCTCACAGTTCCTATCTTCTGACATGGGCACTCTTAGATTTAATTTGTGATTTGGGGGTCAAGGGTGCTAGTTCAGTTATCAGGAGAAGGCAGTGTGCAATCACTCAAGGGCTGATCTGGGCCTACTTCATAATCAGCAGAGTCCTAAGGGGGAAATATCCTAGGAAATCGTACTAAAAGGCAATGCTTGTTTGCGCCCCAAAAGGAGCGCCAGAGCTGCCACCGAACTTCAAAGCACCACTTACTATACCTCTTTTGAATTCAACAGCGTACACTTTGGCATCTTTCCCCAGTAGTCATCATCAGGAATAAGTTTATCATCCACTAGTCGGTAAATGCAATTTGTTTCTATTATTGCAGCTTCATACATTTCATCTTCTTCCGGGTTTCCAGCAGCTTGAAATGAGCAGGCAAGACAAAACGTCACGTCAGTTTAACTTGGAAGAAGCAACTCTTGGATATTCTTAACAAAAAAAAGCCAGCACTGAGATGGAGAAAACAAAAAAAGAGAGCCTTACACTGGTAGCTTGTCTGGCCACCCAGCAGTTTCCAGAAGTCTTTGGCTGCATGAGTGTGTGTATTGATTCCTTCCTCTATGGTCTGTACATAAGGAGCCCGGCAGCCAAGTTCTCGCTTTGTCTGAATTAAAGTTGCAAGTTCTGAAGCCTAAGAAATTTGAACACGATTAGCTGAATAGGCTTGTCTCAGCTGGTGGGATAATAGCTCAGTTCAGAGGAGAGAAAGAGGATGGGAGCTTTCTGCTGTTTTTATTAGACAAACGATACTGAACATAAAAACTATGTCAGATGCATATAGGCTCTCTTGTTTGCATTTCAATGAGGACTTCATCCCATTTAACCCAGAAGCCAAAAAGAACATCTTCAAAGCATTCCCTCCCCCATTTGAATACAAGCAGAGTTCTTGTATTCCTTCTCCTCCACACACAGAATTATTTCATCTGCTCAGTTGTAAGGTTTAACAAGTTATAAACCATTAACACCAGCTTTGACTCCCACTGTCTCTTCTATCCCCTCAATTTCTTTGTGGTTTTTAAATGTGGTTTTATTGATTTAAATGATGCCTCTGGATTTTTGTAAGTAACATAGGAACTTGATATATTATACTGCTTAAAAACCATTCTGGCATGTAAGCAGTGTATAAATTCATAAATAATAAATAATAGTAATGCTTGCTTTGTTTAAAAAAAACAGGAAAACTGCAATGCTATTTTTAATATATATAAAAATCAACCCACACCATCATTTTTTTGGGCAGGGAATGGAGGCACAAAATGACAGCAAGGAGGAGGAAGAGAACTGCCCCATCAGTTACATCCACATTTCACATGTTACAAACAGCCATTCTATATCTTGCCCACAGAAGAAACTCCCCAGGAACTAAGGGCTTTGTTATCTCAATGCTTATAAGCACCAACCTTTGCTTTCTCGATGACATTTGCAAACTCCCCTACCCACAGGAAGCAGAAATGAGGAGTAAGTAACAGGAAACAGTCGCCACTGTTAAGCGATGAAGCCCTTGGCTCGACTAATCTCGTTTGAACATGTCTTCTTCCTACATTGAAAGGGAGAAAAAAAACCCCAGACTAGTTGCATTCCTATAAATAAGTACAGTCATACCTTGGATCTTGAACGCCTTGGTACTCGTACGTTTTGACTCCCGAACGCCGCAAACCTGGAAGTGAGTATTCCGATTTGCGAACGTTCTTTGGAACCCAAATGTCCGGTTGGGCTTCCGCAGCTTCCAATTGGCTGCAGGAACTTCCTGCAGCCAATCAGAAGCCGTGCTTTGGTTTTCGAATGTTTTTGAAGTTGAACGGAATGTTTTGGAAGTCGAAGGTATGACTGTACTAGAGCCATCTTCTGTGCTTGATTACACTGAGGGGGTTGGGGGAGGAACAAATAACTAATACTCCATTTCCACAATCTTGCTTTATGCAAGAGGTAGCTTATGGAGTAGCAGAGGGTTCCTGTGCATAAAGAATACAGCAACTTGATCACCAAAACAACCCAGCAGCTACAGTCTGTGATACAAGGTTTGAATACCTGGGGTTATATCCAGCGCTAGCCATACGCAAGAGCAGATCCATTTAAATGAATGGGCATGACTAACTTAATTGCATTCATTTCAATGAGTCTAGTCTGTGTGGAACTTCGTTGGATACAACCCTTGGGACCTTTTAGTTTAGGGGGAAAATGTGTCAGAGGTAGTATGCTTCTGAACATCATTTGCTGGATACTGCAAGAGGGAAGGATGCTGTTGAGCTCTGCTGTTTCCCATAGGGATCTGTCTGGCCACTGCAAGAATGGGCCACTGGCCTAATGCAGCTGGCTCTCCTTATGTAAGAGGTAACATGTTTTTTCAAAAACAAAACAAAAAACAACCAGTATCCCATCTTCACCTGTTGTGAAGGTGGAGGGAAAATTTCTGAATATTGCAACACCTTTGGAACAGAGGGTCCTTACTATTAGATGAATTTGATGCTTTGAACACACAGGCACTACAACAATGATACTTGTTGGGCCAATTCCTAGGGTGGCTTAAAATGACCACTCATTTATCTACATTTGCCGCAGCCCCCAACCACAGTATATGGATGCTGTTCCTCCTCAGTTCCCCATATAACTCCTTAAAGTCTGCATTTCAGATAAACTTTAGAAAATAATAGCTCTTTCACATACCTTTGATTTGCAAGAGCATCAGCTGCTTATATGGCACAGCACTGTTGTTTGAGTTCTGTTCTGTTAGATTGACACTACGCAGACTAACATTGCTGAAGTTCTCCTTACTCGCTAAGCCAGCAAGTGCTACTTCTGAGAAATTTGAGTTTGCAGACACTTAAAACAGTAGAAGTAAAAACAACAACAGACAAGACAGAAAAAAGCAAGGGGGAAAGAAAAAGAAAGAAAGCCACACACACAAAACAACAAAGAAACCACATTATGTTTCGTTTCCAAATTTTATTTAGGTTTTTTTCATGCATGGCTCATTTCCAGCATTTTTTGTTGTTGCTGCTGAAAGAGACAACAAAAAAACAGGTTGAGCTCAAGTTATTTACTAATCTGAAGAACCTGACATTTCCAGGAGGAAATTTTCAAGATAATGGTGAAAAATGGAAGCATTTAGGTCTTAAAATTCCTATAAAGTAGTACCTCGGTCTACAAACAGTCCTGTTAACTAACTATTCGGGCAAAGAACTCCACAAAACCGGAAGTAGGTGTTCCGGCTAGTGAACTTTGCATCGGAAGCCGAATGGTGGAAGGGCACTGGCGGCGGGAGGCCTCAGTAGGGAAATCGCCCCTCGGTTTAAGAACGCTTTGGTTTAAGAACAGATTTCCAGAATGAATTCAGTTTGTAGACCGAGGTACCACTGTATATTTATATAGGACAAGTCTATAAGGAAAATTGCATCATCATTATTTTTTGCATAATAGTTACTTAGTCAATGAATGGGATTCAGGTGTGTTTGTAGTTCTTTTCCAGGACATATAGGCACACACCCCTGGCAATGACTGACAACCTCTTCTCCCTGCCTGCACTATTCATTTAAAATTATTGAGGCACTGCCTATTTTAAGGAAAAGTAATCTGTAAATACTCAGACCTCTAGTATATTCCCAGGTTGTTATTAGTTGCTTGTTACCCAAAGGTCTCCAAGTAACTTACAAGTATTGTAGTGGTGGTAGTAGTAGTGGTAGTAGTAATAGTAACAATAATAATAATAATAATAATAATAATAATAATAATAATAATAGGGTCTCATGCCAATAAACTATGGTTCATCAGCCTGAAAAGTATCTTTATATCCACATGCTCCCATCTTGTTCTTCCCCTCTTCACATGCATCTGATTTTGGTATGGGTATTGTGGATTTAAAAACATATTTATTGGCTCAAGGTCATAGTGCTCTTTCTACAGCAATACCACTACGCTTCAAAGCCAAACCATAAATTCTGAGAACACTGCATCTGTAGCACACGGAAGATGCACCTGGGATACCAAACTTACTTTTTTCAACTTTCATCCGCTTTGATTCCATAAAAGCCACATTTAGCCTTTGCTCTGTGTATTCATGAAGAATGTCCTCTCTTGCGGCTAACATCTTTAAAGGGTTCCTGGAAGCCTGGACTCTGCGCACGGGCCTCACTGCACGTTTGTGCTCTGCTACCAAAGAAGTCAACCTGAGAAAAGAAAGAGACCCATGCTATTGTTGTTGTTTAGTCGTGTCCAACTCTTCGTGACCCCATGGACCAGAGCACACCAGGCACTCCTGTCTTCATACCCATGCTTAACCCAAACTTTATCCACCTTCCATGAAATGTTGAGAGCTTCCAAAACACAACAGTGTATTGTGTACTCAATGCTGCTCATGCATGCCAGTTTTGCACAGTGTGCACAAGAATCTATCCTCATCAAAATGCTATCTCCTATTCCTATTGGGGCTTCTTGGTGGGAGACAGCCCTCTCCCGGCACCAGTCCAGAGCACATAGCACAGCACTCATCCCTCCGGACGTCCAAGCACGACATGCATCCAAAAATGCATGCACATAGTAAGCAGCAGAGTCATAGCAGAAGCTGAGACTGCAAACACGTGGCATCTGAGTTTAGTTATTTATTTACAGGATCAAAATAAAGAACAGAGCAATCATGGTGTGTCTCTCTTCTCCAACGAGAGAGAACAAGAGTCAGAACCAAGAACAAAGAGAGTGGAAGTGGTGCACAGTGTCTTCCGTTCTCATGCTTCGAAAGCATAGAATGTAAACACACAGAGCATGTGATCTAATAGTCACACACTCAGCAACGGGAGAGAATGAAAATACTGACAATTCCACCCCACCCCCCATTTAATCCAGATTTGCTATTTCTGTGTTGTTCTTTTCAATATCTGATTTTCCATAGAAATGCTAAATCCTGATTAAATAGGAAAACAGGAGATGGCATTTTGCTGAGGAGCGTGTGTGGGATGCCGCACAAAATGTGCATGCTTAGTAGAACCAATAAAATGCCATGCGTGCCTGTTGGAAGAAGCAGAGACATCATGCAGCCTTTTCTGAAGGCATGCAATGCAGCCTCTGCATCTAGATGTCTAAACAGCCCTTTGGCCTTTTAAAAGTGGGTGGGGTGTTTCTAATGTCCCCCCCTCCCTTGGATTTAATTTATCCATTTGGACTTTTAGTTTGTTTGAAAGTCACTTTGGGTTCCCTTGGGCAATATAAAGCGAGTAACAAATTTAATAAATAATAATAATAATAACCTGCCAGCATTTGCCTTTTCAATTCTATGGCTTCCTTAGCATTAATTACAATGGCAATGTAGAGAATGAGACTCTTAACCTCAGGGACATGGGTTCGAGTGGTGGCAGCGAGAACCGGGTGAAGAGCAGCCTCCGTGCGCCATCCCCGCCCAGTGCATGAGCGCCCACCTGGTGGTGGCATGGGCTGGGGAGATGCACTCTGCACCTGCCCCGGGCACTGGCAAACAGCGCTACGCCCCTGATACAAAACTGGATTCAGATCCCTAGAAGCTCAATAGATGGGGTCTTGCTCAATGAACAATCTCTTGATGCACTGTCCCTCCTAAGCTCCTTGAAAGAAAGATGAGATGTAAGTGAAATATACATTCACACAGGCTCTGTCACCACAGTCAAATGCTGCTGGTGCGTAAGTCCTAATACATTGGTCATGCAAACCATAATCATCCCAGGAGGACTAAGCTGAAATTAATATCATCACTGATACTGGATTCTTAGTCTTTAAACTGAAGAATTTTATATCCTAGCATTCCCTTTTCAAGCAATGAGGAACTGGTACTGCCTTCTCTACCACCACCACTCCTAGCTCTACAAAGGAAGAGAGAGGAAGACTAATAATAATAATAATAATAATAATAGAGTGCCTGGGGCTTTCACCGCAGGTGTGGAAGAGATGGCAGTACAAGAACTCATAGCCTAACTGTTTCCAGTAGGAGTCGTTTAGCACTGCATAAAGCAAAGGGAAGGTGCAAAGGAGAACTCTGGCAGTGGTAGGAGCATCCCTCTCCCCAGGTGTGTGAAAAAAAATAATGCTCACTTTGGTGCATCAGGATCAAATATGGCATCAAAATCTTCATCCAGGTCCAAAGGCAAAGAGGAAGTGGGGTAATCCATGCAACGGTAAAACTTGGAAAATGTTTCTTCATCATCCAGCTTCATCACTTCCTTCACAGATTTTCCTGTGACTGTCAGCAATGTTTCTTGCATTCCACCAACTATAGAAAAAAAACAACACAATATCTTTCCATTGCTTTATTTTGTTTTTAAAAACCCACCTTTAGTATTTGTGCAAGATACCAAGGGACACACAACATCCATTGCCTGCGTAAATGCAGACAAAGAAGACAACAAGGAACACTTAAATGGCTAAAGTAGCTTTATAAATGGATGAGAGAAAGTCAGGAAGGATTAGCCTAGCAATGGTACTAGTCATTATAGCTCTATGGAGCCTCCTAGTTCAGAGGGAGAAAGTCAGTGAATTCCAGCTGCTGGAGAGCAGCAATGGGAGAGGGCTACTGCCTCTGTGTCCTGCTTGTGGACTTCCTGGAGGCATCTGGTTAACCACTGTGTGAAACAGAATGTCGAATGAGATCAGAGATGGGAACCTGTGTTCCTTCGGATGTTGCTTGACTCCAATTACCATCATCCCTGGCCAGTGGCCGTGCTGACCAGGGTTAATGGAAGCTGGAGTCCAACATCTGGAGGGCCACAGGTTCCCCATCTGCAGACTGGATGGATGACTGACTGGCGCCATCCAACAGGAATTCCCTTATATTCTCAAGACACAGAACAAAATAAGCAACAATAGCTTCCAACTATTGTACTCCTGGCATTTTCTCTTGGTCATAGTAGCAATGGGAAGTCTGCTTAAGTGTGCAGAGGAACAACATCACTGCCATTTCAAATTTCTTCAAAGAAGGATCCGCCCTTTAAGAAGGGGATGAAAACTGAAAAGCTTAGCTAGAATTGATAGCACAGATTATAGTGAAGTCATGAGTGCAGTGTCAGAACTAATTATAATTGTGCCCAGTGCAAGCCATATATTGTGTGGCCCGACCCCCAAATAGCTATTTGTATAAACAATCAACAATCAAACAAAAATGTAATTCGCAGGACATTTTCTTATGAGTTACAATATTCATAATCTCTTAAAATAAATATATTGCATGGCAAATAATCTTGAATGCAAATGATGCAGCGAGTTTACTGAAGCCAAGTAGGTATGGTGTCTGGATCACTGCCTGGATGGAAAACTGTCTGGGAATCCGCTGAGTACAGCACAGAAAAAAAAGGCAGAACAACAAACAAAGGTGGTAAGTGTGCTTTTAATACTGGGGAGCCATGGTGTTCCACCAGTGTCCTGAACTAAGCAAAGCTTTGCTAGTGGATGTTGTAGGCATGTGACTCACAAGCCACTGCTGCAGTGAAGAAAATACTTAGCAGAACTACTAAATCAGCAGAAGTAAGGAAGGTGAGCTAAAACACAAAATGCCTTAAACTGTTACAGACCTTTGTTGTTCAGCCTCCCCAAGAAAGTCTCCAGTTTATCCAACTTCATGTCCGATTCTAACTGCATATCTGGCCTAGCTTCAATTTCTAAGCAAAATAAGAATGGAAACAGTTGCTGAGATTAATGAGAATCAAAACTACTCTCATTAGACATCATACTCTTCATTTTTTTTAATGACCCACCTTCCAGGGGTTTTGAGATGGGTGTTGTTGACTTCAGTCTGTTGCAGAAAGGGGATGCGGCAGGTGTTATGGCAGTAGGAGATGCTAAGCCTGTGGAATAAGCAGATGCTCAGTTTTGCATTACATAACAAATGCTTCAGTTTTTAGCGAATTAGCATGCCTAAACATTTCACCCAGGAAGCTCTCCCCATAATCACTATTATGCAAATATAGGTTATGGTCTCCTTTGGGACCATGCATATCCATATTTTAAGCATTCACAAAAGCCTGGGGTTAGGGCCATTTTTTGCAGGAAGATGCGGTGATGAGAAAAGATAATGGCAATTCCCAAAAGCAAGTAGGGAACTCATTGGTTAAGTATCCTAACACGATGTGATCAGATGTTGATTGCTTAGATCTTATTTACAGCATCCTGAGGTCTAGTTACAGGGTATTCAAATTGCATATAAAAGGAAATGCAACATACAATCAGTTTCAGAATGCAAATATTTTGCCGTTTCATCATCCTACTGTGCTTTTAATATAATTGAAATGACTCTACAAATAATGTAGGGGGAAATTGAAATGTGCAGCTTCCAGAAATTATGAGGAACTGAATGTTCCTTGGCATATCTGCCTCTGCTTGCTTCTCACTTCTATCACTGAAAATATTCCCAGTTACAAAGGATGGATAAATTCACTGACCTTTTTTGACCATTCTGCCAGCCACAGTGAACTGTGTCGAGTCATTGGCTGCTCCTTTCCCTCTCGCTTTCCAAGCCTCTTCCCGAACACTTATCAATTGCTTTCTTTCTTCAATTGTCATTTGACTTTCACAGGTATCCGACATCCTCTGGTTTTCAAAGAGAAAGAGGAGATGAATTTTGAGGCACAAGAAAGAAAACAAAAACAACCAAAAAAAACCCCTGGCCCTTTAAATGTGTTCTATCTTACAATGTCTCCATACATTTTTTTTAAAAACGTAATTTCCATGTTATTGTTAGATGGCATTTCCATGCATGAATCTTTGGCCTAAACATATTTGATTCACCGGCAGAATTCATCTTGTACAATAATTTATGTGTTGTTGTTTTTGTAAGAAACATTGACAAGATGGCACTATGGGTAATTTTGTTGTTGTTCCTAATCTGGTTATTTTTTCAATAAGCATCCAAAATGCACATGTTCACCTCTGATATGCAGAAGGAAGCTAGTTCTTTGGATTGTTATTATTATTATTATTATTATTTGCTCAGTTTGACGCTAGACAAACTTTCAGAGCATAGATCACATTCAAGAGCATAGATCACATTTAAAGCTATAAGATACCACTTTGAACAATCATGGCTTCCCCCAAAGAATTCTGGGAGCTGGTCCCTTCCACCTCAAGCAACCCTAGGACTGCTTGCTCGCAGCTCTTGACAGTTTCACCTAACTTCACAGGGCTATAACAGACATCAGCCTTATTTCAGGTGCATATGTGCAAGAATGAATACACAAGAAAAACAGGTAAAAGCTGGTACGTTAATTTTAGCCCTCTCATGAGATAAACACAACCACATTGCCGTGTGCATTCACAATCTTCTGCTGAGCTGGTTTCTAGTAGTGTTTCCATAATTGTAATGATTTGAGCAACAACTCCCTCCAGTGCCTCTCCATTTTACCCTGGTTGCAAGGTGGCATGGCATAATTCTTCTTCTAACACAAGCAAATGCCCCAGATTACCAAGTTCCTGCCAAGAAACCACTCAGTATGACGCTGGTGTTTCTACAAGAGCACCAACTACAGTTTGAAGAAGGCACTACAACAAAATAGATTTGTTCTGCTTCTTTGGCCTTTGAAATCATGTTCTGACCCAACTCAGTTAACCTATGCATTTAGCAAGTACTAACCATTGAACCAAAGGGACACGGGGGCGCTGTGGGTTAACCCACAGAGCCTAGGACTTGACGATCAGAAGGTCGGCAGTTCGAATCCCTGCGATGGGGTGAGCTCCCGTTGCTCAGTCCCTGCTCCTGGCAACCTAGCAGTTCGAAAGCACCTCAAAGTGCAAGTAGATAAATAGGTACTGCTCCGGCGGGAAGGTAAACGGCGTTTTCGTGCGCTGCTCTGGTTCGCCAGAAGCAGCTTAGTCATACTGGCCACATAACCCAGAAGCTGTACGCCGGCTCCCTCAGCCAATAAAGTGAGATGAGCGCCACAACCTCAGAGTGAGCCACGACTGGACCTAATGGTTAGGGGTCCTTTACCTTTACCTTTAACCATTGGATTGCTCTTGGCTGCTCTGGGGATATCAGAAAGTATTTATCTCTCAAGGTATTTTGAAAGGCTAATTGGACAGATTTTCTGAACTGACTGTGAAGATCTAACCCTTATATGGTGTCTTTCTTTATCATGAGGTTAGTTTCGCTAACTGGGGAATCTGTGCGCCCCCACCCCAAAGTTGAAGAACAACTCTTATCAGCAGAAAGGCAAATGGTCAGGGATGATGCAGTCTTGGAACACCTGAAGGGTTGCAGGTTCCCCAGACTTGACCTAAGAGAAGCAAATCAGCTCAGATCAGCTTTGTGTTTTAGCAAAACTGTCAATTTTGAGATACCTGGAAAGGGGCTTATGCTTTTACTCCATCCCTTTCTTTGTACATATATACAACTGCTATGTACTCATCTCTCCATTTGGATACAAGGCAATGCAACAAAGGAAGGAAGACTATAAACTGCACTCTGGACCACTACAAGGAGCTGAAGTGGCTTAATCTGCAAAGTTCTAAAACTACAATAACTTTTTATTGCCTGGTAAGAATTGATGGGATCCACATAGAAATATTTGTGCAACCATAAAATACTTATGAAACCCAGAGAAGGGCCATGGTCGTCGTAGTGACAAAAGGAAGTGTTCAAGAAAAATGCAAAAATATCTAACACACACTGCTTGTAACTAGTGCTGGTCTCTTTAAACCTGAAGGAGGGTCTCTACTCCCATCGTTCTACCCGGACACTGAGGTCCAGTGCTGAGGGCCTTCTGTCAGTTCCCTCACTGAGAGAAGCAAAGTTACAGGGAACTAGACAGAGGGCCTTCTCGGTAGTGGCACCCGCTCTGTGGAATGCCCTCCCACCAGATTCAAAGAAATAAATAACTGTCTGACTTTTAGAAGACATCTGAAGGCAGCCCTGTTTAGGGAAGCTTTTAATATTTGATGAATTATTGTATTTTAATACTTTGCTGGAAGCCCAGCCAGATGGGCGGGGTATAAAATAAATAATAATTACTACTACTACTACTACTATTATTATTAAATGGTGTGTCTAGACCATTAATTCAGACAAAAATGTCTGAAGTATTTCTGCTAGGATCCCAAAGGACTTCAAAACAGAAAGGGTTCATTTTCTCCACAACTGAACACAACACATGCCAAAAATAATTTAGACCAAATTACCCAAACTAAACTTGTTGTGATTCCTGCACTGCAGGAGGTTGGATTAGACCACTCTACAAATGGTTTAGCATGATTCTATGAAAAGCAAGATAATCTCTACAATAAAAAAAACTCAGTGCCAGGAATGGCAACCTGTGGCTGCTCAGGTGTTACTGAACTCCCATCAGCCTTAGACAGCATGACCAATGGGGTCAGGGATGATGGAAGCTACTGTCCAACAACATGTGGGGGGGGCACAGGTTTCTCAACGTTGTTTGAACCCATAATATGAATAACATTAGTCATTTTCATCACTAATGAAGCGAAGAGCACTGAGCCCTATTGCTTTGTTTCAAAGGTTGCAATCATACTCAAACATCATTAAAAGAGGCAGCTTTGAAACCCAGTTCTGAGTTAAACCCAAGGGAGGGAAAACCTTTATCCATTGCTACGCTCACTGGCTCTGACATATCACTTTTTTTGGTGCTTAGCATGACCAACTTTGCTTCTGAACATATGGACACACTGCACAGCAGAACACACGAAGATCAAGAGAGATTTTGGAGATGGTGGCCTAGTGGATGAAACTTAACTGAAAGATACAGGACAGAAGGAGAAAAGAAATGCTTTCATGTGTATATTAAATCTGCTTCCAAGGTTCCTTTCAGAATACATGGATTGTTGCAATGCACTCTATGTGCAAAAACTCTGCAGCTGGACTGTCGATGGGGACAGGCTATCACCAGCACATAAGCTGCTAAAAAGCTTGCATTTGCTGTCTATACATTATTCAGTCAGGTTCAAGGTTTTTGTATTGATTAACAAGGCCCTTAACAATTGGGTCCAGGATGTCTTAAGGACTGCCTGTTCCCTTACATCCCTGCCCAATCACCAAGGTCTTCAGGGGAGTTACTGTTAGCTCCCCCAAATGGCTAGGATGTATGGAACATATCCACTAGAGGAGCCAGGCATTCAGAATTGTGTGCTCAGTTCTGTGAAACTCCTTGCCAGGTGAGGCCAAATAGGCACCCTCCTAGTTGGACTTCCGGCACCTACTGAAGATTCTTTAATTCCAGCCCACATATATTATATTATATGTTTGCATGCATTTATAAAGTTATGCACATGTAACTTTTTTTTTTATTTGCAAAAATGATCCCTTATCAGAAATGTGGAATCCATTCAGCCAAATAATACATTCTGTTGGCTGACAATTCTCCCAAAGAGTGTCACCACAAAACTGAGTTGCATATTGTTTTGGTTCTAAGCTAAAGAATCAGACAGAACAGGCAATATTTCACCTTCCATCTCCAGGGGTGACGCTCAAAGGCCAGGGGGCTTGGATCTTTCAAACTAGCACTACTGACCTTGAGGAAAAAGAAAATGGAAGTATGAGAAGGAGAGGAAAAGCAAAGAAGCAGAAACAGAACAGAAGCAATAAGCATCCAACCCCTTTTCCTGAGTTATAGAAGCTCAAACCTAGAACCTCCAAACAATGGCTTGGTTGTGTGAAATAGCTACCCTGGGTTGCCACTACTTCCCAAGCAACAGAAATAATCTGCCTCTAAGGCGGTGCAAAACAAATCCCTGAAATCTAGCCACTGACTCAGATGTTTGCTTTGGAATTTGGGCTATCCATATATTAAATCTGTAACCTGCCTTGGCTATATGTGTAAGACATCTTGGATTTAGAGAAAGGCAGCCACACAATATATAAAAAAATATATATGATAATATGCTGATGTTGAGTAAAATAATGTTTACATTGGAGCAGCTGATAATTTCATCATGCTCTAGGAGGAGGAAAGATGAGAGACAGGGCTGTTTAATCAGCTCTGCTGAGGCCACTGGACTTCTCCTTTCCCTGAACTGATTTCATAAAAATTAGCTGCTATAGGAACTTAGTAACTTTTAGGATGGTGCCTGCTTGTTTGTTTTCCTCTTGCATTGTGTATTCTTCTGTCTTGTTTATTACTGTTCTCATGTAAGCCCCTCTGGGTGCCTTTTCAGCTGAGGACTGGGACAAAAACCATTTTTACAAACACACAGGTACACATCACCATTTCTGGTTTCTGTCATTGCCTCCAGTTTCATAAAGGGGTGGGGGAAAAGAGAATGAAGCCAAACAAACTGGAGCACAACAACCACCCCACAATTTCTCCACCTTCCCCCTTTTCCAAGTAGAGAGGAAAAACCCAGTTTGTGCAGCATTCTTACTGTAGTTTTTATTATACATTAGACCTACAGGAAGGAAGGAAACAAGCAAAAAGGCTCTACACTGTGCTCAACAATATGTAAACAACAGAGTGAATCATAAAAACTTTTATGACACTAATAGTGCCTTTTTTGACCACCTTCAGAGTAAGAAACAAACATTTTGCTAATGCACCAAGTTACAAGGAATCGGCCATCTGGAAACGGGGTTAGTTAAGTTGAACAAATCCAGACTTATCCTGCCCCAGTGAATGGGGGTGGAGGTGTCATGATAATTGTTGGTAGCTGACCACCATCTTTGGAATCTGAGCTCCCCTCCTGGGAAGGGTGGGGGCCCATGGCTTCACCCACACTAGAAAACAGTGGATGTGTGAATTTCAAAAACAAGGCATTAAATGTTTTAATGCACTGAAGACAGATTCACATCATTCCAAGGTTCAGAATTCAAGTCGAATGCCACTCTTGAAAGCAACCCAAATGATTAGATGTTAAAAATGATTAGGTTGTATGCTGCTGTGTGTTCTGCTTTATAAGGAGGAGAGTACATAATGGCCGGCCACAATTCAGTACTAATGATTTCCAGACATATATATGTATGTGTGTGGGGGGGGGAGAGAGAGAGAGAGAGAAGGGATGAAAGAGAAAGGAAGGGACAAGGGAACTATGGGTTGTATCTAATGCTAGTCATACTCTGCGTAGACCCATTGAAATGAATGAAGATGGCTAACTTGGCTCCATTAATTTCAACGGGTCTGAGTGTAACATAGACACAATCCTATACCCCCTCCGCATGAACAAGCACTTGACAAATCATTGCAATGTCTGAGTCTGCAAGATTTGCTCACCTGATTAATAGGTACAAAGGGATGAAGTTTATGGGCAGCAGCTATAGCAGGAGAATAAGTAGAAGCATAGACAGGTTCCTATGGACAGGGGGCAGAAGCAATATGAGAGAATTAAAAAGGTATGAAGATGATGTGCAAGACGGTAAGGGACAAAGTAGTGATCACTTCATGCTAAACCTTTTGTAGTAGTTTGCAACCTTATCCATCAAATTTCTCCCACACCAGACAATATTCTGCAATAGTAAATAAAAACCACACACACACACTTTCCTGAAGCCACTCACATGCGATAATTAAAAGCTTTAGTGGTATCAGAAAGAAGCATGCCAAAATAGGGCTGCCATACATCTGGATTTTCCTGGATCTTAGGCAAGTCAACTGCATGAGAAAGCATATGTACAGCACACCATTAACCACAAAGCAATGCTTTTAGACTGCAATGCGTTTAGCTCTTCCTGAAACAAAGAACTGTCCATTATTTTGATGCACCACTTCCAGAAAGGGAACCATTGGCTGAAGGGAATACAGAATTGCACCCAAAGAACCACCACAGTGAGCCTAGAATAACCCCTATGCATTAGAGTCAGGCTTACCCAAAACAGCTTAGACATGGCATTATAATCTGTAACTCCTCCTCCTTCCTACAGGTTAAAACAAACAGGAAACATTGCAGAGCAGGAGAGAGGTGTAGCTGCAGGAGGAACCTTGCATTCCTAGTGCCACTGCTCCTAGTCGGATTAAAACTCACAGTGGGTCTGCTGAACATAATGATAGCTGCAGTTCCAAAAGAAAAGCAAGCTGCCGTCTAGTGGCTAGACCCACTACATTTGCCATGGATATTTTGGGAATCAACGCTTGATGTAAGAATAGCTCTAAAGCAGGATGTCAGCCTGAAAAGGTCGCTTTTAGGTCTCAGTAGGAGATTAAAAAGCACCATTTTTGCAGGAGCACTTTGTTGGAATGAAACGCATTTCAAACCCCCTTTGCTGATTTAATATTCCACTCACATGACTTGGAGCTCACTGCATAATCTGGAACTCTAAGCCGACTAGGGTGTGCTTTTCAATAAAGAGACAACCTAACAGAGATGATTCGAACGTTTCCCTCGTGCGATTATGAAACCGTGACGGGAAAGGGAACAAGCCAAGAAGGCAAGGTCAGATATGAAAACAGATAAGCTTTAGTTCATGCCTAGGAGTCTTCAGTATACTGAACCAAATACAATTTTAGCTGCTAAAGCTGAATGTTGGAACATTCAGACAGATAAAGCAAAATACTTCTTCACACAGCACATCCGGAATTTGCTGTCCTAAGATATAATGATGGCATCAAAAACCTGAATGGCTTTAGAAGAGGAATAGATAAATTCATGGAAGATAAGGCTGCCAATGGCCACTAGCCACAATGACTATGTGCAGCTTCCAATGTTGGAGGCAAAAGGCCTCTAATACCAGTTGCTGGGCAGCAGAAGTGGGAAGAGAGGCATTAATGTTCTGCTTATGGGCTTTCCCTAGGCATCTGGTTGGCCACTGTGAGAACAGGATGCTGGACTAGATGGGCTTTGGCCTGATCCAGCAGGGCTCGTCTCATATTATGTACAATACGTGCAATAGATTTGAATGTTAAACACAGGGGGTCATTCCAGGAGGCAACATGGAAACAACTTATTGCTATTAAAATATGAAGCATGTTCTAATTCAAGGAAAGGGTGCCACAAATAGCATGTCTCTTATAACATCACAGGTTGGCAAAAAAAAATTATGATAAATAAGGTCCAATTATGGCAGCCCACGTAAACAAAAATCTGCTTGCCCAAGCAGACTTCTGGTTTCTCTTCTCTCCTCTACACCCCACATGTTCCAAAAATCTGCTCCAGAGTGTTCCCCAACTATGTGGAGCAGATTTTGGGGGTTTCTGGAAAACTGTATGGTAGAGGGGAAAAAGAAGCCCTGTTGCACAAATGCTCATACTATATTGGATCTTGCCTAATCTCTGTATGCCTACCAACAGCTATTTTTGGAACCAAGAAAGTTGGCATGTACAATAAAAAGGTATAAAGTTTCACTCCAAAGTATGCAAATGCTTTTATAGTGAAAATGTTTTCCTCTATGCATAAAAGGGCATTACAAACCATCAGCACTCAGGATACCAGTTTGCATAGTAGATCTCAATTATATGTAAAACATTTTAATTTAGAAGAGCACCCCAATATTAAGGCCATCAATTTATTTTAATTCCTCATTCTCTAAATAACTATTGTTTTATGGAACACCGTGGAGTGGGGAGGTAAAAAGGCTTGATATTTTATGTATTCACTTGAAATAGTTTAGGGTGCCTAAACTATTTTTTAATAGTGGCGCGGGTGGCGCTGTGGGTAATACCTCAGCGCCTAGGACTTGCCGATCGCATGGTCGGTGGTGTGAATCCCCGCGGCGGGGTGTGCTCCCGTCGTTCGGTCCCAGCGCCTGCCAACCTAGCAGTTCGAAAGCACCCCCGGAAGCAAGTAGATAAATAGGGACCGCTTACCAGTGGGAAGGTAAACGACGTTCCGTGTGCTGCGCTGGCTCGCCAGATGCAGCTTGTCACGCTGGCCACGTGACCCGGAAGTGTCTGCGGACAGCGCTGGCTCCCGGCCTCTAGAGTGAGATGAGCGCACAACCCTAGAGTCTGGCAAGACTGGCCCGAATGGGCAGGGGTACCTTTACCTTTACCTTTAAACATTTCAGAGGTGTGCTTAATTCCTGGAAAAATAATGGACGTTCTTCTCTAGATGCAAAAGAGCCTTAAGCTCATTTAAGCATTTAATGCCATACTTTTGCTGAAAACCATTACAGGTCTATTCCACTGGATGGCTGTGCTATCTTACAAGTGCATCATTTATTTTTAGAAGAGTTACAGGTTGCTGCTCCAAGCTACATCCAGAAGTATATGCAAGACGTACCAAGCAAAGTCAGCCACAGGCTTCAATACATAACATCATGCACCAACAGCCAATTAACAGTTTACACAATTTTCAAGAAAGCAAAAATATCATTCCTAGTATCGTTTTTCTGAACAATTCCTACTATAAATGGATGGTATCAGAGATTCAGGTTTGATCAGCCAGTGTAGCTTTCATCAGCACTAGAAATAATGCAGTCCTTTATAAAATATCAGAGAGATGCCCAACTGCAGATATGCAGTAAGAGAGGGCCTTTGAGGAACTGAATGCTGCTGTCTTAAAATGAAGCCATGACTCTTCCCCATACTAGATATTTGAAAAGTAAGACAGGTTTGGAGTGGTAGTGAAATAGCAGTGAGATGACATTCCCTAACTTGCATTTTAAAGGCCATTAAATGCCTTTCTGAAAGTTCCAAGCTGCTTCCAGCATTTGACCTTTTGCGCCCTAGTCCTACACTTTGAAATCTTTCCAGTGAACGAGGCTTAAAAGCAAAATGTGTGTATCATCCAGCTTTTCTGAGATTGATGTGTTTAAATGTCTGGACTAGTAAGGATACATTCTGGAGGCATCTTCTTCCAGGATCAGATTTAATAGCGTATTTGGTAACTGTTGGGAGATAAACTGCTAGTATGAATCTGCTGATTATTTCCTGCTGGCCATTTGTATGGCTCTCTTGAAGACAACATTTTATTATATCATAGAACAGTGGTTTTCACCCTGGAGTGCCTTAAATGATGGTCAGGGGTGCTGGGTGCAACACTGGCCTCCATCCCTCTTTCCTTCCTCTGATGCCCTCTCGCGTCTCTGCCTCCCAAACGCCTGCACAGCTGTTTGATGCAGCAGCCCTGACTAGAAGCTCCCCAGGTCAATGGATGCCTCTGGCGCTGGCCAGGGGGTGCTGGTTGCCAGGAGCTGAGGCAGCCTCAGAGTAAGCAAGCAAGTGGGCGAGGGAGCCCAGTGAGGCAGTCCATCAACCCTTGCTGTTGGGAATGGACAGACAAATGGGAGGCCAGGCAGGTGCTTCACTGGCCTTTCTTGTGCTCCCTGCCTGGGAGCTGAGTGCCCAGTGCTGAAGGGGAGCCTTTCCTCTATGCAGGCCTGGCAGCGCCTGCTGCTGCCTCTCAAGGTAAGGTGCTGGCCTCACATTCACCATTGGCCGGTCTCCATTGGGGTACTAAGGCTGGGGGCATCCTCTTCCCAGGCCACTGTAGGGCAGTATGAGGGACCAGGGGTGGCGGCAGCAGCTGCCCAGAGGATTCCCAAGGAGAGAGGAGAGGAGAGGAGTGGAGAGGAGACTGAGGGAATGCTCCACAAGGGAGGGTGTTCAAGAAAGGGTGAGAGGCTGCCAGCTCTGCAGGCAAGGGGTGACATGACTGGGCTCCTGAGCCCCACATGGGTGCCACAGAAAGAATGTAGTTGGTCAAGGGAGCCGTGGACCCAAAAGAGGTTGAAAACCTCTGTCGTAGAAGGTTCTACCTCACCCCTCCAGCAAGTTTCCAGGGCTGTTCTAATCTGGACATAGTCAGCTCTTTGGTTTGATCTGCCAAAAGCAATCCATTTGAAATCTTAAATGGAATTATTCAATGAAGGTGGATGGTGAGAAGAGACACTTTGGTTTGCCATAAAAAGATGAAGACTGCAATTCTACTCCACTGCACACCGTGGGGCTTACTTCTGAGTAGACATGCCTAGGAATGCGCTGTGAATGGCTTCTGAGTAGACATGCCACCTGTTCTGGCTAATGCACTTTGAGTAGCTGGCTCAGCCAGATAAAAGCCACACTTGAAATTGCATACCTTTTTATCTCCTTCATCTAAGATGAATGAATTCAAAATCGAACAATTAGAATAACAAAAAAGGGAGAATTTATTTCAGCAGCAGAATTTAGAAGAACCTGCTAAGTTGAAGATTATAATTTTTTAAAAGGAGGCTGAGAGGGGGCTGTTTTCATAGCAGATCAAGTGATCAAAGAATTTTTAGCTGATTAATCATGTGCCCTTCAACTGTTCCAGTTACTTAATTAAATTTAAAATAATTTCCATATCATCAAAGTCTTGGTATAATATAAATACTTTTTGGAGATATTGAAGGAATTGAATTAAAGCTTCCTTAACAAAAGCTACCATTCTTGGTTTGAAGAAAAAAAGACATAATGATAATATTGTCATGCTCTATAATTAGACTGACTAACCTGAGCCAAAGAATGTTTTTGTTTTAAAACAGTGTCCTTAATGCTGAGCCGAAAATCGATCGGCAAATGCTTTAGTTGATTAATCAATCCTTTCAGTATTACTTTACACCATACAATTATAAAGAGAAGAGATAAAATGGGATAATTCAGGTTAAAAGAGCACTGTAAGTTCCACGAATGAATTGCTGTTAGTGACCTCAATAAAATATACATTCTTTAAGATTTCACATCTCACACTCCAGGAAATAGAGCTACAGAGCTACACAATACAGAGAGGTGAAATCCTACAATACTTAGAACAGCAATGAGGAACCTGTGCCTCTCAAGATGTTGGCAGACTACAATTCCCATCAACCAGCATTGCTAGTGGTCAAGGATGAAGGAAGTTGTAACTCCAATATCATCTGAAGGACCACAGGCTTCCCTTGCCTGACTTCAAAAAATTTTCTCTTCTACTGCGGTTGTGGAATGGACTCACTTCTCACCTATGATTCTTACCAAAGAATAACTTGTTAAGTAGCTAAATATCCATTAAGGGTTGCAGAAACAATAAAACACAAGAGAGCTGTGCCACATGTTATTCTGGAATAAGCTTCTGCAAATGAGTCCCCTAAAGCTTGCACCTCATTTAAACTTTTTTTCTTTAAAGTGAGACCATGAGACTTTTTGCTAAAATGTACCAACATGGCTATCTTTCAGGATTAAAATACAAATGCACTACTTTAAAATGAAAATGGCTATGTGGTACACTTTGAGGAGCCGTTGGGAAAGGACTTTCAAAGAGCCCTGTGCTGTGCTGCAAAGTCCCAAAGCGAAGCATCACAGGACATCACTTTGATGTTAAGGGATTCACAGGTGTGCAGCCCTGTCCACCAATCAAATTTGGCCCACCAAGGTAGGGATGTTAATTTCTGTCCCTCAGGCCAGATAAGGGCCCCCACCCTGCCTTTACATTAGATCTGCCTTCCCCAACCTAGTGCCCCCCCCAATGTTTTGGACTACAACTCCCATGTGTGCCGGCCACTATTGCTAATGTATGGTGGGAGTTGTACTCCAAAAGAACTGGAGGACACCCGGGTGAGGAAGGTTGCATTAGAGGAATACTGCTTTGACTCTGATGTTAAGTCAAGATGCTCCTAACGTAATTGCATTCCTTAATTATTTTGCAAAGCATATGTTTAACGTTCTTCCATTCAGACATAAACCTCGTGCCAAGACACCGGGGGTGGGGAATCATTTGTTCAGCAAAGAAAGCATCTCAGATAACTGTCCTCGGTGCATAAGAGAGATAGATTGGTTGTGCTTCAAGTTCAAACCCGGCTGGTGATGAATTGCCATGCTACAAGCAACAGCTGTTACCTCCAGACAGGCATGCTTCTCTAGCATTGATGCATCTGGAGCGCCGAAGTGCTTTCAAGTGAAATACCTTCCCCATACATGGGCAACTTTACCTTCTTCGCAAACAGCGGCTCCATCTCTGGCAGCTGGGGGCCACGCTCAACGACAGATAACCGGCCAAACTCCGGCTTTTTGTTCAGCCTGTTCTTCCAGTCTTCTTCACCGCTCTTCTTCAGGAGTGCCAGCCTGAAAGCGAGGAAGCCAAAAGATAACGCGCTGAACTATTCTGAGCAGTCTTCTGTATCCCTTTCACGGGGCTGTTGCACACATTACACAGCAACACACCTGGGATTGGGGGTGGGTCATGACTCTGTGGTGGTGCACATGCTTTGCTGGCAGAAGGTTTCAGATTTAACCCCTGCCATCTTTAAGTAGGGCTGGGGAAAACTTTGTATGCGGCTCTGGAAAGCGGCTGGCAGTAGACAGAGGACCAATACAAGGCTCAAAGTAGCTTCCTACATCCTACAGCACATCTATCCCCACATCTTGTTGTCACAGTGACCACCCAGATACCCCAATGCAGGTCCTGAGCCCAAGTGCATTCTCCCCGCTACGGTTTCCAGCAGCTGGTATTCATAAGCATTACTGCCTCCAACCATGAAATCAGAGTATTATAGATTTTGCAAACTTGCCTTAAATGTTTGTGTTTTTAACTGTTTGTAGATGTTTTCAACAGCTTTAAACTGTTTTAAAATGTGGTTTTATTTCTAGTTGTATTTTTTTTTAATTAAAAAAATATGAGACATGCTTCCTGCCCTGAGCTGCTTTGGGAGGAAGGGAGGGATATAAATTGAACAACAACAACAACAATAATAACAACAACAAAAACCATTCAGTTAACAATTCATAAATATATGGGGGGGGGAAATAACAAAATAATTATAAAACCACACCCATATTTTAGTCAAAACTATACATAATCCGCCTCTCCAGAAGCCAATATACTGAACAATGTTAAGTTACAAAACCATTTTCTCTCAGAATTTAGACTGCACGCAGCTTGGGGCAGGGATCTGTCTTTTTGTGGAGTGTGTGTTATGTTACTCTGTAAAATGCCATGCACAGATTCAGGGTAGGGTGGGGGCAGGGCTGTAGCCAGGCGTGCAGGTGACGGGGGCGTGCAAAATTGGCTAAAAATATGTCCATAAATATAAATATAAATTAGTGCCTCATAAGAAATGGTTTTAAACAGAGGGTGAATTGAATATGTGGAAGCGGGGGTTGGGGGGTTGGAGGAGAGGCGGAAAGAGGAACTAATTTGTCCATGGCTATGGGGCACAATCTGGACAGTTCAGGGGCACAAGTTTACCTAGCTACGGCTCTGGGTGGGGGAGACAGCTACCACTTCTCTACCTCAAAAGAGTGAGCTCTGACCCCTGGCCTTAATTTTCCCTGGGGAAATATCTAAGCGATATGTACCAAGCAGTGTTCGAAACTCCCGTATTTCTTGGTGCATTTTGCAACAGTGAATTTCATTAGTGTGAGCAGTTTCTGAGCTCTGGATGCAGTATTTGCGCCTAAGATTTCAGATTAAAACTGCAGAGTGGAAGGAAAGGAGGAGCTTTGTTTGCCTTCCCACTTCCAGCTACTCTCTGAAGACTGGAGATGAGACCCTCTTAAGAATATCAGGGAGGGGGCAGGGGAAGGACTAGACCATGTGAAAAATGTACAAAATATTTTAGCTGCAGTTATTTTCAGCTCTGAATTCTTGTTATTAAAACAGCAGGCCTATACATTCTGTTGTTGTGCCCATAACATAGGTTTAAGGTGCCATTTAGCTTCTAGCTTTCATATCCCAGTTTCCAACACTGGTACCAAGTAATCCTTCATCCTTGTGCGTAAAAGCTGAAAGACAGGAAAAGCCACACCAGAGGAAACCCCACTCCTGCTGCCTCTTGCCCAGGGGGAGTCTGCTTTCTTCTCTTTGATGTGTTTTGATGTGCTTATTCCACACCCTCTGGGGACAACCAGAGGTTCTGTGGCAATTTGACACTGGAGCAGGGGTTGAAAGTTCCCCATCTTCCTTGCTTCGTCTTTTCCCCCTCCCCCAGATCCTTCCTCAAACAAGTGGGCTGCGTATCACTCCTTAAAGGAGCTTTTGTGTTTAGTACAGGCAATGTGGCCATTTCTTTTGTACAGTATTTTGAAAATAACCATGCAGCACTTCTCTATCATCAAATGCATGGAAGTGGTAAAAAAGAAAAAAGGAAATAAAAAGTACTGGTGAGTAGTTCTAAACTCAGCACACAAATATTGCCAGCATGTTCACTGCTTTGTTGCTGGACTACAATTCCCATCATCGTTATCACTGACCATGCTGGCTGGAGCTTATGGGCGCTGGAGTCCAGCAGCCTCTGGAGGGCTACTGGTTTACTATCCCTGCTGTAAACTCATGGGCAATATTGGAATCAGGCCACTGATTTGATGCCAAACTATGACCTGGAATACACTTAATATGCCTTGGAGAGGAAAAAAACTATAGCTGTGTGAGGAGATCATCAAAAAGGCCCTACAGGGGCTGTGTACAGTTGTACTGTGGTTTTCCAACAGCTTAGTTCTTGAACCTTTTGGCTCCCAAACACCGCAAACCTGGAAGTGACTGTTCTGGTTGGCGAACTATTTTTGGAAGCCAAACGTCCAACACGTGCAGGAAGCTCCTGCAGCCAATCAGAAGCCACACCTTGGTTTCCAAAAGTTTTTGTGAGTCAAGCTGACTTCCAGAACAGATTCCGTTTGAGAACCAAGGTATGACTGTACATTGCATGCCAGACCAACTCAAATTATAAGGTGGGAGAAGCTTAATTGTTACTTATAATGTATGCACATCTGTTTGCTATGCATGGCGGAGAGAAAAAACGTCTAGCTCAACCAGGAATTATCCACATACTTTCATGTCCATTTCCAGAGCCGTTAAGGACACTTCCAGGTTGAAGAAATAGGGTGGGAACTCAAAATGCTGAATATTACATTCTGATCATGGACTACCCACAGCCATTCTTGCAAAAAGCCATTGTTTGATTTGCTGGAGTCTAACAATTTGGTTCAGCTATCTAACGGAAGATGGAGAAATTAATTTGAGATTTTCACTTCACTGTATTCAGGAAGGGCTGTAGTAGTAGTAGTAGTAATTTATTTTTTATATGGCGCCCATCTGACTAGGTTGCCCCAGCCACTCTGGACGGCTTCCAACAAATTATAAATCCACAGTGAAGCATCAAACATTTAAAAACTTCCCTATACAGGGCTGCCTTCGGATGTCTTCTAAGAGTCAGGTAGTTGTTTATTTCCTTGGCATCTAATGGGAGGGCATTCCACAGGGTGGGGGCCACCACCCAGAAGGCCCTCTGCCTGGTTCCCTGTAGCTTCACTTCTCAAAATGAAGAAACCGCCAAAAGATCCTCGGAGAGGGATCTCAGCATCCAGGCTCAATGATTGGGGTGGAGAAGCTCCTTCAGTGGACTATGTCCCTTGCACACAGAAGGTCCCAGGTTAAATCCCTGCCGTCTCCAAGGAATGCCCCCTTCTGAAAACATGGACAGCCTCTGCCAGTCAGTGCAGACACTATTGAGCTAGACAGAGCATTGGTCTGACTTGGTATAAGGCAGCTTCCTACGATCCTAAACTATAATACTGATTTACCCAGATTTCAAGGATGCCTTCCCTTTATAGTTTCACTTTCAACACTAAACTTTTTTTCCTTTTTAATTATCACTCAGGTTTAGACTTTATGATTTTAATACACAGATTAAGAAATTCCCCAGTGGATGTTCTTGCACATCACCACACTAAATACTTCTACTATAAAAGAAGAGAGAAAACAAGATACTTCAAAAGAAGAAGAGTTTGTTTACCTTTCTTTAATTGACATAGTTTTGTTGGACGCGTCAAGGGTGTCCTCCATAATTTCAGCTTTGCTCTCCCTGGAGTCTAGTTTTCCCTCTAACAGCTCAGAGGTTTCCTGCTGTCTACAGGATCCCGCAGCCGCAGACTGAGAATAGCTCTTTGTTGCTGCTGTTCCCACAAGTTCTGAAATTGGCTCATCATGCTCTGAGGGGTGGGGGGTGGGGAGTTCAGAATGAGTGCTTAATTGCAAAAAAGCAAAAACCTGCAAAACACATCACTCAAACTGACAGGTAACTTCTTTGTTTCGTATAATGAATTATACAATCCAGGTTACAAATTAGGTGCTTTCCACCACAATGATGGATTTTTCTCATGCTTTACAAAATTACAGTGTCACTAGAATTCTGTGGCTAGAAGAACTAACCAAGAGTCAGTGATTCAGAAGGAAGGAATTGTAGAGCCACAGAACTGTAGACTTGGAAGTTTGGGGACTTGGAAGGGCTGCAGGCTTAGCAGAATAGCACCTGCTTTTCATGCAAAAGGTCCAATATTCAGTCCCCGTCAACTTTAGATAGAGCTGGGACAGATCCATGTCTAAAATCCTGGAGAGGTTCTGCCAAACAGTGTAGACAATACTGAGCTTGAGGAACCAATGGTTTGGCTCTTTATAAGGCAGCTTCCTTGAGTCCCTGTGAGTTCTCATAACTCTCCAGTGCAATGAAAATAGATGTTGAGTTTCTTGCATCATTTGCAAGATGCCAAAAATCTGACATCATACGCATGTGAATGTGAACGCGCATGCACACACAGACCCAGGTGGCTTGGGGAAAATGGTACTTCTGGTTATTCACACTAAGAGATTTCATTGAGTCCCAATGTAGCATGCTAATGTATTGGTCCTAAATGATGCAGTATACAATGCTAATGTGTTTCTTCCACTGAACGCCAGCGCTGGGGAAGAGCAAGATGGAGAAAGAGGCAATTCTCAAGTTTCCCAAGGAACACATTTCCAGAGACTATGCTGTCCCCAACTCAGGTAAAGGACTCAAGCGAGAATGCTCAGGCAAAAGCCCTCGCCTTTGTTGAATCTTAAAGACACGTCACACCACAGTTCTGGTCTCTATCTTGTATAATCCGACAAAAGCCACAACAATGATGCCCAAGTCATCATGGAGATGAGTGATTTTGTACACTCAATTAGCATTGCTAATCTGTCACAACAGGCCTCCAAAGACTACAATACCCCATGTGCCAAGTCAGACATCCGCTTCCACAAAAAGCATCTGTTGGGTGGTTATTTGAGGTTGCAATGAAGGGCAAAAAAGTATGCCTCACTACCACACAATAGACATGGTCATCGTCACACTTTACGGTGTATGTGTGGGTGCGTTGTTTACAATTAAGTGTCCAAGGTACCAATCAGCAGCATTAACAATGGCACTCAAGATGTGGTTGTGGAAAATGGCCTGTTGCATCTCGCCGTTCCAAAGTGAGGTTGTGGTCTGAACAGAATTGCCTTTTCTGTACCGCAGAAAATATCCAAAAGCATTCAGGAATCCATTGGATTCAATAAGCCACCAGGGTATACCATCTTAATCAGTATTTCACCCCAGGAGAGGGGGGCAGTGCAAAGTTCTCTCTCGCTGAAATAAACGACCACTAGTAAATGGTCCAACTATGACAACAGGGTTACTTCAGTGTCTCTTCCAACCATGACAATATGAGACAGCCCCACAGATGTCATGGAGGCCATGAAGCTGGCCCAAGAGTGGTCACAGTGTGAAAGCTGTTATCTCCTACAACTAACAACCTGTGTTTTTCCACCCCATGTTAATTATTTTTAATACAAGCATTTACAAAAAAACCCCACAACCCTTAGCGAGCGACAGATGAGGCATTCCCTCCTCCCCCCTCACAGAGGACAGAATGCCTCTTAAGCTAAAAAGCTTGTTAGGGACACCTGTATAAACAATGGTCCCCGCCCCCTCTTCATAACTGCTTCAATCATCTACAAATTTATGCCATCCAAGCCTTTTAATTAATTGCTTTTAAGAACTCAAAACAACAAACAGGCTAAGATTTCTTTAAATTGGGTGGCAGCACACACTGAGGCATTTACCTCTCTGCAGGGTTGATCTTGCCACAATTCCTTCATAATCCATCGTTTCCTCAGAGGACTGGCCTTTGACTTCCCGTTTATTCTTCAGAGTGTCGCTGGCGAATTCCTTTTGTTCAGCAGGCTGACAAAGAGGCTGTGGGCTAAACAATTCCATGCTGCTTTTTCTTGGGAATGCATATTTCATCTCTTTGTTGTAGTCCTCCGTTTTATCAGGAACAGGAAGCGGTGGCTCTTCCTCAAAAGAGCTTCGCTTTCTCGCAGCATTCTCTTCACGTTTTACGAATCCCCTGGGCTCTGTCTCTTCAGGCTCCCTCGACTGCCAGTTGCTCTCTCTCAATTCCACCGAAGGCTGCCACAATTCCGTTTTCAGGGTGTTTTTTAATGAAGTATCTGCGTTTTCCGCTGGAGAGTGGTATCTGAAATCAGGTTTCCCAATCTCATTCACCACCTCGTCTTCTGCTGGCTTCACATGCAGATCCTTACTATACACCGGCGACAATGCAGACACCATGGTTGAAACAGACGTTACAATAGTAGGGGACAAAGGGGCAATTTTCCCACTGTCACTTTGCACCTGTGGAGCAATATAAAGAGACTTAAAAATTAATAATTCACAGCCACAGGTTTGGTAGCCTGCAATTTAGCTGCCACACCCCTTCAGATACAGAATGAGGGTTGGCTAACACAAACAAAGGTTCACGTTTCATATGACCAGCGAAAACAAAACAGAAGTGATCCCTCTTTCCCCAGCTTTCCATATTTTCTAAAGCTGCTTTTCATTTCCACAAACAGCTCTTCCTCATTAACATACCACAAAATATCAGCTAGTATGTTAAGAGCCCAGTGGTATAGTGGTTAGAGGGCTGGAGTAAGTATCAAGGAAATGCAGACTGAAATCTCCACCCAGCCATGAAGCTCCCTGGGTTTCTTGAGCTAAACTCTCCTCAGTGTAACGACCTTACAGGGTTGTTGTGAGAGAAAACTGGGAGGGTGGGGGAAAAGAACCACCATCTATGCTGTGCTGAGAAACTTGGAAGCAGAGGGTGAAACAAACGTAATCTGTAACAAATTAGTTTTTGATAACTCATTTTTCCAAAAAATATTTTACAAATGCTTTTGCAGTGTACATATGTATTATACTCAGGGGGCATTTCCTCGACATTCCAATTCTACAGTTCACCTATGGGCATTACTTACTACTTTGTTCTCAGCCTCTTAAGATACAGTTTATGGAACCTACGCATTCCCCTCCCAATTCTTGCTGAGAGAGTGAACTTGCTTAAAGTAAAACACATTACAGTTACCCTCACAGGTATAAGGAACTTAATCCAACTAGAGCTATGCCGTCATGAAGCAACAGCATATCACCCTCTGGAGAAATATTATGGCATCAAATGCAAAAGAAAAATAGACCTGCCACTCATACTGTTTTCAACACTGCAGACTAGTATAATAAAATTGAACACAGGTGGGTGAAAATCTATATACATGCAACTCTTAAATATAAAACAGCACCTCAAACAGTATTAGCATCAAAGCTTTGAACAACATCACAGCTAATGTCTCCCTTCTACTTGTAATGCTATTTTCCCCCCAGGCAGCAGATGGGATTCGTTGCTTAAACTTGCATTATGGAAAGAATCTGCTGTACACTGGTGCCTAAAACCCAATGGGGAAAGTTCACTAGCCAGTAAACAACTTTGTAATTAAAGAGCAGGTGTATAGCTTGGGGAGTTCAAGACCCAGTGTTACTCCTGGATAGAGAAGTGGCAGCTGTGGCCACAAGTGTTTTTGGCTAGCTTAGACTACAGTCCTGGAGAAGGCAAATCTTGCCACAGTTACACATACCTTGTTTACATCCATATAATATTACTGTAATGTGCTGTACTTGGGGCTGGCTTCAAAGTGCTTTGGAAACTTCAGCTGGTGGAGAATGAATCAGCTAGGTTGCTGACGGGAGCCCAGTTTTAGGATCAGTGGTGCAACAATAAAACTACTAGCACATTTCCAAAGCTAAGAAGAGTCTTGTATGGTTGCAAATTGGATGGGGGACCGCGTGTTGAGATTCCTGCATTGTGGGGGTTGGGCGTGGACTAGAGGGCCCTGGGCATCCTTTCCAAATCTACAATTCTGTGATCAGTGTATCTTTGCTGGCTTATGGTATGTTTCACAAGACCCAATTCAAAGTGCTGGTTTAAAGCCCTAAATGGTTTGGAAGAAGAACATCAAGAGGCCTGCCTTCTTCAAGATTCAGGTAGGTAGCCATGTTGGTCTGACGCAGTCGAAATAAAAAAATAAAAAAACTGTCCAGTAGCACCTTATAGACCAACTTAGAACAAACTTAGTTGTTATAGAACAAACTTAGTTGGTCTATAAGGTGCTACTGGACAATTTTTTATTTCTTTTTCTTTTGCCTTCTTCAAGAAAAGACTATCCACATGCTGTGACTGGCAGGGGGGCAGGCTCCGCATCCCACACTCCAAAAAGAGGTGAGATAGTTGGGCTCATGGGAGAAAGCCTTACCAGTGGTGGCACCTGAGTTCTGAACACACCCTTGCCCTGGGAACCTCTGTCCCTGCTTTCTATAGGAAAATGACAACAGCTCTTTTCCAATGACCCTTTTGGTAAGATGCTGTTTTAAGTATGCTCTTCAATGAATTTTGCAACTGCTGAGTTTTCATATGCTGCATATATTGTTCATTTCATTGGATATAGTATTGCTTTTATTGTTAGTTGTTTTACTGTGATCATTTACTGCCTTGCAGGTCCCATTTCTGGGACAGAAAAAGAGGGAACACATATTCAGTAATTTTCTGAGCTTTTAATTTTATCGTGTAAAAGTGTTGCAGAGTTGAAAAACGCAAACTTCAATGGTGAAAAATCAAGTTAAGCTAACATAGTCTTCAACAAATGTAGCATTCCAGATTCAGATTAGGGAACTGAATCTAGGATAGCCCAATCACTTGTGCATTTCAAAATTTGGGGAATAGTGGTGTTTACCAGTCGCATCCTATCGGCAGTAGGATTTCTATTAAGAGACTAATTATTACCGAAACTGGGGGGGGGGGGAACCCTCTGTCTTTAAACAACTACTCAAAGCAGAAACCAAAAATCATCACGAGTGCAATGATATAAGGGCTTGGACTTGGCATTCAAATATGAAGAGTAATGGCCACTGTAGTTTAGGTTTTACTCTCAGGTAAACACAAACAGAAGCCTTCCAAATTGTGGCATTAGAAAGATGTGTCTTGTCTGCTTCTTGGCAAGCCGTTGCCTGTACATGCTGTGACAGCAGTCACACGGCTGCATTAATAGCAAGGAACACGGTGCATCATTCGATGACGACTTGCACCAACATCCTATGGAGACTTAACTTGGGGTGGCTAAGCCTGATTGAACTCATGGCACCTAACAACTGCTGAGTAAATATGCCCAAAAATCGGCTGCCAGAAGAAAATATCCTGTATATACCTACCTGCTCAACTTCTCCAAGTGTGACAGGCTGTGTCTGATAACGAGCTTTCGACCTCCTTTGCCTGATATCCCCTCTGCTCCTTGTGGAGACTGCCTTTGTTATGGGTTGAGATAATTTGTTAAATAAGGCCATCTTTTCTGCCAAGCTCAGGGTGGAAGAGTCTGGCTCCCCAGACTGGTCTTGCTCAAGGGCTTCTCTGGCTTCCTTGATTTCTTCTTTAGCCGATGTCTTTTGGTTCGCAGATGCCTGCAGCCTTAAAAGTGGAACTGAGAATCAGTACTGAGAGTTGCTAAGCAGTTAGCAGTCTTGTAGTTTTAGATGTAGAGAGCAAAGTACGGGGTGGGGTGGGGTAATCAGGAAAGCTAACAAACAAAATGTGTTGGCAATTTGACTAAGCTATGAAATCAGCTTTATCAAATCTGTCTGAAGAACTACAGTGGTGCCCCGCAAGACGAATGCCTCGCAAGACGAAAAACTCGCTAGACAGAAGGGTTTTCCGTTTTTGCGTTGCTTCGCAAGACGAATTTCCCTATGGGCTTGCTTTGCAAGACGAAAACGTCTTGCGCTTTTTTCTTAAAGCCGCTTGAAGAGGCGCAGTTGCGACGGACCGTGCTTCGCAAGACGAAAAACATCGCAAGACAAAAAGACTCGTGGAACGAATTATTTTCGTCTTGCGAGGCACCACTGTACTAACATAAAATAGCATTTTGCGATTTGTTTATAAATGCTCCCCTAATGGCACTGCTTGCAGAGTGATGACTAAAAGAGCCGTCCTGGTGCCAAAAGAATGCGGTTGTACGGATGCAGTGAACTAGACAAATAGTCCACACTGCTGGGGTCTTAAGTGTTCTGAACTCTCTTCTTCACTGCTTCTGGTCCTCACATGCACATCTGTGCATAGATTCCATATTAATGTGCACAGTGGGTCTTAAAGGAGCCACACTGCACATGTGGGAGAAAGACATCCAAACATCTACATCTACAGCAGGTACCCCTCTTTGTAGGGGTACCCACCTTCTTACCTCCCCCCACCCCCATAAATTTTATATAACTGCTTGATTGTTAAAACAAAACAAAAACCCAAACCTCAAAGTGGTTTACAAAAAGATTAAAAAATAAATAAATCTTGACTTCCCTTCTCTTCCCTTCCCTAGTCCATGGGGACAAAGGTCCTTGAATGTGGAGTGAATTTACCTCCTGCATTAGTATTGCATTGTCTAACTTTTGCCAATCACAAAAGGGAAACAGGGGGGGGGGAATCACCTCAATACAGCAACACCAATCCACACAAGAAGGAGCAGAAGTGGTGAAGCCAACAGTTCCGTAAAGGGTCAACCAAGCCCTGCATGCATTAGCTTGTTCGCAGACAAAGCACACAGCAATGGCACCCTTACATTGTCCTCTCTCTCTCTCTCCTCTTCTACAAGTCTATATTCACTGTGTCAGTTCTGGGTTGTAGGCATGTACATAGGGGACACACAGGGAAGACTTGATGTGGAGCTGCTCACACATTGAGGAAGGGTCATAACTCATAGGTTATGCATGAAGAAAGCTCCAGGTTCACTACAGTCATTGTAGACAATTAATAAGAGAGATGCGACCAATGACAGCTTCCTACGGAACTACATTTCCTATGTTCCATATGCCCAGATGGCCAAAACCAAGAGCTGGGAGATATTCCTAAAGACATAGTCACAGTAACTTTGGCTGAACCCTGTTTAGAAGACAAAAGTTACAGTAAAGTGCTTGCAAGAGGCGATAGGGAGGATTAGAACGATACCATGGCAATATTGCTCTATCATCAACCTGTGCTCTCTCTTGCTTGGCTTCACACATCTGTTACATCTTTCCTCTTCGACTATAATGACATAGACCCTTGTTAGTTCCCAAGAGAGGAAAGAGGTTAGGCAATCTACTGAGTGATTGCGGACTAGACTAGAGGACTAGACTAGATCTGGTCCTAACCAATGTTGATGACCTGGTTAGTGGGGTAGAAGTGGAAGGATCATTAGGCGTGAGTGATCATGCTCTTCTGAAGTTTACTATACAGCGGAAAGGAGCAGCCAAGCATACTAGGACTCAATTTCTTGACTTTAAGAAAGCCGACTTCATAAAACGTAGGGAAGTGCTGGGTGAGATCCCATGGACAACAATACTAAAAGGAAAGGGAGTTCATGATGGCTGGGAGTTTGTTAAGAGGGAGATACTAAAAGCACAACGTCAGGCAATACCAATGAGACGGAAACATGGAAGGTGCCTAAAGAAGCCAGGGTGGCTATCTAAAGAACTTTTAACTGAATTAAGATTTAAAAAGGATGTGTACAAAAAATGGAAAAGGGGGGAAACCACCAAAGAGGAATTCAAACAAATAGCCAGCACGTGTAGACACAAAGTCAGAAAAGCTAAAGCACAGAATGAACTCAGGCTTGCTAGAGAGGTTAAAAGCAACAAAAAAGGCTTTTATGGGTATGTTCGTAGCAAAAGGAAGAACAAAGAAACAATGGGGTCACTCAGAGGAGAAGATGGTGAAATGCAAACAGGGGACACAGAAAGGGCTGAACTACTCAATGCCTTCTTTGCCTCAGTCTTCTCCGATAAAGAAAACAATGCCCGACCTGAAGAATTTGGAGCAAATGATTCAGCAAAGGAAACACAGCCCAGAATAACTAAGGAGATAGTACAAGAATATTTGGCTAGTTTAGATGTATTCAAGTCTCCAGGGCCAGATGAACTGCATCCAAGAGTATTAAAAGAACTGGCAGATGTGATCTCAGAACCACTGGCAGTCATCTTTGAGAATTCCTGGAGAACAGGCGAAGTCCCGGCAGACTGGAGGAGGGCAAATGTTGTCCCTATTTTCAAAAAGGGGAAAAGAGAGGACCCAAATAATTACCGCCCAGTCAGTCTGACATCAATAGCAGGGAAGATTCTGGAGCAGATCATTAAGCAAACAGTCTGTGAGCACCTACAAAGGAATGCTGTGATCACCAATAGTCAGCATGGATTTCTGAAGAATAAGTCATGTCAGACTAACCTGATCTCGTTTTTTGACAGAATTACAAGCCTGGTAGATGAAGGGAACGCAGTGGATGTAGCCTACCTTGATTTCAGCAAGGCATTTGACAAGGTGCCCCATGATATTCTTGTAAAGAAGCTGGTAAAATGCGGTCTTGACTATGCTACCACTCAGTGGATTTGTAACTGGCTGACTGACCGAACCCAAAGGGTGCTCATCAATGGTTCCTCTTCATCCTGGAGAAGAGTGACTAGTGGGGTGCCACAGGGTTCTGTCTTGGGCCCGGCCTTATTCAACATCTTTATCAACGACTTGGATGATGGACTCAAGGGCATCCTGATCAAATTTGCAGATGACACCAAACTGGGAGGGGTGGCTAACACCCCAGAGGACAGGATCACACTTCAAAACGACCTTGACGGATTAGAGAACTGGGCAAAAATAAACAAGATGAATTTTAACAGGGAGAAATGTAAAGTATTGCACTTGGGCAAAAAAAATGAGAGGCACAAATACAAGATGGGTGACACCTGGCTTGAGAGCAGTACATGTGAAAAGGATCTAGGAGTCTTGGTTGACCACAAACTTGACATGAGCCAACAGTGTGACGCGGCAGCTAAAAAAGCCAATGCAATTCTGGGCTGCATCAATAGGAGTATAACATCTAGATCAAGGGAAGTAATAGTGCCACTGTATTCTGCTCTGGTCAGACCACACCTGGAGTACTGTGTCCAGTTCTGGGCACCACAATTCAAGAAGGACACTGACAAACTGGAACGTGTCCAGAGGAGGGCAACCAAAATGGTCAAAGGCCTGGAAACGATACCTTATGAGGAACGGCTAAGGGAGCTGGGCATGTTTAGCTTGGAGAAGAAGAGGTTAAGGGGTGATATGATAGCCATGTTCAAATATATAAAAGGATGTCACATAGAGGAGGGAGAAAGGTTGTTTTCTGCTGCTCCGGAGAAGCGGACACGGAGCAATGGATCCAAACTACAAGAAAGAAGATTCCACCTAAACATTAGGAAGAACTTCCTGACAGTAAGAGCTGTTCGACAGTGGAATTTGCTGCCAAGGAGTGTGGTGGAGTCTCCTACTTTGGAGGTCTTTAAGCAGAGGCTTGACAACCATATGTCAGGAGTGCTCTGATGGTGTTTCCTGCTTGGCAGGGGGTTGGACTCGATGGCCCTTGTGGTCTCTTCCAACTCTATGATTCTATGATTCTATGATTCTAACAGAAAGGAGGAAGACAACTCATCTACATTCCGAAAGCCAGAAAGACATGTGGATGTCCAATAGAAAAAGGCTATATAGCCTGAAAGTTCTGGGGTATTTAAGTGTTCAAGATTTATAGATCCAGAAGGATAAGCCATGTTGGCCTGTTGTAAGAAAAAGCTAACAAAAACAAAGTGGTATAAGTGAGTGCCCTCTGTTAGCACACAAGATTCATATCTGACTTTGGGTCACAATAAAACAGCTACCCTTTGAGAAATCACAATTCTCCTATGGTTTTTCTACAGTGTTATTTCCCAATGCTGCCTTTTGCATCTCTTAACTTTAAAATCACAAAATGCAACAGAAACAAGCAAAGAAATTTGTGCTTACACCTATAGGTGGTGCAATTTCTCATCCTTCCATTAATTCAGCAAATTGTTAGAAGTGGAGAGAAACAGAGGAGGGTGCAAGTTGCGGTATCAGAAAACACCTGGCTTTTTCGCTTTTATTTGAGACACAACAAAATGTCTTTGCTCAGCTTTTTAACATGCAAAGTTCTTCTGCATTTGAGAAATGCGCCTTCTAAAACAAGGCAGTGCACTTAATTGGAAAGCTCCTGAATCAAACACTCAACAGGCAAAGAAGTCTATTGTTCTATCAGTCAAACACAGAAAGAGGACAAGAACAAACGATGTTCTTAAAAGTTCCACCGAATTGCTTGGAACACTTAAGACACTCGGGTTTTATGGATGCGTTTGCTAGCAATGACCCTTGTGCTCCCTGTAACATGCAAGTCGTCTCCCCCAGTACCTGGTAGGATGTACAGTGCTCTTAACTACAGTGGGATTAGGTATTCTTGCCACTATAGAATGGGTATTCACAGTACGTAAGGCAGAGATAGGTTCACTTTAAAAAGATAGCCAAGGGAAGGAAAATGCACAAGAAGAGAGAGAGAGAAGAGAAGAGCATTAAGAAAAAACATACAGTTTGAACCACATAAACAAACCAATAGTAATTCCCCCCATTTAAAATAATTGGACATTTTTAAAAATAAAATTGCATTGTTGATCCCATAAAATATTTGAAAGAAGATGGTCAAGGACATCCTGATATTCTATAAAACTGAATCATTTTCATATGCATTTTACTTTTTTAAAAAAATAAAATAAAAAATCTTGGCTGCAGGGCAGCAACATTGGTGCTCTGAAAGAAAGTTACAAGATGTACAAAAGCACTGGATATAATTAATTAATGTGATGATGCACAGGTCTAGAAGTCTTCTAGATTTCTTGTAAGATTCAGCAGCTTAATTGTGCAGGGCTCAAGGCAAGGAATCTGTTTCACTTGGCTTATAAGCCAGAACTGCAATTAACTCCTCCCTTACCATCTTTCATCTATTGCTTCATAAGCTTATATTGCTCATGCATTTTGTGTTGCTCCATTATCCCTTTCCTCCAAAAGCAGCTAGAAAGATATTCCCTCTGGCATACATTTCTCAAGGAAGCTACTCCTTAGCAACAAGCCTTTTTCCTTATTACCAAGCCATAGGCACTTAATGAATGGGAATTTAGAGCTCCATTAAAAAAACCACAACCCAGTGGAATAGCAGACCTAACACATTTCCAGGACTTACGTAGCTGCAATGACCACTTCTTCGGTGGTAATAGGCTGCGTGCGTGACCTATCCTGCATTCGCCTTAGCCTTCTTTCCACCGCAGAATTCCTTGAATGTGGCTTCGGAAAACTCTTCCCGTCAAACGACTTTTCCATTTCCTAGAACCAGATGCACACCAGAACCATCAGGTTAACGGAAAGGAAGACTCCCAAATCAAGAGGGTGATAGGCTTGTCGCTCAGTTCAGAAGAGGGTTGTACAGTGGCAAAAAGGAAGCTGCCGTATACTGAGTCTGCCATTTGGACCATCTGCCATTGGGTCCACCTAGCTCAGGATGATCAGTGCTGAATAGCAGCAACTCTCTAATGTTTCAGACAGGGGTCTCTCCCAGTCTTCCCTGGAGATGCAATGGATTGCATTTGGGGCCTTCTGCACACAAAGCAGATGCTCTACCACCTTCTGTGACACCTATGCACCAACTCCCAATGGCCACACTGGCTGGTGATTGATGGGAGCTGAGCAATGCCTGGATGGCCGTAGCTTCCCCATCCCTGCCCACTCACTCATTTGCCTCCTACACACTTGTGGCCCAACTCCTTCTAGTGCAACACATGAAGCTGCTTTATACTGCCCTCAAGCCAGTGGGGGCATCTAGCTCAATATTGTCCACATTGACTAGCAGTGGTTGTTCAGGGGTCTCTGCCAGCCCTGTCCGAAGCTTGAACCTGGGACACTCTGTACGCAAAGCTCTGACACTGAGGTGTGTCCCTTCTGCAGACTGAAATGGTGAGGGAAGACAAGGAGGACACTTACCCTGAATAGCAACCTCTTTGCCGCAACACTCAGCTTGGCTCGCTCGTCCACTTTCTCCTCATCTACAGATAATAAAGAAGATTACATTACATGACATATCTTTAGATAAATCCAAGAGATTCTCAATTTTTTAACCCCCCCCACACGTAAATAACCCAGGAACACAACTGACAAAAAGGTACATCAAGAAAGTGAAGGTCTGTTCGGTTCTGGGCAAGACAGTAACATCGCTTTTTAATGAGCATCTTAGCTGCAGAATGTTATATAGTGCAATTTTAAGAGAGTCAGAGAATTGCTCTTTCCTGGCAGTTGTAAGGGGTTTCATATCCATAATTTTCAGTCAAAAGAGGTTATATTCTGGTATTTGTTTGTCATTTATGCTGAAGATAATGAAACTACTTACTTCCTAGCCAGAAGATCTGAAAACCTCCCTTGTGACCCAGAAAACCTGCTTATTTTCTCCATTCTCTCGTAACACTGCCTTCATTTATTCTCCCTTCCCATTGCCTCTTTTTGTGCTGTTATCTAGATTGCAAGCCCCTCTGGGCAGGGATTCATTTCACCTCTTGAGGCTGAGGGGGAGTCAAATTTGGTCAAGGTGTCACTAGCCTGCCACTAAAGGCTGATAGGTAAAACATGAAAATTTACCCATAAAAGAGCATGGCGAGAAAAAAAATCTTACCTTCAGGAGCTGGCATTTCTGGACTGAATACAGACCTATGGGGATTTTACAAAAGAAAATATCATTATGAGTTGGAAATAAAAATTGCAATAAAAATCCCTAAGCCTAATCTGGTTCAAGAGGGACAGCAAATAGGTTGCAAATGGGGGGAAAAGGTTTTTCAAGTTACAATAGTGTTTCATTTACAATGACCCTTAAAAAGCAAGAAGGCAAGCAATGCCAGCCAGGTGTAAGTTGCATGAAGGAGAATGATGTCAACTAAAATTAAAATAAAAGTAGTCAGAACTTCAAATATTCTGCCAATGGTTACACACAGCACTGACTTTTGGCTTAAAGCCTATGAATTGTTCCCCTTTCACCTTAAAACATATAACATAAGTAAATGTATTTCTGCTCAGAGTTGTGTGATAAACAGCCTTTAGAGTAAATATTGAACTTTTTATTTCAAAAATTAAAAATAGACACCTTGAACTACATTGCCACCTTATCTGAATTAATATTTATGTTGAGTTGCATTTTTCCCAAAGACTACTTTTATTACTGCCAGCTGTCATTCTAAATAATGCTGCTCCAGTGCGCTGTGCCATACAAATGCCTACCTATCTGTTTCCTTTCGCTCTGCTGAAGTTATAGGTTGAGTCCTAAATCTCTCGGAAGTCTTTCTACTTTCCCCAGGAGAAAAATAGCGCCTTGGCCTCCGTGACCCTCTTTCGTGTTCAGCACTGGCAGACAAATCAGTACCTGATGTTGGCATCTCAAACTGAGATTCACTTTTTTTTTTAAACCACATCAGAAAGTGCAAAGAAAGGAAACAAAGAATTAGGATGGGGAAAGAGGGAAGGGAGAAAGAGAGAGAGAGAGAGAGAGAGAGAGAGAGAGAGAGAGAGATATGAAGGACAAATATAAAGCATCCCACCAAATCAGTCCATTATCAATCACTCTGCATGCTCCTGGAAAACCATGCATAGAAAAGTAAAAAGTCATTCCATTCCAGCTGCCCCAACATCAGAACTTGCACTAAGCAAGCAGAAGCACAAACGAACAAGAGAATTCAGGACAACTCCGCCTCCAAGACACACTAGATGGGAACGGACTCGTGTGTTTGAAGTGCTGCAGAACGCAACTGATGTTGAGTTTGGGGTGCTATTTTATGCCAAGGACGTGCAAGTGTCACACCAAATTAAAAAAATATATACACATATATATTCAGAAACGTCACCTACAGTTCAGGTTTCTTGCAGGCATTGGCAGTTTCCAAAAAGGCATTACGGAGTTGGGCAACAGAGACTTTTGTGTCAACCATGGCAATCTCACCATTGGGGATCTTGGCTTCAGTGCTCTGAAACTCCATTGCATTCTTTGCAACATGCTCCTTACTTTTAAAAACTTCTAATTTAGGTGAACCACTATAATCAGAAAATGAGCGAGTAAGGAGCTTATGCTTCACTGGAGTCTCTTCCCGAGCCTGAACTCTCCCTTTAGCACTCTGTAGGTACACAACTCTTTCGCTCCTCTCAACATTCTCCTGAGTCTTCACCTGAGGTCCAGGCATCCATTGCATACATCGCTCCAGCTCTTTCTCAGGTTCCACATTCCTTGGCTGGCCAATTGCCAGTTTCTCAAATTCATCTCCTCTGCTCAACCTACGGTTCTCTGAAGTCAAAGTTGGCTGCCTTTCCTTCTCTGCCTCCAAACTGGAGTAAGTGAGCTTCGATGAGGATCCATGATTCTGATGCAAGTCACTTCTTTCATCATCCATCTTCGCATCTTCTGGGAATCTGGTTATGAACGCTACATTTGCCGGCCCAGGGAGGTTATGAACAGGGCTGCTTTCTGGTTCTTCGGCTGCCACCGGTTTAGCTATATGAGCAATTCCAGCAGGCTGAACATAGCCATGTGTTGGTTGGCAGGCCAAGCCAAGAGGCTGATTGGCAACCCTATGGAAAGCAGACGTTTCTGACTGAAGAGGCACGAAATTAACAGGCACTGGGCGAAACTTTCTTTGAGTCATAGTGTCTGCTGGAAGTTCAGGGCTTGAACGGGCACTTTCCTCTTTCACCAGTTTCTCTCTAACTTTTACTCTTTAAGAAAGAAAAATGGATTAAAAAAATGTGGGACAGTTGTAACTAAGCCAGAGAGGAGGGGGGAAACACATGCACCTAGTTTGGGGAAATCCAGCAACATCAAGTTTTAAGCATCAAATTAAACTAGACTAAACTAGTGTGGGAAATCTGAGAACCTTCCTAACAAGTGCCCTTTGCCCAATCTGATGTCAGAGAGGATCAAGACATGGATTTCAGCATAGTCATTTTTCTGTCCACTTCTATTTTTGTGCGTTGTGCTGAACAATTTAGTCAGCTGTGTTCAATTGGCTGATGAGGAAAAGCAATTAAGTATGCCCAAATGAAGAATAAATAGAATTTTGGTTTTCGTCTAGCTACTTATATTACTAATTTTTAAAAAATTTTTTTTTTCAAAAAATAACAACACTGGCACTTGTCCACCTTTACAGTGGAAAAAAGGGTGGCTCCCTTAACATGTTTCTTTTGTTAAAAAAAGCAGCAGCTGAGAACACATTATAAGAAAAACATGTAGAAAAAAGAGAAATACTCCATTTGAATTATAACCAGTGAGAAAATGTTCTAAACAGAGATGGAGAGCAGAGGCAACTGAATCTTGACATGTAACCTGAGAGCCAATACTTTTAGATATTTGTTTTATTTGTGAAAGATTCATGCCTCTACCTTTGCAAAATGCACAAGAAGTGTGAAACAGAAAAAGGGAGGCTCCCGCTTATGTATGTTTTGCTGAAATATGCAGCAATTTGAAAGTGTGCGCACCATGAAAGGGGGAGACTGTATTTTATACTCTGCTACCAATACCTTAGAACAAAATATATCCTAAGCAGAGGATCTGAGAAAGAAATTCAAGTGTAAAACAAGCCGTGATCACCTGATCAGGAGCCAGTACATTTGCTCATTCACACTAAGTCATGTTTTGGTTTAGTGTTGTGTGCAAACAAGGTATATATGTTAGAGAAAAAGGAAGTGGAGTGTACAACTGATACCAAACTCCTTGTTGGATAGGGCCTCTCAATCATAGCTGAGCCTATTCTATATAACATTTGACACATTACCTTTTTAAAGGAACTGTTACTAATAGCAAGTGTTCATACACCACATTATTAGCAAACCAAGTTCTCTTTAAAGTATGTTGCACAGCACTAAACAATCAGAATTTTGCTATAGCCTGTTTTTAACCACCAGATTTAGGAATACTTCCTTGCCTGCTCACTAGAGACCCACTTTTTGGAAGGACAACTCATCCCTTTATGAGAACTACTTTATGTAAACATGCAAGCTGCTCACAGCTCCAAAGACAAGCTAATGTTTTAACTATACACTTTTTTGTATCTTCACATTCAGGGAAACCACTCAGTAAGGGGCAAAAGTTTCTGCATTCAGTGCTTGCAACATTTCCCAGGCTAGTATTCTGTTGCACTTCAGATTGCAAGGCAGGAGAAACAGGTTAATGACAGGCCAAAAGGCAAGACCTGAGTTTAGCCAGTGCCACTATGTTTACACCTGTGGAGCAAACATTAAGGGCATTTCTAGTGCTTCCTACCAGAACATCAATTAGTTGTAAGTGACAAAAAGGAAGACACATAAATTGTCCAGCGGGTGGGGAGGTGGGAGAGAGGGCAGGGGCAGAAGGAAAGTTACATTAGAGCAGAAATTAAAAACAGAAATTGTATTTTATTTTTTTATCCACTGCCATTAAAGGGTGCCAACGACATTTGTTAAAATGATAGTGGGGGAAGGAAAAGGAGAAAGGAAGTTAACAGTCCAATTATTATTATTATTTAAGCCACACAGCTGCATGGTAGGATACCTGGAGGGCCAGCTGATAAGTGAAGGTGTATCCCCATCCGAATCTTTCTGAAGAAACCAATCAGGTTTTGTTTTCCCTGCACTACTATAGAAAATAGAGCTTCAGAATTTTTTTCTGGCAATACGTCAATGCATGCACACACAACCCTCCTGTTTCCCCCCACTTCCTTAAATAGTTTCTTCATTATTCACTGAAGGTATTTGGCTTATAAATGTAAGAGGCAGGCTTGTAGCTTTAGAATAGCTGCGTGTGAATACAACTAGGAACATATCCACAATACGCGCAGAAAAAGCTAAACCTCTCTTGAGACAAATATGCTCTCAATACAGACTGCTACTACACCCAGATGTGGATCTTTTTTGGTTTTTTTTGTAGCTACACATTCAAATCATTTTTCTTCTGGTTCGATATTTAATGCAAGAAAATATTCCTAAGAAACTAAAGTGTAACATGGTCAAATTAACAAATGATGCATTGTCTTAATGAAATTAGTTTAGACCTGCTTTTTGTTTGTTTAAAGAGAAGTTTATCCTGAATTTTCATTTTAAATGTAGGGTGAGAATTTATATTGAGAGAAAAGGGAAAGTTATAAAGAGATTTAAAAAAGAAGTCATATAAACCTTTTAAAAAAAGAATTTCATTGAAACATCTATTCTGATGCCTCACCCCATCTTATAACTTCTCTCGGTTCATTTTTTTTTATTTGTATTTTTTCAAAATAAATGAACTTGTTCATAGGCTTTGAAGAACCTGGACTTGGTAAGCCAGATTCAGAAGCCACTTACCACTGTTCCTGTTTTAGATGTAACAGGAAGCTATGCTGAACTGGCTTCCTAGTCTGTTTGCTCATGTGAAAGGAAAAAGCAAAGTGACTGCAGGTTCAAGCCGTTTGGGCAAATCCTGGTTTATAAAGCCAGGATTTGATTGCATGAACAATGCCTTAGTCCTTCATCACTTCAATGAAAGCAGTGAGAAACGTACAATAAATCAATATCTAATGGTAATGATTGAAAACTGCAAGTTTTTATTAAAATGCACATTAAAACCCTAGCATCACCTTGAAAATTTGCTACTTCAGACCAGACTCTTGGAATAAATACTTGTTCCTGACACTGGTGAAAGGCAAGTTGAGTCAATATTCAAAGTCAGCCACAAACTGCACCAAGAAACTAGGGGGGAAAGGAGGGAAGCAATGACACTGGAACCTTTCCCAAACATCAGTATTCCTAGCCCAAGAAGCTGCCATGATCTAGATAGGTATGGAAGCTGGAGAGTTTGATGCCAGAGTGAACTAGCTTAATCTTTATCACAGAGGAGCTTTAGCTAGAGTCACAGTGACCTGACATGTAGCCCAAAATGGAAAGAATGAGGAAGCTGGAAGCATTAATCCCAATGAGAGAGACCTGGTCCAGATCTGCTTAATGTACTCTGCTATTTTGATCTATGCTAAAGCTCCAGAATATAAAAGCATACTTTAACTTGAAATAGTGAGTTCAGTTTCTGTGTATGCATATGCACACATGTGAACGTGCATATGCATGCACACACGTGTACACTTTTTAGAAGAATGTGTGCAAAAGACGCAGGTGCAATGCAAAGAACTAAATATAAGGAAATACTGGGAGTGAGTTTAACACACATATTCTCTGGGCCCAAAAGGCAAAAATGAAATGGTATTTCAGTAAGACTAAGTAAGTTCCATCTCTAACTACATTTCATTACTCTTATCTGTACCTGGAGAGACAGGATGTCTACCTCTTTCATGGTTTTCCCCTGCATTGTTCCCAACAACATGTTCACCTGTTTTGATTTTCAGGTCAACAGCAGGGAAAAGGGAAACATTGTTTCCCTCAAAGTCCAATTAAAGGTCCAAACATCTGCCTTTCCTTGGAAGGCATTTGCTGCCATTGTTTGCCCTATCTGCTGCTGTGCCCAATTAAAGGCCTTTTATGCCCAGTGATCGCAGTCAATCAGCGATCACATAGTAAAAATGATGCTCACAATGCTATAGAACCAATCACGTTTGGTTCATCCTGATGTAGCCATATTCTTGAATAAGCAACCACTTTCATCTGTTTTAACGTAAGAGCAGCTCTCCGGAATTGGACCAAAGCCCAGTCTAATCCAGCACCCCATTTCTCACATTGGCCAGGTGACGCCCATGGGAAGGTCACAAGCATGTACAAAAGCTCGCTTCTTCATTAAAAAAGAAACCTGCGAGAAGAATTTTGGCGTATCCTTAATAAAAATCTCTACTCATATACAGAAGCTGTTGGCTGAAATCCCTTGGAAGAACACCCTTTACCCCGGATACTGATACTTTTAGTGTGGAAAAATAAGAAAGACAAGTTTATCAAAGGAAATACATGTTGGATAGGAAAGATCCTAGTTTTGTCTAAGATGGAGACGCAAAGAGCCATGATTGCTCTTTGAACTTTGCAGGAGAGAAACAAAGGAAAGATGCCTCCTCTCTCAAGGTGAGACTGAGAGGAGGGGGAAGTAGGATTTTAGGTCAGCAACCCTGACAATGCCAGTCTAGCATCTGAACAGTTTAGGTCATAAAGACAGACTGGGAAGCTTGGAGGTTCCTCTATCTACTTTCTCGCCATGCAAATCCCATCAGCTTTACTGCAAGTTGAGTTGCCTCCAAAGGCTTTCAACAATACTTGAGTAGCTACATTACTGCATAACATAGCTGTCAACTTTCCCCTTTTCTTGCAAGGAATCCTATTCAGAATAAGGGAATATCCCTTTAAAAAAGGGAAACGTTGACAGATATGCTGCGTAATTACATAAAATGTAAGTGACCCCATGGAAGCAACGTTGGAGGTGGTGGTTAGTAGCCCTGTCACCCCAGATACACACGAAGGCACCCTAAAACCCTGAAAAACCACCACAGATATAATTACTTTCTCTTCATACTTCATTGGTACAGAAATTTAGATAAATTGCATTGCAAGCAGAATAGGCAAAACAATGACCAATTAAGAGCCATCACTTTTACCTCATCTCCGAATGCACGATAAAAATTAAATTCAAACAGGAAATGAATATTGGGCAACTGCAGAACAAGTTGGGAACTTAAAAGACTGCATTTGTTTGCTGCCAGTTTTAGGTCCCTATTGAACATGATGAATTCTGAAATACATGATCCACTTCAACTGGGCGATGGCAAAGGTGGTGTTTATAAAACAACATTTAAAAAAATCTATAGAATCGGGAAGATTGCAGAACTCAACACTGAAACTAATTTTTATTCATGCAGCCAGAATCTTCCCTTGTCTTTAAAGAGCTTCCCAAGGGGGCTTTCATTTAGTGGGCTGAGACAGGTTTCATTTGAATCTAGGACAGGAACATATATTGGAGGTTGGGTTGAGAGACAGACCTTATTACAATCTCTACAATGTAGAATTTGTTACAGTGTCCTTCCAATAAGTCTATGTATTTGAATGTGTGACACTGCGAGCTACTTTGGTTGTTCCCTTCTCAATATTCAGCTTGGATTGATCTTTTTCTCATTGGTTTACAGTGTAACAAGGGCACCATTTGTGGTGGTTGGTCCTGATCAGCCAAGTTTGTTAATACACATGTAAAGCAATCAGCAGCTGCCTTCAAGCAACCTGTCTCTGCAGCAGCAGCAGCCTTTATCATCCAGTGTGGCTCAGCAGAGAGGCTTTCACAACTGTGCTCACCTCCTGCCAGTCACAGGCCTTCTCTTCCTCTTTTTCCATTAAAGTCTCTCTTTGGGTTTAAACTGCTCAGCAATCTTCTTCTCATTCATTCTCTCTCTCTCTCATCACCATTAGTCAACATATTTGCCATGACAGATAGATGTGGGTTTTTTTATTGTTCTCTCTGTCCCATAATCTCTCTGAACGCTCCTTGAATATTGAGAGGGCTCGGGCCCCTAAAAAAAGACATGGGGGGGTGGACTTCTTTGGCTCCTAGGAGTTGTTGTGCCTGCATTCAGACATCCCAAACACCACCACAAGCAGCCAGTTATGTGGGGCAGAGATACACACACACCTGCAACACCAGAACACACTTTAGCTGCCCTTGATGTTACTGGGAGTGAGAAGGGAGAAAAGGGGGCTTGGCTACCATTTTTTTTGGAGATGGCCATGTACTTAATAAGGCATCACGTGCTTTTGACGGTATGTTGTTTGCTGACAGAAAAATGCAACCTGAAACCCTCACATTCACTCACTTCGAACTGATATGCCGATTGTCTGAAATTTACATTGGGTTTTATCTGTGGTAACTGGAGGGTCTGCAGAATATTTGTTCTCCCTCCTCTCAAAATGGGTAAGTTCGTTTGTAAAGGTATTTGCCTTTTTAAAGACTCAAATGCTTTTCAGAATTCTTTCCCTCAATCTGTCCTCTATTTCTGCACTGACCTCAAAATTTTAGCAACTCTATTTGTACACCGGTACAACAACACCTGCTTTCTCGTTGGACTTCAACCATTCTTTCAAAGGCTGTTCCAAACATACAATCTATGCCATGCATAGATCTGTCTTGCTTATTTTTTTCCTTCCCAAAATCCTATATCCAATCTTGCTCTTATTCCTGCAACACTAGAAGTGCACTGTATGTGTCACTGTACTAACTCACACCACTTGATGGGTATTGTGCCACTTGCTTCCTATCCAGTTTTCCCCGTATTGCCATCGTCACCTTCTAATATTAAGACAACGTGAAGTCCTTGGAGCAGGTACCAAATACCAACAGTTGCTGACACTCTACAAAACAGCGACAGGAACAGCGTACTTACCCTAATCTGCTGTCGCTGAGGGAATGACTTGGTGAAGCTAGCTGCTTTGGTGAAGAAAGGGAAACCCTGCGAGTTTGCTTTGGCGAACTTGGCACTTCACTTAGGGAGGAGTCATGGCTGATATATGAAAAGGATGTGGAATTCTCTGATGCAGAGGGTAGATCGTGTCTGCTGCAACTAGGTTCTGGAGCTTCTCTCTCATTGTCCTCATTCAAATGCAGTTTTTCCCTTTCTGGAGAACTTGCCCTCTCAAGCACATAATTTTCCTTTGACTCCAAAGAAGCATTCCTCATCTCCTTAGTCTCTGTTCTCGCTGAGTACAGAGAACTATAATCTTTACTTTCATCCTCATTTTTCTCACTCTTTGGTACTCTCTTTTCAGCCACTTCTTGATCTTTCCTTGCCCTGGTGTATTTGGATAAATATTCTGAGTCCACATCCGAATCTATCGAAAGTCCGTATTTCTCAGCCAGCTGACGTCGTCTCTCCGCCTTGTACCTAGCTATCCTTTCCGCTTTGGACTCGGGTCCCTGGGAATCCATGACTGAAGGGCTGTAAGAAGGTGGCTTTGTTTTTCCTCCACTGGATTCTGCTTGGTATCTTGATCTAGGCTGATTCTCTACTGAGGAATCTGAAGTTTCTTCTTCATTTGATCTTCCTATAACAACACAGAATAATTATAACAGGCAGCTTTCCCAGTTTCTCTCTTTTTAAAGAAGTCCTACAAAGTTGTAGGTATTATCCTGACACTCATCCACTTCCGTATGACTTCCTTCCAGATGTCTTAGTATTCAACACAAGTTACAATGTTTGAAGCAGACATTAAGGAATCTACGGGCAAGTCTTTGGGCTTTCTATTCCGTCTCACTGTTTGCTAAAGAGAAAATGAAAAAAATAGGCTAGGGTGATGGCTTGCAGAGCCTGTAAATAGCCTTTGCCTCTGTTAATGGTGTTTTGGGTTAGGGAGCTCCCCACAGTTTGGTTAAAAAATGTCCAGGGTGGGACTGTGCATATTTGTGCCCCTATCTCAAGGTTCAGAAGCATCGCTGGCCTGGCCCATCAGTCCCTTGAGCCTTAAAAATTCCCCTTAGGGGCATCCCTGGATAGCTCAGTTGGTTAGAGAATGGTAACATCATTCTGATAACACCAAGGTTGCTTGGGACAGATGGATATTCCTGCACCGCAAGGAGTTAGACTAGATCAGGCACCCCCAAACTTGGCCCTCCAGCTGTTCTCCCATCATCACTGACCACTGGTCCTGTTAGCTATGGATGATGGGAGTTGTAGTCCCAAAACAGCTGGAAGGCTAGATGGTCCTCAGGGTTCCTTCCAACTTTACAATTCTAAGATTTTTATGATTTGTTTATCTCTTTGTAAACAGCAGTTGGTGTCCAGGACTTGGGGCTAAAAACAGAGGAAGTTTAAGTCTGGTTCAGTTAAACAACCTTAATAGAGAGCAATGAAAATTAGGAGTAACTTTAAAACTTGCAACTGCTGCCTGTTTCTTGAGCGTTTACCACAAATATTTGAAGTTACTCTTCAATTTCCAAACCAAGCTCTGGGGACTTCTCCCATTATTATACATCCTATCAAAATACAGTAGAATTGCTTATAAGCTGTGTCTTTTATTTCAACCATATTACTTTTTAAATAGACTGCCCTGGGCTGATAAAATCCTAGATACATCGTGCAGCTGCGCATCCTCACTATTCACCGATTCTACAGATCCTTATGGTTAGCTATTTCTAAGCATGAGTTGCATTTAAAAACAAAACAAAAAACCTAGTACAGAAGAACCTAATAGTTGATCGGGCAAGAATTTGACTAAGCCCCTCTTAAAGTCACCTATTTTTCTATGTGCTAGCACACACTCCCAGAGAATAAAAACCCTTAAAATGTTTAAGGTATTTTATACCAGTTGCCCTTTAAAACATAAAGGAAATACAAGGATTCTATAGTACCTACTCATAGCCAGGCAGAGCTCCTACTAGCCCAAATCTGCTACAATACTTGGTTAAAAATAGCACATATTACAAATATGTTTCTTACTGAAGTGAGGACTATATGGATCTGTTGCACGCATATATCTTGGTGTATCTTCTTCTAGCAAACGATGGGTAACCAATCCTGGACAGTTTTGCAAAAGGACGGGCTGAGTGTCATTTTCAATTCCCTCTAAACGCCTAGCTATCCTTTCTTTCCTGGGGAAGATGAAAGCAAGAGGTTATGCCAGAAATACCCCCAAAGAACTGGAAATCTATCCTAAGGAGAAATATAGAATTTACCTTTTCATTTCCAAGGTATCCTGCCTGTTCGGTTCAAAGAGTTTTCTTAATTCGGAAACTGAAGCAAAACAAAACCCCATAAAATACTTATTAGAAATCTGCAACTATGCACTTTGTTAATGGAATGGTTTGCAGTTGTATTCTAGGTTAGTCATAAGTGTAGACCCACTGAAATTAATGCACAAGACTACTTGTAATTAATATCTGAGAAGTCAGATACAACCCTTGGATTTTTACTAAATTATTAGTAAACAGCAGATTAAGAAAAGTATTATGTAAAACTTTGGAAACCAGTAGAATACCAACATTATTCTCATTCCTGTTCAGGGTGTTTCTCAACCATGCATAATCATAAAACAACTTTTGGTAGAGGTGAGCCAGCTCGTGCTATGCAGCCACTTCCCTGATCTTAAAGAGCTTCTCTTTTGAAGTTACTAGAATTCTGTGTTCCTTCAGACAGCAATTCACAATTTTTATTTTATTTTTTAATTCATACTTCATGCTCAGTGGAGAAGCCATTATAAAGAAGGAGGCAGGAGCTCTTGCTTCAAAGGTACATTAACTCTACAAACCACAACTATTTTGCAGTATGCTAGCAAGCAGAAGCATTCCACAACCAGGGTGCCACCACTGAAAAGTCAGTGCTGCAGTCACAACCCATCTCACTTCTGCATAAGGTGGAATCAAGAGCAGGGCGTATAAGGCAAATGTAGGTAGTGATGGAGCTTCATCCTCTGGCACTGGGGGCAGAGAACAGGCGTGGGCGTGGCTGGCAATCATCCTGGGGGCGTGGCACACCGCCTGCAGGGGAGTGGCGCACGTTCTGGGGGTGTGGCACATCAGCTGTGGGGGCGTGGCGCCCAGCAGTTGGGGGGGCAGCTGTGATGGCACCCCACCAGGTTTGTGGTGTGTGTGGGGGGTGATGCGCTCCCCCACCCCCCTCTTCCTCCGCCAGTGAATGTGGGCCAATGAACTTAAGGTAATAGTTGTTGTTGTTGTTACCATCTATTTTTTATTCATTTTGCAGCAGCGTAAATAAAAACAAATAACACCCCAAGAGGAAACAGAAGTTTACATACAAAGTGGCAGCTGCTTTTGACACCATGGCTTGCACAGCTATGTTCATTCAGACTCTATCCAAAATCCTGATGAGAAAAATGCTGCGGAAGGCAGTCCACAGGATCAGAGCAAAATCAGAAGCTGGCAAGTCAGGAAGAACACTGAGACCAGAGCTTGGAGAGGGGGAATCTTGTGGGTCATGAGTGGAGCAAACTGCATGGCTTTCACTCGCTTTTCACTGGTTAATTGACAGAACAATTTTACTGCTTGAACCACTAATGCACTGTATGCTTGGCAACTCTAAAGCTGACTTCAGCACAGGTTTTTAAGGGGGCCTTTGGAGAGTTATGCAGTCATTTCCCTTCAGGCCACAATTTTTAGGTACGTGTTTAAGAGCCGAGGACCTAAGCCACATAAATAACACCAACACATAGCCAACTCTTATTTAGGTGCAGGCCTAAGAGCATAAACTTCTTTTTATTGCCATCAATGGACCATTACCGTGGTTAACATATGAACTGCAAGTCGCCACTTCGCTGAAGCAAAACCCTGAAGAGTTTATTTGCAAGTGAGACCTGCAGCAAAATGCCTCCACACTCCATAAGAAATGTTCCTGTTCAGGCCCCCAGGCAGCTTGGAACAGGAGATTTGTACCGTAGTGCCGTTCAAGCCTTGCAGGGTAGGGAAGGTGAAGGAAACAAAATAGGATTCTCTCCTCTCCCACAGTGCAGTGCTGGATGGTCCGTATCCCGGGTTAATAGCCAGCTGAGAGGTTAAAACCCTGCAATCTCAACTCTGCAATTGATGCAATGGTCTTCCTCAGGTGCCAGAAGCATCCTGGGTTGTGCTGCTGTTTTGCAGGCCTAAGTGAAAGCTATGGGCTTGTGGAGTATCTCCCCAACACCTTCTCAAGCTAGACCTGAGATAAAAATAGCAGAGACCTAGCCTGTGCAGCATCACACTTTTTCCACACTTGAGATTCCAGACAGTTATATCAATTACATAGGTTAACACATGACTGGAGGCTCTCCTAAGACAACTTTGTCCCCATCCCCTTTTAAAGTGACCTGACAGGTAGCCCTCCTAATATGAAGTTCCTCTAGATCAGGAGGGCCACAGGTTCGCTTCCACCCTATCCTATATGCTGTATAGAAGTAAAATTCACATTCACCTAGGTTTAAAAGTATCCCCCCCCCACAGATACTAGTAAATCCCTGGGGGCAGGGGGGAAATGGTCAGTTAAATTTTGCTTTTCCTATACGTCCTGTAATGCATGTATGATCAGTGCAAGACACCTGCATGCTCACTCTTTTCACGATCCCATTGAGAGGTATACAATTTCACACAGACATGCTGGGCCAGTCTGAACATCAGCATAAACTTTTGACCACTTAAGGATACACCTGGGCTGCACAAGTTATCTCAGCACAGCTGAGAGGTGCAGAACACTTACAAGAGAGAAAGCAGCGTTTTAAAGATGAGTGATCCAACATGCATTTCCAACCAGCTTTGCTTTAAGTCACTTAGTCCCAAGGATTTTATACAGATCATGTAAGTGACAACCCTTCTCCCATAAGAGGAATCACAGACTTTAGAATCTATTTTTAAATGTTGCACAGGACACTTTAAACTGGCTTATTTTGCAATAGATTGCATTATAAATCTTAGTTTTGAAAGCTATATATGGTTGGGGGGGTGTTTTTACACAAGGCAACAGTTACATTTTAGCAGGTTAAATATGCATCTGCCAAGAGTGTCTTAAGATATACTCCAATGGCAATTTAAAAACAAGCAAAGGAAGAAATATCTTTCTCTCTCCAATTATATTTTTTGTGTGTCAAACAGCTTTAAATTTCAGGATGGAACGGTCTTCCCTATCACACTAACAAATGTCCCACATTATGGCAAAAACTCTCTCAGGCAGGATAAAGGATCCAGTTAGATACTAGCCATGTGACAGTAATGCAAAGTCTATTTTAAGAGCAAAATTGAAAGCCTTTTGCAGTTTCTACCACAAGGGGAAGACACAGGCATGTCCAAATCAAGACTTTGAGAATTTTGCATCGCCATTTTAAAAATAAAAACAATACCTGATTCCCAGATCAATTTCATGTAAGCAAACATACTTATTTCTCTGTGCACCACTCTGGAACTATTTCATGATGCTAGGGCGGTGTTTTTCCAGCTTGGGTCCCCAGAAGTTGTTTAACTACAACTTCCAACATTTCCATAAGAGTTGATTCTAGGTGAAGGCAGTTAGGTATGGAAGCCTGAACTAACCATTCACATAATGCTCTGTGTTTTTGAGGGGCCCACAACAGGAAAGGAGGCTCACTAAGGGCATCTTGCCCCAGGACCCTACAAGACCTGGAGATGGCACTGAATTTCATGTTCCCGGTTCCTTTTTGAGGGAAGAGGGAAGTGAATGACCATTGCTGGAAGATTTCGCACACCATGATAAAAGTTGAAGGTTCATTGTTGGCATGTCAGAATTTTGCAAGGAGTAGAACTATTATCCCAGAACAAACCCTCTGCTTTCAGCATGCCTCTTTCAGGAATGGGGCAAAAGGTTGTTTACGAAGAAAGCATGTCTATGGCTATCTTTCAAAGCAACGTTCTAAAAAGCCACTATACAAGAAAACACAACTCTGTACCTACCTTTTGGCAGCACTGCTAAAAGGTTGGCATCGATATCCTTAGTGCTGTTTGCAAGCTCTTCTTTATCTTCAAATGAAAACTCTTTCTGAAAACTGTAGCATCAACAATATTATGTTTAACAAAGGTGTGGAAGACTCTGCTATAAATCAAGTTATACTACGGCATATAGGCAGTCCCTCCCCCCCTTACTGGAAGCATCAGTGCCTTAGTGAAAGAGTACTTGGGCAGCCCATGACATCGGCCTATCATCCTTGATGATCAATACTACATATTATGCCATATCCTCATTGGTTCTTCTGGTCCTTGGTTTATTAGTGTGGGAGTTCATGCCTGTGCTGTGGAAAATATACTAATCTCACAAACTCTCTTTTGTTCTTCTGGCTGCAGTTTCTTACTATTATTATTCTCAGTCTAGACCAGCCTTCCCCTGATGTGCACTCCAGATGTTGTTAGTATCCAACAGCCCCAGGCTGCATGCCCAGTGTTCAGCAATGGTAAGTGTTGTAACTCAGAAACATCTAAAGGGCACCAGGCTGTGGAAGGTCAGTCTATGTCTTAGCTCCTACCCCAACCATTGCCCTCCATAATCAGAAATTCTCTAGTCATTCACTAATCATAGAGATTACAAATACAGCATGTATCCATATTTTATTGGTTTTGATCTGCAACTCCTGGGTGCACTGCAAGCTCATGTCATTACAGGAATCTCTTCATGCTATTTTTGCACAACACACACACACACTTCCCTTCGAAGCTACTGATGCCTACAAGAGCTCATATCTGCTCCTGCACACCAGGTGCCTTAGAATGTGTGCTGTAGCCTACCAAAGCAATATTCCTCCAATTCTGAAACATCACTGTTTTCTCATTTGTTTTTAGGTGTATTACCTTTAAAGATCTACTTATATTTTTTCTGTCAATATATCTTTTTCTGCAACTGAATTTAAGGGAGGAAAGCTTTCTAGTTGTTGTCATTGCCATATAATTGGGAGTCATAAACTCTTGCTGCTCTACTGCAAATCACCCAAAGATCTACCAGTACATCCAAAACAACTTTCTACCCACTTTTAGTCTAGCCAATATGACTTGTAAAGCTCACATTGTACTAGTGGCAGGATAGGCTAGATTTCTGACTTAATAATCTATGGCAAGCCTGAAGAGCTACATTTCTTCATTTTTCTTGAATTTCCTCTCTCTCCTGTCACAAATTAGAGAGATGGCCTTTGCCCACTTTTATCCCCTGCCAATCTGTTGCTAGAGATCCAGATACCACAGCTTACAGTTCCTAACTTTTCCTTAAAAAGAAGAAAAAGACTGCAAATGTTTCCATGGTTTTTGGGGATTTGAAAGATACTCATAAAAGCACAGCCCAAAGAACTAGGCTTTCTAATCCTCCAATTATTTACTGTTTTAAAACTAGGTAATATTAAACAAACTGCTAAGCTATCTGACTGAGCTCCTGTTACATGGGCTGACAATAATTTTGGGCAAAGAGGGCATGTTTTAAGATGAAAAGGAGGACTGCTCTCTGCTTCCGTGACATACAGTCTTTGAATATCTGTCCTATTAACCTAATTACTATTCCCAACAATCAGCAACACCGTTAACTCAAACCCCAAGGAAACTGGCATTTCATCATTATGGCTCATTATACTGCACAAAGAAGTCATAACCTTGAACTCCTTCATGGAAAAGGCAGCAAAAACAAATGTACATAACCATTCCTTTTAAAATACAGACTAGCATACATACGCCAGCTCTCTTTATTTCAGTTCCTCTATTGCTCTTTATGTATAGAGGGACCATAGCTTAGTAGATGGGAGACGTAACTCAGCAGCAGAACATGGAGTTTGCAAGCAAAAGGTTTCAGGTTCAGTCCCTGGCATATCCAATCGAAAGGGCTGGGAGATGGGACAACGATCTGAGATTCCCAAGGGCCACACCTGTGGTGTGACTTGGCATAAGGCAGCTAAGTGGGCCTGGGCAGAGCAGAAGCTTTCATTGCAACTAAGGGAGGACCAGCCAGTATTTGCATGTACTGTACATACATGTCATGACAGTAGTAACTGCAAAAGATAGGTACTTGGTTTCTTTCCTGCCTCTCCTGCTTTTGGCTGGAGTTCCATTTATTGCTCAAGAAGGCTCCTTCAAGACCCAAGCCTGCTCTACTCCAAAAGGATGATATGGAGCTTCTTTTTTTTTTTAGGACAGAGACTAAAAGATTGATTTATACAACCACTTTCTTAATTTCTAGGGTGAATCTGCATGGATTATTAGTGCAGCACACATAAGATTTAAATATGCAGTGACTTCTGATATCTCCAAATGTATGTTCAGAGGGGTAAAAGGTAAAAAAAAATGGTAAAGGACCCCTAGACAGTTAAGTCCAGTCAAAGGCGACAATGGGGTTGTGGCGCTCATCTCGTTTTCAAGCCGAGGGAGCCAGCGTTTGTCCACAGACAGCTTTCCGGGTCATGTGGCCAGCATGTCTAAACCGCTTCTGGTGCAATGGAACACTGTGACGGAAACCAGAGTGCATGGAAACGCCGTTTACCTTCCTGCAGCAGCAGTACCTATTTATCCACTTACACTAGTGTGCTTTCAAACTGCTAGGTTGGCAGGAGTTGGGACAGAGCAACGGGAGCTCACTCCATCACAGGGATTCGAACCGCTGACCTTCTGATGGGCAAGCCCAAGAGGCTCAGTGGTTTAGACCACAGAACCACCAGCTTTGTTTGTGGCAGCTTAAAGATGCACAGATTTATCGTGACATATGTTTTCATGTGTTACCAACCTTCTTTTAGGTGCATGAAATGCTACCTTCAGTTGTGAGGCGTGCATGCGCACGCATGCGCGCGCACACACACATACAGGAGGTGTTAACAGTGGAGTCACAAGACCATGAATTACCAAGTACAGGAGGGCTGTGACATTTCAATTTGAACTTTGCACAGAAACCTCACAGACCTCCTTGTTCCTCTTACGTTTCATAGCTTTTGGCTCCACTCTTAGTCTTCCCCCCCTGCCAGCTGAGAATAACATTTCAAGCATCTGACAGAGTGGGCTCTGCCCCATAAAATACTATGGGCTGGTTTGCATAGCCAGTAAGCCATGGTTTATGGCTTACCATGAAATAGCAGCATGCTAGTTCTTGCTGCTGAAATGCTCTGCCTGACCTGGAGCCAGGAACAACAAACCACAAACCTTGCCTTGACATTACATCCTTGCCAACAGTTGCACTCTGTTTTCTCCAAAGAAACTACAGTCAGAAGCCAAGGTTTGTTCTTGACTTGCTGCTAATGGAAGAGAAACTGATCGTGAGTGATGGTTCACACACAACACTAATCACAGATAGTTTGTTCCTCCTGGCTCCAGGCAGTGTGGAGCAAACAGAGGCAATTCAACAATATCCAGAGTAAACGATAAACCAGGGTTTACTAGGCATGAACTAGCCCAAAATACCTGCTAGTGTCCCAAGGTGTCAAAGGACTCTTTGTTGTTCTGCTATGCAATGATGAAGATTAAGCCAAGTGTTGTTCTTTGTTCTCACCAGAGACTAGTCAGTTACACCCAAGAACTGTTAAGAGAGTTTTGTTCGTTTGTTTACCTTAGTGTCCTCCTCCTTTGGAGTAATCTTGGAGTCTTATACCTGACCAAATTTTCTTTGTCAAAATCTGGAACAAAGAAAGGAAATTGTATCACATCAGCAAAAGGTTTAATGGGAGAGGAGAAAAACGCTAGTGCTTTAATAGTCTAACCTTGCACTTTGAGCCAAACAAATCAATTATGAAGTGTTCATATGGTGAAAGCAAACAAAGCTGGAGAGAGAGAATAATAACAGAACACTTAGAACTATGAACAGAGGACTGGGCCAGTAGCTTTCATGTTGGCACCCTGGGTAAATTTGTTATACTGTAGTTAGCATAAGTTCCACAATGGCCCACATCATGGTGAACCAAACTGCCACTTGACATGAATGAGTAAGTATGCTGCTCACATCATTCCCGCCATGTCGGTACTTCCTGCATTAAACATGGAAAACATTAAACACTGGCTTTTTAGCTAAATATACATTTTGGTGATCTCTGATCCAGACTTACAAGACATGTTCATATTAAAAACAGGTTTACCATTCATACTTCACATTTGCAGCATAAAATACAAAATAATGGTGCAATTACAGTAGTTGTTTCTACTGTTTAAAGATTGGATTAGCCTGAGTGGGAAGTGCAGGAACCACTGCACAAAAGTAGGATGCAGGAAATTAGTGGTGAGAACCTGTTCTGGACTCCCCCTCCTCCCATGCAAGAAGATTGCAGAGGGATTTGGCAACAGTACTATCTTTGGAGTCTGCTCCATATCTTGACTCCAAGAAGAAGAAGAAGAAGAGGAAGAAGAAGGGGAAGAAGAGGAGTTTGGATTTGATATCCCGCTTTATCACTACCCGAAGAAGTCTCGAAGCGGCTAACATTCTCCTTTCCCTTCCTCCCCCACAACAAACACTCTGTGAGGTGAGTGGGGCTGAGAATCTTCAAAGAAGTGGGAGATAGACTGAAATTGCAGAGTTTCGAGAAACTAAAAAACAAAGTGCGAGATTGGCTTCATTATTATCAGATAATGGAGGCATATAATTCGGACAAGAAAATTGGTTTCCAGGTGGAAAAATCAAAATTAGAAACAGAACTGTTAGAACCCAAAACTAAGATTTTGTCAAAGATGTATAACTTGCTGTTGAAATGGAATATTCAGGATGAAACGGTGAAATCTGCTATGATTAAATGGGCACAAGATGTTGGACATAACATAATGATGGCTGACTGGGAACAGTTATGGACCACAGGTATGAAGTTTACGGCATGTAATGCCTTAAGAGAGAATATTATGAAAATGGTATACAAGTGGTACATTTTTGTATTTTTACTTTGTAATACTTTGAAAATTTTAATAAATATCTTATAAAAAAAAAAAGAGTCTTCAAAGAAGTGTGACTAGCCCAAGGTCACCCAGCAGCTGAATGTTGAGGAGCGGAGACGTGAAGCCAGGTTACCAGATTATGAGTCCACCGCTCTTAACCACTACACCACACTGGCTCCAACATTCTCCCATCATGCCTTGTGGAACAGCTGGAACAAGTGGAGCTGCTGCAGAATGTATTAGATCAGTGAATCTAAGTTCCCCAATGCCATGCAGAGATACACTTGAAAAGTAAGATATAAAGGAAGGTAATGGCAGGGCTACCATGTTTCAAACAGTGTAAATCTGGACAGAAGTATGGCAACCCTAGATGAGGCTACTTTGCAACTACTGCCTGTACCCATGGCCCTCACAGGAAGTAAATCAAATGGCTTTGGGCTGTATCCAGCAGACTTCCACTCACACAAAGCCATTTCCTGTTCCTGGGGAGATGACGTTGCGGGCTGGTCACAAGTCCAACCCTTGCGCTCAGGGCGGTATAGCCCCTGTGCCATTGGGAACCCTCGGCCGTGTCATCCCTTGGGCCGACCAATCCAGTTGGTCAGGGGGCGTGGCTTGGGCTATTTAAACTGCCCGTGGTTGAGGACTCGCCCCTTTTCTGCTTCCTGCTTGCTCAGTTCTCCCTCCCTCCCTCAAGGTTAGGCTCTTTATCTCTTCACCTTGCTATGGACCTCGTCTGCTGGTTGCCTGTTGAAGGGGCCTGGTAGGATTCTTTTTCACTTGGCAAACTGGCACCAGCCATTTGGTTTTTCGCCTGCCTCGTAGCAAATCGTCACAAATTTGTAAGGTTAGGCAGTTAGGCATTGGAGTATTCGGCTGGAGGTGAGGGGAGGTAGTGGCCATCACCTACCCTTCCTAATTCAAGGGTATTCCGTTAAAGGAATCCAAGGGGCGTGGTCTCTGTCTGAAGCCCAGATGGGGGCTAGGGCCATGGCACGACCCCTAGGGGTGACCCTGGGGGAATTCCTAGTTGATGTGCATCAGTAGGGCTCCCCCTATTGGTGGTTAACCCTTCTGAGACTTCCTGCAGATGGGCAGGAGTCAGATAAGAGTCGGTTCATTTCCAATGCCTAAGCCAGGCATAGGCAAACTCGGCCCTCCATATGTTTTGGGACTACAACTCCCATCACCCCTAGCTAACAGGACCAGTGGGTCAGGGATGATGGGAGGTGTGGTCCCAAAACATCTGGAGGGCCGAGTTTGCCTATGCCTGGCCTAAGCCAATACCACCCACATTCTGTAATCAATAAAGTTGTGGCCTTTTTAGCCCATCAACCTAAAATACTGGTTTCATGTGTCTTTGTTCCAACATCTCGGGAGGGCTTGGGACCTTGCATGCAATGGGACTTCCCCTTCTTCTCCTCCTGTCAGCCCCCAACTCTTTGGATCCCCTAATTTTTTGGAACAGAATTTGAGGTTGCACAGGGGAGAGAAAAGGGTGTGGGATGCACACTAAGGAAAGCAAGGGTAAGTTCTGTGGCCTGAGCAAGAAATGTTCCATTCATTGGCAGCCTTGGCTACAATCAATTTGTTTGTTCAAATGGAAACATGGTCTAGAATAAGTTTTTAATAAAGCTAAGTAACAGTATGCTCTCTCATCTTCTCTCCCACCTCCACACTGAAATGACTTGGCTTTTTAAAGAGAAGCGTAGAAAGTTTGGAAAAAATTAAGTAGTCAATAAAATATTGTTTTAAGTTAACTGGAATAGACAGTAACAATTTAGTGTTTCTGAAGCCTTGTCAGCAAGCAAACATCGTTTTCAAACTTGGCATCTGCTTTGTCCTATGATGATATCCAGTTTATTTTGTTCCCCAAAGTAACAATATGGATAAAGCTTACCCTAAAAAGCAACTCAAAAACAAAGAAACACACACAACAGTCAAGGCAAGCATTAGCAGTGATTTACCATTATTATCCTGTTTGAAACTGTGCGTTTTAATGAAAAAGAATGACCTTTACGAATAATAGATTTGTATTATTGGAAAGAGCAGCTGTTAATAATTCTCTAACAGTATATGAGTTTGGTTAAATTAAAGCCAGGCATGCGTAAAAATTTATAGCAATTCTAAATGGTGTATAACCCAACACAGCTTTTGGCATAGATACCTCTCTCAACCATGAAAGCCTCCAGAAGGCCACAGAGAAAATTCCTCTCCATCCCCAGCCAAAACAGGAGAAGCTTTCAACTTAAGGGATGTGGAGGAGGAAGGGAAGCTAGCCAAAGAAGAAAAAGCCTGCGTGATATTATGATTTGACTCTCCATTAACCATGAAGCACCAAACCCACATTTTGAATAACTGCAATGCACAGAGCAGCTTAAAATATTGGTACACTGTGTGAATGTGATGGGGCGGGGAGGGTACCTTTTCAATCTACAGCAGATTCCAAAATGCTACGATACCTTGCCTCAAAAAGTTCCATAAATGAAGTTTCTCTTAGTGGACGGTACATGTTTTTGACATTATGTGTTAAAAGTTTCAAAGGGTGGGGGAAAGAAACCTATTGCTCAAATAGCATGCATTCAGCCCTTAAATTACATAAAGATGTTTAACAGACGTAAAAGCATTTCTGTTTTCTAGGCTCTCTCAAGAGGGTTGGCTGATATTTTGGTGGTTAGGCTGACAATCATGTCCAGTATTCTCTCCAGAATACTAAGGAGTCACTGCAAACGTATCAATACTTTGTTCCCTGGGCAGTCACAGGATTATGGCAATTGTATTCATAAAACTCTTCACTGGAAAGCAATTAATATATGCATGCCCTGTTTTATTTGTTTGTTTTCTGAAGGCAATAAAATTATTTATTGCTTCAGAATTTAAACTGATCACTGCACTACCGATCAAAACACTTTAAAAAAACCAAACAAGCAAGCCTCTTCTTAACGCACAATACAGACATCACCTTTAAAAAAAAATCCTCAAAAGATATTACCATTAATGGTTACTCAGTATATCTACAAGGCCTTAATTCAACTGCTAGCTAAGCTAATTAGAAGATTCATCTAATCGGATTTTTTAAAAGAGCGTCCTTTGGGAAAACAATAAGACTAGATGCCAAACTAAATGCTGATTACCAAAGTGGTAAATATTTTTTTCATGGCGGGAGGGAGGGGAAGGGAAGAAACCTCGAAGAAAACTGTTTGAATTTAGATTACAATAAATTACATTCAGTTGCATTATTTCCGATGGACTTGGCACTCTTACCTTGGTCTTCGGAGTAGCTGACATTTCGCAAATAGCTGGATATCCAAGGATTTCGAAACATGGTTGCAGAAAACAAAGGGACCAGGCAAAAGGAGAAAACTACAATAGCAGCTAATTCTCAGTCAGCCACAGCCCTAGGCCCGTCTTAGCAATATTGTGTAGAGATTTTTTCATAGCTCAGGACTGGAGCTGTCAGGCTATCGCGTCCCAGGGAGTACAGTAAATGCATAGCAATAGGCTGCAAAGTGGAGCAGCTCAAGGCAGTAATCAGATTACAAACAGAAATTAGGCACATGAATGCTAAAACAGATTGGACAAGGGTGACTGGGAGATTCACAATATTACCACTTGAAACCGTTAGCTGAATGACTATTTATATTCTAGCAATTAAATAGCCCACCTTTATTTTGACTAGGGAATAGAAATGAAAAATAAATAAATCCTCATTTGCCATAAAGGAAAGGCAAATATGATACCTGTAATCAGAATATGCTGCAGTGATAGTTTAAACAGAAAGCAGAGACAGCCAACCAGTTTGGTTTCTACAGAAGGATCAATGCTGGTAATCATATCCATTATGCTAAACACTTGTCCTACTACTGGCAGACTAATAGCAAAATATTGAAACTGCTGAGAATTCTGAACAGCATATGAGCAAAACAGTGTTTGGTTCACAGTTGAGGGGGAGGAAAGATGGGGAACTAAATTCTTGGGAACAGACATCAGTCTTAGAAGAACTTCAAAATTTAAAGACGCAAGGTGTTAAAAGTATGGTTGTAAAAATTGGTAGGACACAATTCACCTAATAGCAGCATTCATTTTTAATTTGATGAACTCCTTTCAAATGAGGAGACTTCAACGTTAAGTAGGGTTAAAATCATATCACACACACCCTTTCTTTTTTTTTTAACCAAACTAACCAAAAGGGATGGAAACATGGTTTCTCCAGTGAGGGGAGAGTAGATTATCCAGGTGTCTCATTTAAAGGAATAAGTTCTTATTCTAGTCTTCACAGACTCATGAAAAGTAACTGATGCCCTTTGCCCGCATATTCATTCCGCATGCACCCCAAACACACTCACTCCAGTTTGGTAGTTCAGGAGATGATCTCTCAAAACCTCCAGAATACTCCTTAAATTCAAGAGTTCTAAAGGGACTAGGCAGAACTGTTCAAAAGGGGAAACGGTGGCAGGAATGCCTTGATAGCACTTCCACTGTGAATAGCTTTTCACATCTAGCTTCCAAATGGACTTTGAACATGGGAAGTTTAAATAATGGTTTGGAGCTGAATGTTTTAACTATGGGTATTTTTTTTTTTAAATGATGCATATATGGAATTTGTGAACTTGTCCCTCTGGACTATATTTCCACAGTTCACATGTTCAAAGAATACAGTGGATATCCACAGAAAACAACATTCCAAAAGCCTTCCATCCCCTTAAAAGTTGCTCTGATGCTAACCTTATTTGACAAAAAACAGGAACACCTGATTCCGCATGCAAAAGGTCCTGTGTTCCATCCCTGGCAGATCCAGGTAGGCTTTGTCAAAGAGAGGAATTTGCAACCCTGGAAAACTGTTGCTGGTCAGTGCAGCTTCCTATGAATATGTTGTTTTTAAGCTGGCAGCCCTAGGAAAGCCATGTATTTATAATACAAGTCTAACTGTATTTTGATGTGTCCCAATAGCTCAAGAGAGGCATTAAAACTGCATATGAATTAAGCATGTTACTACCCAATAATCTTGTTTCCGGCAATATGTCCCACTGAATGGTCACAGGAAGGTTCTGCAATGGCTGGCCTTTGCCCAGTGCTGATATCAACATAAGGTACTATTCTTTAGAGTGATTTGCTGAGAGTGAAATACACAAGAGGGATATTAAAGGGAAGGGGGCAAAGAGATCATTTTAAGCTTCCTAGCTCATCATGTGCTTAAGACTCAAATCCACTCCCTTCTCAAGTGTCAGGATTAAGTAGCTGAAATGAAGATTTTCCTGCGATTTTTTGCAAAGAAGCACAACACTAGGATATTCCAACATACAGCCATCTAGTGATTATCTCATGCAACTAAAAGATCTCTTGGAAGTTATTGATATTTTGTCTAACATCAAAAGGTGGCTGAGGTCTATTATGCCACACAACCATATTTTTTAATGAAATGGCAAGAGTAGAGACTTATTTCACACACACAAATTTTTCCGTCTCAGGGTAGGGGGCTGGGAAATGCTCTTGCCTGGAGAGCCACTACCCATCAGAGAAGATAATGCTGAGCTAGATGGTTGTTTCCTATCTTCCTGGAAGGCTACACTGAAAAAGTGGCAGCAATTCTCATTCTCTCTCCCTCTCCTGCCACTGTGTGCAGAAATGCTATTCTGGGTAATGGTGGGGGCAGCCTTGGTGAACACACACTGCACTGTCAAGAAACCATATTGCTTTTCTGCCCTCCTTAAGTAGCTTACTTTGTTCAGTTCCACTTGGAGGCTATAAAGTCTTATTATCAAGTCAGAATCTAAGGTACTAGTCCTTGATTTGTGAGGATTTCTTAGAGGTATCACCAAGTCTTGGATGACCAAAGCACACCAGAGGCCCAACAAACCAATTGTGGCACTTCCTTCCTCTGGAAGGGTACCTAAAAACCCACTTGGTTTTGCTTTGCTTTTAGCAGATATTTTATGTATTTAATTGTTAGCTGACCAAGCTTTTAGACGATGGGGGCAGGCTTCCAAATATTGCAAGGACTTTCCAAACAGCATAAATGTGAATAATACTTATTTTTATTTTTTAAAAATGTATTCATACAAGTTCCAACCAGCCCCTTGGATGTGAAAGTCAACTCAAGGTCTCTGAACAGCAGCCAATTCCACCAGGGAACACAAGCCTTAATATGGTACAGACAGTGGTGTGGGTTCCTCTCCTCACACAGGTCTGTGAGGTCAAAAATTCAGCAGGGAACAAAGCATCTTTACACAATGACACATGAGCATGAATGCAGATGAAGTTTGACAGATCTAATGCGCCACAAAACATCCACGTTAAGACTTTCCTCCCAAGAGGACTCTCAGCCTTCAACAGGGCTCTAAGAAAATGCAACTAATATCGTAGATTTAACTTGATGAGAGGAAGGGCAATGGGACTATGAGAACGAAAGTAAGCAGAGACAACAGACAGAGTCCTATGTGCAAGTGACCCAGAAATTTCAGCTATATATGCATCCCCTCCCAAAGGGTGTTGCAGAGCTGGAAAAGGTCAAGACAAAGGAAACCAAAATGATCAAGTAGAAACTTGCTGATGAAGAAAGGTTGCAGCATTTTCTCATTTAGAGTAAAAGCAGATCAGAGAAGTACAAATTTATGCATGGAGTGGAGGAAGTGGATAGAGAAAAGTTCTCTCTCTCTTTCTATCGTAACACTAGAACAATAAAATGGATGTTGGGCAATTCAGGACAGAAATAATAATAATAATAATAATAATAATAATAATAATAATTTATTTATTTATACCCCGCCCATCTGGCTGGGCTTCCCCAGCCACTCTGAGCGGCTTCCAACAAAATATTAAAATACAGTAATGCACCAACATTAAAAGCTTCCCTAAACAGGGCCTCGTCACACAGCACATAGTTAAACTATGGAACCTGCCCTATAAGTAGTAGCAACTGCCACCAGCATGGATGGTTTTAGAACAGGAGTTCATAAAGCGTAAAGCTGTCAGTGGCTACAAGCCACAACAACTATGTTCTTCCCCCACCATCAGAGGCAGTAGACCTCTGAAGACCAGTTGCTGGGAATCACAAGTGAGCAGAGAACTGTAGTGCTAAGGTCCTGCTCTTGGGCTTCCCACTGTGAGAACTGGATGCTGGAGCAGATAGGTCATTGGCCTCATTCAGCAGGGCTCTTCTTAAGCTCCTATATCTGTCATCAGTGGGTGAAGAGGAAAGTAAGCAAGCTCGATTAAAGGAAAGTAAGGCAAGTATGGTCTTGCCCATTTGATGCAAAAGGAGTAGATCAATATAATTATTGCTAAACATTCCAAAAATAAGATCAATGACAAACTAAAAACACTCAGCAGTGGTGTTCATATCGAGGTAGGCTTGTCTAAACAAAGATGTTTTTAGCAGGTGCAAAAAAGAATACTGTGAAATGCACCTGCCTGCTGTCAGCAGGTACAGAGCAGGGGCTAGGCTGGTGCAGATCAGCCCCATCCCTGCTGAGTCTTCTGTAAGTCTGCTCCCCAAATCTGTGCCGTAGGCCCATGTCCCAAGTCCTTTAAGTACGTAGCAATGACATACTGCCATACAAACCCCATACAGTTTCGGGTGCCAGGTTGCAACTCAGAATGGGCTGCATATTTTCCAGCAACGACTATACACTGAGTGGTGGTGGGTCATGCTTTAATCCGATACACGTAATTACTGGGGAGGTGAAGGTGATACACTGACTTGTAAACATAAAACATGGGTGGATCTCAGAGAGCTTCCTGCTGCTCTTCCCCCTCCCAAGAAGATTTGCAAGTGTTACTCTGTTCTCTTAGTGGATGTTATTTATATGAGCTTCCAACCGGGTATAAAATTTCCTGACATGAGATCATCCCTCTAGCGAGGAAAATGTTTAATCCATTTCACTTTCCTTCAGTCACATCTATTGTTATACAATGATGCAAGACGGTGTTGCAGAGTATGGAAAGTTTGGACACATCCCTGTAGAAGCAGAATTTTGTACTGCACTGCAGAAACAGTTTCAAAGAGGTCATAGGTGAAAGTATTTGTCCAAGAACAGAAACATGTAGCACGTTTACAGAACAATTGCAAATTGTTGATGCCAGATGTGTTGAAAGCACACAGCCTCTCTACTTTGACTTATACATATGCATCTTACTTTGGGGAAAAACCCCCCGATACTCATTCCCCAAATCCTTGTCAGTCTTCAGCAGTTTATTTACTTCCAAGGAGCATTCTTCTCTGCCAAACAAAAACAAATTGCCCTCCATCCAGTTCCAAACACAAGCCCCCAGGGTAGAGGGGCAGAAATTCATCCCGTAAATATGTGTGCATGAGAGAGACTCCCAAATCTTTCATCTCCAAAATAAAGCCATATTTTGCTGAGTGTTAAGTCACTTCTAAGACTGCAGCTCCTTTTAAAGGGAGAGACAAAGGCAGTACAAGACCTGGCAAAGGTAATTCAACTAAGACATTCTGGACATTTTTAGGAGGGGTCTTTTAGATAAGAAAACATCCTGATTACAACTACTCTGGTCATTACACAACATGGAACAACCAACCATGGTGTTGATGTAACATGATCGCTGGCAGTATGACTGGAAAATAATGAATGCATTTCCTCTAGTTGAGTCAACAAGAGTGAATTGAAGATATGGGGTTGGCTTGGATACTCCCCCCCCCCGTCAAAGCGCCACATCCTGTGCACAAGCACTGCTATTATGTACTATGCAAGCAATCTACTGGCTTTTTGTGGTTGTTGTTGTTGCCTATAAACAGAGCATAAAGGACACACAGCTCCTCTATGCTTCAGATCTGATTTTGGTTTTGTGTCATTTATTTTCTGAGTATTGATATCCTAATATTCTATCCAAAGACCATTCCAGATCCATTATGAAAATGTAAAAAAAAAAAATATATGGTGCTAAACTCTGTACCAATCAGTCCACAAAACATTGTGGCTAGTCTACTTTACATGCTCAAATCATTTTTAGGGCTAGCTTTTCTTAAAACCAAGAGCAAAAACTGCTGTATGGGCAGTCACCCACATTTTTTAGGTTAATACCAATGGACACTGCTTCACAAATGCAAGGAAATGCATCCAGTTAGAATGAACTGATTGCACTAATTGACACCACCCACCATCTGACTCAGGGTTTGAATGATGCACTTCAGTGGTCTTGAACTGTTGCACAAATGCAACTCTTTCAATGTGCTTTACACCTGATCCTATCTGCTTTATCAAACCAAGTTATCAGGTCATTAGTCAATGTTAGCCACACAAAAGCCTGCTTTCCATTGCCATCCTCCCCGAAATTCCCCTGAAGTCTGTGGCAAACTAAAGGGGGAAAAGACGAATATGAAGAAATGTATTATTTGCAATAGTTTCGTTCTTTCTTATAAATATGTCAATACAACCAAGAATTAACAAAAACCAACAATGGAAAAATGCATACACTGATAGCAATATTACTATACAGCATTGTATAGTATTGACCTTGTTGTTCTAGATACAATGGAAGAAGAGCAATATATTTCTAATTTATGAGCCATTACGATGGATCTGTTAACCCCATGTTCTGGTGCCTGCAAAATGAATTTCCACACTTAATGAAAATGCAAGTGAAGAGTGATTTCAGTCCAGTGAATGTCTATTGGGCCACATCTACTGGGAGGTTGGGCTGTGTATCTCTCTCTCTCTCCCTCTCCCTCTCCCCCAGGCGGATGCTCAGTTTGCCATCCAGCAAATTCTGTCCCCAGACTCCATTTCCAGCTACTTACCTAATAAGGCAATGTGCAAGTTGACTGGCTGGCTTATAGGTCATGTAGTGTTTACCTTTCAAGCAACTGACAGCCTACCTTTTGGCAGACAGAGGGTGCTCAGCTATCCTCTCCCAATTGCTGCAGAAAGTTTTCTATCCAGTCATAGGAAATCTTTAGATCAACAACATACGGTGGGGGTGAGGGAAGAAAAGGATGCACTGTCAAAAAATATCATGGAGCAATATGAACTGGGCAAGACGATGGATCACATTTGTAAACACCGGATCACATTGTATGTCATATTAAAAGATACAATAAAATGCCTTCCTACATGTCAAAGTATTTCAAGTTTTAAAAACTTGATTAAAAGTGAATTAGATGGTGCATCTATGGACTTTATAAAGTAAATTCTTAGTTCAAAGTGCATGAGATAAAAGGCAATCAGAAGCAACAATTACATAGAATAGCCGTGTTAAATCTTTTCTAAAGATTTTATTTCCTTACATTTATATCCTGCCTGTCTTCCACCATGGAGCCCACAGTGGCATGTATGTGGCTGCCAGGTGGTCTCCCATCTGGTAGATCAGCCCCTGTTTAACTTCAACAAGGTGGTGGCCTCATGTGGTTTCAGACCATTCCAGTTTTCCCATTTCTGGGGACCTATTCTACATTTCTAATTTCTGTTTAAAGCAGCTCACAGGATACAGGTAGGGAACATGCAAACCACATTCAAAGATGTATGAACATTCTGCAGTCACCAGAAACCCACCAGTAGGACTACTAGACTTTTTGCAGTCCAAGATGGCAAGAGGGGCTTTGTCCCACATGAGGCAGAGTTGACTGATATCCGTGTATGCCTGGCTCTACTACTTTACTTAGTCAGCAGGGAAGACTGTCCTTTCAGGGCAAACATCATACAATAGTATTACAGCAAGCCCCACACTGAAGTACAATGCTACTGAATTAAGAACTTAACAATATGGATTAGTGTCACTCTGCCATTTTAATGGTTTAGATTCTCTGTGGCTCCAGATTCAGTCCTCAGGTCACCCAGAATCTGACTGCTCCCAAAGTCATTTTAAATTTGCTAGCTGCTGTCATCCCCGGGATTACTAATGAAGCATCTATGCAAGATCAGCAGTGAGAACACTCATTATATTTAGGATAGAGTAATGGCAAAAACAGTTCACCCTCCTCTGCCAGACTTGTGACTGAGGTAGCTTACTATATTGGTCAGGAGCCTGTCCAAGCTCTCGTTGTTAAGAAACAGGCCCACACTTCTTCTTCACCCACCTTCCCCATAATCAGCTTCTCTCCTTTCCTTTAGGGAGCAACTGATCCCCCTCGTGCTGTTGCTACCATGTTTCAGTAGTCCTCAGCATGTCATTTTGTTCTTAATTAAGGTACTAATAGGTATGGGGTAGGAAACACACCTTGGCAAGTCACAGGATGATAAACTCTGTCACTTCTACAGGAGATCCAGCAAAGCTGTTGATTCATATGCCCACAAAATATTCCTAACAGACCTGGCATGTCATCTGATGGCCAGGAGAAGCTTTGCCTGGGCCAGCAAGAACCTCATGAACTCTTCTTACCTCTCCTGAAGAGGCTAGGCAGCAGCTCAAGAAAAGCAACACAAGAGCAGCAGAATCACATGGACCAGCTCTTGCTAAACTGTACCACTTCAGAAGGCATGTGGCCAGAACATGTTTACATGCTCATCTTCCATGTACCATATAGTCAGTGCGTAGGGGAAGATGCAGGCTAACTTCGTTGCACTTTGGTCCCATTGAAGTCAATGTGAATAGGCTAGCCATGAGATCAGCCCCAATGATTTCAATAAGGGGGGAAAGAGAGTAGGGCAAAAAATGCCATCCCGCAATCGTAGCCATCAGGTTTACCATTTGACTTTTCATTGGTAGCAAGTTTTAAATTAGACTATAAATTAGTCTTGTTTGGGCTTAAGCTTTAAAGTAAGATAATGCCCCTTTTGTAGAGATTTAAAAATGCAGTCAGCAAACTGCAACAGATGCTGCATAATATAACGTGACTGCATGTGCTTTGCTTCTAATGAAGTCCATGCTCATCCCATCACTGTAAGGGCTGGGTGGCTTATGAATAGAATGTGCTGTTGAGAAAAGGGTCTGCAAACCTCCCTCTTATCATTGACTCTCAACATTATTCCAAGAGTTCAGTGCAGATATTTCAAACCTCCTAAGCAGGGTTAAGAATGTCCAATCCACTAGCAATTACATGAGCTGTTGGATTCTGCTTAATCGTGTGCTCTTGACTGGTAGCAACTCTCCAGAATGACAGGCAAAGGTCCTTTTCATTTCCACTAACACAGTATCTTTTAAGTTTAACTTAGTAGGTCAGAGGCTGAATGTGGAACCTCATAAATGCAATTCCTTGCATTGAAAGGGAGGGCCTTCTCCATCACCCTCAGCCCTCTGACTCTCCCTGGTGTCTCAAATGGGACTAAAATGCAACATTTTAAATAGCAAGCTTCTAAGAGCAAAGGTCCATCTTTCATTTTTGGTGTTAATAGAAGCAACCTAACAACCGCATTTAATTGTATTTTTTTACACTAGTCTTTAGGAGTCTGGTTCTTGAGCAGGACATATGGTCATGGGAAAAAGAAAGCACACCCTCTTTGAATTCTGTGGTTTTACATAATAACAATCTGTTCCTTAGTAGGTCTTAAAATTAGGTAAATACAACCTCAGATGAATAACAACACGTCATATTATACTGCGCCATGATTTATTTAACAAAAATAAAGGCAAAAAGGAGAAGTCATGTGTGAAAAGCTAAGTACACCCTTATGCTTCCATAGAAATTAAGAGGCTAAGTAGCAGATAGGTGCTGCTAATCAATTGCTTAATTGATCATCAGCAATTGTGCCCACCTCTATAAAAGTGAAGTTTTAGCAGTTTCCTGGTCTGGGGCATTCAGGTGTTTTTTTAATAAAAAACAAGGATGCAAATGGAAAAAAGAAATCAAATATTCACAAACATATTAACCAGAAGGTTGGTGGTTTGATCCCACCCAGAGATGGCTGTGGGTAGGATTCTTGCACTGCAGAATAAACCTCAGGGCCCCTTCCAGCTATACAGTTCTATGATTCTATGTATAAATATCACACACAACTGTGAAATACAGACAGAATGGGGAAATGGGCATCCATTCATCCTCAACCTGGTTTAAGGCATATTTATTCAAATCTGTGTCCCCTTGTACAAGCCTATGTCCCCACATATATAGCCAATCTCCAAGGGCCGTCCTTTACAGTGGTACCTCGCAAGACGAATGCCTCGCAAGACAAAAAACTCGCTAGACGAAAGGTTTTTCCATTTTCGATTTGCCTCGCAAGACAAATTTCACCTATGGGCTTGTTTCGCAAGAAGAAAACGTCTCGCGACTTTGTTTCCTTTCTCTAAAAACAAAGACATGTTTTGTTTATAAAGTTAATTTATTTTCCCTTCAATTTTTGAACTGCTCTTTACAGTATGCGTGACTTTAAAGAGCAGTTAATAAACTGTTGTTGTACCAAATTTGGCTTTGTTTGGACTTTTTTTGACCATAGGAACGCATTAATTGATTTTCAATGCATTCCTATGAGATTTCGTGATTCGCAAGACGAAAAATTCGTTAGACGACAAAACTTGCGGAACGTATTAATTTCGTCTTGCGGGGCACCACTGTACTTGACTCTACAATGCTTAATTGGGCTTTGTACAATATATTTGGCTTGAACAAAGAAACAAGCTCTTCCCATTTGCTGAAGTAATTTGAAACAGACTTTCCTGTTGTGTAAATGTAAAAATTCACACAACAAGACAGTTTGAGGCAATTAATTTAGGAATATAGATCAAAAGGAGATTTGTAAGCCTAAAATGCCTTCACAACATTACAAGGCCAAACAAACAAACCCCAGCAAAAAAGTGTTTGGTAGCAGAGACTTGTTGTTCCCATTCCTAGTCGCATCCTTGCTTTTCAAACATGTTGGTCTTTGGAATATCTTTTTGGGCCAAAAACAACAGGACTCTGAGCACAGTACATGACACACAGCCACGAAAACTCATTCATGTCAAGAGTCTACGCTGGCATAGTGCAATCAACTAGCAGCCAGGCATATCCTAGGAAGAGGAACAAAGAAAACAAGGTTGAACAAACATAGATTTTAGAGAAAAAGGGAGGGGTAAGGAACCATAGAAGGTTTTTGTTTGTGTTCAGTGATACCAAGGAGGTTTCTCAAGGGTGGCTGTATAAATTCATAATAAATTATCAGGGGATGAACCACAATTCAGTAACAGAACCCATATTTTGCATGAAGAAGAATCCCAGTTCAATCCCTGGCTTCCCTGTCTAAAAAGATTGGGTAGTAGATGATGGGAGCAGACTCCTACCCAAGGACCTCTGACAGCCAGGGCAAGCCAGAGTAGATCATGCTGGGCTACATGGGGAAATGCCCTGACCTACCCAAAGGCAGCTTCCTATGTTATTAAGAAAAAAGCCACTGCCTGGAAACCCATATGCAGGTAATAAATTTCAATGCATAATATAGAATAAAAAATAGCCGCAAAAATAGATCCAAAATTTGTCATAGCCTCCCCCCCCACAAACTAACAAACACCGAATTAACCAAATAAAGTCTAAGAGGAAATACACATTACACACTTTATTCAGGTGACCTAGGTGAGTTCTATTAATCACACATGACAATGACATCATTCCTAACCGCAGGATATTTTTTGAGTAACTCTTAAAACTGACTGACGTGTGCCTGAGTTGGGGAAAACCCCATTTAACGTTCTGGGCTCAAGTACCATCAGCAGCATGTGGATTATTATGGAGAACCTATTTCTTCTGCTCTTGAAAGTGACTTTCACGACTTTCACGTCTTATTGGACGGAGCTTGTGAAAGCTCGCGATGCAGCAACCTTGAAGTATGAAGTATGGTCTCTGTGTGGATTGGAGAATGCCTGGGAACTCCAGTTACATAGCCTTGAGTACCATGGAAGAAGGAGAGGGTGGAAATGAAACTCATGACACCCCCTTGGGGCATTTCTTCATTGCAGCTAAGCTCCTGTCCTGGGATACTGCACTCATTAATCCCTAGGTCATATTCTGAAAAGTCAACGGTCCATTACAATTAGGACTGTGCTCCAAAGAACCCAAAGAATTTCTGTGGAAAGGAAGCTTCTGCATTTTTTATATATATAATTAGATCCAGAAAAACTGAGGTGGATGATTGAAGAGGAATGATCTCACTCAAATAATTTTATTGGACAGATGCTTCCATTTCATTCTCATCTTTGGACAATAAAGCCATATTTAAGTGATTTACCATGTGTGCAAATAATCCCTTTTGGATTTGGCTTTTCTGCCAAGGCCTATTTCAATTAGTTGTAACTTATCAAGAGGAATGCAATAATAAACTCCATGGGACTCTTTGAGTAGGTGACATGCCAAGACTTTCATGTAGCATATGGCTGCCCCAACAGCCTAAAATCCTTATCCTTCCAGGGTCAGAAATGGAGAACTGACTGAGTCCCTAAGATCCCCAAGTTCACATGCTCTAACTTCACTGCAAAACAGGAGAGGGGGCGGTAAACGTATTCACAGCCCATTTATGTATTTCTTTTTGCTCCAGACAATTATTCAAAAAGAAACACAGCAGTCAAATTTAAGGGTCTCAATTTCTTATTTTTGCTTCCAAAGCTCCAATATTGCAGAAGCTTCTTATTCAGCAAGTTGCTCATTTAAGCAAGATATTTACCAAATTACCACGTACCAAATGACCTGATTTGTAAGCCAAAATTCAAGGGGGCAGATGCTCCTGCACACCAGCATCTTGCTTCTTCCCTCTCAAACTTTCCTTCTTGGAAGGCCTCCAAATTCCCCTGACTCTAAACTCCCCTGTGTTCAAATAGAAGTTTGGAGATCTGACACAAGTCTTTTTAAATAGGGTAATTGAGGGTGGGGAAACAGAGCTATTTTCACCCAAATCTTTGCCAAAATCCCTATGCCGCTTTTTAAACTCTAGAAAGTGTATATTTACTCATCTGAATGTTAGTCAGAAGTTTATAGTTTTAAATCCCTTGCTTTCTGAGCTCTCTTAATGTTCAATACAATTAGTTATGCTTGTAAACTTTTGAGAGAGAGAGAGGCTGTACTTGTTTACATATCAGAAAATGTCAACAGCAAAGCGTGCTTTTGCACAACTTCTGTTATAAACAGGAGGCAGCATTTTACCCACTTCAAAACCCATTAAAGAAATGAGTGACGGTGTTGCATCACAGTCATTTAAACCCCCCACCACAGTTGAATACATGAATCTGAATTATGCTAAGTCATCTCCTTGATCTACGTAGCCAGCTACGATCTACAACACCAACCAGCAGAAGTTCTCCAAAGTCTCAGGCTAATTGCTACACAATTTTTGAAGAGTAGGTGCAGAAATGTCTTAAGATATCTTATTATAGCCATCTGTACTAGTGTAGCTGACACTGTGGCCTTCACAGTTGTTTTCACACAAAACAAACAAGGCTGGTATCAGCTCTAGAGCGCAGATATTCTAGCAGGGCCTGCCTGCTGATGGCTGCACTGGGTCCCCTTCAAATAAATGTTCTGCCCCAGTACTCTGGCCAGCACCAGGCAGCTGGAACTAGCCACACTTTTCAATTTCTCACAATTCTAGGTCTCTGAAGTGGAATCACTGTCACATTCTGGGAAACAGAAAAGGTGGCTACATTCAGCTACCAGGTCACTTCTCCAGAGCCCATTAGCAGCTGAAGCGATCTATCAGAGGACACACTCCCCACCCCCCAAAAAAAAAAATCTTGGAGCAGCCCTGGGGTTGAGGGTGGGGGGTTAAAAATATTTTCAGGAAGCATGATTTATCCTGGCAGATACCCTTGTGGGACTAGGCATGCAGGCAGTGGGCATACAGGTAGCTTAATATAAAGGAGGTTGAATCTCTCCCAGGAACATAGCTGTCAAGTGTCCCTTATTTGAAGGGACAGTCCCTTATTCCAGCGCCATGTCCCGCTGCTGTCCCTTATTGATGGATGTCCCTTAAATGTCCCTTAAATGATGTCCCTTAAATTTCAAAGGAAGCAGCTCCTCTCCTTCCCTCCCTGGGCCAGGGAGGAGGGAAGCTCCAACTGTGTTGCTTGGCTGTGTTGCTCACCCAATAAGAAGTCTAAGAAAGACTGGGGGGTGGAGCTTGCATGCCTTGTGTGTGGCTAGTTAATGCAAGCTGAGGGGGGTTTTGAATGCTGGACGCCATTTTGTTGCATGTGCTGCTGCAAACTTTGCAGTGCAAAGCCAGGCCGGGCTGCCATCTTAAGTTGAGGCTGCATAGGCCTTGTGGTGCATGTGATTCAGATTCTATTCAGTTGAACCTCTGGTTACAAAGTTGATTGGATAGTGTTCTCGAAGCTAGCAGCATGAATTTGACCAGACTGCAGGAGGACAGGAAGACTGGAGTGCCTGGAACAGGTGAGGCTGCAGGTCCCTTATTTTGGCTGCTGGTCCCTTATTTTCAAGGCTGCTGGTCCCTTATTTTCAAATCTGTAAGTTGATAGTTATGCCCAGCAAGCTTCTAAGTGCAAAAAACAAAACAGCCTGAAAAAACCTGAAAAGACTGAAACAAACAAAACAAAAACTTGGTTACTCGAATCATGAGGAACTATGGCTTCTCTCTCACACATGCAACAGATGACGTAAATCTCACTTATACCACTTTAGGCTGCAGATGTAAACTCATATAACACACTGTGTGTGTACACACTGCACGTACACACACACCACAAAACACAGTGTCATATGAGCTTGCATCTGCAACCCAAAGAGGTTCAACTTAGATTTACGTCATTATCTCTTGAATGTGTGAGAACGAAGCTATAGTTCTTTGTGGTTTCAGCAGCAAAGTTTTTGTTTTGTCTGTCTGTTTCAGTCTTTTGAGGTTTCTCAGGCTAAACGACTAAACAACAGCAACAGGCTGTTTTATCTTTGCATTTAGGAGCTTCATGAGAGATATCTCCATTACTTAACGCTAGCCTGGCTACATACACACACACACACACCCTGCACATAGAAAGCTAACATGGGAAAGAGGCACTTAGAAAACTAGCCCGTCAAGGAAAAGTTTGTGAAAAGTAGCAATATACCATGCTCATGGGGTATCAAGTATTTGAATAAACCCCAACATTGAAATTTCCCTGCACATGCAAATCTAGCACATTGCTCAGTGCTCAGTATAACCTGTACCAAATTTAGGCAGCTTGGACAAATCCAAGATGAAAAATGAAAAATGAAAATGGGCCTACACATAGCTTTTTCATTCATTTCTTAAAACGAATGCACTCTGCTAATTTCAGTCAAAGATACAAAAGGCACAATGCATGTCAGCTTTCTTGCTTAGCAGCCAAGCCTTTCTTATCACTAGAGAAGCTCTAGAATGTGAACGTTCTCTTTAACATTTAGCACTTAAAATGCCATTTCAAAGAAAGCAATTTCAGTGTTACAGCAAGGCCACCTCAAGGACTACAAAAATGAGCTCTGCAACTATATATAGAAGACTACCTTTTGAAACCTTCAAAATTTCTTGGTTTTGTAATTTACATAAGAACCACCACCGAGCTTGCAACCGGAAAATCATCTCCATTCATCCCACAAATTGAGGACCTTTCCCTGCGCAACTCCTTACATTCCAGACGGTTAACGGAACTCTTTTTAGCTGTGCCTTTATTTGGAAACAAGTAAGAACCATCTGTGTGCCTAGCTGTTTTCATAAATGAGTACTGGCCACATGCAAGTGGGCAATGGCTTGGCAAAATGAATGAAATCTTCAGTTGGCGCCAAGAGCACAGCCATGTGCTTCTGCTTCCCATAATACACAAAACGGACATGTTTTGCTTTAAATATAAGCTCATTATCCTCCAAGGTTGTAGAAAAGAGAGCAGAGAAAAACAAGTCTCTGCACTTATCATAAAAACGGCTTGATCTGGGAAATATGGCGGCTTGCCCATTGCAATGTTCCAAGCGGCCAAGAAGAAGAAAAATAATCATCCAGTGGTCAGGCTGAATTAATTAAGTTTAATTAAGATACGGTTATTCAGCTGGCTGCCCTTGCTTACCCTCTGAAATCCCTCTCAATCAAGGAATTCTTTTTTCCACCAAGGCTTTTGGGGAGCACCCCTAGGGACCTTTCCAGACCACCCCTACCCCCATTTATGTGGCAGTTACTTTGTTGTTGTGTGGGATGCTCATGTCTCGCCTCCTCATGCTAGCATGGGACCAAAGTGCTTTGCACAATTCAGATAGATTTAAAGACAAAAATAACAGAAATACAATATGTTTTAAAACAATGTGAAAGCAACAGAAAATCAGCCTTAAGCCTTAGGGAACTCATTTCTTCATAAATACTTTTTATTCTTTGGAAAATAGGAAGCTGGCTTACTCTCAACACTGGCTGGCTGCAGCTCTCCCAGGCCTCTCCTAGCCCTTCCTGGAGATCTCAGGGATTGAACCTTCAGCACGCAAAGCACCAGCTCCATCACTGAGCTATGGTACTTCCTCTACATGTCTATGCCTGACGCTGGGGATATTTCTACAATCTCTTTGCAAAGTCAGGCTAAGCTACCCAAATGAAAGACAATGTGGAACAATTTGTCAGAGATGCAGTCCAGGAAAGGGAACAGGTAGTAAGATTGGTGCGGTGGGCAAATCAGAAAAGGCTTGCAGAGATAAGAAAGAAAATGGGAATAGGCAGAGGCAGCAAAGCAAGGAATGGAACTCATGAGAAGGGAGGCAAGGAATAAAACAGTTCCTTTCTGCAATTGTTTTGCAAATCTGGCCCCTGCCTTTTTAAATTCCAGATGGAAATCTAAATTGTAGAATTTAGGTGATCGGGTTCTGCGCATAAACAATTTCCTTAAAAAAACATAAAAAATTTGTGATCCCCACACACAATTTTGATGTCTCCCTTGATGTGAAGAGGAAGTTAGAAAAAGGCTATAGTCCAAAGAGGTTTAGCCAGGAACACAAAGCAACTCACCACTGAAAACCTTGGGGGCAAGAAGGAAGGTCTTTAGCAGTGGGTTGCAATTTGCCCCCCAGCAAGCACTTTCATGATGGTGTCTCTTCCATCTCCCCACTGATCTGCCCCATTTTACAAACAAACAAAGCAAAGAAGGCAAACCTATTGCAGACTTAATGTGGATATTGACTAGCATGCTTTTAGACTCTTGAATCCTGTGTACAAAAATAAATAAATGCACTATTAAAAGCACCAATTTTTAAATGGCATTTCATGCTTTATGCCTTGGTGGTCCTCTTACAAGCTAACATTTGACGAAGGCCAATCAAAACAAAATTTGTCTCAACAATGGATGTTTCAAGACTGTTCTTTATAACAGCAAATGCAGATGTCTGCACAGATGTTTTGTTCAACCAAATGCCATTCTGGCCAACTTTACTTCTGGGATGGTTTTCTTTGTGAGAGGTTCTCTGGGCAAGTTAGAGTACAGTACATACCCCACAAGTGTCCCAGAAAAAAAACAGGACAAGCCTTTTTTCCCACCAGAGCAATGTGGTCATTTTGGGCACTGTGATCTTGCATGATTTTGCGCCAAGACCTCACCCTGGAGAAAGCACATCTTTGGGGCTCCATGATTTTGCACAAGTCACACGACTTCCGTGGAAGCACAGCTGGGAAGACACAGAACCTAGTTTTGGGACTCAACATGTTGGAGGGTAAGAGAGTGTAAAATAAGCAGTAAATCATGTTTGGCTTGGGACTCTTCTCTGACAGACGATCTAACATCTGCTATGTGTCCTAGTCATGCAGAGACACTGGTCAGCTGCTCCCAGCTAGATTTTAAATGGATAACAATAGCAGAAACCATTATTTTGTAAGCGTGACAAATGCTGTATTTGCTTAATTAATCAGAGGGAAATTTGAATTTTTGTGTCCATGTCTCAGTGCCCTCTACACACAGCAGCTAAAACTTTAACTACTTGGAATGTTAAATCTAAACACAACCTTTGGATTTCAAGTCTAAAGAAACATTTTGGATTGCTTTAAAAATTTGTAGGGCTTACCTCTCCAAACCACAATGTCACTTTTTTCCTACTCTCTCGTTTAACTGCAGAGACTACTGAAGCAACTTAATCTGTGTTTATAATGTGTCTTAAATTACTCACTCTGAAGAAGAAAATGGGACAGTCAGTTGCTCAGATTCCTTCCAATCTCAGAGCCAATGACTGCTTCAGTTTGCTTCAAAAAGTAATTTACGCCACATGTAAAATAAGCTTTCTGAGTATCAGGCAGCATTCAGTTTTGTTCTCTTTTGAATCTCGAACAGAAGCCAACCTTTCCTTTCCCACTAACTGTTTTAATTCACTGCTTAAACTGGGAGATGCAACAAACTTCTATCAAACTTTGTTTTTCAAAGAGAAAAACGACTACCAGACTTTTAGAAGACATCTGAAGGCAGCCCTGTTTAGGGAAGTTTTTAATGTTTAATAGACTATTGCATTTTAATATTCTATTGGAAGTTGCCCAGAGTGGCTGGGGAAGCCCAGCCAGATGGGCGAGGTATAAGTAAATAAATAAATTATTATTATTATTATTATTATTATTATTATTATTAAAAAATTCAAGCTTGAGTTTCTTCTCAAATGAGAGACAATCACAACAACATTTCATACTGCCAAGAGTTGGTAGTGCAAATGATCAATCACAGTGCAAAATGTGACTTGCCAGACACAGATCCACCAGCCATGAGATGTGTGTGGCAATTCTCTCTCTTTTAGCATTCCAGGCAGGTGGCAAAACCCAGGATATTTACTGAGACCCTAGTACAATAGCCTGCTTTACATGGCTGGAGGACAGAGATCAACTGGGCTGGTGACAAGCAGAGCAGCCCTGCTCCAGCATTTATAAAAGGAAAGCTCCTCATGAACACTCCTATCAATATTATACGAAGAAAATGAAATGTTCCTTAACAGATCAGCTTTTTACTCCCCATATAAATCCTGCCCCCCAAAAAGGCTGCAAACAAGCTGAGCTAGCAGGGAGATAAATCAGATACACTTTTGCTAAAGGTAATAAAACACTGCAAAATTCTCAAGATTTATAAACTGGTGATCTTCCCATCTTGGTTGGGTTGAAGATCGAAATACAGGAAGTTTTCTTTCCCTGTTGATAACACCATTATACTATTTTGTTTCTCTGCCTGACAATACAGCACTACATCCTCCTACACTGCGAGATGGTTCATTAATTACATAATGATGCAAACAGGGCAAATTGCGTTGCTTCCTGCCCACTTCTGCTGTAATACTCAACTGTGCAAATTCTCATGAAACAGATGCTGCAGATGCTACAAACCAGCCCACAACCTGCCAGCTACTGCAACTAGCTACCACTGGACCCAAATACACTCTTAATTGACTTCGTGAGTGAACTGGAAGGATAGTCAGTTAAATGCCTTATTATTTGAAGCACTGACAGCCTAGATGGGTAGACATGGATCATTGGATTTCATGCACTTACTACCACTGTACACAAGTTATGCAAGACCCAGATGTTTGATCTTAGCCATTTGTACTTGTCACCCAATTTCTATCTCCCCACTTCCAAAAGGAATCAAGAAAAATGAGAAACATGCATATTTATACATGTAAAAGTCTAGTGCCCATTTTTCTTTGTGCAGTTATCAGGCACATTCGTTCCTGAGATTGGTTGCTGCGCTCCATGTAGGCTGTCACTCTCTGGACAAACATCTAACCCAACCTTGAGCTTCCCAGCAACATTAAGATACAACAATAATCATGTTTGACTGTGTAATGGTTTTTCTTGTTCACAACTTCTCATTACTTCTCTAGTCCCTCAGCTTTTAAAATGTTCTATAAGTATCTGGTAACAGTCTGCTGGTACTATAACAATTCTAGAACCTGTTAAATGGCAAACACATTTTCCCCTTCTCATTGATATGGGCAGATCCTCCGATAGATGTACAATGCAGATTTAATCTAACATTATCAATCTTTCACTACTCTGCACCTGATCTTTCCATCTGGGTCACTTGCACAAATTTAACATCAGCAGCTGAAATAAGAGCTCTATATAATGTGCCTCTTAATCCCCCTGCTGGAAGTCAGGATACTTAGCATGCTAATAGGACTAGTGTAACCCCCTCCTCCGAGCACTTTGCTTATCTACTCCTGTTTCACCCTCTTCCACGTTTTCCGGGTTAAATCAACAGCAGCATTCTCAAGACTAGTCCTTGGAAGCCTTGGCCTTTTTTTCAATACTTTGCAGTCTTAAGCTTCTCTCTATCAATTGTTTTGACATATCCAGGCTGCTGCTCCACATACTCAAAAGACAGAAGCCAGCACAACTGCAGTGTCTATATAAAGTCTGTGACACGTTATTCTGTGAAGTTCAATATCACAAGCCATTTTAGTAACACCGTGAATAAGTTTTACGTTTCCATCTGGAATCAAAAGATACAAACTGAATAATTCATGCGGCAGCGAAATCATTTATATTTCCAGAAAACAGCATTAATCCACTGACTGCTCTACTTTCTCAAACAGCAAACAGTATAGCATAATCTGCATTGTGCTATTTTATGCTCCATCGTGGAGGACATCATAGGAGATCTCCCCAACATAGCAAACATTATTGTACAGACCTGGAAACACTTAAGACCCACACTTTTAAGAAAGCAGACTGTTTGAAGCTATAGTATGATCCACAAATGCAGCGTAGCATTTGCTGTATCTTCCACCAAACTTCTCTATAATGAATATACAACACATATAAAATGCTTTTTCTTTACCCACCTAGCTGAGTCCCAAATGTTGATGTACTCCAACCCTCATCATCCCTGGCCATCAGCCATGCGGGTTAAGGCCAGAGTAGAAATGCAACAACAGCTGGAGGGTCACAGGTTCCACACCCCTTGGCCTTACAGGTTGTGAAACCACCAGCTCTCATTTGTAGCTGGTGGGACACAAAATGTTTACAGCAAAGTAAAATAAAAAATCTTCAGGCTTGCTGCCTGAATCACTCTTGGTTATGGCACAGCTTCGAATGAGCAGTCTCCAAATCTTTGGTAGGAATTGTGATTAGTGGCACCCAGAGCAGCTGATTCATAGCCAAGGTTTGTATCAACATCTTTCCATCCTGGCCATGAACAGGTAAAGGTTTTTCATTTTGTGGGGCCCTTATCTTTTGTTGAATGCATACTGTTCTATTTGGAATGGTTTTATTTCACAGTTGTGATAATTAATTGCTTTTATAATTTTATACTGTGTTGCATTGTATATTATATCACATTTGTATTGTTTTAATCCTCCCTGGGACCTTATGGTAAAGGATGTGTAAGAAATCTTGTAAATAAAGAATATTTGCACCAAGATTCTATCCTCTTCATTTTAGTCTCAAGGTGCATGGCTATTTAACAGAGTAAATACAACGTTCAAGTAGGAAAGTGAGCCCTGCAAACTTTTATTTCAGTAAAGATTTAAGATTGATAATTCTCCGTGTTCTATTTAAATTTTTTTCTAATACAAAGCTGAGTTGCATTCTTATTTGCTCACAGCAAATTTCAGCTGGAATACATTCTCCTCACTGAAGTTATGAATGAAAACAAAATGTCTCCATCTAACAGTTTTCAAGCACAGCCATGCAATTGTTTTATTTCTTGAAACAGTGTTTTTAAGAAAGCGCTTACCTACTACTTCTGTTAGAGGAAGAAATTATGCCTTTCGGTCTGACAAGAGGGTGGAATCTTTCTCAGGAAGGAAATGTAGAAGCTTAAAGAAAGGTTTCTTCATCACCAGCAATGCTTCTGGAAGATGAGCAGTCAGAGAGATCCTACTACACTGGTACACTCCCAAAGCTGCATCTCATCAGTAATTATAATTAACATCAACTATTAGCAGTTTGTACATATAAAGTTGGCAAATGAGGCAAACAACAATGGAAACCGAATGGAAGAAATGCTCACATTCCTTAATTCTTCCCATTTACTTGGATGGCAAATTCAATCAGCAAAACAGGATAGCAAATAGTAAAACCGGTAGATTAGAAAGATCACGCTATGCAGGGTCTTAAATGTGTTGACTTCTTTTAAAGCTTTGGTCCTCCTTATGGCTATGGGAATAACTGCTACACACATGAGTTTTCCGCGTTTGCAGTCCAAAGTTCTTCACAATCAAGCTGTTTCAATAGTAAAATGAATTTTGTTGTGCTTTAATGGCTATGCATCCTGTTTAAGGCGGGGGGAGCCAATGAAATGCCCTCCGGAAGCTGGCCGGATCTGATGGGAGTTGGACTCCAGTAACATTGAGAAGGCTCTACATGGGTAGCCCCCCACTCCCACCCATCCCAGTTTAGGATACAATTTACGGAACACATTCTCTAACACCTATTCTCTATGTAGTCATTCCTCACAGTAGAGTCCCTTCTGGTATTCCTCTGATGCACATGAACACAAGGCAGTGCTGGGGTGGTTTATTGGGGGGGGGCGCTCATGCTTGACAAATTGCTTTTATTTTTCCATGTTTTATGAAGGCAGATTAAATAACTGCCATTTCCTACTTCTCTTTGAAGAACTCTTTCGCAGGAGGAAAGATTTCATAACTGCTCTCCACTACCTAAAATGGGCCACCCACACCTTTAAGTCCTGGGAGCACAACACTAACTTAAAGCATTTGGCCTATCGGCACCTATATCTTGAATAAGAGTGCTGGGTTGTGTTTTGGGAGACCCAGGAAGGCAGTGATGCACAGATAAAGGGGTTTAAATCACGTGCAGCCAAATGGTGGCCTCCCAGCTCTGTTGTTGGCCTACAATTCCCATCACCCTTGACCTTTAGGCCATGCTGGTGGGGGCTAAAGAGAGTCCAGTATCATCTGGAAGGCCACAGGCTCCCCATTGCTGCATTAAGGGTCTTTGGGCTCTTATCTGGGACCTTTCACCAGTTGAAATCTAATGGCGAAGTTACCCAGGACAGGGGTCCTTTCAACAATGGAACCAAGACGCTGAACTCCACTCTCAGAGAAATGTTTGTGCTGTCCCTTCTCTGCCAGCATTTTGCTCACTGTTGGTTTTTTTTTATAAGTGGTTAGTTTATGGATTGTGTTATTTCTTTTATAGTGATTGCATGTGCATTTGCGTTTTGACTTTTAGCCATTTTACCGAGCCTTTGTTGGGGTGGGTGGTTGAGCAAGGATATAAATGTTTCAGTTAAGTAAAAAACAAATCAGCTAAGCAGCAGCACTTTAGCTTTAAGACCAAGACAAAATGAAGGCACATGTTTAAACAGTAGGAGATTAAATCAGGGCTAGGCATCTCCCATCATCCCTGACCACTGGCCATGCTGGCTGGGGTTGATGGGAGGTGAAGTCCAGCAACACCTGGGAGGACACTCAGTTGGCTATGCTTGCCTGGCACTGGTCAACTTGAGAACCATGGGGCTAAAGAAGAGGGCACAGGTGTTCTCAAAGGTGTCCGGATTTTTGTGAAGTTTCTCCTCTTGCAAATTAAGTATGGGACTGGAACACAGGATCTCTACAATAAACCAATCAGGATCCTTTGTCATCTCTTCCGCAGTTTTCCCACCTTTTCAATATTGTTTCTGTTCAAGAATGCTCTTTTCTAACTTACAATACAGGCTTTTCAATTAAAAAAGGAGAAGAAGCTGTATGGGCAATTTGCATACATTGAATAATACTTAGCATTAGTATATCACAGTTTAAAGTGTTTTCGGATACAACAAAAGGTGGGCAAGGTGGCAAGAGCCCCACTGAAGAGGAGATGGTTGCCTAAGGCAATCTGGTGACCTTGCGGCTGAAGTAACATTTGAACTGAGGACTTCCTGGGTCACAGTTTGTTCTTAGCATATTCCAGGAAATACAGAATTTAAGTCAAGGGTGGGTGAGATATGGCCCTCCAGAAGTTGTTGGGACCGCAGCTCCCAGCCCAGTAAGACTGGTCAATGGCCAGGACTCTCAACTCTTATCAGCTCCAGCAACATTTGGAGGGCCAAAGGCTGTCCACTCCTGAGAAGTGAACACACACACACACACACCCCAGCCCAAAGGGGGCACTTATGCTAGCTTTTTAGATTAATGGTTAGGAGACCATAAAATCATCTAGCCCAAGCCTCTCAAAATATTTGTATTTGGCTAGCAAGCTACATTATATTTGGGATATTATTCCATAGAAAAATTAATAGGACTTGCTGTCCAAAGTTATTACTCATCTTCCCCACCTCCTCCTCTTTCCCAAAAGATGATTACTGGTTTTGTGAAAACTAGAGCCAGTGCAACCCAGTTGTCAATTCAAGAACAACACACACACACACACACACACAGAGAGAGAGAGAGAGAGAGAGAGAGAGAGAGAGAGTTCAGCAGTCAGAGCCTGAGACGTGGCCTAGCATTAAACTAGCTGGCAGTGGGTTAGCGAGGAACATATTTCAGTTTTAACAAAGTATTTCATACTTTTCAATAAAGAGCATATAAAATTTCCATTGTTCAGACTGTGTTATCTATGGTGTTTTGCAATCTGCTGTAACACAGAGATATTAAAGGTCAACACATTATTTTTAATTGTCACACACTTCACGCAATGAAGGCATTAAGTGTCAAACTTTCCATCCATTGTGAGAATTAAATCACCCCATAGGCAAAAGAAGAGAGATGCAAAATGCCTCGAATGACTGACATGCACAGGCTCTGGGGGACAGAAATCCTCAGTCACAATTCAACCTGACAAAGCAGTCAAACATTTGCAAGCAACTGGCTTCGAAAACTTCTGGCGTCAAGCATTGAAGGAAGAGAGAAGTTACTTACTTCAAAATCCTGTGCGTTTGGGTTTGTATATTTTAAATCCTAGCCTGAGTATTAAAAAAACAAAACAAAAACCCTTGCAGAAAGAAAATTCACAAAAGAAAAATATATGCCCTAGTAAAACGTCTTTTTATCCAACAGTAAAAACTAGGCTTCATTTCAGAAGTGGCTCCTCGGCTGAGCTACAATTTCTCTCCGAAACAACATACATTCAAGGTACTAAGAAAACAGAGTGACACATCACACAAGTCAGTAGCATGCAGGCTTCACAGGCGCAACTGTGGCCAAGATGATTCAGACCCAGATGAATTTAGAACAGGGCTTCCCAGTGGCGTATGTGCACCAAGCAGAGAACATGTGCAAAAGCTATATTCCAAGGAATGAAAGGCTGGACGAAAATGTTATTGGCAAAAACCTCTCTTTAAATGTCCTCAGACACCTGAAATCCTCAACAGAGCAATCCCGCAGTTCAGCATTTCCATCCATCATTGGGATTCTTACACAGACAACTACAGGCTCTCAAACTTAAGAGGACTAAGCCAAATGCAGTGTGGTAACTTCACACAGGACCAACCTTTTATGGGCTGAACAGTGGAGCTTTGATACCAGCTAATCGACCATAAATAGCTCTTGAAATGCAGAAGGATCATATCAGCTGTTACAACAGGCCTGGCCTGCAGCTACTTCCAAGTCCTTCCCCACTGTCAGAAAGTTTCAGTCCTAGCTTTCATTTCCAGTTTTCAGCACCTCCCCCCCCAAAAAAAAAACCCTCCAAAAAAAAATATGCAAAAGGGGAAAAAAAGGAAGAAATCAAGTCATTCAGAAAAGAAAAGCCTGGGAAAGATGGGATGAAAGGAAAGAAGATACTTCCAAGCAAAGAAAAAAGATGTACTGTATGCATTGTTTTACCAAGCAAATTATCCAGTACCGTTGCCTGAGTCACAATACAGGCTGTACTTGCCACACTTTAAAAATTAAGAGATCTCTTATAAAAGGTACAGATAGGGGTTTTTTTATTTTAAAAAAGTCACTAGGCTTTCTTAATTACTAAGTGGATGTTATTGGAAGGTGAGAAACAGAACAATAAACAACAACTTGGATTTTTATGGGGGGAAACAGTCTAAACATGATCCTGTGCTGCAAAGAATATAGCAAACTATACAAAAATAAGGAAGGTACTAGCATTAAAGCTTTTCATGTGCTCCGCGGAACCCAAAACTCCAAGTCTAAACATGATCCTGTGCTGCAAAGAATATAGCAAACTATACAAAAATAAGGAAGGTACTAGCATTAAAGCTTTTCATGTGCTCCGCGGAACCCAAAACTCCAAGGGATTTTATCACACATAAAGCTCTCTGGGCAGGAAGTTCTTACTTCCTTCAGTGTTGGGTAACTCTTCATAAGTGTATTAGAACCACACAGGATGTTTTTCAAGTTTCTAAGTTCTTTCACATACACCCTTGGAAAAATAAAGGTCTGGTATCTTTAGTCACCCCAGGAAGGAAAAGTGCATTATGTATGGAACTGGGATTCACTGTACAGTCCTTGTTTAGGACTCCCAGAGAGATAAAGATCAGTTCCTGCATGCAAGAGTCTATTGAGATAAAAGATCCTGGGCTGGTGGATGCCAGTCAGCAAAGGTTATCTTCCAGGTTAGATACTTCTAAACCACCTTTCACACCACAGAGTCATAGGGTGGTATACAGCAAATTTATTTATTTAAAATATTTTTTAGCCTACCAATACATATCTATAAAGCCAATTACAATTCTAAATCCAGGAAAATTTGGGGCCTTTCAGAAGTTGTTGGACTACAATTCCCAGAATCCTCACCACTGGATCTGTTGACTACAAGCTGATGAGAGTTGGATCCCAACAGCATCCGGATGGCAGCAGTTGAAGTCCCAGCAAGATGTACAGAGCCACAGGTTGCCCATCCCTGTTTTAAAGCAGCTTAGGAACAGCCAAGTCTAGGGATGCTATGTGTCTAGGGAAAGATCAACAGGCACAGGGGCATTTGCCCACTGATTTTTGGGCTGGCTAAGGGCATAGAAGAGTGAAGTTCCGTATTACTTTCAAAGGGGAATATAACGGGGCAGGGAAGCCTGGAGCTCTTCGAAGCTTCAAGATTGTATCCCCTTCCAATCTTATGATATTAAACAGTTACAGTGAATGTCTTCATCACAGACATCAAGTGACAATAGAGTGAATTCTTGTATGGTCCAGATACATCATTTGGCAATGTTATCAAGAGGCTTCATCTCTGTTCTCTTTCTACAACAGAAGGCCACAGAGAACAATATCTAAGTATGCATTTTCTGACACAGCACCCCATCACCATCTGGTTTGTGCTTCCTCCATCTGACTTAACAGCTTTAATGACATGGGCCAAATGCAATGATCCCTTTGGGTAGGAGGTCATATGAACTCTACAAACTAAGCAGCAACGAGCATTCTCTTGGACTGAAACCAATGAATGAACGGCAGGAGAGCAGTAGCAACAATTCACATGTGTGTGGTTGTTTTTTCTAAGGCATCCATCATCTGTTATCTGTATACATTGAATACTACATGCTAGGAATGGATGAAAATCTTGTTTCTAAAATATTGCTTAGAAAAAGCAGAGAAGAGCTTGTGGTAATGAGGTTCCACTTTAATTAAGCCTGTGTTTTCACAGTACAGGGGACTTATTTACAGCCAATGGGCACCTCCAAATTCTGCCTAAATGGTAGGGGTGAGTAAGAGATTATACAAATGCTAGAGCTGCCCTCTTGCGTTTGGTACATATGCTTAGGATGCTGGGATGCCCTTATAATTGCATTGTTTCTGAAAGCACAGTTGTTAGGACCAGTATTGAAAGGGGTGGATGGGCTGGCCAACCCTTTGTGGGCAATAGAAAAAGGCACCAAAGTGTCCAGTTCCAATTGTGGCTACAAAGGGAGAACCAGAGGTGTACTCTAAGAGCACTCTCAGTTCAGTCCATTCCTTTGGAATCTGGTGTTTTACCAAGTTTATGTCCTGCACCTGACATCACACAATGTAAAGCTGACAGCCAACCTATGTCCTCTTGTCTAACTGGCCTTGTGAGTCAAATGGGGAGCACTGGCAGGCCCAATTAAGCCCCTGGGCCAGAGGTTCACCACTGCTGATGTAAGACATATCTCCACTAAGTGCAAATACCTGCCCCACAGGGTTGCTGTGAGGATAAAATGGGAAGGGGGAGAACTATGTACACCACACCTTGAGCTCCTTAGGAGGAAAGGTACGGTACAAACATACAAAATAAACATGTTATGCCATAGAATTGTGCCAAAGAACATTGCCCCTCCCCCAAAAAAAGCTATAGTTCCCAGGGATCCTTGTGGGCAGGGAATAAAATAAGCATGTCTACTCAAAACCAAGTCTCTTGGAGCTGAATGGGTCTTACTTCCTGGTTAGCATACTTAGGATTGCAATTCTATGCCCATTTACCTGGGAGCGACGTCCATTGAACATAGTGCAAATTACTTCTGAGTAGAAATGCATAGATGTGTGCTACAAGTATGAAATAAGCACGGAAAACAAAATATATTGTTAACTGCTCTGCAATGCTCAGATGAAGGGCGGTATAAAAAAAAATGATAATAAAAGGAATAGTGAATATGCACATTAGAACTGAGCAGTGTGCTTAGGCTGAAAGCACCACGTTAAAAAAAAAATAGTCACTACTGATACAATCACACACACAACAAAATCCATTTGTCCAGAGGCAAAGTGCAGGCGTCACTTGTTAGATGAATGCAACATATCCATTTTAACGAAACAGCCTGTACCAGCACCGCACATGGACTTATGCACAGATTGTATTACTAGCATTCTGCAACCTATCTGCAATGTTTCAGCCAACCCAATTCCAGCGTATAAATTGCCTCCTTTTCTCTTGCTCCTGAAAGTGAGAAATTTACAAAGCACAAAAGAGATTTTGTTTCTTTCCCCCTTATGGTAAAAGTAGACAGCAAACGACACTGTAAAACAAAAGAAAAGCCCAGAAGGCTGCACTTTACATACTGAAGCTTTGCTCACTGGCACAGGGCTCCTCCCTTAATACTTGATACTTCTCAATACTAAGGGCACACAGCTCTCCGTGTAATGGCTTGCCATTAAATGAAAGACTGCCCCCTTCCCATTCCCTAACAACTCCGGTGTTTATCACGCCTCCAGCTTCTGGCACCATCATAACAAATGTATCGCAAGAGTCCCTGAACCCATTCAAGGAGCTCGTATAAAATAACTTATTTTGCCCATAGTGTGCTCTCTGATCCAGAGGGAATTAGAGCCCATTGAAAAGTTCACACGGCACAAGGCACACATCAAATAAGAACTCAAAAACAAGGAAGGGACTATACTCCTTCAAACAATAGAATAATTTAAAACAGGCACCTAACATTTTATTCTTTCCCCTCTAGGAAATAAAAAACACTTACCAGGTTCCATTGTTAGAATCATGGCTCCAACTTCTCTTTCTCTGGACCAAGCCTCACTTATCCAGTGGATGTGAACAATTCAGGGACACAGCCTGGCTTTGTTTTGAGCTTATATCTTCTGGGCTCACCCACCCCTCCTCCCACTTGTGGGAAAAAGACATTGCCTGTACCCTGCCTGCCTAACCATCTCTATTGGCTCATTCACAAACAATTCTACTTAGCATATTCAAGTTTCCCTGAGAGCTTGAAATGACCCAGAGGGACATTTTTGGCTTCCCTAGTTTGTGACTCTGCTCCAGTAGAAGTTAAAGTTCAAGCTTTCATTGCTGGCAGCTAGGCTATCTTTAAAGCCTGTTTCTTCCCAGTGGGCCAAATCCTTTCCTTAACACAAAGTGCTTGAGAAATCGAGCTCCTCCTCACTACAAAGAGGAAATAAAATTCATGTAGATACTCCTTAGTACGCACAGAGGACTGCCGCTGTCTGTTTATACAACCCGTGGTTTAATATTAGGACCGGCACACAGGAAGGGCTTTAAAATGGCACCTAAGGGCACTCACAAGATCTAATTTTGAGTTTGGGCTCAGATCCAGATCAGTTTTCAATGCTAGAACTCAGCCTTGGAACACATGAAGCTGTGTGGTTTACTGGCCATTACAAATCGTTTGCATTTGTTTGTTTCTTGCTTAATATTTGTATTATTAATTACATTTATATATCTCCTTTTTCTCTGTAAATACTTCTCTCCATTTTATGCTCACAATAACCTTGTGAGGCAGGTTAGGCTGAGAGATAATTAGTGGTCCCAGGTCACCCAGTGGGCTTCATGGCTGAGTGGAGATCTGAACCCTGGTCCCCCAGACCCAAATCCAGTACTCTAACCAATAAACCACTCTGGTGCTTCCACCCCTGCAGTGGCGGAGGAAGGGGTGCATGGTGGGGGCGGACTGCCCCGGGTATCATCCCTGAGGGGGTGGTGACATTCAGCAGGCTGCCGCCCCCCGCGCTCTCTCTCTCTTATTAATATTAATACTAATGTTACATACTGCCAAGAGGCTTACTACTTGAGGCTACTGATATAAATAGCATGCATGGTGCCAGGCTACAGTCAGGAAGACCCAGCTTAAAATTCCTGCTCATCTATGAAGTGTGTGAATGAACTTGGTCCAGCCACTCTCCCTCTCAGCCTAACATACTTGATGTGGTTGTTAAGCAGAGAAAACTAGGGAAGCTTTCTGCTTAACAACCATACCCATGTCCATTGGCTTGAGTTCCTTTTAGGATGGGTGGGATAAACATATGAGTAAGAAAAAAATAAAAGGGAACTGTGCAGGCAGACAGGGTCTATACACAAGGCCCCAGAAGAAGAATTTGTAGGTGTGAGAAGGGGCCGGAGAGGGACCTGTGGCCCTCCAGATGTTACTGAATTCCAACTTCCATGAACCACACACAACATAGCTAATGGTTAGTAATGATTAAAACAGGAGTCCTGCAATGTCTGGAGAATATGCAGGTTTCCTATACCTGGGCAAGACTGTTTCACATTACCTCTTTTCCGGTGCCACTGAGATCTGAATATTACCTGTGCTTTTAAAGCATTCTGATCCTCATTCACAAAGAGGAATGACCCACCCACTGGGGAGTGAAACAAGCAAGGTAACTAAAAGATGCTATACATCTATTATTCATGTATTTCTTACCAACCACTCTGTAAGGTAGAGCTTTCCAAACTTTTCATGTTGGTGACACACTTTTTAGACATGCATCATTTCGCAACACAGTAATTCAGTTTTACCAGCAAACTGGAGGTTAAATTAACCCATTTTCAACCCTGGGAGGAGGACAGGGAGTGTTCGCATGGCACACTGATGTATCACGACACAGAGTTTGGAAAGTTTTGTCGTAAGGCATTGTATTCAGTATTATTAGACCCACATTGTGGATAGGTTTTGAGGCTGAGACACTGTGGCTTGCCAAAGTTTATGGGAGATGAGATATGAAGTGTGGTCTTCCTGAATCATAGCTCAGTCTCTTGACCACTACACTGTACCAGATCTCCAGCAGAGATGGCCCAGTAACTGTACTTATGGCCACACCTGAGGCTATTTCTATGGAGGGAAGAAAAGTATTTTTAAAAGCTCCAGTCAATTCTCCCTCACGTGATATCAAATGATTAGGAAGCACCCCACAGCCTCTTCATTAGGAAGCTTTTGTATGGGAAACTCTTGAATCTCAACACTAGCATTCCTACTGGATAATGAAGGTAGGAAAAGAAAACTCCTTATAATATGCTAAGATTCTCCATTCATAATAAGTGAAAAGGGGTGAGATGGTTTGCAACAGCTCACATGCAACTCAGATTTCTAATTCAAAGTAGAGTGTCTTATTAGCTCAAATAGTTAGCAGTTCATGCCTATTTTTGGAAGTTCTGTAGAGGGGGGAACAAAACACTGCCTTTATCTGTCCTGGTGACAAGACCAACTGCACATCATTCTAAATAGAGTGGAAGAGGGAGAGCTACTGCTCAACACATTTGCTATGATTACTTGCACAGGGAGCCAAGTCCTTCTTTGCCAGAAGTCACAAATGGAAGGCAGAAGAGTATTAGTTCCATCTGTCATAGTGAGTAGGATGTCCTTCTCACCAGCTCTCCTGCATAAGCTGATGATCTTTTCTAAATAAAATAATTATGTATGCATCTATGTATGTATCTATGCATGCAAGTGGAGCTTCACTGAGCAACATCATAACCAAAACAAACCCCTCAAAACAGATCCCTACCACATAGTGATAACCATTTAGAATTCAATGATACGGGAGACAACATGAGGTAAGTAAAGATAAGAGCCAAGCTATCAAGAGATGAATTTATAGAAGGTTGTCCAAGACTACTGGAAGCCAGAAAGTTATTACTTTAGCATTACTAAATTACAATACATTTGTTGTGGATTTATTCAGTTGTGCTCTAGTTTAAAAGATGAAACAGCACAGTTCCCAAGTCCTGACAAGGTCTCTGATTTGCTTTGTCCTTGAACAAAGTATATACACTATAAATTCATAGAACTGTGAAGTCGGAAGGGACTATGAGGGTCATCTAGTCCAACCCAGCAATGCAGGAATCTTTTCCCCACGTAGGGCTTGAACCCACGACCCTAAGATTAAGTGCCTCATGCTCTACCAACTGAGCTATCAAACTGAAGGTTGCCCAATGCTGGCACCCTAGTTTACAAAACTATAATTTTGTAATTTCAGGTGCTGTATACTGCTTTGTTGTATTTTTTTACGAAAACGTGGGCTATAAATATGTCAATAAATAAAAGATGCAACATATTGCTTTAAGCTTTTGTGGCCGGGTGTTTAGGCCAGCAAATGCTGAACGAACATGGATTCTGTGCGGGGTGGGAGAGAATAGCAGAGCCCCTCTTTCACTTTTTTTTTCACAATCGCTGAGACGGCTAGAGCGTCGGTGGCAGAAAACTCACTCCGAATCTGACCGGACACAGGTTAGAGCTCAACGTCGAGCCTACCAAGTGGCGATAGCGACGGCGAAGAAGACTTTCTTCACCGCCTCTATTGCATCTGCAGAAAATAGTAGCAGGAGACTCTTTCAGGTGGTCCGCAATTTAACGGAACCACCTTTACCACCGGGGCCTTGTAAAGACCCCAAGATCTCCTGCAACGATTTTGCTAAGTTTTTTGCAGATAAAATCACTCATATTCGGAAGGAGCTAGACACCACCGTGGGAGCAGGGCTCAGGATCCAACCCCATCGTTCTGCCCAGACGCTGAGGTCCAGCGCCGAGGGACTTCTGGCGGTTCCCTCATTGCGAGAAGCAAAGCTACAGGGAACCAGGCAGAGGGCCTTTTCAGTAGTGGCGCCCGCCCTGTGGAACACCCTCCCATCAGATGTCAAAACGATAAACAACTACCTGACATGCAGAAGACATCTTAAGGCAGCCCTGTTCAGGGAAGTTTTTAATGTATGATATTTTAGTGTTTTTTGGGTTTCTATGGAAGCTGCCCAGAGTGGCTAGGGAAACCCAGCCAGATGGGCGGGGTACAAATAAATTATTATTATTATTATATTATTATTATTATTATTATTATTACCACAATGTGCAATACCTAGCTGCTTCTGTGTTAGATCCTTGGTTGCGCAAAGGGGGGGGGGCAAACTTTCCTAAGAGTTGCCGTAAAACAGGACTCTAGAACTTGTGACCCGTGAAGCTGAATGCAACCCACCAGCCATATATGCTGGGGATCAGTAAAATTGGCACAGTGATATAGCTCAGTGCCTGCTCAGCTTGGCGTCTTCTTGCCAGTCACTCTGCCTGTTGAGGAAATCCTGTTCTCCAGCTGGCCTTTCCCTCCATACTTGGGAATACAAACAAGGCAAAGACTCCAACCACTTTTTGCCTTGCTTATAACAAAGGATGCCTACAATTGGTATGAAATTATGGGAGTTGGCTCCTTTCTGTTGCTTCTATGATCTGCTCTTAAGCTAAACAGCAATAATAATTCCTCGGGCTCTCTGAAGCATTCTGGAATCCTGTTCAGCATTACTCTGAACAAGAATTTATAATGCTTCAGAGAGCATGAAACCCCAGGTAAAAATATCAGAGGGAAACAATCTGTGTTAAAAATGGCAATGGGTTTCCTTTCGACCCACCCCTGTCCCAACAGTGGATGAATGGGAAACCATTGCTTTCTTTTTGCTGCTGCACAGAAGTGACTGGCTCTTTTGTGTAAAGCCCTGAAAAGCTCCTGACAGGGATACTAACATGAAGCTGACAACTTAAGTGGTCTGCTAGCCAAATTCAGACAGTTGAATTAGGATCTCTTTCGACATTAGAGAGGGGGGGGGAAGCTTGCATAATTTCAGCTCACACCACGCTTTGCATAATCACAGAACCAACACTACGCAAAGCAGGGCAATAATTAATCCTTCCCTAGATTATAGTATTGTGTGGAGCTCTTGCATTCTCTCAGTTCTGGGCTGGGCTGCGTCCCTTTGCAGAGGCTGAGTGGCGATCACAGACTCGGCTGCTGAACAAGGTACATCAGGCCATACTCCAGAGGCAGCAAAAAACAAAAGGAGCTCCAGGGACATTTTAAAAGGTAGTTTATCACCCCAATGTGCACATGCCTCTTCTGAGGACCAGGAACCCCACTCCCTACATTGCTATTACTACAACTACTGTTAACTGTGCTAATAAGAACGTGGGGTGTTGGGGGATGGGGTTTATGGTAGTAATTAGTAATAGTAAACACTGCCTACAAGGACCCCAAGCTAATATATAATCATTTAAAAACAATAATACAGGTAAAAGACCAATTAATAAACACACCAAATAAAAATGAAATGAAATAATTAATTTAAAAAGAGCCCAGAAGTTAAATCCCATCAAAAGTCAACTTAAACTTGGTCTAGAACTGGTGTTATACGGACCGTAAAATTTGTAACAGGCAATAGTCTGGCTGCTGCATTTTGCCTCCTGTCCTAGTGGTTGTGTTGGGGGGGGGGGTGGCATGGATCCAGAGCCTTTGGAACAAAGATGTGAAGCATGAAGTGCATACGGACAAGCCCATTTCTTACCCTCAAATGTTTAATGTCTGAGTATCAGAGCACATGTGGCTGGAAACTGTCTCTCTTTAGTAGTCAATCTCTGCTCCAGGGTACCATTGTGGAACAAAGCTCATTGGTTTTTCCGAAACAGATATACATATAACAACTAAGTTTTAGTTTTCAGTTGTTGTTTTCAAAAGGAATACCAGTAAAAACAATGCTTACCTTAATGGCTGTCCATGATTTCACAGCTATACAGCCTTCTGAATCCCAATGCTCAACAGAGAACTTCAATCTGAAGGCACTTGTATCTACATAAAAACAAAACAAAACAGGCATTATTTAAATGCGAAGCAGCACCCAACATGATTGAACCCCACCAGTGATGTCAGTTGATTGACGGGTAGACATGGTTTTAGATAAATGACGTTACAAGCCTGCAAGATAGAGGTTCCACACCCCTGCTGCAAGAGTTCCATCCGGCGAGAATTCATTTTCAAAACTGAAATTGATTATCTATCATCTATCTATCTATCTATCTATCTATCTATCTAATCTGTACTCTTCTGTGTCTGCACAGATTTCAGCTGAACATAAAACAGGAAGAGATTTGGATTACAGGGATTTGACTGAGGTCTTTGCTTCCAAGAAGGCTCAGAAAAGTTCATTTCATTAAACAGGGTAGTAGAGAGTTGACTCCTAAACAACTAATCACTCCACCATTGTATATCAATGAACAGGTTTGTCACCAATTCACCATATGTCCTTCCTACCATGATATCAAACAATATGCTTTGAGAGGAATATTCGGTTTTGCTCTTTCTGTTTATATAAGGAGTATCACATATGGAGGGGACCCGTTTGTGACTGGTATTCTTGTACTTACAAGTGTAGTGTTGATATAAGATATTAAGTAATATTCTTTGCTCAGGTTGTAATAAACATTAACCACACAGAATGTATTATGATACATTTTCCCACTAAAGAGTCCTGTGTAGAATTAAACAAACACTTACGCCTGACTTGCTTTCATACCTTTAAGGAGTTCCAAACGACTCTCTTGTCGAGACTCCCCCCCCCCAAAGAACCATGGATGAGGCCCACACTTAGGTCTGTCCGCCTCCCTCATCCATTGATCATTTCTGCCTGCCAGCCTTGGGGCATTTTAGGGCATGTTCTATGGGGCAGGGTTGTCCCACAAGAGGTGACGGTGGCCCACAGCCATTGGGAAGATGCGAGGGGTCTCTAGCAGAGGGGAGGGGTCGCTACAGAGGCACTACAGAGCGCTACAGAGGCGCTACAGAGGGTAGCGATTAATCCTCATTCCCTTCTAGTGCAATGTGCAGGCAAAACCATGGGAGAACCAATAAAGCCCATTCCTTTCTTCCCAGTAGAAGAGGCTACAATGTTTGGGGCTTTTGATCGGGAGAGAGGAGGACACAATTAAATTTGAGTGACTGTCCTGATCAAGGTCCAAACGATTGTGCATGGTGTAAAGGAAGCTAGCACCTCTTCCTACAACTGACTCCACTCTCTTTTGACTCCAGCACCTGGATGGGTTTCCCCATAGATCAGCAGGGTGGGAGTGGGGGGAGGCCCTGATCCAACCCATTATAGTATATAGCAGGAAATCTGCTGTCATTATACAAAAGGGGACAGGTAAAAATCCATTTATTCAAGGCAGTTTACTTTTCAGCCAAAAAAAGGCTTACAAATTATTATTATTTTTAATTAAGGCAGTCCCTGCCCTCAGGATTGCAACCCAAAAGACGTGACAGAAAAGGAAAAAGGGAGGGAGGAGGATAAAAGCAAACTCTGTAACCAGTTCGTGAAGTTGCACATCTTTTAATGGACAACTGGGATGGAAACAGTTCAGGTAGCCTGATGGAATAGCTACTGATAGAAAGGCAACTGTTGAACAAAGGCAGCTGGTTTCTCAGCAGAGCTGCCAGAATAACCCTGCTTCCCTTTTCTGCATATGACCAATGTGTTAACAGCTGTTGCCAGCTTACATCATCAAAGTGGAAATTAGGTAAGAAAATACTGAGGGGGACTATTGGCTACTGGGGAATGAGTGAAGAGTGAGACGATCCAACATTTCTGTGGTTTATTCGTACTCCAGTGAAAATTCTGTGCAGTCACAAAGATCCTCCAAAAGGCCTGACTTTCTGCCTCCCCAAACAACTGGTATAATCGACCCACAAACCCAGGCTCGCTCTCGTACAGGCAAGAAGGACCCTCGTTTAGTGGATCTCAGTTTAATTGTGTGTGTGGGGGGGGGGAGAGTAGAACATTGACATGTGGGTGGAAAACTTAGCATGAAATTGCAGATTCCGGAAGAGGACTGAAGTTGCTGTGCTCCTCCTCCGGTCCTCCTGGTGGTAATAAATAATAAAATAATAAAATAATGATAATGATAATAATAAATTTATTATTTATACCCTGCCCCTCTGGCTGGGTTTCCCCAGCCATTCTGGGCAGCTTCCAACAAAAGATTAAAAATACACACAACCCTAAGCTAAGCCATCATCTGGCTTAGCGCATTCTCCAAACCTGGGTTCATGGTTTGTCTCACTCCAGATAAACTTTAAGTTCCAACTAAGGTTCGTTCTTCATTTACAGTTTGTGGTTTTTCTAGAGTTAGGCAAACTAAGATAACATGCTAGGCTAGTCATGCAGAAACTTTTGGCCCTTCATATGTTTTTGAACTACAACTCCCATCATCCCTGTCGATTGACCATGCTTGCTGGAGCAGAAGGGAGTCGTAGTTCAGCAACACAGGGAGGGCCAAAGGTTCCCAACACCTATGCTAACCCAAGCCACTGGTTAGCTCATAGCAGCATGGCAGAAGCGGGACTGGGGAAGAAGCAAAGCGATCACCATCTCCTTTCTGAGAACTTGCATGCTAAAGTTTGGCTTAGCATTACATGCAAACTGAGCCAGAATTACTGAAGCACTTGGGAGAGACATATTCTGCGTGCATTCTCCATCTCTGCAAGCAGACCTCATGGTTATAGCATCAAATCCAACATTTGTACATTAAAAACAACAACAACCCTGGCTTTGTGTTAACATCGATGGCAACCAGCCACAATGACTGTGTTCTACTTCTACAGTCAGAGGCATGATGCCTCTAAATCCCAGATGATGGGAACTGCAGGAGAGGGGAGCTGCTGCTGTGCTCACGTCTCACTTGCAGGCTCCCCACTGACATCTGGTCGGCCACTGTGAGAAAGAAGCTGCTGTCCTAGATGTGCCATTGCCTCACCATGTGTTCTTCTCTTGCCTAATGAAGAGTTCTGGAGAACTCAAAGACTTGCCACACTTCTGCTGGTTCTAATAAAGATGTTTCCCAACTGCAGATTTCCACATTTTCTATTATGGACCAACATGGGTATCTGCTTAGTACAAACAAACAATGTTCATAATGCCATTACTAACATTTGCGCAATGCCTTAGTCTGCTACCTGTTTTTAGATGCAGCCTCAAATTCTTCTTAATGCTGCGGCTTTGTTGTGTATTTTAGTGTTATGTTGTTCACTGCCCTGGCCAGTAATTAGACTTTTGGATGGATGCAAAAGTTGCAAACAAGCCAAATATAAAACCAGTTAGTTCTTCACAGAATATCCACCAGTATCCATTACTTCACATAATGCTTCCTTTTCTTTTCTTTTGACTTCCTTTCCCTTTCATGATTCATTAAAGGGAGCCCTGCTGTATCAAATGTCCACCTAGTTCAACTTTGAGGCCAGCCCTACCATTGGACAAAAGTAGATACCTCAGGTAGCAGGTGCTGGGAGGCTGGGAGGCATTCCCACAGGCTAGCCTGATGCCGTCAGTGTTCAAGTCAGAGTCATCAGCCTGTCAGGTCATGTTATGCACATAGAAGAGAGGGGACCATTTTGTCCTCAGGCAGCAAAGTCTTTGAGCTAGCCCCGCATCCCAGAGTGGCCAGCCAGTTGTCTCCAAGAAGCCCACAAGCATGACTTGAAGACAATAGCCCTCCACCATTGCTGCCCTGCTCAGCAACAGGTTCTCAGTGTATACTGATTTTGAACATGGAAAATACACAGAGCTATCATGTTTAACAGCTACTGATACACTATCCTCCATTAACTTGTCCAATCCCCTTTTAAAGCTATCTCAGGTAGCAGCCATCCAACATCCAGTGGCAATGAATTCCACAGATTTTTTCCCCGCTATAAAAACCCACTCCCAATAAAAAGAACCAAGTGTTCTCCGATAGCACCTTATGGATACAATTGTACCTCGGGTTATAGACGCTTCAGGTTACAGACTCCGCTAACCCAGAAATCGGATTAAGAACTTTGCTTCAGGATGAGAACAGAAATTGCGTGGTGGCAGTGATGGCAGTGGGAGGCCCCATTAGCTAAAGTGGTACCTCAGGTTAAGAACAGTTTCAGGTTAAGAACAGAACTCCAGAACGAATTACAGTAAGTTCTTAACCTGAGGTACCACTGTACCTGAACAAAGAATGCACGGTGCTGCTGTCCTCATAGCTCAGGGGTGAAGTCTGTGATCTTAAAAGATTAGCAGTATGATGCTGGGAGAATTATTTGGGGTCCGTGCTAATAATAGTGATATGAATGTGCAGCCCTTTCCAAATTATCCAGGGTTATAGAGCACAAACACAGAGGATGACTCCTGTAAATAGCACTGTGCATATTCATGTATTGGGTCATGTAACATGAAAGTTTGGCAAACATGCTGAAGAATTTACTATGCTTCTCATGCGGAGCGGCTAGTAGTAGAACAGGCCTGCCCACATTCCCAGTAAGTAGAGGATTCAACTGCAGGAGGTTTTAAGATCTTTTGCTGGGAGATATATTAAGGGACATAAAGTGGGGAAAAGGATAGCGAGTATCTGCTGCAGAGCAGGACTACGTACATGACTGCTGTTTGAGATTTGCTTCAAGTGGGAAATCTGCTCCTATCTTTACAGGAGTTCCCATCATCACACACTGACCTCTAGTGTACTAAGAAAGAATCAAGCTTACCAGGGAGCTTGGGAAAACATTTAGGGAGAAGAGTGGCAAGGAGACTGAGGCTGCATTCAGACACCACTTTATTTCTTACCTATTAATTTTCACATTTTGTGTGATCTTTCACATGACTTAAAAGCCATTTTTGAAAAACTGGTGAAATCTAGTAGACGTTCAGCTCTCATTTCCATGCTAATTGTTTCCAGGGAAAGTTAAAAAAAAAACTATTTGCAGTCCCATTAACTCAGAAAATCACGGGAGTTTTGAATTTTTATGTTCCTGCAGTTTTCAGGATCATGCCACTGCTGCTAACATGATGAAATATAGGGTGTTATCATGGCATACAGTTCTTTTCTGCCTTTTTAAATTTTAATGCAACACAGAGGCATATCCATTAGAAAGCTACAGTTCTGTAATAATAATAATAATAATAATAATAATAATAATAATTTATTATTTATTACCCCCCCCCCAATCTGGCTGGGTTTCCCCAGGCACTCTGGGCGGCTTCCAACAGGAGATTAAAATACAATGATTCATCCAATATTAAAAGCTTCCCTAAACAGGGCTGTCTTCAGATGTCTTCCAAACGTCCGATAGTTGGTTATTTCTTTGACATCTGATGGAAGGGAGTTCCACAGGGTGGGCGCCACTACCAAGAAGGCCCTCTGCCTTGTTCCCTGTAATTTCGCTTCCCGCAGTGAGCGAACTGCCAGAAGGCCCTCAGCGCTGGACCTCAGTGTCCAGGTTGAATGATGGGGGTGGAGATGTTCCTTCGGGTATATACTGGGCTGAGGCCATTTAGGGTTTTAAAGGTCAGCACCAACAATTTGAATTGTGCCCAGAAACATACTGGGAGCCAATGTAGGTCTTTCAGTACCAGTGTTATGTGGTCTTGGCGGCCACCCCCAGTCACCAGTCTAGGTGTTGCATTCTGGATTAGTTGGTAGTTTCTGGGTCACCTTCAAAGGTAGCCTCACGTAGAGCGCATAGTCCAAGCGGGAGATAACCACAGCATGCACCACTCTGGCAAGACAGTGCACGGGCAGGTAGGGTCTCAGCCTGCGTACCAGATGGAGCTGGTAGACAGCTCCCCTGGGCACAGAACTGACCTGTGCGTCCATGGACAGCTGCGCACCTTCTCCTTCAGAGGCACAGTTGCACCATTCAGGACCAGGGAGTCCCCCAACCCACCCACCCCCTGTCCCCCAAAAGCAGTACTTCTGTCTTGTCTGGATTCAACCTAAATCTGTTAGCCACCATCCATCCTCCAATCGCCTCCAGACACTCACACAGGACCTTCACCACCTTCACTGGTTCCGATTTAAAAGAGAGGTAGAGCAACAGGTACTGCAGTGTAAAAGGAATGTTGGAAACTGGGACAGAAGCACTAGCACTATAAGCACTATAAAGCTTGCACAATAAACCCAATGTCTAACTGCAACCTCAGTGTCTCTTTACAGTGGTATAGCTCTCATGGCCCCTGTTAGCACTACAGTGGTACCTCTGGATGCATTCCGTTCCAGAGCCCCGTTTGCATCCTGAAGCAAACGCAACCAGTGTGTGCGGGTCACGACTCGCCGCTTCCGCGCATGCACGTGACATCATTTTGAGCGTCTGCGCATGTGTGAGTGGTGAAACCGTCGCTGCAGAGCGCAACCCGAAAAGGCTTAACCTGAAGCAACTTCAACCCGAGGTATGACTGTACACCTATTAAAGGGATCACTGAATTGGCTCCCTAATATATTACTTTTGCACTTACACTACAAAACATATTTAAGGGGGTAGGAGACCAAAATAAAACTACTCGTAAAAGGGTGCTAATATCTATCGAGGCAAATGGTATTGGGGGGAAAGAGAAACAATTACAGAGACATTTGAACACTCTAATATTTATAGAAATGCATTAATATTTCAACATTTGCACACTAATCATTTTCATACGGTATCTGTGGTGGTGCGTGCAGAAACTGCCTTCTTGAGTGTTGGACTCCACTATGCATTTTGTCAGCTCAATCCACCAAAACATGTGTTCACATGCAGGGAAGTCCCTAACTCACTCCTACTGCCACAAGAAATTGTGGCGGCAGCATAACTTTCCAGCTTGCTTGAAGGGAAATGGGTCTTGGACAGGGTGAAAACAACAACAACAGGCCAAGCTTCCATCTACTTCAGCCCCCAAATTAAGGCTGTGCTTCTCAGCTGAGCTAACATAAAGATAGATGAAAAGTAGCCTCACTGACCCTGTTACTTAATTTACAGGGGGTGGCAGCAAGAGCAGCTCCTCTTTAGTCCCATTATCTTAGGGGCAGGGAATGGAAGGAGGAAAACTCTGACCCTAAACTTCCACTGCCTTGCAGGATATCTTTGGGAGAAGAAAAGGCTAAGGAGTAAACCCTACACAAATCAGCAGGATTGCACCTTGTACACCTCCTTCAGGCAACTTGTGCAGCCAAGCTGGTGCTAAACGCATTGCTCTGCTTTCCTTTGGACCACACCAGTGAGGCCGAAAAGGGGGGTTCAGCCCAGGACCTCCATACACGCTGCTCAGACTTGCTTTGCCCCAGGGTCCTTTGGTGCTGCTAAGTTTGACATCACCCCTGGAGTCATACTCCATTGTCTCTCAAAACAGACAGGTGCCAACAAAAACATTGTGGTGGTGTGGTAAGGATTACACATAATTACTGCAGAGTTTTCAACCCAGAAGGCTTCTCATAACACTAGGAAACAAAGGTTTGTTATTGTCTAAATCTATACATATTGTTCATACGACATAGCAACTATTGTAAATGTATACGGATTGCTCAGCAGATTGAAACCAATATTTGGGTTAGGGCTGGTTCACACATCCTTCATCATCACATGAGGACACATGTGCGGAATGGGCCAACGAAAATACAACTATTGCAGCTAACAATTTCTAGCTGCCTCAAATGCAAATGTTGTCAATGGAGGCGGTTCACACACTACTCACGCGTAGACAAACGTGCACCCTGCATCTCAAAAAATTGACATGGTGTTTTAGTGAGGACACTTGCACATGTTACATCCAGTTTTATGGCTGACTTTTAGCTCCTATTAAGACTTCAGCAACACCAGACAGCATTGGACAACCCAGCAGAGTTAACCCGAGGGAGTTTAGACATAGGCAAAGAAGGGAATTGTGAATTATGAACCTGAAGTGAAAAGGCATCAAGTCAAATGCAACAAGAAGCTGCTTAAAAATGCAAATTGAAATGTTAAAACCCTTTTATCAGCTCCATTAGAAAGTTACTTCAAGGGAACTGGATCCCTTTTCTCCATACTCTGACCCCAATTGGAACTTAAAAATGTCTCTCTAAGCAGTATAATGTAGAATTTGATTGTGTCAGAGAAATATTTAAAACGGGGAAGTAGAAGAGGTCTAGATGGACAGCCTGTAATTGAAGCACCAAGCCCAATTAAACCATTTCTCCTCATTGCCCCATCCACAGAACAGGACTTATTCATTATTTCATTAAATGCAAGGATCAGACCCACACATGGGCTTCCTTGGCATTCAATTTGGGTTTCTGAGCCTCTAAAATGAACAGGAAACAATGCACCTTCCATTCTGCACCAGCATATGAACAAACTGGAACATTTACATTAATTAAACCAGGACTAGGTTTAATAGTCCAGAAATTGTGGACTATTGCTCAGATAATCATGCTGCTGGACCTTCATGGGAGTTGCAGTCCACATCCTATCACCTACTCTTGAAGGATTGTGAATAGCCTCACATACTGGGGGTGGGAGATCTGCCCAGTGATGGGCAGATGTGCACCTTGGGATGCTCGGGTGGCTTCCTTAAAACTGGGGTGGGGGTGGGGAATCCAAGCTTAAGGCAGAGTAAAAGATGCATATACCATTTCCAAAGTTATAGAAATTTTTCATGCATAATTGGAAGAGCAAAATTTACGGCAGAGCCAACCCATAAAAGGATTACAAAACCGAGTGCAAAAAATCTATTCACCCTTCTTGGTTTTGTAGAGCAAAGATTGCCTGTTCTCTCATAAAAAGTTGTACAAGGATGCATTCTATTTTGTTCTGGTTGTTGCACTTCAAATCTGTGGAGGACAAGGCTATTAAAAGCTACTGGCCATGGTGGCTTTCCAGTGCTGGACGCAATACGGCTCTGAATATCAGTTGCACAGAATCACAATCAGGGAGAGAGTACTGTTGAGCTCAGGTCCTGCATGTGGTCTTCCATAGTCAGCCATGGTGAGAAAAAAGATCTAGACTAGACTGGCCTTTGATCTGAACAAACAGGGCTCATCTCATGTCTTTCTTATGTCCATGAAATAAAATAAAATAATGCAGATGACACCAAACTGGGAGGGGTGGCTAACACCTCAGAGGACAGGATCACACTTCAAAACGACCTTGACAGATTAGAGAACTGGGCCAAAACAAACAAGATGAATTTTAACAGGGAGAAATGTAAAGTATTGCACTTGGGCAAAAAAAAATGAGAGGCACAAAAACAAGATGGGTGACACCTGGCTTGAGAGCAGTACATGTGAAAAGGATCTAGGAGTCTTGGTTGACCACAAACTTGACATGAGCCAACAGTGTGACGCGGCAGCTAAAAAAGCCAATGCAATTCTGGGCTGCATCAATATAGCATCTAGATCAAGGGAAGTAATAGTGCCACTGTATTCTGCTCTGGTCAGACCTCACCTGGAGTACTGTGTCCAGTTCTGGGCACCACAATTCAAGAAGGACACTGACAAACTGGAACGTGTCCAGAGGAGGGCAACCAAAATGGTCAAAGGCCTGGAAACAATGCCTTATGAGGAACGGGTAAGGGAGCCGGGCATGTTTAGCCTGGAGAAGAGGAGGTTAAGGGGTGATATGATAGCCATGTTCAAATATATAAAAGGATGTCATATAGAGGAGGGGAAAGGTTGTTTTCTGCTGCTCCAGAGAAGCGGACACGGAGCAATGGATCCAAACTACAAGAAAGAAGATTCCACCTAAACATTAGGAAGAACTTCCTGACAGTAAGAGCTGTTCGACAGTGGAATTTGCTGCCAAGGAGTGTGGTGGAGTCTCCTACTTTGGAGGTCTTTAAGCAGAGGCTTGACAACCATATGTCAGGAGTACTCTGATGGTGTTTCCTGCTTGGCAGGGGGTTGGACTCGATGGCCCTTGTGGTCTCTTCCAACTCTATGATTCTATGAATGCTTTCCCATTGGTAACAGTTCTGATCTACAAAATTCAATGAATGCCTTCCTTGAACCATGCTGGTCCAGTCCATAAGCCAGTTTCTTTAGAAGCCTTTGTAGATGCTACTGGTTGGTTGTGCTATTAAGCTGCATCCATTAAAGATGACACGCCTGGCAAGTGCAGGCTTCTTAAGCAAAGTGCCACATGCCCATTGCATATTTCTGATCAACAACAGAGAGGCCTACTTGCAAAGCAGCTATTTGCCAAGCATATGGATCTCTTTAAACATATCCATCTGGGTACATCTTGAACACGCTAATAGTAGCAATGCTTCAAAGAGAAGTCTGAAATATAACTGGGGAAACCTAAGCTGACCAAATCAGATGTCAAAAGAGAATGACTTGCAGGAAATGCTCCTGCAAATTTTGCAATCTATCTCCCCTCCCCGTGGTTTTTTTTTTATTGATCCACAATTTACTATTTTATTCACCCTTTTCTATATAATTATACAGAGGTTTGTGCAATTCTCTAAACCAGCCTTCCTCAACCTGGTGCCATCCAAATGCTTTGAACTACCATTCCCCTCATCCATTCTCCTCATGCTAGCTGGGGCTTATGGGACTTGAAGTCGAAACACCTGGAGGGACCAAGCTGAGGAAAGCTGATGGCAAGGATAGGAGTCCAGACAATACCTGCAAGTCTCCTGAGGTCTTCAGACAGGTAGAGCACTTTCTGCAGGAAGAGCAGGCCTAGACCATGCATTTTTATAAACTCAAATGATGTAGAAATTGTTGGCCATCAAAACATACACTCGTCTCCAGTAGATAATTGTGAATATGTGGCAGGAAGAACTTGGGAGCATTTGTTTAGACCCAGATGCAGAAATCTGTATACGTGCAAGTTAACCAGAAACATTCAGGAACAACATTGCGGTGACATAAATATATTTTTTTGTTGCTGCGTTGTGACAAAAATGGAATGAGGCTTTCTGCATATGAATCAGGGGGCTTCACTTCTGAATAAACATGTGCAGAACTGTGCTTCATGGCTTGTAATATCCTGTGCAATAAGAGAGAGAGAGAGAGATTTGGACAGGAGGAAGAACTGGAGAGGGCACAAGTGGAAGTTCCTGGTGGTAAAAGGAATAATTGTAATGATGCAGAGGAACTAGAGGAGGCACTGGGAGGAATTAGAGAGGGAGGAAAGTCCTGGAGTGGGGTCATACTGTGGTAAATGGTTGAGGGAGGTTTAAAGACAGGTCCAAGGAAGAGAAGCTCTCTCTGTGTGGGACGTTATTATTATAACTGTTTTACTTTATTACCCTGGGCTCCTTGAAGAAGAGGAGAAGACATGGAGATGGGGGTGAAGGTGAAAATGAGAGTGCAAAGGTAGCTGCAGAATAGGGTGGTGTAGCTTCTCAATTTGGAGAAAGGTGTGAGAGGAGGAAGACCTAGGCTGCCATGGGGGGTGGAGGTGAAAATAAGGGACTTTGTAGTTACACTGGGTGGGAAGGGAAAGTTCTAGGGGGTTCCCATGGGGGAGTGATGGTGGGGCATCAGTGAGCAGAGTTTCCCCTAGGGATAAACAACAACATTCAGATTCCTGCATTTGCAGGGGGTTGGACTAGATGACCCTTTTGTTCCTTCCAACTCTAAGATTCTAGGAAAACAAAAGAACTCTGCCAGCAGAGCATTATGGCACAAGTTCTGTCGATAACCAGTTAGACAAGTCCTGCAGCTGCATGGTACGGTACTCTGTAACAAATGCTTAGCTGAAAAGGTTCATGCAAATCACCAGCTAAGCAAAGATAGGAAACCAACACAGAGTCAACTGAAAGTGATTTTCTGTTGTTTCAAAGGCAACTGAATAGCGCCTATAAAATAAAAATGGCAACCAAACATTTAAACACAAAGGCAACAGCAAGGAGAGGATTCAGTTTGCAAAAATAAATAATAAAAATCAGTTATCTCTTTTTACCTCTTAAGATTTTAATGCATGCTTGCAACACACCTGGCTGCTCATTCTCCTGTAGCAGCAGGCTATTTCCTACACATGACATTGAATTTTCCCTCTTCCTGAACCAAGTAATCTGTCATTCACAGTAGAGTAACATGATAACCCTTCCTTCCAAGGGTGCGTCTGAGCTATTAAGATTTTTTTAACTCTCTAAATTCTGGTGAATTGACGGGCCAACCAAAAGCAATTTGGATCCATGGAAAAGAAGAAGAAATGGCATGTAGGCTGTTAAGGAGGATTTTGGAGCAGCTCAGCTCCTTTGCCTGTAGCTGCTGATCATGAAGAGATAGTAGTGCATGAATCTGAACTTCATACCCATGGATGCACCAGATCAGTGCAATGTATTTGATTACTTCCTTTCATAATGAACTCTCACAGTTCTCTCCATGACCGCAGACAGAAAGAGAAAGTAGTGTCAATTTCATCCTAGTTCTGGCTGAATCAGAGATCGGTTTGAAGCAGCAAGCAGTCTGACTCAGCACTTGGGTGTTGGGTGTTAGGAGTGTACCATTGAAAGGCTACTCATCGATCCTGCTTTGCACCACAAATGGCCGGACAGTGCTTCTTGCTTGTCTTGATGAAAGACTGCAATGGTTGTGAGTGTGCATATAGAAACTAGCCTACTGCACAGGAGTAAAATTTGCATTCATTGCTTTGCCTGCTTTTGCCTCTGGCCTTGCCCAGTGCTGCCATGTGGCCCCCAGAATGTTGCCCAAAAGGAAATGTGGATCTTTCTCTCTTTCCATATTTACGCAGAGGTAGTCAAATCTTTCAAAAGCTACTAATACCTCAAGTGACAGGACATATATGGTAGATGGCATTTACTACTTTCATATTCCACCTTTCTTCCCTGATGGAATTCAACACAGTGTGCATAGGGTTCCCATTTAGGGCACCGACCAGGCATGGATCTGCTTAGTTTCACCAAGGTTGTTGCACAGCATCGTATACCTGCAAGAGGCAGGCACATCTGCAAGGATTACTGTTTAACAGTTGGGCAATATTGCAGTCGTAAGGCAAGAAAAGATCAAATGTCTGTTCTGAAAGATTGCCTACCTGGTAAGCTCAATTGGGAGCAAAGCTGGAGTCCTAAGAGTCCCATCATGGAATGGGCAATGGTAGTCTAAGCCTTTGCCCTCCCCTTCCAACAAGATGAGAGCTTCTGAAAGACATTAGAACTCATTGTACGCAGCAGCCAATGCCTCAATTGCCTGAACACAGCAAGAGCTGAAGAGTTTTTTCCCATTTTTGTTTCCATATTTATTCCCCAAGTCTGTATTACTGTAACAATCAGAACCAGATTTTCTTTTATGAACATCAGTCTAACTTCCAGGTGTGTACGATTCTGATTTATGACCATTAGCAGTCTACGTTCTTTGTGCATGTGCTGTCTTGTTTGCCGGAGGCTTAATCCTCCTCAACCACGCATTCAACTTTAAGAACCGCGCGCACGCACACACACAAATATTTTTTACAAAGCTGAACTCCAGGGCACAATTATAGCTTGCTACATCTGTGCTAAATGCAAAGGCCTCGAGAAAAACACTGCCTTTTAAAACGGAACTGTCAAAATGAAGTGCCAAGGTGTCTCTGTCTTGCAGCCAAGCTCCAGGGCATCAGAGGAGGAAGCAAGAGATTTTTGCTTTTACACACAAATACTGCAAAGGGTATTAAATTACATCAGAATTACTTCTTATATTGAGAGGATTAGGACATGGGGCGGGGTAAATTACATGGGGGGGGGGGAATTGTGGCAACTCTCCTCTAGCAATCTCAATTAAGTAATTGCATGTAACACGTGAACTGAAATAATTGCACATTATTTACTTGCTCCCACTTCCTTTGTTGTCTGCCATGTAGAGGATGGTCACAACAGTTTAAAGGTCAACCCAAAAGTAACAATTTCTGATAGCCCTGGTTAGATATAGATCCACCAGCTTTTGCTGCAAAGGTTCGTTTGTGCACACAAAAGCCAACAGAGGAGTGTCAGGGAAAGGAATATCACTGAAACCCAACATTCAAGGTTCAGTAAATTGTAGTCCTTTAGGTATGCGAATAGGAGTCTTTGTGTACAGATTTCATATTCCGCTGCTGAAAGGATGTCACGGTGTACTTAAATTACACTACAATCAACTTGTTAGAGCAGCTCAGAAAATCAGCTACACCTAGATGCAATTTATCCAATTTCATTTGCGATCTTGTAATTTAGTAACTCAGCTGACCTGCACAAAAGAACATTTTAAAGAAGCTGACAGTGAGCCGTGATGATAGCGTGAATGGCAGTTATCCCAGAAAATGCACTATTATAACCCTCAGGCAGCATCAGTTAACTCAAAACATAACTGCTATAGGAGTAAAAGCTTGTTTACTATGCATATGGAACTCTGGGCTAAAGCATACCGTAGAAAGCATTACTGGATTTTAGAGTTACAATGGATATAAATGATAGCACTTTTCAGGGGGGTGGTAGCCAACCAGACACCCACAGGCACTGTGGTGCCTTCCAAGCCCCCCGTGAAGCAACGGGGGGGGAGGGGGTATTATGTATGCATGTGTAGTTAACCATAATTTGTCCAACGGACAATCAAACAAATTATGTCTTGTCTCTCCAAAGCTTTCTTCCCTTTCCAGCTAATCTTGCTTCATGCCTTTGTAGCCTGGTGAAGGTGGAATCGTAAAAAACACACACAAAAAATGATTAATGAAAGCTTCCAAGTTCAAGCACAGTACTGAGCCATAGGTTAGAACAAACCAAGGTTCATTAGCCAACAACAAACCATGGCTTCATAACATGTTTTATTGACAGTAAACAAAGCCTGATTAAGCTGTTGAGCAGAGGTGAACAAACCATAATTTAATAATCCACTGCTTCACATTACATATGAACCAGTAGACATTTCTCTCTACTACACAGAGAGCAGAACAAAGGTGATGTGCCTCTTTCCCTTGTGTCCTTTACCAGTGTGTGTGTGTGTGTGTGTGTTTACAAGCATAATACCACTTCTCTTATGCTAGTGATTATATGCACAAGGGATGCATGTTCAGAGCTATGCTAGCTCCAGGCAAGTGTCCAAACAAACTCATGCCAAGTATCTAATGGAGGCTGAACTTCAGGCTAAAGAGGCAAGTCAAGGTGATTTAAGTTTAGATGCTGAAGACAGGAGCAACTCTCTTTAAAAACACATTTTTTTCCTGGTTCTTTTGGCCTATGTTCAAACACACAACAAAATCATCCTTCATACAGTTTGCAAGGTAGGAATTAACTCAAACCACATAACCAGAAAGCATATAGGATGAAGAGCACTGATGCTCTTGGAAAACTTTCCTTACAACTTCTGCTCTCCACTGGAAACCCTTCCTGCAAAACCTGATGGCACAAATGCATTACACATGCTGACAAACAGTGCTGTGCATTTAAAAATATATCCTCTATTCCTACTGTGGCTGCATACAAAAAAGGGGGGGCATGTTAATCATTTGCCCAAGAAGCAGGCATTAAGGGCAACATCTTACACATAATTTCTGCATGCGTTTTGCAGTGCCTACAAGTACAGCCTCTCTTGAAGGGTCTACTATAAAGAAAATTCTGCCACTGACAGACATGAGATTCAGCTACAATTCTGCACACATTTTGTCTGGTTAGCAAAAACCACACATACCAAAAGCCACAGGCAACTGGCACATTAAAAGCTGCTGTAAGATCACTGTGTATCACATCTCTATACGTTAAAAGGTGGCGGGGGAGAGGGAGTTCACTTACTCATGCGATATCTACAAAGAGCCCCCTGTGTAAGGCCATCTAAGTTGGTACAGATATAATAGACATTCTGGAAATTATAAACAGCGAAAACTGGCTGAGAAGGATTTGGGGCAAAACTCTGCTTCACTTAGCACGGAACATACTTATTAGGTTGGGAAAGATAGCCAACATGCTGGAAAGAGAGCATTTCAGTTCTTTGATATTACAAACAGCCTGTCAGCTGACCACAAAGTTTCTGGCAAGACTGAAGTACACTGGATTAAAAGTATTGGTTTTCAGCATACGGTATCAAGAGCATGCATACATGTCAGTTGCAGAGACAGCAACGTTTAGTCATACAGCTGCCCTGCAAATGGACTTTGGGACGATTTGGAACCAGCAAAATAATTCTCCATTTTTTATCACAAGGAATCATTGTAGTCTGGTACACTATGTAAGTCGTCTTAATATGGGATTAATGAGCAACGGCATACAAAAACTGGTTGAAACATCCTAGTAACCTGGACCAAATGAGGACCCAGTTATGCAAAAACAAGTTGTGAGGCTTTTCCTCTAAAAAGAAATCAAAATGGCTCACTAAAATGTGTCTTGGAGAAGTTTGGTGCAGTTTTCAAAAGAACTTATTTCAAACTTTCAGCCTGTTATTTCAGTACACTGGGCTGGCTCAGATACAAGACTAAGACTATGGTTTAGCATTACATGAATAAACCTGCACAAGAATTTGCCTACCAAAGCCTTGAGTTCACACACTTCCCCCTTCCCTTTTGTTGCATCTGCTTCTGCTATATAACTAACCATAGCTCATTGTTATATACGAACTCCGAAAAGCTATAGGCATTGAACAAGACATGGTCATAAACCTAGGGATAAGATTATTCTGACCTCAACATTTCAGTTGACACTGGTTTTGTTTACCCTGTGTTTTAAGCAGAGGCAAGCACAAATCCAGGACCAGTATGCCTACGCCTTCAGCAAGATGAAATATATACCTGAATGTTTAGAGTCAAGGAGATATAAAAGTGAAGGTGGGGGGCAGGGAGCAGAAGAGAAGCAGTACTGTTGAAGGCCTGGAACAAATGGCCGGAAGATTCTGCAGAGGGCAACTCTGGTTCCAAGAGGATGAATAAGCAGAGGAAATAGGAGACGCCTTAGTCTTTGCCCCAATGGAAAGGTGATATCTCTGGAAGGTTATATCAGGTTCTTTCATTCTAGCTAAAATTAAGACCACTGCGTATGTTAAAAGGGGGGAAGGAAATATTGGTGGGGGTGGAAAAAATATATTCAAAAGCCTTTACACTTCTCAAAAACATTAACAAAAGACTTCCCTGTTAGGATAGCCTTTTCTTAAATCTTTATTCCTCCTGTTTTGTAAAATGTGAAGGTTCCACAGGTTCTTCTCCTGTTTCATCCATTTGCTCAAGGTCATGTACATAAGTGAATTTTGTAAGACACTTGCCACTATTAGAGGTACCCAACAGATGTTTTAGACTATGGCTCCTATCAGTCACAGCCAGTGGTGTTCTTCAAATGTTTTGAACAACTGTGCTGGCTGGGACTGAAGCGAGCTATAATCCAAAACATCTGGAGGACACCATATTGACGAAGGCTGCAATAGACGGAAGGCGTTCCCCAGCTACAGTCCATGGGCCTCCAGGAATCTGATAGCTTCATTCAGGTGGTCCACAATGGGACTGTGCCTGAAGGGGGGAGATGGCACATCCATCGCATTAGGCATTCATACAGTGGTACCTCGGGTTAAGAATGTAATTCGTTCCGGAGGTCAGTTCTTAACCTGAAACTGTTCTTAACCTGAGGTACCACTTTAGCTAATGGGGCCTTCTGCTGTCGCCGCGCGATTTCTGTTCTCATCCTGAAGCAAAGTTCTTAACCTGAGGTACTATTTCTGGGTTAGCGGAGTCTGTAATTATAATGGGTACAACAGCCAGAAAAATGAAGTGATCAGCCGAAACCCTCAGCAATTTTCAGGTAGTCATAGAGGGGGAAAGCTTGGGAACCACTGGACTAAACACACGAGCACATTTTGCATGCTGAAGGTATTTATTTATAGCAAGGACACACGTTAGCTCAGAAATATTAATTTATTACTGCAATGCCACCAGCACCCTGTTCCTAGAAAGCATGCCATGTTAAAACGATTGCAAAAACCAGTAATCAAATTTGTCCCGGCCCCAAAAGAACACAGCTGAAAGACACCATAGACATAATGAATTGGAAGGGAGAAGGAGAGGACTAAGAATTTTCCTACCAAAACCTTAGGTCATATATCTATCTAACTCAAAAACTAATTGAGTCTTTGCTCTTAAAAGTTAACATCTTGCCAAGAATTACCATGACTGGAAGACCAAAGCAGTGATTTTTTTAAAAAAAAAGAAAAAGAAAAGAAAGAACCTGGGTGGGTTTTCTTAAATTTGTTTACTCAGCTGTCAAACATTCTCTGTAGAGAGTCAGTTTCCTTTTGTATTGTGGGAAATCTTTCTCCTGAACTTTATCCAACCGCTTAAATCTTCATTACTGCTGAACCTAAACCTTGCATGTGTTCCTTCAGCTCTAGACTGTATCCTTTCAAGCTTAACCAGTTAAGAAGGATCTGAAAACTGTCCCCAAAGAAGCTTTTCGCTGAGGTTTCTTTCACAAGTCAGAAGAAGGAATAATTATGAACAGACAGGGGCCAGAAATTATCAGCCTTCAAAGCCTTTCAGAGTTGCGCATAAAATAACAAGGAGAAGAGGGGGCCGGAAGTGAGGGAACAGATTCAGAAACGTATTCAAAGGGTTTGCTGCAATGTGATTGCAACTAAGAAAGGATATCAAGAAATAATAATAATAATAATAATAATAATAATAATAATAATAGTGTGCGTGGTCAGCAATGAAAAACTGTTGAGAGAATGAACTAGCTCTTGAAGTGCAGAAATTGTTCCAATGCCAGACAGGGCCATCGTAAGACACTCTGCTGTCTGAGAAGAAAGGTAAGATGGCGTTCCTCTCCATACCAGGTACAGAAGCTGGGAACTGAATTTTACTTTAACACTGGTAATGGAACAGCATCTTCCACTGCACCAGAGGGATGGAAAATGGCTTACAAGGATCAGGGCAGGTCATGTGGAATAGAGAGCTCTGTTCTTTGAGGGGGTTGGCCAAAGGGGATTCATGAGGAATGGCTGGTGGGTTGCCCCTAAAGCCCCCATCATAAGCCTCCCAAGGCAACCAACTCTGGTCTTCCAGATGTTGCTGAACCACAACTCCCACCAACCCCAGGAATGGCCATCAATGATGGGAGTTGTAGTTCAAAGGTTCTCCATACCTGACTTAAATGTACTGTAAACATGGACAATGGCCTTCTGTGGCAGAGATATACACTAGCTTCAGTAGGAATGTTTATAAATGAGTGTCCTTAAGTAAGGGCTGCACCACCTTGATTTCACAGGGAGGGGCAGCTTCTTCTGGAATTTCCATCAAACTATTACACCATAGGCAATACTTTAAAAGACAGCATTTTCTGACAAACACTTTGGCATGTTGAACTAAACTGATACAACATCTGCATGAGGGCTCTACTCACAACAGGAATAAACATACTGCTGTGAGTTCTAGACCATCTAGCTTTAACAACTGCATTATGAAGACAGTTAGGCTTCCCTTCCTTGAAACTGGCATCAGAATCTAGGAGTTGCTCCAGTTCATTCAGTGAAGCCTTCTCCCCCCCTTGGGTCCTTAAATCACACATTCCTTCATCCCTGACCAGTGGACAAGCTGGCTGGAAATGATGGGAGTTGGACTCCAAGAACAAAGTTGGGGAAAGCTGATGTAGTGAGTACTGCTAGACAATGCAGAAGAGTTTGTGCAGAACTCACCTCTGCAAACCAATGCTCAAGATACTACAACATACAGTCTGGCTCTCAACACTAAATCCTCAGGCTAAGTAAAGTCCAATATTATGCAAGATAACTTTAGAAGCCAGGCAGCTTAGATTTCATGAGCTTTAGTCCCAATTTAACACATACTGAACAGTAGGACACATTTTCCATATTAAGAATTATGTGATTTCCATAAAGACAATATGCCTGGCCTGCTAGAAGTGAACCAAATTCTTGGGGGGGGGTGTTTAGATGTGGGGTTTATTGCATTAGTTTTCCTGGTTATAATGCTAGCACTTCTGTCATGGTTTCGAATATTCTTTTTATACTGCATTACCTGTTGCATTCTGGAACTGTGGCTTTTTGATCAATATACTGCACACCCAAAAGGTGAGGTTTGAAATTGGATACAAAATAGTCTGCCATAAATGGTTGTTCTTATATAAAAAATTTAACAAAATGAACACCTTATTCAAACTACATTTGTCTATTTTATGGAGCTTTATTAGCACTAAGGTAAAAGGTAAATGACCCTGGACAGATAAGTCCAGTCAAAGGTGACTATGGGGTTGCGGTGCTCATCTCACTTTCAGGCAGAGGAAGCAGACGTTTGTCCGCAGACAGCTTCCCAGGTCATGTGGCCAGCATGACTAAACCAGTTCTGGCACAACGGAACACTGTGACGGAAGACACTGAGCGCACAGAAACACTGTTTAACTTCCCGCCACAGAAGCACCTATTTATCTATTTGGTGAGCTTTCGAACTGCTAGGTTGGCAGTAGCTGGGGCAGAACAACAGGAGCTCACCTCGTTGTGCTGATTTGAACCTCGACCTTCTGATAAGCAAGCCCGAGAGGCTCAGTAGTTTAGACCACAGCATCACCCACGTCCTGCACTAAGGTAAAAGGTAAATGACCCCAGTCAAAGGGGTCCCACAAACCACAGTTCAGCCCAGCCACATCTTGACATCAACCTCTTGGGCCACTGGCAGTGGTAAATAGATGTGCAGACCAGAGGTTCCCCATGGCTATACTACAGAGCCAGATATGTGCTCCTGGCCCACTTTGCTTGCCAGCTCAGTGAACTGAGCTCTCATATAATGCAGTATACCTTAGGGCTGCATTGTCCAAAATTCAAGGCTAGATGTGGCACAACTGCTGCCTAACGACCATTATTAGTTCCTTCAACTTGACAAACCCAGATTCGCTCTGAATCAAGTTGCACTTTACCACTTGCACCTTATAATAGCGATTCGTTTTTTTAATATATATTTTTGCATACATCATGTAACCTGCAGCGACTTCTTCCAGGTCTAAACAGTTACCATTCAAAGCACAATCAATACCTAGCGGCAACAAAAATGTTGAATATAGCAGCAAGTCCAGAGAAGTTATTTTTGCTTGTTGAAGCACATCACAAGCTCAGTTCATGGGTGTAACTCAACACTTGATACCTCTGAACTAATTTGTTAGTGCTTAATGTTTTGTTTTGCTCTGATCGGTACATGTATTGTATTGATAAATTGTGTGGCTGGGACCCACACACATGCTTGGTAGGATGGGATGTTTGACTAACAGCAGGTCTTCGGTCAAACAAAATTTGGGAACTGGGGTTGGAGAGGGTGGAGAGAGAAAAAAGAGAATAAAAACTGAAAAACTGCAAACATGTTTTCAAATACCTGCCAACAAAATCTCTAATTGCAACTGGTGGAATCACAGGTTGAAAGGGTGGTTTCCCAAGACCTTAATTTACCACAAGGTCACTTTGGGCAGACACTGTCACTGTCCTTTACACAGTGTTTTCTTATGTCATTATTGATCAGGCTATAGCTCAGTAGTAAGATAATATGGTTTGCATCCTGAGTTCAATCCCTAGTACCTCCTGGTGTGGCAGAGAAAGACTCCAGTCTGAAATCCCACAGAGCTGTTCCCAGTTAGTGTAAACCAAGATAAATAACTTGTAGACATCCAGGTGTTGTTGGGCTACTTCCTATCATCTCTAACTATTGGCCATGCTGGCTAGGGCTGATGGCAGCTGGACTCCCAACAACATCTGATGGTCACTTAGATGTTTTTGTACACCTAACTACAGTATATTAAGACTGCAGTAACATGACAATAAGGATCAGTGGCAATGGGATCTTTCCACAGTCTATAAAATGGCAGCAACTTATTTCTTAGTCTCCAAACAAGTATAAGCAAACAGCAGGGAAATATTAATAACAGGGATGGAAAGTTGTACATATGACCATGTTTTTCCCCCTAACAACAACAGCCACAATCAAGCAACAAGATCAGATACATTCACTCTCTTTTCACAGCCATTGCTTAATCTACATAGCAGATATTTGATCTCAACTTCTGAGGCCAAAGTGGTTGCAAAATCAGAAACATTAAACCCCCTTTAAGGAAGGCTTTGTGAAAAAGTGCAGGTCACCATGTGTTCATTTGAGTTAGTTTTAAAAAGGCAAAGAAGTGCAGAAAGATAGACTCACTCAAGACGCAGGTAAATACACTAGTAAAGACAGGTCAAGAACAAGAAAAGGCAAGCACCAGAAAAGAGTGAAGAAAGCTGTTGTAAACAGCTCAAAGCACAGAATTAACAAAGCACACTTTAACGTTACAAGAAAGAATAGACAAGGCAGCAAGATGAAGTGGTAGATGCATAATGGCGAAGATGAAGTGGGAAAGAGTGGGGGGGGGGTCCTCAGAAAGGAAGATTGCTGCTGGAGGCAAGTTCAGATGCATTATTTTGTGCAAACACATGAAGCTGCTTTATCTCCAGTCATATCAGAACACTGGTCCATTTTGCTCAGTACTGTCTACTCTGACTGGCAACAGTTCTCCAAAGTCTCAGCCAAAGGCCTCCTCCAAGTCCACCTGGAACCCTCTTAAACTGGAGGCCCTGGGGACTGATTGTGGGACTTTCTGCATGCAAATCAGATGAGCAGGGCAGAAGTGGCATTCATCATTCATTAAGTAAATGCAATCCCTTCTCTCCAAGGACAATGATGAAGCATCTACCTCTGCTAGTAAAAAGGAATGCTCAGTTATTCCTTAAGCTGTGTTTGCAACGTTCAGGACACAGTTGGAAGGAGGTTTGTTGACATATTTGTTCCTTGTAGCTATGGTGCTGTTGTACCATCTGACGGAAGGTGTCATGAACTGTCACTGAAACATCTTTGAGTGTTGCCCACACATGCCAAATATGAGAGACACGTTCAGGGTCTACATCAGTCACACAAAAAACAAGGCATCCAAAGACAGATAATATGAAAGCGGCTGGCGCTTTTCACTCTCACGCCCTTAAAACAACCATGTTTTCAAGCTTGTGCACACACAAATGTCTGCTCCACCTGCTATCACCCTTGCACCCCCCCTTAACATAGCACTCTTATTGTTTCTCCCCTCCATTAATAAGGAGTGACAAATCGTTCTTTTCCAGGAAATATGAACACCATTGGAGCAAGGGTGAATTTAATATAAAAACACACACAACTGAATCAGATATTAGGGCAAGGTTTTTATATCACATAAAGCACACACAAAACCACAAACTGCAGCAAATTGAAAACAACTGGATGTTCTGAAGCAACAGCTGGGATATTTTCTTTCTATATCTATTGTTACTTCGAGTCCACGGCTCGATGCATAATCATCTTTAGCATAGGAGCCAACTCCTGGGGCTGTGGGGGCTTTGCCCCCCCCATAAAATATTTGCCCCCCCCCCAATGTGCATGCACCATTTGATTGATTATGCGGGGCAGAGCTTACCTGGGCCCCCACAATATTTTATTCAAGTTAGCACCCCTTATCTTTAAGAGGCAGGTAGGAAAGTGACCAATACCCTTTAATTTTGTTTCAGTTTGGAATGGCTAGTTGCAAATATCCAGGGGCCAAATGAAGGTACACCAGTCGCTTCCTGCCAACCATTTTTTAGAAAGTTGGGAGTCACCCTTAACCATGGTTTAAAGTTATATCTGCAAAGATGTTAACCATAGTTAATGCTGCCCATGGCTCATCTCTTAACTAGAGGTTGAAAGTGAAGCTTGGACATGGTTTGCAAAGAGATGTTGTTTTGGTAGAACAGCCGTCATCTTGTTGCTGCTGCAGAAGGCAGTCATCAACCAAAACATTTTGGATAAGTGATTGTTTCACAAGGACTAGTACAATGGATAAAAATTTATATTTCAGGATTGTTTTGAGGGTTTGCCTCTTCTTTTGTTTCCTCAGTCACACCTTTCCCCAATAAACCATCAAGAACAACTTGACACTGCAGATTTCAAAGCTCACCAATATTGCCTTGATTTTTTTTTACTTCCAAAGTATGTAGATGACCACTTAACATCTACAGTTTTTGAGAATGAGGTTAATGATTAAAAAAGAAAGGGGAAATAGAAAAAAACAAAACCCATCAATGCCCCCTCTGTTTTTTACTGCTACAATTTAATTGTGGTGAGCAACATTTACAGAAGATATTCCGTAACTATTAGTTCAACCTATTCTTTTAGAAAACATCAGAAGGTTCAAACATTAAATGTCAGAAACAGAGAAAGTTAGGAGTGAGTTGGCCCAGAAACAAAACCCTTTCATTGGATCAACATTATTGGGGGGCAAGGGTAGCAAGCTTTTGGGTTATGCAGAGCTGTTCTGTAGATAAGGTCTTGCAACCTGATGCTGAGCCTTTCCCCAGCAATTTGAGACTAACCATATAAGGAAAGGATAAGATTTCCAGCCAGATTGTCACCCAGTTCTAGACACAGGATTGAATTTCTGCTGGGCGGGTCAAGCCAAAACTGACAGGAATCTACCAGGGTCAAGGAAATGGTCAATGGGTTTGTCACTTGACAGTGCTATGGTTGCCATCTTGATCTCAGCAGTCAGCACAAATTGCTATAGGAACCATTGCTACTCTTCCCTCCGTACACCAGCTATGCTGCAGTCCGAGAGAGAGAGATTAGTAGGTTCTGCTCAATGTCTCTTTCCTGGTGTTTGGCAACTTCCTGTTGATGAGTCTGCAAGAGCCACTGTGCCAAGAAGTTATCATGTTGCTTCACTAACACAACCATATGAGACACATACATCCAAAAGTACTAGTAGCAGCAGCAGCTGGTCAGTTTCTAAATAGTTCTATATACTTACGTAATTCAATCCTTTCTGCACTCAATATTTTCATCTAAATAGGGCATTGCTATTGTATTATATTGTGCGGTTAAAAAACCCCACCCCTCATGAAGTGTTGGAGCAAATTAATCACTATTACTATTTTATCGTTTATGACCACTGAATTGACATGTCAAATGCCCTCCACTTTGAATGCACATATTCAAAGGGCTGGCCGGCAGGACATACGTACATATATTGTACATATATACATATATAGGTAATGGTAAAGGACCCCTGGATGACTAAGTCCAGTCAAAGGCAACTATGGGGTGTAGCGCTCATCTTGCTTCAGGCTGATGGAGCCAGTGTTTGTCCACAGCTTTCCAGGTCATGTGGCCAGCATGACTAAACTGCTTCTGGCACAACAGAACACTGTGACAGAAGTCAACGCGCACAGAAATGCTGTTTACCTTCCCGCCTCAGTGGTACCTATTTATTTACTTGCACTGAAATGCTTTCAAACTGCTAGGTTGGCAGGAGCTGGGATAGAGCAACGGGAGCTCACCTTGTTGTGGGGATTCAAACCACCAACCTTCTGACTGGCAAGTCCAAGAGGCTCTGCGGTTTAGACCACAGCATATACATATGTATATACATACACAAAAGCCTGGCCACCAGCACTAGTAAACACAGAAAATCAGAAGATCCAACACATTATCTACACTCGCCTGGGTGAAAGCAGCTGGCGGGGCCAGGCAGAGAAAAATTGTGAAACAGCTGGGAAATGCAAGGCACTTTTGAGCACGCTGCAATGTAATCCAGAATAATGCTACACGCTTGCAGGCACACACACCATGAAGTAGGAGCTGGAAGCAGCCAAACACAAGCCTGGCGCATGGACTGCAGCTGCCCTTTATTTCAGACCTAAACACAAGTGGATACAAGTGGGGCTTGCAAAACTAAGTTGACTTCATCTAAAGCATCTGAATTCCTTATGAATTCCATCTTCCTGAATACCAGCATCTGAATTTTTATTTACCTAGAATAACTAGAAGTATCTGAGAGGTGGCAGAGCTTAGGGTGTGTGTGTGAAAGGCATGCTTTGCATTGTTTTAAGGTTCCAAATGAAAAGACTGGCATGTCCAGTTGAAACTGTCAACTATATACCAATAACCACGATGACTTGAGACAGACAAACCCAAGTTCAACTCTTCAATTTCTACCTCTTAGCCCATGAGCTGCCAAAGGAAGGTGGGGTAAGATGCAATCAATCAAATAAACAGTGCAAGGTATTGGGACTAGGGAAGCTTTGGAAATGGTCAGCATGTGTTGAATAAGAACATAGGGAGCTTTTTTATACCAAATCCCACAACGGGTCCACCAATACTGACTGGCAGCCACTCTCCAGGTTTCCAGACAAGGAGAATCCCCAGGCCTACATGGAGATGGTGGGGCTTGAACCAAGGACCACCTGTGTGCAAGGCTCTGCCACTGAACTGCTGAGCTGCAGCCCTTCGCTTTGTAAACTACGGGTACTATAGATGAATCCTGAACTGAAGTAGGCCATCTCCAATGGATTTAGGGCTTGTCAAAGCCAAAGCAGGACATCTCTGAAGTGCCCCCAGCTGAAGCAGGGACTTCCAAAGCAGTTTGAGGTTTGTTTTTTTCAAAAATAAAAAATGCTGGTGTCTGCAAAAATTGAAAAAAATAATAATAATCCCCATGCTTGCCACATTAGGAAAACATTAGGTTGGTGGGGAAAGGAGGTGACTGACAAATCTAGTTTCTAACCAGTGGGATTACTTTTACCAGGGGTCTCAAATCTTCGTGCTTTGGGGAAGGGATGTTGAACCCTGATCTGGTCTGGTCTGTACTCTTTGCTAGTTCTGTTAGCAGTGCTCGCTTGGAAAATACAGGGCATTCAAGCTCTCCTGCATCTCTGTCACATGTCCACATATCCACTCCTGCCAAATGAGCTTTGCACCTAGTTTCTGTAAGTCTGGAGTCTTTTACTGTGTCAACTGAGTAGGAACACTGAAGCTGTTTTTTCATATAGCATAACTCCATAGTTCATGCACCCATCCTTCTGAAAATGTGAAGATAAATTCCCAAGGTATTTTTCTTTTTTCTTTCTTTTCTTTTTTGCCAGAAAACCACAAGGAGAGAAGTGAAGGCCTTTTTCATTCCCACCCTCAAATATCAATTTAAGAATGATCAGTAAAAAACCCCTAGATCCATTTGTCTGCAATTTGGCAGGTTTCTTACTTAGTCTTACTTTTACAATGCATGCCATTCTTATACCATTTGCCCATGAAACAATAGAGATTAAATGAATCATTTTTTAACTGTCCCCCAACTCTAAATGCTACCCTTTTGAAAAACAATTAAAGCTAGCCTTCTGAAGTTTTTCAGGATTCATCTCCTCAGAAGGTGCTGCTACATCTTAAAATTTAATCTAATTATGGAAAGAAAGAAAGAAAGAAAGAAAGAAAGAAAGAAAGAAAGAAAGTTTAAAAAAATATAAAACCCCCACTATAATTATGAATGGGGAATGCAAAAAGCTTATTCTTACCAATTAGGATTCAGCTTTGACCCAAAGCGAAATTAGACACCCACCAAATCAGTTCAGCACAAATCTGGTGTTTTCTAAAGTACCAAATCAGGCTCAAAACCAAATCTTGCTGTCCGTGCACATCCCTAGTTGTAACATGTAAGGAGGGTTACTGAAAAATGGCATTAAGATCAAAATAAAAAGGTAAAGGTACCCCTGCCCGTACGGGCCAGTCTTGCCAGACTCTAGGGTTGTGCGCCCATCTCACTCAAGAGGCCGGGGGCCAGCGCTGTCCGAAGACACTTCCAGGTCACGTGGCCAGCGTGACATCGCTGCTCTGGCGAACCAGAGCCGCACACGGAAACGCCGTTTACCTTCCCGCTTGTAAGCGGTCCCTATTTATCTACTTGCACCCAAGGGTGCTTTCAAACTGCTAGGTTGGCAGGCGCTGGGACCGAACGACGGGAGCGCACCCCGCCGCAGGGATTCGAACCGCCGACCTTTCGATCGGCAAGCCCTAGGCGCTGAGGCTTTTACCCACAGCGCCACCTGCCAATATAGCTGTTGGTTAATAAGATAAACCCCACAGTTGGGCAATAACATTTTGTGGAGTCAACCAAGGCATCACAAATGTGATCCAGATACAAATAAAAAAATGACACTCATCAACATTTATATTTGAATTTGAAATGTACATGTTTCACTTGGTTCCTTGTAGTTTCTGGCCAACAATGAAAATTAATTCACCTTTCCTTGGTGCAATTAATTGTACAGCATCTTTGTAGTCCTTCTTCCCTCCCTAAGGTTGAGGCCTCAACTTTCATTCTATTCCCCTCTTATCAAGGCTTTTTCTAATTTAGAAGCAGATCTGATTTTACTGCACTAATATGCTGCACTACATTTCAACTTAAATCCACACAGAGGTGCTATAGCTGATATGGCACTCTTAAGAAATGCAGAGGAACAATCCACAATATCTAAGAACTTATCCTATCCCAGCACACAAAAAGCCAAATAATTTACAATGTTGCCTTTGTGCCTTAAAGGCTTGGGGAGAAAGAGATAACTGCTGCCCCTTTTAAAACAAACAAAAAAGAACAGCGTGTACATACTGTACTTTTAAAAATTAAATTCTTACGAAATGCACTTTCCTGCTAAATAATATAAAAACAATCAGACAGATCCCTCTCAATCCACATCACATGTGAACGATAATGTTTTCTTATTAAGATTTGGAAGATTTAAAAACAGCTTCCAGCAAAACATCTGTTGCACAATAATTGCGATAAGAGGGAGCAGAAATATCCAGGGAGATTAGGATGAAGGCCACCTTTTCGTTTGGAAAAACGTGTCCAGTTTGAGTTGCAACCCTGCTGGAGTAACACCACCTTCTACACAAAAGATTTCAGCAGAGTGTTTTGTGCTGCTTATTCTATCACAGCCGCCCCCCAGCAAAATAATAATAATAATAATAATAATAATAATAATAGCATGATCTAGAAGGGGGGCACCTTTCCCTCTAATGATATTACTCCAGGAGCAGACACTCACATGATTCGGAAGGAAGAGGATTTGCATTACAAAAGCTACATTAAGCACTACGAAGCCCCTGAAACACTGGTTGCCACACCTCTAGAAATGATAATATGCAGCCAGAAAATGTGCAGAAAAGGGACTGGAGGAACTCCCCTATGTGAAAATCTTACCATGTTTTGGCTCTTTAGTTTTTAGGGGGGGGGGAGGTGAGTAAGAAGGTACATGATATAGGTTTACAAGATTACGCATAGTATGGATAAAGATAAGTTTTTCTCCCCTTTCTTATAATACTGGGTTCAAGGAGTTGGGCAAGTAAGAGATTCAGAAAATACTTCTTTTCACAGTACATAGTTAAACTGTGGAATTTGTCACCCCAAGGTGTAGTGATGTACAGTTGTAACAAAGGGATGAGACAAATTCATATGTGGCTTCTAGTCATGACGGATACACGTTGCCACCAGAATGCAAGTGGGAGAGAATTATTGCAGTCAAGTCCTGCTTGTGGGCCTCTCATAGGATTCTGGTTGGCCACCACGCAAACAGAAAACTAGACAAAATGTGCCCTTGGTCTGATGCAGCAGACACAGCCCTTCTTTAAGACCACTTTTAAAAAATAAAGAAAAAGTAAAGCGTCATCTTACAGATCGCTTGAAAGATGAAATCATTTCTGCATCCCTTTTGAATTGCTTCACCGGATCGTGCCATTGCAGCTATCTAACTTAGTATCCTGTTTCCAACATTGGCTTGTCAGTTTCTAGACGCCCAGAAGCACAACGTGAAACCAATGGCCTTCCCTTGTTTGTCTCCAACCTTTAATCCTCAACACTGTACTGCCTCTGAACATGTCGCATCTGAGATTACCTCTCAGGTGCCAGCTCAGAAAAAGTTGTATTTTAAGTCCTGGAGGCATGGTTTACCAACTATAATTAAACAAATGTAATTAAAAGTATATCTCCGTATATAGACTCCTGGTACATTAAGGAAAGCTTCAGCACAAGCAAGAGTAATAACTCCAGGGTAAAGAAATTATGAATATTTTAAAGCTGGAGGAAAACTAGGGTGGGGATAGAGAAAAAAGGAAGAGTTTGAGGAAAGAGTTTGACACCTGCATTTGGATGGAAAGATGTTGCTTGTTAAGTTAGGAACAAAAAGTCTGTGACACTCCAGATGTTGTTGAACTCTAACCTTCATCAGCTACAGCCAGCATGGGTCAAGGATGATGAGAGCCTAAGTCCAACAACATCTGGAGGGTCACATCTTGATGCTCAGTTTCTAAAAGTCTGCAATCCTATGTACACTTACTTTGGAGTAAGTCCCACTGAAGTCAGTGTGACTTACTTCTAACTAGATATTCATAGGTTTGAGCTGTAAATGATTTTGAACAATTCAATCTTCACCTGGGTCTAAACTTAGCACATTGTAAAAGTTTGAACTTCCTATTGCAAAGAGAACTGAGGAATTAAAAACAAACAGGATGTTAACAAGGGAGAGAACAGTAACCCAACGCCCAGTTCAGCTCCATCCACAGCTAAATTCTAGCACAAATGTGTGAAATGAAGCAATCAGGATGTGTCCACACAGCCTCCAGAGACGAAATATGAAACAACTGAAATTTGCACAAGATGCAAATCGACTTCACAAGTTGTCGCAACGCATACAAAAGGTATTTAGAAAGACTCCTGTGTTCCTGAATTTCATTTTCAATCATCCTGCTTTCAGGCAACTGATTATACCTTTGTTACTATCAAAACAGTAATCAACATTAACAAAATGTCAAGTTACATAACAACTTGAAGAGGAGCACACAAATGTGCCTATCTAACCAAGTGTTTTACTTTTAGGAAATGTTTGCTAGCACTGCAAGCCTTAATTGATTAATCAGTGCAACCAATTTTCATAAAAGTTGTAACCTGAGACCACACTGTAGGTTTCTCCCAATCACAGCCTTCCCTCCAGTTTCCAGGAAGGAGGTGCCGGCATGGGAAGGAGCTGTAAGGTGAACTGTTTCCCATAAAGCCATGGGCTCTCAGTGATGACCAGAGTAATGACAAGGAGCCAAACTGCAGTTGCTCTTATACCACTGAAAGCAAGGTGAGGGGAAAGCTGCAACTGCTACCCAACCGCTGACTGAAGTCGCCAAGATCTCACAAGGGTTTATTCCTGATTGTACCATCCATATGCCAGATTCAAAAACTGGGGCATGCAGGAAGCCAATGCAGAGCATGAGTGGGGAACACCTGTGGCCCTCATCTTAATTTCACACAGGTGAGAGGAGGCCCAAAGGAAAAAGAGAAGAGGAAGGGATAAATGGAAACGGGAGCCAAAACAAATATTGTCAAGGGTGGGAGAAAGCCCTCTGCACGCAATGAGCTCAGACATTAGGGAAGAACTCTCTTGTCCTTCCCTTGGTACCCAGCTGGGCAGGAAGGAAGGAGGAAAGAGCTCTGACCCCACCAGCATGCAGTGCCCCAAATTAGGCCCAAGGGAATGCCACCCAGAAAAGATTCCCCAGCCCTGATATAGAGTAAGCATTATAAGATAGGAGGTGTCGTCTGCATCCTGCAAAGAGCAGACCCAGGCAGGGATGCAACAGATGGTTGTCTTAGTGGCAGCACCCAGGTTCTGGAAGTCTCTTCCAAGGGAAGCCCATCTTGCCTTCTTCCTGCTGGCCTTTCAGCAGCAGGTGAAAATCTTGTTCAGACAAGTCTTTGATCTGGTGAAGTCGTTACAATGGTACCTCGGGTTAAGAACTTAATTCGTTCTGGAGGGCCGTTCTTAACCTGAAACTGTTCTTAACCTGAAGCACCACTTTAGCTAATGGGCCTCCCACTGCAGCCACTGAGCGATTTCTGTTCTCATCCTGAAGCAAAATTCTTAACCAGAGGTACTATTTCTGGGTTAGCAGAGTCTGTAACCTGAAGCGTCTGTAACCCAAGGTACCACTGTATTATTAAACTGCCCGGTGATCCGATCAGATGAAATTTAATTAATAATAATAAATTGTTTTATTCTGTTCTGCAATGTATAATAAACAATTATTGTTTACTTTAAAACATATTGACCGTCTTTGCATTTTTCACCCATAAGAGCCTAGTGAGGTTATGATGATCTCCTAGTGTTTGTTCAACTAGCTGCTGTTTTTATATATGTTGATAGTTTCGTTATTATTGAATTTTGTTTGGAATTGGATATTGTATTGCTGCTAGCCACTTTGGAAAAGCAAGGCATGAAATGTAAACAGAATACATACAGATGGATTTGCTTTGAGGAGGAAGGGTTTTGCCTGCAGAACTTGGGGGGGGGGCTTTCAATGAAATCTGTACACATTTTATGTAATTTCCTGCTCTGAGCTGTTCAGGTTTAGGCAGGCCACATATCAACAAAACAAACAAGTGGGCAAGCAGGGTCTCTGGGCCTTGGATCTCTTGAAGAACCTGCTGCAAGTCAAGTTGTACATATCAGTCACCTCCCTACAAACACTAGTAGTGATGAAAAGATTCCAAAGAAGTGAGCCTTCCCTTTTATATTTTATCAAAAAAGTTATTTCATTTTCTTCCGGAGTAAAGTGACAGACCTTCCAGATGTTACTGGACTCCAATTCCCATAAACACCAACCTACATGATGGATGGCAGGAAGAGATCATGGGATGAGATGCAGAGATACTTCTCTTTCATCTTCCAGAGGAATATGAATTATATTACAGAATAAAACATTTGGTTGTCAATACTGCTGTTCTGTTGTTATGGCTTATGTTGTTTTATTTGACTGCTGCATTTCAGAGTTGTATTGTCTTTTCAGTTATTTGTTTGCTGTTTTGTTAGTATGAGCCACCTTGATTATTAGGAAAGCAGGTTGAAAAATAAACATTTAAAATAAAGTTTTGGTCAAGGGAATGAACTCCAGGTCAGTAGGAGCAACACTGGGAAAGTTTTCATCATCCTTTTACTGGTGTAGAATTCAGCAACCAAGTTGCTCATCAGGGCAAGACGGTTTGAGCATATAATACCAACCCTTGCCACCAATTGGTTTCTGGGCCCAATTCAAAGTGCTGGTTTTGACCTATAAAGCCTTAAATGGCTTGGGTACACAATACCTCAAGGACCGCCTCTCCCCATATGAACCAACCGGACCCTGTGACCATCATCTGAAGCCATTTCATGTGCCTCCTCCATGAGAATTCTGGAGAGTGGCAACGCAAGAATACACTTTTTCTGTGGTGGCTCCCCACTTGTGGAATTCTATTCCCATGGAGGCTCTCCTGAGACCTTCATTGCATCTTTATGTGCCAGGCAACAACATTCTTCTTTTCCTGGAACTTTGCCTAATTACGGTAATCTATGGCATTTAGAACTGTTATGAGTTTTTGTGGTTTTGTATTGTAAACCACCCTGTGACCCTCGGATGAAGGGGCGGTATAGAAATTTAATAAAAAAAAAAAATAAGTAAAACAGGGATGGGAAATCTGTGGCCTTGCAAAGGACATTGGACTACAACTCCCATCAGCTCCAGCCAGCATGAGTAATAGTCAGAGATGACAACTGCTGAAATACAGCAACTTCTGGAGAGTATCAGATCCCCACCCCCCGCTTCACAAAGTGGGGGCTGCCAATGTTTTGGGGGGCCTGTGGGCACAACTACAAACCACAGACTCTGTCATGGGCACCGCACACCCTCTGTAGCTGAACACACACACCAAAACCTGTTCTATTGGCTACAAGTGAAATGCTTATTTCAAACATAATTTCAGTGAGGGAAGGACAGTGGAGTGGACCCTACAAGCACCAGGGAAGGCCCCTGTGGGAACATATGCTTTATATTATAAGGCATTTGCCATGAATTTTATTGAGAACCCCAACATTCTGCACAATAATCATGTGGAGCCCAGTTTACAAATTATGCAAAATGAGAATCAAGTGTTTTTCATGGTCTGCCCTCTTCCCAAGAGCTACCTGGGTATTTTCAAATCCCGCTATTTTAAAATACCCATCTGCAGCCACACAAGGCTAGCAGATCATGAAGAATTTCAACCTAGCCTTTTTCCAAAGTTATTTTTTAAACTCTGCAGAGAGGGTTGTTTTTTTCCCTTCCCTCCCTGGTTTCAGCTATGCAATCCCAGTACCAACAGCCTGAAAGGATACAGTCCAAAAAAAGCTTTACTGCTTGGTTCATTCTAAATGTATATAAATTAGCCAATTAGAGTGAAGCTCATGTTCCAATAGGAGATGCCTCGCCATATTTGAGTGCCCTTTAACCATTATAGAAGCGGAGGGAGAAAAATACCAAACCGAGGGATGAACTTTGTGGTTAGGGGGTGAAGACATCAATCAGGAAAGTTGGCTTGAAGCAAGACTGAAATCTAGCAGACAGTGCAAGCCTACGCATGTTCAGAAGCAAGTTTCACTGACCTCAACAGGGCTGATTCCCAGGTAAGTCAATCAGGGATTGCAGCCTAAATGAGCAGAACTCCCTATCCTTTGCCCTGCCAATAGTGAAGGAAAACTAATGCAAAACTAAGCAAAGGATTTACAAAAAAACCTACTTCCATCAATTGAAGTAGTCTTCCCAAGTTCCCCCTCCCTCTACTGCTCAATTCTCTGCATGAAAGTAAAAAAAATGGCCAGCTAGAGGCGAACTCTAGAAAACAGTAACTTTGACAAGCACTGTGACAAATTGGCTTCAGAAAAGAAACATTTCAGATCTAGAACCCACCCACCTTTCACAATCGGCCACAACTCCTTTTACAGCTGCTGCAGCCTCCAGAAGGTCTTGAGAGAAGCAATTAGTCCTGAACTAAGACAAGACATTCAAAGACAGCCGGAAAGTAATTGAGCAATTCAACAGAGCCATGCAGGAGGTGACCCTGGACCTGCTCTGCAGATCCCCTTCCAGAAAGGGAGACTTACTCAGCTTAGAGATTCGCGGAAGCAAGAAAAGCCTTTGTAACCCTCGCGAAGCCCCAAGTGGAAATATGAGCAGATCCTTTCAATGCCTTTCTGAGCCACACTCGCCAGGTAGCGGAAGGACTCTGCTCACTTGCAGAGCGAAAAGCTCTGAACCTCTCCTCCTATCCAGAAGGGAAGTGGGCGTCGGGAGTTTTCCTCGAAGCAACTCGGCGTCCAGAAGAAAGACTTTGTTTGCACACCCAGCTGTCAACTATAAGGAGGCGCTGCTGTTACTCGGGTTTACTGGGGGGGGGGGGGAGCCCGCTGTGAAAGCAATTACGCAGCTGCTTCATGAGGACTAGCGCCTTAGGAAGCCACGTTTACTCCAGAGATATCTCTCTCGCAGGGCTCCCGCCGCCTCGGAAGCCGAGGAGAGAGCAGCTTCGCCTCCAGCGCAGGGTCTCCCCCAGCCCGAGGGCTCTCGGCGGCAGCTTGCGAGGTTACACAACGAGGCACAGCCTGAAGCCTCCTCCTCCGCCGCCGCCGCCCCCACCCCCGGCCCCGCTTCGGCGCTGCCTTCTCAATGGACGTTTGTAGCCGAGCAGCCTCTGCGGCGAGCCGCTTCCCGTCCTCGCCGAGAGCGCCTGCCTGCCGGCTGGTTGGCTGTGTTGTTGCGAAGGGAAGGGAAAGGCCAAGAGTCGTGACCTCTCGCTCCTCTTTCCCCCTACTCCACCCTCCCTCGCTCCCTCTTGTCCCCTCAGAAGGGCTCGTCCCCAACCTGCCCCCCCCCCGGTTGTCTCCCCCCCCCCGCCTCCTGCCGCCACAGAGTCCCCGTTTCGCTCCTGGCGTCGCCGGCGGCAGCCAAACGCGCGTCGGGGGTCGCTCCCAGCCCGCCTCTCTTACCTCGGGGCTCGCGGGGCGCCGCCGCCGAGGCGCCCGCCACCTGCCTCTCCTCAGCTGCCGGGAGCGCCTGGCCGAGGGGAAGGCAAGAGCGCAGAAGTTCCCAACAAAGGAGAGAAAGTTCGCCGCCTGCTGCTGCTGCTGCTGCCGCTAAGCGGGCGAGGAGAGCGAGCAGCTGGCGGGGGGCGGGGAGGGCGCGCGGGCGCCCAATGAGAAAGTTCGGCTCGTGCGAGAGCAGCCGCTGCTGCTGCCGGCCGGGCCTGGCCTGGCTTGGCTCGAGGGGGAGGTTGCTGCTGCTGCTGCTGCTTCGGCGGCCGCCAGCGAGAGCAAACCCCACGTCTGTCTGAGGGCGCCTGCACGGGAAGGCGCGCGCTGGAATGGCTCCTGGCTGGGACGGAAGGGGAGGGCTGTGGGTGGGGGAGCCGCCCTCCGCGCCGCCGGCGACACAAGTCGGGGTGTGGGGGGCGAGCTCCGAGGCCGAATCTCTCCCTCGCGGCGGGGGCGAGCTGCACGGCTCCCCCCGCGCCCGGCGGAAGGGGGAAGCTCCCAGGTGTGGCCAGGCTTAGGGCTCATTGTTCGGCTTAGGCAGAGCTCAGCCCCTTGGCCGAGTTTTGGTTCTAAACAGTGACGAGGGCGCGTTAGAGCATACACGGAGTGCCTTTCCCTCAGGCCCCATGCGCGCATTTGCCAGGGTTGGGCATTGTTTGGTTTCGATTTAATTTCCATGCTGGCTTCAGAACTCTGCAGCGGTTTGCCTTTCGTCATTTAGGGAGAGCCCCAGTTCCTGACGCCTCAGGGCCTGGGGAGAGGAAGCTTTCCTGCAGAAACCTCGTTACTGTTCAGCTCAGAAAGGCCAGCGAGGATTCCATGCAAACCACGATTTCTGTCTTCCTTTTATTTTGGTTCAGAATGCAGCTGCTTGGGTGCTATCGGGAGTGAAGCAGGACATGCTTGTGACACTCCTTTCACATCAGTCCAGTTGGTTGTAGCAGTTTGTTTCCAGGCTCAGCTGAACATGCTGGTACTGACCTTTAAAAGCTCAGTATGGGACGAGGTTGTCTTCAGGACGTCCTGTACCACCCACACAAACCCAGCAGGAGACTTCAAGATGGCACTGGAGGCCCTGCTCTCAGGCGGCTATTCTTGGATTGGCAACAGGGCCTTCTCCGTGGTAGCCAGCTGGATGTGGAACACAGGGGTCAGCAAACTTTTTCAGCAGGGGGCCAGTCCACTGTCTCTCAGACCTTGTGGGGGGCCGGACTATATTTTGGAAAGAAAAAAGAACGAATTCCTATGCCCCACAAATAACCAAGAGATGCATTTTAAATAAAAGCACACATTCTACTCATGTAAAAACACACTGATTCCTGAACTGTCCGCAGGCTGGATTTAGAAGGCAATTGGGCTGGATCCAGCCCCGGGGCCTTAGTTTGCCTACCCATGATGTGGAACTTTGCTCCCCAGGGAGATCTGACAAGTTCATTCCTGGTTTTAGGTGTGTCCGGAAGACTTTCTTGTGCAGAAGGCTATTTGAAATAAAAATCACTTTTGTTTTTAATAGACTCCTGTCTTGGGTTGCTGTGTTCCATTGAATCTTTATTGTTTTAAACTGCTGGTAGCTGCTTTCTGAAGTGTTTGCCCTGAAAGTAAATATTTTACATGACATCTAAATATTATATACAGGTGAAGTGCAATATATTTATTGAGAGCTAGTTTCACATAGTGGCTAAGAGAGTGAGAGTGAGCCCTCATTGTCCCACCTTGCCCCCCAAATGGGTCTGAAACTGGCAGAGTAAAAATTATCTTCCAGTTAAGTCAATGGGATGAAGAAATGGTTTAAGTGTCCTCCACACCTTCTCCCTAACTGGAGCGAGCCAGCAGGACTTAGGGAGCAATTTTTTCTCTGGCCCGGAATTTCTCATCACTAGGGATTGCTTGACCAGGCTTCAATCCTGTGCACACTTACTTTAATGGGAGTAAGTCCCACTGAACTTCACACAATCTATTTCTGACAAAACGTGCACAGTTACAGGTAGGTAGCCGTGTTGGTCTGCTGTAAAGGTAAAGGGACCCCTGACCATTAGGTCCAGTCGTGACCGACTCTGGGGTTGCGGTGCTCATCTCGCTTTATTGGCCGAGGGAGCTGGCATACAGCTTCCGGGTCATGTGGCCAGCATGACTAAGCCGCTTCTGGCAAACCAGATCAGTGCACGGAAACGCCATTTACCTTCCTGCCGAAGCGGTACCTATTTATCTACTTGCACTTTGACATGCTTTCGAACTGCTATGTTGGCAGGAGCAGGGACCGAGCAATGGGAGCTCACCCCGTCGCGGGGATTCAAACCGCCGACCTTCTGATCAGCAAGTCCTAGGCTCTGTGGTTTAACCCACAGCGCCATCCGCATCCCACGTTGGTCTGCCGTAGTCGAAACAAAATAAAAAAAAATCCTTCTAGTAGCACCTTAGAGACCAACTAAGTTTGTTATTCATATGAGCTTTCGTGTGCATGCACACTTCTTCAGATACCTTTAAACATGCACAAGTTTGTGCTGCTAGCAGAATGGAAGGCAAATGGTGTGTCAAATTCTGGCCTCTTAAAGGATGCAGCTGAACTCTGAAAGACCAAAGTCTGCCCCTGCTACTGAATATGTTTATTACCAGGAGGATTTCAAAATAATAATATAAATAGAGCACTTGGAAGGTTGTCTGGTGCTATACAAGTATTTAGTGTGATGCAGTCATTAGTAAGCTGGGCTCTGACCACCAAGATCCAGCTTCAGATCCCTGATCAGTCAGGAAACACTATGGACCTGGTGGTCCTCTCACAGCCTATTGTGGCACTTAATAAAGTGGGATCTTATGGTTTGGCTTGGCTCATTAGATTCATGCTGCTGTGCATCTGTTTATGTTGCTTCACTGTTGGCTCTTATAATTGTATTGTATTTTAATCATGGGAGATTGTGCTAAAGGGCAGCTTATCAATTCTATAAATAAACCCAGGCCACTTTCACTCTTGCTATTTCACGGGTATGATTGAACCGTATACCAGCAAATTAAGGCAGCACAATTAAAGTGGATTTGGTGCTGTTGCACAAAAAACAACAACCCCTGCATCTCTCCTTACCCAATCTCCCCACAAAATCCCCACCTCATACTTTTTGCCGTTGAAAAGTGATGGGGAAATGCACTGGAAAGTGGAATAATGATGGCATTGGGTTATATAACCCTTATACCCTCCATGCAAACAAATAAAGAAGAAGGTTCACTAAAGGTCATCTGGAAGATCTTTCAGCCATGTATGCAACCCTGAGCTCAATGCAGGAAGGGTGGGATACAAATATGAGTAAAAGAATCATAAATGCTTGGAGGCAATGCTTGGAGTTTTGTGGTTCTGAAAAGTAAGGTATTGATCCTATGGTTTCTAGTGGTAATATCACAGCAGGTCTTAGGAATCTTTGTGTAGAGAAATATAATAATATGTAGATTTGTTTAATGTGCAAAGGACCTTACACTGATTTAAGTTTAAATACTATTCCATTTACACCCACCCACGTTCTGCCATCTTGGAACTGAAGGAAGCACACATGAGGTTCTGGGCATGTGTGTCTCCCATTCAAGAAATGACCCATCCTTTTTAATTTCGGGGAGGCAGCTGCATTATGTGTCCTCACACCGTGTGCTGCAAATACATGTAGCAGATGGCCCCAACAATATTTCTTCAGGTGTTAGTGAAGACTGCAGTCTTACTTGGAAGTAAAGTTTAATTGGAATCAATGAAACTTGGGATTTTCAAGTAAATGGATGCAGTGGAATATATGGCCTAAAGCAGCAGTCCCACATTGTCAGCTGAATTGCGATTCCTGAGCTGAAGGTGCTGATAGCTTCACAGGTTTCCTAATTGGGTGTCATGGAGATCTCTGGCTGGGCTTTTAATACAAGCCTGCATCAGGGTTTGACCTCCTAGGCCAAAGGACGAGAGGAATGGGGGAATGTTGAGGCTAGGTTGTACTTAAGGGGAATTAGGGGAATTAGATGTCCTCTTTTTCATGGGTATGTAAAATGAGAGTCGTCACAGCGATCCATAGTTAAAAGTATAAGTTCTCAAATGTGTCTTCTTTTCTGCTCTTCAAAATATGGCAACCCTAAATTAGCTCCTCCACGATACAACACTTCATGCATCCACTTGGGTCTAAGACCTAATGAGCATGTGTTCTGAAACATGCTGCACAGGTTGTAATTGAGTTTCTTTAGAATTGTCAAGCCACACTTCAGGATCTGATAGGAGGAGCAGTGCTGAGTTGCTGGAACTGAAAAGCCCTTGGAGAACAGAGTTTCTACTGTAACAATTCTATGACTCAGCTTCCTCTGGATTTAAAGAGCTGGAGGAAACAGGCTTGACTAATTATCATTATTTGTATTAACATGCCATAGATTTTCTTTTAAAAAGTTGCTGTGCAATCAGATTGCCATTAATGAGAGGAGAATTATGAGCGCTGCTATGCCTTCCTTTATTAACTGGACCAGCAAATAAATATGCCAACATGGTGAAGAAGAAGCAGATCATCAAGACAACAACAATAAATAATAATAATAAAATAATAATAATAATAATAATAATAATTAATAATACCATACGAGTCCCACATATTATTTCTGATTGGTCACAGGCCTGCAGCCCAAAGCTCCCCCCTTCCCTTCCTTAAAATATATATGCCACTATTGGCTCTGGAATGAATTACATGCATAAAGTTTAATGAAATCCAAATCTTATGGGGATGATCATCTTACCAGGTGGATACCACTTGTGGCTGCAATCTGTATTCCAGCCAACAAAAACATTTCAAAGGCATTGAGTATCAAAAAGCCAAGCTGCAAACATAGCATCAAATAAGGGCCAATTTAAATGCAACAGCAGCCGTTATGCAGGCTGCCAAAAGGCATTTGCCCATGTAGGCACCACCCATAGCCAGTGCAACATTTTAAAGGCTCTTAAACTATTCACCAGTCTGTATGTGCCATATGTTTCTATGGCAGCACTGTATGGCCCAGGCAGAGGCTGCACTGGAACGAGACACTGCATATAGGTCAGCATGTGGACTAACCTTTCCTGACCACCATATGGGACACTGACATACATTAAGTACTGATACTACTTGCTCATTTCTCTCCTAAGCCCTGAACAGTTAAACAATTAAAAAGGGGCTTGTTTTGTTTCCTCTGGATGGGAGGACACTGGGACATTCTTTGTAATATTTGCTTTGTTTATAAAGAAATACAGTACAAGCACGTCAGCGGAGCCAATGCACACATATATAAGCAGTCCTCACAGATGCATCTCTGCATTGCAGCCTCAGAGGGTTGCTTTATTTATTTATTGTGTTTAATTATATCTTGACTTTCCTCCAAGGATCTGGAAAGCTGTGCACATGGTTCCCCTCTCTCCCATTTTTATCCTCGGAAAAACTCTGTGGGGTAGGCGAGGCTGAGAGACGGCGGCTGCCCCAAGGTCACCCAGTAAACCTCATGACTGAAGGAGAAATCGAACTCAGATCTACCCCAAGCGCCAGCCCCACATTCTAACACACTACCTCACAGGATTGTTGATCTCTCTGGCCAGAGTTATGCTTGTAGCTCGCCCACCTATAAACACCATTTGCACCAACCACTCTTTCAGTACCATCTCACTAGAGGATGCTGCTTATAATTTGTGTACTGCTGCTGGAGATTTCCAACATTAGTCTAGACAGACAACCAGTTATGCTATAGCAGGGGTCAGCAAACTTTTTCAGCAGGGGGCCGGTCTACTGTCCCTCAGACCTTGTGCGGGACCAGACTATATTTTTTTTGGGGGGGGAATGAATAAATTCCTATGCCCCACAAATAACCCTGAGATGCATTTTAAATAAAAGCACACATTCTGCTCATGTAAAAACACATTGATTCCCAGACCGTCTGCGGGCCAGATTTAGAAGGTGATTGGGCCAGATCCGCCCCCCCGGGTCTTAGTTTGCCTACCCATGTGCTATAGCAACCACCCACTCACATCCACTTGCCCGCCTACCCAAAACAAGGGTGATGAATATTCCCTGTGTATTTTGGTGCTTTGACTCCCAGTGATGCAATGGGCCAGGGGCCAGGGATGTCTGTGGGCAGGATTCCTGCACTGAGGGGTTGAACAAGATTACCCTTGGGGGTTCCTTCCAACTCTACAATTCTATGATCACATCCCCCAATCTTTTCCTCCCCACCCATCGCATATCCCAATCTGAATGAACCAGGGCAATGATAAGCAGCACACACGGCAACAGGGGAAGACAGAAAGGACTTTGTGTGCTGCAAAGATGCTTTTGGCTCAAGAAGACTAGAAAGCACAGTGACCTCCTCCACTTGTATGCATTCAAATTATTTCATCATATTTCTCCCTATCCACCCCCCCTCCCTCAGCGCAAAAAGTCAGAGAATCTAGGACTGCTATGGGATTTCAGAAAACGGCTGGAGATGCCATTCACCATCAGAGTAGTGGAAATGGAAGGAGAGCTAAAATTCTAAGCGACCGCTAATTAATTTATGAGTACCTGGAGTCGTTCCAGGTATGGAACCGAACACCAGATTCGCATGACATGGGAGGGGGGGGGTGGAGAGAAGCCTAAAGGAAAACTATATAAAAAAAGAGCTGGCAGTAAGCATCAGTTTTGCTAATGGAAAAAGGAGAAGATTGGTTAGGAGCAACTCTGCATTGGTTATGGGCTGAAGAGGATTCTGGTTGTTTCTATTGGTTTATTTATTGTTTGTTTTAAAAACCAATGGATAGAATTCATATAGTTTTATTTCATTTTGAAGTGAACAAAAGAGAACTCAAAACCACTTAGCCTTGTGTTGAACAGTTAGATCATTTAGATCAGCTGGGGAAATTCTACTCAGGCATTGCATCCAACAGAATATCATAGGGTGGTGACCCGGAAATGGGCATTGTCTGCTGTTGCTCTTGCACCGTATCATGCTCTTCCTTCTGCCATATGCGAAGCAGCAACCAATAGTTACTTTAGATGTCTTACAAAGACATATCGCTTTGCCCAGGCTATTCCTGACTCATAAGACTGGACCTTGTTTTACATGTTGAAATCTTCTAAGTTTCTGTTTTATTCAGTTTATATACTTATATGTTGCTGTGTTAGATTGTGATTTCGTTTTAATGGTATTTTGTTTGTTTACTGTTTCTAACCTGCTTACAGTGGCTAGGGCCCCAAACAGGGACCCAAACAGGAAGTCTCTGCAAATAGCAATGTAGACTCTTTGTCCTACTTCAACAAGTGGGGTTGGCAACCTAAGGTCCATGGGCCACAAGTGGCCCATGGGGGTCGTTTTACTGGCCCACGAGCCACCCCCAAACCGAGCCACCCACTCAGTGAGTCCCCACATGCTGCGCTAAACTGGTGCAGCGTGACATGGGGACTTGCTTCTGTGGCGCCAAAAATGCAGATGCTGGAAATCATGGGCATGGGCGCTCCGGTGTGCCCCTGTGTGTGCCCACGTGTGCCCACAGAGGGGACTCCGAGGCAGTGAACAGGCCCAGCAAAGCCGTACAGCCAGCAAAATGGGGAGGGAGGGACTGAACAGAAGAAAAGGAACAAAGCAAAGCTAGTGGAAGAGCCACCATTCTGCATAGATCCGGTCTGGAAATAACACCAAACTATGGTTGAGTGTTGTGTGCAAAACCTTGAGTCCAGGTGCTCCCTCATTACCTCTTCTACATGGTTTTTGTTTTGTCTGAAACTGTAGTTTCTATGAACTATGGTTTAGAGAAACATTCCAACTTCATAAACCATGTTTTGAAGTTGGCTTGCTTCCCTACGTCATGGTTAAGGCTAACCATGGTTGGTCAATGTCATAAAAATTAACCATGGTTCATTAAAAACCGGAGTGAAAAACTTTTAATCACCTCCCTGATGCTGCACCGTGGGAGGGGGAGAGCCCATAATCCTGACACTCATTGATAGAACAAGGTCATTGTATCTTACTGCAACGAAGAAAAGCACAATGTTCCTGGCACAACGGCCTAGTTTTCTCAACCCACCTGTCACATGTCAAACATCCTCCATGCACACAGACTGGAATTTCCCCTAGTGGTTCTCCATACCAGAAGTAGACTGGAATTATCTCCTAGTTTGCACCTTTTACTTCCAACTTCCCAGGCTGCTGAAAGGTGCCAATGGACCATTTCTCTGTGTGATCCTTGCCTACATATTGGCTATGCCATGCCCCAAGTGTCAAAACCAAGTATATGTGACCATACCTTTATTTAATGTGGTCTTTGAAAGTAAGTTTGAGACTCCTCTTTAAATCATATTGTTTATCCTCTCCCCCTTTCATCCTTTATACTTCCACCCCTAATCTTAATAAAGCTGCTTAATTTGGAGGGTTTGACCATAGGCAATCCAAGGATCTTTCACCCTTGTGCCAGATCACACTTTTATGCTATGCACTCTAAGGGGAAATTGGCTTGAGTTCAGTGGTGACTGGATAGTGAAGCTGAAAGTTGCCTCCTCTAACATATAAATTAACCTGCAACTCTTGAGTTCCTCTTGCTCAGGAGCTGGGGTAAGCTGAGATGCTGGGACAGTAAGCTGAGGTGTTGCAAGCTGGCTTTTCCTTCAACCACATGAATGAAAAACACTTTTTAATGTTCTTCCTGCCTGCAATCTTTCCATATGTTCGCATTAAAATTAAATTCAAAGTGTAACAAGAGAAAGGAGCCACACTGAGCAAACATGGACAGTTTACCACCTTCCCCACAGCACTCAGCCTTATAGTCCAGCTTTGATCAGTTAAATAAGGCTGCAATCCTATACTGTACTCACTTACGTGGGAGAATGATCCATTGAACTCAATGGGACTTCCTTTTGAGTTGATGTGTATAGCATTGCACTGTAAACCTTCAGCTGAGATTGGGGACTCAGCTATACAGCTGCAAATAAAGTAAGTGTGTGGTAAAGCTGACACTAGATGGCGACTGTGAGCTACGGCAAATTCAATGTATTTTTCAAAACTATTTTTTTCTAAATGCATTTTCACAGTTTTTTAATATGTGTGTAGATTCCACCTTGAATAAATACAGTTTACTGGAATTTGTTGGTTGATTTTAGTTCCTGGCAGAACCTCCAACATGCCATAGATGAAAACAGGGACACACGAGTAACAGCAATATTCTCCTACCTCACACCACTGCCCACAAATAATAATGCTTAAACTCTAGTAGCCTGTCCACTGGTTTAAAAGTCAAAAAGTGGTTTGCTCTTTAGGTTAAGCACAATAATAAACTGGGAATATGAAATAATCTTACAACGTATTACCAACAGCTCAAAATAAGCCTCACCAGCTGCAGTATTTAAAATGGCAAGCAACACATTGGACAGAACCCTAGAGTTGGAAGGGACCTCAAAGGTTCTCTAGTCTAACCCAGTGGTGATGCAGGAAGCTCACTATTACAGCATCCCTGATATGTTGCCATCCAGTCTCTGCTTAAAACCCTTAAAGAAAGAAAGCCCACCACTTTGTTTCACTGTTAAATAACTCATACCGTCAGGAAGCTCTTCCTAACGGTTAGTCAAAATCCAAGTTGCTAGTTTGGGTGCTACCTTCGGAAGAACAAATTTGCTCCATCATCAGTGTGAGAGCCCTTCAAACTATATCACCTCTCAATAGTCTGTTCTTGAGATGAAACATACCAAACTCTTTCAACCTTTCCTCACAGGACTTGCTCTCCACTGGACACAATCTTTCTTTAACCATCTGCACTGAATGTGCTTCTTCAATGTTCATTTGCAAACTAATGCCATGCATTTGCTCTAGGGACAAGATGCATCTACTACCCTGCTCTGAGTTTTAATTTCTAGAGAGTTTGCAGAGGGAGTGGAACTCTGAAGAATGGCAACTCAAGCAACTCACTGGCAACATTTTAATAAGGCATCTCCAAAGGACAAAAATAGAGACAAACTGATTTACCAGGTCACTGAAAATAGGCCCTGTCCCTGGTAAATAGAGACAGTTGGAGCATATATTATTCTTTCCAAAGATCTGACATGTGGAAACAAAATATGAAAATTTCCAATATCAAATAACAGAAGCTCAGAATTGTTTTTATTACATTACAGTTGAGCTATGAAGATACTATAAATGTGATACAAGTTACCCAAGAACATGGCTGTAAACACTGTGCTGCCTCTACTCCTGCCTGGTATTTTTGGCACCTCTGGGCGTACACACTGTACTCCTAGATTCACAGAAGACTTGATCCTCTTCTGCTCCGTACAAGGGCTGCCTTACAGGAAATTCTACACAATTATAGGAATGGGAAGTGTAGTCTTTCTGGAAAGAAGTGGGGGGGGCAGTGAGGTGGAGGGATGACCTATGACACAGGAAAGGGCATCAAGAATATTGGATCACATCCCTTACAAAGGAAATTCCTAAAGTTTTTGTTAATTTCATATATTATATGCTGCTTAATACCAAACTAGTCTTTAGCTTTGAGAAGGGATGAGCAATGTTTTCTATGCCTCGTTCAAAATTTATACTTGGTCACTCTGCAGGCTCAATCCTATGCATTCATTTATTTCCCCGCAATGCATTCTCTGCGTGGCTCTGCCCAGCTCACAGAAACAAAGATAAATAATAATAATAATAATAATAATAATAATAATAATAATAATAATAATAATAATAATAATTTATTCTTTATACCTCGCCCATCTGGCTGGGTTTCCCCAGCCACTCTGGGCGGCTTCCAACTGAATATTAAAAACAGTACAGCATCAGACATTAAAAACTTCCCTAAAGAGGGCTGCCTTCAGTTGTCTTTTAAAAGTAAAATAGTTGTTTATTGCTTTGACATCTGCTGGGAGGGCGTTCCACAGGGCAGGCGCCACTACCGAAAAGGCCCTCTGCCTGGTTCCCTGTAACCTTACTTCTCGTAATGAGGGAACCACCAGATGGCCCTCGGTGCTGGATCTCATAATTAACATAAATGACTTAAACGCAACAACATAAACAGTAACATGCAACACGAGAACTTTCCACAAACAAACAAAACCAATTGGCAACACAGGTATGCAATAGGTCACAGATCAATAATTGAGAACCCAGTTCCTCCCTCCCCAAAAACACATAATTTAAAGGACCTGGATGACAGAAAAGGTCATTTATAGCTGCAAGTGCTGCAAAGTGGGAGTGTCACGGTGGCAGAGGATTCACCCGGCTGCAGGCAAGGCATCCCTCCCCCAAAGTTCAGACATGGGGGTACAGTACTGGCAAGGCACAAGCATCTCACAAGCAGTGGGGTTTCCCCTGAAAGTCTATCTGTGTGTTGTACTGATGCATAGGGTGTCATGGCCCCAGCATCAAGTGATAACCAAGGCTTAGAGATGGAGGAGGAGAAGCTGGTTTTGAGTTTTGAGCTGCTGAACAGCTGGATGAGAAGCAGAAGTAGGTTTCTGTTTCCAAGGCTGTTGGTTGTGAGCCTGCAGACCCTGAACTAGGAGCCTCAAAGAGGCCTTTCACCAAGAAGAAGCCAAATGCCTCCCACTCCACAATGCCTGCTCAACAGTGTCAACCCACACAGAAGAATAAAAGCAGTCACCTTCAGGCCAGGGTGAGGTCCACACCACAGGCTGAGAGAGGGGCAATCTGGACAAAAAGACTTGTAAGGCTTCAGTCAACCTCTAGTGGTGTTGTGGTCCAGGGTCATGGGGTGGAGATGGTTGTTGAAGACCACTTATTCATTTGGGTCCCTGTCTCCAGTGTCCTACAATTGCCCAATCAGGGGAGATTCTTATCCCCATTATTCTTCAAAGCTAAGCATTTAGGAAAATGAAAAGCACAAGGTGCTTCAGTTATGAGAATGGTGTGCAAAATCTGTTATGTACAATGGAACATCATGGAAAACACAACTTGTCTGAAAGCAGATATTGGCTCACTTGGAAGCATTTGCCAATGCACGTGCACATAAAATAGTAGATCTAGCTGAAAGGCAATACATGGAGACCTGCATTCATTGTTGCAATACATCTCTTAATTATTTTAAAATTGTATAACTGTAAGATTACTGTATAACCTTAGAACAGACCTTTCCAAACTGTGTGTTGCAGCATGTTAATGTGGTGGCTGTAGTGTGTAGGTGTGTCACATGAATGCTCCCCACACTCCTCCGGGGGCTGGAAAGGGAATGGGTGGCTCATCGATTTGCTAGTAAAACTGAATTACTGCGCCCCAAAATGCTGCATGTCTAAAAAGTGTGTCACCAACAAGAAAAGCTTTGAATGCTCTGCCTTGGAAGGTTGTATAATCTTAGGAAGGGTGTGGCTGTGAGCATCATGAAGGTAGCCTGCACTTCTGAATTCGCCACTACACTAAGTAAGCTGTGCACTCGGAGCTATCCGAGGTGCTGAGAATCCTGCTGGGGATGGGCCGAGCATACGGGTTGTGTTCACACAACCAGATCTCAGCTTAATAAACTGGAACATGCACAAGCTTCATTCAGTTCTATGCAGTCCCTTTGCCCCTGCTTCAGTCCTCCCTTAACTCAAGCCAAGAAACAAAGCAGGAAGCAGCCTGTCACAGCTTCCCGTTGCTTCCAAACCAGGACTCCGTGGCTAGTGGTTTCCTAGCGAGTCAGAATACAAAGCCATGGTTGAAAGTTCTTGACATGTTTGAAAGCCATTATTCATAGTGTCCAGTTTGACTGCAGTAGGAAGCTCTGGTGAACCGAGAGCTAGAGTGGTGTGGTGGTTAGAGTTCTGGACCAGGACCTGGGAGACCAGGGTTCAAATCCCTACTTGGCCATGAAGCTCATTGGGTCACCTTGGGCCAGTCACTCCAGTGTTATGAAGTAGAGTGATTTGGGGGTATTATTGGAGCATGAAAATGCTACCCAGCATCCTGGCGAGAAAGGAGGAATGCCAATGAATTTTGAGCTCCCTTGCCTTGGACATTCACCCCACGCGCCTCCTTAATAGTCAGAATCCCCCACTTTTGCAGCCTTTGAATGTGGCTGAGGAAAAGCAGGCATTTTCACTCAGCTCTGTTAGGGAGCTGAATATAATAACCCTGTTCAATAAAACTTTTGAATTACTTGCACTTTCACAGTCTGAATGAGTAATCAAGGTTTGACCCACAGCACATGCACCCTCCTTCATCTGCAGGTTGGAAACACAAAGTTCTCACCCCAGGGGTAGGGAACCTATGGCCCTCCAAATGTTGCTGGACTACAACTCCCATCATCCCTGAGCATTGGCCATACTGCCTGGGGCTGACGGGAGTTGGAGTCTTACATCTGGAGGACCATAGCTCCCTCACCTACGAGCTAAGTGAACCCTAAACTAGTTGACAGACGCTTGTGGGAGGCCTGAATGGAAGAGGAAAGCAAGAACCATTGTTGTAATTATATTTGGCCATCCAAATTATATTTAACTCCCCTGCTAGGTTTCCCAAGACGAGGGTCAAGAAACACACAATTCAACAAACAATTTCAGAGAATATGTACAGATATTCAAACTAGCATCTTAGCTTGAAAACACCAGTAATCCCTCAAAACTGGAGCAGCCAGATTGTAAAGTAGCGATAGAATTAATTGTCCTAATACCAAAGCAAATGTGTGGGCTTTAAGCTGACCTCAAACAACAAAACAGCACAGTCAGATCATACGCAATCAAAATAAAAGCACGACTGTGTCCTACTGTGAGACAAGAAGGAGTTCCCTCCCCATGGCAGAAACTATTTGGAGTTTGTCGCAATATGGAGGGAAACAGGATACACCCACATACACACTCGAAGGGTATCTCCTGCTACAGCCCTCTTTTTGTCTGGAGAAGGAAAACCATCTGGTTCACAGAGATGTCCCTCCAGCCAAAGTTGCAATAGGAGAGCTCTCTGGCCAGCTGCTTCAAAAGTATCTCCACAGAAGGGGAGATGGCAGGAAGTGCACTTTGGAAAGGCTCCAGGGGTCTCAAAGCAGTTCCTCACCCTTGAAGAGATAATAATCCATCTTCCAAGGAGTTTCCTCTGAAGGATCTTTGCAGCTAAGGCAGCATACACACGATACACGTAAAGCATCATTTAAGTCCATCACCATCACTAAGAATCCTGGGAACCACAGTTTGCTAAGGGTGCCGGGAACGGTAGCTCTGTTTGGGGCAAACTACAATTCCCAGAATGATTTTGGGGTGGGTGGGATGTACTTTAAATGTATGGTGTGTATGTAGCTTAAGGCATTATTGATTTAAGGAAGGGTGTATCAGTTAATTTTACATTTGTTCATTCATAAGCATACAGTCAAACCTTGGTTGTTGAACGTAACCCATTCCGGAAGACCGTTCAACCTCCAAAACTTTTGACAACCAGAAACTGAAAGCAGAAGCCTCAGTACAACAGGGAAACTCAAAGCGGAAGCTGCGTAGCATGTTCGGCTTCCAAAAACCATTCGAAAACCGGAGCAGTTACTTCCGGGTTTTCAGCATTCAGGAGCCGAAGTGTTCCAAAATGGAGGTGTTTGGGAACTGATTTTTGAGTGTATCAAGGCTTGCTTCTGCATTCAGTATGTCTATCTGTCTGTCTGTCTGCCTGCCTGCCTGCTTCGAAATCTGAAAATAAGTGCATCTTTAGATATGCATTTGTAAAATGCATTTGTGTATGTTTATGAGCCAAGAGCTGTATTGCAAAATTCAGAGACGTACAAAAATCTGAAGGAAAGGTACATTCCAATCCACGCATCATTCCAGGAGGTGCAGATCAGGTCAGCATGCATCAGAATTCAAAAAGATAGAATTCCTCAAGCATGAAGCATCCTGATTCTTTTCAACTCCATCAGCTCAGATCACTGATTTTGGGGCAATCAGCTAGAGCCAGGAAATGCCAATCCCCTTCCTGATCCAAGTGTCTGTAATTTATTCTCCCATCTGAGTGCAAACCCCCCCCCCCATTTCAAGTAAACCCAATTCAAATGCTTTCCCATCTGATTCAAATCCTCTTTCAGAAGATTAAAAGACGGGACATCCAAAGAGGATACAATGCCCTCCACCTTAATGAGATTGATCTTCTCCAAGGAACCCCTGGGTAATTCATGCCATCCGACCAAATCACTTTTAATTTCAGAGAGCGCCTTCACCACCTTCCAAGCATTTCTGCCTTGCGAAATGAGGGGGTGGGGGTGGCGGAACTGTAGCCAATGCAATTGCTTAATTTTGAATAAGTTCAAGCCATGGATTATCTTTCCTGAGCCTGAATGCAAGAAGGGACCAATTAATTTTAAAATTAATTTTCAAAATTAAACAAGCTGCAGCATACATTCTGATTGTTCCTATTTACTGGAGATAGCCCCTATTTCCCAGTACTTGTTCTTGGTAAATCACTGCTCCCCCTATTTTATCCCTCTTCCCCTGCCCCCTTTTGGCAGCAGGGTTGGTGGGTATGCACTTTGTTAATATGTTGTTTGTGTGGGTTACTAATGCTATCTAGCCTTCTCCAGCTGCTGTTGAATGCTGATAGCTTGGTGTGGTGGTGAAGAGCGGTGGACTCGTAATCTGGTGAACTGGGTTCGCTTCCCCGCTCCTCCACATGCAGCTGCTGGGTGACCTTGGGCTAGTCACACTTCTTTGAAGTCTCTCAGCCTCACTCACCTCACAGAGTGTTTGTTGTGGGGGGGGGAAGGGAAAGGAGAATGTTAGCCACTTTGAGACTCCTTAGGGTAGTGAAAAAGAGGGATATCAAATCCAAACTCCTCCTCCTCCTCCTCCTCCTCCTCCTCCTCCTCCTCTTCTTCTTCTTCTTCTTCTTCGGGCCACAGGTGAGAGCTGAGTACAGGGTGGGGACAAAAGGTGGACAAACTACTTCTGAAGGAGAATGATACGTCCCCCACCAGAAGTACTATCTTAAAACCCCATACAGTTTCTACAAGCTTCTATAGTGTTACCTGAATGGGTGAAATCACAGCACAAGGACCTCCTTCAAATTGTCCTCATGCAGTAGGTTCTGATTCATTAAATGCAAACCCTAATAAGAGGAACTCTGCTGAATTGGGAGTTTTGTATGCATGTGTTCCAGTACTATGAAGTGTTACGAGAGACAGGACACAAACAGCAACAAAATATGTTATGCAGTGCATAGGCTTCATTGGGCAGCTGATGGTGGCCTTGAAAGGTCAAGAAGGTAGTTAATCTTTAGGCTATCCTCTAATTGCTTTCTGAATCAATGAGGGATAAACTTCTGCAATCTCTGTCCTATCAACCACTTTTCATTTGCTCTTTGCCTTCGTGTTAATATTTCAGAGTTCCATCTCTTTCAAGTGTTCAGGCACAGAGACTGGCCAGTGTTTAAAATCCATAAAATCGACATTCCATTTTCCATAACTTGATCAGCCCAAGGAAAAAAAAGCATCTTTAGTGGCTTCAAAAACACAACCAGCTTTTCATCAGGAGGGTGGAATGGCAGATTGCTCCATGAAAGGGGCCGAGTTTAAGATGGAAATGAACCAAATTTAGCAGTGGTATCAAAAGCAGGCATGATTGCTTCAACTCATTTTCTATTCAAATGCAAGCCAGGGGGGATATCAAAACCAAAGTTAACAAGAAACAATTTAATAGTGAATGAACAAAAAATGCTTGCAATAAATGTTTTTCAGAACCCTTCACTACGAGAAGTTTTTCTCCCAAGGCTAGTATTTGAATCTTATGTTCTTCCACGTTGTTTCACTAGACTAAATACAAGTGAAAATAACAGTGAAAAGTTAGGAACACCCCTAAAATATTTTTTGTTGGTATTATTACATGGATGAGAGAATGAAGAGCCATGGCAAGTTAAAAATAAATAATTAATTGATTGTCACATTTTCAAAACCAGAAATAGTTATTTTCATTTTGAGCACTGTTGATACTGTTTTCAAAGTGTTCGAGAAAATTAGTTTTACATGAGGATGAAGATCCATTGCTACAAACTTTATAGTAAGAGACTTTCAAAAGCCCCTTGAAATTAAAGCTCCCTGCATATCATTGCCCCTCAAGTACACAAAAAGAAAACATCTCACCCAAAAAGAGAGCAAAAGAAGGCACAGATTTGCATAGGATCATATGCCAACTTATATGTACCAATGCAAATTATCAGTGGAAATTATTACATATCTCACAAATACATATCTCACATCTGACCATTGTGAAGTCTGTGCCCCCCCTGAGAGATTAGAGATTATATTTGTTGAAATGAGGGTGAATTTGAATTTATTAATTTCGGTCACAGACCAGTTCCAGCTCACATACAATATCAGGGAAATCATAAAACACAATAGGGATACGTTTGAATTTGCAATTGGGTATAACAGGGACAATACAGATATAGCAGCAGTTAAAAATATATAAGTTAAATCTTAATCACTAAAATTTAACCTAAAATTTTCATTTAAGTCCTTAGTCATTATGGCAGCACAGTTTGTTCCCTAAGTTTTCAAATGAGAGTGGTAAAATCAGGTTTTTGAAACATGTGTAACCACTGCCCTACCTCTCTTCCTTGTCAACAACAACAAAAATAAACAGCTAAAGCAGTCTCCCAAATGCTTAGAACAGACTGGTTCCTAAATTTCAAAAGTGATCTGAACACAGAGAACAATGTACAGTGGTACCTCAGGTTACATATGCTTCAGGTTACAGACTCCGCTAACCCAGAAATAGTACCTCGGGTTAAGAACTTTGCTTCAGGATGAGAACAGAAATCGTGCAGCGGCGCAGCAGCAGCAGCAGCAGCAGCAGCGGGAGGCCCCATCAACTAAAGTGGTGCTTCAGGTTAAGAACAGTTTCAGGTTAAGAACAGACCTCCGGAATGAATTAAGTATGTAACCAGAGGTACCACTGTATTAGGAAACAAGGCTTTGCTACTGCTGTGGAGGTGATGCAACATTAGCCACAGCCAGTTCCCTTGTACAGAAAACAATGCCTTGGGTGTAAGTTGAAGATGGGTTCTGATTTCTGGCAGATGCATATAACTGCCATAACCTTCACAAAAAAAGCATAAGGGGTGCCACGATGCAGCGCAGAAGCATGCTGGTTTGGAGAAGGGCAAAATCCACAGCTACAGCTTGTCCACTTCTGAAATATTTGCGGTTGGAAATCCTGCAAACTGGACACTGATGCTGTAACTCCGTAGCACAACTTATCGCATACTTATCTCTCTTGCAATCCTCTTATTCATGCCCCTGGGCTCAAGAGATAACATTAAGTCAGACATAATTTTAAAAGGCTTACTAATACTTTTGTGCAATTGCACAGCCTTGGGGGTTTAGTCTCACCATAGAAACTGCAAACAATCCTTAATGACATACAGGCATAAAGTAACTGCCATGCCGGAAGGTTCCTCTGTGCAATTCACAAGGAAGCAAGAGAAAGGAAAGATTAAGGAGGATGACACCAGGCCCTCACCTCAGAAACCAATTCTGGCCCAGAAAAGCAAGGACAGCAGCTGAAGACCTCTGAATATGCCAAGATGGCTGTGGACAGTACAGTGTACAGAACAATTTGTGCCACTCCCCAGAGGAGGAAGAGATGTGTGGTTGTTGTCGGTGTCTTCCTACTGAGTGTGGGGAGGTAACAGAACCTCTGACCACAACCCCTTCCTTCTGATTCATGTGGGTACAAATGATACTGCCAGACACAGCCTTCAACATATAGTAAGGGACTATGAGACTCTTTGTGGGAAGCTGAAGGGCCTTGGGGCACAGGTGGCTTTTTCATCACTCCTTCCTGTTGAACCTCATGGACCAGAGAGAGAGAGGAAAATACTGGAGATAAACCACTGCCTGCACAGGTAGTGTCGTCCGAAAAGGCTTGGCTTTTGGACCATGGGCTTCACTTCCTTGAAGAAACACTTCTGATGAAGTGGAAGTACTGGAAACCTTGGGAGGAAGTCATCATGTCTTCTTGCGTTTCATGATACAGAGTCAAGAGAAAGCTGAGTGTAGTTGGAAATGCTCTGATTTCAAAAAGCTTAAGGAACTACTGGGTGAGATCCCGGGGTCGGTAATACTCAAAGAGAAGGGGGTCCAAAGGATGGGAGTTTCTTAAAGGTGAACTATTTGTTAAGTTGGGGGTGAACATATCAGACGACACAGTGATTCTTCAAATAGCTCTTTTTTATTCACAGGCCAGAACAGAACTGAACTGAAGGGTTCAGCCAGCCTGCTTATATAGAGCTCCACTACAACACAACGTAACTATCCAATCACTGAACGTCACTGTCAATTCCTTATTTGCATATGTGGACCTGAGTGAAAACTATCTACAGAATTCCCCTGCTGGCCCAGGGTGAGAACTTCAGTACATAACACTATTGAAGGCACAAAGGCAGACAATTCCCAACAAGAAAGGAAAGTGGGAGGCATATAAAGATGGACGAATATTCAAATATGCGCAATGGATGGGACAGGAGACTGAAGCTTATGTAATACTCCTTTATTTAGCAGAAGTGTGTGTGTGTGTGTGTGTGTGTGTGTGTGTGTGTGTGTAAAATCTCTCCGGTGTAAGATCTCATCTTTTTGTCTGACTCAACTTCCAGTTTACTGGAAAAGTCCTTCCCTGGAAGCCACTGAAAGGATATTCTCCTTGACTTACGTGTCCTTGGTCAAGTAGCACTTTGAAATGACAATGGCCACAGCGTTCCTGTCCAAAAGAGGTTTCCTGTCTGTGCTCTAGGCTGAGGGCCAGGCAAGATGTGACTTGTTAAACATATCTGTTGCACTTAACAAGCAAGGATTTTTGTTGTTGTTCCTGCTGCTGCTACTACTATTAATGAAAATCACATGGTAGATTTAATCCCATTGCCAGAGGACACCTTCAGAGGGAGGGATTCCTGCAGCAGGGGAGGAAAGACTACGTCTCCCCTTCTACATCTGTTGAGATCCTGGTAGTTTTCAGCCGCATCCACAATTAAAACTATTTGCATTTAAAAACAACAACAGCCTTGCATTTTCAATGCAAAAGACACATTTCCCTTACATCTAAGATGAAGTCACCCAAATTACATGTGGTTAAGCATAACCTCACTTCCTACTGTGGCATTGGCACTACTACAGGTGCCACATAACACCTGCTACGGATTTGTAAGAACTTGATTGTTTAGTGTGGCAGAGCCTACACTTTGGAACTCGCTGCCTATTGAGATCAGGCAGGTGCCTTCACTGTACTCCTTTTGGTGCCACCGAAAAACATTTCTGTTTAGACAAGCCTACCCAGAGGCTCAGAAAGTGGAGGCAATTTTAATCTGTTTCAGTGTTTTAATTTTTGTATAGATTAAAGTATCATTCTGAATTCTTCTTGTTTTTGCTATTTTATCTTTTGTAAACCCCTTTGAGTGTTGTTTTTAAAATCAAGCAGTTTATAATTTTCATGAAACATATAAATAGACACAAGACCAAAATAAAAATAAAAATGCATTTAACAGCTTAGCACTTGCTCCCCTCTACCACATTTTCCCACAGACTTCTAGCTGTGGGCTCAAGGTTCTGCTCCCCTTCCTCCATACACAAGGGGAAAGGATACGAGAGGCCGTGTGCTCCCAAAGTCTGCATACACAATTCTAAATCAGGGGTGGGCGGTTGTTTTCTGTCCCCCCCCCCGAGGGCCACATTACCTTGGGAGCAATCTGTTGGAAGCAGGGCTGGATTTGATGAGGCCCTAAGCTAGTGAAGGGGACGCGGGTGGCGCTGTGGGTAAAAGCCTCAGCGCCTAGGGCTTGCCGATCGAAAGGTCGGCGGTTCGAATCCCCGCGGCGGGGTGCGCTCCTGTTGTTCGGTCCCAGCGCCTGCCAACCTAGCAGTTCGAAAGCACCCCTGGGTGCAAGTAGATAAATAGGAACCGCTTTATAGCGGGAAGGTAAACAGTGTTTCCGTGTGCTGCGCTGGTGCTGGCTTGCCAGAGCAGCTTCGTCACGCTGGCCACATGACCCGGAAGTGTCTCCAGACAGCACTGGCCCCCGGCCTCTTAAGTGAGATGGGCACACAGCCCTAGAGCCTGTCAAGACTGGCCCTTACGGGCAGGGGTACCTTTACCTTTCTTTAAGCTAGTGAAAGTAATGGTGCCCTTTGTATGTCCAGCTGTCCTTTGTCAACAACAAATTGTCACAGCTTTTTTTGTGTTAAATCTATGCTATATGCTAATTTAATGTTTGAACTTCCAAAGGGCTGTTGAAATCAGGCCAACGTCCACAGGTTGCCCTCAACCCCTGCTCCAAAGCATGGCTTAGCAACATGTCCAGACTCCTCCAGCGTGTTGATAAAATGTCTTGTTTCCCATGGTATAATCTATATGATTTAGTATACAGTGGTACCTCGGGTTAAGTACTTAATTCATTCCGGAGGTCCGTTCTTAACCTGAAACTGTTCTTAACCTGACACACCACTTTAGCTAATGGGGCCTCCTGCTGCTGCTGCGCCGCCGGAACACAATTTCTGTTCTCATCCTGAAGCAAAGTTCTTAACCTGAAGCACTATTTCTGGGTTAGCGGAGTCTGTAACCTGAAGCGTATGTAACCTGAGATACCACTGTACAGAGGATCTCCTTTTTCTTTTTTTAAAGAACATCTTAGTAGCATGTTTGGATTCTCTTATTCAGACAACCACCAGTTTTCATGCTTCGGCTACTATGATGCCTTCCCCTTCCTATTAACATACAGCTGATTTTTCTCCAGCTACTGCTGGTTCCAGAAACAAAGTCTCACTTCTTCCAGTAATTCTGGGGCCTTTTGCTCTGCTATCTGTTATCTTAAGTCTGCACACCTTCTGCCTTTGAAGTATTGCCAGCATTGACTTTTGTCTGGTGCACTTTTTGCTCACACATTTGTCAAAGGCTGAGAACAGAGTGACAGAGCGGAGTCAAACAGGCAGCCGCGCAAGAGACCCAGCGGAAGTGGGGGGAAGCGGTCCTGTTTCAAACCTGCTATGTGGCTAAGATGCAACGAAACCTCAAAGCAGAGAGCATGTGGCAGGGAGAGATGAGAAGAGGATCAAATGAACCAGAGCAGTAGCATCTTTCAATCATGTATGCCATGGAATAAGTGGAGGCGCGCTTTGACTTCCAAAATAAAAATATTTATATCTAGAATCTCAGCCTGTGCTAGCCTTCGTCAGGCATACAAGAGGGAGGGGAATGCTCTGTAGAACAGTCATGAGCCACCTTTTAAGGCTTCCAGAAATTTTGCTTCTGGACTTGGCTGTGGAAAATGGTCAAAGCAACTTTCCTTCAGTGGTGTGTTGTTGTTTTTTCAGATCTCGGAGCCAAGAGGAAACTGTAGGTGGAAACTGTACCACAGCATATCCTGCCCTCAACTTACTGCTTCTGGGATCACTGCAAGTATTAGCGTGTTGCCTAGCATTATTATAACTAGAGTTTCTAGCAAAACAGATCAGTCGGGTCCCCTTATTTTTTCCTCCTCCCACTGCCAGCATGAAATAAGACCAAAGGGCCACAGATTGCTCACACTTGCCCCAACACATGACTTTGGCCTAGAACTGGATCATATCATAGTGCTTTAAATGTACAGTGTGAATGTGGCCTGACACTACTCAGCTGCGGAAATAAGGGAGGAGAGCTCTAAGACCATAGAACTACGTGCAGGGCTGTCCCAAGACATTTTGCTGCCTGAGGCAAAGGACAAGATGGTGCCCTCCCATCCCACCCCTCCAAAAAAAATTGCACACACCAGAAGCCAACTGGACTGGCATTTGACCCTTATTGGTGATAGCACAGTGCCTCCCCCCCATTGTACCAAAATTGCCTAGAGGGTGCAGGGCAGTTCACATGACACAAAACGCTCTGCCCACTCCATGCCACCCATGGTGGGCATCTCACTCAGCTTATGGTAGGACCAGCCCTGAGTACATCTATTCACTTTTATGCTGAGAGCAAGACAGAAGAGAGATAACAACTCATGTTTCAGTTTTTATGGTCTGACTTGTACTCCTCCGCTGACAGAATAAAAGGATCTCTCATTCCAGGGCACTCATGTTACAAAGATGTCTGCGAGTGAGACATGAAGGCTGGCAACGTCAACCCCTCCATGTGGGAATCCCTTGCAGACGAATGCAGTGCCTGGAGACAGTTGGGCCATGTATACACAGCAGTGACCACAGGAGAAGAAGAAGAAGAGTTTGGATTTGATATCCCGCTTTTTCACTACCCGAAGGAGTCTCAAAGCGGCTAACATTCTCCTTTCCCTTCCTCCCCCACAACAAACACTCTGTGAGGTGAGTGGGGCTGAGAGACTTCAGAGAAGTGTGACTAGCCCAAGGTCACCCAGCAGCTGCATGTGGAGGAGCGGAGACGCGAACCCGGTTCACTAGACTACGAGTCTACCACTCTTAACCACTACACTACACTGGAATGAATGCTGGGAGGAGCGCAGAGAGAAGGAATGCCATGGTGTATCTGCAGCAGCACAACCAAAGACGCTTTCATCTGCCCCAGCTGCAACAAAACATGTCTCTCCGGCATTGGTCTCTACAGCCACAGCAGGCACTGCAAGCTTCCAACCCCCAAAGGTGTACTCCTCCATTGTTTCCCGAGACAGAGGGATGCCAACTACATGTCAAAATCTGCATTCAAAATCACCTTGGAATCCGTTCCTTGTGGGGAGCCCACAACCACTGATGTTGTGTCCTGGGATTGCCGGCTGCACTGGGTGTAAGGGCTTGAAGTTATTTCTGTAGTCAACTTCCTTTCATCTGTGGGGGGGACGGACTGGAGATTGAAAAGGCTTCTGAGAAAAGCTAATAAAAAATAATGACAGCAAATAGAACTTCTTTGCCCTTTGGAGAAGGATCATTATGTGATAACGCATCTGCTTTGCATACCGAAGTTTCCAGGTTCAATTCCCAAACTCTCTGGGTGGGGCTGGGAACAGACACTACCTGAGCCCTGGAGAACAGTCAGTATATATCTTTCTGAGCTTGATGGGCCATTGGTCTGATTCAGTATTAGGCAGCTTCCTATGTTTCTATTTCCTCATCAATCCACAGAAAAACTCTACGAGGTAGGTACAGTCATTATTAGTCCCTGTCAACAGGTGGGGTGGATGTCTAGGGGAGCTCAAGCCAACGAATATCAACTTACTCAAGGCCACCCATTCAGGCCTAACCTGAGCCAAGACTTGAGTAAGCTCATTCTCCTCTTCCTCTATCCAAATCACACTGCACAGGAGGAGACCACACAGACTGTCAACCCACCAAAGACTAGTCTGAAATTTCTTTGCTGCCAACGTCTCTTACGATTGCTAAATTTTTCAGCGGCGTAACCATTTTAGACTGTGGCAGGAAAACCAACAATAAGTCTTGGAGCACCTTACATGCTAAAAGATTTATTGCGGCATAAGCTTTTGTGGACTAAGGTCCATTTCATCAAACACATGAAGTGCTATTCCCAGGTACTAGTCTGAACCCAGGAATTATCTGCTGCAGGAGAAACCTAAAAGACAGAATGATACCCAAGAGAAGACAAAAGACTTTTCATATATGCAACGACGGCAGCGAGAATGCTACCAGCCCAGAGATGGAAGGAAGGAGAAGTACCAACAAAAGAAGAATGGCAGATGAAACTGATGGGGTATGTGGAGATGGTGAAACTGATGGGGAAGATCCAAAACCAGGAAGATCAAGTATTTTTTAAAAACTGGAGTAAATTTGTAATTTATTAAAAAGGCCACTGTAAACAGTTAAAATCTTTGGCAGGGGTGTAATGACATTGTAATGTGGAATTATTTATGATAATTATGGTTGTATAACAGATGGATAATGGTAAAAGATGCAGTAAATTTAATTTTAAGCATGGAATCCATGGAAGGAGGAAAGGGGGTCCGAAGGTTCAAAGGAACATTGTATTTTAATGTTTGAAATGGTTATGTTAAATATGTATAAAATTATTTTAAAAACCAATAAAAATATATATATATAAAAGACAGAATGATACACCACCACTTATCACTTATTGCTCCCCACTAAAACTCCTACCTCCTACAAACCTATCTTAAACAATGGCAGTTCCCTCTCATAGGCCTTGAAGGGCAGTAGATCTGTATTTATTTACACCCAGAGGACTTCAAGCAGAGGCTGAACAACCACTTATTTACGGTATTTTAGCTCTGCATTTCCACCACTGAGCAGACGGGCTGACTGCAAGGCTCCCCTCCAGATTCATGATCCTAAGAACTGGCATGTTGATTCACCTCAAACTTCATCCAGTCCAGCATTCTATTTCTAATACCTCACAGACAAATGTATTAGGAAAGCTCACAAACAGGACATGATGCAGTCACCTCTTTGAGGTGACACTGAGGTACAAGATTCTGGCTTTGGTATAAGACATGGATCGGAACATAGGAAACTGCTTTATACAAAGACTCTTGGTCTGTCTAGTTCAGTATTGTCTGCACCACTGGTCTTCAACTAGCGGGTCACAGCCTGATTCAAGGTGGGTCACAACAGGAAAACTACCACTATACAAATATATGGTAAAATGTTTTTTTTTAATGGGTCCTTAAGTGCATGTTTGGGTAAAAAGCAGGTCCTGGGTCTTAAAAGGTTGAAGATACCTGGTTTGCACTGACTGGCAGAGGTTCTCCAGGATTTCAGACACAAGTCTCTCCCAATTTTACCTGGCGATGACAGGAATCTTCTCTACCACCTAGACATAGATACACATCCTGCAAGATTCAGTCATTCTCATTTGGGTGTTATGTCCTTGGAGGCTGTTATTCTGAAGTACAGATCTTAGCCATGGCCACTGGGAAGCTGGTCTGGAAAGCTGAAAAGTCTATTTTCCTTTCCCCCCATCTCCCCTGACAAATATTTTTAAGTCCGAAGCATCTGAGAGACCTTCAGAGATGTATCAGATGAAGGCGGATTCCAAGACTACTAGAATAAGCTAGCTAGATCCTAGCCCGACAGAAGTTTGCTACTCATTATTAATAAAATCATAGTGGGTCCAAAATGTTCTTTCAAGATTCTGTTATTCCAGTTGTTTTTGCTTCTTGAAATCATTATTCTCTGAAATCCTACTTTAGGAGTATGACACAATTTATTTTTCTAAAGGCCTGCTTTCCAGACAAACAACTCTTAAGTGCTGATGAAATCCTGAGCACATGGCAGCTCCAGCCTTCCTTCCTTCCCTAATAAGGCTGTCCACACGAGTCAAAGCTGCATAACTGAAGTCATGGCTTTGGTGGACGGAATGCAGCACAAGAAGATACACATCTATATTTATAAATTTCAGAGATAACTGTGTTTACCCAACACTTAATCATTTGCACCAGATCTTACTAATAAACAAAGCCATTGGCTATTATCCTGATCCATGTGGTTTCAGTCAAGACCAAGGGCAATAAAGCCACAAACAAAATAAATTTTGTGCATGTCAGAAGGTATGTGTGTGCATGTACCGTACTTAAATGGATCTCTGCTTACCTTTGACAATGAACCTGTCTTTTTGGCATTCCTCATCCTTGGTTTGCTGCTCCAGAACTCAACTCCTGGCTGGACCAAATACTTCTGGCCACTTGGAGGGACAACCAGCCCCCCAACTCCTTGAAACTGGTGGCCTGGAGACTGGCCTTGGCTCTCCAGCTCCCATAACAGAATCCTCATTGACTTCCAGTATTTTCTGCCTTCCATTTCTAGATGTTTTCAGAATAAGAGTGCAAAGTGAATGAGGCAGGGAACTCTGGAAGTAAGCAACGGGAAGAAAGAGCTTCTAACTTCTCAGCCTTCAGAGCAGCCTGTCAACATCTCATCCAAAGAGCCTATCTTCCAGCCTGGACTGGAGAACCTGCTTCTTAGACCTCCAAAATAAGAGATCTTCCAGGCAAGTTGCATCCTCCCCCCTGCCAAACTAGATGTTCACGACTAGAATGATTAGCCTCTGTTCCACCAAGAAGCAACTAAGGAGGTTCCTGATTAAGATCAAGGCCATGGCATCACCCGGGGAGGGATAATGCTTCCCCACCATGTCACAGTCCTGATCTGATTGCCTCCCTGCAGCTGCCAGCATATGGGCACCATTTTTGTGATTGCCTTCCCAGCTTTGGGCTGACCACCTTGACCAACCTGGCCTTTCCCAGATGTTTTGGGTTACAGCTCCCACCAGCCCCAGCCAGCGTAGCCAAACGTGTGGAGCCGATAGGAGTTGTAGTCCAAAACTTCTGGAGGGTACCAGGTTGGCGAAAGCCAAGTTAAGACCAGTTGACACGGACAACAGAATGGGCTACCTTGAATTCCACTTAGATTTTCATGCTCTCAAAAAGCAGACGTGCATGTGTGAAAAGCTGGCTGATTTTGTTTTTACAGATCAAGTATTTATATTCATTCAAGTCTCTCAGATATATCTTAAAATGCACATTGGCTCTTTCTTTCTGGCCCTTTCCTACAACTGAGCAACCAGAAGAGATGTGGCTGTTTTAGTATATTTTCCTTTTTGGTTGAAGTGCAAATTATATTCCTGCAGCTGTGTCCTGGCCTGGTTTCAATTATTATATTTTCCATAATGCTCTCAACTCCTTCCCCGCTCATTTCAAGGAATCATAGGCTCCTCATAGGGTTGCCATATTTCAAAAAGTGAAAATCAGGACTGAAAACTTGTTGAGCTTTTTTCAGTTTTGGCCAAAGGTGTTGAACTTTTTTTGAAGAATCACAAAGAAATTGGATGTCTTGGAGCTATTTCTGAGGGAAATTGGCAAATACAACAAAATACAACACGGCTGACATACACCTGAATTCTCTCAGACATTTAGCCGATTTCCGCCTGTACACTGCTTGTGGCTGCAGCATTCCGTATATGTCCGGGAAATTCCGGAGTTGTGGCAACCCTAGCATATTAAATCACTCCAATCTTACAGTACAGTAACTAGATGCACTTAATATTACTCTAATTATTATTATTATTATTATTATTATTATTATTATTAATTTATTTATACTCCGCCCATCTGGCTGGGCTTCCCTAGCCACTCTGGGCGGCTTCCAAAAAATATTAAAATAGTGTAATACATCTACATTTTGTGATTTGCCTACTGCCATAGCCATAGTCCCAGCATTTTTACTGCATACGCCTCTCCTGCCGACCCAAACTATTTCCAACATTTTTCCAAAAATCACCCCACAAGTTGTTTAAGCCCTCTTTCAAATGGGTCCTGGTGATCAAAGCGAAGTCTGAAAGGAGCAAGCCTATGTCATTCTATTTGCAGACATTATGTTTTCCACATGGTAAACCAAGCTTTCAAAAACAAAGAATGCTGGTCTCGAATACATTGCCACTGCTATCATGTGACTGCAGCTGAAACACTGCTATAGCCCCATGTGGTTGGGGCTAGAGCAGTAACATGTACGGATGCTACCCATGTGGGTGGCCTTGGCTGTGTGGTTACTTCCTCAAACAGTGCTCTGTCTCCACTGTATAAAATGCATACGATCTCAAATAGCCAAGTAGCTGGTGGGGAAAGGAACAGAGCCATTGGAATGTTGTATGGGCTATCTTATACCTTCAATATTTATACAATGGTACCTCGGGTTAAGAACTTAATTCATTCTGGAGGTCCATTCTTAACCTGAAACTGTTCTTAACCTGAGGTACCACTTTAGCTAATGGGCCTCCTGTTGCTGCCACGCCGCCAGAGCACAATTTCTGTTCTCATCCTGAAGCACAGTTCTTAACCTGAGGTACTATTTCTGGGTTAGCGGAGTCTGTAACCTGAAGCGTCTGTAACCCAAGGTACCACAGTACCATGTAACCACAAAGAGTTGGCATGCAAGAGGACATAAGGAGAGCCCTGCTGGAGCAGGGCAGGGGCCCGTCTAGTCCAGCCTCCTCTTCTCACAGGGGCCAATCAGATGCCCCCCAAAGGAAGCCTTCAAGCAGGCCTGAGCACAGGAGCACTCTCCTCTCCTGTGGAATCCAGCAAGTGTTATTCAGAAGCAGTACTGCATCGGACCGTGGAGGCAGAGCATAGTCATCATCGCCCGTAGCCATGTATAGTCTTGTCCTCTTTGCTTTTGTTTTCCAATCTTCTTTTAAAACCATCCAAGTTGGTAGTCATCACTGTCTCCTGTGGGAGCAATTCCCATACCTTAACTGTGTGCTATGTGAAGAGGTTATATTGTTGAAAACACACATTTATACGTTTTGTTTTCTTTCTCTTTTTTTTGGTAAGGAAACCCCAGTCTACCTGCCTGCCTGCTTCATGAGGTATAAGCCAAATGGGATGTGCTCTTATCTGGATAGATACTGAACCCTGTATCATAGCAAGTAAGATCCTCTAGCTCTGCATCTTCCATGCTGATTAGCATCAGTGGTGTGTCCATGCATGAGGAATTTGGCTGCCTGCCTGCATAGGCATACTCCTTTCCTGACGGTCTACTTGCTTGACAATGCCATATAATATGCTCTAGGGGTCTGGACCACGAGTTCCTCATCCCTGAGATGGAGCTCCAGCGTAATATGCAGGTGGATTTACCTGGGAGATCTTCACCTGTCTTGTTCATGAACAATTGCAATACACCACCCAAAAGCTGGAAGCACCTTTAATTCTTCTAACAATACTGTTCTCTTTTAAGATTTGCTGCTCGGGATATCCTTTATACATTTTTCTCTTTTTTATTGCATTTATGTGTCTGTTAGTTCTTTGCGTGCCCTTCTAGTAATTTGTCTGAAGGGTGGGGTTGAAATCCCATAGATATATACATGTTAAAAATGCATTACTTTGAGACCAGATTCCTGGACACCCTTCCCATTCCCACTGCACACAGCAGACATGTCCAGGATTGAACTATAAATGCTAAGTAATTGCATTATTCACTGCAATGACAGAGTGTTGTTACTTCCATGATTAGAATGCAGCATCTCCCTGCTCGCTTTTTTTATCCTCCTCTCACTCAAGGGAATGCCCTTAAGACAAGAAAATACTTGTATCTTTGCATGGAAACATCTGTTAGAGTTCCAAATGTGGCCAAGTTTTTCCTTTGTCCAATCCAGCTCCAAAAGCTATCCAGTATGCTTGCAATGCATGTTTTAAGCTGTGGAAATATTATTCAAACAGAACTCATAAGGGAGGAAATCGCTTCCATGGAGCTTGAAATACAGTGTCAGCAAAAAGAAAACATCCTCTGTCCACCAGCAGCACACAATGATAAACATATAGGATACATTTAAACTATTTTATGATGTGGACATGTTTGTAATATTTCACATTTGTATTGCTTGGCCATAAAAAGATAAAACTATGCAAACAGACAAACACACATGCTTTTATTTACAGGAAAGAACTGGATGCTGTGCTCTGTGAATGTGCATTAAAGCACACAACTTGAACAGTCCCAAAAAAATTAAATGTCATGTGACCCTCCAGACAATATTGGGCTCCATCAGCTCTAGCTAGCGGTGCTAGATGTCAGGGAAAATGGGTGTTGTAGGCCCAGCAACATCTGAAAGGCCACAGGCTCCCCATGTCTGTTTTAAGACCAGTTCATACAGTCCCCGTGTGCCTGACTAACCTCTTTCTTCTTGCTAACTAGCAGCCACATGCCCAGTGTTGTTGAAGGATTAAAAGAAAGCAAAAAAATCTATGTAGCTTTGAAATCAGTAGTTAAAATCAGTACAGTCTTCATAGGCTTACTCCACCATCTTGATTCAAAATGGTGCCCAGCTGTATTCAAACACAGACAAAAGTCTGCTTTTTAACCTCAGGAACCATCATGCAAAATTTGGATTGAATCAGTGCAGTTGCTCGGTCCCTGCTCCTGCCAACCTAGCAGTTCAAAAGCACATCAAAGTGCAAGTAGATAAATAGGTACCTTCCGGCTGGAAGGTAAATGGCGTTTCTGTGTGCGGCTCTGGTTTGCCAGAAGCGGCTTAGTCATGCTGACCACATGACCCAGAAGGTGTACGCCGGCTCCCTCAGCCAGTAAAGCGAGGTGAGCGCTGCAACCCCAGAGTCGGTCACGACTGGACCTAATGGTCAGGGGTCCCTTTACCTTTACCTTTTTAGTGCAGTTTGAAAGGTTTGATCAACTATTTCACTTAAAAGTAGATTTTTTAAAATTTTTTATTTTTTTTTAGTTTTCCTTTATTACTCACAAGCATATCTTTACACCACAACTTTACATCTTGCAATTATGCATATTCTTGCTTTCAAAGTAAGTTCATGATTGTAATTATCATAGTTCAGCAAACATTGCTGTACACAAAGAAGAAGAAAAAAATGGGGGGGGGGAGAGAAAAGGGAAAAAAGATGTAATTTTAAACTGATAATATTCTTCATAAATAAGTGACTTCCCATCTCTTCCATTTTGTACCAATAAACTTATTGCCTATATTCGTCAATTGTCTTTTTAATTTATAATATTTTCTTATATATTAATTTTCCTTTTGCAGTTGCTATCCACAGAAACTACTCAAAAGCTGTCACCATTTTTAGATTGCAGCAGTTACTCTTCACTGGCAGATTACAATTATATGAGTGGCAGAGGTTTATTGTGACCATTTCAAAATAAAAGTAGAATTGAATTGTATCTAAATCTAGATGAAGACGGGGAATGTCCCCTACCTAAAACCCTGGAGGGCCACTATCTATCAGCACACAGGGGTCAGCAAACATTTTCAGCAGGGGGCCGGTCCACTGTCCCTTGGACCTTGTAGGGGGGCCGGACTATATGGGGGGGGGGATGAATGAATTCCTATGCCCCACAAATAACCCAGAGATGCATTTTAAATAAAAGCACACATTCTACTCATGTAAAAACACACTGATTCCCGGGCCATCTGTGCGCTGGATTTAGAAGGCGATTGGGCCGGATTCGGCCCCCAGGCCTTAGGTTGCCTACCCATGGCATAGACAACACTGAGCTAGATGGACCTAGGGTGTGACATTGTATCAGGCAGCTTATGTTGCAATAGGGAAAGGCTGTAGTTTAGTGACAGAACACCTGTTTGGCATGCAGAAGGTCCCGGGTTCAATCCCTAGCATCTCCAGGTATGTCTAGGAAAGACTGAAACCCTGGATAGCCGCTGCTGGTCAGTGTAGACAATAATGAGCTAGATTGCCCTTTCTCAACCTTGGGACTACAACTCCCATCATCCCTAGCTAGCAGGACCAATGGTCAGGGATGATGGGAGTTGTAGTCCAACAACATCTGGGGACCTGAGGTTGAGAAAGGCTGAGCTAGATGGACCAATGATCTGACTCTCTAGATAAGGCAGTTCCCTATATACATTCCCTCGGTCTTGCTTTCACTCCCTTTCTTCCTGCTCCCCTCTCCTTACCAGAGAGACTTCAGGCGGCTCATGCCTCTGTTATGACATATGCCTTTGTGAGCTCACTAGCCCACTTCAATAGCTATCCAACTAATGAGCAAGAAAATGATTCCACTGACACATGGCAGATCTCAGCGATCATTATTTTGTTATTAAAACGTATTTCACAGTTTGGCATTCCTGTGCCCTACCTTCCCCAGAGAGCTTTGCCATCAAATGATTCGGCTCTCAGCAGGCAGTTTCCCCAGGAGGAATAATATGCTGCTATGTGAAAAGTATGATAAACTTGCTGGCTAAAATACTGTTTTCGGAAAAATGGGATGTGGTTGGTGAGGTCTGAGGTCCTTTACAGTACTTCACAACACTGAGCCTTAATGTACCTGCATGCTCAGCCTCATGCTCTGTACAAAGAGCAATGGCAAGGCTGAGAAGCCTGCATTTCTGGCTGTCACACACTCTCAGCCACTTCAAACAATCCTGATTCTTCGCTCTTCCAAATCCCAGCCAATAAGTTTAATAAGAAGGCCTCTCGGAGAGATTGGCAAGGGCTCCAGGAGCCCAACCCTGCAAGGACTTGTGGGGAAGATGCTCCTACCAGGCACGCCAGGATCAGACTGTACAAACTGAGCACATCCAGACCCAGAGAAAAGCCCCACAGAAACGCACCCCAAATGAGAGGGTATCACAATCGCAGAGAAGTCAAAGTACATTCCCACTGGAGATAGCATTGGCCCTGAGTCACTCTATTCTGAAGTTTAATGCTTTGCTCTAGATAACAACACACAATGGCCAACGTGCTGCAATCAGATCTGACTGTGTGCTTCAGCTCAGGGTTGGCTCCTCTTTTGTAAACAGTATGGTGTGCTGTGTAGCTTGAGTCACTGCCATTGGAATAACAGGGGTGGCTATTTTTACATGGGTGCTCCTCATTCTGGGTTTGGTCAGTGGTTTCCACAGCTGCGGAACCATAAATGGTTTGCATTTATGAACACTTACTTTCCAGCGTTGTTTAGTTTAGCTCAGCAAGATTTGTGTGTGCACGCAACAAAACATAACCCAGACTTGTTTTATCCCATGCAGCTGGGAGGGAAATAGGAAGCAATGGGGGGAAGATTTTAAGACTTGAGAAGGAATGACATTAAGATTCCCAACCCCCTCTTCCCATAAGCATTCTTTTGAATGGATACATTTTTAACAGCATATTTCTTTCAAACGATGTGTTTGGGCAAAGGCCTGATGTTGTAAAAAAAGACATATAATTGGCATTTGTAGGGGCTGCATGAGTTACTGCCTTGTTGCTGTAATTTTACACCTGTCCTGGGCTATAAATTTGGAAAGAGTGAAATGAGCAGATCTGAAATTTGTTTCCCCCCTCCAGTCCACTTACTCTGTTCAGGGAGGCCTCATCCAGTTTAGAACAAAACCCTTCTGCAGGGCGATGCCTAGAGAGGCATAAAAAGGAAGTCCAGACATTACAGTATCCATATGGCTTTGATTTCAGAACATGTGGGTGTTGCACTGTGGAAAAAGTCCCTCTGCACAGATGGATACTTAAATCACAAGGAGTTGCCCCCAAGGTCACTTGATTTACAAGGCTCCTTCCTCACACCATGTGTTCCTTTGCCATTGTTGCCTGAGAGCAATGTTCCGCCTGCATTTTGTGCCTCCCATCATGAGCGCCTTGGCTCAAAAGGTTACATTTTATCTGGAGAGGTTGGGTAGCTGACCTGCGTCTCTCCAGAGGCCATTGGCTTACAGTTCCCATCTTTCTTTACCATTTGCTGAGAACGATGGAAGCTGGAGTCCAACAAAATCCAAAGGGCCACAGGTTCACCATTTCTGAAACAGAATTTCAGATGCTGCTCATCTAGCCTGGCACTGTCCACTCTCATCTGCAGAAGCCCTCCTGGTCCACAGGGAAAGGCCATTCAGATCACCTGCTGCTTCAAATTCCTTTTTAGAGATACCGTAGTTTGGACTAGAGACTTTTTTGCATGCAAAGCATGTGCTCTGTAACTGAGTTTCTGTGCCGAAATGCATTTATGTGGTGCTGTGGGTTAAACCACAGAGCCTAGGACTTGCCGATCAGAAGGTCGGCAGTTCAAATCCCTGCAACAGGGTGCGCTCCCATTGCTAGGTCTCTGCTCCTGCCAACTTAGCAGTTCGAAAGCACATCAAAGTGCAAGTAGATAAATAGGTACCACTCTGGCGGGAAGGTAAACGGCGTTTCCGTGTGCTGCTCTGGTTCGCCAGAAGCAGCTTAGTCATGCTGGCCACATGACCCGGAAGCTGTACGCCGGCTCCCTCGGCCAATAAAGCGAGATGAGCGCCACAACCCCAGAGTCGATCATGACTAATGGTCAGGAGTCACCTTTACCTTTAACCTACTTAGTAAAAGTGGTAGGAAGAGATGGCACTCTAATATTTAGGAAACTGAGAAACCTGCTTTTCCCATTTATGTCCAGCAGTAGGGAAGAGAATGCTCCCTTCCTTAATGGATAGTGGAGAATTCTCCATCATAGAATTGTAAAGCTGGTCATCAAGTCCAGCCCCCTGCAATGAGGGAATCTTTTGTGCAATGTGGGGCTCAAACCTGCAGCCCTGAGATTAAGAGTCTGAGCTGTTCTGATGAAACAGAAAAAGAAGTGGGAGTTGTAGTCCACAAGCAATTGTGGTCAGCAATGGAAATTGGTCGAATGAATATGATCAGTATTCGTTCATATCATTGTCTACAAACGACAGATAATTGACAACCTTTTTAAAACATCAGCCGTGGAGGGCACCAGGTTGAGAAAGGCTGACATATACGAATACAGATCTACATCTCAGAGTGGCCAGGAGTCCTGATCAAAGACAATCAATTGTTACTCATATTTTACAAGAGAGGCCGAGAGAGAAGCAATTAGCACCAGGCCAGGCACCATGGCAGAAACTTTCAGCATTGTAAAACATTGTAGTCAACAGTCCTCACCAACCTACTGAACTCACCCAGATCTGCTGGTAGATTCCAGTCTACCTACTACTGCCTGCTCCTGGTGCAAAGCACAGTGGCGTAGCGTGGGTTGTCAGCACCCGGGGCAAGGCAAGTAATATGCGCCCCTTAACCCGTGGATTTGCGCCCCCTAACATGTGGATTTGCGCCCCCTAACCCTAACCCCCAGATGTTGCGCCCGGTGCGGCCGGCCCCCCCTGCACCCCCCACGCTACGCCACTGGCAAAGCAGGTGGCAGGGCCCATGTTGCCTCTGCAACAGCTCCCTCTGCAGGGCAAATGGGGCAGGGACCAGCAGATGGGTCTATCCAAAGAGATTTGTAGATATGTTACAGCATGGATAGGCAAACTAAGACCCGGGGGCTGGATCTGGCCCAATCGCCTTCTAAATCTGTGGTCCGGGAATTAGTGTGTGTTTTTACATGACTAGAATGTGTGCTTTTATTTAAAATGCATCTCTGGGTTATTTGTGGGGTATAGGAATTCGTTCATTTTTTTCTCCAAAATATAGTCCGCCGTCTGCCCCCGCACAAGGTCTGAGGGACAGTAAACCGGCCCCCTGCTGAAAAAGGTTGCTGTTACAGCATCATATGTGGCATTATTGCAAAGAACACAGATATGCAAATGACTCCCATGCCTGCAAAACCTGGTAAGAACATGAAAGAACCAGTTTCTCTTGGGGAGGCAAGCATAATATATAAGAACCAATGGTTAGTAAGTTAGCTAGTTAGTTTAATGCAAATATGAGCTTGTCTCGTGTGGAAAACATGGCTGAACCTGTTTCAGGCTGAGGGCTGCATTCCTTCTGGGGGGCCAAATTCAAGTGATGGGTATGACAGAGAGGTCACTTTGGTGCTGCTAATGCAGCAAAAACAATGTGAGAGGCAGCAGTTACAAGTTACTGGTCTCTGCAGCCACAGCAGGCACTGAGATTCTCCAGTGGTTTGACTCCCCCTCCCCCCAGAGGCACACGCCATTGTCTCTCAAGACAGGTGGATGCCAACAGCAGTAAGTTAGCTTCTACACACACAGACACACACAGAGCGCTCTTCTATTCTCAATCCAGACAAGAATCATTATCAGAGTTCAAGGACATATTCCAGACAGGCAAATACAATTAAGGCAGGGCTGGTAAGTGGCCAATGTAGAAGATGTTTCACAGGGGAGGATCCCAAGGGCCAGACAGAGACACCTGGAGGGCCACATTTGGCCCTCAGGCCTGAGGTGCCGCAATCCCTGTATACTAGTTCTAATGACTGGCACCTGTAAGGGAGGAAGACGTATACATTTATTTATTGTACACTTTTGTATACTATTTAATCCTAAAACATCTAAGCAGTGAACATCATAAAACTCTCATAAAACAGAATAAATCAATAAAACTGTTCCATCAATAATATACAAATCGCATGAGGTGATTTGGAGGAGAAAATCTGCTATATAGACCTCTCTTAGGCTGAAGCAGAGATACTGAAAGAGAAAGTCATTTTACAAGGGAGGAATGTAGAAGCTAAGAGAAAAACTGGAAGAGGTTCTGAGCAAAAGCATTCCAGCAGGAGTTCAGCAGGAAGCAATTATTATCCCAGCAGGCTGATTTCTCCATGGCCAGCCCCATCCCCTTTCACATCATTTGCTTGGTGGATTCACTCACCGTTGGATTTACTCTCAAGTGGAGCCTTTCTCCCAAGGAGACCCCTGGCAAGAAAGCTTCCTGGCAGCCAAATGGCTGCTCTTACACTGACCTTGGGCTTCCAAGTGGGTCCACCTGCCCCATACCTGGCATGGTATGTAAGCTCCCAATCTTTCCTTTATAAGCAGGACTCACTGTCAGTGCCAATCAGCTGTTTGTTACAGACAGTGAGCCCCATCAGAATTGGCTGCCCTGAGTTCCCATCAGAGATAATACATCTGTCAGACCAAGTACTTTTGGACTGGCTTAGGACTATAGCAGGTTCTTGCAGGTCCCCAGTTGTACTAGGGCTCTCAGTGGGGTCCCACCTTCCTCCTCCTAGGAGGTCTCCCCAGGCTGAGCAGGATCTTGACATAAGACCTATCTTATGGAAGCCAGCTAGAGCTTACCTCTTTTAGCTTATTCAAGAGCTAAGGTGGCTCAGTTTCATCTATGGCCAAGAAAAGATCCCCCCCTCCCCACGGTCCAGTGATAAGATCTGACCCTAAAAGCCAATGGCAGCAATATATTGTAAGCAAAGCTGCTTTGCTTGCAAACTCTGTTAAACTTTATACCCTGTGATCTAAATGGAGTCATCCTACTACGGCAGAGAAATTCCACTAACGGTTGGTGGCCATTGATGTTGGCACAGCTCAAGAGCTAAGCCTAGAGCAGCTCCAAGAGAAGTCAAAGAAGTTTAGAGTTTGTGTGTCTCTTTCCTAATGATTTCCTGTAATTTATGGCACTATTTGTAAGTATCCCTGCAGAATTATTATTTTCTTAGCCCCACTGTCCTAGTTCTGCAGAGGGCAGGGCACCCTGTAGAGTGAGGCAAGAGGCCCAGTGGGGGAAATGATAGCATTTTGGCATAAAGGCCAAGTATGTAAGTACAGAAAGAAAGAAAGAAAGCACCAATTTGCAATGGGCAATCTGAACTCACCAGCACCCTCTCCCCACCCCCAGGCAACTGGGTTTGTTGGTCTTCTCTACACTCGGAGTACAAGGTCAAAAAATGAGCTAAGAGATGACAGCCGCTCCCCAACCCTTTAATAAAGGCTGCAATTGCTGTAATGCAAATCTGCAAGAAATTTTACATCAGATGCATGCATGGGGCAACTGGCCTATGCAATTGACAAGTTGTGCTTTGCATATGCATGGAGTTGGAAAACTGTCCCAAATTTGCCTCACTTCATCCTGCATGCCTAGTCTGTCCCCTTAAGGGATTGCTTTGTGTAGACCCTGTTTTGCTTTCAGCATCAAGGGCCATCAGGATGGGCATGGCGCCACCTACCTTTGGAAGTGCTACAACAGAGATCGTTCAGTTTGCAACTTAAGGGTTAATTCTCACCTCAGTGTTAGCCAGCTTCCTAAGAGCGGGTTGGAGATGTTGCATAGTGACCATGGAAGGTGGCATGATCTTTACTGAAGTAGCACATGCTAATAGGCTGTCAAGAAGGCAAACCCTCCCTTCATCTTTCTGCTTAGCAACGCACATGCCCCTCACCTCCACCACTTTGTTCACCAAACATTTATCAGGATGTTTCTCTCCAGACTCCATCTGCTTTACCCAAGTGCCTCTACTAATACATGCCACATCTTGACTTGCACACAAGCCATGGGCAACTCTCAGAAGACGGTTGGAAGGGGAACCAGATCCTTGCCGTGATTATTTCACTAATAGTTTAGGCTTGGCCATTGCATAGAGCGAAGTTTTATGAACTTCTATAACTTTATATTGTCAATTATTTCTTCTTTTCCTTCAAAGCCATAGATCTTTCCCCTAAAAGGTGCACACATCTGGTATCAGCCCAAGCATGCCATAAATGGGCTATATATACAACCTTGCCTCCCCATTTGTTTACTTTATACATGACTTCACCATTCCTAAGTATCGCCTTTATCCAGCATTTCCAACTTTTATTGCATTCACAATCCAATTTGTGAGCAGAGAGCATACAAGACCGTGAGCAACAAGATACACTTAAGCTTCTCATGCACTCCTTAAGCCGGCCCAGAATTCTTTTGATCTGCAGGGTGTAATCACAGCTGAAGAAAACTATAATAATACGATCGCAAGTTGCACATTTGCTTAGAATCACAGATTTTCCAGCTACCCCAAGTGTGCCTGCCATTTCCCCCTTCTCCCCATTAATGAATTCTGACACTTGAGCAGATGTTATCTTGCAGATTTTCTTCCTATTCTTTTCCATTCCCCAGCAATGCTCGCTGCTGATTTTGATTCCTTTGGCCAGAGAGGTGGGGAGTCTCAGAAACGCTGACACTTCTGTCATCTCTTTCATCTTCATTCCTCTCTTGGAGTTTGCCAAGTCAACACAAAATCTGTTTTGCATCAAGAAAATGATTTAGGAACAACAGCTTTCACTGTCTCCTTTGAAAGCATTTGGAAAGCCCTTGTTTCAGCAAAGAATTTCCATTGGCACCAATACTGCGGGGAGCTACAGTAACAATGTTATGAAAATGGAACCTGGTCCATTAGAGCCCCGGGGAATAGGAAATCTCTCATAAGTTTAGGTACACAGGAAGCTTCCTTATGCTGATTCAGACCAGTTAGTCCAGCGGTTCTCAAACTTCTTTCTCTGGGCCACACGTTCAGAATAAAAATCTGCACCGAATTGTGTATTGACAAGAAATACACTAGAGAACAAAAAGAAAACAACTCCTAGCAGTGCTTGATTTATAACATGGAAGAACAAAACTACTTTATAATATGATCATATTATGAGGCACCCAGAAAGTACAAAACCAGGCAGCTACAAAATAACATGAATCATCCCTAAAATATAATACAGGCGACTACCATTTTGTGTGGGAGTTCTTTTCCCTGCACACCCTGCCATGTTACGTCCTGTTCTACCCCCATTTCACCCTGCCCCTGTTACACACATTGTCCTTGACTCTTCCAACCACACTTGCCATCCTCTCCTGCCACACCAGGGTGGCACACCACCACTGAGAACCCCTGAGTCAATCCAGCTCAGTATTATCTACATTGACTGGCAGAGGTGTTTTTTTCTGACAGGGGTCTCTGCTAGTCCACTCTGAAGATGCCAGGGCTTGAACTTGGGACCATATCCATGCCAAGCAGATGCCCTACCACTGAGCTACTGAGATACTAGGTGCTCACTGACCTCAAGAAAGGATGTTGTAGAGTTGGCAAAGGTTCAGAAAGTGACAACTCAAATGATCAAAGGAATAGAGTAACTCTTCAACAGGTTGCAGCATTTGGGACATTTTTGTTTTTTTAAAAAAAGAATAAGAGTTGACTTGATAGAACTTTATCAAATCATGCATAGCATAGAAAAAGTGGATAGAGAAAAGTTTTTCTCCCTCTGTTGTAGTGGAAAAACTCATGGACATCCAAAGAAGGTGAATGCTGAAAGATTCAGGACATATCAAAGAAAGTACATCTTCACATGGTGTTTAGTTGAACTATGGAAATCATTCTCACAGGAGGCAGTGATGGCCACCAACCTAAAGGTAAAGGTAAAGGGACCCCTGACCGTTAGGTCCAGTCGCGGACGACTCTGGGGTTGCAGTGCTCATCTCGCTTTATAGGCCGAGGGAGCCGGCGTACAGCTACCGGGTCATCTGGCCAGCATGACTAAGCCGCTTCTGGCAAACCAGAGCAGCACACGGAAACGCCGTTTACCTTCCCACTGGAGCGGTTCCTATTTATCTACTTGCACTTTTTGGTGTGCTTTTGAACTGCTAGGTTGGCAGGAGCAGGGACTGAGCAGTGGGAGCTCACCCCGTCATGGGGATTTGAACTTCCGACCTTCTGATTGGCAAGTCCTAGGCTCTGTGGTTTAACCCACGGCACCACCCGCGTCCCATGGCCACCAACCTAGATGGCTTTAAAAGAGGTTTGGACCATTTCATGGAGGACAAGTTTTATCAATGGCCAATATGACTATGGTTGGAGGCAGTAATGATTCTAAATACCAATGGCTGGAAACCGCAGGAGGGGAGAGTCCTCTTGCGCTCAGGTCTTGCATGTCAGTTTCCCATAGGCATCTGGATGACCACTGTGAGAACAGGAGGCTGGACTAGACGGGCCATTGCTCTGATCCAGGTGCCTATTTTTACATTCATTGTTTCAGTGCCAGACAAATACATTTTTGTTTTTCCAGGCATATGTGCAGTACCAATAACTTATGTATTTTTATTACTGTATTTTAGTTTGCTGTAAATGGAACGGGCCTTTCTGATTGTGAGAAACAGTCGTAAATGCCGTTAACCTAACATAGTGTAGATTCTAACGCATTGGCCCATCAAATGGGCAGTCAAAGTCCTGAGCTCCTTCCCAGTTTTCAGATTACCTGGAATTTTGCCTGCCTTGGACTGGATGGCCCTGAGCCAGAATATCTGATGGGCGCTTCCTCTCCCTCTGCATTTTCTTTCTGCACCAACAAGTACTGGAAAAGCTGCCCTTTTGTTAACTGTCTAAGTACAGCCACTGGCTTGGCTATCCTTTGCAGCTGCAGATTAAATCTGACTGAGCTTGAGTGCACATCACATTGAACTGGATGTCACACGGTCGTTTCCCAGAGTAGGTATAATTAGCAGGCTGGAAAGAAAAACAATAGATGCAAGTAGCCTAAAGGAAAACAGAGGACAGAATGTGGTGACCAATAATGATTCCAAGTCTGTTCAATACATGAGAGCCCAAAGTGGGAGTTTTCAGGGAGATGATCATTTTCACCTGCCAAAAGAAAGTTAAGCAGTGCTTTGAAACTAAACTCTGCACAAAGTTATTGCTGTTTTTTTCTGGTTCCTGTCACACATGTCTTTCTGTCTCCATTTTCTGAAGTGAGGAACTCTCATACTGAATATTGGGAATGATGTGGGCAATTGTCTGAAGCAGGGTGAAGATCCATAACAAAGATCTGCCTCTAGGCAAATTAAGATGACAGGTGCAGGGTTCCTCGTTGCCTGCAGAACCTTTGGGCCTCCAGATATGGTTGAGCTACAACTCCCACCATCCCTAGCCATTGGCCATGTTTGGTGGGACTGATGAGAGCTATAGGTCAGCCACATCTGAAGGTCAAAGAGGAAAAGTGAAGAGGGAGAGACATTGAGGAGGAAGCACAAGGATCAAAGACTGGCAGCGGTGTCTGCCACTGGGCTGCTGCCCTCAGCAGGTGCCCAGTGATGCCAGTTTTGATACCCATGAATTCTGGGCACCTGAAAAAGGCTTTATACCAATGTTTCATGGACAGAACAAACTCAAGTGGTCAATTTGGTGGCTTAACAAATGAAAGTTTGTTTCAACTGGCATCAAAGCGGCACCACTGTGTATGCTTGTGAATCCAACAAGCTGCATCTACGAGAGCTAAGAAATGTTTCAAGACAATGCAGATGACAACGAGGGAGGCAAGTGGAACATGTTAGTCATCTGCAGTGATTGGATTAGACCATAAGAAAGTCTTCCTAGCCAATAACCCAAGATTCCTATGAGAATAGCCTTTGCCAACAATGTATCTTTTGCTTATGATTATGATTACTCTCTGCTGTACATGTCTGGGTGAAGAAGCTCCAAACCTAATCCATGGGCAGTGTAAATCATCCATCTGCCTCCACTCAAGTCAATTTGATAACACACATGAGGAATAAACTTCAGGAACAAAGAAAATGCTTTAAATAGGACACAGGCCTAGGACACATTGTATATATGGCTTTATGTGGTGGCACAGCTGACCACTTAAACATTCCAAAGTACTCAGATATCAAGGGGGTTTAAAATGGTGAAATGGATTCAGGGTAAGCGTATGAACAAAGTACAGAATACAGTCTGCATTAATTATGATGTATATGGAACTACAGGGTAATAGTTCCGGTTTAATTAGCAAATAATACAAGGCCAAGGAAATGAAGTCATTAGATGTTTCACACAAGACTCACTTCTTCAGGACACAACAGACATACTTTTGTGTTGTAGGGAAACAAATGGAGGAGGAGAGTCTCTGAAGACTGATTTACACCAATGTGATTGATACAGAAGCACCCACATAGGGTGGGGGAGATATCAACTTTCCCCCGGTGCCTTCAGGAGTGTTGAACTGGCCTTGTGAATGATCTATGATGTATTCCAAGAAGCACCACATGAAACATTCTCCAGATTATGACGACTCTGAAATTCGTAAGTCCTGTTCAATGCAACAAAATTCATCAGGAGTGAAAAGCAAAGTCACGTTTACCTCATCAAGTCAAATAAGGTCACATGATTTGGTTTCAGTATCAGAAAGTATAAATATCTGGGATTTAAAAATTTTGTATTATTGTTGTTATGAATCCCTCCTCAACGCTATAATTTTGTGAACCAGAATTATTTCTTTCAGCTGCAGAAAGACAGAGCAAATTGTTTGGTTTTGAGCAGAGATGGCCTTAGCCTAGATATGGTTTCAGTGGCCCCTTGGACAACTCCTTGCAGGTCTCAGGCTGAAGATTCCAAAGGAGCAGAGTGCAAATGTTGTTTCAGCAGCAGTCATCCTCGGACCGAACCTTAAAAGAGGAGTTGCAGCTCTGAGAATCTCAGTAGTTTTCCACAAAAGCAGCCTCTTCATTTGAATGGTCCCAGCCTCCTTTAGCAGTTGTCGACTCCAGCAGAGGAAGACTAAGGTTTCTGAGCTGGATACCTAGGAATCCGAGCAGGGCAACATAGCCTCCTCAGGCCAGAGGCACTGGCACAACCAGCTCCCCTTGTGCACACGCATTTGGCTTAGCCGTGTGCATCTGGAGCTGGCCCTAAGCACAGCTCCCTCTCCCACTTTGAAACCCCTGAGGTAGGGGGTTTCTTCACATCCACTATCACATCTTTACCTGCCCCATGTCTAATAAGACATCAGGTATAGGATAGGTGGCATTTCTCGGCCAAAAGACCCAGTGGGCCAAATGGTTCTTCTGCACTGCCCTGTGACCATAATCCACCCAAGACAGCAAATCACTGGGACACCACTCTATGCTAAGAAAGAAACTGGTCCACTAATTTTCTGGACAGTTTTGCCTGAGGTTATTGGCAACACAGATTCCTTCAGATGCACTTAAAAGAGCCCTACAGCTTATAATATTTTCTGATGAAAGATGCATAACAATGGTATTTTGCTGTTCTCAGCTATGGAAGACAATATTTATTTACTGACCCATAAATCTGGTATGTGACACCATAGAACCCAACAACCATTGAGATGATTCATTTTTCCCCATCAGTGGAAGGGCACAGGTTCTACACTTTCCCCAAGGAACCCAACAGAAGCCCAGAAATTAATTAGGATCCAAGTGAATTGCTGAGCTCCCCAGCATCTTGGGGCCCGGTGCTTTCCTTTCCCCTTCTCCTTTGTGCTCTGATCATGCGGGTTGCGATCAGGCCGAGTCAGCACTTTGACTGTGAATGATTAAATGAGGGCTGCAGAGCATTTGAGAAGGCTGCCAGAGCAACTCATGATTAATCAAAAAAACTTTCAAAAATGCAGGGAATCCATGCACTGTAGAATCTCACTCTGCTTTTGATCTCACAGGGAGCTGAACAAATGACCGGACTTTGACATCAGGATTTATGAAGCTGAAAGACAAGCTCCAACTTTGGGAATAGCCTAGCCATTTCTAAAACTTGCACCCCTTTAGGCTGGTAGGTTTTTGTTGTTTTATTGGTGGGTATAATCTGTGGCAGACATGCACACACACATACATACACTGTTGTTGTTGTTGTTTAGTCATTTAGTCGTGTCTGACTCTTCGTGACCCCATGGACCAGAGCACGCCAGGCACTCCTGTCTTCCACTGCCTCCCGCAGTTTGGTCAAACTCATGCTGGTAGCTTCAAGAACACTGCCCAACCATCTTGCCCTCTGTCATCCCCTTCTCCTTGTGCCCTCCATCTTTCCCAACATCAGGGTCTTTTCCAGGGAGTCTTCTCTTCTCATGAGGTGGCCAAAGTATTGGAGCCTCAGCTTCAGGATCTGTCCTTCCAGTGAGCACTCAGGGCTGATTTCCTTAAGAATGGATAGGTTTGATCTTCTTGCAGTCCATGGGACTCTCAAGAGTCTCCTCCCCATAATTCAAAAGCATCAATTCTTCAGCGATCAGCCTTCTTTACATACATACATACATACATACATACATACATACATTGCATTTATAGCACACTTGTTTCTCTAAGGAGCTCAAGAGGGTTTACATGGTTTTCTCCTCTCCTAATTTAATCCCCATACAAGCCTGTGAGCTAGGTTAGGCTGACTGGCTCAAGATCACATGCACTGACACGGTGCATTATTGATGGATTTATACTATATGGGTCCACATTTAGTTCTTCTGTTATGCTTCCACAATGTTACCACGTTACTGTCACCTAGAGGGGCACACTTACATTACACCGCAACAAAGGGGAGTATTTTGTTGGCTAAGTACACACAAACACAGGAATATAGGAAGCTGCGTTAAAACCAGTCAGAACAATGGTCCATCTAGTTCAGCACTGTTTAAACTCTGTGGACTCCCACTTAGTGGCTCTGCGGGTTTCAGGCAAGGGTCTTTCCTAGCTCTACCTGGAGATGCTGGGGGTTGAACCCAGGGCCTTCAGCATGCAAAAGAGATGTTGTACCACTAAGCCCAGTGACATGACTAGATGTGATGGAGGCTAGATGGGCACTCCGTGTTTTCAATGGCGGATGCACAGTTAGCATCACACCTAGTTTTTGTGGCACAATGAGTTTCCATTCACTGTGCTTTCTTAAATATAACCATACTTCTAGGTTTGACGGTGGCATAACTCTCCATTTTACCTATTAGCTCAGAATTCAGAAGGTGTTAAAAATAAAGTGGAACTAGCAGAACCAACATGGTGTGTATCAAGGATATTGGAACCTCTCGGTTATCTGAATTCCCTCACACCCAGAGCTCTGTATGCATATCAGAGCAATGGCAGTTTTGCATGTAAACAACCGTTCCCATCCTATTTTGGATGGCCCCGGGACAATTCAGTTAAATGAAGCTATAGCTTTTATTTTCTCACAAAATCTCATCCTTTCTTGTGGCCTGAATGAGGATTTCTGAACATCTGGAACTGGAGATATTAGGAGTCCTTGAAGCAGCTGGGAAAACAGTCTGAATTCCAGCTGTCAGTGAGGGCAAAGGATGTTCCTGAAGCTCAAAGGTCCTTTGCGGCCCATTCCTGCTCACGGCTTAACTCCGTATCCTCTGATGGGCCAAGGACCTCTAAGGCATGCTGCCTATTCCCCCTGCTTAGCCAGATCTGTTAAGCCATCCCCAGGGGGAAAGCCCATTCTTTCCTTGTCCTGTAAAATGATGGATGGGTGTGTGTTGCTCTTGCCACTTAAATTCAACTTTGAAGAAGGATCACTTTCCGGGAAAGATGGCTATGCTTAGAGTTTGCTCATCAATATTATGATTCCATTCCTCATAAGGCAGCGGTTCCCAAACCTTTTGGTATGGCAACCTACAAGTCCACATTTATTTGATATTGTGACCCATCAGTTTACATGAATTTTGGGTGTTGCGCCTTCTCAGCCACTAGATGCCAGAGAGTGGTTCCTAAGTGTTAAAATTCTGTTACAAGTGTTAACACATGGCAGCAAAACAAAAAAGTTGTAAGCGGTGTTCATCCCATCAGTTAAGGATTGCAAGCATTGATTATCTGGGGTTTACTTATAAAGCCAGAGACCCATTTGCAGAGGCTTTGTGCAAGGCCACTTCCAGGTCACAACCCAAACAGTAGTGGCAGGGTGTGGAGTGTCCTGGCAGGAGCCAGAGATTGGCTCTGCAGCAGTGTGCCATGTGGCACCAAGCTTCCTGTACTTCACTGCTCCCTCTTGGTAAGTGCCAGCCACTGTCTGTGTTGGGAAGCCAGGAGAACAATGGTGCCCCACCCACACTGGCTCATGGGCCACCACTGAAACCACAGGTTGGGAAACCCATGTCTAAGAGATGGTCTTCAGTATTAGCTGAGAAACCAAAAGTGTATAACCTAGTTCTTCAGGGATCAAGGGCAAAGGATACCTGGAACCCCTTCACTGTTTCAAGGTAAAAAGGGTTAATACTACTGGATAACCAGCCACAGAAAAGGTTGAAAGTTTCTGTTTCAGTCTTTAGGCTAATTGATGATTCACCCTGGAAACCTGAGCTCCACAATGATGAACAAGCAAGTTGCTTGGGATCTCTCTCTCTCCCTCTCTCTCTCTGGTCCCAGAGAGAGAGAAAGTTAAAGGAGCTGTATTAAGGACTAAAAAGAAAACGGGACCACATTGCTAGTTTGTTAAAGAGCAATGTGTTACTTTGTGTTTGGTTTTTTTGGCCAACATTTGTTTTGTAACTAGTTTAAGTCTCTTCCAGTAGCACCTTAAAGACCAACTAAGTTAGTTCTTGCTATGAGCTTTCGTGTGCATGCACACTTCTTCAGATACACGAAAGCTCATACCAAGAACAAACTTAGTTGGTCTTTAAGGTGCTACTGGAAGAATTTTTTTTTATTTTGACTATGGCAGACCAATACGGCTACCTATCTGTAGTTTAAGTCTGTTTGCAGTAAACCTCTGAAACTCATTCTTGTGGTGGACAGCATTCGTGTCTACTCTGTCCAAGGTCCAGATAAGGGATTTTGTTGCAACAACTCTTAACATCCAGCTCAAGCGACTGTTTCCCTTAATGTAGTGGTGGCAGCATCGGTGAGGGCAGTCGGGTCAGTGGCAGCCAAGAAGTGGGAGGAGGTGGAGTTGCTGGGGATGGCTGGGGCCTGAACCATACTAAGCTGGGATGATTAGGAACAACGATGTGGGAGAGAGGGGAGGGAAAGGAAGCCTGGCCTGGCAGCTGAGCACATGCAGCAGTGGTGCAGGAGCTGCCCATCCAGTGAGCACTCCAGTTGGCTTGCAAGGGTCTACTTTGCCAGTTCCTCATAAGGTACACACTGGTGAAGCAGCACCCAGCAGGACTGAACCCTCCTGCTCTCTGCATTATGGTTGGAAGGGGAGTAAGGAGACGCAGTATCTCTTTTCCTTGCTCCTCTACTGACTGTACAGGCTTGAAGAAAAACCTAATTAAACAGAGGATGGATCCCTGCATTGTACCAACTGTACAATTCTATGATTAGCCCTGACACCTGAATTGATTAAGGGCTGGATCCAGATTGGCTGTTTCCTGGGTCAGCCCTCGGGATCAATTCAGAGTAGGGAAGGGATGCACAGTCCTGGAAAATCTTAATTTTTGTTTGGGGGGGGTTTCTTAGAATTCCCAAGCAACACTTTCGTAAATAAATATTTCCAAAAATAGAAAGTAACAGCAGCGGGGGGAAAGGGAAATATGCTCCAGGTAAATTATTCCCGAAAAAATGTACCCCTTAGCAACATGCTAGCTTGACTTTAAAAGTGCTGTTATGGATCAGGGAGGAACTGGAGGTTGGGTTGGTTCTTATTGGCATTGTTAAGATTCTTTGTGGGGAGGGGACAGGGGGGGGAGCTTTCTAGCACACTGTTTCAATTATTGCCTCTCTCACCAGGCTGCATTTCCTTTTCAAAGCCATGCAGAGAACTAGAAAAATTAAATGGTGCTAAATGAAATCTGCTCAACCTTTTGCCGAAGCCTTTCTAATCTTCAGGGGGAGCTCGGCAGGAAATGTGAGCACTGGTGCTAACTGACATCTCAAAGAATGTAAACGCTTATTTCCTCCACAGCTGGTCAGAAGCTCAGTCTTCATGACAACAACCATGGGAAATCTGGCATTGTTGCAGAGTTGGGTGCTACATCTGCTGCCATTTGATACAACCTTTAAGGGCACAACCTCTTGCTCATTTTGAACACTCATGAAGGAAGCCTCGTAAGTGGGATGCTCTTATCTAGGGAAGGCCAAACTCTGGCACAGCATCAGGAATGGCATGGGAAGCAAGCAATGTGGTGCACTTAGGCAGGAGCCAGAGGGCCAACAGACTTGGCTAAAGCTATAATATTCTGTCAGTTTTGTTTTTTTCAGGCTATATTCACACCTTATATTTAAAGCACCATGATACCACTTTAAACAGTCATGGTTCCCCCCTAAGAAAGATGCTGAACATTGTTAGGAGACCCCCCACCCCCCACCCCCAAGAGCTACAATTCTCATAGTGGTTTAACAAGCAAACCCTCTTTCCAGAGAGCAGACAGTGTAGACAATCTGGAGCTAGATGAATGCCATGGACTGGCTGGACACAGAGGAGGTACCAGCTGAGCTACCCCCAAGGGACAAAGGGTGGGGATTGGTGGGGAGACGATGATGCCTGGTCATGGGAAAAGAGGGAGAAACCTGGGAGGAGGTGGTGTCGGAAGCTGATGAGATAACAGGGGATAGTCAGCAGGAAGATGCTGTGGCAGAGGGAAGTCCAGAATCAGAGGTAGAAGCTGATGCAGGAGAGTGGGATGAGAGAGGCTCAGAGGCAGGAGTCTGGCGGGTGGAAAAGCCAAAATGTCTCCCCCTTCTGCTCTGACAAGCTCCCCTCCCCTCTGGTCTCCCAGGACCAGGAGAAGCATGAAGCGGGAGGAGCAAAGACAGGCATGCCATTGTAATCTCAGATTTCTTGAGAAAGACCCAGGAGAGAAGACTTAGGCAGCTGTGGGAAGGCAGACACCTTCAGTCTTCACAACTGCCTCCTTGGGGCAAGAGGCAAAATCTAGGGCTTCATATAGATGCACTTTTATGTGTTGCTCACCAGAGCTCTTTGATAGACTTAAGCTTTGCATTCTGAAAGCCACAGGTTCAGGCATCTCCCTATGGGGGGAGGGGGAGGCATCAAGTTGTAAGGACAGGAAAGACCTCTGAGACCTGGGGCATATGCTGCCATTGGAACAGCCTAAAAAGAGGGTGAAAGAGGCACAGATTTGCATCACGTTTACATTTGGTAATTTACAGGTGATGCAAACATCCATATCGTTACTACAAGTTAAATAGAAACACCGTGCATTTCACCATATTGAGGAAGACCCTGACCAGGTGACCTGTCTGCCTCTGCTCAGATGCTAACTGTGGATGGACAACTTCAAGGCCCCTCCTTTTCTTTCTTCTGTTGGCTCATTATCTTTATACTGGGTTTGAAACAGAGCCCTTCAAACAGAGAACTGTCCCTCCATAAAGTTGAGTGTATGACCACCCAAGCTAACTGCCCAAATAGAAGACTGACTCAGTATATGGCCACTTCTCCAGTCAGTTCAGTGTATACTGGATCCTAGGGGAAAGTGGTTGAAAACTCCAGCAAGATTGCTGCATGCATCCACTGCCATGCCATAGATTCAGCATCTGGCATGCCACTGCAAATGCTCAAAAAGTATCAGGCTAAATGCTAAATCCTGCATACAGCACACCCTGATTTTCTAGTGTGGTATAAAGCCTGGCCTGGATTAGCAATTCCGCAGGATAATCTGGTGAATTGGTGAGGAATGGAATGGATCCATTCCTAAGCGCCGCAGCCTTAGTAAGTCCTGCTTGGCATACAAGCAGGTCAAACACAATGGCATTCTGCTAACCAGCGCATTGCATTGGGTGTGCCCATCTACAAAATGCCAAACACAAAGGTTTATGTAAACTGTTCATTGCACAAGTGGTATTATATCTTCATTCAAATATGCTGGCTCTCTGAACTTCCTTTTCATTATAGAGCCACAGCTGAAAACTCATACAATGTTCTGAACAGAATCCAAAACGACCTCTGCTCCAATGGCAAATATGCCCAATGTAGCTTCCTCGTCACAATCTCACATTGCCGAATCCAAACTGTAATGGAAAGATCACATGCTGGAAAACTCTGAATCTGTTTCCAAAGATGCAGAAGACCATCCAGCTAAAGCTAGGCACTTTCTAAGTCCCACTAAAGCAACTGCAGAACTATCCAATCAAAACCATTGTGGAAAGTATGGTACCCCCCCCCATTATGGATTAGCTAGGGTGATATATATTTGATTCAAGTATTTTAAATATAATAACACTTAGCATTTCAAGTGTTCAAAGTGGTATCACCTAGCTGTAATCCTTACAAATGTTAAGTTAATAACCCTGTAAGGTAAATGAATATTGTTATACAGATGGGGTAACACAGGCACAGAGAGAGAGCAGCTTGCCTAAATCCACCTAGTAGTTTCTTTTTTTAAAAAAAATATTTATTAATAATTTCAAAATTACAGAAAAGAAAGAAAAAAATTAAAAACAACACTACAATACATAGAAAAAAACAAGAAAAAACCAAGACATAAAAACCAATGCAACAGTACAGCAAAAAGATAAAAAAGAAGGCAAAAAAGACACAAATCCCATATTACATATCTTTAACTTCCATTTGCTTGTTTCATTGACCTCCTCGCACCTCCCTTTTTGTATTCTAGTTTGATTGATTATTTCAGCAAATTCTTTCCATCTTTCTCAATTTTTACTAAATAATTTATCTTGACAATTTAACCTATTAATTAACTCAACAAATCCTTTCCATCTTTTCCCCATATTCTGTTATTCAAATTACCTTAAGTTATTTAACCTTATCTTACCAAAAAATACTTTAGAGCTTAACACTTAATACTTGATTATACATAACTCCTGATATCTTTTCTACTAGAGTCATATAGTTTCATTCCAACATTTTCCCTAATGTTCATTAATTTTAGGCTAATTCCCTAGGGGGGGGGGATTTTCTTTATAAATTTTCTTCCAATCTTCATCCAATGTCTCATCTTCCTGGTCTCGGGTCGTGTCAGTCCTTACTGTCCATTCCATCTAGTCCATCAACCTGGTAATCTAATGTCCGAGGCCCTTAAGTCTCTTCCATGTCCCTTCTGCAGATCTTCTTCTTCTTGTTTATACTTGCACTTTTCCTTGTCTTTTGTTGGTCTCTTTCTTAGTTTCATTCCTTTCTCGTTGGGGAGTAGGTCTCTGGGGGATTCCAACCCAAAATTATCTTCGTCTCCCTTCATCCAACCAGCCCATTCCCCAGAGTCCCACTCCCCACAATCATCAATGTAGTCCAAAAAATATTTAAAAACAGAACTTCCAGGTTAGCGCCATCGGCAAATGGCGGAGTTCCTCCGACTGGAGGAACTGGCTCCGTGGAAACTGGGTCTTCCCACTGCGGCGAAGGTGGGGACCCGCTAGAAATCCCAGGCGGAGGAAGCCTGGGAACGTGGGGTTTGGCAGGGCCCCATTTTGGGGCTCTGGAGTGAAGTGGGGTGAGCAGCGTGGTGCTGCGAACTGATTGCTACTTTCACGGAGTGAAGCCGCTCAGCCATTGCCGGAGAGCGCTGACTTTTTCCTGTGGACAATTGGATTTAAAACAAGTACCCGTGAGTAGAAACGGAAAATTGGATCAAGAAATATCTTAATTTGGCACCAAACCGGGAAGGTTCAAAACAGGAAGTCCGCCTTCCGCTTTTTGTACATAGACTGAAGCAAAAACCTTGTAAGCTAAAGTCTGGAAAGTCGTTAAAAAAGTTTAAATTTCCTTCATTTATAATTACTGAAACCCCCTTGGAAGCAGGAGAAAAGGGGGGGGCTTTGTTTAACGCCTGCAGGAGAGGGAGTGAAGAAAGATAAGTTTCCACCGTCTCTAACCTGGGAACGGGGTGTCAGAGACCGAAATTCTTGGAGAGGTTCATTGACTGTGAATGGAATACTTTGACAGATAGCTAAAGAAGAGAAATAAAGTGATTCCAATGTTGCCTTCTGCATTCTAAAGAAACAAAATATCTGAAAAATGAAAGTAATTTTCCTTTGTTGGACTTGCCTTAAAAAAAATGGATACAAATAGAAATTGTCTCCTCTAGCGGGAGCTTGCTAAATTGTTGCTGCGTCTACTTGAGGACTCTACAGCTGTCAGATTAAGATCGTGGGACCAGTCCTTTTTGACCTTGACTAAATATGAGCTGGGAGGAAGTTTTGGTGCTTGCTTTATGCAAGACAAGTGCCTTGCTGGAACAGATGCATGAGAAGATGGATTTGATGAATGAGAAAATGGATTTGATGACTGTTGTGGTTAACAACTGTGGACAAACAGGGAATATTGATACAGAAACTATTCAGGGACCAACTCAGGAACCTGTACTGATTGGGCAAGTGCAGAAGATAATGGAGGAGGTTGCGGTTGCACCTCAAATAATACAAATGGAGAGACCCGAGGCCCTACAGGAGTATAAGCCGCTGTCTTTGAAGTTTGAAGTTGGAGTCGGCCAGGGGGAGTCTGGAGCTGAGGAGGTTCTTAACTTTGGAGAGACCTCTAAATCCACCTAGTAGTTTCAAGGTGCCATCCAGCCACCTTAGGGACTCCACTCTGGATTTGTGTAAGGTTTACTCCTTCACCCTTTCTTCTCCCAAAGATGTCCCACAAGGCAGCAGGTATGGATTTTTCCTTGGGGCTTACAGTGGTACCTCAGGTTACAGACACCTCAGGTTACAGACTCTGCTAACCTGGAAGTAGTACCTCGGGTTAAGAACTTTACCTCAGGATGAGAACAGAAATCGTGCGATGGCATCAGAAGGCCCCATTAGCTAAAGTGGTACCTCAGGTTAAGAACGGTTTCAGGTTAAGTTCGTAACCAGAGGTACCACTGTACTTTCAAAGCCTTTATCTCGAATGCTTATAGCCACAAGGCAGCAGAGGTCTGGGATCAGTTTTCCTTCTTCTAGATGGGTTACCTTCCCATGTTGACAAGCCCCATCTGCCCCTCATCTCTCTCTGCAGCACAGAGTTGTGTACAGAAATAATCTTCTTGACTGTTGGACTCACTATTGGCCTTGCCTGCTCAATCTGCCACAGCCTGTCTTCATATGCAGGGTAACTAACTCATGAGGGTTTGAGACCCATTGGCTACCCTCGCCTGGTTTGGCTGGCCAGTCAAAGCTGTTCCCAGGCTGTGGCCACAATCACATGCTGACAGCTTCTAGGAGCCACAGGTGAGAGCTGAGTGCAGGTTGAGGACCAAAGATGAGCAAACTACGATAGTAGGAGCATGATGTGTACCTCACCCCTAACACCCCATACCCTGCAACTGGGAGCAATCAAGGGAACACCTTTGTCTTCAAGAATCCCAGAACAGAATCCCAACCCAGATGTGTCACCTGAAGCTGTAACTATCATAGAATGGAGGCAGGAGCATTTGATCAAACAATACACATCCAATTCTTCGGCAACTGAGAAAGGTTGCCTGTAAAACACAGCCTGGGCAATTGCCTAATTTGGGGGGGGGGGCCTTTTTGACGGTCAAAGAGCAAATTCCCACCCCACAGTGAACTGAAGCAGTGTAGCAGGTTGCTTAGATTGCTAAAGGTGCTTGAAACTCAGCACAGTTCTCCCTCCCACCCCTCTGGCTGAATATAGCTCCCAGTGTTGACTGCTGTAACCAATAACAAATATCCCTTGTTGTTTTCCAGGCCCAGGTTTTTTAAAGTCAGGCATTTGAGCAGGGCCAGCTAAGCAGCTAGCAACACCAAGTGCCTACAAGCACATTGGCTAATGCCTCGACCCCTGTCTCTCCCCCCCCATCCCGAGGGAGGCCTGTCACTCAGTCTGCGGCAGGTGCTCCAAGGCACCAGAATCTAGGCCAAGGCTGGCCAGAGAACAAAGTAAACCTGTCAGGAGCCATGATATAAATTGCCCCCCTGGGAAGTTTTAATAGTAGATTCTAGCATAGATGGCCTACGCTGAGCTTAATCGCAGAGGAAAATATTTTTATATAAAAGGAATGGTGTTGGCAGCTGGCACAAGTCCTTTCTCACTTGGGCAGAGAGAGATTGACCAGTCCACTAGTCACATGGGGTGAAATTTGCGGTTGCACAGGGAAGGGACAAGGCCCACGCTGGCTTATGGAGCAAAAGGAAGGCCATGTTGACTTCTGGGTCTGATATCAAATAGGCTTTGCTGTTTGGCATCAACCAGTTATCTAGGGTGGCAATCCAAGGTGCAACTAGTTGGAAAATATGTATTGCCGGAGTGGGGAACCCTCTTTATCTCGGCAGCCGCATTGCCTTCTAGGACAACCTTACAGAAAACATGTGGCAGTGGTGGGCAGAGAACCTTCAAGTGTCTTGATTTTCCCAGGACAGCCCGGAATTACAGAAGACTTCCTGATTTGATCCTAAAATGTCCTGTTTCCTCCCTCCTCCAGCACCACCACCAAACCCTTGCAGTGGTGCTGCACTCTTGCACGAGTCAGCTAGCTCCTGCGAGAGCACAGCACCAAAAGGTGTGCATCCTGATTTTCATCAGATAAACATTTTGCCTTCATACAGTCTTGCTGGACCAGGTCAATGGCCCATCCAGACCAGCACCCTCTTCTCATTCTGGGTGAAGCCTGTGAGCTGCCACATCCTTCCACGTCTCTGCCTAGCTTCCATGCAGGCAAGCAAGAGTTTAAGGACATATTCTGTCCAGGCAAAAGAAGATGAAAAGGCGGGCTGATGAGGGGGTGTCAGAGGGAGAGAAAAGGTGTGGCTGAGGTGGTGTGTAGCCTGAGGAGAATTGTGAGGGTGAAACAGAGAGGCCTGGAGACCTGCTTTTGGCCCCAGGGCCTGAGGTTCCCAACCCTGCTCTCCATGAAGGGCTGTCCAGGCCAAGCCTGGCTGAAAGATGAAGAGCCATCAGAACAGAGAGCAGGAGCTTGAACACTGCCTGGCTCACAGCTTTCCCCACTATGGATCCTGAAAACTACAGGCCAGATAGCTCAGGGTAAATCGGTGGAAAACATCATCAAATATAAAATTGCCAAGGATATAGAAGAACAAGTCTTGCTGCAGTGGAACTGGCATGGCTTCTGCAAGGGCAAGTCCTGTCTCATCAACCTATTCTTGAGAAGGTCAAGAAGCATATTCTCAGTACCATAGTTTAACTATGCACTGTGTGAAGAAGTCATTTCTTTGATCTGTCCTGAATCATCCAACATTCAGGAAGTTCTGGTGTGATGAGAGGAGAGAGACTCTCCTCCATCTGCTTTCTCCATGCCAAGCATACTTTTATGAACTTCTACCATGTCACCTCTTCCTCATCTTTTCTCTAAACTAAAGAAGTCCCCAATGTTGTGACCTTTCTTCATAGGGGAGTCGCTCCATGCCGTTGATCATTTGGGTTGTCCTTTTATGAACCTTGGCTTAGCTGCTTGGCTTAGCTGCTGCCCCTCTCTGAGCTAAGAGCAAAACAGGGAAGTCATGTGGTGCCATTAAGGCATACTTTGGCTTATCGGGCCACGTGAATGAGACCGAGTGAAACAGAAACCAATCGGTGGCAGCACATGGCTCAGATTGAAGAGATAATAGACTACCACCTGGACTTTAACAAAAGCAGCTTCCCCTTTCTCCTGAAGCAATGCAGTCTCTTTAAAGTGCAGTGCAAACACAAAGGCAAAAGGAGAATGGGAGGATAGGTTGAGGAAAACTTTGCAGGAGAGAGTCGCCACCAAGAAATCGAGCAGATTCCGCAATGTCTGAACAGAAGCAAATGGATTGGCCCGAGAGCCAGAGTGTAGCTCATGACAACAGCTTCGCAAACATCTCAAACATTTGTTTCCCTCGTTGTAGCCTCACATGGCCCCAGCTAAGCACCAACACACAAGGTCTCTATTATTTAAGCAGAGCCATATGAGGGAATATTGGAACAACTGTGGGCTGGAGCCCAACCCTGGAATGAGAATGAAAAATGGCTTTGGAGCAGAGACGGAGACAGTGAGGAACGCAGGGCAGACTGGCAGGACTATTGGGCTGAGTTTTCAGGAGCTTTAAAGTAAAATTTAAAAGATAGTGGGAGATGATTTTCTGTCAGAGCTAGTGGGAAAATTGGCCTTGTGAAATCACCCAGGCAGGAGTGTAGCCGGGGGGTTGGGGCAGGAAGGGGCAGCTAAATGAAGAAAAATCAATAAAAATGCATAGCTAACTGAGGTTCTGCCCCCCACTAACAAAAGGCCTTGCTCCTCCAACAAAAATCCTGGCTATGCCCATGCACCCATGTAGGATGGGATCATAGTTACCTGTAGTTTAAAATCTATTTTTTTCAACAACAAAAAGACAATTGTGTACCCTCTAGTACTTCACAGATGCTTGTAACCTGCCCAGCCCCTCATAGAAGCAATAATGTGGCCACATTCACACCATACATTTAAAGCACTATGATGTCACTTTAACCAGCCCCCCAAAGAATCCTGGGAGCTGTAGTCTGTTAAGGGCACTGAAAGCTAATAGGAGACCCCCTATTTCCCTGAGAGAGTTACCATTCCTAGAGTACCCTGGGAAGAGGGATTGATTGTTGTACTACTCGTGATAATTGTAGCTCTGTGTGGAGAAGAGGGGATCTCTGAACTACTCTCAGCATCCTTAACAAACTACAGTTCCCAGAGTTATTTATGCTGATTTCCCTCTATCTCTTTGATGTTTAGAATGGTAAATCTTAGCTTGCATCCAGTTTACAATCCACTTCACATTCTTTCTCTGGGTGTCAAGGCAAGAGGTCATATTGGATCTCTCTTTTGCAAACAAAGGGGCAAGCATAGCCTCTTTGTTTCACCAACTAGATAACTGGCTAGGACTATATAGACAGAAGGCCTGGGATAGCACAGTCAGTAGAGTATGAGACCCTTAATCTCAGGGTCGTGGGTTCAAACCTCACGTCGGGGGGGGGGGATTCTTGCACTGCAGTGGGTTGTACTTAGATACCCTTATGGTCCCATCCAACTCTATGATACTAAGAATGGACTTCCTGTAATAAACACAAGCTTTCTCATTTTATACCAAGTCTCTGTCTGAATACCTTTCAGCTAAAGGTGTCCTCCAAGCAAGCATTCACCTCACTAAAGCTAACTTCTTCTGGTGCACATAATAATCTCTAACATACTCACCACCCTCTTGCGATGAGTGAGTGTACCCAAAGTGACTAACATATACTGGCTTTTGCGGATGGTTGAAGCACATTGCATACTTAGGGGAATCAGACAAGATCTGGCTTTTTCAAAAACTCAACAGTATGGAATGCATTTGTATTAATTTTTTTTTTTTGTTCTCTGTTAACATGTGCTTCCAATTTTCATTTCCAAGTGCACTTATGGAATATTTTGTTGTTCACAAATAACCATGTGACCTATTACTTTCTGCACGTTATGTCCAAACACATGTTCAACAAAGAGAGGAACAATGATTGGTAATGTTTCTCCCCCCCCCCCAACACCCAAATAAATAACAGCAAACAGCAACAAGCCATCATGCTGCCATTTGGTCCATATTCAAGTGGATGGAAACAATAAACTAGATCATTGAACCGGATTCATTTTTGCCAATGAGAGCTTCTTGGGATCAAGCCAGACTGGGAGTCATGCTTTCTCCTTGGGACCAATCCCAGGCTAGCACTAGGCTGGCGAAGAGATGCTTTATTTGGTGCCCATGCATTGGGCAGGACCACACATGGCTGACCTTCCTCTGCCCTCTGGACCACCTCATTCCCATTCCCAATCTTATCCCATCCTTCTTTAAACTGTTCTTTCTCTCTCCCCATCCTCTTTTTAAAATTTCCAATGAGCTAAATGTTTACTTGCTTTATCAGCATTGGCTTTTAGCAGCTCTGGGGAATGGGGAGGCCTGAGTGAGAACAAATTCATACTTCTCAGTCCATTTTAAAATAGATGTCCAAAAAAGGACCACTGGGCTCTTTGAAGCATCCAGTGCCACTGATAGGTTGCCCCTTGAACGTTTTGAATAGAAAACTCCCAGCCTGGGTGGGAAGCAATCTATGCAACCCCAAGCCTCATTTTGCAGGCCCTTGGTGGCCCTGTTTCTTCATTCCATGAGAATTCTCTCTTTCTCCTTCATTTTCTCCTTATTTTTTTACTGGCTTTTAAAAGTGTTTTCCCCATTTTTGGAAGGGAACATATTTTTTAAAAAATAAATAAATGCTTTTTTACACACACACCCACACCCCCGTTTTTATGGCTTGAAGTTGGTAAGCTTTTGTCATAGCTATCTATCAATAATAATAATAATAATAATAATAATAATAATAATAATATTTATTTATACCCCGCCCTCCCCAGCCAAGGCCGGGCTCAGAGTGGCTTACAAGCAATAATAAAAACAAGTTGAATGATTACAACTTAAAAACAAAATTAAAATACAACATTAAAATATTGAAACATTATAATATTAAAATGTAGCCTCCTCGCAGGAAGAGAAAGAAAAGAAAAAAGAAAGAGAGGGAGGGAATCAAATTGGCTCCAAGCCAAAGGCCAGATGGAACAACTCTGTCTTACAGGCCCTGCGGAAAGAAATCAGATCCTGCAGGGCCCTGGTCTCATGAGACAGAGCGTTCCACCAGGCTGGAGCCAGAGTTGAAAAGGCCCTGGCTCTGGTTGAAGCTAATCTAACTTCCTTAGGGCCCAGGACCACTAGGGTGTTGCTATTTATGGACCTTGAGGCTCTCCATGGGGCATACCGGGAAAGGCGGTCCCGTAGGTACGAGGGTCCTAGGCCGTGAAGGGCTTTAAAGTCAAAAGCAGCACCTTAAATCTGACCCTGTACTCCACCGGGAGCCAGTGCAGCTTGAAAAGCACTGGATGAATATGCTCCCATGGCAGAGACCCCCTAAGGAGCCTCGCTGCAGCATTCTGCACCCGCTGGAGTTTCTGGGACAGCTTCAAGGGCAGCCCCGCGTAGAGCGAATTACAGTAGTCAAGCCTGGAGGTGACCGTTGCATGGATCACTGTGGCCTACCTATCTATCTATCTATCTATCTATCTATCTATCTATCTATCTACCTATTACAATGTGTACCAATTAATTCCCCCTGGGTCCAATAGCTTTCTTGTCCTTCTGCGGCTGTGCCTTGTGGAAATCCAATCTTTCCCACTGAATTGAAGCTTGGTTAAGCAAAAACTCTCATTTCTAGAAAAATAGGTGCCGGAACTCACCACAAATGCCTCTCTTGTTCTTTTATAATGGCAATGGCCCCCACCTGAGAGGTGCCAGAATTGAGTTCCAGAAAGTTCTGCTGTTTGGGTAGACGAGGCGTGGGGTAGGCCTCCTTAAGGAGCTGGGGTGAAGTGCTAGAATTACCATACTGCTAGGCTTCCATTCCTTTGGGTTTTCTATACCACTTTGCTTCTATGTATTCTCATCAATATCTGTTACTTATCTTGTACCTCTGAGTATGTTATATACTAAGTTGCAGTCTTGTGTATGGTACTCATAAACCACTACAGTCAAATTATAATAGGCTGGTTTTGCAGATATTATTTCAGTTGATAAGAGCTGGGGAGGAGGGACACCCTGGTTTGAGGGTGAATACATGTGTGCGGTTCATACCAATCTGGTGGGACTATTAGCTCCGGCAAACATCAGCAGAGAGAAGAAAATGTAAATCTCTTTAAGTAATTTTTAATGAAAAAAAATATCGAGTTACTCCGAGTGCTATCATTTCTGGGTGGCTGGTTTTTAACTTTGGCAACCAGTACTTAAAGGGAAATTTTACAGCCTTAATGCTCTCCAGATGTGCACCTAGTCCTAGATGAAAGTTTTAGCATTGGTTACTGGGCATATATGTCAGCAGTGCACTTTGCAATACCCCATCGGATACACAGTTGTTGTAAGTCTCAGGAGAGATCTTTCAGGGGGCAGAAACAAGAAACCCTTAAAGCAAAGGTCATTTGTTGGGTATTCTGTCTCATGTCATTTATTTAATAATCATTACAGGGCACGTGCATTTTTTTTAGCATGTACGAATTGACTTCAAAATACATGGGCAACAACAGAGCTTCTCCTCAATGGAGACTGCTTGCTAACGGCAAATCTAGATTCTTTCCTCACATGACTTCTTTTTGTTTTGTTTTCAATGCTGCTATCGCTCCCTGGGGAATGACTGGACATATAGCAACTTTTACATGGCCAGTGAAAAATAGGTTGGCTCAGAAATCAACTGGGACAAATGTAGACCGGCAAAAAGAATGAAGGCTTGTTGAGATACCCAAAGCAAATGCAGCAGTCTTGGCCATAAGACTTATTGAGATGTTGCCATCAGTGGTCATGATACTTAAAAAAAACTACCCTGGGTTAACTTTGAAGGTTCACTGTAAATGCAGGTCATCACCTTTGAAAATAAGGGACATCCATGCTAATGGTCTTTTTTATTTTTAAAGACTTGTTATGATTTCTATTACACCCAAAGTCTGGAATGTATTAGTGGACTCTGAGCTGAACCGCTCGGTTGATGCTGAGTCTGCTCAGCTGTCTTAGTCAATCCTTTTTCTCTCAGCTTCCTTTGGGCAGGATACAAACAACAATAGCAACCTTCCTTACAGGGCAATTGTATGGCACAATAAGATACTGTATGCGAAGCACTTTGAATATCTGAAATGCCAAACTTTTATAGGCCAGTACCCAAAATGCCAAACTTTTATAGGCCAAGTTGCTGCTAGAAGCAGAGAATTGGTGTCAGTTTTGATCCATTGCGGACATAGAATCATAGAACTGTAGAGTTGGAAGGGATCCTGAGGATCATCTAGTCTAACCCCCTGCATTGCAGGGATCCTGTATTGAAAGAGGTTAGACTACATGTTAGCTGTTGCGTTATTTTTGTTATTTAGGGTACATTTATTCATTGCTCTACAGAAGAAAATGTCCTGAAGTGACTTAAAGCTATAAAATACAAAACCAACTTGTCATTATTATTATTTTAATACAAATACACCCACCAGTAATTTAACTAGTGGAGTCTGTTCCATTCAGGCAAGTGGCATATCACCCCACCAGCCTTCAGTCTTGCCCCCAGTCAGCCCCCATCTACCTGCCTTCAAGACCAGGGGGTGGCTCTGCATGTCAACCTCCTCCTCTTCCTCCTGGTTAAGTCTGTGTGCTACCTGTGTAGAATTCAGCAGGGAGGAGGGCAGGAGTACCAGAACTACCAGAAATAGTTGGCTTCACCTGTTACTGACTCTGCCTGCCATTGGCTCTGGCTACAGTCGGCATCCTTACCTTCTGCCCAACTGACCCCAATGGGCATCCGCCTCTACTGAGTTTAACACCAACAAACTGATGGTTAAGCCTAACCCCTGATAGCACAGAGAGGCAACCAGCAGCTGCTCTAGCTGTAAATGAGAGGGAAGCTGCCAGTGTGAATCCCTTGATCTGGATACTTTTGTAAAGTCTTAAAATGCTCTTGGGGGCATATCAAAGAGTCAGAGTTGGAAGAGACCCTGAGAGTCATCTAGTCCAAACCCCTGCAATAAAGGAATCCTGCAAACAGCCGTCCCTGCCTGGATGGGCTCGAACCACCAACCTTCTAGTTAAGAGCTAGACACATTGACCCACTGTGCCACTGGGGGATCCTTGATACCTATTCTTTTTTTCCAGCATCTTGATGGTAAATCACTTCCAAGGATTTATAGCCTAGCAATAAAAATTGGTCTACGCTGAAGTAAGCAGTGAGGAGGACAGTTTTTAAAGTGTTAAGTGAGAAGCCAATAGCACAATAACGTTGCTTACCTCTAAAACCCTGTGACACTGTACTTAGTAAAAACAACCCTGCTGCAGTATTAAGGAAATGAAACATCACTGTCCACAAGCTGCCTTCACTCAACTAAGTACTTCAGTCATTTTCCTCCCTGCTCTTTTAAAAATTACAATTTATATTGGCATCTGATATGTTTTCCTAAGTTATTTCCATCCAAAGCTTGGACTGAATTATACATGATGGTAAATGTTTAGATTTGGGGTGGAGTGAAATGAGGTTTAACTTATTGGGTCTTCCATTTATAAGCCTGTTGGCAACGCATTGATTCGACTGAACACAGAATGTAATTTGACCTAAACACTCAATTCTTATGTTTCTGATTCAGATGCCAGCTCAACCCCTACAGCTACTTTCAAAGCAGAGAGCAAAATGAATGATTTAACAAAATGCAGCATCTTCCCTGGAGACTTAAACACCAGGATGAAAATTGGTACACAATTCTATGTTCAGAGTATGAATTTAGATGCTGAACAGGAAGCTGCCTTCAGTCCATAACATCCAGTATTGAACATCTACTTCAGCTAGAAGCAGCTCTGTGACCGAGCTCATTCACATCATCTGCTACTAACTTAACCCTTTTAACTGAAGAGATGAGGGACTGAATCCTGTGTGGGGTGGATGTATGTATGGAGGAACAACTTCCTGGTCACACCTTGACTTCCATGTGCCCGTGTGGCCCTTTGCACAGAACCCACAAGGTATCCATGAGTAGATTCTATGGGAAAGAGGAGCCTGGGCCAAGAATCTGCCCATCCACAGGTGGGTATCAGACACTTGTTCTTCACATCATCAGGGCAGCAGACACTGAGCTAGCACACAGATCTCCTGCCCTGGTCTTCTACATTCGGGTGAGATGGATTGTGCAGTGTATTTATCAGTTTCAGTTATAGGAATTATGTAAATATGTGAATATATATTTAAAATTAGCATATGCAAATGTCATGCAAACCCATGTCTTCTGTTTTTTGCTGGTGTATAAAAAGGACCCCATCCCTTGGTCCCTGCTTGGATTGGGGACTCTGGGATACAGTAATATAATTGGAGAAGGAACTAAGCAATCTCCAATGCAAGACTATCATATTTTTCGCCCCATAGGACGCACCGGCCCATAGGACGCACCTAGTTTTTTTTGGGGGGGGGAAGAAAAAAATATTTCCCCCCCAGGTGCGGGGCTGGGGCGGGGGAAGCCTGAGCTTCCCCCGACCCCAGAACAGGCTGCTATCTGCAAGCCGTGGGAGAGCTGCGCAAAGTTACACAGCTTTTCCACGGCTAGTGAAGCGCTGCGCGAAGCCCGAAGCTTGGGGCGTGCTGAGCTCAGCGCACCCCAAGCTTCTGGGTGTCAGCAAGCTCTCCGCTAGCTGTGGGAGAGCCGCGCGGCTCTCCCACGGCTAGCAGAGCACTGCGCGAAGCCCGTCTCCCACGGCTAGTGGATAGCTTCCTGAAGCCAGGAGAGCGAGAGGGGTCAGTGAGCACCGACCCCCCTCGCTCTCCAGGCTTCAGCAAAAGCCTGTTTTCGCCCCATAGGATGCACATACATTTCCCCTTCATTTTTGGAGGGGAAAAAGTGCGTCGTATAGGGCGAAAAATATGGTAATTTCCTCTGAAACCGAGTAATAAAGTGAGATGGTGACTTTCATGTGACTGCTTTTGTACATAATTAAAGTACTAAAAAGATATGCCTTGGTCAAGTTCCACAACAGTTTTTCTGAGTTGTGGGCTCATTTTACTAAGGACGCCATATTAACTCTCGATACTTATGTTCTTATGTTTTCATCTGTTCCTGATCCTTTTTGGATCCTCATAAGCTCATATGTTGATTAGTTTTCCTAGAAATTCCTTTCCATTCCTTAAACAGAACAATAAACTCTACCTCCCTTAGTTTTAAATGCTTGCTAATCAGAAAACCATGTGAGGGTGTTTTTGAAAGATTTCCTGCTCTCCTAGCATTTTTTAAAAATGCCTCATCACAAGCAAAAATATTTGGCTCTGAAGTGAGACCTGAGGTCTAAGCCCATACACTGTTTGGAAGTTCATGTATTGAGGAATCTTGGCTTTGAACGTCATTGTCTGATGGTGGGATCTAACCTAGAGGACTATCCAGAATTATGTGTGTCCAGGTCCCCAGAGCTTCCTTGAGCAGAGGAAGGAACATATGACACTGATTTATGTGATTGGACCTTGGCATCCTGCACTTCCCACATTCTTTCTCCTGTGCTGCAGGCCTTGTTCTTCACATACATGTCCATCTATGGCCTAGGCCTTGACATGAGGTCAAGTCCCACCTCCCTTCTGACCAAGATTCCTGGTTGCCTTGTACATGATGAGAGAAGCTTGGATGCAGGCACTGTGCTCAGGGTATTGCTTCGGCTGTGCATGATTCAGCTGTCAATTTCCCTGGACAAACCACATTTTCTAGTATCTCTTCCTAAGAAAAATGCCTTTGGAGTTGCAAGTTCATCTGATGGGGAGAGCCAGGACAGACAGGTCAGTGGGGAGGAATAGCAGGTTCATCCTCCCTTGCATGCCACTGCATCAGATGAGGGGCAGGGGAAATATTGTCCAAACTGACCCTAATTTAATCTCAGGAAAACACTGCATGCTAACGCATCCACACATGTGGACACAAAACGATATCGCAGTGCTTCCCTTCCATAGCAAAGGATGCCAAGCGCATCTGAGGTGCAGCTAAGTACATCCAAATCCATTGTGAGATTAAATGTCCTTTGAAACATGTTAAGGGGTTTTGTTTTGTTTTTTTAGTTAAGGAAATTGGTTATGGTAGATTTAACATACACCAGGCCTTTGAGCAATCACAAGGGGTTCCTTGATGTCAGAATCGGTCTGTTATAAGAACTCTGTTTTCATTTGTGAATTGTTAGAGGGTATGTTGCTGACTTAGCCAAGAGCTCTGCTTTGGTTGGAGGAGTTGAAACTTGCAGGTTTAGGATGCGATCTCCTGAGACCCTCTCCGCAAATTGCTGGAGCAGACCAGCCCATTTCTACATAGATGCAAGTGTCAGAAGTCCATTATTTTTAATAGCTTGTGTTACAATATAAAAGCTGATTTATTGTCAGAGCAGTTTCCCAACGTCTTAAAGGAAATAATCAGGGATTGCTTGTTTTTTTTGGTTACCGCTACATAAATAACCTCATGGGCGGATGGATATTTGTGTTCATTTACTTAAACATTACTATTTGTTATATTAAACTGTCTTAACACGCAGTCACGCAAAGAAGAGGGTGACTCGGTGTGTTGAACAGCGCCTGCCCTGAAGGCACTGAACAATCTATAACGTAACCAAAACACCAAAGAACAATCGAACCCCCAGTGCGATTATAGAGTTACTATCAAAATAGAACCAGCTTGAACACAGAAAGGGAGGAGTATTTATAACAGTTTACATTTGCCCAGAATGGGATAGGAGTCTCTCCTATGTTTATGCAGAAAGGGAGCCCTTTGGACATCTTGTTCCTGGTGGGTGATTCCAAAGCTTATATCCTAATTAAAATTAATCAAAGCATTGTGACTTTATGGAAGCTCCTCAATAAGTAGATATACAGAGCACTTCAGGGCATCACTTGCCTCAGTACAAATTTTGAATCCAGCCAAAAAAATGCTGGACTGGCTCAGTAGAGACGTATGAGATGAAGGTCTTGTAAAACTCTTCAAACCTTCCCTGCATCTTTCTAGTTGATGAAAAGTTACATTGATTAATCTTAACAATTCATCAATTGAAACACTGTAGTCATACTGGAAGAAAAGCAATGACAAACCTAGACAGCATCTTAAAAAGCAGAGACATCACCTTGCCAACAAAGGCCTGTATAGTTAAAGCTATGGTTTACCCAGTAGTGATGTATGGAAGTGACAGCTGGACCAAAAAGAAGGCTGATCGCCGAAGAATTGATGCTTTTGAGTTATGGTGCTGGAGGAGACTCTTGAGAGTCCCATGGACTGCAAGAAGATCAAACCTATCCATTCTGAAGGAAATCAGCCCTGAGTGCTCACTGGAAGGATAGATCCTGAAGCTGAGGCTCCAATACTTTGGCTACCTCATGAGAAGAGAAGACTCCCTGGAAAAGACCCTGGTGTTGGGAAGGATTGAGGGCACAAGGAGAAGGGGACGACAGAGGACGAGATGGTTGGACAGTGTTCTCAAAGCTACCAGCATGAGTTTGACCAAGCTGCGGGAGGCAGTGGAAGACAGGAGTGCCTGGTGTGTTCTGGTCCATGGGGTCACGAAGAGTCGGACGCGACATAACGACTAAACAACAACAAGTCATACTGCAAAGCCCATGATGCAGTGGGCTACCAAGCAAATCACATGTCCAAGAAGACTTAACGTATATGGAAACTTGAATTAGAGTGAATATTTCAAAGGACAGCAGCCCACAAGTTACTAGTCGAACCTTGATTTGGCCAAAAGATTTTCTTTGGAAATCTGGTGCCAGCATGGAAATGGAGTGCCTCTAGGAGAAATTATTACATCCTTAGTCCAGAACTTTTAATAACTCCCAATGAATCCAATCTTTCGCTGATGGTAACAGGGCACAATCTGGGTGCTGACATTTAATGTTTGTCAACATTTCATTTTGTTGTCGTTGGCTGCCTAAGGCAGAAACCAGAGGACATTTGGAAACAAGTGATGTGGAATTGCATTGCTGGTGACCTTTTGGATCCTCTGCTGGGCCGTGAGATAGAGAAACTATTAGCAGCACACTCTGAGCAGAATGTCCACCTCAGCCATGAAAGGTCTGTAGTGTATTAGTCTGACCTTCTCATCTGATGATGGAAAGGGCTCAGGTCATGTTCTCAAGAAATAAAGGACTAGATCAAACATAGTCGGCTTCGTTGAAGTCATGATACTGGCAACGCACTCCTGCTTACTCAGAAGACTTTTCTAATTAAGGCCATAAAATGTCACAAGGGATACTGGAAGTCATCCAGTCAGTCAGTTTGTTGTTTGTAGCCAAAGGCTATTGCATTGAAAGGGCTGTCAAAGACGGACTTTATACATTTCAGACTGGCATACTAATTCAAGGGTCTACCTAGGCTAAATTTCCTTTGCTAAGTGTTGCTTTATGTAAGAAGACCAAAGATCTCAAAGCAAGGTAGCGAGCCAGACATTTCTACAGGCTCTGATAAAGGGTATCTCACAGGTATATTTAATGAATCCCATTGGTTCCATGCTGAAATCAATGGGTAGTATCCAATTAAGTCACATTCAGAGGAGGCCCATTGAAATGGATGGACTTAGTCATGACTAGGGGTGTATGAGGTGTTAGGGGAGGGGTAGTATATTTGGTGGTTGGAGGTTGTGGGTGGCGCTGTGGTCTAAACCATTGAGCCTCTTGGGCTTGCCGATCAGAAGGTCGGCAGTTCGAATCTCTGCAACAGTGTGAGCTCCCATTGCTCTGTCCCAGCTCCTGTCTACCTAGCAGTTTGAAAGCATGCTAGTGCAAGTAGATAAATAGGTACCGCTGCAGCGGGAAGGTAAACAGTGTTTCTGTGTGCTCTGGTTTCTGTCACGGTGTTCTGTTGCACCAGAAGCGGTTTAGTCATGCTGGCCACATGACTTGGAAAGCTGTCTGTGGACAAACGCCGGCTCCCTCAGCCTGAAAGCGAGATAAGCGAGGATAACCGATGAGTCTCAAACCTTTGGTGAGTTAAGGACTCTGGAGAAGTCTGGAGGATTGAGCAGACAAGGCCAAGAGTGGGTCCCACAGTCAAGAAGGTGGTTTCTGCACATGCTGTAGAGAAAAGTGAGGGGCAGCTGGGGCTCATTGACCTGGGAAGGTAGCCCATCTGGCAAAAGGAAAACTCTGATCCCAAACCTCTGCTACCTTGCAGGATGTCTTCGGGAGAAGAAAAGGCTAAGGAGTAAACCCTACACAAATCTGGAATGGAGTCCCTAAGACGGCTGGATGGTGTCTTGTACACCTCCTTCTGGAAACTTCTGCAGCCAAGCTGGTGCCAAACATATTGCTCTGTTTTCCTTTGGACCACATCACAGCAAGGCTGAGAGGAGGGTCTTCTCATCTGGGCAGCCTAGGACCTCCAACACACTGCCCAAGCTTGTACCCCACAGACGTCACGTCAGAGCTGCTAATGCAGCAGCTTGATTCCAAACGCCAAAGGCACACTCCATTGTCTCACGAGACAGACGGATGCCAACAACAGTCATGACTATCTTCCTTGCTTTCAACTGGTCTAATGCAAATAGGATATAATCAGGTGCTTCCAATGGTGCTAAGTTAAAAGTATTTAACTTTGGTTAGATAATACTAATTATGTTGCCCTAGCCAAAAAACTACAGCTGGCAGGTAAACGCTGGCACAAGGTACAGATTTACTACACAGCAGCAGCAAGGTGAATCTTGACACAAGCGAGCCAAATCTTTTTGGGAAGAGCGGGCAGCCCATAGGTTTGCATGCCAAGGGTCACAGTTTTTACCACAGGCATCTCTGAACAGGGCTGGAACAGGTACTGACTGCATCTGAAAGCCTGAAGAACTTATCAGGCAATCTAAGCCAGGGGTAGTCAATATGGTGTCCTCAATGCTGTGGAATGTAACTTCCACTACAATCACCTGGGGCTGATGAAGATTGCAGGCTATGACTTGTAGGGGGCACTGCATAGGCTACCACCCTGGTGTAAACAGTGCTGAGCCAAATGGACACATGGCATGATTTGGTTTGCCAATTTTTTTTAGCCACGGGCTGGTCCACTGTCGCTCAGACCTTGTGGCGAGATGGAGGAGTGGCACTGGGGGGGGGGGAGCTGGAAGAAGAGGTGAGGGGGGCAAGCAGTCCTCCTCCCTGGACCCCAGCCCCAACCCCAGTGCTTACCTTCCCAGGGGCTGCTGCTTCTTGTGGGTAGGCAGAGGGAGCGTGTTCGCTCCGCTCTCTGGCCCACAGGAACACCAGGGCAGTGGCGGGGGTGGAGGGAAGATGAGGGGCACAAAAGGGCTGGCTCTAGAGAGGGGCTGCTTAAAATGGTGCTTAGCCAGCTCAGCCCCCTTCCTCCTCTAGGCAGGGCAGGGAGAAGCCAGGTGGAGGGAGGGAGGAGGCGCCGCCATAGTGTGTGTGTGGGGGGGGATGGAATGGCGCAGCAAAAAAAATGGCACAGCCCAAATAAACAGAATCTCCACACCAGTCTGCAGGCCAGATCCTGAAAGCAATTGGGCCTGATCTGGCCCCTGGGCCTTAGTTTGCCAACCCCTGATTTGGTTCAAGGCAACTTCCTATGTATGCAGGAGGAGGAGACAGGCAGAGTGGTTTTGGAGACAGTTATACTGCCAAGGAAAAGTTTCAGTCCCTCCTCCCCTCTGGGTTTCACATGATAAAAGAAGGGTACGTGGATTCATTTCCACATCTGTTCAGCTTCACATCAGGTGCTTTGGGGTTTTCTTCATCTTTAAAGCAGCCAAGATTAAGCCTCAGGGCAAAGCAAAGTTTAGTTCTGAATTTGCTTAAATAAGGAAAAAAGGAAACGAAAGCAGAGAAGTGCAAATGGGCCAAGACTCAGGGGAGACTTATGTTAATTGAACCACACACAACTGTGGCTCTGCATTCTTTTATATTTTCTCACACAGCCCTGCAAAACCAGCGAGGAAATCCTGACCAAACCAGCGGGGTGTTGCAAGTGCACTGCTGTTTTCAGTGGTCTGTGACTTATCATCAGCCTCACCAGGGATGCAAATTCCGTATTTGCAGCAAAACCAAGGGCCAAAAGTATACATGACTTTAAATGTGTCTTTGCACTGAACCTGGAGTGAAAGGTCCTAGAATGGATAATTAAACAGTCAGTCTGTGAGCACTTAGCCCTAGTTATGGTGTTTGCACCGGTCCCTTTGACATATTCATCCAGTGTGAAATGACAAAATCTTGTTATTTCTGTTTCATCGTACCCTCTGAAATTTAATTTCACCCAATCTACCAAAGGAAGCACTAAATACACAGTGAGCTGCCCTTTCTCCTTTCCCATCTCTGCTTCTGCCCACCTGCTGCAAAATCTCATGGCCCTCCTCCTGAGCCAGATAAAAGACAAGGCAAGGGGAAGAGAGAAAGTGACAGGCTGAGACAGAGGGGCCACTTAAATGGAGATTAACAAGAATAACAGACAATCATGAACATCTGCTTCTGCCATTATCCCATTATGGGAATAATTACAACATGGGGCTTCTACTGCAGGAAGAACAATTCAAGGTAATACACTTTCCACTAACATTTAGCTAAAGAAAAGACAAGGGTTTTCAGGGCCTGAACTCATTCTGTGCAGACTGTTTCAAATCTGCCTGGTCTCTAATTGTGTTGATCAGATCTTTTACAATAACCAGCTGCAATATCTGAGGCAGGCACAATGCTGCAATTCCATGCAAACTTGCTTTCAGCCTTTATGCACAAACCTGATCATTTCCCCCATTCTCTGTGATTTGGAGGAAGGAGCAGGTGTCTATCAGGTGTCAAAGTTAAGACGTCAAAGAGAGCAATCCGCAAGGAAGTCTCTTGACAGTCATTGCTGAAAACAGAGGTGGAACACAAAGGTAAAGAGGCGAAGGCAAGACCTTGCTTAGAAGTTCTGGGTTTCGTATTATTTTATGAAAGGGGTGTCAGAAAATCTACTTTCATCATGTCGGACTCAGAACTTTTGAACAGATTGTTATGACGCCATGCATTTTCCGGATAGGCAGCAGCTCCATGTTCAAGGGTGCCAACTTCAATAAAACATTTGGGGGGCAAGGTAAGCCCTGCCCCACATAATCTATCACAAGACACGGTGCACACACACTATTTGAATGGAAATGCCCATCAACTTAGGGGGCCCAGCCCCTCAAACATTTTATGGGGAGGGGTGAAGGGACCTTGGCCTCTAGGAGTTGGCTCCTAGGTCCATGTTAATAAGGGTAGAGACCCAGGTGACCTGCACCCCAGCACAGGCTGCTGGTGTTGGATGTCAACTCCTGAGTGGAATTTAAAAGAAATGTGTGCTGGGTGCTGTGCTTCAATTTCCCTGCTGCCATGCTTACAAAAATCAGTATACAGGGTATCGGTGCCACGAATGTGCACACAATATTTATGTCACAAGCTTTATATCCTGCTTAATTTAAAATGGCCCACACACACACACAAAACGGTTTACATAAAACAGTATAAAACATTCATAAGAAAATACTGAAAAATCCAGCAAATTATTCTGAGCATGATTCTATAGTCGTGTGGTATAGTGGCAAAAGTGTTGAACTACCGCCCTGGGAGACCAGGGCTCAAATGCCTACTTTGCCATGAAACCTTGGGCCACTCACTGCCCCTCAGCCTAATCTAGGCTTGTTGCAGGGATTAAAAGCAATAAATAAGCTTGCATATATAAATCCCCTCTACTTTTCCGTTGCATGTGCAGGAAATAACTGCTACACAGTTCATTCTATACCATCACACCCCTGTCAGCTGCCAGCTCTGCTAAAGCACACCTGGGCTGCCTTCTCCTCCCCTGCACTGAGCAGAAGAGGGAGAGAGATCATGGGTGGAGTCTGGGTGCCTTCAAGCAGCTGATCCATGCCACCAGGAAGCCAGCTGGCTGTTTTCCCTTCCTGGGATGACTAACATCACGATCATGAAGATGTCAAACAGACTTTGGAAAGAGTCCAGTTGGGTTCAGAGAACAACCATTAGCACATACCTCTCTAGTTTCAAACAACAACAACCTTCCCTACTGAGAGAAGGTTCTGCAAAAGTGCCTTTTCTCTTAAATTTTAAAAGAAACAGCATCAATACCTGTTTCCAGTTCCCCCAGTCCTGCTCCCAACAGCAATAAGCCACCGTGCTGCAGAAAGCTTTCCAGCTGTGAAACCCCACAGGCAGGAAGGCAAGTCCAGCCATGGATAGGTTTCAGCTGCTGGCATGCAGGTTGATGTGCGTCCATAGGAGTCCCTTTAGTGCAACGCCATAATTCAATATCTAACTCTGGAAATATGTCAGCGCAAATGAATTCAGTATGCCGGCACTGCCTCATGAGGTCTCTTCTAAAATAAACATATGCCAAAATAAATGAGGTAGTCCCTGAAGATAGCACGAGAATCCCCTTTTTTTGTTTTAAGCAGACTGGCTCGTTTTGTCAGAATGACTTGGGTATGAGTCAGCATCAGCATCATAGCAAAAAAGACAGGAGCATCTCTGGTTGAAGGAATCTGGACAGGACATCTCACCATCTGATCTTAATAGAATTGAAGGTTCGCAAAGGAAACAATCCCTGAACTACACCAGTTCCAACAACACATCCACTGCCATCGTTCTTCCAACTGCTTTCTGGACCTTTTAACTATTAGGATCCTTCTACCTGCCATCATCTTGTTTTGTAGGACACTTTGGCATTAATCTAGGACAGAGGCAGTCAACACTATCACTTCCAAATGTTGTGGACCACAAATTCTTTTAGGTCATGGGGTGTCTGTACTAGCCAATCTGCCACAAGAGATGCAATTCTTACCTGGTGGTGACTGAAATCTGTTGTATCCAAACAGGACTGAGATGTGTGTGAGCTATCATTCGCTTCTGCGGGAGAAACTGGTTCCTCACCTAGCAAGGATTTTGAAAAAAGGATGAGACATTGCCCTCTCTTCATGCTGACACGTTTCCTCAATTTATGGAGTAAACGAGCAGGGAGACTTCTTACTACACTAGCATAGTTTGAAAATGGCACAGTTTCTACATAGGGATTCATAAGATCAGCAGGGAAATCATGTGAGGCCCTGTGATTCAGGCCTGTGGTACAAGGGCCACCAGCGTGTGGAAGCTCCAATGAAGATGGTTGTTTGGCTCTTTGAGCATATGGTTACCGTAGCATGACAGATTCAGGATTTCAAGGGACATCACTCTTCTTTGTGCAGAAGCTGTTGAAAAAACAGATGGCCGCTTCCCCTGTGGTTGTATGAAAACCTTCTGTAGCCACAGAGGGAGCTGGATGTCACAGTGGTTCCCTGCTAATTATCACAAATCCCTGGTTTTTCAAAAGCCAAGCCATGAACCTCCTGCTTTTGAAAATGTTGTTATCTCTTTGGTAGTTTTTGTTATGTGAATGGTGCTACAGACCCTCTGGGCGGGTTACTCTAACCCCGTGGGGTCTGTAGACCACAGTTGGGAACCACTGGTCTATAACGTTCAGACAGGTAACAAGCCAAGGGTTAGCCTGGTTGCACAAACATAGTGAAACTTCATAGATGAGGAGTGAGGAACCTTTTCAGCCCAAGGGTCACATTGTTTCATGGGCAACTTTCTGGAGGACATGTACCAATGGTGGGTGGGACAGAAATGGGTGTGGCACACTCTTCAACCTCTGTCCAGCCCAGCAAGTGGTATTAGCATAGTTCAAGGAAACATTCCAGCCAAGTAAAATCACCATAGTGCAGAATACAGCCACTGAGCGGTGCGGTCTAGGAGGACATTGAGTTGAGCAGGGTCCTGAGGACCACATTCAGACCTGCCATAGATAGGGTGCATATACCTATCTTCTTATGTAGTTTGAGCAACCAACTAGAGCATTTTCAGCGTATAATTTTATGAGCCTAAGAAGAACTCTGCTGGATCAGACCAACAGCTTATTTAGCCAACATCCAAGTTTGCACAATGGCCAAGCAGACACTTCCAGGAAGCCCACAAACAAAGCATGAAGGTCATAGCCTATTCAGCCCCAGCAGAACACTGCCTCTGAACCTGCCTGTTACACCTGTCTTAGCTTCCATGCATTGGTCTAATCCACTTTTAAAGCCCTATAAACTAAAGGTGATCAGCACTTCTTGTGACAGCAAATTCCATACGTAAATGAAATATGTGTTGCATGAAGAAAGTAGTAAATGGCTTTCTGCAAAGTTTGTGGCCTGTGAACAGGGCAGATGGAAGCTGGAATTCCTTGCTAATTCACTCATGCAAGTATGTGTACATGAGCAAAACCAGGATTTTTTTTGTTGTTGACAGTCTTCTGAAATTTATGACCTTAAATTGCTGAACTCCATCCTCCATTATCAGTCTCCATCCTGATAAACTACTGCATACGGTTCACACAACAATGGCTCCTTTCATTTTAAGCTGCCGACCCATGAATGGATTGTCAGTAGCTTGCCAGATAAACAAGAGGATTCAACATCCCTTCAGAATGTGTGTGGAGAGGGAGAGAGAACAACAGAATAAGATATTAATAAGCCTTTGAGGAAGTTTTGTGTTTGTCAGATACAGAATCACAAGACTGAGCGTTTGATAAAGAAACCATCTTTCTTCAGTAAAAGTTGAACAGTTCATTATCAGCATTTTCTCACATGATGACTCTTTTTAGACAAGTAGAGGTCAGCCAATATGGAGGGCAAATGGTATTTTTTTCAAGTGATCCTAAACTGATGTTTTAAAAAAGAAAAGATACCCACTTGCTTTAAAAAAATTGATATAATCAAATTCCCAGAATAATATTTCTGTTTCAGAATGTTGTAATATCAGTCAAATTAACAGATGTGGCTAAAAAAATTTAATTCCTTTCTACAGAATATGGGAGGGGGCAGGATATCCTTATATCATATCATATTGCTACACAATTTAAAATCCCGACTCAATGGTTGAATACAGAAGATTCAATTCTAATTTTAATTCAAAGTTATAGTAAAATGCTTATTGGAAGCTTTTGTCCATGTACCCAAGTGATTCCTCCCCCAAGCTTTACCTGGGCATCCAGAATTTTATACTTCAAGTTGGCAATGTAGATAAAGAAACAGGGTTTTCTAATGGAGGCAGCTTCCACACTCATCTGTCTCCCGTCAACAACTAACTTAATAAGGCAAATGCAGCTCGTTAGTGGCACCTGTGCAGGTCACCTGGCTCTGCTTCTCCCTGTTGCGCCGTTTTGTCTCCTCCTGCCTCTTTCTGAGGGGAGCAGCAATGTTACCACGAGGTGACAACAGCACCTGGAAAAGCTATAGTCCTGCTTTGATTCCTCAGTAGTCAGGAGTAGACTATGGAAAAATGATGACGCCCTCGAGTTTCTCAGTAGTGCAGAGATGCTTGGACAAACAAGGTGACTCCAAGCAACAACAACAAAACTTTATTAGCAAAGCCAACAGGCCACAGCTATACAAGAATTAGAGATAAAATAAAATAAACATAAAAAGGAAATAAAAACAAACAAAAAGAGGTCCGTCAGGTGAACACGTCTGTCGCTCAGATGGTGGCCCTTAATTTCACAGCTCTCTCGATGAACCTTGCGACCTTCTCAGTTGTCTGACTGTCCATATCAGATAAGAGAAAGAACAATATAATGTCTTGTGGACGGCCAGGGTTGGAGAGGATGAGTGGAGTAATAATCTCATTCCTTAGGTCTCTATAAAGGGGGCAGGATAAAAGGACGTGGGACACTGTTTCCGTGTTGCCATCTCTGCATGGGCAGAGTCGTTTTTCAAACGGAGTCTTTTGGTAACGGCCTTCGAGTACGGTGACTCCAAGCAGGGGAGTAGGAAGGGGGCGGGGGGGCAGACTGCCCCGGGTGCCGTCACTGAGGGGAATGACAGTTGGCGCACCGCCCGCCCGCGACTCCCAAGCCTACCCCAAGCCTTCAGGGTAAGGGGGAGGAGCTGCATCACTTTGCCAGTGGCATTCCCTCCTTCCCCCTTCATTTTGACAGCTTGGTTTGGGAGTCGTGGGTGGGCGGCGCACCGAATGTCCACCATGGATGGCTCGCTCTGCCCCCGGCTGCAGGGTGTGCATGCCGCTCCGGGCACCCTAGCAGCTATCCCACGCCTGGGAGGGCACCCTCTGTGCCACGCCACCCTTGGGAGCGCACCCGCCCTGGACAGCGCAGGCATATGTTCCACTGCTGACTCCAAGGGTGCTTCTGTTCTTAATTGCTCCTCTGGGAGGATTGTTTAGGTCTTCCTGACAGGTAAGGATGTTGGAAAATTCCAACGAAAATAGAAACAGGAGCAGAAATTGTTGGTGCTTGCTCATTTGGCCCGTGTCCATAACATAAATCAACCCAATGAATACAAGTGGAATTTGCTGCTGTTTAGCCTACAAATGATATGCAATTAGTTACGTTTCCCCTCCATTTGCGTTGTGCTTCCTTTGCGCTGTAGTGAATGGAGTGAAATAACGTAATGGCAAGGTAATTTCTGTCATTAACTACATAAGCCACACAGTGGACAGCGAGATGAATAACATGCTTTGGGGTGGAAGATGAAATGCAGCGGAACAGAAACACAGCTGTAGGTAGCATCTACAAGGTGGAATGGAAAAGAATGCCTTCTTACATCCCTACTGACAGTGCCCAAGGCCTCAGACAATAACTGCCCTCAACGCAGGCTACAGCAAAGCAAACTCAACTTTCATTGGATGAAGAGGAAGAGACATCCTGGAGTTTGGCTGCTGGCCCTCAGGATCCAAGTTCAACTCGCCCTCCGTGGGAACGTTTGGGCTCTTTAAATAAAAGCCAAGCCTTGCAGCCATTGGGCATCCTCTAACAAAGCCCAAATTCCAAAACACTGAGGAACAAAAACCAAATGGTCTCCCAAAGTCCAACATAAACAAAACATCTCACAGTTTTGGCTCACGGTACACAATGCGCATGACATTGCTCTCTGCTGCTGGAGGGCAAGGAAGGAAGGAAGAAGCTGCCAGCAGAGAGGGGAGAGAATGTGAGCTGTGTCTCCATTATAAACAGCAGCCTGTTTGAGTGCAGGCAGATTTCCCAGGAAGAGGACTCCGCTTTTCTGGGAATGAGGAGGGTTGTGTTGTGAGAAGATGAAGGAATTGAATGCTGAATGTAATCAAATCAGCTGTTGAGATGCAGGGCAAGCTTCTTATCTTTGCCATCCTTTTCTGAATTGAGGATGGATCGGAGGTGGGGAACATCAGCCTGAGGGCCACATTGCTTCTGGGCAACCTTCCTAGGGCCACATCATGGCAGTGGTCAACTGGGCCAGAGGCAGAAGTGAGTAAAGCAACAAGCTTTTATAGAGTAAACTCGCTTATACACACACTCATGCCTCTTGCTTGTCTGGATGGAGGGCTGCATTATCAGAGATCAAGGAAGAAGAGTTTGGATTTGATATGCCGCTTTATCACTACCCAAAGGAGTCTCAAAGTGGCTAATATTCTCCTTTCCCTTCCTCCCCCACAACAAACACTCTGTGAGGTGAGTGGGGCTGAGAGACCTCAGAGAAGTGTGACTGGCCCAAGGTCACCCAGCAGCTGCATGTGGAGGAGCAGAGACGCGAACCCGGTTCCCCAGATTACGAGACTACCGCTCTTAACCACTACACCACACTGGCTCACACTGGGAACGCAAAACAGGGCCGGGGGGTGTGTGTCCTGGGAGAGTAGGGCCACACAGTGAGCCTGGAAAGCCATATTTGCCCCCCCCCCACTCCACACCCTGGCCAGTCTGAGGCTCCCCATCCCTGCAGCAGAAGCTGTTTGCTCTTAGTTTTGTTCATATGTGCACAGGAAGAGATTACCATCTTTCCACCATTAAAACACCAAACACGAATACCAGTTGCTAAAGAGAGGCTAAAACACACCCTATTTAACTGGGGAATGCATGACAAAGCCAGAGAAACATAAATGCTGAATTTAAAAAATGTTGAATTGCTTTTTAAACACACACAGAAACACTCTCATTTTCTATCCACTTTGCAGAAGAGCAAGCACGTTTTCCAGCAAGTGTTTGGTTACTTATATGCTTGAGTGATAGAAGGTAAAGAGAGTTTTGATATACATATGAGAAATTTGTTTCCCATCCAGACGCCGCCTCAATCTGTCACCTAGATATGAATTTAATTTGCAACACAGATGTGCTACCATCATCTCTCATATGGTAAATCAGGCAGCAAGGAGCAAAGAATTATCAACCAACGCCCAAGGATGCTTGCTAGAGTCTGTTTAGGTTGTAAATGAAATGAAGAGTTTTTAGTTGCCTAATCATCTGCCTCTTAATCATTGGCAGATAGATGTGCCTTTTAGTTTGGGCAGCAATTCATTTAAAGCTTCTTCTTTTTTGCTGTTATCATAAATGAAATGACAGGTATATATAACTTATCATTGGAGGTATGATTGCAAAAGTTTGCTATTCATCACACATATTTTTGTTTAAAAACTTTTTAATATATAAACTGAACACATCTGTTTAAAATAATGTACTGCATAGCACTTATATCCTTATCCCCCAAAATATAAAAATATTACACACACACACACACACACACACACACACACACTTACCAATGTAAAATTCCTGGACCCACTGGTCACGAGCTGTTCCTATGAATTCCTGTAAAAGGATGTGCTGTTAGATTACTAACCAATATATATTGCTCATGTGATCTTACAATGTTAAGTAGGCACCTCACCCCATTTCACAGAAATCCCATGCATTCTGCAAAGACTTACAGTGGCAGCAATAACTAATAATCCATACATATATATATATTAATACAGTGTAATAACCACAATGAGAAGTGTGGCATAATTTCCTGTAAGACTATACCTTCAGATTCTTAAATAACAAATATCCATTCCATGTCCTCATTAAGTCCATTAGGTGCTCCTGTATTTAATCTATACATCCACCTGAACACCTTCATTTTTTATTTCCTGGTGCCACATACTTTCTCAATGCACCATTAAAAAAAACAGCAACTCCTATTACAACTTTTGTGTTCTTCTGTCTTGATCTTAATCTTTCTTGTTTTGACTATTTTTGGAATGCTTTAAAAAAACATTTTAGTACTGATGTGTTTGTTGCCCTGGGCTTCTTCAGGAGGAAGGGTGAAAAATAATGATGATTATGATGATGATGATGAGTGTGTGTGTGTGTGTGTGTGTGTGTGTGTGTGTGTGTCATATCATATACTGGTACATACTGCAGAGGGAAGCAGACAAAGGTTGGTTGTCTTTTGCTCAGTAAATTCAAGATGAGATTTGAACCCATGACTTTCTTGTTCAGACTCATCGGCATAATATTGCCCAATGCTGATACTGTACAGTAAATAGAGCCTTAATAGGCTTACTGATCCCACAGAATATAAAATGCAGAGCAAATGAGGCTCCAACTAGGGCTGAAAATGCTTAAAACAAGCTTTCAAGTTACACTGGCTTTTTCAAGTTTAGGATTAAAAAAAATCAAAACAAATTATACAAGTTCAGTGTATGCACAGGCTGATACTGTTAATTCAACAAAGGAAAGTCTAAGCAGGAACTATGTTAATCAGGTGATTACTTGGCAATGGCATTATGGGTACTATCCAATAGGTGCTTCATGCCTGTACAAATACATATGCAGTTGTCATGCTTGCTAGAGCAGGAATAATGGATTCCCAGCAGCTTCAGTGAGCAGAGTTCCAGGAGGCGGTGATTTCACGACAACGGCAGCGCTTACTGAGAAACGGCCTGTGTCTGGAATAACCTGGAGTCACCAAGGGCAAAGAAGCAAAGGGCTCCTGTATTTTTAAGATGCCCTTCTCAGGCAGGGGTAAGAAAAAACATGCCAGCTGAAATCTCCTCTTCGAGAAATATTAGTACCAGAGAACCCAATGTGAAGAGGCAACTAATGTCAAATGTGATGATTTCATTACTCTCCCTGTTTTCGCTTTTAGGAATATGAAAGCTGTTATCCCCTAACATTTCCCCTAGGCTTAAAATATCCAGTTTCTCTGCCCTTACTGCATCTAATGTACTTTGGAGACCCATCAATATCATCTCAGCTCTCCCCTGCATCCTTCCTACATCCCATTATTGGCAAACCTACTAAAATGTGGTGCTCAGAACCAGACACATTATCAGTATCCAAGAATGCTCCGAGAGGCAGGAACTTTCACCTCATTCAGGTTCTCCAAAATGCTTTTCCCTTAAGAAAGTTAGAGAGATCAGTTTCCTGCTTGGGGGTCTACAAGTTATGTAACAAATTGAAATAGCATTTGCTTCACATGTTCCCAGGTTGAATTCATTCTGACTTAGAAATGGATGCTTCTCTACATCAAAGCGGCCTATATATTAAGTTGAACCTTACACCTATAGCACCACCTGCTAATCTTCCTCGTATGAATTCATCTGGGTCTCTACAATTTCCACAGTGTTTTCCAGCCTTGCTCCTAAGCATTTTAGCAGCAATATCTCCGCGAATTTCTCGAAAGCCTCTCTGCAATGAAGTGGGTCATCTTTCTTTCTTTCTTTCTTTCTTTCTTTCTTTCTTTCTTTCTTTCTTTCTTAATATACTCTGCAGCTGCAGTCAAAAGTAATAAAGGGTTATTTCCTTCTCTGCTAAATATTGAAAAAGTAGACATTAAGGATTGGCCTTCACTGTGCAATGGTCCCTTCCACCTAATAATAATAATACGCCAGTTATTGGATCTCTCTGTTTCTGAAACTCTTCCTGTGACTCACCAGCCTGCACTCATAACTTAGTCCTGCACTGGTCCTTCATATATCCCCACTGACCACTCCAAACTGCTAGTGGTGGAGACTACAAGGTCAACAGAGCAGTTGGCATGATGGCGGCTGTGTGGAAAACATCCTCTCTACCCCTGCACTACATAAACAATAAGCATGTGCTTTCCCATTTCATTTGCTTTCTTCACTTCCAGAGCATGAGGAGGTGGGCTGGGCTGGGCTAGGGGCTGGAGAGACCCAGTTTCAAATCCCCACTCAGCCATGCAATGGCGAAGGAAGGTTCCCCAGCACCCGGGGCGGGGTGTCGAGGGGCGGGGCATGTGCAGAGCCGATATGGATGGTGCATGCACGGTGCCCATATGGACGGCATGCGCGTGCCCTCGGCCACCCTACAGTGAGTGTAGCCCTCAGCTGGCCATTTTGTCACCCCCCCAGGGTGACACCCGGGGCAGACTGCCTCCCGCCCCCTTCCTATGCCCCTGTAGTATTGAACCTTCCTGTCAACCTCCCCTACCTCACAGGGCTGTTGTGACAGTAAGTTAGGGAGAGAGGGGAGCCATGTGCACATCTCTGAGTTTGCTGGAGGAAAGGCAGGATATAAATGTAATCAAGAAATATCTGGGATAAAATAGGCAGGTAGTCCTGATTTACGTCTTTATGGACTATGGGGTTTTGATTTAAGATTTCAACCCTAAAGTGATGGACTACAGAAAAGCAGCATTTGGAGAGGGAAATGGCTCAGTGGCAGAAAACAGAAGTTCCTGGGTTCAAATCCCACCCAATGAAGTACTTTAGACTGAACATATGCTCTCCTCCATAGACGGTAGTGTAAACGAATTAACTCATCAACCCTGCCATACGAGAATCCCTTGCAGTTTATTGCAGTGCCTGGAGATAGACAGTCAGGTTGTGTATCCACAGGAGTGACCAGAGGAAGAATGATCGCTGGAAGGAGCGCAGAGAGAAGAAATGCCATGGTGCGTCTGCAGCACCACCACCAGATGCCTTCATCTGCCCCACCTACAATATAGCATGTCTCTTTTGTATTGGTCTCTACAGCCGCTGTAACTCTTGAGCATGTCAGGAACAAGCCAGCAGTAAATCACACTGTGCAAGTGGGAGTTAACTCTTTCTTGGCAAAAACATGATTGATACAGGAGTGTCAGGCCTAATGAGCACAGCAATTCATCTTCGGTAGGTCTTGCTCCTGTGAAGCAGTTGCTGAGACTGAAAGTCCCCACCCTCCTCTCCAGGGTTTTGCCCAAGCAATCAGAGACTGCATCTGGGCACAACCAACCTCCTCCCTTTTCATGTCCCTTCTGGTTCTGGGAGACCATTCCTCTGCAAACAACCAGTGTATTATGCAACGGTTTGACTTTACCCCCAAAGGTGCACTCTTCGATTGTCTTCCGAGACAAGACGGATGCCAAATACTCACTTCAAAATGTGGTGTCTGCGGATCTTTTGCTTCGTTCTGCTGGGAAGGGCCCTGGATTTCTGCTACAAGGTCCAGTCCTGGTGGCCCCACTGTCCCTGCCATCTCCAGAGAAAGGATCTCAGGTGGTAGAGGCGGGAAAGGCATGATGGAGACATGACTGTACAAGACTCGATGGACCCAATGCCAGTGGGGTGATGGACTCAGTTGAAGGCAGTGTCATAGATTCATATTCCTGCGGGTGTCAAGAGACGTTCAGGGAAAACAGGAAAGTGAACTCATCCATTAAAAGAGGTCAACTTTGATATGCATTGCAAAAACTAAATATCCAGCTGAAGCAGGGGGGGGACCCTAAAAAGTGACGGGCGGGGGGTAAATAACACAAGGCGTTTCACACAGGGGATCTCAATCAATTTATACCAAAGACTGAGCAAATAAATTAGCAGTTCCTTGTCTGATAAAGTAAATATGCCCCGAGAACACTGCTGATTGTAGCAAAATCATCTGGATGGGCTGGTAATCCAATGCAGATGTGAAATTGTGTGAGAGGAACCCCAGCCTTTCAAAAAACTCCCCCGGTATTCTCATGACAATGATTAGCTGGAGTATTGTTGTTGGCCTGGACCAGACAGCAGACAGCCCAGCTCAGCTTCAGATTGGAAAAGCAAAATACAGGCCTGTTTCATTAAAAGAAGATTTATTGGTGTTAGCGGGTTTTTCTTACAGAGCTCGTTTTCGTGAGATGTGCTGCGTACAGTGCTGGTTCCTGCGTGCACAGTGGGAAGCAAAAATAAGAGGCAGAAGCTGAAGACAGCAAGGAAGGATCGCACTATAATGTTGCCCAGGCCCTACAGAGCAGTGGAAAGCTTCTAGCACCACCCTCCATGCTGTGGAGCATGTGGTACAGTCACCCATCAAAATGTCTCGTGCCACCTTTGAGACTAACAGGTCAATTTCCCCATATGGTTTCATGGATGACAGCCACGAAAAGCACCATATCATTTTATGTCAGAATGTCCCTTTTTGGTTTTGCTACAGCAGCCTAACATGGCTGCCCTTCAGGAATTTGCCACCATCAAACTGTGTGTCCCACTTCGGCCTCCTCTAGCCAACCACTTTGTTCGGCACTCATCCTGATTTGCTTATGCAAAGCTTATACAGTGCCTAAATTACAATTGGTCTTTATTGAGCCTTTCTTCTAATTGGTTTATGTGGTGGTTTTAGGACAATGAGCATTCAACCTGATATGCTGACAAGTAATTTAGGGGTCTTCCTGTAAACAGCTTGTCTGCCCCGAACTGCGAAAAGTCAGGTGGTGTTCTCATTTTTTAAGTGGATTTGTTGCACTAGGGTAACAGGGAACTTTAATCCACTCTAAACATGAAAATGTAAAGTTCTGCTCTGTGCATGAATCTCTCCCACAGAATACTGACAATCTGGAGGCATTCTTCACTCTAACTTCTCAACGAGAACACAAAAAGAAACCGGGGGGTGGGAGTGGGGAATCCACCCCAGTACGTGTAATACTACCTTCCTCCTACTCCTGTATCTGGAAAATTTCTCTGCCCCTCTTTGGCAGCTGTACAGACCTTGCATCCTAAACATGTCCATTGTTAACCATTTACTAAAACCCCGAAGCAGAGCAATCACAGACAGTACTACACATCAAAACAGATTCCAGATATCTCTGGGTGCTACAGTAAATTCTGGACATGCTTCATACCTTGCAAAGATTAGATTTATTCTGGGGGGTGGGTGCTCTTTGGAGGGAGGGGGGAGTTGCCTAGGGCTGACATATTTCAAACTGAAAATCCGGAGAAAAAAGTTGTTGAGGTTCTTTTTTGTTTTGCAAAATCTCTCCCGGGCGTATGGCAACCCTTGCCCAACCTAGCATTTTCCTGGATTTTAACAATTGGATGCATATTGTAACTAAGTCAGGGCACTCCAGGTGCTTTGAATTGCTACTTTGGCAGCATCTTTAAAATATCCCTCCATGGGGCAAGAAACAAAGGTGCCTTGTTTGTTCACCCGCAACATCTGTAGATTGTGGGATTATCCCAGCTCCTGTTAGTCATGCTAGTTTATTGGCAAAAAGTCTCTCCTAGAATAAATGAAAGGTGTTGAGTAATGACAGGTGGGATAAGGTTTTGAAACCCTGTGCATTTTTTCCATCACACCCCGGATTCCGTCTTTTTATCCCTCTTTGAAGTGGTTTGTCTGCAACTCAATTACAGAACAGAACAAACACAGTTCCTACAGGATTTACAGTGAAAACGTTTAGGAGATAGCTACACCGTTAAAGGCACCGGGAGCATATGCTTGAACGTTTCTATCAACCATCCAGTAGGTGGTGCTATTGCAAAACCTTTACTTTACCGGAAAAATTCCCCACATTTAAAAGGAACCAACCGAGACAGAATGGAATAGGATGTAAGCTCCAACTTTTGCTCATCAAGGGTTATCTGAGAGAGAGACACTATCCTTGTTTGCACATAACGCTAAGCCACATTTTAGTGGCTTAGGGGTGCATGTGTATTGAAGGTTTGCTGATGCTTGTGCACATAGCATTAAGCGACAAGTTTAGTGTTCTGTGCAATCTCAGCTGCTGGAGTGGCAGCTCTCCATGTTTTTGTAAAATCTCGAGTCTTTTTTGCATGACCAGTGGGATACTGGATCAATGGAAGGGGGAGGGGATGAGATTGCATTGGCAGGCTCCACCTCCAACAACCACATGCCAATTGGCTACACAGCATGGCGCCTACACATACGCAGCCTAAATAACACTGGTCAACAACAAATTTGTTGTCTGCGTTTTTTTCAGCTGATTTAGGATGAATCTGATGCACTGAATCCAAAAATCACATTGGTTTTGCTCAGTCAGGTCAAGTTTCTGAGCTATGGCCACATGTCTTTTTTACGTTTTTGTTCACATGTACACTTGTGCGGAGCATTTTAGAAGAAGTTGGTGGGGGTAAAATGCCTTGTCAAATAATTGTTTTGATTGGAAATGATTATTTTAATGACAAGAAGTATTCAGGTCCGATAGTTCTGGGTGATTATGTCGAAAAGGGATCAGTTTGAAGTCATAAAACCTCGAAATCTTCCATAAATTGGTCCAGCAAAGCATAAAGTTGGGGGATCAAAACTAAGTTAATGGGGCAGCCACCCCACGAAGTATCCTGATCTTCAATCAGCACGTCGTCCTGTAGCTCATTGTGATGAAATTCCAGTGCCTATCTTCGGAGAACTTCCTGACATTAGTGACAAAGATGCCTCCAGTGTTGAAGGACATGAAGAAGAAGAAGTGGTTCTTGAAGATGATGCTCCACATCCATTTTCCCAAAAGGAGTTGAATGATCTAGTTCGTGACCTCAGCTTGTCAAAGGACTCTGCCGAACTGTTGGCATCCAGATTGAAGGGAAAAAACATCCTCTCTGACAGTGCTCGCATCAGCTTCTTCCGCAACAGGCATCAAGAGTACCTCCATTTTTTCTCGGAAGAGAAGGACTTGGTGTACTGTGCAGATATTGTGCAGCTTCTGCTCAAGCTTGGAGTGCCACAGTACGAACCCAAAGATTGGAGACTGTTCATTGACAGCAGCAAGCGATCACTGAAATGTGTTCTGCTACACCAAGGCAACCAGTTTGCCTCTATACCCCTGGCTCACTCGAGTACACTGAAGGAGAACTATGAAGCGGTGAAGTATGTGCTGGAGAAAATTGGTTATGATCAGCATTAGTGGTTTATTTGTGTTGACCTGAAGATGGTGAACTTTTTGTTGGGACAACAGTCTGGCTTCACCAAGTACCCATGTTTTCTGTGCATGTGGGATAGTAGGGACCGTGCTCAGCATTACACAAAGAAGGACTGGCCTATGCGGGAGGAATTGGTGCCTTGCAAAGAAAGGAACGTCATCAACGACCCTCTGGTGGACAGAGACAGAATACTCTTCCCACCGCTGCACATCAAGCTCGGCTTAATCAAGCAGTTCACCAAGGCTCTGGACAAGGATGGTGACTGCTTCATTTATTTGTGCCAGGCTTTTCCAGGATTGACCATGGAGAAGTTCAAAGCTGGCATCTTTGACGGTCCTCAGATCCGTCAGCTCATCAGAGATCCAGAGTTCGGAAAGTCAATGAACGAAGTGGAACTGGAAGTGTGGAAGGCATTTGTTCTGGTAGTGAAGAACTTTCTTGGCAACAATAAGGCCAGAAACTACGCAGAACTTGTCAACAACATGCTGACTGCTTCCAGAAACCTGGGCTGCAACATGAGCGTCAAGATGCACTACCTATTTTCACATATGGACCGGTTTCCTGAGAACCTGGGTTCAATGAGTGACGAGCAGGGGGAGAGATTCCATCAGGACATGAAAGAGATGGAGACCAGATATCAGGGTCGCTGGGACGCAGTCATGATGGCTGACTACTGCTGGACTCTGAAGAGAGACCTCCCTGCCGCTGAGCATTCCAGGAGTCCCAAGAAACAGAAGTTCAAGCCCTGAAGTTTGAAAAATGGTGAAGCAACATGCAATTTACGTGTACTTACCTTTATCAATGCCCACCATTCAGTTTACAGAAAACCTGACCTGATGGAGAGAAACGGATGCCATTTCCTGATTCAGCAGTGCAAAAATACCCTAAATCAGTTGTAGAAATCTAGACAACATTCAAAAAGTAAAAAATTGTTGCCCAGTGTAATCAATGAATGAGGCAGGGGCTGAGATCCTGCTCCTACCCAGAAAGGTATACAGTGAGGGACCTGCAGAATCTTAGCTGCTGATTCAAGAACGCCACAGACACTGCCAATGTGTTTACTAAACAGGGTTACACACAGCTCACTGGCAGGGCTCTAAACACAGGCTTGCAGTGGGGTTTCTCCTAGTTCAGAGAAGGAGGGTGAGGGAGGAGTCTGGCCTATATTTGAGGGCACAATACAGTGGTACCTTGGGTTACATATGCTTCAGGTTACATACGCTTCAGGTTATAAACTCCACTAACCCAGAAATGGGACGCGGGTGGCGCTGTGGGCTAAAGCCTCAGCGCCTAGGGCTTGCCGATCGAAAGGTCGGCGGTTCGAATCCCCGCGGCGGGGTGTGCTCCCGCTGCTCGGTCCCAGCGCCTGCCCACCTAGCAGTTCGAAAGCACCCCCGGGGGCAAGTAGATAAATAGGTACCGCTTACCAGCGGGAAGGTAAACGGCGTTCCGTGTGCGGCTCTGGCTCGCCAGAGCAGCGTTGTCACGCTGGCCACGTGACCCGGAAGTGTCTTCGGACAGCGCTGGCCCCCGGCCAATAGATGTGAGATGGGCGCACAAACCCCAGAGTCTGTCAAGACTGGCCCGTTCAGGCAGGGGTACCTTTACCTTTACCTTTTTAACCCAGAAATAGTGCTTCAGGTTAAGAACTTTGCTTCAGGATAAGAACAGAAATCGTGCTCTGGTGGCGCAGCGGCAGCAGAAGGCCCCATTAGCTAAAGTGGTGCTTTAGGTTAAGAACAGTTTCAGGTTAAGAACGGACCTCCGGAACGAATTAAGTACTTAACCCGAGGTACCACTGTACGTAGTTAATACAACCCCTGAATTGACATCCTGTTTGGTCACATGAACAGGATTCTTGTTCCTCCTCAGCTCTGAAGCTCACAGGGCACTGGCAAGTTTCTGTCCCTCACTCTTATCTACCTCATAGGAGTTTTGCAAGTCTAAAATGTTATCATAAACTCATAGAATCATAGAATCAAGGGTCATCTAGTTCAACCCCCTGCAGTGCAGGAATCTCAGCTAAAGCAGCCAACCTCTGCTTAAAAACCTCCAAGGAAGGAGAGTCTACCACCTTCTGAGGGAATCTAGTCCCTTGTCAAACAGCTCTTACTGTCATAAAGTTTTCCTGCATGTTTAGTCAGAGTCTCCTTTCTTATCGTTCCACCCATGACCCCCTAGGCTCCCTGGAAAACAGGCAGGGTATAAGAAATATTCCATGAATCTTTTAAGTCCCTTTATCTCTTTTCTCTACCACTCACCACCATGCCTGACCAATCGGACATAGCATGTCATTCTAAAAATGCTCAGTCTCAGCAAAACACACACAGAGAGAATTGCTTGTGTTGTCTCTTCCACTGAATGGCGCATCAACTATAATATTTTAATTGGCATTTCGGAACTTGCAAAGGCCCTTTAAAAGTACAGTTGGTGTTTACTTGCTTGCCTTATCTATGCTCGTCTTGCATATTTTGTAAAGCTAAATGTTAATATACCATTATATATAGTCCATCTTCTCTAAACAGTTATAAAGCTGAGCTATGCTATTTATGTTCTCCTTAATCGTAGAGAAAGTTCATATAAACATGACTCCCTGGCCTAGATTGAAGAGAAAGACAAATATCTAAGTGAATAATCATGAGGTTACACCCAGTGTTAGTTCTATACATAACAGATCCTCTGAACAGAACCTAAATTAGCTATACCCATTAATTCCAATGGGTCTGCTCTAAATAGTACCAGCTACCATGTTAGCACACAAAATTAGGGCACAATTCAAGCTGTAACTTGAGCTCAGAATCATCTGACATCATATGATGCCAGGTGATTGACAGATGGGCGCCAGCGGGTGGTCCAATTCCCCATCCCATGTCATGTTTGAATGGGTGAGACAAGAACAAGCATCTTCACTGAAAAGCCCACGGCCTTTCCGGATAACAGGAAAATTATTCTTTGTTATCAATAGCTCTATCTATGCTGGCCTCAGTCCAAGCCATGCTACTCCCATGAACTGTAGGGTGGGTGTCTGCTTTGCTGCAAGGGAAGCATGAATGAAATTGGAATGAAAAGGGGGAAGAAATTAGTTTCTGTACTGAAGCACACAGTGGCCAAAAGATGCCCGGCAGCTCTCTTGTAATGCTGTAAGTGGCTTTGTGGTGGTGCTGGTAAAAATCTTGGAAGCGATGGTTGCAGTGATCCTAATTTACAGAGGACAGGTCCAGCAGGAAAGCAATAGGAATGGGCCAAGTGTTTATGAGATTTCAGGAAAGGTAAAGGGAACCCTGACCATTAGGTCCAGTTGTGGACGACTCTGGGGTTGCAGTGCTCATCTCGCTTTATTGGCCGAGGGTCATGTGGCCAGCATGACTAAGCCGCTTCTGGCGAACCAGAGCAGCGCACGGAAACGCCGTTTACCTTCCCGCCAGAGCGGTACCTATTTATCTACTTGCACTTGGACGTGCTTTCGAACTGCTAGGTTGGCAGGAGCAGGGACCGAGCAACGGGAGCTCACCCCATGGCAGGGATTTGAACCGCCGACCTTCTGATCGGCAAGCCCTAGGCTCTGTGGTTTAACCCACAGTGCCACCCGCGTCCCTTTTATGAGATTTCAGAGAACTCTATAAAAAAGAAGAAAAGAAGCCTGGCTCGAAAACTAGCACTGTTGCATTGCTACTTATGATACAGGACTGCATGTCCTCTGCTGCATCAAGAATCACAGAATTGTAGAGCTGGAAGGGAATCAATGGATCATCTAGTCCTGCAATGCAGGAATCCGGGACAGATGGCCACTCAACATCTGTTTAAAAACCTCCAATGAGGGAGAGCCTGCCACTTTCCAAGGGAGCCTGCTCCGCTACCACCTCCCACCATCAGATAAACGCATACAAAAAAGAAAGAAAATCATATTGGAATGCTGAAACCTGCTTGTGAGTAAGGATGGGTGACTCTGTTTCTCATTTTTGACAACCTGAAGTTCTATTCTCCACATTTCTACATCAGTTTGCAATATTTTTAAAAGTCTTTGCGAAAATTCATCAACATTTTAGCACAGATTTATCCTAATGTACAAATCTTTCTATGCATTATGGCCTGATATAATGTTCACGAACATATGCATTTTGTCGCTCGCTCCACCCTAGTAAATGCATTTTTTGCACACATTACCCGGCTAGAGAACTGTATCGCAAAATTCAGAAAGGTGTGAATGGCTAAGGATGGCCGTGTTTCGGATTGCAGATTATTTGGGGAAGTGCAAATTAGTTCACCTTTACTGTACATGCAAACTGAATTGTGTTTCTCCTGCATCCCTACCTGCAGGTCTTCTGTCTCCAGCAGGTGTGAGCAGTATTCTCTCCATGGTCAATAGGAGGCCGAAGGTTTCCAATACTGAATGTTGTGCTTGGGGGTCACCCTGTTTTCACAGACAAGTCATGCTGCCTTCAGTGAATGAGTCTGGCTTTATCAAAGCAGAGACCAAAAGATCCATTCTCTTGACAAATGGATCTCTTCTCTCTCACCCCTTTTTGTGAGTTGCAGTTGGGGACTATTTGTTAATGTGCCACTACTTGCCACATCAACTTGGACTTGGGGCTTTGTCATGAGCCTGCAGTTTCCCCAGCTAGACAGTCAGTGTGGTGTAATGGTTATATAGAGTGTCGGACTAGGACCTTGGAGACTAGGGTTCAAATCCCCACATGGCCATGAAGCTTACTGGGTGACCTGTAATCACTGTCTCTTAGCTCAAGCTACCTCACAGGGTTACTGTGAGAATGAAGTGGGGAAGGGAAAACCTGTGGATGCCACCTTGAGCTCCTTGGAGGAAAAGTGGTTTGTAAAGAAAGTAAATAAATCAAATGCATCTTTCATGACAATATCCCCACCACGCCTCACCAGTACTTATTTTCTGAAGGAGTTTTAAGACTTCTCTCCTAGCCTTTCCTGCTTGCAGGAATTGCAGTTGGATCTCAACTCTGCCAAGCCAGCCTCCATAGTGCAGGAACTAATCTGCCAGGAGTTGCAGAGCCACTAAGCTGTCCTCACCCTCCAGAGCAGAGAGCCAAACAACAATAACAAAAATCTGCTGCTTTTAACTCCTGGCATTGGAAGGAGCTGGTTCGCTGAGAAGGGGCAGGGATGAAGTGTCAGCTTGGAAGGAAGGGAAACAGAGCTCTTGCCACTTCTAACATTACCCAGCAAAGATAGTCCTCTTCAGATATTGCCTGACCATAAAAGGAGACATGCAAAGCATCAATTTTATGGTATTATCCATAGGCCTGTGTGATTGCTTAGCCTTTCTTCCTTTCCCTTCTAGCTCTGAAACCTCCGTGGGTTGGTCTGCCTTGAATAAAACCTTTTAATTTATTTCTGGCAGTAGAAATCAGTCACAGGGTCTCTCTAGAAAAATCACCTGCTTTGCTTAACTATATCATCTTGGGGACTCGTCAAGATGCTACCTAGTGTTTCCATGCTCTTGTCTTCTCTGAGCTCAGCTGTTCCTCCTGGGACGGGTCTGGTTATTCTCACCAACAGGCTTCCAGCATGAAGACAGAGTTTTCTGCTGTCTAGGATGGGAATTTCTTCGTTTGTTTCATAAGCAGCATGTTATTGTGGTTTCCTTGGCTGGAGGATTTCATTTTTATTTCTAATCTCCGCCATGTGTTGGTCAATACGAGTGTGGAATTTGCCTAATCTCTTCCTCCTTCGCCCATGTGCTCACATGTAATTCTCCAAGCTGCGTTGCCAACACATTGCCTCAAACGAGGTAGGAGACGGGACTCTCCAAGCAATCTGAAAATGAACAATTGTGGTATGCAGCATTTGTTCCACTCTCCTGCAGAGAGACTTAGCGGGCAATCGCATGAATAACAGCAATTAGCAATAAGTGTCTGCTTTTCCTCAACTGCTCCGTAAGTTTAGCCAATATCTGCGGACTAAACAGGCATTAACTTGTCATTCTCTCTCCTACTGACATATGGTCTATGCTATCACTCATGAATCTATGGCTATGTAAACACTATACATTAAAAACACACACACCTAAGAATGTTGGGAACTGTAGTTTACCCCTAGGGTTCAAATTCTCACGAAGTTTAGCAAATTAGTTTCCAGGATGTGTGCTACTGTGAATGTCATAAAGCCCACATTTTGTGAATGTCTGAAAATTCAGAGATATGCCAGTAAATGTCGGTAAGTCGCCTCAATATGGTAGATGACATTTGCTAGTACAGTGGTACCTTGGGTTACATACGCTTCAGGTTACATACACTTCAGATTACAGACTCTGCTAACCCAGAAATAGTACCTCGGGTTAAGAACTTTGCTTCAGGATAAGAACAGAAATCGTGCTGCGGCGGCGCAGTGGCAGCAGGAGGCCCCATTAGCTAAAGTGGTGCTTCAGGTTAAGAACAGTTTCAGGTTAAGAATGGACCTCCGGAACAAATTAAGTACTTAACCCGAGGTACCACTGTATCTGTTGCCAAAATGATTAAATATATATCATACCCAACTGCACTGGAAAAAATGGGACATCTCACACACACACCGCCGCCCTGTGAGAGCACGGGTACCTTGCTCTCACACAATATCAGGTTGAGTTTTTGCCTTGAAAGAGTGTTTAATTCGGGTCTGCAATATCGCACCATGCCTGAAAAAATGTTTTTTTCAAGTCTGCAATCTCATGCAGGTGACATGACTAGCATGGGATTTCAGACCCGGAAGATGGTGTCTCAGATTTGGGCTGCATCATGTTTCAAGTCATGATGAATGCACTTTTGAATGACCTTAATTTTCCATAAGGACGGCTTTCACCCATAGGAACCCAACTGAGGCATATAACTGGCTTTAGCAGCTCTGTTCCACCAGCATGGGAAATACAGCTGGGGGACTCTCCAGTATTAGTGTCACGGTTGTGGACTGTTCTGTTCTTCATGGCAAGATCTGACAGGTTCCCTGTCTTCCTGTGCCTCGTTTTACTGTTCTATAACAATTTATACTGTCCACTGCTGTTGCTTTTTTTTACAGAGGCTAGACTCCTATATGCACTTAACCTGTGAGTAAGTCCCACTGACTTATTTCTGAATAGATAGGTGAAAAATTCTATTTTTTAAAAAAAGATTTTGTTGCTGAGCTTTTATTACTTATTTTGCAAACCATTCTTGCACAATATTTTACATAGAAGAGCAGCTTTGTAAATTAAATGGGCTACCTGACAATATTTATCCATTTGTTTCAGGAACCACTAACTTGCTGCTGCTGAACAGATTGTTCTCTTTTGCTAAGGAACTATTATATCGAAGTTTTTGAAGGACCCAAAGAGTGAAGAGCTGCAGGCCACCCAAAACTGTAGAAGAAAGAAAATCCACATGTTCCAATAAAGGAAACCGTACAACCATCTTGTTTAGATGTATAACAAACTTTAAATATTTAATAAAGATTCTATGTAATAGAATCAGGCATTACAGATAAGCAATTGTGATTGCCAAAGCACAAGAGGTGGGTTATTTGTATATTTGGTCAAATAAGACCGTTCTCCCAAAAATAAGATACTAGGAATTTGAAATGCTTAACAGATAACATGGCTTTAGGAGGTGGGGAGGGGCAAAAGCATATAAAATGCCCAATACAAACAGAAAGGGGAAAAAATTGAGAAGTGTGTTAGCAAACAAAAACAGATAAGGTCATATTTAAAAGTATATCTATATATAAATACATGTTGTACAGGTTAAATCAGCTGTAATCCCAGGGGAATGTACAAGGTTCTTTTAAAATACACTTGGGATATTTTGAGAAAGGAATGTTTTAAAGATTGGCAACAATGGGTCTATGTGTGGCCACAAGAACTATCATTTTTAAAAAAACACAAAATGAGTGGGAAATATAAAAATCCAGATGCATAGAGTGTGACAGCCCAGTGCTATGAGTTGCTTATAAGATCTGGTCTAAGAGCCCCAGCATGGACTTGACCCTGGACACACGGGCTGGTGCTCCCTTAACCCCTTTGCTTCACCTCAATACCAGCCAAAGACCAAATGGGCAAAGTTGCATCTTCTTGTGTGACTTCCTATGTGCCACGGGCAACTTGAAGACCGGTGAAGCAGCACCCTCCATATCCTGAAGTTAAAGGATGAAACAGGACCCCCCCCGCCCAACAACTAAGAAAGACACAACAGACTCTGACTCATTCCGTTCATAAATGTGCACTTCTTCAAGTCTGCAATATTGGTGCCACTCTTGGGTCCTTAGAAGCAGTGATCTAACCAATAAGAAAATAAAAACTTTGGCCTTTCTAAAAACATACATATTTGCTTTATAGGAGATATATATACACATATGCACATACACACATACCTCTTTTTTTTTTTACAACAGAGAGAGTTGCAGCTGAGAACAGGATGGTGTGGAATGTGCACTAGATAGAAAAAGTAAACGCTCCTTTGCTAGCTCCTCTGAACAGCCTGTCAGCTTAAGAAGGACACCCCATATCTTAACTTGCTCGCCAACGGTTAGCAAATTGCTTAATACTGTAGAAAAATAGAGATCACATTCTGTTAAAAAGTTGCCTTGTTACAAGGATCTGCTCTATCAAACCAGCAATTCGGTCATACGAAGAGTTTCTAGTCCAATCTACAAAAACATAACCACAGGAGGGGGGGAAAATAGAACTAACTTCATAATAGTGAGTGCAAAACAGTAGCCAGGGTGGTTATAGTGTTGGTTTGAAGCAGTAAATTGGGGGCAGAGGCTGCACAGGTTGTAATTACATGTAAAACAATGCCTTGACTTCGTTTTGTTTTAGATTTGTGTGAGAGAGGGGAGGGGGCATTTTTTGTGTTTGTTTGTTTGCAGATGCCAGGTAAGGAACTTAAAAAGCAAAGCCCCTTCAAACGGTAGAAGTCCAAGCTGATTTCACAGCCAGTCCATCAGTCTTCATCCCCTTCGGCACTCACCCCCTCAGCTGGCTGCCTGCTTTACGAAGACCAAAGTTAAACAAAGCTGAGGGTGCAGAGGTTTGGAGGTTTAAGCTCAGAAAATTCACATTCTTTCAAAAATCATTTTGCTAATCTCCCCTGTTTACATTTTACACAGAGCAAAAGCCAGCTTCCCCTCACACCCCTCCCATCTTCATCCTGTTTACCATCCTGCCTGAACAGGGCTCAGCAGAGTTTTAAAAATGACCAACCCATGCCAAGTAGAGGCATTAAGGCCTAATGCTACAAAAAACAGATGGTTCCAAAGTGAGAGATTTTTGTGCACTCTCTCTCTCTCTCTCTCTCTCTCTCTCTCTCACTTTCATGCAAGCTCCGTAAAGCTGTGGGATATGAACTACTTATTTCCCCCACTGGCAGAGACGAGGGCTTTGTCAGTACACTCTGAAGTCACTGCTTGTAGGAAGCTTAAAGCTATTTCCCTGCGTTGGAAACCAGCAAAACATTTGCGGAAGGCAGACATCTCCTGAGACTCGTGTCTTTTCCACATCACACCCTTTCAACTCTGGTGGGATCGTAGGCATCTGTAAAATAGGAAAGGCAGCCATGATTATTACCAGCAATTTATAATAGTCCCCCTTTTCCACTAATGCAGGTCCCTCAGGCTTCAACTGGAATGCCGCATGGTCAACTCATTTAAAACACCAAAGCCCCCCACCGCAGTTGGGTAAGATGGTCCTAATGTGGCAAGCTTTTGAGTTCTCCAGGACTCTTCAGCAGGTAAAGAGGTCACAGAGGTTTGGGAAGGTATGGGGACCATTTGGTCCTCCAGATGTTGCTGAGCTACAACTCCCATCAGCCCCAGCAAGCGTGGCCAGCTATGACTGCAGTTGTAGTTCAGAACCATCTGGAGAGCTAAAGGTTCCCTGTACCTGAGTTCAGGGGTGGTGGGATGAGGAGAAACAACAAACAAAAACAGGGAGGGAGGAAAATTAGGCTGCATGTTAGAGCCATGAGCTCCACTTACAGCTTGAGCCAAGGTGGAGATTGCAGGCTAATTCCCTCCCAGGTGGTGCCAAAACAGGATTCCAGGAAGAAAAAGAAGAATGGCTCCTCCTCCTCCTCATTTAAAATAGACTATCTGACAATTTTTACACTGCTTGTTCTATCAGCAATCCCATTTGGTGGCTAAGTCACAAAGACCACATATTGTCCAGGGATACCCATTGAATTAAATGGTACAGTAGGACTTGAAACTCCAACCACTGGACCACATCAGCTCTCGGTATTATTAAATATGGGCTGTGGTTCTCTGTTCACTGAGTCTTGTGAAAGAACAGAATATGTTTGCCATGTGGTTCCTAAGGCTTCAAAATTGTTGCAAGAGATAGCTTTTGTTGACAGCATATCACTTATTGGCTATAACATAGGCAAAATGATGTGTAAATGGAAAATGGAAAACACAGAAGAAATAATAATAATAATAATAATAATAATAATAATAATAATAATAATAATAACAACAGGAAGCTTTCAAAGTTGCACAGAATTCTCCATGAAGCAGGGAGTTAGTTGTGTGAACCTGGTTTAAGGATGGATGAATCAGTCAGTCAGTATTGGTTTTCTCCATCTCTCATTTTCCCATTCTTAATTTCAGTTTTATTATATATTTTTAAATGTCCTGAGAATTCATCAGATATACATACCATTGTATGCCAAAAATGCACACATTTGCAAGCAATTTCTCCTCACCAAAGATGCATTTTATTTACACTTTCCCCTATGATTTTTTGTAAACATTACTTAGGTGAAAAACTGAACTGTGAAATTCAGAGCAGTGTGAATCTAAAAGGAAAACTGTGTTTTGGTTCATGTATTGTTGGGGGATTGAGAATTAGGTTCTTCTGTATTAAAATGAGAACTGAAATGAGCTTCTCCTCCATTTCTAGTTTGGCTTTAATCTATGCACCTGCCTATTTTAATACTATGAGATGGGTTTAAAAAAAAATGAACAGAAAGCTAACACTTTTTTTCATTCAAATCAGAATTCACTACTCCCTATCCACACAGCTGTCATCAAAATATAACTCAAGAAATGTAAACAGATAAATGAGACTATACAGAATACTTTATGTTTTGGAGGATAATGACTTCCATATCCTTGTAGATAGAGAAAGCCTTACAAGGAATAATTTACCTAAGTAAAGATTTCCAGATCCACTCGTTACTTGGGTATTGAGCTGTGACAGAGGGCAAGCAGCAGCTTTCATAAGCAGCTCAGATATATTTTCTCTCTGTTTCTCACTACCATGAAATAATTTTGTCCTCAGCTCCAACCACTACAAAGAAAGGAACTTCACAAATTCATCATGTTTTAGAAATGGGGGGGGGGGGCGATGACGACGACATCCCATGATGTTGATATTTGCAGCATTTTCTACATTTTCTACATACTGATGCAGAATGCCAACAGTCACATAAATGCAGACAGCTAATACAGTCGTACCTTGGAAGTAGAACGGAATCCGTTACAGAAGTCCATTTGACTTCCAAAATGTTTGGAAACCAAAGCGCGGCTTCCGATTGGCTGTAGTAAGCTCCTGCAGCCAATCAGAAGTTGCAGAAGCCCTGTTGGGTGTTTGGCTTCCAAAAATAGTTCACAAACCAGAACAGTCACTTCCAGGTTTGCGGCGCTCAGGAGCCAAAATGCTCAAGAACTAAGCTGTTCGGAAACCACGGTACGACTGCAGACAGAAAAGCAACTGTGTGTGCCCTGCAGATTGATTGTATGTAGCAGGGCATTCCAGCCAGACTGGAGGCCTGCCACTGCAAAAGGAGTGCTCTTTTATGGCACAGCCAGGTTGACTTCAGGATTCCAAGCATGGAAAAGGGAAATGAGGGAAACTGAGATAACTAGTCCATGTGAACTGTTTAACACAAATTAGTACTGGTGCAGGATACAGAGCTTTGGAGGAGGAAAGAGGACGACTTCTCCTGGGGACAGAATAGGAAGAACTTTACTGGATCAGGCTAAAGGCCCATGTAGCCTAGCATCATGTTCTCAGAGTGGACTCGTGAACTTTTTAGATGCATACCCTACCCTAAATTCAAGAGGGAGAATAAAGTGTTTTGTTGAATCAATATGTACTTCATGTGAGCCTTCCTAAGGGAGCTGTTTCCAGAGGAAGAACTATAAGGGCAATGGGACTCGCTATTGACCAGACAAGGGATTTTTCCACCTGCCTTGCCCCACCTTCCTGCTCTTGGAGCTTTCAGAAAGCAGTTGCTGCCATGGCCATTATGTTTGTGTTTCTTTTGATGAACTAAGTGAACTTTACTTGTGTTTGTGCTGTTTAGCCTATTTTTAAAGTTGTTTTCTTAAGAGTGTTTTATAGAAGGTGGTTGTTTTACTGATGATTTGTGCATTATTTTATATGATTTGTGTTGTAATTGTGATGGTGTATTATGTTTTTGTTATTTATTGTTTGCGAGCCACTTTGTGACTCGTGCGAGTGAAAAGCAGCATAGAAATATAAGAAATTAAATTAATAACAAGAGATTTGGGCCGCTTAGAAAAATGGGTAAAAACCAGCTTGCCTGTTGATAAGGGAGGCAGAACGGAAGGGTGTTCTGACAATTTGGAGAATTCTTAAGGCCGCAGATATTGGTGGCATTTTCGTAACGTATAATCATAAAATTGTAGAGTTGGAGGGACCCCAAGGGTCATCAAGTCCAACCCCCTGCAATGCAGGAATTTCAAAGCATACATGACAGATGGCTATCCAATGTCTGCTTAAAAACCTCCAAGGAAAGAGAGTCTTTCATTTTAAAAATTATAGGTGCTATGTATAGTCACCTTAGATGTTACGCTGTAACATGATTAAGTGTCTTTTGTAGTGGGGAGACCACTTGGGGAGGGAGGAGACCCAGCCCATATTTCAGATTACATGCAATTATTCCTCTGCAGTACCTATGTAGCTGGTTATCCATTCACTTAAAATATACAGCTTTAATTTTTTATTTTTTATTTTGCAGATCTTTGAAGTTCACTATGAATCTTCCCTCCCTTTGGGCAGTGTCAAAAGTGTCTTATTTTTCCCAACAGTGCATATCAGACAACATGCCAGGCATGGATTTTACTAGGCACTGACTGGCAGCTTTTTCTGCTTATACACTTGCTTGCAATTAAATGGCAGCTGCAAAGTTTATATTTGAGATGGTACAGGAAAATGCCCTTTCTTTTCAAGGAGGCTTCAGAGGAAGTGTATAGCCATCATCACCCAGCAAAAGTGCTGACCACAAAAACCCTGGAGGAATTTTGCTCTTACCTAAAGAAACTAAATCCCTTCCAGTTTTCTTCTCACTCACGTTGTCCCAGAGCCCATTTTCAGCCAATGAGATGATGCGCTTGGAAACGGAACTCCCGTGGGACAGTTTGCGGGGTAATTCATTGCGGCCAAGGGAAATGTCGCTTCCTCTTTCCTCCGGGCCTTTTAGCTGCTTATCCTCATCTCCATCCTCCACCGAATCTGCATTTTTTATGCTTAGACGTCTCATACGAGAGACAGAGTCAACTTCTTTCATCCTCACCAAACGGTCCATGGCAGCTCGGCTAGGGGCTGATGCAAGTTTGCCTTGCAAGGTCTCAATCACCTTTGAAGTGCATCTAGCTCTCTTTTCCACACCAGGTGGAGCCATATTTCTTTCAGCAAATGGAAGCACAACAGACTCGGCAGAGGGAGTCTGGTCAGCTTTGGGTCTACCAAGACCTCCATGGTGCTCAAAACATTGTTCAGCTATCAAAACTGCTTGACTGGAAGGCTGGTCTTCAATAGACCCCAATGAGATGTTTCTGTCTCCAACGAAGAGGGAGCTTTCTGTCCAGCCACACTTTCGTCTTCCTTCGTAAGAAGATACTTTTGCTTCCACCTTGCCCTCCGACACGCTTTCTTCTGGCAATTCAAGGCTCTGGGGGACACTGTCAGAGTGAGAGTGTTCATCCTGAAGAGTGCTGTTGTCAGGAATGAGGGATTCCACAGCTACCTCTATACCCAATATCCGAGCTGCTCTTGCCTGAAGCGATTCATTTGGGGGTATCTCACTGGTGATAGGTTTCCCATGACTATCTAGTTCAGGCCCTTGACCGTCATCAAACCCCACAGATCTCAGATCTGGCTCAGAGAGACCTTGGTTCCTATTTGTTAAAGACAATCGCCCTACAGAACCTCTGTCCAAAGCCAAGTTATTCCACGGCACTGCGTTTTTTGTCAGCCTACCAAAGTTGATGTTGTCTCTGTGATTCTTAACTTGTATTTCCTCACTGAAGTTAATGCTGTTGAATGGATTGTAGTGATCCTCATCGTCATAGTTGCCCGGCAGAACTTTTTCGATTGGGTGTGGACTCACAACCTGTTTTATTGTCCTTTTCCCAGCTTCCTGATTCCTTGATTCTGCAACCACATATTCATTCGTGGCCTTAACTGAACCACCCACCTCTTTTGCCTGCAAGCAGCTTTGGGACCTAGCACAAGATATGACCCTTGCACTTGAGCTTTCAGATGCACTTAAACTTTCAGGTTTGGCTTTATCCCTCTCCTGTCTAAATATAGGAGTGACTGATATAAGAGTTTCTGACTGCATGCCAGGTCTATGGTCCTGGGTTGGCCCATCAATCCTAGAGGTCCCACTGCTATCTGTCCTCTCTCCTTTCTCCCTTTCTGACTCCTGCCTGTCCTCATTCTCCACACTCTCATTCTCTACCCCATCTTCACTTTGTTCTTCCTGCTCTTCCTGCTCTTGAAGCTCCTTGTTAAAACTTTCCAGCTCACTTATTATATCCCAAGGACGGCGGCTAACAGGTTTCAAGAGGAACTGCCCAAACAGCTCCTTACTACTGCAAGGGGAGCTTCCTTCCTCCCTGATGAGACAACTAGTTTCTCTTTCCTGCCCAGGGAGAGGGGTGCACGAAGCACAAGGCAGGTTCTGGCTTGCCTTTGGGCTAAGGACTGCAGTCCGAGAACACACATTATTGCTAGCTTTGTCAAGATACCCAGGAGCTTTTGCACTGAGTGCAACCTGCCTACATTTTCTGTCATCGGCAGGTAACACAGATAGATGTTCTGCTTCCGCAGTGGATGCCCCACATCTTGAGAACTGTGAAGCTGTCGCTGTATTTGAGCCGCTGGGTTCTAAGCGTTGGAGACGATGACACAAGATTTTGGGTTCTTCTGTGAAGCTGGTCTGCGTTTGCTGGTCTTTGTACTGATCACCTGGCCATGAGCCAGAGTACTGGAGCTCCTTGTGCTTTGCAGGCTGCAGGAGTCTGAGGTCATTCGTTTGTTTGAACTCTGGTCTCCACCACAACTCCTGTTTTTGTAGCTCATTCTTATTGGCCATGCTTCCTGTAAGGGCTTGGAGCTCCAAGTCAGTGGAAGAGGTACTGAGGAGGCTTTGTTCCTGCAGACCCCCGCTATCGTCAAAACCATTCTTCTCCTCGGCTCCCTGGGTTAAGTTGTTGTTCCTATCGGTATCAGGCAGGTTCAGTTCAGATTTAACTGGGACGGAGACCAAACAAAATATTGTCTCATTGGTTTTTTTCTTTGAACTCCTCTTGCTCTGAATCTCAGTCCCAGGTTCAAACGTTTTCACTTTAGTGACTGTCTCGCAGGGGGGTTCCATCTGTGAGCTTTGGACAGACAGCCTGCCTTTTGGGTATCTGTGATCCAAGCCGTTACCTGCGTCATAACCGTCTCTTTGGATAGGCAAGGCACAACTGTCTTGATCGACGCTGGACTCAGCTAGCCACTTGCTGCCGTGTGCAGAATTGCCAGGGACCTGATCACATTTCACAGCAGTATTTAGCGAGTCGAAAAAGGCACTGTTGTACTCTCGTTCCAGAGAGCTCTCTTGGAAGGCATGGGAGCCTGTCCTATTTGTATCCACAGCATATTTCTCATCATCCTGAAGACTGTCTTGGTGCGCTACTTTAATATGCCGGATTCGAGGGTCATCAAAAGGAATGTACTGGACGGAAGACAGGTAACCCTCCCCATGCCTCAGGTGGCTTTTCTTGTCACGAGGAACCTGCTCACCTTTGCAGTAGGTACTAGCAGAGGGATGGTAACCAAGCATGGCTCTCGTTCTCTCCACTGGACTCTGCATACCATTACTAAAGCACATATCATAGTCAGGCACTTCACCAGGCAAATGCCGGCTCATACTTTGCTGAGCTGGAGATTTGTAACAGGGAGGGGGTATGTACAAAGGGGGCTCCAGACCAGCATCTTGGCTGCAAGCATCCTGGATCTGATCGTTTGCTTTGGTCAAAGAGGAGATGGCTTCATCTTTCCGTTGGTCATCCTGGAGCGAGCTGGCTTCTAGGTTTCCCCTGGTTTGCTGATGCAGCTCGTAAGACGGGGGCTTCAGGGGTCTGCCATACTTAGGCTTGGGCAAGGGATGGAAGTGGGCCACTGGCTCAGGGTGTTTGGAGGTCTCCAAGCCGAACCCAGTTGGGGGGCAAGATGTCGCTTTAGTTCCACGGAACGAATGCTTGCTGTTGACCAAGGAAGGCATTTCAACACACCGCAGGCTCTCTGGTGAAAGAACTCTTGGCAAAGATTGCGATTTCCCCTTCGCATGGGAGGCAATGGCAGTACCTCCTCGTCTCACCGAATACATCTCTTGAAGCAGCCTTTCTCTGTCACCATCTGTCATGAGTCCTCCAAAGTTGGTTGGTTGGTTCCAACCTTCTGTCCTTAGACTTTGCCACCTGTAGTCCCCAGGGGCATTCCAGGTCTCCTGCATGCCAGTTCTCCTCACATTCTCCATTCCACCTCCTACCTCCCACTGACTTTCCTTATCAAGCCCATACAAGGCACAGGGCACTGCCATGCCTTTCATTTCAGAGTCTCCTCTGTCAGTATAACCCAACAATACACTAAAATCTTGGCCCCTTCTTCTCCAGTAGGCAAGATCTTTATCCGTCTTGGGACGTGAAGGCCAGGCTAACTGCGGTCGGTCATAAAACCTGCAAAACAAAATGAAATCTTACTAAAGAGGCCCATACAATCAAACAAACATGCTTTCTTTTCCTCCATAATTAAAAATAGAATCTCTGCCACCCAGAATCATGAGCTTGTTTCTAATCCCAACATCCCCACAGATATGATGCACGTGATCTTTCTATGAGGAACTACAAAAGAGTTCTTTACTTACAAGACATTTTCTTTTACTGCAGTGCATACATGTTGTAAAACTGCATGCATAACATTCCTTTGCATAATCACATTTCCTAAACTTCATGGTATTTCTTAACATGGAAGTGATTTCTACATTGGAAGTGTACAACTTATGAGTTGTCTCTTAGTGAGAAATCCATACAAATTCCTAAAACTGTCAACTCTCTATAGCACATCAAGATGCAGTGTTAGTATTCCTGCAAATTGGAGGATCAGACATGTAACTGCCATTGAGTATAAGCCAAAAGAAACATCAAACTTCACTGACAGGGTAAGAATATAGCTCAGATAGGATCGTTTTCTTCCATTCCTGTCAATCCAAATGTGTGGAGGTTGTACGTGAGTGAGAGGAAGAATTGTCCATGGATGGGGAACCCAAGGACTCCCCTCCTCTTAAAAACAGAAATATTCAAAATTGAAAATGTAATGCACCCCCAAAAAAGATTATTATTTTTTAAAAAATGAAATGCACACATACACATCTGGCTGCCAATAATCCTCATTCTAAGCACTGTTCAATCACTTTTGTTACGTGCATAGATTCATCCTATCAAGCAAAACTGTTCATAGACCAAACTGAGGTAATATATATTTTCATCAGAAAGATTAAATGAAATCATCTGGGCAAAATGTTCAGGATGGAAAATTACATCCTTCCAGGGGCCAGAAATGAGAGCACGATCATGTCAACAACGTACAAGATTAGTCCAGGCTATATAAATAAAATCACACCATGAACAAGAATGCTTAGTATGGATTGGATTAGAGCCAGGACCTCTCACTTAAATGAAGTGTGCAATTGACCACCATCAGCATTTTGAAATTATCACATTTGTGTCAATTTCATTAAAGGTCAGAGGATGTTCTAACGCAGTCCATCAAAAGGTGTAGAAAGTGTGTTTTTATGACCTGCTAAATAATACTCTAAGACTGGAGAGCTCTATCCATGGAAGCAAGAAGGTCAAACAAAGAGAGGAATGATTAATACAAGATGCATTTGTTACATTAGTTATTTTGCCTTTCCTCAGTTGAGCTCAAGGTGGCACACAGAGAATTCTCAGGTGTTCTAGTCCAACTGCTGACTGGATCCTCGTGTGCCTTCAGATCATTCTGTATCTTAAGGTTTTGTATAAATTAAAAAATTGTCCAGCAGCACCTTAGAGATCAACTAAGTTTGTTCTGGGTATAAACTTTCGTGTGCATGCACACTTCTTCAGATACCAGATGGACTTCCATTTCATGTGGCTCAATGTGGTGCCTTCCATGATTCTAGATTCAGGTAGGTAGTCGTGTTGGTCTGACGCACTTGAAATATATATATATATATATATATATAAATTGTCCAGTAGCACCTTAGAGATCAGCGAAGTTTGTTCTGCGTATAAGTATCTGAAGAAGTGTGCATGCACACAAAAGCTTATACCCAGAACAAACTTAGTTGATCTATAAGGTGGCACTGGACAATTTTTTTATTTATTTTGACTGCGTCAGACCAACACAGGTACCTACCTGAATCTTAAGGTTTTGTATACAACATGGGAAGCTGAGTCAGAACACTGGTCCATCCATCTAGCTCAGCACTGTCTACAATGAGTGGCAATGGCTCTCTCCCAGGACCACGTGGACTTGCCAGGATTGAACTCAGGACCTTCTGTGTGCAAGGCAGAGGCTCTACTAGTGAGCTAAGAATAAAAAAGAGCCTGCTGGATCAAGTCCATCTAGTCCAGCATCCTTTTCAACCAGATGCCTATGGGAAACCCACAAGCAGGAATTGAGCACTCTCTTCTCCTGTGGTTTCCATGATCTGGTATTTGGAGGCATTACTGCCTCTAGCGATCCATCACGACTAGTAGCCATCAATAGCCATCTCCTCCATGAATTTGTCCAATCCATTTTTTAAAAGCCATCGCTGCCTCCGGTGGGAGTGAGTGCCATAGTTTAACTACGCACTGCAGCCTTTTCCCAGAATGACAACAGGAGATGGAAGACTTGAAAACGAGCTGTCTCTATCTTGAGCTGTCACTCTTTTTGCATCGAGGTCATTTTGCACAAACTGCTTTCCACATTAAAAGAAAGAAAGAAATAAAAAAGTGATGGAAAACACTGCACTGAAACCTAGAGGTGGGTTCCATTTACTTAACCAGGATCGAAACACTTTTAAGGTCCTGCATTAGCAGAAGGGAGTGACAGTGGGGTGGGGGAGAGAGAAAGCATTTGTTCCAAAGTGCTTGTTTCCATTTTTGTCTGAGCACAACCTGTATTTTCAGCATTTGTCCCTTAAAATAATCTCTGCCTTTCCTTTTGTTCAAAATTTTGTTGCTGGCAGACGGCTGCCAGAGCGGAGTTGCTTTGTGTCTTCTGCCAAACACACACACACACACACACACAAACACACCCCTTCCAGGACGATTTGTCCCAGTTCTAAAGCGCATGGACAGTTGGCCACAGGGAAGCGCAACTGCAGCGGCACCATTTTCTGAAGTGGTGACAAAGCTATCCACAGGGTGGAATTAGTTTCACGAGACTTTCCGCAAATGCTCCCGAGAAAAGACCACCCTCTTTGGACAGAACACACACAGCTGACTTCACTGGTATGAAACTAATTTAAAAGGAACGTCTGCGCCCTAAAAGGGGGCAACATATAAAGGCTGAGTTTGGGTTGAATCTACCTGTACTGAGGTAAAATATGTACTGAGAAGAAGACACCCAGTGTGGCTGGGACAACCCAGTCAGATGGGTGGGGCGCAAATATTATTATTATTATATAATAATAATAATAATAATAATAAGAAGAAGAAGAAGAAGAAGAAGGGTTTCTTTCTTTACTTCAATATGGTTCCCCAAGCAATTTCTCTCTTTCTCTTATCTACCCATTCTACTCCTGTAACATTTTTTTAAAGCTCACTATGCAAAATGCACTAACTGATTAATGGCATTGATCAAGTATTAATTTAAAAGAGGAACCTCTGAAGCTGATTCAGATACTTCAGCTGGCGCAGAATTCAGTGGCCAGGTTGCTCATGGTAGAAGGACGGTCTGAGCACGCAACACCAATCCTGGCCTGACCGCACTGGTTGCTTTGCATACAGAAGATCTCAGGATTCAACCCCCTGCATTACAGGCAAGGATGGGGGTGTCTTCTGCCTGCAACCCATGGAGAGCATCTGCCAATCAGTTTAGACGATACTGAGTTTGATGGACCAACGGAATAAGACAGCTGTTCATACCATCCTACATTCCTCAGTTCTTATTTCCCCGTCCTCCAAGCTTTTGACAAGCCAACTCAAGAAAATCCAATCTCCGACTGGACATCCTCTGCATCACAATCTTACTGAGATACTCACCTAGAACCACCAACAGACTGGTCGCATAATAAGCAAAGAAACTCACTTATTTAGAGATGCATTGGATCTTTCCAAAGTCTCTCTCTGTCCTGTTCTGATTAAGGGCTAGACACAAAGAGGGTATTATTAGCAAAAACAACCACTGGTTGTCAAGGCTGGAAGTGGTCACAAGCAGAACAAATTAATAGTTGCTCTTAACATAATCAAGGCTGTTGGAAAGCTAAACTGAGACTTTGGCTTGGCTTTGCACATGTCTAAGAAAACCTGGGAAGTGGGGATCTTACCGTCCTTCTGAAGCATGAGTATTAGCCAAACTCGAGAAGTCTTTATGGTAACTGGGACCCAGTTGCCTCCCCTGGATGGCATGCCTAGCTTCATTGTCATTCAGGTAGCTTTTAGCTACTGTCTTCTTGCTGCCAACACTGGCTCCAGAGCTTGTCGGGAACCCATTCACAGTTCTATGACCAACTCTCCTATCTGTGATCTCTTGCTGGAATCCATCAGTTCTGTTCTCAAATGAATTGGTGGGGGCTTTAGACAATTTGTATCCATGGGAAATCAGGAGATCTTCTACGCTGAACATGTTGCACTGGCTTCATTCACCTTGGTACCCCTGGAAGGTCTCTCGAACTGGGCCCATCACTAAAAAAAAAGAGAATGCAAGGGACTTGTGTGAGTATAGAAAGGCATATTGATCCAACTCCAAAGCAGACAACCAGCCCAAATTTATATATACATATATAAAAGATCTAACTGCATGCAGAGAGATTTCATTAAATCGCCATTAAATCTATATTAATTTATAGAATTCTGTTAACATAAAGTGTGCTTTACCATCTTTATTTGGTTACTTCTTGCAATCTCCATGCTAGGTACGCTGCTACTGTTACATACTTAGGGAATTGAGGCTGAGTGCCAATGAATTGTGATCCCTGAATTTCTGTACTTGTCTACCAAGTCTATGACTGAGGTGGGATTTTAATCCAGAGCATCTGGAAAGATCTTTCATGGCAAAGAGATAAAAGTTGTCTTGAATGGTCTTGGACTAGTATAAAAGGCTGAGATTTTATACATTTTGTAGCTCTTCCTTATGCATAATGTAAGAACACTGGTAGCACATTTCAAAGGCAAAAGCCCAGCAATGATACACTTGAATAACTCAAGAGTCGACCACATCAAATGCCTCTGCTAGCATGACCAACTTGAAGGTCCATGCATAAGTCATGTGTCTTTCCTGGCTGCATGTGGCTGGGTCTACCCACTTGTTTTGCTGTGCTGTTTCCTGAATCCTCTGCAGCTCTGGGGAAAAAATTACCAAATGCCTAGATGCCCACTTGAACTTCATAGACACCCAGGTTCATAGCATTTCTCAGCCCTGAAATAAGCCAACAATACAAAAAGAAAAAAGGAAAGACAGGACTTTGGAAATTCAAAGACCACAAAGCCAACTCCAATGTTACTTTCCCCGCAGCTGCTTTCTAAAAGGAGATTTACGTGTGCATGGGCATCCCTTAGCTATTGCACCTGGAAATGAAACGTCCTTTGCAAAAAGATGCCACTGAGGCAATGCCAGACACCTGGTAGGCTTTGCCTAGAGAAGGGGTAGGCAACCTAAGAACCGTGGGCCAGATGCAGCCCAATTGCCTTCTAAATCCGGCCCGCAGACGGTCCAGGAATCAGCGTGTTTTGACATGAGTAGAATGTGCGCTTTTATTTAAAACGCATCTTATTTGCAGGGACGCGGACTTATAAAAAATATTGGGGGCCCCCGGGAAAGCTCATGAATAATAAATAAGCTCATGAATATGCAAATAAAGTGGCGCCGCCTCCTCGTGAGCGAATAGGGGAGAGCGTGCTGCGCCTATTAATCAGCTCCAAAGGAAATTGGGTGGAGCTTTTGCTCGGGAGGGAGAGCAGGAGGCATGCAGCCCGACCCTCCCTGTGCATTTTGGGCTGGGGGAGGGGCAGCGATGGCGCTCTGCTGGAGGGGCGCCGGAGATTATTGGGGGGGCAGAGCCCCCCCAAACGAATTTTTGAGGGGGCTCGGGCCCCCTCAAGCCCCATGGAGTCAGCGCCTATGGTTATTTGTGGGGCATAGGAATTCGTTCATTTCCCCAAAAAAATATAGTCCGGCCCCCCACATGGTCTGAGGGACGGTGGACTGGCCCACGGCTGGAAAAGGTTGCTGACCCCTGGCCTAGAGAGTCTGATCTATGATGGCCATTTCACCATGCTGGACATCACAGCCATTTGGTGATAGAGCCTCAGCGCCTAGGGCTTGCCGATTGAAAGGTCGGCGGTTCGAATCCCCGCGGCGGGGTGCGCTCCCGCTGCTCGGTCCCAGCGCCTGCCAACCTAGCAGTTCGAAAGCACCCCCGGGGGCAAGTAGATAAATAGGTACCGCTTACCAGCGGGAAGGTAAACGGCGTTCCGTGTGCGGCTCTGGCTCGCCAGAGCAGCGTTGTCACGCTGGCCACGTGACCCGGAAGTGTCTCCGGACAGCGCTGGCCCCCGGCCAATAAATGTGAGATGGGCGCACAAACCCCAGAGTCTGGCAAGACTGGCCCGTTTGGGCAGGGGTACCTTTACCTTTACCTTTACCTATGCATCCTAAAGGGGAAAACGTATGTGGGGAATGAGGACAAAACTGCAAAGATTAACATCTCCTTCATGTCTGAATTCACAGGTGTTTTACACAGCCTTTGCTGGCTGAAACTGATGGGAATTGCAGTCCATAACATCTGGAGGGAACCAGGTTAGCAAAGACTGGTCTAACAGTTACGTTTGTCACACAAGGTTTATTGAACAGTGGATTTAAACACACACAAATGCAGAATCAACTTTTGTGGTTTAATGGCATGACCATCTTTGCTTTGAAAAGGATCACTCCCACCATCTGGTTGAGTGTTTCCAAAACCTGGGTCTCCAGCTGCTTTTGGACTACAATTCCCATCATCCCTGACCACTGGTCTTGCTAGCTAGGGATGATGGGAATTGTAGTCCAAAAACAGCTGGAGTCCCAAGTTTGGGAAGTACTAATCTAATCCAGAGACAGGAAGCCATCTTCATTCCAAGGGCCACATTCCTTTCTGGGCAACCTTTGTGGGGCCACATGTCAGAACAGGTGGGGCCAGAGACAAAAGTGCGTAGAGCAACAAATGGAAAACTCCACTCTTTTCACATTAGGGTACTTTCGACACTCCCTTCTCTGTACTCCATCCAGGCAAAGAAGTTGCGTTATTTGAATTCAAGAATATGTGCCAGCCAAGCAAAAATATCCGAGGAGGCTGTAAAACAGGGACTGTCCAGGAGGCAGCCTGGAGAGAGGGGCTATGGCTAAGGAGAGGCCTGAGGACCAGCTAGAGAGACCTGGAGGGATAAGCTGAACTAGTCCAAGTAGTCCTCGGAGGCACAGCAGAAGTTTGAAAGCAGCCAAATCCACACAGGAGCAAGTCATTGTCAGTTTCAGCAGACGCTGCAAATGCAAGGAGTTCCATTCTTGAAGGGAGGTGGCAAAGAGAAGGAAGAACTGCCAATTCTGGAGTAGTCTTCTAACAGATGGGGAGGTTGGTTCAGGGCAACTTGCAATTATTTCTCCATCCCTAATTGTTTTTTCAAGCATAAACACCTGGGACTGTGCGAGGAACTCATAAGTACAGAACATGGACGAACAGCTGGCTGCTAGAACAATTCGCCCTCCAAGAGGAAGATCCACTTTGAGCACCGTAAAACAACAGCATGGTGTTGACAGGTCACAGGTGCAAGGAAGAAATGTGCTTTTCCTGGTGGTATATAAATTAACAGGAATGGTTGTGTGTGCAGTGTCCATTTTCTGGCCATTGACACACTGTTGCCTGGGCAGAAAATAGGATCTAAGAAGCTCTTGAGAGACCCCAAGAATTGGCAGTGGAAGTAAATCATTAGCGGCAAAATTGCAAGGTGATGAAAACCATCCCAGGATAACCATGCAGACTTTCAAGAAACCTGGCTAGCTAGTGGCGAAGGGTGATAAACAAATACTTTTTGAAAGACACAAACTAGTCAAAGATAGTCTCTTTGGGAGCAGGATTCTCATCTTGGAAGCTGGAAATGGTACCTTGGGTTTCATATTGCCAAGGGGAAAGAGGTCACCCCAGTGTGAAGAACAAACAGACCCAAACTTGAGCTGTTAATATAAACTTAAGAACTGATGTAGTAAAGCAGCTAAATCTCACTTCTGCCCCTAATTCAGTGGATGACCTTAGGCAAACCATTCTCTCTCAGCCTCCCCACCTGCAGCATAGGGACCCACTTTATAGGGATACTGTGAGGATAATTTATGCAAAGCACCCTGATTAGTGCTGTATAAATAAGTATAGCATCACCATCATTTTTGCAGCTCACCACAAGAAACCATTGGGAACTGTAGTTCAGTGGGAATGCAGAGATTTCTCTGTTAGATACCTTAAACTCCCTGAATTATGTTCCCCAGGATTCTTAGGGAAGGGATGGAACCAGGGATATGTGAAGGTTTATGTTGGAAATAGAGAACTGAAATATGTGCTGAAATGGAATTCAATGAGAAGGGCTACAGAGCACATGCTTGGCATGCAGAAGTTCCCAACTTAATCATGGGCAAATCTGGGTACAGCTAGGAAAGACTCACTGCCTAAACCCCTGGAGAGCTGCTGCCAGTCAGTGCAGACAATATGGAGATAGATGGACTAATGGGCTGCGTCAGCATAGCTCTTAACTTACATTTGCACACAAGAAAAACAGAGACAGCAGAAAAGGAAGTAAGAACTTTATTTTTAAAATGTCATTCTTTGTGTTAGGTTCTGAAATAACAAAAATACAACGATGACGATTATGATGATTACATTTGTTAGTCATTTATCTTGCTCAAGGCTACCCAAAATGACTTACAACCAATAAGATCACTTGCAGTCTTATAATCTGCTATGTGTTTTGTAATTGAGCTTGGCAGGCATGTTATTTGCTTTCATTGTCCTCTCTCTCTCCACCCCACTCTGTCTCTTTTTCCATAGAGTAGAACTATATGGAAACTAAATATTATACAATGTCCCTGTACATCCCCCCCTTCCCTAAGCCATAGTTAGTATGAGCAATACAAGTAAACTGTGGCCATTGTATCAGATATTCAACCTTTTATTCCCTCCCTACTCCCCCAGATTGGTTATATTGATCCCAAATCTAGCTACATCATTTACAAATAAATATAATTGCATCATGGATCTCTATATTATACAGCAAGCTGGTTCTGGCTCATACTGCTATGTAGCCATTCTCTAAACATGGAAGGTACACGGGAAAGATCCCTCAGTGAAGGTGTTGCCTGACTCAACACACATTCACAAACCCAATAGCAGGGACAGTATGAGTGTGTGCTAATACCTGGCTGAATTCCTACTCTGGTCTGAAATGCCAAAGCCGCAGGGGGGTGATTGCAGTATCAGTACTTTTAGATGTGTATTGCTGGCTTTGGAAGTTCATGAAATGAAAAAAACAAGCCCTGTCAAAAATGTCTTTCTCCCCCAGCCTGCCCCAGTGGAGCTCTGTAGTTCTAAACGCTGTGGAATTAAGCCTGAACATGAGATGAGAAACACACAAATACACAGGATAAGAAACAATGAAACAAGTAACAGGCAACCCAGACTCATGCATTTCTGATCTGATTCCCAAGTCCATCTGGCTAGACTTCAATCTCTTAAATATTTGCAGAACTCTGTATTGGCACAAGAACTCTTGTCTTGCACATGCCCAACAGGTCCTTTGTGCTCCAGAAAATGATATTCAAAGTGTTAAACAGGAAACTTGTTCATCGCCTCCCAAATGACACGGAAAGGCAACTCGTTTGCAGCTCTCCAAATGATGGTGAAACAAAAGGATTGTTTGAACTGTGTCAAAGCTACGAGAGAAGATTATCTTTTTGAACAGTGGACTGTTTGCTAATGGTCAGTGGACTTTTCTAGAGCCAGCAGCAGATGTTCTGCTCAATCGCTTTTGCTAGCCAGAAAGCCTTGCTCGAGTAAGTATTTATGGCAGGAGGTAATTTTTGTGGCACACCACATACATACGGGTGGAGGCTAGAAGAGTTGGAATGTTTCTCTGGCAAGGGAGATATGAGCTAGCGGGAAGGAACCATACACATTATGGTTTGCTTCTGGAGAACTGAACTGATGCTGCATTCAAAATTAGTACCATCAGTCTGCTTGCCTGCCTGCTCTCCTACTCAACCTTTTTGAAAACAAGCAGCTATCACAAAAATGTCCACAATCACCGCTACTCTCTCTTCAAACAGAAATAAATCCGATGTCGCTAAAACTTCCTACAGTTTACAGAAGCAGGGAGCAGCACATGGAAACAATGTGATCTCATTTGCTCCCTTTATACCATTTGACATAGATTCCCCACCCTCAAATGGTGTGATTATTATTATTTTTTTGCAAGTGTTTTCTGCAGCATCTCTTCATAACCATGATGGATTTATCTTGGCCCATGTGCACATCATTCTGCTGCATTCATTGTTCTGCAATGCTTCCCCAGTGTATAACACAGCAAAAGTGGGGCAAAAATAAACAAAACCCCTAATTTTTGTGGTATGAAAAATTACAGGATTTCAACATGAAGCTATAGGACATGCAACGATTAGGAATAATTTGTATGCCTGCCCCAAAAGCTTTACAAACACAAACTGTATTGAAAGCAGTATTGCCTTGATACCATCCTGTGAGAAAATTTGTTTTTTTTTAATTAATTTTTAATTTGCAAATTTAACAAAGAAAAAAAAGACCATATAAAAAGGATGCAGTAACTGTCAGTACATCCATTAAATATATCAATTAATGTAAGGCCTCCAAATGTCCACATAGATATCCACATGAATTTGATGTCTATAGGAAATAACGTTCACATGTAGCCAGGGCAATGAGATCCTCAGATCATTGTATGACAGTAGATATTTATCCTTCCAGGCTCAAAGTCTCCTAGCAACTTTAAGGGCTTTTGTTGTCCTGCTGCTAATCCCCATTTTATAGGAATGACATTTCAAAGTACATGAACATCTGTAAACCTTTAGGATTTCGCCAATACACAATTGATACGGATGAGTTCAGACCAAAAAGAATATGTCACTGGACAAGCCCACATCATATGCCTCAAAGAGGCATTTTCAGTTTTACACCTCCCACCTCTGTCTCCACATTGGTTGTGGAGTCCAATATACCCAAAACATTAAATTTTGCTGGACCAATCTCAAATCTAAAGGAACATTCCATACAAATTATAAAGCCTCTTTCCATTGTTTAAGCTGTACTAAACATTCTAATTCACTATTCTACACCTCTCTTAAGGTCTTGAACTTCTACCTTACAAAGATCCACTAAGCCTTTATTGACAGCAGTTATGGGGTTAGCTTTCTGTAACACGTATAACTGCCCCAAAACCACCACGGATGCAAATCATCATGAATACACAATAAAAAGGACATCTGGAGGGGCTGATAATTATAATCTCAAGCAGGCAATGTAGTGCGCATTAAAAGCAAATGCCCACTGATCAGCAACCAAAGCCAGAAAACGAACAGTGTGGACCCCGGGTCTTTCCCATCAGAAACTGGCTGAGATTGAATGTGCAGCCTTTCTAATCTGATGCAAGAGTTAAAAAGGCTGGGAAAACATTGTACCTTCCTGGGGCTCCTTTGTTTTGTTTGCCAATGACATCACAGATTTCGGAGCCGATTTCGCTTCCTCAGGATGCTGGCTATCTCCCCAGAGTTTCCGACTTGTCAAACTTTAAGCCAGAGCAGTTTTGTGGAAACATGAGCCAGACCCTCTTTAGCTATCTCCAAGCTACACTGGACATGCTTATATTTTAAAAAGGACTTCCTCACCCAGCCGTTGCAGAAAAGAGAGGAAGCAATGAGATCACCCTCATCCTACTGATTTCCCCCCCTTCTCCTGCAACTCACTAAGATGACTTGTTTCAAAGAGGAGGAATCACTCTCATGCCTTCCCCCGGATTAAGGCCATAATGAGGGCTAAGAGGAATGTCACTTGATGCAGAAGTGCTACAGGCAAGCACTCAGCTCAGGCCGTTCTCCTAAGTTCCTATCTCTCTAATAAGTGAGCAAAAAGAAGAAAAAGATGCCTGGAGGGGAATGTCAAAGGAAACAACACGTCGTTCTCCGGTGCCAAATTTCCTTGCCTGCCTGTTCATCTCAACACATTGCTGTTTCTCTCAAGGCAGTTTTCGCACAACAAAAAATGTCTGAACATTTATTATCTGAATCAAGCCTGGTGGGGAACCTGTAGCCCAGGCATAGGCAAACTTGGCCCTCCAGATGTTTTGGGACTAAAACTCCCATCATCCCTAGGTAACAGGACCAGTGGTCAGGGATGATGGGAAGTGTAGTCCCAAAGCAGCTGGAGGGCCGAGTTTGCCTATGCCTGCTGTTAGCCCACCAGACAGTGATGGACTCCAGGTTCCACTACCCCCGACCACTGGCTATGCTGGCTGGGCTGATGGGAGCTGGGAGTTCAGCAATGTCTGTAAAGCCACACATTCACACAATCTAAATGGAAGTCGCTAATCCACAGAAGAGATTTCAGGGGGCAGGGGAAGGGGACAATGTGTAACACATATCTATACAAAAATATTTAGTACAGTGGTACCTCAAGTTACATACGCTTCAGGTTACAGATGTTTCAGGTTACAGACTCCGCTAACCCAGAAATAGTACCTTGGGTTAAGAACTTTGCTTCAGGATGAGAACAGAAATTGCACAGTGGCGCAGCGGCAGCAGCAGGAGGCCCCATTAGCTAACGTGGTACCTCAGGTTAAGAACAGTTTCAGGTTAAGAACGGACCTCCAGAACGAATTAAGTTCTTAACCCAAGGTATCACTATATTGTGTACATATACAGCAGCAACAACAGACATCAGTGTGTTGTCAGGGACAAGAGCAGAGATGTTAGGGTAGATGCTGGATGCTCCTGGGTGGTGTTCTTCCGACCCACAATGCTACAAATAATGGAATTGCCTATATTTTGAGAACTGAAAGAGCACAGCCTTTATAATTTGGCATTTTGAGACCCTCAGATTCTACTTTAGAAAAAAAAATATGGCCCAAATCCAGGTAAAAGTTAGTCATATTTGTCTCACAGAGGTCAATATGACAAGTTAGCAGTGACTAATTGCAGTCTCATCATCAATGAAACTTCAGCATGACTTTTTTTTAATTTAATGGATTTTGTCTACCTAGACATTGTGCCTCATCTTTTACTTTCCTCCATGCATACACACACTTCCTCCATTGTGTGTAAAGCGACACACAAGAGAGTATGAAGATAACAACCTGTATAATGCCCCTTGGCAGAAGACGTGGGAGGTGGTAATCTATTTAACCTAAGTTTTGGTGTAAAGGAAACTTCAAAATAATGTTTTTAAAAGTTGTATATGTAATCCTGGGCTCCTTTGGAAGGGCCGTATATAAATTTAATAAATAAATAAAATTACATCTTGTTTATGGACTTAATTTATTTTTTTCTGAGAAAAGGCAAACAAAACAAATGTGCTTGTACTCTCCAGAACGATAGAACAACACTTTTAATTTATTAGGCACCACCCGCGGATGTTCCTTGCTGATGTGCCCCTGGAGTTGCATAAATAACTGAAAATATAATAAAAACAATGCAACATCTATCCCCCCAAGCCCCGCCCTCTCGTTTTTTCACGGATAACAAAAATATTATTTAAAGGATGGGGGTGGAGGAGAAGACGTGGGAGAAAAACAAAACACACATTCAGTTGTGGCCAGAAGTACAATCTAACAACAAAAGGAACACAGTTTGAGGCGGGGGGGGGGTGTCTCCTTAAAGAAAAAGCAAAAAAGCCATGGCCTATGGTTGTTGCAATGATGAATGAGGTGCTACAAACACACACACACACACACACAGAGAGAGAGAGAGAGAGAGAGAGAGAGAGAGAGAGAGAGAGAGAGAGAGAGGGTAGTAACAAGCACAGTCAGACGAAGTCAACCTGAGGTGAACAGTGGATTCTTGAGTAGATGGGTGGTGCTGAATCACAGATAGCCATCAGGACACTGCCCTGGCAGAGACCAGCTCGCAGCTGCCAAGATAACTACTGAAGCTCCTTTGATGGTGGTAAAGAAAGCACATCAGTCTCGAACATTACAGAACATGGTGGGGGGGAGGGGTCCCTCCATCTTTCTTTCTTTTATCCCTGGATTCCATGCTCTTTTTAAAACAAAAACAAAAACCCCACCTTCTGTACAACAGTCAATATTCAAGAACTCTCTCCTGCCAAGCACCAAATGTCTATTTAATTACATTTAACTTTAAAGTCATTTCAGCTTTTAAAGCAAAGTTTCATTCCACAAGTTGCCCTGTCTTCCCAGAGGCCTTTAACCAGTGCTTTTTTTCTGGGGGGATGCATACCCCTAAACATTTTGTGAATCTAAGTTTGGCCTCATTGTGGGGCAGTATTTCAATAGTAGGAAAATGAGAGCAGTGGCGTAGCGTGGGTTGTCAGCACCCAGGGCAAGGCAAGTAATTTGCGCCCCCTAACCCTAACCCCCAGATATTGCGCCCGGTGCGGCCGGCCCCCCCTGCACCCCCCACGCTACGCTACTGAATGAGAGTACCCCCTAAACATTTTTTAACAAAAAAAGCACTGCCTATAACCATGTGTTCTATGGATGTTGAATACTTAATAAAACTATGCCAGCTTGATTCAAAAGTAGACTTTATTGTCTGTTTGGCTCTCTTGGACATGGGCTGTCAGTTTCTCCCTTAATGTTAAGTCCCAGCATCTCAAATCTCAAACAGGTCTGCATTTAGAGTCATGCAATAGTAAGCCATGCAACAGTCATGAGGTGAGCAATAAGACCCATCAGGAAGAGAGAGAAAACCAAGGGCTTTATCAATGGTGTGATGTAGTGGTTAGAGTGTCAGAATAGGAACTTGGAGACCAGGGTTCAAATCTCCACTCACCCACAAAGCTCATTGGATGACTTAGGGCAAGTCTCGGTCTCTCAACCCAAGCTACCTCACATGGTTCTTGCGAGGATATAATGGATAAATATGAGATTTTAAAGGAAATCAAGAGTTCCTGAGCAGATATCCTTTTGGAAATCCTTCAGCAGTTCTACCCAACACTGATACTCCTCCTCTCCTTGAAATATTTCAATTCCAGCTAGCCATTGCAAGAATTCAGTAATTAAGAAACATTGCTCATTTCCTCCTCCCTCCCAATCCCTTCTCCTTTTATGCCATGTATTTTATATTGTAAGCATGAGAACAGGACTGCCATATTATTCACATTTGTAAGCCAAGCATTCCAGACGCTGCAGAGATGGCACAGTTCACACAAGGAAAGTAGCGCCAAATCTTTGGCTCTGCCTCCTTGCAAAGCTGGACCTTTTCCCAGTTGTTGCATATCCAGTTCAGACGTTGGCTTTGTTTCATTATCTTCATAATAATCCCTGCCTTGAGTAATTGCCTGTTAAGAAAAGTAAGGCTGGTGACAGAGTTGTGTACATGTGGGTTTTTAAGAGTTTCACAAGAGTGTTGTGAACTTCACAACAGAAAGATGTGGCTTGTGTGGTGTGAACACTCATTTTGTTTTTTCCTGCTGGTAAAACAGGTTCTCATATTGCTTTTAAAACCTGCAAAAAACAGTTTGGCCATTGCTCTGCCCATTTTGGTCTCTGACATTTAGACCCCACCTTTTCCCCCAAGGAGCTCAAGGTGGCATGCAGGGTTCTCTCCCTCCACATTTACCGTATTTTTCGCCCCATAGGACGCACTTTTTTCCCTCCAAAAATGAAGGGGAAATGTGTGTGCGTCCTATGGGGCAAATGCAGGCTTTCGCTGAAGCCTGGAGAGCGAGAGGCATCGGTGCGCACCGACCCCTCTCGCTCTCCAGGCTTCAGGAAGCTATCCGGCGGGAGTTCCCGCGGGCTCACAAGGCTTGCGGACAGCAGCCTGCAGCCCCGGCGAGTGTCCGCAAGCCTTGCGCGCCCGGCAGGAGGGCTCCCCGTGTTTCGGGCGAGTGTCTGCAAGCCTCGTGCGCCCGGCTTGGGGCGGCAGCCTGCAGCCCGAAGCACGCGGAGCCGTCCGGAGGGTGCCCCGGGCAGGTGTGCGCAAGGCTTAGGGCGGCAGCCGCGGCGGGGGGGGGAATAACTTCTTTTTATTCATTCCCCCCCCCACAAAAAAACGAGGTGCGTCCTATGGGCCGGTGCGCCCTATAGGACGAAAAATACGGTAATCCCCACAACAACCTGTAAAGTAGGCGGAGAGGCAGTGACTGGCCCAAGGTCACCCCAAGAGCTTGGGGATTTGAACCCTGATCTCCCAGCTCCTAGTCTGTCACTCTAACCACTCCACCACACTGGCTCCCACCAAAATTTGTGCTTGCGCAACAGAATGATCTCCTCCTCTCTATCCTCTGTGCATCCCCCTAAATCATCTTTCCCTGCACCCCTGAGGCTCATCTTTCTCGACAGCCTTCTCCTTCCTTGCTCATCCCTCTATATCGTCTCATTCATTAAACCTATCAAAGTACAGGGAATGGACCTCTTTCCCTGCTCGAAGAATCAACTCAAGAAAGAATTTCAGACAGAAACATTTTATTACTTCTGATCCACCTCTACCAGTTCTGAAAACAAAAGAACAGCAGCATCAAAATAAATTCTGCTGGTTTTTAATGACACCTAGCATTGGACGAAGAAGTCCTCCAAAGAGAACATGCCAAGTTTGTTCTTGGTGGTGGAGGGGGGGAGGGAGAAAAAGAGCAGGGAGGCTTAAGCAGTGCTCACTGGCATTCCAGAGAGATGTCACAGCCTCCTTTACTTATTTGGGATGGCAGAGTGTGCATTTCCTCCAGGCACAACTCCTATTTCGCAGTCTTCAATGAACACGTTTGAGGTGTATGTTGGTGTGGAAATATAGTGTCAATACCTCCCACCCACCCCAAGAAAATCCACTAACCCAAATAGGCTATTCTTTCATATTGATTACAGTTGCCACCTAACTTGTAAGATCTTGGGAATTACGAGGAAGACTTTATCAAACCATCCCTCTCCCCCGCCTCCCCCCAAAATAATCCTTCGCATGAACTGCTACAAGGTCACAATACCTGCATTTGGTCATTGAGTGAGAAGAAATGTTTTAACGAAGAATCTATCAAGGCGTTTGTATGACAAGCAACACGGGTGTCAGGGGATGATTAGCTGCTTGTGCTTATAATTGTGCCCCTTCAGAGTTTGTGCGGCCCCACAAACCTCTGTGTGTGACAGAGCTCCTCAGACATGTCTGCTCTAGTCACTAGTAGCGTCTGACAGTGGCTGCCTACGGAAGCGCTTCCAGCAAAGAAGTTCCTTAACGGAAACGCGTCTCCTGGACTCACGACGTGGCAGCTTCCGGCGAAGCATGGGTCTCCCTGCAGTTGCTTCTGACACCTCCCCGCTATTTTCGCTGGATGTGTCTCTCACCCCTTTCTCTCCCCTGCTGTTTCCTGCCTGGGCTGCTGCGTCTCTCTCAGCATTACTGAGATCCTCCTCCAGAGACCCCTCGCTCCCCCTCCTTGTCCCTGCTTTAGCTGCTGACTCTCTCCCAGTCTCTGGGAGCCCTACCAACTCCCTTTCCTCTGATGTCAGTTCCCTGACATCCACCTCCCCTCCAGGGCCCCCTTCTCCCCCGCCCCTACTCTCTCCTCTGGGCGGTGAGGAGCTGAAACCCCTAAAAGAATCCCCTTCATCTTCAGACGTCTCAAACATTTCCCTCCATCGGTCTTCGTTCCGACTCGCTGAATCCTCCTCCACCTCGGAATCAGAGAACCCCTCCAACTCTTCTTCTTCGTCGGTGGTGGCGAAGTATTCCCTCCGGAACCTCGCCACTGGCTGGGGTTTACGAGGGAATCTCTGATGAAAAGTTTCAATCAAAACCTCGTCATCTACATCCTCTGCCCTGACCCAGGTGTTTTCCGACTCCGGCTCCCCTTCCCACATTACCAAATACTCTACTTGCTCTCCCTTCCACCTGGAATCGAGAATCTCCGCTACATGGTAGCTGTGTTCTTTTTCCTCCATAGCTGGTCCCCTATTGACCCTCCCCTCTCTGTCCCCTATATACGGTGACAGCAACGACCTGTGGAACACTGGGTGCAACTTCATGTGGTTCGGTAACCGGAGTCTGAAAGCCACTGGGTTGACCTGTTGCGTGACTTCAAATGGGCCCAGCCTTTTGGGTCTTAACTTCTTACAACCTCCTTTGAATGGTAACCCTTGGGTGGACAGCCACACCTGGTCCCCCACCCTAATGCTTTCCCCTTCCCTTCTGGTTTTGTCTGCCTGCCTCTTATATTCCTCCTTCGCCCTGTTTAAATTAAGTTGGAGCTGGCGATGGATCGCTTCCATTTCTTCAACGAACTGTTCTGCGGCTGGAACGCTCCAGTTCTCCCCTTCCCCCCCTGGGAAGGCTCGGGGATGACACCCGTGATTAGCCAAAAAAGGGCTCATCCCCGTGGACACGTTCTCTGCATTGTTGTAGGCAAATTCTGCCAACGCCAGCTTCTCCACCCAATCATTCTCTCTGTCATTCACATAACACCTCAAATATTGCTGGAGGACACCATTAGCTCTTTCCGCCTGCCCGTTGGTTTCTGGATGACGGGCAGTAGAGAAATTCACCTCTACATGCAATAAGCTCATGAGCTTCCTCCAGAACCTGGAAGTAAATTGTTTCCCTCGGTCAGAAACCACCCTCAAGGGGGCGCCATGCAGCCTAAACACATTTTCCACAAACAATTTAGCGGTTTCTTCTGCTGTGACCGCATGTGAGCAGGCTATAAAGTGGGCCATCTTGGTTAACAGGTCTACCACAACCATGATGGCTGTTTTCCCTTTGGACCTGGGCAGATCAGTCATGAAATCTATTGCCACTGCCTCCCATGGCCTTTCCGGCGTGGGTAGTGGTTCTAATAAACCTGCCGGTGCCCGCCTCTCCCCCTTGGCTCGTTGGCATTGGTCACACCCTCTCACATATTCCCGCACATCTTCCCTTACCTTGGGCCACCAGAATTCCCTGGTAACCAGCCACATGGTTTTGTGTTGCCCAAAATGCCCTGCTGTGGGGCTATCGTGCAGTTGCTTGAGTACCTTTTCCCTCAATTCCCCTTCAGGTATGTATAACGCTCCCTTGTAGTACAACGCCCCGTTTCTCTCCTCAAAACCCCCGGGTTTGTCTCCCTCCCTCCTGAGACCCCTGAGTTTGTCCTGGGCGTATTCATCCTGCACCGTTCCCTCTACCAGTTCCCTTTGCCCCACCAATGCCGCCCCACACACCCAGCGGTCCTCGGGAATGACATGGGTCTCTTCGGGTGCACCCTCTCCCTCCAAATATTCAGGTTTGCGTGAGAGAGCGTCCGCCCTAACGTTCTCCGGGCCTGGTACGTAACAAATCTCAAAGTTAAATTTGGAGAACTCCTGGGCCCATCTCAACTGCCGTTGGTTGAGCACTCGCGCAGTTCTCCAATACTCTAGATTCTTATGGTCCGTGCACACTTGCACCTTCTGTTGTGCACCAATTAGCAGGTGCCTCCATCTCCGGAAGGCCTCATGAATCGCAAGAAGTTCCCGGTCGTACACCGTGTAGTTCCTCTCAGATTTGTTCAGCTTTCGCGAAAAGAAGGCACACGGTCGCCACTCTGACCCCTCCTTCCCCGGCTGCAGAAGAAGCACCGCCCCTATGGCTCTGTCAGAAGCGTCTGTTTCGACCCTCAGCTTTTTTTGTAAATCCACATGTAGAAGTTGTTCATCAGAGGCGAAGGCCCTTTTCAGTTCCTCAAACGCTCGCTCCGCCTCCCCCGTCCAAACAAACTTCTTTTTACTGCTGAGACAGTCCGTGATGGGCGCCGTCAGGTGGGCGAAGTTTCGGATGAACTTACGATAAAAGTTTCCAAACCCTAGGAACCTCTGCACATCCTTCTTGGTCTTGGGTGTTTTCCATTCCAGCACCGCTTGAACCTTGCCGGGGTCCATGGCCAACCCCTTGTCTGACAAGCGGTACCCCAGGAATTCCACCTCCTTGGTATGAAACTGACACTTCTCCAGTTTCACCCACAGTCTGTTGGCTTGCAGCCTGCTCAACACTTCTCTGACGTCTCTCACATGTTGCTCCTCATTCTCCGAATACACCAACACGTCATCTAAGAAGGCCACGCAATTCTTGTAGAGCAAAGGCCCCAGTACGTGGTTCATGAAGGCTTGAAAACACGCGGAGCCTGTTTGTAATCCAAAAGGCATAACGAGGTATTCAAATGCCCCCAAAGGGGTGAACATGGTGGTCTTCCATTCATCCCCTTTCCTTATACGTATCAGGTTGTACGCCCCCCTTAGGTCCAGCTTTGTAAAAATCTTTCCTTTTCGCACCCTGGTCAAAATATCATCAATCCTGGGCATAGGAAAAGCCGCCGGCTCTGTCACTGCATTTAACCGTCGAAAGTCACATACCAGCCTCGGCTTGTCCGTGTTTTTTTTATCCACAAAAAACACTGGGCTACCCCCCGCTGCCTTGGACTCTCTGATGAAGCCTCTCTTCAGGTTCTTGTCAATGAACGCTCGCAACTCCTGCATTTCCCTGTCTGACATGGCATACAACTTGCCTACAGGAAGCTGTGCTCCAGGGAGTAAATTGATCTGGCAATCAAAGGGCCTATGCGGGGGTAGTTGGTCAGCTTCCTTCTCGCTGAACACGTCGCTGAGATCAGCATACTGTGGTGGCACCTTCCCCTTCCCCATTACTTCAGTCCCTGCCAGGGTGGCTTGGGCCCCTGCTGACCCCTTTTCCCCCCTGCAGTGTTCTAAGCAATGTGCTGAACCGAAGGAAACCACTCTTTGATGCCAGCCCACCAGCGGATCATGTAAGGCTAGCCAGCTCATTCCCAAAATAATGGGAGCGCCTCCCAAGGTGGCCACATTAAACGCTATCAGTTCTGTGTGCCTTGCCACCCTCATTATCATTGGGACGGTCTGCAAGCTAACTCCTCCTCCCAACAGTTCCCTGCCATCGATCGTGGTCACCTGCAGGGGGTTGCTTAAAGGGATAGTCTGTATCTGATGTTCAGCAGCAAACTCCTTGCTCATAAAATTGCAGGAGCTGCCTGAGTCCAACAGCGCCTTTATTTTTAGGGGGTGTCCATTTTGCAGCTCTAGCGACACTTCAATCACTAGAGCAGGTCGAGGAGCTTCTGGCACGGGCACTTTCACTGCTCTTTGGCCTGGCTGCAGTGCCCTGACGTTGGCAACCAGGCGTTGGCTTTTACCTGCTCCGTTTCTCCCTGCTCTCCCCCCTCAACTGCTCCCACCATCCCTTGCCATTCCTTCCTCTGGGGGCAGACTCTGGCAAAGTGGCCTGGCTGTTGGCAGAGATAGCATTTCCGGGCTCCCTTTCCCTCCTTCTTCGCCCCCTCACTGGGCTTTGAAACTGCGCGCGCGCGGGCTGTTCCGATTTCCATCGGCTCTGCCGGCGGGAAAGCTGGCTCAGGAATGTCTGGAATGCGTAACTCCTTCCAACGTTCCCCTCTCCCTTCCCGCCTCTCCAAGGCTCTTGCCTCCTGGCGCGCTCCAATGGTCAGCGCAGATTTGGTCAGCTGATCCATAGACACCGCCCTGGGGCTCCTGGACAGCTCGTCTTTCACAGCCGAAGAAAGACCTTCTTCAAATAGCATCTGAATGGGTGCTGCCGATAAATCCCACCCCAATCTGTGAATCAGCATGGTAAATTCAGTCCAGTACTCACGGACAGATCTGCTTCCCTGCTTGCAAGCCATTAGCTGTCTGCGCACCACCCCTTCCTCAATATCGCTGGAAAACATGATATCCATTGCACGAAAGAATTTCATAGTGTCCTTTAGGATATCGTTGTGCGCTGCCATCAGGGGTCGAACCCAGTCCCGCGCCCCCTTCTCAAGATGCCCAATTACGAAAGCAACTCGCGATTCCTCATCAGGGAACTCATCAAACTGCACATTCAGGGCATATTGCATCTCGGTCCTAAAGGCATGGTAATCCTTGGGGTCCCCCCCAAACTTCTGCACCAATCCTGGTACCTTTCTGGGGAACTGAGTGGTTCTCCCCTTTTTGTCAGCATCCTGAGCCCTTCTCTCCTCGAGCCTCGCCGTCTGCAGCGCCAGTTGGACCTCCAGAGCTTGATACCTTTCTTCCAAGCTTGGACCAGCTCCAACCCCTGCCTCTCCGGTTCCGGCTGGGTTGCTCATGATGCTTTCTCCTGCACAGGCAGCGTACAAAGACTGTCAGACTGCTGTCAGGGGATGATTAGCTGCTTGTGCTTATAATTGTGCCCCTTCAGAGTTTGTGCGGCCCCACAAACCTCTGTGTGTGACAGAGCTCCTCAGACATGTCTGCTCTAGTCACTAGTAGCGTCTGACAGTGGCTGCCTACGGAAGCGCTTCCAGCAAAGAAGTTCCTTAACGGAAACGCGTCTCCTGGACTCACAACGTGGCAGCTTCCGGCGAAGCATGGGTCTCCCTGCAGTTGCTTCTGACACCTCCCCGCTATTTTCGCTGGATGTGTCTCTCACCCCTTTCTCTCCCCTGCTGTTTCCTGCCTGGGCTGCTGCGTCTCTCTCAGCATTACTGAGATCCTCCTCCAGAGACCCCTCGCTCCCCCTCCTTGTCCCTGCTTTAGCTGCTGACTCTCTCCCAGTCTCTGGGAGCCCTACCAACTCCCTTTCCTCTGATGTCAGTTCCCTGACAACGGGTTATAAAACTTGGGCTCCACGATCAAAAGGAACACACACATCTACAACGCAAAATAGTACATTTAGTGTGGGAGTTAAGTGGGGAGGCATAAATGAAGATACCTCTTTGGTGCCTTTTAAAATAGTGTTTCCCAACCTTCGGTCTCCAGCTGTTTTTTTGGACTACAACTCCCATCATCCCTAGCTAGCAAGATCAGTAGTCAGGGGTGATGGGAATTGTAGTCCAAAAACAGATAGAGACCAAAGGTTGGGAAACACTTGTTTTAAAGAGGTTTGTTGATTGGGATACAGACAGAGACTACCCATTAAGCCAAGAGATAAAGACCCAAATGCTCTGCCTGCTTTCTTGTCCTGTCTTCTGGGACAATTTACAAGACCTTTAGGATGGCTTGGGGGAATTTTTTTTGTCAAGATTAATGCCACAAAGCTATCGAAATGAATTTGTTTGTGACACATTTGTATCAGCAACAGAAATGATCACAGGTTTATGGTTAGAAAGTTACCAAAATACTTACTTGATGTACAGTGGTACCTCGGTTTACAAACTTAACCCGTTCCGGAAGTCTGTTATTAAACCGAGGTGCACTTTCCCTAATGAGGCCTCCCGCCACCGGTGCCCTTCCACCGTTCGGATTCCGTTCTTAGACCGAGGTAAAGTTCTCAAACCAAGACACTATTTCCGGTTTTGCGAAGTTTGTAAACCAAATTGTTCTTAAACCGGACTGTTCTTAAACCGAGGTACCACTGTACTTATTTGGATGCTTACTTACGGCACACTTCAGAATGCCTTGACTAAATATACAAAACATCAACCTGGCTCTAGGCAAAGGTTGATGGACAATTTCACCATTCATTAGATTCCACCCCCCAAATGTTGGTTTCACGGCTGCCCAGCTGCTGTTGACCCATGAAAGGGCCTACTCCTTCTCGGTGGAAATGTCCTCATTAACAACATTCAGGAAGAATTTTTACAATTCTGCTCACTTGATGGCTTAAAGATAGACACTGTTCCCAGCAATCGTGAAATTATTAGCTATGAGGGTATGTGACCTTTTTTAAAAAAACTAGATGCTCTTAATATTTTTAGATGTCCTAAATAAGTTTTCAATTTATTTTTAGCAGTATTGTTTTGCTACTTCGTTGTCTGCCGCCCTTTGGAGAGGAAGGGTGGGTCAGAAATTTAAGAAATAATAATGATGCAATATTCATCTTTTCACCTCTGTAGTGAATTCCACATGTCTCTCCAGCTGTTTATCTTGTTATTGCAGAGAGATAGCCCTGTTAAGTTGTATTTGAGGTGAGTGGATGGGGAACAGGACTGAACATGCTGACCCCCACTCCACTCCAAACACTCATGCATTTTGCTTAACATCTGCATGTAACCTGTGTGTGTACACAACAAAAGCTGGAAAGAGCGATGTGCACACACAGCTGCATGCAGATGAGCTCGTTTTGCTCTGAAAGGCAACCTATGAAGATTTCAAATAAATAAAAATACATGATCAGCTGAATGTGTGAATGTGGATAATCCTTCCACACCCCACCCCCGTCACCTCTGTGTTCATCACAATGTGTGAATAGGACTATTGTTGTTTCAGGGTAACTCCATCATTCAGAGAAATTTCAGTTTACCCACATTGAAGGCCTGACTAATTTCAGGGTCCTATCCAAACTCTTCTCATGGGGCTCATGCCATGCCTCTATGACCAAGGGAACAGGAACTTCAACTCATGAACTTTCAGATGTTGTTGAACCACAACTCCTATCATCCTTGTCCATTGGCTGTGCTGACTGGGGATGATGGGAATTGAAGTCAAACAACACCTGAAGGGCCACCAGTTCCCCACCCTCATCAACTGAGTGGCCAGGCCAGCTATCAGAAGCTAGGGATGATGGGAGTTGTAGTCCAACAACAGCTGGAGACTCAAGTTTGGGAAACCCTGCATTAGAATATTTATACCTTGTTTTGCAAATAAAAAGTTCCAAATAGTTGCCTATTAGATACCAATATTTTTCTACAGAGTTACAGAGGGAGCAATGAGGGAAGGAATAAGGGAGGCTTACTGCCACCAGAGAGATAAGCAGTACCCAGATGTGCCTTACACATGGGATGGAGAAGCACAAGTGTCCTTGAAGGTGGATACTGAAGGTGAAAAAGAGGAGGAATGGAGAGGGAAGCAAGAAAACAACATATAACTTGGAACTATAGTGAGACCCTACCCAAGAGACTCAAACTCTATTCAAAATTATAAGGAGTACAACACTGAATTGAGTATCCTGCTGCTTCTCACTTGCTGAATGACAAACCTCAATTGCTTAAAGTATTTCTCACTGAGTTTAGGCATGTTCAGTATTCCAGTAGTAATAGTAATAGTAATAATAATTTATTATTACGGTCAAATATTAGTTCAAGAAGCACAACTGAGACTGCTTTCACAAGTGTGAAATAGACATTTAAAACAATATACAATAACAGCTTATAGATTAAAATTGAAATAGTCACATGAACACAAAAAGACCTAAGGTTAAACTAACATGCAGCTACGGCAGTTTTCCTAGTGATCTATTTGTTCCAGGGGGTGTTCTGTGCCTACAAATCTGCACACAGAATCTGGCGACCATCCGGGTCATCTTGTGATTTTTGCCTAAGAGGAGGAAATTGAAATTTAGGCTTGTCCAGAAGGTCAGCAAGCCTCACCAGATGAGGGTCGATGGTATCTCTACATGCCTCATCATACAAAGGACATCTTTTTAAAAAAGTGTTCAGGGCTTCCTATTTCCCCTAATGGGCAGGCACAAATTCTCTGAGTGTACAGGACTTTTCCTTCCAGAACCGGCGAGGGAAGAGCCGAACTTCTGGTAGTTTTAAGTAAGGATAATGAACGGGCTTACGCTGAAGAAGATCTGAATGTAGAGACTGGAATGAGACAATTGTAAAGTGGGGACAATATTTACTACCCTGGTGTTACAGATGTGCTTCAGAGAGCACTATGTGATCGACACTACAAGCAAAACACCCACTCAGCCTCACCACTCTGGTGAGACAGCTGATTTTTCAGTGTAGTGAAAGGGCAGAGAATTGCTGGTTATTTAATTTGCCAGCACCAGATTTAGGACAGTGCAGGCAGTTCCTCTGCCCAGGGTACCAATGCAAGGGGGAACAAAAAAATGACATCATGTACTTGGGGGCATGCACAGAACAGAAAGTGAGAGAGGGAAGGGTGCCAAATTTTGTCCTCACTCAGGGCTCGGTATTACCCAAGTCCTCCCCAATGTTACTTTTTGTAGCAGCTATAGTATTTTTCAGGTGTGAGAGAAGTGCTTTGCCTTAGATGCTAGAATCACTTGACTGGCCTTTGATACAAGGCACCTTGACTTAGACCAGCCCTACCATCATTGTGACAGGTGAAGAATGTGCTGAAGGCTTGCCTATTGCATCTTGGCTCATTCTGTACATAGAGACAAATTTCAGTAACCTATGGGATCCCCATGAGTAGGAATGAGCTGCCTCCCCTACACACCTTCCCAGTAACAAGAGTGTAGAGTGGTTTCTGCTCTTATCGTCACAGCGCCCCAAAAGAGCAGTACCATAATGCCCCTTCCCAGCTGGAATGAAAACAAAACAAAGAGCTGCAACTACTGAAATTATGGTTGGAGTTAAACCTGATTCCCATCTCTGACAGTTCTGGTGGGAGGTGAAATTCCCATCCCCGACAAATCACAGTCATCTAGAACAAACCCTGGATAGCGAAAACCCCAGAAAAGGGGTACAAGGTTTGCTCCATAATACAATCAAAGTGATCAACCTGTTCCGACAAGCTTCAAGCATTAACAGCTCTTTTCTGACAGCTCAAGTCACCTAGGATTTAGCTTTGTTTCCTTTCCTTTCCTTTTTATTTTTTTATTTAAAAAAGAGCATTAGGAGAAAAAGAGGATGACCACAAGTAAAGGAAGATAAGGACTCCAGTACCAGGCTGGTCTAGTTAGGATGATTGAAATCCATGTTACTTTCCTTTCACCTGAATGGTTCAAGTTTGCATACCTTTAAGGCATGAATTTCAGGCTGTACCTTTTGCATTTCATTGTAAGCTAATGGGGCTGCATGCCATTTCTTTTCCTCTGCACCCATAAAGATATATGCCTGCCTACTGAGGACGGCACTCCATGCATCTAATAAAATGGAAACTATACCACATACAAAAATTGTTAGGCTTGGATCAAGTTCAATTAAGCAAAGTCTGCCACCCTAGTCCTCCTCCCTTCAGCTATCTGTGCTCCCCGAAAAGATCAGCCGCAACTTTTGGAAAGCCACTATGATAGAAATCAAGGTGCCAAGCCATTAGTGAGAGACTGACCTGTAAGTGTATGCTAGGTATGTGTGGATGCTGTGAACCACCAGTTCCAGAAGTCAAAAACCTATGTACCTTATGCAGCCATCTTTCAGCATCTGTTATTATAATGATTACCGTTCCATTGAATTTTCTACGACGATGCTCTCGAGACAAACTTGGCCAGGCCTCCCATGCATGTTAATAGATCCCATCAGCCTGCACAGTCGTCTACAGTTAGATCCTACAGAGTTCACTGAGGCTGCTGAAGACTTGCACTTTCCTTTGTAGCTGGAAGCGAGCAAGCTTCCCCCAGCATTCCACTGCCAGGCCATGGGCCCTTGGAACAATGCACAATAGCCAGCAAGATAACCTTTTCCACGAAAGGAGTGGAAAACAACATCTGTTAAAACCCAAATACATGGCTTTGCTAAAAGGCCCAAAGGACTTTGGAGGTGCAGCTCTCGGTGAGTTGAGAGAGTTCAGAAAAGGAAAAGTTTAAACACATGATTGCATGCTGTGCTGTATTCCCCTCCATCAAACACACATGCACTCCAGCTCAAAGTTAATTAGGGTGGACTCCAGCCAAATCTGTTAACATGGAAGACTCAGGCCACATTTCACAATGAGCAGGTCACCTCTCCCAAGAACTTCAGAAACCATCACCCCGAAGATAAATATACTCTGGCCAAAATGAGGCTTGCATTTGTGCAGGTGGCTGCTTTGACACAGTCCAAAAAAAGTATTTGTTCAACGATCTCACCATAATTAAGCACAGTTTTGCAAAGATTATTTGCTTTCCTCTTCATAAAACAAGAAGTCCTTTGTTTACTCCCCCCATTGTGTTCCTTAGATCATGAGAGACAAGTCTAATTGTGTACAATACAATATACCACTGTAATCTGTCAAAAATGGAGAGAGGATAAAGTGGTGATCCTCAAATTGCTTTCGTCTCGTTGGCTACTCCGAAATAAGCAAGCAATTACGGAAGAGTGGTCTAAGGGATCAAGGCACTCTTTGCAGTGTTATTTCTGGAATGTGGAGTTATTTCCTCCTCACCCACTACTGTTCCTAGTAGCGTGTCACGTGGTATGCAAATCTAGGGGTTGATTGGCACACTGGGTGGCATGCAAATTGCATCCACTCTTGGATCAGTTTATCACAGACCACCTTGGGAGCAAATTAAGCGCAGCACAACTTGTCAAAGACTAGAAGAGCTTCAGGTCCCATGCAAGGGCCTGTGCCCTCTGGATATTGTTATATACAACTTCCACCAACCTTGACCATTGCCTTTTTTGCCTGGGTCTGATGTTAAGTTGGAGTCCAACAGCTGATGATGTGGTGTTGGGGCAGGGCTGACCTAACAGCCTGACAGCCAAGTCACTAGGGAAAAGAGGGGGCGGGTAGGTGGGCATGGTGCAAATGCACCAGCAGAGCCCATCAGACGCTCTTACTGGTCTGTCTGTTTGCACTGCACTAACCTCCCCCTGCCCCACCACTCCATCCACTATTGGCAACATCTGCACAATTAGCAACTGCAGGAACAGCTTTTAAGCAACAAACTAAAGGCACAGGAAGCCAAGCGAGATGGGGATCTATGCCTGTGGGGCAGGGCGGCTTGAACCCTTTTGCCCCCCACATTGTGGGCCTGCTCTGGATTAGTGCCCCATATGCTTGGAATCTGCATCGTGAAGAACCTCCCACTCATTCCCATCACCAAGTCTTGGGGTGGAATGAGGTGTATCTTTCTGCACCAATTTGTCCAAGACTGACCCAGAAATGAACAGTCTTAAAGGGGGTTATTAAATGATGATGAAACAACGCCCCCCCCAGTCCACCCCAAACCAACTTACAGCATTTACTGAAGGAACCATACTTTTCATTAAACTCTTTCCGTAGGCTATGAAGTTTTAAAACCCTACCTATACTTGTTCAAAGCTGCATATTTTCTCTCAACTAAAGCTGACTGTGTCAACATTGCTGACTATTATAAACTAAATGCGCCTAAAATAGCAGACAAGTGTGTGGCATTTTATGGCTGAAATTGATTATATCTTGGAAGAGCGGTGCAGAGAATGGGAGACCTGGAGTTCACTGCAGTCTTCAACAAGCATTTAATTCAATATATTTATAGTGTATAGCTCTGGACAGAGCTTTAGCTGGGGAACAATAAACACCCCAGGGATGCAAAGGCAGCAGGATCCTGGCAGAGAATTTTGCATGCTTTAATTTAAGTGTTAGATCCCTAAGACTTAATGCCTATCACTCTGTGAGCACCAGAAGTATCACATGTCCCAGTTCAAGAGGATTTTAAGAGCACACGAACTAATCCAAAACTTTGAGAAAGGGGCCTGGGAATATTACATGGCGTCTATAAACTATATTAGTGATGGGAAAGAGGCTTAACTCAGCAGAAGGTCCCAGGTTCAATCCCTGGTTTCTTCAGGTAGGGCTGGGAATTTCCCCTCTCGGAAACCTGGGAGAGCTGCTGCCAGACAATACAGACAGCAAGATGGGCCAGTGGTCTGAAGGCACATGCAGACTGCATGGCCAGGTGGATGGGGTACGTCATACGTTTATGTAATTTGCTAAAGGAAAGCAAACTGCATCTCACTTTTTTCTCCTTTCTCCTTTTATTTCTTTACACTTAAAACAGTGTACAGAAAATGGTGTCAGGATTCAACCAGATAAAAAGCTTTGCCCTCTTTTACCTGCTGCTTATGAGCTGGCTACACACTCACCTGTAGCCCAGGAGAGGCCACTCTGCATATGGTCAGAGGCACTCTCCTTCACCTCCTTGTACTTTTCAATCTGAGCTCTTAGGATCTAGAAGAGCCCTTACAAATTCTGACTCAAGTCCTCAATCTTAAATCACTGTTCAGTATGACAAATATCTTAACTATTTAGATATAAACATTGAGAAACAAAACATTTTCACTGATATTAAAGCTCCCCTTTTTACCATAGGTGAAAACATTTTGTTTCTGAATTGTACCAAGAATGATATTTGCTAGGTACTTGTTATTTGGGAGAATGGACTGCATTCTTTCAGCACACCTGATCTCCATGGAAGATTCAACTTACACATAAAACAAACAGGAGCAGGGAATCTCAGAGTGGTGCTCAGAAACTGACATTTAATATGCATTTAGAAAACAATCTTCTTCAGAGCCCAACGATTCTCCATTTACCCAATATTTTGGACTACAACTTCAGCCTGCAGTCTGGAGGGCACCAAGTTCAAGCCCGGAATACCTTTTTTCATTATTGCACTGATAGCCCATTTCATCACACAATTTGCAGGCATGATTTTCCTCTTGTCCTGTAAGACAAGGAATCTGCAAATCTGCATTTCTTCAGCAGTGGTGTAGCGTGGGGGGTGCAGGGGGGGCCGGCCGCAACATCTGGGGGTTAGGGGGCGCAAATCCACGGGTTAGGGGCGCAAATCCACGGGTTAGGGGGCACAAATTACTTGCCTTGCCCCGGGTGCTGACAACCCACGCTACGCCACTGTTCTTCAGACCATATAGAAATGCTATTGTTTCTGTACTGAGTTACTATAGCCAAGCAGCTAGTCCATGGCATCCATTGCCTTCCAAGCAGGGCACCACAGGCACCACTCAGTTAAGATGTCTAACCCTAAATCCAGCCCTGTGTAAAACAGAAACCCACCAAAACTTCTCAGGGATTTCCTTTCATTCCACTGGTGCGGCTTAATATTAAGTGTGGGGTGCACAGTGGGACAAGAAGCTCCCTGGGTGACACACATCTTCTACCTCACAGGGTTGTTGTGAGGATGAAATGAAGGGAGGGGTGGAGGGAGGGAGTGAAGGGCAGCCCTGATTCCTGGAAGGGTGTGGGAGGTAAACTTAAAATCATCTAAGATTTCTATGTGCTTCTCCCACAAACTGAAGGAGAGGGAGCAGGTACCGGTAGATAAGATGCAGAAGTACATTTCGTGCCCCCCACCCCGAGAGAGAGAGAGAGAGATGCAAAAGAACGGCACTTTGCACATGCTCAAACCAAGCCTCCTTACTCATCAGCTGGATAGCGGAAACCTGCTCCAGGGCTAAGACCTTCTCAGGTGCAAAGCCACCGCTTTCATTCTACCCTCCTTCCCCCAAAAGTGGGGGCGGGGGAGTGAAATGGGGCAACAATTAGATAATTTCCCTCCCCAAACACACACAAATAAAACTCTGAGTGAGACACTTTGCAGAGCGTGAGAAGAGAGTATCTGGCCTCCAGATTTGGAGCGGAGTTGTTATTCCTATCCCCTACTCCGCACCCTTCCAGTCCAGCCCAGCCCGGGCAGCGCCGCGCCGAGATCTGCCGGGCTACCACCGTCCTGGCTGCCAGCACGTGCAGTCGGCGACCGCACCCTCCGTCTATCTCCATAGAGGGAGGGGGCTGAGAGATGGCGAGAAGGGAAAGGCAGGCGGAAACGACACCCCCCCCCCCCACGCACAAACACAAAAATCGGCTGGGGAAAGACGGCCGAAACTTTTGAGGCGCCCCAGTCTAGAATCGCACGGCTACGTGACAGCCAGGCAGGCTTGGAAAAGGAGGGCGGAGGTGGGGGGGGGGAGAGGTCTCTTCTCTTCCCCCGAGGCAGATTTCCAGCACAAGGCACCGCAATAGTCCAGAGGAGGTGATGGACGGGAGAGAGAGAAAGAGAAAAGCAGCCGCTCGGCCGGCCGGCGACTTACCCTGGGGCTCATCCGCCCCCATGGTGGCCTCGGTGCGCTCTGCGCTCGGGACGGAGCCCCGCAAGGAGGGAGCGGTGCGGAGGGAGCAGGCCGGGTGGGGAGAGAGAGAGAGAGAGAGAGATGCCTCGCCCCCCTTCCCTTCCCTTCCTCTCCTCTCCAGCGCTCGGCTGGCTTTGAAGGGAGCGAGCAGCTCTCCCTGCAAGTTCTGCAAGCCGCCTCCGCCTCCTCCTTCCTGAACACCTTGTGGGCTTCCTTAAGTTCGCTTCGGCTTGAAAAAGGAAAGCAGCCTCTTTGGCAAACCCACAGAACCGGGCGGTAGCATTCTCTCAGCGCACTGTTTGTCAACACACACAGAGAGAGCCACAAAGACATCACCGTGGCTTTTAAACAAAAAACAAAGCACACCATGAAATCTTTGGAAAGTTGCATCCTTGTTGTTTAGCAGGGATAAGACACATAAACTTTCGGTGACAGCTTGGTCAGGTTTTTGGTGGTCCAGCTAGAGGTGAGGAACGTAGAGCAGCACTGTCTTCTTCTGGGTAACTTTCCTGCGGGCCACAAGCTGGCGGTCAGCGGGGCCAGAGGCACACTTGTACATTTACACATGTAAATTTTACCTCTGTACAGCAGTCTAGTTTCTAGACATGCTCACACACCCCTCTCAACCCTCCATACCCACGAGCATCCTCAGAAAGGACACACAATCTTCTTATGACTACACTTAGAGCTCACCTTTCCTCCAAGGAGCTGCTCTAGGTGGCATGAATAGTTCTCTTCCTCCCCATTTTATCCTCACAACAACCCTGTGGGGGAGGGCTAGGCTGAAAGTCTGTGACTGCTCCAAGGTCCCCAACATGGCTGGGATTTGAACCCTGGTCTGCCAGGTCCTGACCTAGTCCAACACTCTAACCTGTACACCACACTGGCTCTAAACGTAAAGCAAAATTAAGGCAAATTTGGAAGGACCTGTTGAGATGGAACAACTGTAATCCCAAGCCTATGCAGGTTAGCGTTGCACCAGTAGGGGGAAAGCTCTATAGAACACAGTGGAAATTACTTCTGAGCAAGACACCAAAGGGAGGACCATGACTCAGTGCATTATGTTCAATCCATTACATCTCTGGGGAGGACTGGGAGAGAGACCCCCATCTGAAACCCTGGAGAGCCACTGCTAGGGTACTAAACTGGAAGGACCAACAATCTCACTCAATCTCAGGCAGCTTCCAATGCCACCAAGCAAAGGAGTGTGCAGCAAAAGAACTTTTGATAATATCAGTAAACTTCCTCAGGGACTTCTCCCACTTCTCTAGAACAGAGATTCTCAAGCCATGTGCCGTAAGAGCCTCCCTCCCACACCTCTTTCAGGACACAGCTTGAGAATCCTTGTTCCAAAATGCATGCCACGAAAAATTAAGGCAACCCACCCTGGTGCTTAAAATATTCACGCTGCACAGCGCTTGTGCTTCTTTTGCCTCTATATGGGCCACAATATCATCCCAAAAGAGGCACTGGATGATGAGTCACAAAAACAAACTTGAAAGTCTCACTATCACCTCATTTACAGCAAGGGGGGCCTGTTGATTACCAGGTACTTCAGCAGATGAAGTCACTCTTGCTTAGGGAGGGAAATCCTGGGGCTGTTCCTCCCCACCCCTTGGTTTTAATGCTATATGAAGATACCATGACCATGTAACCATTGACATGGTAAACCTGTGCCCAGGTTGTACCACTTCAGACTAAGGGGGGGGGTGTTGCTTCAGATCATGATTCTCAGCTTCCTTAAAGCATCTGGATGGCCACTGTTGAAAAGAGAAATGGACCGCTCCATCCCTTCCTACTGTGGTCGCATGTTTCCCCATATCTTTTAATATCCTGCTTATTATGGATTCATTTCCTATGAATGGAGTCTCTACCTTCCACCTTGCACTTGTCTTATCTATGCAGAGCAAGAACCATGTTCTTCAGGGTCCCTGTCAGCTCAGGCATACTGACTTTGCTTCATTCAAAATGCATAGAAGAGTTATTTGTTCAAGAAGAAAGCATAATACTTGTACCAGGAGAGGAATACAGGCATCCACAGGAATTATTGTCACTGTGGGGCGGGAGGCAAAGAAAAACACTGAAAGGAGGGAGCAAGCTTTTTTATTTTTTATTTTGCAAAGAATAACACCTGTACATTTTGTTGCATATCTCAGGTTCTAAAAATGCAATTAACTTACTCATTCTGAAAAATGAAGGCTGGGAATCTGGGGGTTAGGGTTCATCTGGAAGGTTAAACATGTTGGGCGTTAATATAAAGCATTACATTTTTTAGACTGATTCGGGTTTTTTGCCATTTAACAAGAGTGTGACACAGAAAATTATTAGGTGAAACTTTCCCCACCATGCCAGGTGATGTTTGGGCCTCCTCACAACTCTCAGCACCCTTTAAAAGCAACAGTTTCCTGAATTCTTTGAGGGAAAGCGATGGCTGTTTCAGTAGTATAAGAGGGTTTTAAATGTCATGTGTGAATGTGACAATAACAAAGAAGGTTAGCAAACCTTCCCGGCAAGCAGAAGAACGGGAGAAGGGGCAAAGCTGTCTGTGGAAAAATGGGATGGACGGCCATTATTTACTCTTACAAGGGGAGCGAAAATCTAAGATTATTCTCTAATAAAGGAATGCTCTGGAGAATGGCAGCAGTGGCCTATTGGGGAAAAAACACACCACTTTGCTTATGCATGGGAGCTTCAGTCTGTGCTTTTTATGGTGTGAGATGATGAGAGATTAAACTATATCTCCCCTTCACATTGTGTCCCCTTATCACATATTACTTTTGATGAGTCATGTTGTGGTAAGTGAAGTGCTGTGTCTGCTGAAAACCAAGATGGGTGATACTGTTGTCTTCAGGGGGCTCAAGGCCTGGCTGCAAGTGATTATTCCCCAAAGCACAGGCACCTAGATTGGCAGATGTTGCCCCATCCTCAGCTTTGCTTGACCAGGGTCAGTGATTTTCCTCTGCCTTTAGAAGACAGAACCCACTCCCTATTTCTTCCCCTGTCCTTTACATCTCATGCGTGTTTTAGATTATGATACCGTAGGTCACATGCATCCCATACATTTGCAGCAACATTATACTGCTTTAACAGCCATGCTTTTCCCCAAAGAAATCTGGGTACCACAGTTTGCTGAGGGTGCAATCCTACACGTGTCTACTTGTAAGTAAGTCTCACTGAGCTCAATGAGGCTTACTCCCAAGGAAGTAGGTGTGGGATTGCAGCCTCAATGACACGAGCAGACTTTAGCAGCTGCCAGCTGGTTTCACTTTGCAGAAGTTAATATGTGTGTTAATTTTTCATTCAAAACTCTCTCTCATTTTTACACTGTTTTCTCTAAAGCCCTTGAGGCCTGGTTTGCATTTCAGAGCATATCTCGAAACTGCCAAATACCTGAAGGCGCGACCATAACTAACTCATCACATATGCAGATTAAATGTGCAGCTCTGTTTCTCCTCTTATCCTACACAGAAGATCTTAGAGCTGCAATATATTACATGTTCAACAGGCGCTATTCAAAAACAAAGTCACAATTAGCCTTCCCAGGGAAAAATGCCCCAGGATGGCTAGCCACCTGTTTAGAAAAAATATGCACCCCTGTATTTTATCTAAAGCAGAGGAGCACCCAGTGCTTTACCACAACAATCTGGAAAGAGGGGGAGTTGCCTCTTTTCTTCTTTTTTTTACTAGCTCTTTGCTTCCTTTTTCACAGCATTTTTGACCTTGGTCATGTGGTGATTAAATTTCTTAACAGTTTTAACAGCTTCCTAAACATTCTTTCGCATGAAGAGCAGGAGGGCTTGTGGGAGGCAAGGAAGGAAGCCAAGCAAGCAATCCTTTTTGCCAGTGTGCTCCTTGACATATCACACAGGCTTATTCACTGTACCTCACACATGATGCTAGCAGGTGCAGTCCTCAGGTCATCTACTCCAGAGCAGCCTATGAATCTCTTTCGTAATCCTAGAAGGAATACTGGTTTGGCCTGGGACAAAGGCTGTAATTCTATGCATAAAACAGTGAGATAAACATAGGAAGTGTTTGGATGCAGCACTAAACCACAATTGTGCAATGTGAACAAGTCTAGCCTTCTCCTGGTCACACATGGCCAAGAAGAGGAGTTGGGAAGCTTTTGTTAAAACACATACACACACACACAATTTGTATTGTTTTTTAAACAAATGTAAGAGCCATGAAACACTTATCCAGCAGTACATCTAATGGTGTTTGTTCTATCCAAGGCCTTTAGACATAAACTCACACTTTTGCTTCAACTTTTAGCTAACAACATCCTTTCCTTCACCTCACGGCTCCCCACACCCGATCAAACATTGTATAGGAGGGTCTCCTGAGCCTCCAGATTTTTTTGGGGGGGAGGGGATATGCGGCTGTAGCATAGAAGACAGGGCAGGAAACTCCTTCTAAAATAGGTATCCAACTTTCCACGCAAAATAGAAGATAATCTGTAGCTATAGAAGGGCAGCAAACACATAGACAAACACATCCCTTAACTGATAGGGCATCAGACTTCAATTCAAATCCCATAGAGAGATAAAGCAGAACTGGTGCTGTTGTTACTTCTCTTCACCTCTGTGCTAATCCAAAGAAAGCATGACATCTGAGATAATACAGAGGCAAAGAGCATACTTATTTACTCTATACATTTGGCTGCCAGATAAATGGATGATCTATCTCTCTGCCCTTTATGAATCTTATCAAATGGTCATTAATTTGTTCTTGCTTCATCTCAGCTGCTCCCTAAGCTTCTTTGGGGAGTCTTTCTTGAGACTACAACAAGGGGATGGGTAATTAAGATAAGCTTTGCAAATGCTGACCTGCTAGATCAAAGAGGGGTTCAGGGAAAGTACTCAGGCCCACCATACATCAGTAAAGATGGAACAGATAACTTTAAGAAGAGGTCAATTGCAAGTCAATTACATATGCTTAGGATTGTTTTCTGAATTAAACAAAATATATGAGTTGTCCTCTTTTTGCAGTCAGGAAGTAGAGAATTCCTAAGAAGGGATGAGCCAAAAAAGATCCTTGCTAGTAAGTCAACAAAAGTTACAAGGCTACAAAATTGTTCCTGACCTGCCTGCCCATAATAAATTCGTACCTCTGTTAGGGAGCAATCCTAAATACAGGCAACTCCCCATTTACACGGGGGTTACATTCAGAGGTATCACGCATTTAAGTGAAGTCATGTATCTTGGGAGCACCAGTGAAAAAGCCTGCAAGCACACAATCGCTCCCTCCAAACCTTGTTGCTCAAACTCGAACTCTCCACAGGCCTCAAAGGTCAGTGCAAGGGCTCCTGGGATTTCACTTGCAAAGGCTCGTGGAATTGCTAGATGCTGTTTGTGTGCAATTTTTCCAATTTTCACACTCTTTTACAGACATTTTCACCCCTTTTTGTTTGCGGTGATGCACTGTTGCCCATGTCTTGTATGTACATAAATGGGTAGTTGCCTGTATGGGAAGCCAGCATAAGTTACGCTTCCTTAAGTTTAGCCAGCATAAAGTAACCCAGATCCAAACCCCATTCAGGAGTGAGGCTACTGCCAGCTGAGCCAGCCTAAGCTTTGCAAAGGGGAAATAACCCTTTGAAATAGAGTTGAATTACACCACCTGCCAACCTAGCAGTTCGAAAGCATGTCAAAGTGCAAGTAGATAAATAGGTACCGCTCCGGCGGAAAGGTAAACGGCATTTCCGTGTGCTGCTCTGGTTCGCCAGAAGTGGCTTATTCATGCTGGCCACATGACCTGGAAGCTGTATGCCAGGTCCCTTGGCCAGTAAAGCGAGATGAGTGCCACAACCACAGAGTCATCCGCGACTGGACCTAACGGTCAGGGGTCCCTTTACCTTTAGCGTTTCACGGGCACAAGTTCTGCCAGGTTGCCAGGTCACATGAATAAGCTGAAGAAAGTTAAGATCCAGCATTTGCCCATCCCCACCTTCAACCACCCATTTTCCAGGCTTACACTAGGGTAAGTTCCAGCAGCTGGAAGACCACAGGTTCCCCCACCCTGCCCTAGATCAATAAATTCTAGCATGGTTGAAGTACAGGCAAAGGACTGTGTGTGATTACTATAGACAACTCAACTGCTTTTGCGCTTGATGCTCAGTTAGTAGTTTGAGCTTGGATAATGTTATGTGGCATTCAAGAGGGCTGCCAGTTTTACTGAACTCTGCCTAAGTCAGAGACTTTCTCAGTACATTGAATAGGGGAGAAACAAATAATTTCCCTTTATGTGAGCCTCACAAAGGAATGAATGGTTGAGAAATTCATGCAGGGAATTCGTTTGTTCTACTGGCCATGCCTCTCAGCTAGAACTTGACTATCTGTTTGGGTGATCTGACAGAAATCTTTCAAATGAGTTCATATGCTGCCATATGAGAACTGCCAGGTTTCTCTGACCATATGATAAAGCAGTTAGAGGTCCACAAAACAGTGACTCTTGCACTTTTCAAAGTTTTGCCTCTGGTGAGACCCTCTGTGAACAATGTGCTTTATTCATTAGGTCATGCAGTCTGGGGATCTTTCAGTGCAGCCTCCATAAATGCACTCCAGACTCGAGAAAAAGCCTGGGTCATTACGCAGCTCAGGGCTCATTCGCACATGCAGTTCTTTCATTAGATCTGCCATCACTAGATTACTCAACACTCAAGCCTGGGTCCTACGTGCAGATAGCACAAGTGAATACTCTACATTTGTGGCAAATGTGTGAGCTGACTGTGAGAAGATGTGAGGAGATTAAAAAGCATCTAACAGAACCTTTGTTAGAACCTCAATACCAATTCATATAGATGTGCAGAGGAGGTGGCCAAGATGATAAAGGGTCTGGAAACCAAACCTTATGAGGAACGGTTGAGGGAGTTGGGTATGTTTTGCCTGGAGAAGAGAAGACAAAGAGATTATACGATATGGAAAGAAGATAAAAGTCCTGACCAGAGAAGAATGGTAGATTAAGTTGATGGATTATGCTGAAATGGCAAAAATGACTGGAAGAATCAGAAATCAGGAAGACCAAAATTTTAATAAAGAATGGGGGAAATTTATAATTTATCTTAAAAACCATTGTAAACAGTTAAAATTGTTAGTAGGAATGGAATAACACTTGTAGTTTAGTGGTGGATTTTGGATATAATGAAGATGTAAAAGATTTGGATTATTATAAAAGATGCAGGAGGAAATGATTAATAATAGGACCCACAAAGGGGAGGAGGGAAGTCCAGGAGATTCTATGGAATCTTCTCTTTATGTTGTATGTTGGATATGTGATTATAAAACTGTAATCTGGAAAACAAATAAATAAACTTATTTCAAAAAAGAAAGCCCCCCCTCAAAGAGATCAATGATAGTCATCTTCAAATATATGAAGGGCTGTCACATGGAAGGAGGAGCAAGATTGTTTTCTGTTACTCCAGAGGACCCAAAGTGATGGATTCAAACTGCAAGAAAGTAGACTCTGACTAAACATCAGGAATAAGAGCAGGTTGACAGTGGAACAGTCTACCTCAGAAGGTGGTGGACTCTCCTTCATTGGAGAGACTGGATGGCCATTGGACAAGCATTCTTTAGTTGTGATTCCTGCATTGCAGGGGGGTTGGATTAGATGCCCCTTGGGGTCCCTTCAATGGTATGATTCTATGAAATGGTGGGTGAGCACATTTCAGAAACCACATCATTTCCATTTAGAATCAATCTGTCCTTAGGACAATGCAGTTGCAGTTTAATGAACAATGTGAGCATGAGGTTGGGAGGGAAGGAAATTCTCCCCTATCTTGTGTAGTCATGCTCAGGCCCATCGCCTTCTTTCGCAGCCAGCATATAAATGTGTGTCCTTGCTTTAAAATATGCACACGCATGCAAACAACAGGGAAACAGAATAATGAGTAGCATGACAAAGAGCAGTGTTGAAGATTAAAGAGCCTTGTGGTCCTCTGTACTTGTTATACAGTTTATTTCCTGCAGCCGGCTGCTGTACTACTGTGGTATTACCGTCCCTGTTTCTAAGGGACCATCATTCCTCCTAAAATTACCAGGAGCTGTGGAGCCAGCAAACTCGCTCTGGAGAGCAAATGCATCTTAGTGTCCAAGTGAACAAAGTCCAAGTAGCAATTTTCTTGGAGATCTAAGGACATAAATCTGGCACCAGTTGGAAGCAAGAAAGTGAGGCACATTGTAAAAGGAATAATAATTACGGTACATTTTTAAAATTCTGTTTTTTGTTTGCAATAATTACAGCAGTGATCTGCTACTTTCCCCTGTTTTGTTGAGTTCAAAGCCTTTGAGTTTGGAACAGTTGCCTGGGTAGATAAATAATACAGAGCCTGTGTTCAACAAGGAGGGGCACCCTAACCAGCAGCTGGCTGGCAATGGCCTACTTTTGCAAATCTAGAGGGAGATGTGGAAACAGTGCACCCCAGGATATGTCTGGTTAAAATGGCTCTGCAGAAACCCATGAGCAGCCAAACAGATGAAAGAAGGAACTGAGTAATAAGGCTGCAGTCCTAACTCTGCTTGCCTGGGAGTAAGACACGGTGAATTCAATAGGACTTACTTCTGAGTAGACATGGATAGGATTGCACTGTAAGCCAGCAGCACTCAATGGAGAGAAGACAGCTGTGCATTTGGGCTAAACTGAAAGTTTTTAGCTGGGAATTTAAGTTGATTGCAAGTAGCATCTTTTTGCAGTGTATCTAGAACTAGGCACCATTGTTTTTACTTTTATTATACAGGATTTATATCCTGCCTTTCGTCTGTCACCATGAAACTCAAGGCAATGTCCATGTCTTCTCATTTCAAAGAGTATATTGCAAAGGATTATTATTTGTTCTGCAGGTCAAATGTTCATTGCAGCACACTGGTTGAGAGGCAGAGCAAGAAAGTGCCCAGTTAAAAATCTCACCTATGACTTATTTTCCATGCTCATTAGAAGGATTTGGCAAGCTTCAGTTGCCTATGGGGAGAATAGTGCTGACTTCTTTGGCACCTGAGCTGCCAACAAGGCCACTGGGAGTGGAGTCCCCACTCTGACTTCGGGCACCTAGTACAGATCCTGCTTCATCTCAGACAAGCCCAATATTCCTTCTGAGGCTCCCTACTTCAACTTGGCATTTGGGACCCTTCCAAAGCTGCTGCACACCCCTAGGATTTAGGCATGTGTATATGTCAAACAAGGATAACATTGTGCATCTGTTGAAGTGGGCACTAAGCCACCAAAACTTATTACAGGGCTGTCCCTACCATTAGGCAGAGGCAGGCGGCTACCTTACGTAGATGATGCTGGACAGTGGTGGCAACATTCACACACACACACACACACACACACACACACACACACAATTCTTTGTTCCCTGCTGAACCCCTCAGCCATTTGCAGTGCTCTGATGGTACCTGTCCATCCAGCATATATAGGAATAGTGAGCTCACCCTTCATTTCAGGAATCAAAACATTTTGGGGCCAGCTCTAACAACTGTTTGTCTTTTTTTTTACACCTTAGAGCCACAGGGCTACCCCTCTGAAAGTTGTAACCAGGGCTTGTTTTTCAAGTTCAATTTTGTCCCTTTATTTCCAGGCATATAGTTCAAGCAGCAGGTCATCCTAGCTAATGTTAACCAACACCTTGCTTATTGGAGATGCAGTAGACTTCTGACTTACAGGGTAAACTATTTTGCAGTTCACCCGTATTACGTAATGAGGCATTATTCTAGCAAAATATACTTTGGGGCCCCTATGGTAGGTACGCAGGGAGTGAAACTCATTTTCAATCTATATTCAAGAGGTGATTGCTGAAAAGCCTAGCAGCTTTTCTTCAACTTTCTCTTAGATCTTTCTCAGCAGGAAACAATTACATGTAATACCAATTTCCTGCAGAATCTCACAAATCCTTCCCTGCAGGGATTTCACCTTCCAGTGGTCTCTAGAACGCACTACACAGCATCTAATTGGAATAGTACTAAGTCAGAGCTGCTAGGTAAGAGGAGGTTTTTTTCTATGTTATTACTATTACTCTGTTCCCTGAAGGCTGGATACTTTCAGATTATCTCAACTTTTCCAATAGGCTCATCTTTTTCAAGATCATCTCTGCAAATCAATACAGCTTATGATGGAAGGTTTACTACAGCATGGTGAGAAGGATGAATATGATGCTGTGCTGCACAGACAGAGAATTTGGACACAGAATAGGACTTACTGCCTCCAAGCCTGCACATCACTTAATGACTTGCATCTGAACATGTGAACTTAAAATGAATTTGTTTCCTTTGAAATGCATTTGTTTCATCCATCTCCATTACTGGAACCAAACTGCAGGCTTCCCTGCCAACAGAAAGAGCAGCTTCAGGGAGACACCCCCCCCCCCCGTATTAAGAGACCTGTTACAGGTCTGACTTGTTCAAGATCCGTATTCCAACTAATGTAACTCCAAAACAAAGCCTCCCCTTTCTGATGTCATCATCTAGCTGGATATAACTATTTTTACTACAGTTTACATCAGGGGTCGGCAACCTAAGGCCCATGGGCCACAAGCGGCCCACGGGGATCGTTTAACCAGCCCATGAGCCGCCCCCAAACCAAGCCACCCGCTCAGCAAGTCCCCACACACTGCGCTAAACCAGCACAGCACAGCGACTCGCTTCCGTGGCACCAGAAATCGTGCGTGCGCTCACACACACACACACGCAATCCAGCCCACAGAGGGATCTCCGCTGGAGTGAACCAGTCCAGGCAAAGTAAACCTTGCTGACCCCTGGTTTACATCATGACCAAGGCAGAGGGGAAAAGAGAGGTAAACTTTCCCTATCAGCCCCCTGTGACCCCACAACTGCTATTCATGTTTTCTAAAACAAACTGCACATTAACTGCATCTACAGAACACCATACAGTATCTAGTTTAGGACACAATGGGATTCTGCTGAGTGAGTGGTAAGCTTGGAAAATTCTACCCATCAATTAGGTTTATTTTATTTTTTTCATTTATATCCCACTCTTTTTCCAAGCGGCTCAGGAAGGCTTACATGTCACACTTTCTAAGAAAGAAGGGCCAACAGGCCTCTTCTTGCTCAGTAATGATCTCCAGACATTCAGCTAGGTCTGCATTTTGTAAAACCCTATCCATCCTTTATACAGTTGCAACTGTTTATTAGCCAAGCTCACACTGAGGTGGCATTTACAAGCCATTTGAACCAGCTCCCAGTCTTTTAGCCAAAAGAGAACAGCATTTCCACATGGAAAGCACATAATCACCTACAGCTTAATCTTGAAGGTTAATAAGGAAAGGCACTAAGGAATGTGCTGCTGGCAAAATGAAAATAAAATAAGAAAAACGTAGCAATTAACCTTCTCTTGAAAATGGACTGTTGCATAATGAGAGACTAGAACAGACCAATTGAAGGCATATCTTGAGGATAAAGGACATCTTTGAAACTCTGCATGAAGGAATAAGAATATATTTATTGTGGAATAAGTGCTTGTGGACCAGTGGTGTAGTAAAACAGGGACAAGGAAGGGTGCTGCCTGTTATTTCACAGCTGGGATGATAATGTCACCTCCTGAGGTGCTATTTGCCAGACCCCTGTATGCCAAATAAAGAAACTGTTATCAGATACAAACTCACTCAAATAAGCTGACCAGAGGAAGAGGTACGGTAGGTTAACATGCATGATGAGGGTTAAACTGCCACTTTTAGTTTGCAAACGTTCCAAAATGGGACAACAAAAATATGACAAAAATATAACGAGCAACCTTTTGAAGCATTAGGGTTTAGTAAGTCAGATCACATAGGCAGGGTCGGATTAAGACCTTTAGAGGCCCTATGCACTTAAAAGATTTTGGTGCCCCCATATATAGATCTAATTCAAAATATAAACAATAACAAACCATCAAATAAAATTGTGTTTTTCAAAATGAAATGAAACCTACAAGAAGATGGAAAATAATGTTGTTGTTTTTTGTATACTTCCACTATTTATATTTGATTCCCCCCCCCCACTTTTACTTTTTCTAAGTGCAAAGCCTTTGCAGTGGCCCTCCAGGGATTCAGGCAGGGGTTGTTCCCAGCCCTACTTAGAGATGTTGAGGATTCAACCTGGGCTCCTTTGCATGTAGAGCATGGGCTCTACCACAGAGTCACAGTGCTTCCCCAAGCACCCCACGCCAGTACACTTCTTTGGCCTTTAAATCATCCTCCCTCCCCTGACTTAGACACAGAAAGATTAGAGTTGCATTTCAAAGATGGCCATCTGCTGCAGGAGAGCCCAAGTCCTATGTAATGACAGCAGCCAGCTAGCAAAAGCCTCTGGAAAAGACTTCTGGAGGTCCAAGGAACTGATGGGAGAAAGGGCAAGGAGTTAACATGGCACTAAGTTGCAATCCCTTCTCTTGGCTCCTTCTAGTAAGCCTTCTCCGTGGTTATCCACTGGCTAGAGGGTTTGGTTTAATGTTGCTCACTTCCTTCCACCTCCAGCTGACCTTTTCAGATTATGCCAACATGGAAGAGGCAGGACTTCCCCCACTTTATGTTGGCATAGTCCCCGTGCACGTGGAATGGAAGATTCACCAGTCCCTCCTGCCATATCCCTGACCAGGTTGGACTGGCAGCTGACGAAGGGAGGAACACACAGTTACACCCCTTTGCAACCATAAAGCATACGATCCACATATCAGTAGGAATTTAAGCAGACTCAGAGGAGCTGGTACATCTGCATGGGGATCCATTACATAAGTGGCATGCCGGATGAGTGGGCTCTAGCTAGGTTTCTACCTGGAGCGCTTTTTCTTCTCAGTCCCTCCCACAGCTTGATATGGGAGATGGTTGGGTAGGTTATTACTCATGTCAGCACAAACTGGTGGTACCAGTCATGCCTCTTCAGTTGAGAAGGAATATTCTGGCTCAAACATTCCCCCCCCCCCCTTTACAGCATATGTATGTGATGAGATAATACACATCTGGAGCTGAACAGTCACTGAACTCTGCAAATCTTCCTTACATAGTGTGTGGGCAGAGCAACTGTATATGGGAGATTTAGCAGCACCCAATCATTGATGTTCTGCTTTAAGCTGGAAGTAGAATAGCAGCCTTCTAGCACTCTGTAGATAAATGAGCAGTCCCGTTCCCCCAAGTCCTAACTATTGGAAGGGGACAATTTTCATTGTGGCCATTAAGTGTGGGTGAACTTCCTTTCATGCACTTCCAGTCATGATTCCCCCTGCCCTCCACCACAGCTGAACTTTGGGAGTGGGGAAGAGAGAACAGGTATAATGGCAGTGCATGTGGAAAAGGAAGTTTCCTAGAGAGAAGAGGCAGACCAAAGAGAAGCAAATGGCAAGAGCAATCTATCCTGGGTAGAAAAGCAGGGCAATAGGCCTGGGGAAATTGCACTACTATTCCACATCGTTAAAAAAAGGGGAAGGTAAGCTTTTCTTAGCTCTAGAATGAAACAGCAACTGAACAGAGAAAACATGAAAGGGTAATGTTTTGTTCAGGATATTGTGCAGATGCCCCATAAAAATGGATGAATAAAGCATACTAATTTCACAGTAAATGCCCAGTGTGGACACAGTCAATACCACCTATACAAGTGAGATAATCCTAAATTATTCTAGACTTTGAAGAAAATGCTTAAGGCATTTGATAAGGACCATTTCACACTTTACATGTAAAGTATATGCATAAGATGTACTGTATAGAGTACACACACAATGTGTGTACATTGTATGTATAGATGTATAGATGTATAGATGTATAGATGTACACACCTAGTATGACAAAAATATATGGGGGATCTCCAGTTGGCTGCAGCTCCTTGTTAAGTGTACACTCAATGGCAACTCCAGGTTTGCTCTGCAGAATATGTCCAATGCCTTCAAAGGCTTTACAAATGTGTCCCCTTGACCCATTTAGTTCATACCTGTCAGAGTCACATTTGAAAAGATGTTCAAAAGCTATGAACAGTCTCCCCCCCCCCCAAGTCCTAACCTTCACCTGCTATTTGTGTCTTTAGGAAAATTCCTTTTTAAAAAAAGAGAGGTTGGAGGGCTGACCATGAATCTCCAACCATTTACTTTGGCCCTCAGTCCAAAGGGTTTTCATTGTCTTTGGTCTGACCTGCTTGCTTAAGCTTCAAATTTGGATCACACATTATCTCAAGTGCATTTTTTCATTCACAGGAGTTGCCAATGCATGAGCAAAATAACATCCAATCCATCATGTGTTGGAAACTTGGGACTCATGGACTGGACAATTATGCACCTGAGATCAGAGAGTCATTGGCCCAATTTGCACACAATGCTAAGCCAAACCATGGCTAAGCGTGAACAAGCAAGCATGTAAGTGCATGGCGTGAAGACCACAACCTCTGTTTCATTGGCCACATAATATTTTGTACATTTGTTTTGCATTGTTACAAACATTGATTTGTTTTTGTTTCCTATTCACTGCTTTTGATTATCAAAATACAGTGAAGAAGTCTATACAGAATACAAGAGTCTTGGTGGTCTTCCATTTATTTCGCCACCTCCAATTCAGTTTCAAAATGAGCAGCAGTTGGAAAAGCTCAGTTAAGTTTACTTTAGCTTTCCTTGCTGTAATGTGATTCCCTTCTTTCCAGGGAAGTGAACTTTGAAGGTGAACAAAACAAAATAATTGTTGGAGGTATCAAAGATTGTTCAACAGAAATAACACAGAAAGTGATACTACGGACCAAAATGTGCTGATATAAGAGGCCAGCTAAGGCGGGAATTCTTCCCCCAGGGAGTCCTTCCACAAAGCACACAGGCCTATCAAAGCAAGAAGGATAAGGAAGCTCCGTGTAGGATTCCTTTTGCTCTTTGCAACCTTTGACTAATCTTCCTCCATGGACAAGTGATGCCAAGCAGTGACAGAACTAAGATCCTGCTGTGCAGGCCAATCAACAGTTCATCCACAGTCCAGACCTCCTTGTTTTATCACTCTCTTAACTGCACTTCTAAATGAGCACAGGGGGCCCATTTCCTAAGAAAGGGTAGTGGGAACGAGAATCATTGTCTGCAACTAGAAAGAAGATTTGATTCCAAGCAAAAAAACTGGATTGAGATGGATGGAATGTAGTTTCAATTGTGCTCATTTTAAATTTGCTTCATTTTTAATGCCACAGTCTGCTGAAGGCTGTAGGTTAAATATGATTCTCACATATGACTAATTCTTTCTTTGCAATCTGTTTCTGTTTTGACTGCTTGTTGCTCTTATGAGTTTTTGACAGCTTAGTATGCATGTTTTTAGGATGTCAGTTATGGTAAGCTGAACGGAGGTTTTTTTGGGAGAGGTAGGGTAACAAATGGGTGGGGGGAAATATAAATATTCATAATGTGTGGGTGATCCTGCAGCAGCAGGTAAATTAATCTGCGAAGGGTCAATAGGTCCATCTGCTACACCCTTCTCCAGCCAACTTTCATATGGTGGAAATTAACCTCAGGGTTTTGTGGGGGTTTTTTTGCTTTGGTGCTGGTTAACTGATTGGGGTCATTTGGGTCTGAGAAAGGTCAGTTGACCCCAGATTATTTAAAGCCCAAACTGATAAATGTAAGCAGAGCACATGACAGACTGCTCCTTGGAAAATAAGTTCTGGTGAGGTGGCTCAGTTGCGAAGTAGAGTGGAGGTGAGAAGAGAAATTACAGGGTTCAAACTACTAGACAGTAGGTAGATTCAAAGGCATATGCAGATACAGGTGTTTCCATCTCTGTACAGGTGGGTATATATGTGAATTGGCAATGCCACGTTGACCCACTAGGCAACTATTGAAATAGCGAACTCAGAAAGCGACACGGAATAATCACACATCTCTGTTGGCTCAGGAGCAAACAATCTTGTTACCAGTTATCAGTACAGTCCATTGTCCAGGTATACAGATATGGGAGTAAGTTTTATTTAATCTCAGTAAAAGTAATGCCTGTTAGCCCAGCGGTCATCAACCTTTCTGGGATGGTGAGCACTTTTGCAAACTGGATAAATGCTTCCTCAACATCTTCTGTTGGCTGCAACAGAGTGCTTCTCTAGAGCTTATTATCAGCAGCAGGAGGGCCCTTTGGGCACTATGGACGGCCTATGCAGGTGTATTTGCATCTGTGGGTGCTATTTTGGTAACACACACACACACACAGAGAGAGAGAGAAATTAGCCCTTGTTTTGAAAGCATTTTTAACTATGAAAAGCGCTTTGTCCCTCTAAGTAACTTTTAACAAATTGTGTCTTTGGCATCTGACCAAATAACTGGTGCACTTTCAAAAAGCCATTAAAAAAAAAACCCACAATCCTCTTCAACTTGTTATCACTCTGCATAGCAACATGCTTTATTTTCATGGGCTCCAAATATTCATTTAAGTAACTTTCCAAAGTTAGTTCTGTGTTAAGTTATGCAGCTAAAGTAACAGCAGTTTTGTGGGTAGATGTTATCCTGACTAATTCTTTGCTCCGTGTGGGGGAGGAGAATCCTGCATCCACCTCCCTCCCCCCCCCTCTCTCTCATACACACACACACACACACACACACACCTATTAACCAAGTTTTCATTTTTACAGGACGCAATCACTCTTTTAGTGAGTAATTTTAGTGAGTAATTCATTATTACAAGCGTAAATTTCAGAGGATTCAAGAATATACAGCTTGACGATTTCAACAGCTTTTTTTAAAAAAATGAAATGAAATGAAAAACAAGCCACCAAAGCACAGAATCTCATTTTGGTGGGACTTGCTCAGCATCATAATCTAGAGGCTTTGGCCTGGTGAAAGTCATTAAGAATTGGGCATCTCAAATCTCTGACAAAATATTCTCTGTCAGGAACTGAGGTCCAAGTACTGATAAAAAAACCTAGAGCAGGTGAGGAAGCAGGCAGGTAATGTGGAAACAAGGGTGCAAGGGTGGGGAACCTCTGGTCCTGGGAGAGTACCTCTCCAACACCACTTGATAGCCAGGAGGATTCTGATCCGTATTATTATTATTACTGTTGATGGTGATTATGAAGATATTGCTTTCGATGCAAACATCTCAACTGTTGTTCTATCTCTAACCAGCTTCAATTTCCTTTCCCAGCCAGCAGCCTGGCAGTATAGAGAGTAGAAAACCAGTGCCGGGCATACTGGGGTCCCTGTTTAAGACTTCTGGTGCCTCATCAGGCCCTAGTATTGAATGAATCCTGAGTATAAGTGAATCACAAGTGCAAATGAATCCTGAGTATTCTCACCAGCTTCTTTTGCACATGTCCAGTGGAGAATGCACAGCCACAGCTGTATAAAGCCTGAAGCTCTTTGCGCAGGACACCCCCTTTGTTTAGCTAGATTATTCTGAGCTCACAGATCTTCCAGTAGACGCTGCAAGTGCAGAGACGAAAAGCTGGAATAATCGGCACTGACATAATCACAAGATGCTTGGCTGAACATGAGGGATGACTAGGCCAGTGGCTATAAGCATCCCTATGAGGCTAATGTGCCTGTATTGTCGATTCCGGTGAAGAACCCTTTCTCCATCAGAAATTAAACGGAGGGAAAATGTGTCTAACTGCCCAGCCTGTAGCTCCCTGACTGTCAAGGTATTTATATTGAACCTGATGGGTGTCCCACTGATTCCAGTTGGCTTGGATCTAGCGGCCAATTTCAATTAACTCTTTCCTTGATGGAGGAAAGCCTTTAGTGGAAAATACATTAAAAAGCTGCATCAGAAAATGGCATTTTAATACCAGAATCATAGAATCATGGAATCGTAGACCCCAATGTTCCCCCTCCCACCATAAGCCTTTCTCTTCACCACCACCATTACCTGCTGCCCTGCTCCGTTTCCGCATCCTTGTAGCACCCATTTGCCTGCTACATAGGGAGCCAACGAAGGAGCTGTCCGTGGCATCTCCTGGTCCTTTTTTGGCTAATACTCCATAGTTTGGGGCAGAGCAAGAGATGCGTGAACAAGGAGGTTGCAGTGGTGATGTGAAAGAGCAGGGGCAGGAGATTCATGTCAGTGGCTGCCTGGCTGGGGGTAAAGGCACTTGGCAAATACCCAGCCATGCGGATTTTATTTCTGCATAGGACTCACTCTGGTTATCTGCGTGTATTCTGGACAAGAGACCTGACACAGGTGCTTCTAGCCCTTTCATCATCATCTCAGAGGACCTGAGAGAGTTCTTTCAGTTTGTTTGCAGCACACATCAGCCCTGCAGAGCAGAAAACATTTTAATCCACCATGGGAGGAAGAAATGCAGTGGTACCTCGGGATGCAAACGGGATCCATTCCGGAGCCTCGTTTGCATCCTGAACAGAAGGTAAGATGCGACAGCGCGTCTGCGCGGGTCGCATTTTGCCGCTTCCGTGCATGCGTGTGATGTCATTTTGGCCATCTGCGCATGCGCGAGCAGTAAAACCCGGAAGTAACGTGCTCTGTTACTTCCAGGTCGCTGCAGAGCACAACCTGAAGCATATTTATCCCGAGGTATGACTGCACCAGTTGCTGGAAGCTACAGGAAGGGAGACTGCTCTTGTGCTCAAATTCCGCTTGCAGGTTACACACAGGTATCTGGTTTGCCCCTGTGAGAACAGGATGCTAGACTAGATGGGCCATTGGCCTGATCCAGCAGGCTGTTATGTTACAGAAATAAAATTTGCAAGGGCTAACAAATCTGCCACTTGCTTTTCCAGAGTGACCATGATAAGCTGCTTCTTGGTGGTGGTGGTGGTGTTTTTTTTAAAAAGAGCTATGGCTCTGTGAGTGGAGTGCTCCCATTCCCTGATGCTCTCAGCTAACACTTTGAGCTAAGCCCAGAGCCTCCCAAGCTCATCCCCATCCTATTTCAGTGGTGACACTCTCCTTCCTCTGGTCTAAACCCAGGAAGCTCCATTTTCTAAAGGAGGACCCAGTTATGAAGAATGACTCCACAGTTCCAGAAAAATGAATGCACACAACATGTGCCACTTTCATTTTTTTAAAAAAGAAATGCTAATTAAGGCTGTAAGATACTTGAAAAACCAAGGTTTTGCAAACAATAGGGAAAGCAAGATCACATAAGTGCCTTGTTTTTCTGTATATGTAATTCAAGTCCATTTTAAAAGGGCTAACATACTTCTCTGGCAGGTTCCCATAAATATTTTCCACAAAAGTTCATTTTTCCACATGAGCAAACGCTTTCAGTGTGTGTGTGTTTTAAACTAAGTCTTGATATGGAACTTAGAAAATTCTTGGCACTATTGTGTGGAGTTAAAATGACATCAGCTGGACTTTCTATATTGAAACGCAACCACATTTCTTTGTTCTGAACACATCAGCTTTGCATCTTTCATGCAGCTCTTACCAAAAATAGAGTGTGATTACAAAGTGGCCGTCTGTATTCAGAGCAACCCTGACTTACATGCCACAAAAGTGGGAAACCCTAGGGCAGCATCTCTCTCAATGCAACAAAAAGAAGTACCATCATCATGAAGCAGGGGTGGTGTGTCCCATTTTTCCACCTGGGGCAAAACAGAAGGTGCTGCTCTGCCACTCAGCCACCACAGCCTCTTTTATATGGATAGCGTGGCGGCACCTGTGTAGCACTTTAATGATGGCTGCTTCCATCATTGTAAGGAAGGGTATACTCATTGATGGAAGTGTGTGCTCAATTCTGACCAAACTAAGCCTCCTATGCTCTACGATTGGTCAGGATCAAGTATACATTTTCCAGAGTTAATGCTCAATATATTACTTCTGCTACAGAGCCAACATAGCCGATTTTGTGTCCTGGGCTTTTTAGACACGTCTACCCATATACCACAGTGCCTAGGACTTGCTGATCGAAAGGTCGGCGGTTCGAATCCCCGCGTGACAGGGTGAGCTCCCGTCGTTCGGTCCCAGCTCCTGCCCACCTAGCAGTTCGAAAGCACCCCAAAGTGCAAGTAGATAAATAGGGACCGCTCTCCAGCGGGAAGGTAAATGGCATTTCTGTGTGCTGTGCTGGTGCTGGCTCGCCAGCTGCGGCTTAGTCACGCTGGCCATGTGACCTGGAAGCTGTCTTTGGACAAGCGCCGGCTCCCGGCCTCTTGAGCGAGATGAGCACGCAACCCCAGAGTCGGTCACGACTGGACCTGTTGGTCAGGGGTACCTTTAACTTTAACTTTACCCATATACTATCTGAAGCCAAAGGGGTGCATTGGTTGCCAGACGTTAAATATATTGGCATTATTTTCAGCTCTCCTAGCCCACTATAATGCTCTGCGCTGAGTGTGATTGAACCAGTTGCACTCCCCTAAATCCACCTCTGGCTGTCAGCCAGCCAGCCCACACGTGCCTGCCATCTTACTTAAATCTAGTCCAGGGGGTGGCCCTGGCTATCAGCTTCTTCCTCCCTTTTAGATTCTTTACGTGGGGACCAAACTAGAATTAGTTGCCTCTGCCACAGGCTCTGGCTCCAACTACTGCTGTTGGCTCTCTGCCTTCTGCCCCACTAGCCTCAATGAGCACCAACCACCACTGAAGATATGCATACCTCTGCCAGAACTACTGGCTTGCTTCACAGCCATGCTACCCATTCTCAGGCAAACAGGAGCCTTGCATCCTTCATCAACCACAAGACTCATAAAAACAGTGACATTGAAGATGACATTGAAGACAGGCACCTAACATTTCTAAATACATACAAGTGTGTATTTTAAAGGGAGGGAGATATATGTTTGTACCACAGAGGTAGGGAACCTTTTTCAATCTGATGGGCCACATTCCCTTGTGGTCAACCAGCCAGGAGCCACATGCCAATGGTGGGGAGGGCAAGAGGCAAAAGTGGGCGGAGCAATGAATGTGCATTGTACAGTATGCTATATTCTAGCAGTGCAAGCTTTAGAGGTTTACACACATATACATACACGTATCTCCAAGCCAGAGGCATCACAGTTCAAGGACACATTCCAGCCATGCAGAAGCACTCAATGAGTGTCTGCAGCAAGCCATGGAGGAGTTTGGCCCAGGAAGGGCCTGACTATAATCCCGAGGGCCAACATGTGCAAACACATGATCTTTTTCAGCATGCAGGAAGATGATGTGCATCACATATGTGCATTGCCTGCATTGCATCTCCACACATACTAAGAAAGACTCAATGTGGTGTAGTGGTTAGAGTACTGGACCAGGACCTGGGAGACTAGGGTTTAAATCTCCAAACAGTCATGGCCTTGGGCCAGTCTCATTTGTATAAATGAGACAGTGCATTTGTATAAATGAGACTATTGTATTTTAATGTTCTGTTGGAAGCTGTCCAGAGTGGCTGGGGAAACCCAGCCAGATGGGCGGGGTATAAATAAATTATTACTATTATTATTATTATTATTATTATTATTATTATTATTAGCCCACATGCAAGTGTCTAAGCATATGGCACCTATGAGGGAGCCCACAAAGCAATTTCCTTTCTTCCAGTTTTGTTTGGGGTTTTTTTTAATGGTGATCACCGATTGCCAATCCTGAACCAGAATGTGGTTTGAGATTCCCCTCTGATTATCCACACAGCACGGAGAGGAGGAAGGAGCAGGTACTGTTTGCATAACAGAGTACTATGTGGAGAGTTCCCTTAATCCAGCATTTTGCAGAGCTGCTTTGTTATTTGCATTTCGGCATAAAAGAGGTTTTCACCAGAAGCAAACCCTCACTGTGCCTTTGAAAGGAACCCAGCAGACAGAGAGGTGCTTAATTATCTGGCAAGGCTGCATTAAAGAAATACTCTGGAACACAGGGCAGTCTTGTGGTTACTATAACAGCATTAAGACATACACTGTAAACACAGCTAGTGCGATCCAAGTCAGGCACAGCTTTAGCCTTTGGCATAGGGATTACACTGAGAGACCTGGAGAGAGGCTGTGCTGAATATTCAACCAGACAAAACCAGCCAGGAGTGGAGCGTTACTACATCAGATCAACTCCACAGCAGCAACATCCAGTTGTGCCATCGACGTCCCAAGACCCACAAACAGTTTTCTAAACACATTGCCCTCTTCTCCAGGTGACACAGGAGTGCTGGTTTGCTACTATCTGCTCAGGGCACTGGGATAATTTCACTCAGGTTGCATGTACAGAAATAGCCACAAGACCAGCTGTGAACAGTTCAAAGCCTTTGCCACTAAATGCTTCTCGTAATAGCAACAGCAGTTTTGTGGCCACATTCACACACACATAGACAGCAACACTCTCTCACACACACACAGCCCAGAAAATCATTACCTTGAATGCAAAGAGGAGACACCTTGCTTTCCTCTCATGGATCGGAAGAAGCAGGATTTTTAAAAAGCCACCCTAATGCCGACCCGCCTGCTGAGAGTTCTTTCAATCCCACTTTGGCTAGCGACTCTAAGTTTGTGCTCTGAATAGAGGCTGTGTTATTTTAACCACAGGATTTCTAGTCATGGGGGAGGAGAGATGGATTAGGTACGTTTGCAATCTAATGCTCAGCATTCAATGCTGGAGAAATGAACCAGCCCTAAAGCTTGATGGAAAGGAGAACTTTGTGTCGAGAGATACATTTCAAGAGACCCTGCAAGCCAATTATGGCTAAACTAACATGCTAAGGAACTGTAAAATTCCAGAGGAGTAAGATAACATACGCTTGTGTTCTTTCCTAAATAAAAGGCATGTGTGGAATTTCATGCCAGAGACTGACATGAGGGAGGCTGAGCAGATGTGCTCAGTGCGGGTCAACCTCTGTCTCGATACCTGAGCATACCTGACCAAGAAGCATGGCCAACACCTGCTAAAGTGGGTTTCAGCAGCCAAATCATCCATTTGTGTGGGACTAGGGGAGAAATTTGATTCAGTCCACACTTAAATTCACACTTTCTGAAGCAATATACTGACAGAAATGCAGCCACCTTGTGAAATTCACGCTTCTCCAAAGTTTGCAATGCAGTTCTCTAGATAAATAATGCTTATAAAAGTGCATATGCTACAGTTAACTATGTATAAAAATGTACATGTTAGTGAAAAAGAACAAACAGAAATGCATTATATTGGGGAAATGCTTTGCAAAATATGCACATTAAGCAAAATTCCACACAAAGGAGAAATCTGCGCTAAAATGCTGGTGAAGTTTCGTAACGACTAATACATATATATTTATGAATGGATACAGAAATATGGAGAACTGAGCTGAAGACTGGGAAAATGAGAAACAGAAGGAAACTAAAATGGATAGATTCACCTATCCTTACATTTGGGGCATGTCCACGTGTTCTTGCCCTCTCAACTCAGTGCATGTCAGGGACTGGCAGGATGCTGACGAGTGTGCACTGGGGAAAGAGGGGCAGGAGTCTGACTTGGGAGCAGGGGGCAGTGATTGTGGGGGGCTGTATCAGCCAGAAGAGAAGAGTTGGAGGCTGGGAAGCTTCAGAGCTAGAGGCTGGAGCACAGGGTGGGTCAGAAGAAGAGGTGGAAAAGGCAGGTCAGGCAAGTGAAGCGGCTGATGCTTCCCCACCCTCTCCTGCACCGCTGTCTCCCTGAACCAGGAAAGGACTGAGAAGGGATGAGCAGAGGAAGCTTCCATGCAGGCACAGCCTCTGGCTGCATACGTACAACCTGCGAGGGGAAAATACATAAACGGGTGGAGGGGGGATGGTCCTCTGTTGCTGCAACTGCTCCATAGAGCACAGACCTGGAAATAGCTGATAGATGTGCATAGGAACCCAGAGCTGCAGAAATGGCTGCAAGTGTTTTCTTTGATGTGCCATGTGCATTCCTTTGACTGGGGAGATCCCTTGACCATGCAGAAATGCACAACAGGGTGTTTTGTATGTCACCAATTGAATATTTCCTTCGTGGCTTGCTCATAATTTCGGAGATTTGTCCATAATTGTGAAGGCTGAGCTGCAGGCAGGTGGGTGATGGGGGGGGACGGGACTCAAGAGTGTCATTGCTCCCATAGGCACAATGTGACTAGGGCAAAGGGCTTTGGGCCAAGCGGTTGTGTGGACAGGCCCTAAAAGGGCACATTGCTACAAATGCACCTATTAGGCGTCTGCATTTGGATGCTAGAATGTAGGCAAGATCTCTGACTTGCAAGAGGAAGGAAGCAGCTAACATGTCTTAACACAGACATGTGTACCAGAAATAATTACAGACCTAATTAAATGCAAGGATGAAATTGTTCCTGCAAAACTAGTTTGGAACATCTGGATTAGATCCCAGGCTTAAGATAATATATGCCTGATGTCACGCTATTTCATGGCAATACAGCTTTGGGCTTCTGTACACACCTCAGAAGCAATTGTTAAAAACCATAGCCATTAATAGCACCCTGTCTTCCTAAGATGAATGCTTTAAAAAAATAAAAAAATAAAAACACACACACACATACATGAATTTGAGGGAGCAGTGTGGGGAACACACACAACGAAAGCGAGGATCAACTTTAATCCGTCCTTTGAAACAAAAACACTTGGGCTTAGTTCCATTGAGAGCAAAATCCAGATCTATAAATAAATAAGCAAGTCCTATGAAAAACCGCTCATGGTGGGGCATTGTTTTGCCCGCCCCTAAAATGCAAGCATCTCTTTAGTCACAGGCAGAGCACAGATGCCAGAATGCTCTGCTACCAGTGTAAGAAGGAAAGGACAGCAAATCCCATTGAAACCACAAGGGGGATTTAAAAAGGCTGAATAGGCTGCAATTACCTACCCTGGAATCAGGCCAGCATGTCAAGACTAATACCCTTTACTCTTGTGAAAACGACATGGTGGAGAAGAGCCAGTCCTTTGCTAGTATTTAAGCCTAACACACATAGAGCTCCTTTGAGATTCCAAAGAGCATGCTCCAATTACGTGAAGGGCTCAAATCTATTTAATTATCATCGCAAAACTGTTAAAGAAATTTCAGCGCAAAGCCTCAGCTGCCCTTTTCCTCCACCTAGTGGCCAGAGGAATTTGTTGCTCAGTTTCTTAGAGGGCAAAAGGGAAACTCCAGCAGGGAGATGTTGAACTGGGTCCCCGGCCTTTCCCTTTCTCATTTGAAAACAGCATCTTAGTTGGATCAGGGTCACAGTGCAAGGGAACAGGGAGTTAGCCCTTAACCCCTATATTGCTTTCCAATACTAAACAGCCCTCTGAAGCTGCTTTATTCCATTAAGTCTGTTGTCCAAGTCAAGGCAAGTAGCAGTGGGGAGCAAGGGGGTGTAGCTTAAGGAAATGGCTAAAGGAGGAAAGCATTACAGAAACAGACACACATCCCTGGCTCCTGCAGGATTAGGCTATCTATGAATACTAGCCAGGATGGCTATGCTCTACCTTCACCATTGGAGGCTGTATGCTCCTGAATGCCATTACAGTGGTACCTCAGGTTACAGACGCTTCAGGTTACAGACTCTGCTAACCCAGAAATAGTACCTCAGGTTAAGAACTTTGCTTCAGGATGAGAACAGAAATTGCACGGCAGCGGCGCAGCAGCAGCAGCAGCGGGAGGCCCCATTAGCTAAAGTGGTACCTCAGGTTAAGAACAGTTTCAGGTTAAGAATGGACCTCCAGAATGAATTAAGTTCTTAACCCAAGGTACCACTGTAGTATCATCATCATCATCATCATCATCATCATTTGCTGGGAATCCCAGGAAGGCAGAGTGCTATTGCGCTCCTATCCTGTTTTGGGACTTACTTGAGCAAACAGGAATTCTACCCCAACATGCAAGGCAATTATGAAACAAGTTGGGATAAAACCTGAAATCCTATGCATGTTAACAAGTATCTGCTACGAAGAATTTAGTATAACAAATTAGGTAGTCATAAATAATAAGGATGTGATTAGTAAACTTGATAAAATAAACCCAACATATGGAACGTATAAAAACTGTACTGAACATCGGACTATAACAAAATGCTTTCTCACCAGATGGGCTTTTGGATGGATCTAGCAGCCTCTTCTAATGTTCTTAAATGAAAGGTCAGAAGGTGCAATCGTGGATCTCTAGTGCCTCTTCTGGCTTGGCCCTCACTCAGATAAATTTGAACGCTTTCCCAACCAGGGTAGGCCCATAGAGGCACCTGTGCAAAAAGAAGCTTGGACATATTAATCTTTCATATATTTTTGTGTTTCAGCTTTTCACAATGATTTCTTTTCAGCATGGAATTATTAGACATGTTTTCAAAATGGGTAGGTGAAAACTCAGGTGTCAGGTAGGAAATACCAGCTAAGGTGGAGAGAAAGTAACATGGAGCTTTTCTAGACATGCCTTCCATTGACTTTAGTTCCCTCGCCTGGAATGAGGAACAGAATGGAACTTGAAACCAAATATAGAATTTCCCTAGTTTATGGGCTAACAAGATTAATCACCAGAACAAGATGATAGGTGCCTCACACCCACATTCTGACATATTTTTTCACAGCTATGTGGGATGCTAGCAGAGATGGGATAAGTCTTGTTTTCCAAGCAATCAAAGACCAGGCACACCCACTGATTTGCAGCACAACGTCAGTTTTAATTAAGAATAAGAATATTATATTTGGCAGGCGTAGATAGATAAAGGCCTCAATTGGACACCATGGTAAACCAGAGGTGAGGAACCTTCCAGAGACCACAGAACAGTAGGGTGGAGTTGAGGACAAAAGTAAGCAGAGCAACTAATGTAATTTTACCCTTGCGCTATAGGCTATTTTCTACACACAAGCATCTCTCTAACCTCCACCTAGGCAAGTGAGAGGCATTATCAGAGTTCAAGGATGAATTCCAGCCAGGCAGGATGTAAAGCAGGCCCACTGAAGGGTGTGGCCCGAGAATAGGGGTGTGGCCTTTGGAGAGCTCCAAGGATCAGATAGAGAGACCTAGAGGGCCACAGTGGGTTCCTGGGCCTGAGATACCCCATCCCTGTGATAAACGAGAGATAACATTCTACCACGATCATATTTGCAATGGGAGGAAACAAACAATGATATCAGGCTGAGTGTTACATCTGAACCCGGGATCCTGGTTCCTTTCGCTACAACAAACCCTGATCAGCAAACCTTGGCTACAGATCATGGCATATTGAAAGCAATATCCAGCACTCTTCAAAGGCAGAGGCTGACCAGGAGCAGGGGAGGCAGTTAAACAGATCGAAGCATGAAGAGAATGGGAGAAAAGTCATACTGGGTGGGGAGCATTTCCTTTTTACAGAAAGCCCTGCTTCCAAATATTTAATGGGGAAACCACCCACACTTTTTACATTTTTTCTCCAAAGTCATGTTAAGCTGGAAGTTCTGACTCTTCAAATTCCACAGCAGATATCATTCGGCACTAGAGTTATGTGTTCATTAGCACAATTCCAGCCATGTTATTTTCCAGAGCCCTCTGCTCAAAAGGTTTGAAGTTTCACGGACACCAATGAATTTGTCAACATCATATCCATATCAATATCTCAGTTTTGTAGATAATGTATAAAGCCACTGAATAATTTGCTTAGGGGTAGTCATTATCTCAAAGAGTTTCATTCTCCTCCATTAGTGGCAGCTTATTTTTATGCTTGCTTCCTTCCTTCCTGCTTTTGTCCCAGTAGATTATTTGATACATCAGCATTTTAAATAAACCAAGAAATTGGGGTAACCCAGACACTATCATCTAGCCACCATTTGCCTCTTTAAATAGCACTAATGACATCAGAACTTTCTAAAATAAAGTTATTTCTTTGCTGAACTAGCAGGCACTGCCTTCATGGATAATGAACTGGAGGTTAGATGCAACCTGGCTGATTTCTATAGCTCTTGAAGACATAGGACCTACATAGAATTTATTTATCATTATTTATTTATAAAAATATTTCTATACCACTAAATGATAAAAATATATCAAAGTGGTTTACAACATTAAATGATTCTTTTTCAAAAACAAAAACCATGCAATAAAAGCATAAAAGGCTAAAACAGTTTTAATGCAAAAAGGTTTAAAATGTGCATCAATAAAATTAAGAGGATGAACTCTTAATACCTGCCTGGTGAAATAGGAAAGGGGCACATGAGGAGGTGACCAGCCTGCACCTCCATGTTATCTCCCCAGCATGTCGTGTAAAATATGTGATGTTGTGTTGCTTTATATTAAGAATTTCCTGGCCACCAACAAATTGGATTGGATGTCATGGCATGTGTCTGTTTAATTGAGCTTAGTGGAAACAGATATGGGGAGGGATGCAAGTCAATGTCAGCCACACATATCCCCATATTACCATGGGAGGCCCTGAAAGCCGGGTGAGAGTGTGTGTGTGTGTGTGTGTGTGTGTGTGTGTGTGTGTGTGTGTGACTGGCTCCTACAGGCCAAGGAGAAAGGCCTGGAGGGCTGCATTTGACCCTGTACCTGAAGTTCACCATTGGTGCTTTCCACAATCCCCACGCTGATTTGTTCAGCATAAAAGGTAAGGTTCCTCAAATTATTTATATTCATTTATTTATAATAAAAATATTTATACACCGCTGTATCATAAACAGGTTTCACAGCGGTTTACAACAATAGGAAAACATAAAACCAGACAGTAAAACCACAAAAAGTTAAAAACAAGTTTAAAGCATAAGAAACAAACAAATAAATTCTATTATGCCTCCTTCTTTCACACATGCACACAGCCCCTGGACAATGGCTTCCCATTTATGTCTCGGCAGTGGTTGCAGTTGGTGCATATAGAGTTATTAGAGGAACGGAAAGTCATTGGTTTGTGGTCTTGTAACTCCCCTGACCAGTTAGGCAGCCTTAGGGATGACATTGTGGGTCTCTGTGTGTTTGGCATTTGACAGGATGAAGCTGCCTGAGTGTTAGCACTGTGTGGATGTGGTATGTCCCTGGAGGTTCTGGTGCCAGGGAACTGGGGGAGTTGCATGAGCAGACTGGTATCTGTGGATCGTGGCCCACTTTTCTAAACTTCTAATGTAAGCTTCTCCCCCTTTTCAGAAATTGATTCATCCTACTTCTCTAAGGCAAAAGGCTGGCACTGCAATAGTCCCTTCCCATGAGATATAATATAGCTTCCAGTATTTAACTAGGATAGGAACTGAAAAAAGCATGATGAGAAATGAATACCAAACAAAAACAGTCTGCCTTCTGTTCTTCCCAACTCAGAATTTCAGAAAAAGAAACCACCCCATGTGTTTTGCTTAATTAAGAGCTGAAGGCTCAGGTATCAATCTATTTTGATAAGTACACTATTAAGTATCTACTTTCTGCCGGAGGAAAATATTTTTGTTTTAAGTGAGACTTTTAGAAAAGAATGTTGGTCCTAACCATATGGTGTTTAAAATTCATCGCAAGGAAATTGTGGGGGATATCACAAAACTGCTCAGAAGTAAGTTGCAGTTTTCTATGTAAGCAGGCGAATTTGTTTTAAATATGTATTTGACTCAGAAATACAAAACCAACCAACCAAACAACCAAAACACTCCTTTCAAAGCTGATGTTTTGCTCATTAAAAAGTACAGACACTTTTTAATAAATGAAATCAGTAAATAAACTGCTTTTATTTTGATGTACTGTAGAAATGGTTTGTGTTTTTGTGCGCTCTAGAATTCTTGATTCTGGGATACCTATGCAGAATATCTGTCAGGAATGAACACTGGAATTATGTAATGAAAGTGGAGTGATAAGGGAGTGGCGTGATAAGGATCAAATATCTTCACAGAGAAATGAGCATCAAAAGGGATTGTTTATTTAGCAATATAAAAAAGAGGAGAGCAAAAACATCCCATCACCACAAAATATTTCCACATTTAGAAACATGGCAAGAAATTATTGAATTAATTGACTTCTGCTATGCTCCTATAAGGGACACAGGTGGCACTGTGGCCTAAACCACAGAGCCTAGGGCTTGTTGATCAGAAGGTCGGCGGTTCAAATCCCACAATGGGGTGAACTCCCGTTGTTCGGTCCCAGCTCCTGCCTATCTAGCAGTTCAAAAGCACGTCAAAGTGCAAGTAGATAAATAGGTACCGCTCCGGCGGGAAGGTAAACGGATTTCTGTGCGCTGCTCTGGTTCGCGACTGGACCTAATAGTCAGGGGTACCTTTACCTTTACCTATGTACCTCTACAAAACTATACATTAAGAAATGAAATAAATGAATCTTCTCTCCAAAGGAGAAAGACAGTGGGATTTGTTTCTTTTTGGAAGGTCTCATTTCACCAGGTGATACTAGCTAGGCTTATTTCTGGGGACTCTTTTGTACTACATGCAACAAAACAGATCATAAGACTCCACTCTTGCAGTGCTTCCAAACTGTCACTATTGGAGGGGGGGGTGTGATTCAATCACATACTGGCAAATTTAGGTTGCACAATTTTGTCCTCTTGCACAACAAACCCACTTACTCCAAAATAAAACTGTTTGCAGTGAGAAATGTGACAGGAAAGTGTGGGATGTATCATCATCAGAATAAATGTTCATCGAAAAGCCAGTGTCATCTGGTCTCCCTGCAAACAAATCAGGATGAATTCTCAATAAACAGGTTATCTAGAAGTGCCATGTTTCTTTTTTTGTGCTTCCTGTGTGGGAGATGCACAAGTTTCCACTTCACACATTGCAACAAAAGCACAAAAGTCAATTCTGCTTCCACTGAGGGGGCGGGCACTTCCCTCAATATGTGGAAGAGACCTCTGTTTCATTTCTGTTAGCCAGAGACTAGTGACAACTTGCCATTTTCATACAGTTGTAGGGAAACACTTCAAGCACTGCCCCAGGAGAACTCTCTTCCTTAGAAGACTCTGGGCTGTTTCAAAGGCTCCGCATTTCCAGACCTGAAAGCACTTCCCCGCATGAAATGGCGGAAACCATATAGGAAAGGTCACCATTCACATATATTTCATCTATTTTACTACAAATAAAAGCTGCTTTATAGGAAATGCATAACATTTGGAGGAGTACCCAGCCAAAGGTAAACCTCAACCTTTTTTCAGAAGCAACGTAAACCTTTTCATTTGGCTTTTGGTGAGCAGGATTAAGCTGTTAGCAAAAATTTTGTTTGGTGTTTCGGAAGGGGGTCTGATTTTTATCTGGTGCTGTTATTTTAAAACTATGACCCACTCGAAGTCCTAGGGATGGGGCAGGCTAGAAATGGAACTACATGAAATATATAAATTATTCCATGCATAACTAAATGAGAATATTTATGGAACTCTGTGAACCATAACCTAATTCCACCAAAAACGCAAAGTGAAAACATACCGTACTTTGCAAGCCAGCGTACTTTGTTATTCTCCATGGGAAAGCCGCCACGTTTTTAGTCACTGCAGAACTAACAAGTTTATTAGTATAGAAGAGTTTGCTAGAGTTCATGCCTTGTCCATCCCAGGATTAATTCAGGAAAAGGCTATTACTTTGCTCAGAATATTTATACCTGCCACTGATAAAGGAGCTTCCAAACATGAGTGTATTTTGGAATTGATGTTGCTCAGGTCCATAACTTCCTTTTGTAGCATCCACGTGATGCCATTGTCATCAAAACACCAGATTTTACTTTTTAATATATATTTAATTTAGGTACAGTGGAACCTCAGTTTTCGAAAATAATCCATTCTGGAAGTCCGTTTGAATCCCGAAACGTTTGAAAAGTGAGGATCAAAGGGCTGCCAGCAAATTCAATGGGGAAATTTGAGAAACACACCTCAGAAGCCGTTCGGCTTCCGAGGCGCATTCGAAAACGGAAGCATTCACTTCCAGGTTTTCGGTGTTCAGAAACGTTTGGCAGCCGAGGTGTTTGAAAACCGAGGTTTGACTGTAATTACTTACCATGGAAAATCCAGTAAGTAAAGATAAGCTATTAAACATCCACAGTCATTGTTGGTTTGGAAGGTCATTAGCACATTTGTAAGCGGGCGTTTGGTCATGTGCATTTCATAGGTAGTCCCTTTCAACACTTCCCTACTTCCGTTTCCTTTGACTATCACAGAAACACAACCTACCCATTTTGTTTCCAGCAGCCCCCAATACCAAACATAAATGCCAGTCGTTGTATGCCAAAGTAATACCCAGAACACAGGAGATATTGTCCATATGAAAAACGTGGGGATTACCTGAAATACATTACCTGCAGCACACATACATTCGACTGATAAAAATAATAATACAGGGGTCTTGTTCAAGACTTCTTTATCACCCTTGCACGAGACCTCACTGTTAAAAAGCCAAATGGAAATAGATATTATCCCTCTCCCAGAAAGCATAAGCCTTCATTTTGCCCATTATGATAACTGCCCACTATGTATTTTCACATTGCCAGGTTACAGATAAGGAAACAAATCGCAAGGAGTACACACAGATTGTACAGTATAGCACACAATTCAGAACAGTAAAGAAGCAAAGCAGAGTGAAACCAGGACTCTTCTCATCAAGGGTAAAATGAGTTACAGCTATTTAACAGCAAAGAATTAAATAGCACAAAAGTCACGTAGACCTCAGTGTCAGTTCAGCATTAAAAGCTCTGGGTGAATTCATAACAAGAGAAAGAGACTAAACTAAACTACAAGAAGCATAACTTGATTTGCACCGATTGACTAACAGCAATCCTAACAATCCTACTGGGAAGTAAACCCTATTGAATTCAGTGGGACTTACCCCAAGCAAGTGGGGTTAGGATCACAGCCTATGTTTTTGCATGGCATTTCAACCTAAGTGGGGAACATGCTGAATTTCAAGGAGAACTCTGTAAAATGCTGCATAGTTGGCAAGAATGGTAACTACAGAGAAATGCAGAGCATGTTTGAGTCCATCCAAGTTACCACAGGCCCCAAAGAAATATAGTTGTGGTACTATAAAACAACACTGCCCTGTTTCCACCCTCCAAAAATCTTGTGGAATGTTAGAAGAAATAATATACATCTCTAATATCCTCAACATTATGATACAGTGGTCTATTTAACTGCACCAAGAGAAGGCCCACAGCTGTAATTTCAGCCATCAAATTTCCTGGGTTTGCAAGCTTAAGCCAGATGCTCAGGTTTGTTTTTGTGAGGGAGTAATATATAACATCACTGATGCATGCATGATTTTATAAGGGAAAGGTATGTTCGTTGTATATGAAATGGTGCCTCATTATGATGTTGCCGTTTGAGAGCATAAGGTACTGAGCGGAAAAGAATCTTCAAAGTACAGTCTTCTAGAGGTTAAAGAAACTTGTGAAGCATATAAGCACCAATGTTTTCATGGTGGTGTGTTACAGTGGCTGCAGTGAGGGGAGGATGGCAGTCACAAAATTCACAGGCGACCTCAGTCTAGTAGATACCTCGCAGGAGTGATGTGAGGATAATAGGAGGGATATGTACACTGAGATTATTGGAAGGTGGTATAAAAATGCAATAAATAATGTTTAAACCTGCTTGATTGCCCCCTCTTTTTTTTTTTTTACAAGGTTCTCTATATTTTGTGACGTAGGGCAATAGCAAAATGCTTACTCTTGTTTTGAATGGAATATTACTCTCCATTTGTTATTGAAGATGAGTTTGAGTACGGAATCATCAGTGCTTAGTACTAGAAAATGCTTTCAGTATTAGGCCTCAGACCAGAGAGGTGATAAAGCGTGAAGTGATTTGAGGATGTGCAGACTGTGTCTTCCTTGCAGCGCCGAACAAGCACAGTGAACAATTCCTAGATCACATCCGCCCCCTGCCTATGGCTTCCCCCCAAAGGAGCCCGGAAACTGTATGTGTTAAGGGCGCTGGGAATTGTAGCTCTGTGGGCTGTAAACTACAGTTCCCAGGATTATTTAGGGGAAGCCATGGTGTGTGGGTGTCACCAACGTGCCTGAAGGCCACGGGATGTGATTCACCCTACCATTTTCACACAGTGTTTTGCTTTCTAGGATGCGGTAGCTTGTGATGCCACCAAACAGAGCTTTCCAATCCCAACTTCTTCACCGCACAAAAAACTTGAGGGGGTCAAAATTCAAAAACGGGTCACGCAAATCAGTTCTTCTCTTGTCAAATCCCCACCGATCGCTCCCTCCAATAACCTCAAACAAACAACATCCCCAAAATGGATGCCGATTTGCTCTGTACCTGGCAGTGACTTGCCAGGTCCCAACTCCCTGAACTTCTGAACTCTTCTTAATTCTGTGTACCTGGTTAAAATCACTTGGCGCTGTGTGGGGACGGGATCCAGGCCTACTGACAGCAGCATTTAATGAGCCCTCGCCCCGTTCTTGGCTTGAGGGAGTGAGAGAGACAGAAGGGATTCTGGTGGCCTTCCTGGGGGCCTTTTTGCATTTCTGAATGATGAAAATGCAAGAGAGCGGGACGTACACATTTTTGAGTGAAGCGCTACATGTGTTTAGCCCCTTCATCTGGCAGTACATCTTAAGTTTGTTTGGCTGTTTTTTTAAAAAAGACAAGGCAGTAAGATTTTACCTGAGTAGGCCCATCCATTAGGAGTTGCCCTGGGCAACCAGGACACAGAAGGTGATTTATCTTCCTGTTTTCTTGTGCAGCATGACAGTAATATTTCAATGGCCATCTTTCCCTTTCGTGCCTCGACAGCTCAGCAAACTGAGGAGGAAAGTTAAGCAGCATTCGGTCAAACTGTGCCACAAAAGCGTCTTTCTAAAAAGGAGTCTGTGTGGGTGTTTGTGTGGGTGTGTTTACAAATACAAATTGAGCACCCCTTACCTCAGAACAAAGATCTTGAAGAACATGAGCCAGTGCTTTTGTTAGGTCCCCATCTAGATCTCTAAAACAGACATTTCTTGAGGCAGACATTCTTCCCCTGCCCACTGTGTACTTTCCAGCACTTTGAAGCCAAAAACTGGGGCGCCGTCTTCCCAAACATAGCCTTCTCATTTTTTTATTGCAAAAGCACAGCAGCCATTTTGTTTGCTGTGATCTTGCGCAATTTTGTATCACGGTTCCCCCACCCAAAAAAGCCCTGAGATTGCAGACCCCAAAAGTGCTTTTTCGGGGGTTGCTTGGTGAATTTGCTTGGGATCACGGCAACCAAAATGGCCACCATTCTCTCATGATGGAAAACAGGATGTCCCTTTAAATACAGCTCAGCCTACAGATTCCTGCTCTCTTCCTTTTCACGAGGGCTGGGCCAGGGATAATCAATTTGGTGCCCTCCAGATGATGTTGGATTACAGCTCTCATCATCTCTGGCTAATGACCATGCCAGCTGGGGATGATGGGAGCTGTAGTCCAATATTATATGGGTTAGTATGTGCTTTTGGTAGCAGGGCACTAGTCTGTAAAGTTTGTTCTTTGTAATCCAGTCTGGATGATTTTAAAACTTGCAAACACTACAGTGGATGGGTCTCTTTACAACATGATTAAACCAGACAAGATCCCTTTCTCCGCTTTTATTTTCCTCTGACTGGCTTCTTTTCTCCTTTTCTGTGTAGCCAAGCTTTATACAATCATGCTGTCTTCAGAAAGGCAACAGATAAGTCTTGCAAACACATATGAACTCTATTTCACTCTAGTTTTCTGAAGAGTCCCTTTTACCATCTGCTTTCTTTGAAATCTAGACTCTTGCATGTAGATTGTTGATACTAACAATAAACATTAGTGTCTGCTTAGAAGAAATGGTAATTACCCTTTACAAATAGGTGATGATTTTAGTGTCTTCTTCCCAGACGGAGAATTCATTGTTTATTGAAGATAAATTCTAGGCAGCAGCAGGCTCCGAATTAGCTCCTCCAGTAGAAACAGAAGATAATCTGAATGCATTTTCTCTGTGTAAATCATCCCAGGCAAATAGCTGGACCTAAATTAGTGAGAGAGGGTGCTCTGTGATGAATAAACATATACCGTAATCAAGGACCAAATCAGTGCTGGATTTACACACAAGATTGTAAGCAACAGCATAGGACCTCAGAATATGTGGGACCACTAAATTAAAATATATAAACAGGCTAAATTTAAATTACTAAAAAATTACATAACTGGTTAAATAATAAAGGAAGTAGAAAACACTCTAAGCAGACATTACAAGTTTTTATATATGGAAAGTAGGAAGTCATAAGGTATTTTCATTTAAAGGCATTTCGTATGCAAATAGACTTATTGCAAGGTTAAGTTATATTGTTAGTCTACCATTAGTGGTCTAAACCACTGAGCCTAGGGCTTGCCGATTGGAAGGTCGGAGGTTCAGATCCCTGCGACGGGGTGAGCTCCCATTGCTCGGTCCCAGCTCCTGCCAACCTAGCAGTTCGAAAGCACGTCAAAGTGCAAGTAGATAAATAGGTACCGCTCCAGCAGGAAGGTAAATGGCATTTCCATGTGCTGCTCTGGTTTCATCAGAGACGGCTTAGTCATGCTGGCCACATGACCCGGAAAAACTGTCTGCAGACAAACGTCAGCTCCCTCAGCCAGTAAAGTGAGATGAGCACTGCAACCCCAGAGTCGTCTGCGACTGGACTTAACTGTCAGGGGTCCTTTACCTTTTTACCATTGAGCTATGGTGTTTCCAAAACCAGGAAAAATCTGGTGGGTAAGAAAAGGAGCCAGTACAGAGTTCTGGTGAAGTCCTGGGGAAAAACGGCATTTGCTGACTTTTCACCCCAACCTCCCCTCCCAAAAAAGGGTCACCATTTTGGGGCCAGTAAATGTGACACCAAAACACAGGATGAGCTCATGTATGAATGTCAGCCTCAGCTTCTCAGAAGAACAGCGGGATATACGTATGAGAGAAAACCTAAGCCAGGGGTCAGCAAACTTTTTCAGCAGGGGGCTGGTCCACTGTCCCTCAGACCTTGGGGGGGGACTGTATTTTGAAGGGGGGGGGGATGAACGAATTCCTATGCCCCACAAATAACCCAGAGATGCATTTTAAATAAAAGGACACATTCTACTCATGTAAAAACACGCTGGTTCCCGGACCGTCCGCAAGCCGGATTTAGAAGGCAATTGGACCAGATCCGGCCCCCGGGCCTTAGTTTGCCTACCCATGACCTAGGCCCTAGTCAAGAGTTCAAAATGTGTACAATGAGCGCATGGATGTGTGTGACAAGTTATACATGTGGAGGCACCCTGCAGATGCTCTGTTAAGGCACAGGTTGAGGGCCAGAGTCTCCCCCTCCCAGTATTCACTGCTTGCACTTTTGAGTGTCTGAACAGAGTTTAGGTCTACCTGGTCTCAACAATAAGAAACAGGTGTTTGGTTTGGTTTGAAAAGATATACAAAATGCACACTTCACTCCATGATCATATTTCTTCCTTGTATCAGGTTCAAAAAAAATGCATTCCACAAGTATATGAAATAGAACTGCTAGGTGTATTTTTAGGTATGCTTATTGCTCATACATTGCATAGCAGCTCATCAGAACTAGAGCTTCCTAACATGTTCGAAACATATGGGCCAGGTGGCATATGCCACACAGATGCACTTTAGCATTCAGTGCGTGAACTACAAAGGAAAGAAGGCAACTCATCTCAGCTGCAGGTGATCCATTGATTTGCTCTTAGTATCCACTTTCTTTATTCTTCTTTCCCCAAGATGGAAGGGGGGGGCCAGGCGGTTAAACATCTCCCCCCCCATGAGTCGTTTCCTATGAATCTGAGCATTGATGTTTCTAATTTTCAGCATATGCAAGCTCTTAGGAAAGATGAGGTGTGATTTCAAACACAAGCTTTCGTTGTCATATGGGTCAACCATCTAACAATCTGGCAATTTAGTGTGATGCTTCAGATGAGGTTTCTCCACATGAAGTACACCTAATTGGTTTGCATTTCTTTCAGCCATCTGCAATCCATGACAACAAACAGCTAAAGTATATATGCAATTCTGCTCATTGTGGCTCTAAAAGGGCTCTGATGGTCATGGACAAAATATCCCTGGATATCCCTGGTTATTCCCAAAACAGTAATGTAAAGCTAATGCTACACCTGGCCCCAGGTAACAGAGCGAGGCACCTTCCATAGCCCCCCCCCCCCGCAAATCACCACTTTTCTCACCTGCTGCTGTTTTTCTTCTTCCTGCCTGCCTGACCCCTATTTTTTTTTGTAATTGTTTTATGAAATTGTTAATGCTTTATGTTGCAAGCTGGCCTGAGAGGTGTTTTTACACTAGAAGGACAGGATATGAATGCATTAATAAAATGGAATGAAATACAAGCCCTGCAAGATTGGAAGAATGCCGGATACACTGCCTCTGTGACAGATACGCCGGCAGAACACCCCTGTGTCATGAACTGGCAGGACACCACCGGGACAAGCTGAACATGGGGAAGGGGAGGTTGGGGACTTAAGAAGTACTCACAGGCAGCGCCTGATTTACGTATAAGCTAAACAAGCTATAGCTTAGGGCCCCACTCTCTTGGGGCCCCCCAAAAAAAATTAAAGGAAAAAAATCTGGATGTACATTTCCAAAATATAAGATAAAAAACAAATAAAATAATACATACAGCAACAGCATTTTGTGTTGTGTAGGCTCCTATGATGTAAGTAATAGGCCCCGCCTGTTAGCCTGCTCCCTAAAATATCGCTGGTTTGCTCATTTCTATATATAGGGTGCCTATTAGGTTCGTAAACTACCATATAGCAGATATTCAGCACAAAAAACAGCAACAATTTGTTGTTGACAAAGGACAGCTGGACATAGAAAGGGCCCCATTACCTCCAGTAGCTTAGGGCCTCATCAAACCTAAATCCAGCCCTGCTCACAGGACACTGGAGGACATCGCAGGGCCAGCTGACAGTTCAGGGGAGGGGGACCTATCACCAGGGAAACGGTGGGCTCTGGGTGAGAAGTGCACTCCAAGAGACTGAGGCAGGCAAGTGAACACAGCCCAGGCCACTAGTGGACTAGGTGGAGATCATGGGGCTTCTTAGGTCGAGGAGGAGGTTGGTGGTCACTCAGGTGGATTAAGATACGGCAGGTGAGGATCACAAGCTTCATCAAGCGGCGAGGTAGAGCTTCTCAACTTGAGCAAGCTCAGATGCAGCAATCCAGGTTGGGAAGGCTAAAAGGGGAGCAAGGCAGAGACTGAGTGCAATGGGCAGCAAACGATGGCTGCTCTCTTAAGTCATTCCCACAGAATGTTCTGAGGTCCATTGTATATCTAGCTTTCAAAAAGGATTAACTATACAGAGGGTCAGCTTAATCATGCTGAAATACTATATACGTGTAATCAATGTAGAAGATGAATATGGCAAACATTGCAAATTCCCCTGGGACATCTAGCCAACCAGGGTTGGGAGAATTCACTATACCAGGGTTTCTTGGGGGGGGTGTTTTTGTTTTAGTCTGAGGGCTGCATCACCTCATGGGCAGCGTTCTGGGGTTACACACATGCACCGGCTGCAATGGAAATGGCCAGAGTGGGCAGAACAACTGGTGTGCCTTCTACCTTTGTGTAGTTGGCTACATTCCAGCCATGCAAAAGTCACATTTCTCTGACAAATCTCTCTCTCTCTCTCTCTCTCTCTCTCTCTCTCTCTCTCTCTCTCTGCCCAGGCAAGCAAGAGGCATTATTACAGTTCATTGGCATGTTCCAGGCAAGGAGAGAGCAAGGCAGGGCTACTGAGGGAAGAGTAGTCTAGGGGGAATCTTGAGAGCTGGATAGAGAGGCCTAGAGGAGTCCCCTGGGGTTCCTTGCTCCTGCACTCTGCACACATTGCAATGAGCAGATCATTGGTCTGGGTCAGCATGACAATCCTTATCAGCCCTGATTGGATTTCCAGAAAGAAATCAGTCCATAAGATCAATGATTACTTGGCCTCTTTGAAATGGTAGTCTCAGTTGTGGGGATGTCTGACCTCCTTGCATTACAAACTTTTGGTGACCAGGAAAGATTTCTGTGTGGTCATTTTTCATAGTGTGTGTCTAATATATCTATATCTATTTATTCTATATATATATATGTAAGACCTTAGAATTCCTATAACAGTGAGCATGGTCGGAGCTGCTTCAGGATGCTTTGGCAAACAAAGAGAAAGCAGAAGGCCATTTTCCCAGCTGCAAGCGAGCACTACAGGAAGTGTGGCTCAGTGACTTGGTGACTCACACAGTGCTAGCCAACAATTGGAGGAACTCTCTAGAGGAAGTGACCAAAATAGCTGTGCAGGATCCTGCTTGTGGCTGTTTAAATAAATACGGGATAAATAAAAGGCCAGGCTGTAGGGCACAAAGTATGGACGCCAGGTTTGAGACTTATTTAATGCCAGTTCCATGTCAGGCACACACACACACCCCAAACACAACATGTGCGCTTCCTTCAGGAAACAGCAGTGATCCTATGCCTATGTCTTAAGGTGTGTGTCCTTAGGATATTTCATCCCCTGTGCCAGGAGAATAGATGGAAGCTTCTGTTACGGCTTCTTAAGCTGCGCAGATGCTTCGACAGCTGCAGGGTAAAAGAAGAAACAGGTGCTGCTGCCTCCAGCTCCACAGGAAATGGATGGAGGATGGGAGGCACAGAGGACTGCGCAGCAGGCCAAATGTTTGGGACCAGATGGGTGTGACTGGTGGGCCCCATGCCCAGGAACTACCTAGGACATTTGTTTGGAAGCTGTGACTGGAGGAAGGCTTGCCGGTGTTCATGTAAACATCTGTGGAAGCTGCCAGGGATGTCTGAGAAACAAGGCAATAGCTTCATCATCAGTTTCTCACTGACAGAAGATAGCATGGGATAGCAAGGCATGCAGAGGTTCACACTGGTTCACACTCGCCTCATAAATTTCTCCCCCAGCTAAGCTTACATTAGGAGCTGCCGAGATCCACAGACAACTGCCCCATGTGGTGATCCCTGGAACTGCAGGTAGCGGTTTCTCAGTGCAGTACCCTGACTGACTCCATCCACTCAGGTCGGTCATCGGTTCCCCATAGGCATTAAAGCGTACAACATGGCTTCCTAGCTTAGCATTGCTTGAGCTGCAATGACTTCCTGAGCATAGTCCTTATTGATTTTTCCTTAGTTCTGGATTGCTCGTTGATCTTGTCTGCTGGTTTGTCCTCACTTCTGATTTACTCTCTGATCCTGCTGGCTGGCTTTTCCACCACAGTTCAGGGTTCCTGGCTCACCTCAGTCTGCTAACCCACAGTTTGGCCTTGACATCCTCACAATGCATTATGCTCATGGAGTATATTATGTGTTTCAGAATGGAGTACATGATGCAGGCTCAGTATTTTCTTATATGTTGCTCTTCAGACATGCATATTAATTATTCTATGTATTAAGTATTATATTAAAACAATATGGAATTCAAATTTTAATGCAGTACAGTAAGAAATAAAAGAAGCAATAAAAATGCAAGCGCTGGACTAGAACCTGGGAGACCAGGGTTCAAATTCCTACTTGGCCTTGAAGCTCACTGGGTGACTTAGGGCCAGCTACCTCACAGGGTCCTTGTGGGCGTATAATGGGGGTGGGGGGAGAGAAAACAATGTACACCACTTTGGATCTCCTTGGAGGAAAGGTGGGAAATAAATGTATGGGATAGATGGATAGATGGATGGATGGATGGATGGATAATGCAATGGGTGTACATGTTGTGCTAAAGTTATTCAGTGTTTGGTGTGATATAACTCAGCTTGAAACCTTGACTACTTTCATTCTAAATCGACACTTGGAGTTACTCTCTCTCTCTCTCTCTCTCAGCTTCTTCCTTCATTCCGCTGTAGTGAGTTTCCACTCCTTTCTATGTCTTGCAAACCTGCCCCTGCCCCACCCTATTATTTCTGGCCCATCCCACTCACCTTCCAGGTGGACTGCCAAGTTCTAAGAATGACAGAGCAGGTTCTCTCTCTCTCTCTCTCTCTCTCTCTCTCTCTCTCTCTCTCTGCGTCCAGTGGATGCACTGAATGCATCAGTTGGTTAGAGCATGGTGTTGATGATGCAAAGGTTGCAGGTTTGATCCCCATACAGGACAGCTGCATATTCCTGCATTGCAGAAGGTGAAACTCTTCCAACTCAACAAGTATATAATTCTCTCTCTCTCTCTCTCTCTCTCTCTCTCTCTCTCTCTCTCACACACACACACACACTGTTCTTCATACATACTAAGCCACTCCACCACAGACCACCTGAATGAAGCTCATGGACCACTGGTGGCCTGTGGACCACACCCTTTGAACCACTGCATAGTCTACTGAGTTCACTAGAGACTTAACTCTTGTGGAAGCTTAAAGACTAACACATTTAGAATGGCATAAGCTTCCACAGGCAAGAGTCCACTTCATCAAAAGTAAGCAATGAGATTAGAGAAAAAGGAAGTGCAAAAAGTACAAGCAGTGGCGATTCAATTACAGTGGAAATAAGCAGTTACCCTTTACAACAGCAGTGACTTGTAATAAAGCAATCAACATAGCAACACTGAATTAAATAATGCATAATAGGACAGGAAACCATTTTTTTCATTCAGACACGGATGAATAGAGTTGGGCTTCTTGATGAATTATAATGCAGCATTTTCCTTTCTTGGGAGTCTTCCTCTGAAATTGTGGCTACCACAATATCAGTATCAGAGTGTCCAGACTGCAATGTTTTCCTGCATGTATGCAAAGGGAAATTCAATAATAAATAAATAATACAGGTTACCAGGATAGCCCACATGCTTCAGGTAATTTGTTATTAACTCAGTCAGTTTGCTAGGTGTTAATAGCAACAACAAAACGTAGCAGCAGCCCCCCCCCAACCCCGGTAACATTAAGCCTGGTGTCTGCTAACAGAAAAACAACCTTGGTGGTAAGATTCAAACTGAGAGATAAGCACTTCACATCTGCCATTGGGATGGGAAGTGCATTGGAAGAAAACACAAATCAGAGTTTCCACTTCCTCAGGCAATCTGCAGAAGGAATTCCTGTCATATGACCTGTCCATAGAGCAAACCATCAGGCATTAAACCTAGAAACTGCAAGAGCTCACCTAAACCTCGCACCATCTTCAGTAAACAGGGTGCTGGGAATGATGAAGGTAAAAGAACAGGGCAGGTAAAGACAGGAGAGCCACACTTCCTGGCAGAGGCCTCAGTATGTCAGTGATTATTTATAGAGAAATGTCTTTGCCCCACATTTTGGATTTACAACACAGTACTCTAAAGAAGGGCTGGGGGACCTGTGGCCCTCTAGATGTTGCAGGACTCCAACTCCCATAAGCCCCAGTGAGCATGTTCGGTGGCTGGAGATGATGGGAGTTGTGGGCTGCAACACCTGCAGGACCACAGGTTCCTCACCCCTCTGCTAAAGTAGCCATTAATTCCTTGGAAAGGACAATAGTAACCAACTCAAGTTGCTGGTTCTTCAAGAGACAACACACATATGAGTCAGCAATGGTATTAATCCCAGTGGTTGTAGGCAAATAAATGTTTAGAGTGGTTATCCATGCTGAAGTCTCAGTAGATGATAAGCCAACTTCCACATACTGTATTGGCTAGCACTTTGGCTTCTCAAATATCTATTCTGGATTCTCTTTAAATAGTAGTTTTATTGTTGAGCCAAACTGGAATCCCAAACAATAACTGAGACACAGACTGTGCTCTACAAAATTTACCTGCTGGAAGAATTGAACAACTTCCTTTTGTCCAATAAAAATGAGCAACCCCAGCTGCGCTGTTATTAACTCTGGGCCAAAATGCTTTTACCATAAGCCATCCAGGACCCTGAAAAACAAAGCCTCAATACTTGAAGGTTTTAACTTGCTTGTCCAAAAGTCATTTAGAAACTCAATTCCTCATGGAGAAGACCAGTATTTTAGTTTTTTGATAAATTGAACCTGGGTTCCTTTGGAAGAGAATTAGGATGCAAATATAATCAATTAATGTGGGTGCTGTTTAGCCTGCAACAACCCAAAACTTTTTGACAAGCACATACTTTTAAATCTTTATTTTGTTTTACTTCCACAGTCATTTGGCAGCATGGAAGCCTCGAAGGCTGCTATGAACTTCCATAAAAGGCTTCACTCAACATGTATTAATAATATTTGTGAAAGCAGTTGGCCAGTGTTTAAACAGGACAGAGAACGGAACTAAGTCCTGCCAGCTCTCCTCTCCCACTATGAGTGATGCGACCAAAGTCATTTGTGGCATAACCCCACAGCAATCAGGGTGTCCTTCTCAAGGTGGAAAGCACAGACCACTCCCTGTAGCTTTTGAGGCTTCTGCATTTGGTTAAGAAAGCAATAAATTTGCGTAGCATAATGTCTCTTATCATATCCTTTTTATCCTTTGCTTCAAAGAAGCCAAATATATTTACACAAAGAGCACAAGACTTTGTGGAGTTTATCTTAACGTATGTGCCATAATAAACAGGACTTCCAGTAAAAACAGAATCATAGCTCTACTTCTTCCTTTGTTTTACAAGGGGTTCATAATATAGTTCTTCCCTCCAGCTAGGCTTTAAACATATTCATTGCCCTTTTCCTTTCCTTTTTCTTTTTTCTTTTGCAAGGTTTCCTCTATATAAAGCATAAATATATGTTGCTTGCTTTGATCTCCTCACTGGCAGCACTTGAATTTGGTCCAGACCTCTGTGTAGTTAAACATTATCATATGCCATACAGCATTTCCTGCGGACTGTATTTAAAAAGAATGTGAAATCTATGTATGTCTTGCTGTAAAGGATGGGGCATGACCTGTGTTCTGTTTTTCGAAAACTTTGATTCAGCTCTGCCTTGCTCATGCTTAGGCTACAAGTTGCCTGGCTCTAATCCATAGCCTAGTTAAGCCACGGTACTTCATTTTAACGTGATGTATTCCTCCTGATTTCAACAGGAGCAAATCTGTTTAAGTCTAAGTCCTTCAAGTTTAAATAGGATGTGAATGGGGCTCCACAGATTTCCATTATTGTTACCTAAAGTAACTCTGTAGCCTTTCAGCAGCAAAGGGAAAAAGCTGAATAAATACATCAACTCCAATCAGCAGCACTATTAAAGTCTTTCTGATCCTTTGTAATCCCTCCACAGTTTGGTTATGTTTAGCCTGTATAAACTAGGGAGACTTTGCGGAGGGGGATATTGAAAAAAGGACTGCATTGTGTGAAAAATAAAAAATGCTTCTTCCCTCCCTGCTAGTTCTGTCACAATACCCAAATCACATTCAGAATCTTATCCTAGTCATGGGCAACAAGTAGTTCTCTTTGAGCAGGGGTCGGCAACCTAAGGCCCATGGGCCACAAGTGGTCCATGGGGGTTGTTTAACCAGCCGATGAGCTGCCCCCGAACCGAGCCACCTGCTTGGCGAGTCCCTGCACGCTGTGCTAAACTGGTGCAGCGCGGCACAGGGACTCGCTTTTGTGGCGCTGGAAATTGCGTCTGCGCCCATGGAGGGATCTCCGCTGGAGTGAACTGGCCCGGGCAAGGTAAACCTTGCTGACCCTTGTCTTTGAGGAAGGGGTGTGGTTCAGAGCACATGCAGAATCCTTGGCATCTCCAGGTAGAAAAAGTTTTAATTCAAAGACAGTGCAAGAAGAAGAAAAAAAGAATAACCCAAAGAGTCATAACCGTAACATATCAGATGAATATCATCAGAATTATTGGGTTGTGTATTTACTCTAACTTCATCAAATAAACCAACAAGACACCTTCATCATAGTTTGCAAACTCTCTTTGATTACGGAGAGTCTGTAGTGAGCAGAATGGAGAGAGAGAGAGAGAGAGAGAGAGGGAGAGAGAGAGAGGGAGATGTTTCCTTTCCATTTCAGAAATACAGAAAATCACTAGCTCCACATTCTGGCTCTCATTGAGAAAGAATGTCCCTCAATATCTCTGGCTCTCAAGCAGGAATTATGAAGGCTGCAGTTGTAATACCGGCTTACCTAGAAGTCCATCAAATTTGATGGGACTTTAGTTCTAAGTAGACAAATATAGGTAAAGGTAAAGGTACCCCTGATCATTAGGTCCAGTCATGGACGACTCTGGGGTTGCACACTCATCTCACTCTATAGGCCGAGGGAGCCAGCATTTGTCCGCAGACAGTTTCTGGGTCATGCGGCCAGCATGACTAAGCCGCTTTCTGGCGAACCAGCACAGCACATGGAAACGCTGTTTGCCTTCCCGCTGTTTGCCTTCCCTATTTATCTACTTGCACTTTGACATGCTTTCGGACTGCTAGGCGGGCAGGAGCTGGGACTGAACAACGGGAGCTCATGCCGTTGCGGGGATTTGAACCGCTAACCTTCTGATCGGCAAGCCCAAGGCTCAGTGGTTTAGACCACAGCACCACCCGCATTATAGGGTTGCACTATTCCTGAGATAAGCAAGCTTACAGTGCAATCTTTTACATGTCTCTCCCAAGAATCATAGAACTGTAGAGTTGGACTCCCAAGGGGTCTCCAGCCCCCTGCTTTCAGGAAACCTTCCCTTGTGCCATTCATGTGTTTAGCAGCTGTACTGGCTCTAAGTTTAAATGGTTCCACTTAAAAGGCATAATAGTCATCCAAAGTGGCTTCTCCTTGCCACTCGCTAGGAACCATCCTTGTCTTTGCTCTGACTTTGCCTTGCTCTGACTTTGAATTTCCGATGTGTTTTGAATGCACGCACTAATGGCTCAGAAGGGAGTGACATTGTGGGAGAGAAGTTAAAGATTCCGGAATTGGTGTTTGAAATCTAAATCAGCTTTGAAGTGCCCAAGACTCTCTGCTCTCATTAGAGAAAGTTGACATTTTCAATAAGGAAGGTCAATTTGTGGTTATTACTACAAATGTATTGCTTTTCCTGCTGTCAAAAACTGAAACTCAAGCCACCTAACTGTGCTGGAGACACTCAAGAGGCAACGTTTGAAGAGCAGTTTATTAAAGGAGGAAGCTCAGATGTCACAAAATAAAGGCAGATTTGTTTTTAATACCCTCCATATAACTTTAAGATTATTGTATTATGATCCACTTGTTACGAGACTTGGTGCTCTTCAGTAAAGCAGAGCAAAGACAGTGGTTAGAAAACACAGTGCCTCAGATTGTTAAGTACATACACAGTTTAGGGATATATACACTGTGTGGGCAAAGATGTCATAGGGGTACCGGACTACCTGTTTATCGAGCATTTATCCTGTTTCATTTGCAGGAAGACTAGACATTGGCTGTTCAATAAGCAATCACTCTGATTTGTTTGAGGAGAGGTTATATGACATTGCGTCAAAGCAAGTGGTATCTGACTTTCTCTCTCTTTTTCCTTATTGAAAAAAAGTCTGTATGAGCCTTTTCCTTACACCAGAATTATATTAAAAAGATGCTGATTGCACAACTCTTGTCTTCAGTCACCACTGCTATCGTGTGGCTGTCAGTGTATATCAGCATCCATCACAACAGTGCGCCAGGAGATCACTCATGGTTTTGTTTTTTAATCTTGCATCTTCCTCCATCATTGCAGTCATCTCAGTCCTGCTCAGAAACACAACTGAGCTGCTGCAAACAACTCAGTGTGTGTGCTGGGGGGCAAGTACCCCTTTTCTTTGCACACACGGTGTGTGTGTGTGTGCGCGCGCGCGCTTTGTCATCCAGCAACTTGGTGTGCCAGGATGTGGCCTTCCTGGTGGCCCTTGGTTTTAACACTCTGCAAAACTGCTTGCTGGTTCCATTTCTTTTCTGCTGGGAATGCAAAGAAACAGTTCACAATTTCCTGCACTTTATTCCCCCAGGGTGTCATCATTATGGGGAAACACTGCCGAAAGAGGAGGAAATGTGTATGCGAAAATAGCAACAGAAATCAAAGGGAGGCATATTCCGTATAAAGTGCAGCACAACTGCAGCAAAAGCTGTCGGCTGTGACATGTTAGCAGGGCCGCTCTTCTGCTTTGGGTGACTGCGTTTAAAACATGTACAAATTCTAGAAATTCTGGAAGTGGGGGTGGAATAGGGGTTTCCCCCTAATGGGTGGGTAATTTTGTGTGTTTTTTAAAGGCAGAAAAAGTTGGAGGGAAATTATAAAGATCTCCAACATTTATTTAACTATTCACAATACAAAATGCACACACAACCCTGTGCTAAGTTGGGACTAAATATTAGGAAGAACCTTCTGATGGTGAGAGCTGTTTGACAGTGGAACAGACTACCTTGAATGCGGTGGACTCTTCACAGAGGTTGGATGGCCAACTGTCAAGGATTCTTTAACTGAGATTCCTGCATTGCAGGGGGTTGGACTAGATGACCCCCAGAGTCCCTTCCAACTCCACAATTCTATGATTCTAAAACCAAACTGGTTATTAACTGCACCAGACTAGGAAAAAATCACACTTAAGTTCCACTGAGTTCAATGTTGTGAGCTAAGTTCAGGGTGTAACCGTAAGCAAGGCTTTGTTCTCTAGAGTTAGCCTTAAGGTTTCCGTTGAATGAAAGGGTTCTTACATTGTGCCTTTGCACTGGCAATGAGGAGCTTCTTTCTGTCCAGCGAAGGGCTGGCTATTCTGCTGATCTGCTGGTTGGCACCAGTCCCTAGTTCAGATTGCAGAAAATAGATTGATCTCAGGGCAAAACCATTGTGTGTCTCCTTCCTCTGCTTTAGCTACCTAAGATTCCCCATTAACTCCTTCCTGTGGGGTGTTTGCAAGCACAGGGATTTGGGAGTCTCAAACAGCGGTGCAGTGCAGGAGCTCATCATCCCCAGACCTAACCCTAAACCCCAAGGAAAATCAAGAAATGCATGATTGGGGCAAAGGGTGGTGTTAAGTTGTGGGTGAACATATCAGACGACACAGAGATTCTTCAAACAGCTCTTGTTTATTCACAGGCCAAAACAGAACTGAACTGAAGGGTTCAGTCAGCCTGCTTATATAGAGCTCCAGTACAACGTAACTGTAACCATTTTCTAAAACTATCCAATCACTGAACGTCACTTTCAATCCCTTATTTGCATAACTATCTACAGTATCCCCCTGCTGGCCCAGGATGAGAATTTCAGTACATAAAAGGTGGTACAGGGGTTCACCTGTGAAACTTTGACTGGGCAGACCTGGGTTTTCATGCCTCATCAGTCATGAAGTTCACTGGATATTCCTGGATCTGGGCTGAGCCTGCCTAAAAAAGGGCCCATGTGCCAGGCCATCCCATGGGCAGATCTATTATGAAACTAATGAAGCTTAAGATTCAGGGCACAGAACCCTGGAGTGACCCCTGAAGCAACTTTAGTCTACATTGCTTAAAGAAATGAGAGGGTCCAGAAAATCCAATTTGAGTCACACAGCTCAAATAGGTTAATTTTTGGTGGTACCAGTGTTGACAATCCCAAAGTTTGAGAGTCAGTAGTGCAGGTGCTGCAAAGGTAAGTTGGTAAGTTGGCTGTTCTGCTGAACAGTGCTTAGATTCTTTTTGCGCTTTGTCTCCAGAAAATGACATTGCAAGAAGGCTCTCTGCTGATGAAACTGGGTGTAAGTTGCTAGAAGAACCAGAAATGATAGAAGTGGAAGGGATACTGAGCATCATCTCATTCAGCCCCCTGCAACGCAGGAGTCTTTTGCTCAACATGGGGCTCAAAAACTAATAGGCATAGGGAATTCTTATTCATCCCAGTGACTTTGACAGGTGAGATAATCCAGGACTGCCATTTTAATCAAAATCTGAGATGCAGTAGTTAATTAAATATGGTGATCTGTCATGGAACAACTCCATTGAAGAAGGTAACAGGGATGACCCAAACTTCGTTGCTGGTTGTGAAGGGGCCCCCATAACAGTTTGAGCTTCAGGGTCCCAAAAATGTAGGTCATTCCCAAACATACAACACTGGCAAATACTTCAACAAGTGATGCCAGCCCTCCTGCTGTGGAAAAAGTACCAGAGCTGCATCCCACACATTAATACTCCACAGCCCCACACTGGTCTCAAGTCCACACTGATGGCATTCATAAGCTTGTGCTTGATTTTACTAAAAGTTGGTCCAATTATTGGTGCACCTTTTCCTACTCTCTTCCCCATCACCCAGTCGTATGCAACAGCTGTTTCCAGCAGTCATTCTTCGTATTCAGCAAACCTTCCTCTCCCAACAGCTGGAAATCGATCTTTTCTGTGTTAAGACCGTTTGCTGAGAAGGTTACTAATATCCCTCTTGGGTCTGCCTTGATTTCGCCTGGCTACATCATTAAGCAGGTCAGGACTTTGATCTTTTGTGCTTTGTACTTTGGTTTCACAGGGATTAGATGCTTGTGAAAGGAGAGGCCTAACATGGTCAAAATATCTGCTCCGAGTTAGCAGCTCTTTAAATTCTCCTGTGTTAATGAACCTGCTAGGAAATTTAAGGAGGGTCAATCCAATAGCAAAACACTCAGATCGGCAAACTAGGAGTTCCTATGTAGTTCATACTAGGAGTTCATGTAGGAGCTCCAATTACTGTATGCTTCATACATATTGTCCCAGTATTCCTTTTAGGAGGCATGGGGGACCTATGAACCTGTGGCCAGGTCATTAAAAGATTTGGGGTGTCGCCCTGTAGACATACATTGGCACAAAGTTATATGTGTTAATTTGAAGGTCACAGAAGGCAAGCCAACTAGTTTTTTGTCCAAATGAGTAGAGAAGCTCAAGAGGAGCTCATGTCATGGGGCAGAGATGCAGCAACAGCCTCCCAGCCACTCCCTCGCTGCCACTTACCAGGAAGTGAGCTTAACATCTGTTCCAGGAAAGCTGGTATAAAACATTGTCAAAGAAAAAACCGCCACGCATATAGAAGAACAAGGCTTGCTGAAGCAGAACCAGCATGGTTTCTGTAAGGGTAAGCCTTGTCTCACCAGCCTGTTAAAGTTCTTTGAGAGGGTCAACAAGCACCTAGATCAGGGGTCAGCAAACTTTTTCAGCAGGGGGCCAGTCCACTGTCCCTCAGACCTTGTGGGGGGCTGGACTATATATATATATATATATATATATATATATATATATATATATATATGGGGGAATGAATGAATTCCTATGCCCCACAAATAACCCAGAGATGCATTTCAAATAAAAGCACACATTCTACCCATGTCAAAACACCAGGCAGGCCCCACAAATAACCCAGAGATGCATTTTAAATAAAAGGACACATTCTACTCATGTAAAAACACCCTGATTTATGGACCATCCATGGGCCGGATTCAGAAGGCGATTGGGCCGGATCCGGCCCCCGGGTCTTAGTTTGCCTACCCATGATCTAGATAGAGGTTATCCACTTGACATTGCTGAGGGAATTTGTCAAAAGTATGCAAAGACTCCTCGGATCACTTAGCAGTGATGGAATAAGAGGAGAGGTCTTATTTTAGATCAAAAACTGGTTTAGAAACAGGAAGCAGAGAGTAGGAATAATAGACAGTTTTCCCTATGGAGAGGCTTAGAAAGATTATTGGGAGTCCCCCAAGGCAGGGGTAGGGATACCTTCACCAGATGGTTTCTTTCCCCGCACTGAGTGAAGCTTTGATCTGCTCATCTGCGTATGTGTAAGAGCAGCCTGAAGTGTCCATTGCACGGAGAAATTCTGGAGGGTAGGACTCGAACCAATGGCTTCAAGTTACAACAAAGGATTTTCCAACTAAACATCTGGAAGAACTTTCTGACAGTAAGAGCTGTTCAACAGTGGAACGCTCTCCTTCGGGAGGCTGTGGACTCTCCTTCTTTGGAGGCTTTTAAGCAGCGGTTAGATGGCCTTATGTCACGGATGCTTTAACTGAGATTCCTGCATTGGTGGGGGTTGGGCTAAATGACCCTTGTCATCCCTTCCAACGCTATGATTCTGTGATTCTAGCATTAAAATGTCCTTCCTAGTATTTTCTGATGCAGCTTTCAAATGTAATTCTGTGGTTTCTGCTTTCAAATCAGATGGGAGCTTGTTTCAAGAAAAACACATTGAGGAGGAGTATTTCCCTTATGGCTATGGGACACAAATGGATTGTGGCTAACATCGTCATGTGAACCCAGCTTAAAAATATCGGGGGTGGGAGCATGCTGGAGTCACAGTAAATGGTAACATGAACACAACCAATTCTTGCTTCTAACAAGGTGACCCCCACCCCACCCAAAGCTTGGTCTCAGAGATTTAATTCCTGCTAAGATAATTTGTGTTCTGGTTCTCAGGAATAGAACCCCCTTTCTCTACATGGCCTTCACTCCAGGGATCCGGGTTAACAGCTAAGGACTGGCTATAAATTGTAAGATGCATCTGAAGGGAAAAAATCTCTGAGTAACAATGATATTTGTCACAGACTTGCTGGAGGGGCATCAGCAAGGTAAGTCCTGGCTGATAAGACAAGGTTTGAACTTCCAGTTTCATACCTCAGAATATTAACTGCTCCCCTACGTTGAATATGAACTCCTTAACTTCTTTGTAACATTCAAAAAGATGGTTGAGAAAGGAGATTCCACGTGAATCTGCGGAAAGGTTTCATCTCCCAATGAAAACAAAGGCATGCCCCAATGAAGAGCGTGCAATGAAATAGATTTTTCGAATCCCTGGGGCTCTTTGGCTTCAGATGAGATACTGCTCCATTTGTTTGGGTTTGTGGGTGTGCAGGAGGCTGTTCTGTTGGCCCCAGCTCTGTTTTGCCTCAGAGAGCAGCAGGATCCGTGCCAAGTGCAACCCTGCCTGCTCATAAACATGTCCAAAAGGGTTGGGGCATAGGGAGGACAAACATGCCAGCGGCTGCACATAAATAAATAAAACCCAGTTCTCCGGCCTCTGTTGGCATAGGGACTCCAGGGAGATCCCTTTCCCATTAATGGTTCTGAACTTTCAGATTCTCCTTGTTGGTTTTTTACTCTCTCTTTCAAGAGGGGTTTTTTATTATTTCGGGAGGCTAGGCTCTCTGCAGCACACTGTGGGACGTTCTGAAATGGAGTCCATGTGACTCAGTAGAAAGCTCATCATTACCTTGCTGGGTGGCTGGGTCAAGGTCTGTCCAGTCCAGCAGTCTTCATCCTTCCCACACCTGGACCCACCACCTTTAACCAAAACATGCATTTGGGCACCCAATTGCTTTCATATCTTTGCAGGGTGGTAGTAGTCTTTGTAGGGTGGTAGTAGTGCTATTCAGATCCTGAAGCTGAGCCTCCAATACTTTGGCCACCTCATGAGGAGAGAAGACTCCCTGGAAAAGACCCTGATGCTGGGAAAGATGGAGGGCACAAGGAGAAGGGGACGACAAAGGACAAGATGGTTGGATAGTGTTCTCGAAGCTGCCAGCATGAGTTTGACCAAACTGCGGGAGGCAGTGGAAGACAGGAGTGCCTGGCATGCTCTGGTCCATGGGGTCACGAAGAGTCGGACACGACTAAACAACTAAACAACAGCAACAACAAGTAGTCGTATTGCGGCCCACCTTGGATGAGGTGTCAATCACCTGGTAGAGGGTCCCAATCTCCTCAATTGAAGACCACTGGGCTAGTCCACCATTCTGCTTCTCTTTGGGGTGTGCCATCTGTCATGAGCCCCATGGAGATGTCATGGGGTGTGTGGTTGGACTCAGAGGAGCAATGGGAGGGGAGCAGAGAGAGTTAGATGAAGGGAATTGCTTGAGGAGGTATCAGAGGCTGGGGGGCAGTCCAGCCGTTTGGTGAATGGAGAGATGGATCCAGGGGAGGGACCATTGACAGAGGAGTGTTCTGCCCTGGGACATCGGACCACTCCTAGTCAGAGACCTCCTGCTGCGAAACTGCCTCAGGTGCCTCCTCCTGTAAACATGGAGCCTCCTTCTTTGGGGAAGGCGACTGAGAGTAAATCAGATGCTGAATTGGAGCTGACACCACCTCTATCTCCAAGGCCAAGGACATGGCAGCATTAATAATAATAATAATAATAATAATAATAATAATAATAATAATAATAATAATTTATTTATATCCCGCCCTCCCCAGCCGAAGCTAGGCTCAGAGTGGCCAACAACAGTAAAAGTAACATGGTTTACATAAAATCACAATCAATTAATTGAAATACATTCTAAAATCAATTCAGAATCAAATTAATGGCAACCATTGGGCTAGAGTTCTGTGAGGATTACCAAAGGAGGGGGTCAGACTGTGCCTTGGCCAAAGGCCTGGTGGAACAGCTCTGTCTTGCAGGCCCTGCGGAAAGATGTCAAGTCTCTTGTGACAGAGCGTTCCACCAGATCGGGGGCACAGCCGAAAAAGCCCTGGCTCTGGTTGAGGCCACTACCGAGAAGGCCCTCTGTCTGGTTCCCTGTAGCTTTGCTTCTCGCAATGAGGGAACTGCCAGAAGGCCCTCGGCGCTGGACCTCAGCGTCTGGGCAGAACAATGGGGGTGGCCCAAGGCCGTTTGAAGTCAACACCAACACTTTGAATTGTGCTCGGAAACGTACTGGGAGCCAATGTAGGGCTGCATGTGGCAAACAGACAGCAAAATCCCCACCTCCAGGCATGAAGGTTCTCTCTCCTAAGCATGTGATAGTCAGGACAGTGGTTTTCAACCAGTGTGTGCCTTGAATGATGGTCAGGGGTGCCACAGGCAACACTGACCTCTGTCCCTCTTTCCTCCCCTCCCTCTTCCGATGCCTCCTCTTGTCTCTGCCTCCCAAAGGCTTTTGCTGCTGTTTGTTGCAGCAGCCCTGGCTACAAGCTCAGCAGGCGAATGGTGCCTTTGGGGCTGGCCAGGGGGTGCTGGTTGCCAGGAGCTGAGGCAGCCTCAGAGTAAGCAAGCAAGTAGGCGGGGCAGCCCAGCCAGCTAGTCCACCAGCCCTTGCTGTTGGGAATGGACGGACAAGTCCCAGGCACCTGTGGGGCAGTGTGAAGAGGCACCTCTCTTTGGGGCGGGGGGGGGGGCTGGTAGTTCAGAGACCAGGGCAGCAGCAGCAGCTGCCTGGAGGACTCCCAATGAGAGGGGAGGAGGCTGAGGGAATACTCCACAAGGGAGAGTGTTCGGGAAAGGGTGAGAGGCTGCCAGCTCTGCAGTCAAGGGGTGACATAAGTGGGCTCTTGAGCCCCAGAGGGGTGCCACAGAAAGAATGTAGTTGGTCAAGGGAGCCATGGACTCAACAAGGTTGAAAACCTCTGGTCTAGGGGTTGGGGAAAAGTGATGGGTCACCAGATGTTGGACTACAATACCCAAAGTCCCTGGGCCATGCTAGTTGGGGCTGATGGGAGCTGGAATCTTGAAATCCAGAAGCACAATATATTATAGGGTGATTGAAATATTAGAGTTGTGTGCTTTGTGTTGTTAAAAAACATAACTATTGATTCATTGAGCAATAGATATCCATATACACACATTTTTTTAAAAAAGAATTGACACTCTTGAGTCCATGCAGGTGATGCCCTTCAGCTAGATGCCACAGATATTTCTTAAATCCAAATGCATTTGTCAGGTTACTCAAAATATATATTTTGCAACCATATGCCACCTCCTGAATTTGAAGGTTTTGGGCTAATATACCTTTTATTGTTTTGCAATTAATATTTGGCAGATGTTTCTAGTCAACCCGCCCACGCCTATTTTTCAGCGTGATTTGAATTGGCCATTGTGTCTCTTATAAAAAGTGAAGTGAAGCCACTTACAGAGACGAATCTATAAACCAAAATATTGTTCAAAGGAGTCCATGTGGTTGCTTTCCACAAACTCTTTGGCTAGCGTAAAATCAACACAGAAAGACAACCTGTTCCCAGGCGTTGCCCAGGCTGATGTCTTTACTGATAACGGAAGAATTCCAATTCAGGAAGCAGGTGAATTAAGATCTGTTTATTATTTGTACTCTCAAGCTCTTGCTGCTTTTCTAGTCACCCAGCCCCTTCAGTTCCTTAAGCTGTATCTTGTAGCACAAGCGTGCCTCAGAGCACAGTCTCTCTCATCATATAATGTTTAATTAAAAGTTCCAAGAAAAGCAGGCTGGCTACACAACCGCATAGCCCAACCGCAAGGATTTCTATTTACTCCACCCAAGAGAAAAACACGCCTGTAACTTGAAGACTTGCCTGCTCGTTTTCATGTCTTAAATCAAGAGCTTGTGAGAAGAAAAAAGAAATATGCAAAAGAGAGTGACATCTCTTTTGCCTCCCAAATTTATCCCTGAGGCCACCCAGGGAAACCGAGGGTCAAAAAGAGCACAATACAGTCATACCTTGTGTTACGCTTCATGTTGTGGCTTTTCAGGTTACGAATGCAGCAAACCCAGAAGTGTTTACTTCCGGGTTCGCCGTGCGCACACGCACAGAAGCAATCTGCGCACTTCGTGCATGCACAGAAGTGCTCTATCATGCTTCATGCACACGAAGTTGCGGCGCTCTACTTACGAACGGATCGCGTTCGTAAGTAGAGGTAGCACTCTACTTGTGTAGCTTGCAAGTTAGGTAAAGGTAAAGGGACCCCATTAGGTCCAGTTGTGGCCGACTCTGGGGTTGCGGCGCTCATCTTGCTTTATTGGCAAAGGGAGCCGGCGTACAGCTTCCGGGTCATGTGGCCAGCATGACTAAGAAGAAGAAGAGGAGTTTGGATTTGATATCCTGCCTTTCACTCCCTTTAAGGAGTCTCAAAGCGGCTAACATTCTCCTTTCCCTTCCTCCCCCACAACAAACACTTTGTGAGGTGAGTGACGCGGCAGCTAAAAAAGCCAATGCAATTCTGGGCTGCATCAATAGGAGTATAGCATCTAGATCAAGGGAAGTAATAGTGCCACTGTATTCTGCTCTGGTCAGACCACACCTGGAGTACTGTGTCCAGTTCTGGGCACCACAATTCAAGAAGGACACTGACAAACTGGAACGTGTCCAGAGGAGGGCAACCAAAATGGTCAAAGGCCTGGAAACGATGCCTTATGAGGAACGGCTAAGGGAGCTGGGCATGTTTAGCCTGGAGAAGAGGAGGTTAAGGGGTGATATGATAGCCATGTTCAAATATATAAAAGGATGTCACATAGAGGAGGGAGAAAGGTTGTTTTCTGCTGCTCCGGAGAAGCGGACACGGAGCAATGGATCCAAACTACAAGAAAGAAGATTCCACCTAAACATTAGGAAGAACTTCCTGACAGTAAGAGCTGTTCGACAGTGGAATTTGCTGCCAAGGAGTGTGGTGGAGTCTCCTACTTTGGAGGTCTTTAAGCAGAGGCTTGACAACCATATGTCAGGAGTGCTCTGATGGTGTTTCCTGCTTGGCAGGGGGTTGGACTCGATGGCCCTTGTGGTCTCTTCCAACTCTATGATTCTATGATTCTATGAGTGGGGCTGAGAGACTTCAAAGAAGTGTGACTGGCCCAAGGTCACCCAGCAGCTGCATGTGGAGGAGCGGAGACACGAACCCGGTTCCCCAGATTACGAGACTACCTCTTTTAACCACTACACCACACTGGCTCAAACCAGAGCAGTGCACGGAAACACCGTTTACCTTCCCGCCAGAGCGGTACCTATTTATCTACTTGCACTTTGACGTGCTTTCAAACTGCTAGGCTGGCAGGAGCAGGGACCGAGCAACGGGAGCTCACTCCATCACAGGGATTCGAACTGCTGACCTTCTGATCGGCAAGTCCTAGGCTCTGTGGTTTAACCCACAGCGCCACCCGCGTCCCTTGCTTGCAAGTGTATCAATGGTTAAAACAAAAACAAAGCGTGGGGCCAATTTTAATCAGGGATCCACACGCAGATAGATTTAACATTTCACTCCCTAGCTGTGATCCTGTCAAAAATGCCACCCCATTCTACCTAACAGTAGGCCTGGTCCTTAGTGGTGCCAAGGGGTCCTCACAGCTAGCCATCCATGCTACTTTCTGTGACCATCTCATACGGAGGGCATAGATCTCTGCCTTTCATGCTGGCTTTGCTTATACATTATGCCAAGCTCCTTCAGTAAACTAGTGGCCTGCTTATTTCCATTTATGGGTGCCTGTCTCTTTCTTCCTCCCATGACCAGACTACCTTCCTGGTCTTCTGTGGCAAGATTCCATTGCCTCCAGGCCTTCAGAGCAATAAACTGGGTTGGGTTTGGGTCTTGACAGAGAACATAGTGCCGGCTGGAGATTTCCTCTCATTGCGACACACCCTGATCTGCACATTTAGAGGCCTTCCAAGATGTGAAGTTTGAGCAGATGCCCTTGACTCCTTAAGCCACAAAACCCCACGCACACAACAACAACAACAAAAGCAGAGAAAGCACATTTTATTCTCCTGGGAGTTAGCAACTGCTAATCCAGACAGCTCACTAGAGCAACCCAAAACCTGTCTGGCATTAAAAGCAAACAAAAACAAAGCCTTCTCCTTTCCACCAAAAAGAGTCGTACCAATTTTAATGGTGGGTACAAAACCAGAGAGAGAAAACCTGGACACTTTGACAGCTGGCACTGGTTAATATTTATGGACTTTTTCTGTGATAAGCGGAAGAGCCTTTAAAAAATAATAATAATCCAGGAGATTCGGAGTGATGAGGTGTCTCTGAATCAAGTCAGCTTTGGTCTATGTGATCTGAAGTATTTCTCTTACCGGTATTTGGAGCATAAAATCCTATCACTTCTGCCCAACTGTCATGTCCAAGTCACCCTGCTCAAAACAGCTTGGGAGCAAGAAGCAACTGGCACTTGGCTTCCTTCCCCCTACAAGTCAGTATGAGAATGCAATGCCTATTGCTCATTCGATTCTGGCAAAGGAGGATGGGTTGATGGGATGATAAGAGGCAGGGAACCAGAAACAGACAATGCTGCCATTACTATTTCGTAGAAGAAATGCATTCCAGAAAGAACAAATTAAACCTACTCACAATTGTTCCTTATGACCCGTAGGGGCTGGCCTGTTATAGTGAACAGGGCATTGCCCCAACAACCTAAGCCTGCCCTCAGCCAGCCCCCACCTGCCTGTCTTCTTACAACCAGCCCAAAGGATGGCCCTGGCTTTCAGCTTCCTCCTCCTCCATTGGGATGCCCTTGTTTAACTCAGCAGGAAGGAATATGGTGAGAAAGCCAGAATTATTTGGCTCCACCTGCCTGTGGCTTTGGGTCCTCCTCCTGTTTGGGCTCCCTGTCTTCTGCTGTGCCAATCCTAATAGGCACTAGCCAACACTATCCACAGGACAACCCAGATCGCTTTCACTGAAAGCTTTCACTTTCACCTAACCCTTGCTCTGATTAATGCTTTATTTCACAAATTTTGACTTGCCATGTTCCAAATACTTACCTCAAACTTTCAAGCCTAAAGACCCTGATTTGTTAGAAGGGCAGAGTGTAATCTAGATTTGCTTAGATAAAAATTGCCTTGCTTCTCTTTACTCTCTGCCTAACAAGGAACCTTTATGTTCTGGCTAATGTTAGAGATAAATTTGGGTAACTGCTGGATGTTTTTATTGGGGGGGGGGCGAAACAAGCAAGGGATGAGGGATGCGGCATGAGGCTTGTTTCAGAAACCTGCACAGCAAAGCCAAATTATGTCACTGACATGCCAGAAGCATGCACTACCTAATTCAATGGGGCTTTCACCCAGGTAAGCATGTGTATAGGATTGAGGCCTCTATCTTAAGGCTTCATTATCCATTGTTATGAACTTGGAGGACATGACAACTTGCTCACTCTTTTGTGACATTTTGAATTTCTTAGGGTTTCATTAATGTAAGTTGCACAAATGTTCATTGAGTATGCAATGTTTAAACCAATTATGGCCTTCAAAGTAGTGACAGCTAATAAAAATAGCAATGAACACCATTTGATACCACATCGTGCAGAAAATGCTCAGGTGCACAAGAGCTGGAGGGAAGCTCATGAAACCTGGAAGCCAGCAGCTGTCATCCACATCCCACTTTACTTTTACGGAAGTGTGCTGAATGTGTCATCGGCAAGTGCTTAAAAGCTGGAGAAATACTTAGCACTGTGAGTGACCCGTCAAGCTGGGCGTCCCAAAGTGCTTTTAGATCTGCTTCCTGCTTTGTGAACTGGGAGGGTTTCGATTCCCTGGAGTTTTCAAAACAAGACGTGGCAGCCCCTTTTTGCAAGTCAGGAGGTGACCCCCCCCCATAAATCTTTAGAAGAGATATTTGTGCCGCCTCCTCCTACCCCCTTCAAACTCTACAGGGTCAAACCCACATAATATGAGCCTTAAAAGTTTTAAGTGCGGGTTCCAATCCTGTTGTTGTTGTTGCTGCTATTCTATACAGCCCTTCAGCAAAAGATCTCAGGGGGTTCACAAGATAAAAATACAAGATAAAACCACAGATAAGTAGTTAAAACAAAAACAATACAATAGGATCGAAACACCACAATACAATAATGCGTGTATATAAAAACCAGGTTGCCAGTTGCATTTGGAATGCTGTGCACAGTTCAGATTGCCCCCATCCCAATGAGGACATTGTAGGGATGACAGAAGTACAGAAAAAAGACAACTAAATTAATCAAGAGATTGGAGCACCTTTCCTATGGAGAAAGGTCACTCAGTTTTAATTTATTATCATTATTTTCTAAAAATGGACAGAGTACATGACCACAGAATTGCAGAGTTGGAAATGACCCCTAGGGCCCATCTAGCCTAACCCCACTGCAATGCAGGGATCACACAATAAAGGATTATACAATTATACCTGGTGCGAGTGTATTCTTCTTCTCCTGAACTCAAGGTTGTCCAATGAAACAGACTGGCAGCAGGAAAGGCTGCAGCTCAGGTGGCAGAGCGTCTGCTTTGCATGCTGGAAGGTCCCAGGTTTAACCCCCAGGTATCTCCAGGTAGGGCTGGGAGAAAAGCCTACCTGAAACCGCTGTCAGTCAGTGTAGACAATCCTGAGCTGGATGGAACCATGGTCTGGCTCAACGTAAGGCAGGTAGGTCCCTATGCTCCGAGATTCAGGGGAGGCCAAAGAAATCACAGCTCCACACAGAATGGAAGGTTACTCCAGGCTTGTAGATGGCTTTAAAATGGAATTGGACCCCATACTCCATAAATTTGCACTGCTGCTGCTTGGAAGCAGGGGAAGACTGCAGCCTTTGTGCCTTCCTGTGAGATACCCAGAAGAATTTGGCTGTCCACTGTCAGAAACAGGATGCTGGTCTCCAGCCAGCCAGGCTCCTCGCCTACTCAGTGACAAGCAGTGGACTGCCCCAACCTCATTCCTCCCCCCTTGATTTCAGGCGCTTGGGGGGAAGACCACCATATGGCACTTTGATAGCAATGCAAAGATTTGGAAAACAAGCAGGATAACTAACACAGAAACTAAGAGGATGAAGACAGTAGGCTAAACATTTCACTCTTGCTTCATTTTTATCATGTGCCGTTTGGTTTCACACTGCAGCCTTAGAAGCCTGTTAAATAGTCAAAGGAAAAATTGGCCTTTTAAAAAATAGAAAAAAAGGGGTAATATTATTTCATATTAATGGTTCCCCATTATTCATTAGAGGAGCTGCCTACCAGAGTCTGGAAGGCCAGTCACCATCCATTTATTTCAGGCTGAAAAGAATGCCATTCCAGCAGGAAGAAGAGCAGTCAAAGTGACAGGTCTCCAAAGTGAAAGGAACGGAGTGATTTTGAGAGGGAGAAAGTCAGAAATAAGGACAACGCTGGAACAGAGGGGAGATGGAGTGAGTTGTTAAGCACAGCAGCCACCTACAAAAATATTAAGCAACCCCCCCAGCAAAAAAAAAAAAAAAGGAAGAGGTTTGTGCGCGTAATCACACATGTACGCAAAAAGCACAGCACAAATTAATTCAGGGATGCGTACTTGGATCTGTGCCACCCTACAACATGGAGCTCAATGGGAAAGCTGTTAAATTTGCAGGAGCTGTGTGTGCTGTGCTTTGGGCTCCTGCACATGTAATGAGTCCTTAGATCACACCAACAAAAAAAACCCTGCAGATTCACAGGAAGGTCTGTGACAGCTCGATTCAGAGCCTTCAATGCAGGTTAATACAAGTTCCAGGCAGTATCAACAACACAGGCTGCAGTCCTCCTGGATTTCAACTTCCCAAACCTTTCAAGTATTAAAATTAAATGAAGATTTCAAATGCAGAGACAACATGACAGTAAGGTAATGGTAATATTGTGTTTAAAAACTTAAAGCGTTGTTTTTTGTTTTGGATGCACAAAGGCAGCTTCTACAAAGGCATCATCTGCAGTATTTGTTCTCATACTGAAACTCACAAACATGTTTCTTGTTCAGCACTGAAGACTTCCACAACAGCAGTACCACTCTGCCTTGCTCACTTTATTTCACCTCGCATCGTTTATGGGTGTGGTTACAAAAATGGATATAGGTACTTTGGCTACAATGGTTTGCTGTGCATCAGTGTGCTTGGCAGGTGCAAGCTGTTCCCAGAAGGAAGAAGTTTGCTGTACATTTCCCCCCTCTCTTATTTAACCAATAATATTTCCAGGCCCAGATTCTCAGATCCTTTGTTCATGCCTTTCCGATCGCTACTGTGTATACACTTAATTCATAAAAAATTGGGTATTTCTCAACCAAAAGAGCAGCACAAACAGTCAAGAAGAGCAAGAGGAGATTCGGCGTATCAACCTCCCCAGTTGCAGAAGACCTGAAGGCTGCGCTGCTACAACTACCTTTTCATTCCATGCAGAAACCAGGATGCTCAAGAGATACGGAGCCATCAATCATCGTTGATGCTGCAGAAACTACTACGCCCGAGTACCAAAAGGCCTCTTCCCGTTCTCAGCGCTAAGCTTCAAGGATTCCAACAAGCCCTTGATGCGTTCGCTGGCTGGTCCCCTCTTCCTTCTCGTACCCTTGCTGGCATTATTTCCTGCTGATGTTAGGAGAAGGGCTGCCAGTCCCCAGCGCTGGTTGCTGCTGGACGGACCCTTCCCTGTCTGCTGCAAAAGCCAGGCGCTCTCTCTGGACAAACTGACAAATCTTTCAAGCTGTGTTGCATTTACGTTCTTGCTGATATTAAGGTTTTGTTCAAAGGGGTTCTGTATGTGAAGAGCAGACGCTTCTGGCTTGTTTTGCTCTTTCCCCTGTATATTTGGAAAAAAAGGAGGCGGTGGTGAAACAAAAATCATTTAACATGTGCACCGTGTATTATCGACTGCCCCGAGGCAAGCGTAAATAAGCAGAAACCCATGCAAAGTCCAAAACTGCTACCACCACCACCACCACTCATTTACTAGGCCTTTCAAAAGAAAGCCAGGTGTTTCTATGCAAAGGTATGCAGAAGGGAGATCAGGATCTACTGGTGGATCTCTGGTAAGTTGCAGTAGATCAGCAAAAGTTTCCAACTCCCAGAAATGTAATGGCTTTTCTTGCTTATAGCAGACTGCTGAAATGAAGTAAGCTAACCAGAAATGGATTCGTGTGTGAAAGGTCTGAGTCCTCAGTTCAGTTCTAGTACTGTGAGTGGGGGGGGGGGTATCTAGGCATAGAATATGCTCAGAGGTACCCTCTTCTACAATATTAGCAGAATATCTTTTCTGCCAGGCTCTAGCAAAAGACACCAACAATCCTGACTTTGCCTACCCCTGTAGTACAGAACGCAGGCAATATGCTGTGTCCTTAGAGAAGCATTTCGATGGGCAAGCCAGGATTGCAGCGGCAGAGACAATGAACTGGGTTCAGAGGGAAAGTTCAAGAGCGGAAAGGCAGCAATTTCCACATACTCAAACACAGCAAAATTCATATTTGCATATTTCTTTCACTCGCAATAACTGACAAGAGGAAGAAGGATTCAAGTTTTTGCCCCCGTCTGTGAATAAGCCCAAGGGGGCTCTTAGCTGGAGTCTGTGCATCAAGTAAAAAAAAACCCAAGGGGTGGTCTTAGATGTTTTGCCCTAAGGCTATAGCCAGCAAGGCCCATTTAGATCCAACATAGCAGGGACCTAGCAAGGTATTAAAATGTTCTCCCAATATGGCCTCTCAAAAAATGCCACAAGCCACCCACATCCATTCAGCAAACAGCCCCTCTCTCACCCAAATAATACATTTGGAGGTTTCTGAATTGAATGCCAACCCATACTGGCTGCACAATACAGTCATAGCAACAAAGCAAAGTAGGAAGAATTACTAATATCAATTTTGCTCCCCCCACCCCGTCTCCAATATTCAGACATTTTCATACAGTAACGTAAAGACTGGCAATAAACCCCGCAAGGGTGTGAAAGTTAAATACTTTTACCTTCCTGATATTTAGTGAATACTTGTTAAAATGAAAATTTCCAAAGTATTCAAAGAAGTCACTCAGTAGTACATCTGGAAAAAAGGGGGGAAAACACAGTAAGGAAAGAAGAGACCCAAGTTCAGATCTGACTGGTGAAAAGATTTACAAGGGGGCCGTCTTACCTAGGGTTTCTGTGTTTTCTGTGGGCTTAATTTTGTTCAAGTCACTAACGAAGGTACAGTCGTGACCTTCAATCACGTGCTTATCTTCTGCATCTAAAGCAAAAAACAAACACTTTTGAACTATCACATACAGATACTATAGAATCTGTTAAGGGATGAAGTTAATCGCATAGAAATTAGTGTGTGACAAATTATAAAAACAACCGTTCAAGCACTTCACCATTAAAACAATTCAGGCACAGACAAAAGACAATTATTATTTATATCTCTTACTCACCCTTCACCGGAAGGTCCCAGGGTGGGATACAGCATATGAAAAGGCAATACAACTGAAACAGCAACAAATACACACACTACCCCTTGAATGCCCGAGTGAGTAAGCAAGGTACTCATTGCTCCTAACAGTGGCCTCTCCTTTTGGAAAGGCAGAGGTAGAAAGTGGTGCAAAATCCAAGCAACCGCTCCAATTTGCAATGCTTAACTTTTACCCTCCTTCCATTGCTTTTATCAACTAAAAAACAAATTGCAACCACTGTGAAGTTCTGGGTAGGGTTAGACTCTCCCTGAAGGAACAGGTGCATAGTCTGGAAGTAGTCCCTCAATTTAAATCTGTAACTGGACTGCCAAGCAGCTTTTGTGGCTACAAGTGCTTATGCCTAGCTCTGGCCATTTATGGACTGGGATAACCTGGCCTTAGTCAATCATGCCAATGACCCCCCCCCCTTTGGACTACTGCAATGTGCTTCATCTGGGGCTGGCCTTGAAGACTGTCTGGGAACTGCAGCTAGTGCTGGGAACTGTGAAACTTAGCTGTGAGGATATCTGGTTTTGCATTTTGATGTTTTTTTAAAAATGCATTGTCTTTTCTGCTTTGTTGTATCTGCTCTGGGTCCCTTCCGGAGGAAGGGCAGGAGAAATATCTTATAATTATTATTCCACCTGCACATGTTTGTCAAATCCTCCCTCTTACCAGCTAGCTCCTTCAGCTGATCCAAAGTTGGAATGATGGGGGGCTTTCTTCTTTGCAGAAAAAACAAGACCATCATCGTGAGCGAGAAATTAGTAATCCAGGAGCCAGGAATGCTGCTGGTTATGGCTTGGACCCGTGCCCAGCACCGCACACTGAACACCAGAGCTCTCACACGCGGGTCGAGGCTGCCGTAGATATATAGGAGCTCAGAGCTTTTTAGGGCAATTCTGTTGGAAAAGGAATGGAAGAGGGTCAAAGGGACAATATAGAATGTCAACAACTTATAAGTGCAACACATGAGGGTGTGAGGAGAGCCCCTGCCAACAGGAAAACTGGGAGCATGCATCCTTTTTAAAGAAATGGCAGCAGACTGTTTCACAGGAGACAAAGGATCTACAACTGTAAGGCTTGCACAAACCTTTGCTGGTTTATTGCTGAAGAGTCAAATCAACACAGAATCACAATTCTCAATGTATGCTGTTCTCTGAGATGCAAACTTTAGAAAGGTAGAGGGCATTGTGCTTATTAGTATATCTGCTCCGCAACCCAGACGTGGACCCATTAAGAGATACTAGGTTTTATCCAATGCTAGACATACTCAGAGAAATTAATGTTCATGGCTAACGCAGGGTTATTAATTTCAACTTTGAGTAGAACTTAATTGGATTTCACCCACTATTTCTCCTCATAAGAACAGGGCTGTCACTCAGAAGGGTAAAGAGGGAAGCAGCTAAGGCCATTTGAAACGGTATCAGGAGGCTTCAGGGAGGACTGGCAGACAGGGTCAGACATGAGTGGTAACACAGAAGAACTGCGATCTTTCTTTGCAGAGGGCAAAACAATAGCTTTTTTCTGCCACAGAGAACTCAACATGGCAAAGTTTACAAATGCTAATCTGGTCAATATAACATCAACACAGGTGTCTCCTGTGGTTTATTATAAAAGCAACTGTAAAGTATTCATACGATTGGTATTTCCCCTATACATGGAATTAAGAAAGGAAAGGAAAAACGCTCAAAGGGGGAAAAAAGAAACTGTGCCAGAAATGTTATTAATAAGAAGCCTGCTCCCCCTACTGGTCATCAAGTGAAAAAACGAAGTTTTCTTTAATACAGTGGTACCTCAGGTTACATATGTATTAGGGGATGATTAGCTGCTTGTGCTTAAAATGGTGCCCCTTCAGAGTTTGTGCGGCCCCACAAACCTCTGTGTGTGACAGAGCTCCTCAGACATGTCTGCTCTAGTCACTGTTAGAGTCCGACAGTGGCTGTTTGCGGAAACGCCTCCAACAAAGAAGTTCCTTAACGGAAACACGTCTCCTGGACTCACGACGTGACAGCTTCCGACGAAGCATGGGTCTCCCTGCAATTGCTTCTGACACCTCCCCACTATTTTCACTGGACGTGTCTCTCACCCCTTTCTCCCCCCTGCTTCCTGCCTGCGCTGCTGCATCTCTCTCAGTATCCCTGAGATCCTGCTCCAGAGACCCCTCGCTCCCCCTGCTGGTCCCTGCTTTGGCTGTTGAGTCTCTCCCAGTCTCTGGGAGCCCTATCACCTCCTTTCCCTCTGATGTCAGTTCCCTGACATCCACCTCCCCTCCAGGGCCCCCTTCCCCCCCGCCCCCTCCCTCTCCTCTGGGCGGTGAGGAGCTGAAACCCCGAAACGAATCCTCTTCATCTTCCGACGTCTCGAACATCTCCCTCCATCGGTCTTTGTTCCGACTCGCTGAATCCTCCTCCACCTCGGAATCGGAGAACCCCTCCAACTCCTCTTCTTCGTCTGTGGTGGCGAAGTATTCCCTCCGGAACCTCGCCACTGGCTGGGGTTTTCGAGGGAATCTCTGATGAAAAGTTTCAATTAGAACCTCGTCATCTACATCCTCTGCCCTGACCCAGGTGTTTTCCGACTCCGGTTCCCCTTCCCACATTACCAAATACTCTACTTGCTCTCCTTTCCACCTGGAATCTAGGATCTCCGCTGCATGGTAGCTGTGTTCTTTTTCCTCCATCGCTGGTCCCCTATTGACCCTCCCCTCTCTGTCCCCTATATACGGTGACAGCAACGATCTGTGGAACACTGGGTGCAACTTCATGTGGTTCGGTAACCGGAGTCTGAAAGCCACTGGGTTGACCTGTTGCGTGACTTCAAATGGGCCCAGTCTTTTGGGTCTTAACTTCTTACAACCTCCTTTAAATGGTAACCCTTGGGTGGACAGCCACACCTGGTCTCCCACCCTAAGGCTTTCCCCTTCCCTTCTGGTTTTGTCTGCCTGCCTCTTATATTCCTCCTTCGCTCGGTTTAAATTAAGTTGGAGTTGGCGATGGATCGCTTCCATTTCTTCAACGAACTGTTCTGCTGCTGGAACGCTCCAGTTCTCCCCCTCCCCCCCTGGGAAGGCTCGGGGATGACACCCGTGATTGGCCAAAAAAGGGCTCATTCCCGTGGACACGTTCTCTGCATTGTTGTAAGCAAATTCTGCCAACGCCAGCTTCTCCACCCAATCATTCTCTCTGTCATTAACATAACACCTCAAATATTGCTGGAGGACACCATTAGCTCTTTCCGCCTGCCCGTTGGTTTCTGGATGACGGGCAGTAGAGAAATTAACCTCTACATGCAGTAAGCTCATGAGCTTCCTCCAGAACCTGGAAGTAAATTGTTTCCCTCGGTCCGAAACCACCCTCAAGGGGGCGCCATGCAACCTAAACACATTTTCCACAAACAATTTGGCGGTTTCTTCTGCTGTGACCGCATGTGAGCAGGCTATAAAGTGTGCCATCTTGGTTAACAGATCTACCACCACCATAATGGCTGTTTTCCCTTTGGACCTGGGCAGATCAGTCATAAAATCTATTGCCACTGCCTCCCACGGTCTTTCCGGCGTGGGTAGTGGTTCTAATAAACCTGCCGGTGCCCGCCTCTCCCCCTTGGCTCGTTGGCAACGGTCACACCCTCTCACATATTCACGCACATCTTCCCTGACCTTGGGCCACCAGAATTCCCTGGTAACCAGCCACATGGTTTTGTGTTGCCCAAAATGCCCTGCTGTGGGGTTATCGTGCAGTTGCTTGAGTACCTTTTCCCTCAATTCCCCTTCAGGTATGTATAACGCTCCCTTGTAGTACAACGCCCCATTTCTCTCCTCAAAACCCCCGGGTTTGTCTCCCTCCCTCCTAAGACTCCTGAGTTTGTCCTGGGCGTATACATCCTGCCCCGTTCCCTCTACCAGTTCCCTTTGCCCCACCAATGCCGCCCCACACACCCAGCGGTCCTCGGGAATGACATGGGTCTCTTCGGGTACACCCTCTCCCTCCAAATATTCAGGTTTGCGTGAGAGAGCGTCCGCCCTAACGTTCTCCGGGCCTGGTACGTAACAAATCTCAAAGTTAAATTTGGAGAACTCCTGGGCCCATCTCAACTGCCGTTGGTTGAGCACTCGCGCAGTTCTCCAATACTCTAGATTCTTATGGTCCGTGCACACTTGCACTTTCTGTTGTGCACCAATTAGTAGGTGCCTCCATCTCCGGAAGGCCTCATAAATTGCAAGAAGTTCCCGGTCGTACACCGTGTAGTTCCTCTCAGACTTGTTCAGCTTCCGCGAAAAGAAGGCACACGGTCGCCACTCCGACCCCTCCTTCCCCGGCTGCAGAAGAAGCACCGCCCCTATGGCTCGGTCCGACGCGTCTGTTTCGACCCTCAGCTTTTTTTGTAAATCCACATGTAGAAGTTGTTCGCCAGAGGCGAAGGCCCTTTTCAGTTCCTCAAACGCTCGCTCCGCCTCCCCCGTCCAAACAAACTTCTTTTTGCTGCTGAGACAGTCCGTGATGGGCGCCGTCAGGTGGGCGAAGTTGCGGATGAACTTACGATAAAAGTTTCCAAACCCTAGGAACCTCTGCACATCCTTCTTGGTCTTGGGTGTTTTCCATTCCAGCACCGCTTGAACCTTGCCGGGGTCCATGGCCAACCCTTTGTCTGACAAGCGGTACCCCAGGAATTCCACCTCCTTGGTATGAAACTGACACTTCTCCAGTTTCACCCACAGTCGGTTGGCTTGCAGCCTGCTCAACACTTCTCTGACGTCTCTCACATGTTGCTCCTCATTCTCCGAATACACCAACACGTCATCTAAGAAGGCCACGCAATTCTTGTAGAGCAAAGGCCCCAGTACGTGGTTCATGAAAGCTTGAAAACACGCGGAGCCGGTTTGTAATCCAAAAGGCATAACTAAGTATTCAAATGCCCCCAAAGGGGTGAACATGGTGGTCTTCCATTCATCCCCTTTCCTTATACGTATCAGGTTGTACGCCCCCCTTAGGTCCAGCTTTGTAAAAATCTTTCCCTTCCGCACCCTGGTCAAAATATCATCAATCCTGGGCATAGGAAAAGCCGCCGGCTCTGTCACTGCATTTAAGGCCCGAAAGTCACATACCAGCCTCGGCTTGTCCGTGTTTTTTTTTGTCCACAAAAAACACTGGGCTACCCCCCGCTGCCTTGGACTCTCTGATGAAGCCCCTCTTCAGGTTCTTGTCAATGAACGCTCGCAACTCCTGCATTTCCCTGTCTGACATGGCATACAACTTGCCTACAGGAAGCTGTGCTCCAGGGAGTAAATTGATCTGGCAATCAAAGGGTCTATGCGGAGGTAGTTGGTCAGCTTCCTTCTCGCTGAACACGTCGCTGAGATCAGCATACTGTGGTGGCACCTTCCCCTTCTCCACTACTTCAGTCCCTGCCAGGGTGGCTTGGGCCCCTGCTGACCCCTTTTCCCCCCTGCAGTGTTCTAAGCAATGTGCGGAACCGAAGGAAACCACTCTTTGATGCCAGCCCACCAGCGGATCATGTAGGGCTAGCCAGCTCATTCCCAAAATAATGGGAGCACCTCCCAAGGTGGCCACATTAAACGCTATCAGTTCTGTGTGCCTTGCCACCCTCATTATCATTGGGATGGTCTGCAAGCTGACTCCTCCTCCCAACAGTTCCCTGCCATCGATCGTGGTCACCTGCAGGGGGTTGCTTAAAGGGATAGTCTGTATCTGGTGTTCAGCAGCAAACTCCTTGCTCATAAAATTGCAGGAGCTGCCTGAGTCCAACAGTGCCTTTATTTTTAGGGGGTGTCCATTTTGCAGCTCTAGCGACACTTCAATCACTAGAGCCGGTCGAGGAGCTTCTGGCACTGGCACTTGGGGAAGGGGCACTTTCACTGCTCTTTGGCCTGGCTGCAGTGCCCTGATGGCAACCAGGCGTTGGCTTTTACCTGCTCCGTTTCTCCCTGCTCTTCCCCCTCAACAGCCCCCACCATTCCTTGCCATTCCTTCCTCTGGGGGCAGACTCTGGCAAAGTGGCCTGGCTGTTGGCAGAGATAGCATTTCCGGGCTCCCTTTCCCTCCTTCTTCGCCCCCTCACTGGGCTTTGAAACTGCGCGCGCTCGGGCTGTTCCGATTTCCATCGGCTCTGCCGGCGGGAAAGCTGGCTCAGGAATGTCTGGAATGCGTAACTCCTTCCAACGTTCCCCTCTCCCTTCCCGCCTCTCCAAGGCTCTTGCCTCCTGGCGCGCTCCAATGGTCAGCGCAGATTTGGTCAGCTGATCCATAGACACCGCCCTGGGGCTCCTGGCCAGCTCGTCTTTCACAGCTGAAGAAAGACCTTCTTCAAATAGCATCTGAATGGGTGCTGCCGATAAATCCCACCCCAATCTGTGAATCAGCATGGTAAATTCAGTCCAGTACTCACGGACAGATCTGCTTCCCTGCTTGCAAGCCATTAACTGTCTGCGCACCGCCCCTTCCTCAACGTCGCTGGAAAACATGATATCCATTGCACGAAAAAATTTCATAGTGTCCTTTAGGATATCGTTGTGCGTTGCCATCAGGGGTCGAACCCAGTCTCGCGCGCCCTTCTCAAGATGCCCAATTACAAAAGCAACTCGAGATTCCTCATCAGGGAACTCATCAAACTGGACATTCAGGGCATATTGCATTTCAGTCCTAAAGGCATGGTAATCCTTGGGGTCCCCCCCAAACTTCTGCACCAATCCTGGTACCTTTCTGGGGAACTGAGTGGTTCTCCCCTTCTTGTCTGCATCTTGAGCCCTCCTCTCCTCGAGCCTCGCCGTCTGCAGCGCCAGTTGGACCTCCAATGCTCGGCATCTTTCTTCCAAGCTTGGATCAGCTCCTCCGGCTCCGGCTGGGTCGCTCATGATGCTTTCTCCTGCACAGGCAGCGTACAGAGACTGTCGGACTGCTATTAGGGGATGATTAGCTGCTTGTGCTTAAAATGGTGCCCCTTCAGAGTTTGTGCGGCCCCACAAACCTCTGTGTGTGACAGAGCTCCTCAGACATGTCTGCTCTAGTCACTGTTAGAGTCCGACAGTGGCTGTTTGCGGAAACGCCTCCAACAAAGAAGTTCCTTAACGGAAACACGTCTCCTGGACTCACGACGTGACAGCTTCCGACGAAGCATGGGTCTCCCTGCAATTGCTTCTGACACCTCCCCACTATTTTCACTGGACGTGTCTCTCACCCCTTTCTCCCCCCTGCTTCCTGCCTGCGCTGCTGCATCTCTCTCAGTATCCCTGAGATCCTGCTCCAGAGACCCCTCGCTCCCCCTGCTGGTCCCTGCTTTGGCTGTTGAGTCTCTCCCAGTCTCTGGGAGCCCTATCACCTCCTTTCCCTCTGATGTCAGTTCCCTGACAATATGCTTCAGGTTACAGACTCTGCTAACCCAGAAATAGTGCTTCAGGTTAAGAACTTTGCTTCAGGATGAGAACAGAAATCGGGCTCCGGCGGCGCGGCAGCAGCAGGAGGCCCCATTAGCTAAAGTGGTGCTTCAGGTTAAGAACAGTTTCAGGTTAAGTACGGACCTCCAGAACGAATTAAGTACTTAACCAGAGGTACCACTGTATCTCAACACTAATGCCCATCTGTATATTTTTATCCAGCGGTTCTCAAGTGGTTTCCCTCAGCAGACCACTTGAAAACTGCTGTTAGTCTTGGTGGACCACTTAACAGACCTTCCCCACACCCTTTAGTGCTGTCATCATTGTCAAAACCGGCACCTAATTATGAACACCACAGGCCCTGCTGAGAAGGGCCCCTTTACCTGTAATTTTTAGGGAGAAATTTGCAGGCTGCACCAATGCCACATGGACAGAGGCCCTAGGCCAGGGCTCTGCTGGCCCTGTCTGATAATCCAGCTTTGCTTGGTCAAAACAATCTCAGTCTCCATTGCTGGAGTGGGGTGAGGAATAAAGTGGGGGCGGGAGAGAGATTATATTGATGCTAGCAGATCCCAATCTGCATTTTGCCTGCTCCCGCTTTAGAATGCTGATATACATTGCCACTCTATAGCCACTTATGCACCCATATCTAAACCCAATATGGTGTGGTATACTGTATAGTGTATGAGTGGGGAACCTGCAGTCTTCCAGCTGTTGATAAACTACAACTTCCATGATCCCTGACCATTAGCTGCACTGGCTCGGGTTGATGGGAGTTAAGAGCCCACTGGAGATTACCTGGTTCCCTTTCACTGGTGCAACGGATGCAGTACCAGGCTGGAAAGACATTACTAAGCTTACAGGGTATTTCTGGCTACCCTTGCCCTGAGTTTCCTGGACGGTAGGATGTACATTTGAAAATGCTTACCTATTATTAGCTGTCAAGTCACACTGAAATCCTGAAGGCTGATGAGAAAATCGTACCAACGGACAGCGAGCATTAAGTATTTTTTGGACACCAACACACCCAGGGCCGAAGTTATCAATAAATTCACCAATCACATAAAGGGTCCTCTGCGTGGCTATTCGTTCAGAAGGTACTCTCTTCATTAGATAATCTATGTTGAAGGGACCTGTTTTCTAACACAAAAGAGACAGAATAAGTCAATGTTCAAAACAAAGGCAAGCCCCCTGACACAGCGTCCTCTTCAGAAATTTGTGTAAGATGTTGAGCGCTTGAAAATTAGGATTGTAACCTGCATCTTCTACTGACTTGCCTCTTTTTAGTCTTTGCCTCCCACCCCTGAATGAGCAAAATATTATTGTTACACAGCTAGAACTCAAATATGTGGTTTATTTATTTAACATAATTTTTATGCTGCTTGATTGTAAAAAAACAACAACTTCAAACTGGTTTACAAAAAAGGAATAAACAATACAGTCACACCTTGGTTCTCGAATGCCTTGCGACTCGAACGTTTTGGCTCACGAATGCCGCAAACCCGGAAGTGAGTGTTCCTGTTTGCGAATGTTTTTGGGAATGTCCAATGACGCTTCAATGGCTTCCGACTGAGTGCAGCCGATCAAAAGCTGCGCCTTGGTTTTCGAAAGTCAAACGGACTTCCGGAATGGATTCCATTTGAGAACCAAGATATGACTGTAAAATTACTAGTAAAATCAATTAAAACATTAAAAAACTTTAAACCAGCAATAATCTAAAAACATACTGGCATTCTAGATATCTCGGTAGGCCTGTCTAAACAACAGGTTTTTAGCAAAGACGGGACGCGGGTGGCGCTGTGGGTTAAACCACAGAGCCTAGGACTTGCTGATCAGAAGGTCGGCGGTTCAAATCCCCGTGACAGGGTGAGCTCCCGTTGCTCGGTCCCTGCTCCTGCCAACCTAGCAGTTTGAAAGCACGTCAAAGTGCAAATAGATAAAAAGGTACCGCTCCAGCGGGAAGGTAAACGGCGTTTCCGTGCACTCTGGTTTCCATCACGGTGTTCCATTGCACCAGAAGCAGTTTAGTCATGCTGGCCACATGACCAGAAAGCTGTTTGCGGACAAACGCCGGCTCCCTTCGTTTGCCAGAAGCGGCTTAGTCATGCTGGCCACATGACCCAGGAGCTGTACGCTGGCTCCCTTGGCCAATAAAGCGAGATGAGCGCTGCAACCCCAGAGTCGGTCACGACTGGACCTAATGGTCAGGGGTCCCTTTACCTTTACCTTACAGTGAAGGTGCCTGGCTGATATTAATAGGCAGTGAGTTCCGAAGTATAGGAGCCACCGCACTAAAAGATCGAGTCCTTACAAATGTGGAATGGGTATTACATGGCATCTGTAACAGTGCCAGTTCTGCCAATCAAAGCTGAGTGGGCATATCTTGCAGGCAAATTGTCCCCAAGTTGTTAAGGGCTTTGTATACTAATTGTAACACCTGGAACTTGGCTTGGTAGCAAATTGGCGACCAATGCATATCTCGGAGCACTGGTGTTACATGGAGCAGGGAAGAGCAGTTATATCCCTAAAATTAAATGTCCAGGATCCAAAGAGCCCCACTTATACCTGGTTTCCACTAACTTGTTCTGGCTTGCCCTAGATGCTGCTTCAGCTTGGCAGGGAGAGGGGCATATGGAGGCTGAAGCAAGAGAAAGGACAGACATGCCGCATGCAACCACTTGGAGCCCAGCCAGTTTGAATCATGTCCAGCTCTAATGGACCCTTCAGAGGAATAGATCTAACTTTTTTTATATAAAAGCAATGCTGTTAGAGAAATGCTCAGATATTAGAAACACATGCACCATCCATATCCATGACAAGAAAAGCTGCCTCAAGGCAAAGACTGAAACTGAGCCAGTTCTCTCAGTAGAGAGAAAAACCAACCTGGAGAAAGTCAGGGGTTTCCCACATGTGACGGGGAAATGGTTTTTAAGCACACAGCCTCTGTTTACATGAGCAAAACAAGGCAGCGTTGGCCAATACACTCTGGCAAAATTACGCAAAAGGAGGAAGTGGTATATGTGGGACTCCTTTGTGCTGATGGGCAGCATTTTATTATACTGTCATGAGAAAAATGTAACCGTGAACCGCATTACTGCAGTTTGCATATGCTGCTGTTTGAGATAAGATTGGCTAATTGCATAGAGGAAATGTACACAGCTTTGCAGCTGCCTAGAACAAACCTGCTTAGTTTGCTTATCCCCATGTGGACATTGTGTTTAACCCTTCCTGTGCTTGTGCATTCATTGTCCAGGAGCATGTTAACATGGCCACCGGCTGCAATGCAGCACATGGAACAGGCACCCAAGTCCCATTTTCATTGCAGAAAGCAAAGATGCATGAGAGCAGACTGTTTTGTGGGTGACGCTGATAAAAGCACTAAACACTGTCAAAGGTTTAGGGCAGGGTGGGGAAGCTGTAGCCCTCCACATGTTGCTGGACTCCCTGAACCCATCATCCCTGACCTTTGACCCCATTGGTTGGTAGTGGTGTTAAATTCTTGAGAATAATCTTTTGGAGAATATTCTTCATTAATGAGAATACAGTGGCGCCTCGCAAAACGAAATTAATCCATTCCGCGAGTCTCTTCGTCTTGCGGTTTTTTCGTCTTGCGAAGCACGGCTATTAGCGGCTTAGCGGCTATTAACCGCTTATCAGCTATTAACGGCTTTAAGAAAAAGGAAACAAACTCGCAAGACATTTCGTCTTGTGAAGCAAGCCCATAGGGAAATTCGTCTTGTGGAACGACTCAAAAAACGGAACTCTTTCGTCTTGTGCGTTTTTCGTCTTGCGAGGCATTCGTATTGCGAGGTACCACTGTATTAGAGAATTTTCATTTAAAATAGGAAAACATTCATTTTAATGCATTGAAAATGCATTTATTCAATGCGACAATGCAGGGAGTTAAAATTCTTTGATTTTTTGCATGAAACTTGAAATTGAAAATTCAACGGGAATGACTCACGTTAATCACTAAGCCTGCCACTAACCATATATTTACCATCAACTTTGAATTCTAATTATGTTGTATATGTATGAAATGTAGCTTTTAAAGTAAAAGGAATAATTAAAATCTCATCTTGACTTATTATTTACTATGTTTTTAAAATGTGGGTTGTAAAACTGGTTCTTACATTAGAATTTACAGTTTGTGAAGAATATTCTCCGATGAATTTTCTATCAGAGAATATTCTCCGCAAAATATTCTCACCCCACATCACTACTGGTTGGTGATAATGAGCACTGGGCTCCATAAACATCCAGGGAGCAACTGGTTTCCCACCCTTGACTTTAGGGTCTGGAATTCAGTGCCTTCTTTACCACTTGCAGCATAAGCAGGACTCTTCCATTTGTCCACAATGACTGGGTAAGGTACTGGTGATGCTCTAATGACTTCTAGGAGGTCCATGCACTTGAAGATGGTGGTAATTAGTCTTTATAGTACCATCTATGTACACAGCACTCTTGAATATGAGTAATTTGTAGGATTTCAGTGTCAGGGAATTCCAGGAAGTAGAGTTAGCAGGGAGGGGAAGTACACACACACACAAACGGTAACCAGACAATGCAATGATATTGTTTCGTACTTGAAGAAAAAGCCATTTAGTTACAGGCTGGAAATTTGGGTTGAAGCTTAACATTAATTCACACATCAACCGCAATGCAATTCTTCTGGTGGCTGAATTGAAGATAATGTCACTAGGTGCTCTCCGAGGAGCTATGTATAAATTATAAGCTCATGTTTGAGAAAGGATTAGGCCTACAAATTTTTGATCCTCTGATAATTTGATTAGAGTACGGCAAATGAAGCCATAATGGACACACGCAAGGGTAGGCTTTTTCCAGCTTAGAACTTGCCTGCTGCCCAGTTGTATGAAAAACCTAGTAAGTATATACACTGAAAGATTGGGAGCAGTGGATGCACAAAAAGCAGCTTAAGATGAATACATGGCATTCAGGAAGCTTAGTAACAGCTGTGCAAAATGACAAAAAAAAGCTGCAGATGTAGCCAACTTTGATTTGCATCATGGCAATTAAAACCAATTTTATAATTAAAATTAATAAAAATGGTCATGATTGCAAAACAGTCATTCCACATTCTAATCAAACAACAAACCAATGGAGGATGCTGTTGGAGAAAGACCTTACCCTTTGGGTATCATTTTTTCGGATCGCATCCAGATCCAAAAACATGTCTAAGTCACATCCCAGTTTACCAAAGCTGTTCACAGAAGAGCCAAAGGGCTTCACAATGCAGTCTGGAAAATAAGCACTTGCAATGTCTTGAATTAAAGAGCAGGTAAAAAATCGGAGCTTAGTGTTTTCTTCTGTTAGCTGATACTTCTCTACGAGCATGTACAACTGGTCGCTCACCTGCAAAGACAAAAAAAGGGAGAGGGGGAACTCAAACTCAGGTTATGTGAGGCACTTGGGTGACCTTTGAGAGTTGAGAAACAGCTGCATTGTCTGCAAGGTACAACTTTACAACATAAAGCAAGCAGAGGGTAAACTCAGCATTCTTTCTTTCCAAATCCATCCTTAAAGATTATTTAAATACAAGTACTTTAAACATCATTTCTCTCTGCAATGAACACAATAGATACTGGTTCAATGGAAGATCAACAGATTCAGAAAAGACACAAGTCTTACATACTTGGCTTAAAACATCCCCTTTTGGTAGTCCTACTGGCTTAATTGTTCCTGCTATTTGGTGCTTGCTAAATTACTGTGCACTATTGAAGATTAAAAGGGATGGAATTTGTAAGCCACCACAACCCACTGACATTTTCATCCTAATATTAATCATCAGAATGTCTCAAGTTCTAACATCTACTGTTATCCGAGTGTACCAAGTGATACATTTAGCAAATATGTAAAGTCACCCTGTTCACATGTCATTAAATTATAATTGGTGGTTTACTGTGAATGTTCCTGCTTTGTTCCTCTCAACTAGTGAGTGGGAGCAACAAGTCATGATCCTTGATTTAGCATTACATCCAAACCAGGGGCCGTGGTTTGTTTCACTTCCAACAAACCATGTTTGGAAAGCTAAACTATTGGGGAGGAGTGAAGCAGAAGCAATCTGCTTGGTCACAGTAAGTCAGTAACTATGGCTTACTACAAAGTGCAAACACAGCCACTGTAACAGACATAAGTTAACGCTATATAGCTTTGCACCCAGAATAAATGCACAACATCGACTTTGAAGACAAAGGATGAACTTTGTCACTAAATGTACTGAGAACATACATGAGTGCAAGTTATTGGGTTCCGGAGGCATGGAAGTTCATCAGAATTCTATCAGGAATTTGCAACTTGATGATCTGTAATGGCGCACAAGGTTCTATTCAAACAACAAAATCACTCAATGCTACAAGGCTTCTCCTGCAATGTTTAAGCACAAAGAATGTTGGGTGGGTCCTAGGATGTTTATGTGAGCCAATGGTGAGGCTCAGTTAACTGATTGTGTTCTCTAAAAATCTCTGTACTGTGCTGGTGATTTCATGCCAGGCAACTTAATGCAAAGAGAGTTCACTAATGATTCCTATTCCTGGAATCAAGATTTCTGAAAAAGTTAAGTTTCTTTACATGAAAATTCATTTTGATATTATACGATTCATTATTGCTGCCTCTCTCAGAAGCATGAATGGAAGCACTGTTTATAAATTTAGTTTTTCATGATCCAGATTAATTAGTAGCTACTACCAACATGAACCTATCTAATCCTTCATAGAAGTTCTTTATTTTGCTTTCAGCTTCTTAGTATTGAAAATGCAAGAGCTACTTCATTATCAGTAAGCATGACCATTCTCTGTCCTATTTAAAAGATCTGGAGAAAAATCACAAATTGATATTTATTCCATTGGTAACAGTTCTATTGTATTAACAAGTATTGCATCGATTTTTCCAAAAATATTAACGGAACTATTTACTACATGCATTAAAAACCATTCACCCTCTTTCAGTCACGCTTCTGTGAAGTCTCTCAGCCCCACTCACCTCACAGAGTGTTTGTTGTGGGGGAGGAAGGGAAAGGAGATTGTTAGCCGCTTTGAGACTCCTGAAGGGGAGTGAAAGGCGGGATATCAAATCCAAACTCTTCTTCTTCTTCTTCTTCTTCTGATCAGCGTTTCTGATTCAGCTTTTCAGTTACATATTCAACACAATAATAAAAGCTGCTTTATTTCTTATAAGAGAAATTGCAAACATGAACTTACACTGTCAGCATTACATAGGTTCGTCAGCAGCTCTCCAACTTGAATAGTTGCCTGTTTATGACGGTAAACTGGAGTCTGATTGGAAGCTTGGCTTGGTGGGTTTTTCAATGTTATTGTAAAAATTCTGGATTTAAATGGAACAGGACACTCATCCACCAACTGTACAGAACCAGTAGCATCCTGCAGTGAAGCTATACTGTCGGTCTCAGAAAATTCTACTACTGCATACATCCCCTGAAGTAATAGAAAGGAAGAAATAGTAACATTTATGTAGTATGATACATAACAGATTTTATCTGTAAACATAGGCTGGGCATTAGAATTATTTTTCATTTTTTTTAACATGTTAAGACTACAGTGGTACCTTGGTTCTCAAACTTAATTCGTTCTGGAAGTCCGTTTGACTCCCGAAACATTCGAAAACCAAGGTGTTGCTTCCGATTGGCTGAAGGAGCTTCCTGCACTCAAGCGAAGCCGCGTCGGATGTTCGGCTTCTGAAAAATGTTCAAAAACTGGAACACTTTACTTCCAGGCTTTTGGCGTTCGGGAGCCGATGTGTTCGTCAACTACCATAAGCCATTTGAGAACCAAGGTTCCACTGTAAAGCTAAATGTTCCTCCTATGTATATGAAACTAACTGTATTTTGTAAGTTGCCTTGGGAGACCTTTGTGTGAAAGTATTTTAAAATCTGCCAATCACTAATTTCCATGCTATCCACTTCTGTAAAGGATACAGATGAGTTATCGCAAGTCCATCTGCTCTTGGGTCTTTCTATTTGAATCACACAAATTCAGTTGTTAATGCTGAAAATACTTACGTAACTTTCATAGAAGAAGTGATTCTTAATGTTCCCATGAGATGACAAGTATTTGAGTAGTTTTTTCTCATTGATTTTGGATGGGCAGTTAATTAACACGGTTCTTTGTGCCTGCTCTCGTCTTTCTGCTAAGATCTTACTGAATGTCTTCTTTCTGGTGCTAATTTCAGTATCTGGATGGAAAGGGAGGGGGAAACAGATTATATGAGCAGAGTTTTACAGCCTGATATTAGTACATGTACTTCATTTTTAAAAGCAAAAAGGTACGTACTACATGACAACCCCCCCAAAAAAAACCCTACATAAAAGTTTGTGTGCATTTTTGTTTTGCTACATAAAAGTCTCTCTCTGTGTGAAAGCACACTATGCTCAACTGAAAACAGCCCCAGGCACCAGGTATAAGAACATAAGAGGAATCCTGCTAGATCAGACCAAAGGCCCGCATCCTGCTTTCCATAGTGGGGAACCAGATGCCTATAGGGAGACATGACTGCAGTAACATTAGTATTCACAGGTGTTTGTGTAATTTGGGAATATGCGCAAAATTGCACCAACAGCTCGGTCTGTTTCTCAAGGTGCCCTTCCTCAACACCTGAAATCTATTCATGGTTAGGATGCCAGCTGTGGTGGGCATCTTGAAACAGCTCAAGGCCATAGGCCTTTGGCATGACTCATCCATACCCACTTTCTCCAAAGAATCTGTGCAGGCACACTGACAGGTCTAACGCCATGGCTGCATTCAGCAGCAATGTGGGTGGTGGTGGTGAATTGCTATTTGTGGTGGTGGTGGATCTCTCTTCAAACTTGAATCTTTCTGTGTATTTGAATTTCTTCACTTTAACCTCTAAGACCAAGTTCCTGTAAGCAGTACAGTTTATGATGCATTAATACAACTTATGAAGCATGTGTGTGTGTATAGTGTATTTGAATTGTCTTCAGTCAATAAAACACTTTATACTGAACCGTGTGGGCAATGTGTTTTCTTCACTGTCAATTCTAGAAAGGCCTACGACAGGAAAAGACGAAGATTGTGAAGCTTTGCTGGACTACTCTGCTGGTGCTGCACAACGACAGGAAAAGACGAAGATTGTGAAGCTTTGCTGGACTACTCTGCTGGTGCTGCACAACTCGGCTGGCCACACCAGTATAGGTTCAACTGAAGCGGACCCGAAAAGGGCAACTCCATCCCTACCAGGGAAGAACAGGCAAGGGAAGATCTACATCAGGAACAAGGCAGTGGTGGTGGCGGGACAGAGAAAGCTTGACATTGGAATCTGCTGCCCCGGTTGGATCCTACCGCCTGAGGCAGTTGCCTCATGGGTGGGTCGGCCCTGTATGGATGCAATATTAAAACACTATCAACAGGTGCCCTGGAGGCGATACAGTGGTACCTCAGGTTACATACGCTTCCGGTTACAGACTCTGCTAACCCAGAAATAGTGCTTCAGGTTAACAGAAACCGGGCTCCGGCGGTGCGGCAGCAGCAGGAGGCCCCATTAGCTAAAGTGGTGCTTCAGGTTAAGAACAGTTTCAGGTTAAGAACGGACCTCCGCAACGAATTAAGTACTTAACCCGAGGTACCACTGTACTGCTTTCAAGATTATAGCCACTGGTAGCTTTATCACTCGTCCCTTTTCAAAGCCATCTTAAGTCGGCTGCCACCAGCGCATCCCTTCGCCTCGCTGCTCACCCCCTCGAGGGTCCCTCAGCCTCTCCCCTCAAGTTGCTAAGCAGCAGGCGGACATCAAGAGAGAGGGAGGAAAGCGAGGCCGGGCGGGAAGGGGCCTCCCGAGAAATCGAAACCACTTTTACCTGCCGCCGCTTCCTCGCTGCCGGGGCCCTGCGGCTCGCTCCGCGTAGCTGCCGCAGCTTCCGTGGAGCTGAACCGGTTCCCGGCGACCCTCAGCCTGGCCTCGGCGCGGCGTAGGAAGCACAGACCCCGGCACTGGAGCCAAAGAGGCACTCGCCCCATGGGGGCCGCCATTCCTGAAAGAAGCGCGGGAAGGGCCCGCACTGCGCACGCGCGCGCCCCCGACGCAGGCGGCACCTGACGGGGCGACGCGAGGGTCAATATTCCTCGGCTTGCCTGCGCGTGCGCGCTGCGAACGTTCTTTTCCCTACGACGGGAGCGCGGAGAGGGCAAATCTCCGGGGTTCGCGAGAAGAAGTGATGGATTCTCGGATAGAGTGCTTCTGAATGGGGAGGCTCCGTTTTTACCTGTCGTGGCGAATGGCCCATCGGGACTCCTGTCGATAAATTTGTTTGGCTGTCCTAACAACAGTTCTAAGACCTGAACTGAATGCTGGTCTCAGGGCTCCAACGCCAGTATTTTTAGTAATCCTGGCTTTATTTAAGGATGGGTCAACCAAAGTTGCTGCTGATAGAGCGTTTGAACTGTGCTACAGTGAACCCAATGTATTTAGGATTACTGTATGGTAAGTCCTGTTAAACTAAGCAGAATTTATGTCCAAGTAAACATCAGGACAGAGCTTAAATCTTTGCATATGAATAATAAAAAAGGCACCTGGAAATAAGCAGCAATAGCAACGTATCCTCAATTCTGAGCCCACTTAGTGGTGAGCCCATTTGTAGTGACACGTGCAGCCAAACTGAGTTTGAATTTTGCAGGAATGGACTTCATAAAGTAACATTATGATATAAACAAAAACAATGCGATAAAAATAAAAAACACTGTAACACGCTGCCTGATAATGATGTATCACAGGGATGTCCAACAGGTTGATCGTGATCTACTGGTAGATCCCCGCGAGGTTTTGGTAGATCGCGGTCGATCCCTGGCTCTCTTTCCTTAGCATTGTTAAAACTGACTCCTAACCCCACCCCCCACCCCGCCCTCCATTGTTGTCTTATCTCTGGAAGGGAAAGATGGAGCTTTCTCTGTGTTGCTGTTTTCCCCTATAGCGATCTTTTTGTGAGTGACTTTACCCCTTTGTCCCTTGCCTTTAAGCCCCCCCCAAACCGGAAGATCCCCCCAAAGCTTTTCCTTTAACCCCTGCCCCATGGGGCTTTTGTCCTCCCTAAAAAAAGCTCAAGAACTTTGAGCTAAACCCCTAAAAAACGGGGATAAACCACTGCCAGTTTTTAATTCTGAAAGTAGATCGCAGTCTCTTGAGAGTTTGCCACCCCTGATGTATCAGTCCACTGGTCCTTTTGGCATCAGCACATTTCAGACAGCTTTGCTTAGAGATGCCTGGAATTGCATTTGAGGACCCTTGCCTGCAGGAGATGTGTTCCACTACAAAGCTGCAGTCCTGTCCCCATCCTTAGTAGGTCATTGACGAGGTGTGTTTCTATAATGTTCAACTTCAAAGGGCAACTGGATTCCACAGAAGACAGCAGTTGCAGGGAACAGGGGTGCCTTTCCAGACTCCTACACTTTGATGGCATGCTGCACCTGCTTAAATTTCCCCTTCTGACTTTGGGCCAGTGTTAGATTTTTTTGCTGTCTGAGGTGAAGAGATGAAGCTGCTATTCATCCATTTATTTGTCCCTTAACTGTGGTCCCCTTATGGCTCATTCACCTGCCCCTGGTCAATTTCCTAGTCCTCAAGAATAAGGGGTAAAGTGTGTGCTCTTAAACAATATTATTATTAATCCAACAAGATGAACACATTATTTGTGAAATATACAAATGAAAAGAATAAAACATGAAATCTTTGCAATAATTGTGCCCACAGTTGCATCAATAATATTTATGTCAATTACATTTTTATATTCGGCACTATGTGGAGAGAGAGAGAATGGGGACAGGACATCTTATTAAATGAAAAGGTAACATATACACTTAGATATGTATTCATTATGAGGAACATATTTTTTCCAGCAGTATCAGCTGCTGGAAACCAAACATGTTATTGCACTCAGGTCATGCTCTTGGCTTTCCACAGGCCAGGATGAGAATAGAGGGCTGTGCCAGATGAGCCATTGGCCGGATCCAGCAGGACTCTTCTTCTGTGCTTTTCTTCAGAGCAACTCGTGTATTGTGCACAGGTTTCCTCGAGCAGCCTCTGCCAATGCACTGTCCTAGAAATGTTTTGGACTATAACTTCCACCAGCCCCAGCTAGTTTTGAGGCAAAGGACAGGTGAACTGGAGCAACATTTGTTCATCCCTAAATTGTGGCCCATATTCGTCACCTGTGGGGAAGCTTTAGACAGAATGGGCAGGACTGAGGAACCTGCATAGCTGCTGTTGGACTCCATCTCCCATCAGCCCCAGCAGCATGGCCAAGAGTGACGGATGATGGAAGCTGGAGCACAGCAACACCCAGAGGGCCACAGAGGTCTCCCTTCCCTATCACTCTATTGCTTGGGAAATGACAGTCTGCCTCTACTTCCATCTATTCTCTAATTTCCCCAACTGAAATAAAACACTAGCTAGTGATTTGTGCCCAGTGCACAATTTAACTGAAGTAAATTAAGGTGTTCTAAGTGTGTATAAGCGATCATGTTAACCGCTGCCTGTTTTCTCAGGCTTTTATTTTACCTCATCTAAGCGATGGTTATCCCAAAGATAACTGGATCTTGACTAGTTTCATGAATGATCCCTGAGGGATTTTGCTGTCCATCCCAAGCTTCCTTTGCCACGCGTATTATCTGGATGCTTCCAGAAGGAGGAGTCTTCTGCGCATGGGTCCCATTGAGCAGGCAGGAGTCATCACAGCAGGACTGTCTGGGTTGCCAATTATGACGCGTGTGCACGTGAACCTGGAGGACTGCTTTCAGTTTCCACACCCAGAAATCTAGGTGCCCACCCTTCCTGTTTTTCAGGGGACATTCCTTGTTCTTGAAGGCTGGCTGAAGGAATCATTAGAAGTGCTTTCGTGAAATAATCATGAAAGGCCTAAAGACTGCGGTAGACACTATTAACTTTATTACAGGGTTTCTAAACTGTGCTCTGCAGATCACCAGTGGTCCAGAGATGCTTTCTAAATCCCTTGTTTGTCCAGGAAAGCAGTCTCTCCTGGGCACTGAGGGTTCAATGCCTGCCTTATAATTTGGTCCTCTTTGCACTGGCAGCAATAAAAGATCAGGAAGAAGGAACTGGATAAAATTGCAGTAAACTGCAAGGGAGATTCAGATGTCTAAATAGAAATATGTTGTATGAAGTTGTAGAGGCACCCCATTTACAGTCTCGCTTACAATATACAGTTCTGATGGCTTCTGCAGAGCCTTTATGTTTTTATATATGTATATATTTCCTTTTGATATGTGTCTGTATGGTCTTTGGCTAGTACAATAAAATACTAGTTTTGCCACCCTTTTTGCCAGTGGTTCCTGGTGTGCCTGTAAAAATACAACTAAAAATCATACTGCATCTAGATTAGCCAATTACAGTTGCTGCAACAGGCAGGGAAATCATTAAGTGGTCCAAGAAAGACTCTCTGCAATTTTCAAGTGGTCCATGGCGGGAATGGGGATAGTTTTATCTGTCTTCTCAACATGCCATCTCAAATTCTCCCACCAACAATACATGAACATGTTTAATTTATCCAGTTTGAAAACCATTTCCAGAGTTACTGTAAGGAAGCATAATACAACTCGAACGATGCGTTGTGCTTTTGTGGGCTCCCCTTAGGCACTTGTCTGGCCACTGTGGGAACAGAACGCCAGACTAGATGGACTTTTGATCCAGCAGAGCTTTCATTATGTTCTGAAAGCACATCAGCTGAAAACTATTTTGGCTCTTCCTTGTTGCCCCTGATGTTCCTTGATGAAAACGCTGCACCACTTGTGGCCCCTTTTAATGAGTCAAGATAGAGAGGTTGCGAGATCAAATTTTTTGGCTGCTCAGCTAATTCTGACATGCTTCATCCACACCCATTTGCTGTCTTGGGTCAATTGCTGGCTGCAGTGTGTCTCTATGGAACAGCGAACCCCACCCATCTGAGATAACACGGTTGCAGCCTTGATGATTAAGGAACCCATGATCACACCAGTGGGGTTACTGATTCTCGACTCATTTCAATATTTGATTCACCCCTTACATCTACTGTCAGGTGCTGTTGTGGTTGCTCGAGAGTAACCAGGCAGGACCTGTGTATTACATGCTTTATTTTGGTGCAACCTCTTTACAGTGAAGAGCCCCAAAGCTCATGTCTGGCTCAATCGCCAGCAGAATCCGGGAGTGGTCTTTTTTTGTACCTCCCCCAGCATAAAAGTTTTGTTACCCCCAACCATCTCTGCCCCTCTCTGTGCTGCAGACTACTGCGCAGGATGGGCGATGGCAAGGGCGTGCTTCCCTCCTCTCCGGCTTGCTCAGGAGCGGCGTTTAGGCTCTCACTAGCATCCTCTGGTCCTTGCACCTCTTCCCCACTGGAGGTGGGGCTTTCCTCCTCCCCGAAGAGGAACTGCTTCGCAAGATTTTCAGAGGCTCCCTGTAACACAACTGCCTTTCTATTTCTTGCCTCTGTGTTGATGGCAGTTCCCTGACATCTACAAACCAGTTAGAGGTTGGGATGGGAGTTACAGAGAGTTTTGGCATTGCTTTGTCAAGATAAATTATATAATTTGAGGACGGGGGGGATCTTTTTCAGACTGGGGGCCACATTGCCTCCTGGGCAACATGCCAGTGTTGGGCAGAGCCAGAGACAAAAGTGGGCTAAGCAGAAATAAATAAATTTCACATTTGTTCAGAAGGCTAGTTTTTCACACACTCACACCTTATCTTCCATTCAGGCAAGCAAGAGGCATTGTAAGACCAAAGACACAGTCCGCCCAGGCAGAACCATTTGAGGAATGCCATAAATGTAATATTTCTCTAAAACATATATCCTACATTACATTCCTTGTTCTCATTCCTTTGCTTATATTTCAAGTCCTGCCTGCGATTTCTATTTGACTGTAATATTTTCTCAGATAATCCGAAAAGGGTCTCCATTCTTCTGCAAGCGTTTCTTCTTTAGGGTCTCTTATTTTTGCTCTCAGTTTCGCCATCTCCGCCATAGTCCATAGGCTGCAGTGTGGCCAGGGGAGAGGAGGAGGCATGGTCTGGAGAGAAGGCCAAGGGCTAGATACAGAGACCAGGTGTCCCCAAGGCCTGAGGTACCCATCCCTGTTGTAAACAGGCCATGAATAGTCAAATGCTGCATAGCCCGTGTGCTCCCAAACCTTCCGGTGAAACACCAAGGCACGAGATATTCCACTTATTTATTTATTCCTTGTATTTGTAGTCTGCTTTTCTTTCAAATCTATCCCAGGGTGTTAAGGAAGTGCAATGAAGTGCAATTACACAACTCATATTCTACCAACTATTCCCCCCCCCCACCACTTGTAACAGTTTGCAGGGTTACCCCAGAGCCGTTCCTTTTGCAGGATTAGCCGTCAGCTCAGAGCTTGTCCTTATGATGGGTAATTCAACCCCACCCACAGAGTCCAGCCGCTGGTATTTAGGTAAGCAATCAAGTGACAGATGCGTCACCTGATTATCACACAGGAATTAAAACCAATGTCTTCCACACTTTTAACTGTATACCGTGTGTGTGTGTGTGTGTGTGTGTGTGTGTGTGTGTCTAATGCTGAAGCATCTGTCTTTTAGGTAATACCGTATTTTTCCATCTATAAGACGCCCCCATGTATAAGACGTCCCCTATTTTGGGGGGACTCAGATTTAAGAAAATGGGGGGAAATGTATCTGTGTATAAGACGCCCCCTAATTTTGACATTATTTTTAAAGGGGAAAAACCTAGTCTTATACATGGAAAAATATGGTACTTTACATGCATTGGCAAACCTGGAATAGCTCAGTCAGTAGAGCATGAGACTCTTAATCTCAGGGTCGTGGGTCCGAGCCCCACGTTGGGCAAAAGATTCCTGCATTCCAGGGAGTTGAACTAGAGGATCCTTGTGATCCCTTTCCAACTCTACAATACTGTGATTCTATGATGATGTGAGTCCATCTCAAAATCCTACCCTGAAGTGAAAAAACCCGAGAGATTCCAGACAAAGGTCACAGATGCTCTAGAACAGAGAACTGCTCCTCTGATCTGGCCCGCCATGCGTTCTCCAGTGCCCTCCCCCAGCCCTGCAGCCCATATTTTCTGGTGGCAATTAAGTACTAGAGCAAAAGAAACAGAGGTGGAGTTAATTTCATCCTCATGGTTTAAATCCTTCCATCACACCGAGATGCAAATTGACCCCTCCCTGCTCATCTGTTTGGAAGAGAAACATAAGAAGCTGCCTTTTACCAAGTAAGACCATTGCTCTATCCAGCTCAGCATTGCTTGCACTGACTGGCAAAGACTCTGGGATTTCGGGCGCGGGGGGGGGGGGAGGCTCTATCCAACCCTACCTGGAGATGATGGGAATTGAGCCAGAGACCTTCTGCATGCAAATACTCTACCACCTGAGCTATGGCACTTCCCTGGTAGAGGATGAGCGGGGAGCGGGCAAAAGGCTTGTGTGTGTTGTGTGTGGATGTCCTATGCATGGCATGTGGATGTATGCAGAGCCGCCTTTCCTATTGGGCTTACTGGCACATTGCGCCAGGGTGCTAGCCTCTCAGGAGCCCCCCAGCGAGTGGGGGAGCTCCGTGGCTTTGCCGGCGGCCTCCCTTTTCCCTGCACGCCCGTCAGCTGTGCCCTGTCAACCATATGGCTGGCGGGCATGCAACTTGCCTCTCAGGCCTCCACGGGAAGAGAGTGATCCCTGCAGAGGCTTAGGATGGAAGCTGTGCCCCGCCAACTATATGGCTGGTGGGCAAGCCTCCAAGGAAGGAGATCAACTGGGAAACGGGGAGGGGGGGCGCCGGAGGGATCTTTGAACCACGGTGCCGGATATGCTTAAGACGGCCCTGTATCTATGGAGGCCATTGGCCACATCCACTGCAGCTTGTGGACCCAGGAGGGCTGGTCAAGGGCGAGTGCCGCTCTCAGACCAATCAAGGGTCGCCATCCCTGTGTGGCAATGGTGCCAATGATACAGTGCTTGTACTTCTAAAAGGGTGCCAAGTGGCTGCCAATTAGCTACAGCCACAAGGTTCGAGGTGCTGGTCCTGGTGAACAAAGCCCTATACAGCTTGGGACCAGGAGACCCCAAGGATTGTTCCATCCCTTAGATTGCCAACCAGGGCTCTGCAGGAGAGGGCATGCTACAGACCTCTTCCTACCAGGAAGCCTGCTCTGCATGATGTCATGATCAGGCCTTTAGCGTAGTAGCACCTTCTCTTTGGAACTCTCCCTCCCATTGTGTATCAGATAAGTTCCTTCTCTGCTGCCTCTTTAAGGAGCAACTAAAGACCTTCCACTTTTAACAAGCCTTCTTAAGTGATCTTTATCCTAGTTCAGGCATAGGCAAACTCCGGCCCTCCAGACGTTTGGGACTACAATTCCCATCATCCTTAGCTAACAGGACCAGTGGTCAGGGAAGATGGGAATTGTAGCCCCAAACATCTGGAGGGCTGGAGTATATACGTGTGTGTGTGTGTGTATGCTTTCTCCACACACACAGTAAGCCCGCAATCTACGTGCATTTAAATTGTGCACATTCAGCTTTACGCGCTTGGTGACAAAATTTTAAAAAATTAAAAAGGGGGTGGAAAGAGTACAGGAGTCTGGGGGGAAAGGCTTTGGTAATCCCTCCCACCGTTGCACCTGTTGTGTTTTAACTATACACAATTTTGGCTTTAGGTGCTATCCCTGGCTTAATGTACACACCATTTAAAAAAAACCCCTGCCTATGTATATTTTAAAGAATGTTTTATATTTGTAATTTATAAAAACAGTTTTCATATATGTAACTGTTTTATGTATGTTTTTATTTAGCTGCAGTTCACTTCGGGGTTTCCCCGCGGGAGTGATTCATAAATGAAAACTATTACTACCACTATGAATAATAATAATATTAGCTACTACAACTTATCCATCTCCACCCTGCTCTCGAGATGAGCCAAGGGCCACATGGCCGGGTGCTAAGCTCCTTGATAGCTTGATTCCTCCTCCATGTGCTGTGTGATAAAGCTTTTCCATGGACCTCGCCTCTGGAGTCACGGCACATGCTTGGGCTATGGAATCTCGTGTGGCACACCCTCAAAAATGCACCGTGGCAACTTGAGAAAGAGACGCCTCTTCATCCTGTGAGGTTTGCCCTATTGGGAACCAAGGGTGTCATTAAAATTAATTGTGAGTTTCAGAATGCTAATAACCCCGGCAGGTTTTTTAAAATAGTGACACCTGAAGGTCTGGCTGCACATTAGGTGCTCAGAAGGACGCACTGCTCCTCCGCTCCACTTGTCTGTTCCTCGCCCTGTATTCCTCCCATCGCTCCACACCTGATATACTTCCTTTGCACGGATTTCTTGAGGGATTAGCAGGCTGAGAGAGGATCTCGTTGGAAGATGAATCACATGGACTCCATCTTCAAGAAGGTGAGCCCAGGAAAAGCAAGGCTGGAATGGAGGAGAGATAAGAGAAACCCCTAACATGTTATCTGCCTCTTCACATGTCTCTGGTGTGGATTAAAGGGGAAGACATAGAGATACATGTATTTTTTTTAATCATTTCCCTTTTGAATGGAAAAGTTCCCTTCCACCCCAGGCTCTTAAAATCTTGACCTGAAAAGATGACTTCGGTGGAGCTTCCACGCGGAAATGTTCTGTGGAGAGTTTTGCGAAATAATTTGCGGAAGGTGAACTTTAGCTGGTGTTGGACTGAGGCTAAAGAGACTTGGGTTCAAATCCAAGCGGCAATCTGGCACACACTTACTCGGGAGTAATTCCCATTGAACTCGGTGGGGCTTGCTTCTGAGCAAGACACGTATAGGATTGCAATGTTTAAGTCAGAAAGCCCACTGGCGGTGCAATCCTAAGCATGTCTACTCAGAAGTAGGGCTCCAAGGATTTCATTGGGAGAGACTGTGGCCCCAAACGCTTTTAGACCGATCACTGTTCTCCAATCTGCCTCCCAGGGTTGTTCTGGACTTCTGGCTGAAAATGTGGGCTAAAAATGTTACATATGCTAGGCATCGTTGAAGTTGGAAGATATATAAAATAAATGAAGAGTGAAGTGATAACTTTGGAGAAAGTTGGGGCAGCATCTGATGAAATGAGAATGTGAACGTAAGGCTTAGCCAGAGCTGTTCATCGAAACCTTATCTCAAATCTTTCCAAGAACAGTATGCTGGTACTAAGAGTGGTGCAGTCAATCCAGGACTTAATTTGGATGATCTTGCAGAATCTGGGTAGCGCCAATGATTGTTCTCATGTTCATCTGAGGTTGACTGGGGTGGTTATGGTGTGGGTGAACCCTTTTATAGTCTCGTATCCTGACTTCATGTTTTTAACACTCGCTGGGGTGTGTGTTTATTGTTCTGTTATTGCTCTGGTTGTAAATCACTTTGGGATTTTTTGTAGTGAGAAGCGATATACAAATTTAATAAACTCAAACCTGCTTCAAAATGTGATAAGCCCTCCGTGATGCATGGGGGGGAGGGACCCTGATGTACTCGTTTTGCCCCAAAGTCCTGCCTTGATGACGCACCTGCATACCCAGGGAAGCTGGGCCAGTAAAAGGCATGGCTTATCATTGATCTTCAATGGGTGTGTTGTGACCTACAACTGAACTGTAGTCTACTCTAGAAGCGACATGCCAGCAATACCTTTTTAAGGGAAGGGAAAAGATGGAGATTAAGAGAAAGGGGAGGTGAAGAGAAAACTCAGCCATGGAGCTCATTGGGTGACCTCTGTCCAGTCACTGCCTCTCAGCCCAACCTCCCTCATAGGGTTCTTGCAGGAATTAAATGAATCTTGCAGGAATTAAATATGCCACTTTCAGCTCCTGGGAGAAAGAGGTAGGAAATAATAATAATAATAATAATAATAATAATAATAATAATTAGGAGAACAGAGGCAGAAGATGAATGGATGTATAGAATCAAAGATTCTAGATACATCCCATATGCACTTTATATCTCATTTTCTCATTTTATGATTATGCCCTGACTGGGACAATAAAAGGGTATTGCCACCACACAAAACTGGAACTGCAACTGGAAAACACCAACAACTGTTATTTGCTCTCATTCAGACTTCACAAGCTTATCTAAAATATGGATGATGTTTTGTCAAGTGTTCTGTAGAACTAGATCATTATATAGGACTATAGCTATACCATTTTGGTGGTGGCGCTGTTGGGGGGAACTGGCCCCAGGCCTCACACATGGAGGGGGGTCACATCAAAACTGACAATCAACATTAATAAGTAGGCATTAACCTATGTCAAAACATAGTAAAGACCCACAGGGAAGCGAGGGCAAAGGGTATATACATCCATAGGGATGCAGGTTTTGGTGTCTTCGGGTGTCTTCCCGTGTAAGAGTCGGGGTGTCTGGGCGACGTTTCGACGAGGTCTCACTCGTCATCTTCAGGCTGGTGCTTTCGGCTTCTTGTTACTGGAACAGAGCAGAATCTGGTGTTTGAGTTCCTATAAATACTGTTGAGGGGTGTGGTGTATAGCCTCCAACGTTCTGGGCAGAGAGGAAGTTCCTAGATTAGTGTGCCTTTTCTTCTTTTGTTCCTTAATTACTTGAGGGATATCTTGAGTGATTTCATGAGTGATATTCTGAATACCACTGGGTGGGTCATTAAGTGTAGATTAGTTGCTAAAGCTTTTGTGTCTTGACCTTGACCATAGGGATGTAACTACAAACTGTATTTGTTAGAATAGCCAAATCTCTTTTAAACTGGCATGATACATCAGAGACTAAAATTTTGATACTTCCTGCAGAGTTGTATGGACAAATTAATGTTTTTTCTTAATTTTACTTAAGACTCCCTTTCTCTGCAAGATGAAGAGGGGATTGTTCCTTACTATTAATATGGAATTAATAAAAAATAAATATTTTTTAAAAAACTGCTTTAAATGTGCAGATGGGGGCCTTAGAAACTTCTCCATCCTAATATGAGCCCCTATAATCCAAGAAAATATGGAGGACACCAGGATGGCAAAGGCTGCTCTACAATATCTGTGTTATTTTAACCAGGTTCTGATTTGTCTTCCAACAGCAGAGAGAGGAGAGCTGTTAAGTGCTGGGAGCAGAGCCTTTACGGTGGCTGTGGAAATCCCCCTGAAATGAGAATTTCCGCTTCTTTAGTCACCTGCAGAAATGCCTGCAGGGTGCGGCCTTCCCCTCTGGCTTTGGAGAGGCAGTTTAAGTATAGCTAGAACAATTCAGAAGGCCATTAATCCCTATCCCCCCACTGCAAACAAGCCTAAGGATAGGTAAATGAAATAAATAGATGTTATTTCCCACTTAACTCCTTCCTGCTGTTTCCTGTGTGCCACACTTTTGTTTGTAAGGTCCTGGGGGCAGAGACCTGCCCTCTTACGCTTTGCAAAACACCATGAATGTGCCAAAGTGATGTAGGGGTTTGCATGTTGGACTAGAGTCCTGACAGAAACCAGGGTTCAAATCTCTCGCTCAGCCACGAAGCTGGACAAGTGGTTTTGGGCCAAGTCATCCACCCAACTCTCAACCAGGGTTGTTGCGAGGAAAGCAAAGCAAAGGGGAGAGAGACATCTTGCACCCAGCCTGAGCTCCTGAGGAAATAACCACCATATTAGTTTAGCTTTGTTTTTATGATTTTGCTCCTCAAAAAAAAAATAAAAAAAAATCACTGTATTTTTGCTTGCCTCTTTTGAGGGAAAGGAGCAGAAAGCTATGACGTACACAAAAAAATGTCAGGGTTTCCAAGGTTTCGTGGGCTTAAAAAAAAAGAAAAAGGCTGTACTTCGAAAATTCCTGCAGCTCCCCCGCAAAAAAATAGGAATTTGGAAGCCAAGGTAGGTGTTTGAACTCCCTGGAGCAAATGCAAGAGTCCGTGTGTTGCAGTGGTTCGAGTGTCGGACTAGGACCTGGGTTCAAATCCTGCCGCGACCTCCCTCCCAGGGTTGTTGTGGGGATCAATTGAGGAGAGGGAGAGCGATGCGCGCCACCTCGGAGAAAAAGGCGGAGTGTGAATGCAACCAATCAATCAAGATCACGAAGAGTTGAAGGATCCGATCCCGAGGCTGCAAAGCGCCAGCCAGTTCCCGCTTCGGTCGGGTTAAGGGAACAAGCGAAATCGAAACCGGAGGTGGAAGCGGCGGCCGGACAGTCTCTGCGCGTCGAGGAGCCGTGAGTCAGTCCATCGGCCGCCCGGCTGGTCTCGGGATTGCAGGCGGAGCTCCGCCTCCTTCTCCTCCGCCGGGCTTTCCCTCGTCACGGCGGGGACTGCTCCGCCAGTGGCTCCGGGTGCGAGTTCGGAGAGAGGTGGCCGTCCTGCCCGGCTCCGGCTGCTGCTGCCGCCTTCCTTGCTCCCGGGGCGCCAACTCCGCGGAGGCGCTGGAGGGGAAGCTGGCTGCGCGCGACGCGACGCCGGGAAGCGGGGCAGAGACCGACGCCCGCCCGGTCGGAGAGCCCCCTCGGAGAGCCGAGGGAGAGAAAGCAAGTAAGCATCGGGGCCACCCGCCCAAAGAACGACGGCTGCTGCTGCTGCCGCTGCGCACTTTTGCTGAAAGGTTCCCCCTCGCCCCGAGTTCCGCTTTCCGAATTTCCCATATTGAAATTAAATTAACCTGTTGCCCGCCCTGAGCTTCTGATATATGGTGAGATATATAGTGCTTTATAGACACCCCCCATTCAGTTTTAATATGAAAAGGGACCTGCAGCTCAAACTTCCGCAGCAGCTGCGTGGTGATAGGAAAAAGGGGCACTTTCCCTTCTCATTTTACAGCTGGGAAACTGAGGCTGAGAGTGACTTTTCCGCGGGATATCATGCCGAATAGCACTGGGGTGATCCCACTTCATTAAGAGGGCGTATTTATTAAGGAGATGAACTTATGATGGCAACATCCCATTCCCAAGCCCTGTGATGCTTTAAAAAGCTTATATAGACTTGGGCTGCAATCCTGTACACACTTAACCTGGGAGCAAGCCCTGTTGAACTCAATGGGGCTCACTTATGTGTAAGGCCAAATCCTTTTACCCAGAGTGCCACAGCCCCATTCCAGCCACATTATATTCAGATAATTTTCCTTTGGAGATAATGGGGTTTCTGACCTTAAGTTAACCAGGCTGTAATTCTGTGCACCTTATATCTGGGTGTAAGTTCCCATTGAGCTCAGTGGGGCTTGCTTCTGAGCAGACGTGCATGGGATTGCAGCTTCAAGTGGCTTTTGATTGGTTATGTGAATCTGGAAAGTGTCTTGGCCAGAAGGCATACTTGCATAGCAAATGCCTCTTCAGTCTTTTGCATTGACAGCCCATCAGATAATTCACAGTGCTAGTGCGAGGGGATCTCAGCTGTGATTTCATCCATCCCTGCAGAGGAAATGAATGCGAGTGTGTTTGGGAAGTCCCCATTCAAAGCTCCCCTCTGGCAGTAAGCTTCTGGCGTTCAGCCTCAGACCCTCCCATGACAGCTATGGGAATAATAAGGCTGGTCTGCCTTATAGCATTGTTGCAAGGAATAGTATGTGTGAAGTGTTGTGGATACTCTAGAGAGCTGCTAAGTACTGTTAAATTTGTTTAGGGTCAGAGTGTTCAAAGCTTTCATATAAACCCTGCACAAATAGTCCCTAGTAAATCAGTTTGTACCTGTAAAATGGAGTGTGTTTGTCTATATAAAATAGTTTGTTTTTTTAATAGATCAGTTATTGCATTTTTAAATGCAAAAAAAGGTATTTGGCAGCTGAATGAGTCCCCATCCCACTGCAAAAAAGGAAACACTTTCAATATATCTGAGGCTAGTGAAGAAACTGAACATAGAAAGTATTTGTGATTTTAAAAGTAGCAGCTGCTCAGGTTAAGTGCGATTGAGATAGAAGGTCTTTATCCATGCAGGTTATTGTGTCCGGACGTATTCCTGCAGCTCCTGTACCCAAATCCCTATGTCTTAAAGCCTTAAACCATTGAAACTTATCTTAAGATTGCAATGCCTTGGGTGCCATTCAGTGCTAGTCCTACTCAGAGTAGATCCACTGAAATGATGAAGCCTAAGTTAGCAATGTCCATAGACGTCAGTGGGTCAACCCAAAGTAGGACTAGCGTTTCCCTATTGCCCATTGTTACATCAAACATGCCAGCGGATCATTATTTAAAATAAGTCAGCTTGGTACCATTTACTGAATGGTTGGAGCCAGGATAAATGAGTTTAGCTTGAAATCAGTGGGACAAGTTAGTTATGGCTTAACTTAGCTCCCACTGAAATCAACGGGCCTCAAAGTACATGCAGCTAACTTAAGTCTGGATCTGACCCTATGAGCTTGGTGATGATGCCATTGATGTACTCTAATAATATAAGCAAAAAGGAATGTTTTCCTGCCCTGAGGAGGCTGCAGTATTTCAATAGTGGGAGAGGTGACAGGCGAGAACTAAGGGGTTAAGCCAGAGGTTTTGTGGGAAAGAAAGGAAGGTCTGGAGGGAGAAAGAGAATGCTTTGGACTAAAACTCCCATCAGCCCCAGCAAACATGGTCACCCATTGTCAGGAATTTTGGGAGCTGTGGTTCATAACAGTGTGGCATAGTGGTTAGTGTGTTGGACCTTTGGCCAGTCACTGCCTGCCTCTCAGCCTAACCTACCTCAGAGGGCTGTTGTGAAGATAAAATAGAGAGCGGGGAAAACCATGTATGCATACCACTGTGAGCTCCTTTGGAGGTGGGATATAAATGTGACGATTAGAATAGCAACAGTAACATATTCTGGCTATTCCTGACTTTAGTGTTTTGAAAGAAGGAGATGCCAAAATTGGGTTCAATTCAAACGTGCTTATACTTAGAGAAGACCCCTTGAAGTCAGTGGGGTTTCAGTTAGCCATCACTAAAATCAACCCATTGTTTGTATGTTAACACTATGGATGGAGAATAGCAAGCAAAAGAAATGTGATTAGCGCTTGTCGTGTCACTTGGGCAGTTGTTGAGCACGTAAAACAGTAGTATGCAGAAGTTGCCATAGTTCCTTTTTCTACCTTACTTTTCATTGGTGCTGGGCTCTCCCGGCGCGAGATGTTGCATCATCTCGAGTGAAGGGGCAGCCGTGAGCAGAAGCAGTGGTTCTCCTGAGTGAACACGAAAGTGAAAGGGAGCCTTCTTGATTTTATTGGGTCACCCCCTGAGGAAATTTCACCGGGGATTTCTCTGCTCTTTCTCTTAAGACTTACAGGAGGGTGGCAAATGGTGTCTAGGCTTGGTGCCTCTGCCTTTTGAAGAGAGCTCAGTGATAGGACATGCGCTTTGTGTGCAGAAGGTCCCTGGGGTTTCCGCTTAAATGGAGCTGGGAGCTGGGAAAGAGGCCCCTGTCAGGGGCAACCAAAGCTTCGCCCTTCAGATGTTGCTGGACTACAACTCCCATCATCCCTGAGCATTGGCACTGATAGGTGTTGTAGTCCATCAACACTATATTGGCTCTCCCTAGCACCAGTTTGGGGGTTTTGAGAGCTGCTTAACCGTCGAGAGTGGAGGGGCAGTGCTAGCGAGATGGGCCAACATCTTCTGCCTTCGTTCACATGCCCAGCTTGGAAACACGACTGGCATCCCCTGAAAGCCACTGCCTTCCCCTTTGGGGTGGAGAGGGTGAAAATATGCTGCCAACCGCAGTTCCCAATGTCATGTCTGTCTGGATGCTCCCGACCTGACTCACCTGCAGTCTGTTTTGTTTACCTGATAGCAGCACGTTGCATGAATCAGATTTGTGGAGAGAAGTGTAGTAAGCAGGGGAAAGGAAACAGGCCCGCCTCAAAATTAGGTCATGTTTCTGCCCAATGGGGACACGGGCAGGTGTCCTTGTCCCAGATAAAGGAATGCTTGCTTACACCTCCTCTTAATAGCTTTGCTGGTCAGCTACTCCAGAGTTATCTGGAATGCCACCTTAATGGGAACCTGCAACGTTTCCTACCCATCACGTGGGGAGCATTCCCTGTGTGGCACTTGGGCAAGGTCTTCTTGGCCAATCCCAATGTGACAACAAGTGGCTTCCCCAAGCTAGCGTCCCTCCAGGGGACTTAGCACTTTGTCGGCACTTTGTTGTACAAGAGGCTCAAAGGGTCAGCTGTGCTGCAGGTTGCCTGGAATAATCTCTCCGGCCTCCTCCCTATGTCCTGGCAAAGCTCCTTTCCTGGAAAATGTGCCACGCACATACTCGGAAAGATTGCCTTGTGAATTTCTTTGGTGGTGTTGCTTCAGAGTCTGTGTGGGACCATCATCACTGCTAGGAATGGGAAACAACAGCCACAGGCCTTTCCCCACCAAGAAAATTAAAATCCGGTCCTGATACAACCTAGATACAGAGCAAAAGTGCCTTGAAGGGGTATGTACACTGGAATCAGGGGCTCTCCAGATGTTGCTAGACTACAATTCCCATCATCCCTTACCATTTGCTGTGCTAGCCGGGGCTGATGGGAGTTGGAGTCCAGCAACACCTGGAGGGTCACATGTTCCTTACCCTTGTGTGACTCTGCTGATTTAAACTGCTTTACTTAGTCATTCCCTTTCCTCAGGGAATTCTGGGAGTTGTGGTTTTGTGCATTCAGGTAGGTAGCTGTGTTGGTTTGACGTAGTCAAAATAATAATAATAAAAAAAGTCCAGTAGCACCTTAGAGACCAGCTAAGTTTGATCTAGGTATAAGCTTTTGTGTGCATCTGAAGAAGTGTGCATGCACACGAAAGCTTATACCCAGAACAAACTTAGTTGCTCTCTAAGGTGGTACTGGACTATTTTTTAATTTTTTATTAGTTTTGTGCAGTGAGGCTAAGGAGCTCAGGAACCTCAATTCCAAATATTTACAAGGCGTGCATGTGTGTGTTCAAAGAGTCCATTAATTATCACCCTATGAAGATAAAGGGAAAGGGTGTTTGGGATATTTAGGGGTTCTTGAAGACAGGGTGGAGTATCTAATTCACTCAAAGGTGATGGCTGTTTTAGGTCACCTTTTGATGAGAGGGGCGTGGTCCACCATGCCAGGTTTCACTGCCTGTCTCACCACAAGGTTGTTGATCTGAAATTGCTGAATCTACAATGCAGAGTATTCCAGATCTGGTTTAATGTGTGAATAGAACGAAGGGGCAGATTCATGCAACTTTTGTATCTACTGTTGGATGATTCGTTGTATTGTTATTTTAGGCTATCCATGCATAATAGTACATGCTCTAGAATTCGATATAAATTTGGCAAGCCCCAAAACTCACGTTTCCCAGGGTTGTGTGGGCATGCGATTCTGATAAAGGTTGAATTCTTCTTGTGATGTTGTTCTACCTGAAACTCAACTGTGCTCTGCAAAATCAGCTGGGGATTTTTTTGGGAAAAAATCACTTGGCTGGCTCCACCCTAAGCGCATTTGCAGTGCTAGAATCTTGTCTATGGATGGAGTTGTGTAGGGAACCTTTATGCTAACACTGATTGTGGGAACCTGTGTCAGGAGTGTATGTTAGACAAGCGCTTGAGTTGCTGTTTTGTTCTGTAGATCAGGGGTATGCAGTGTGGTGCCTTCCAGATATTGTGGACTACAACTCCCGTCATTGCTGATGGTTGGCTATGTTGGTTGGGGCTGATGGAAGTTGTAGTCCAGTTGCTACACAAACTCTGCAGCAATTGTAGATCTCTTGGCTGTAAGGAAGTGTGTCAAATGATCAGATGCATCATTTTGTGTGAGTTCCTTTTGGAATTAAGGGGTTTATGAGCTCTTCCTGCTTCTTAGGAATACATATTTTTCTTTTTCAGAGGACAGGGCATATATGCCCTAAATACTATAGTGCTAAAGGTTTTGTATTAAAAAGGCCAACTTGGTGAATACACTTGAAGTCAAATATGGTGTCAAGTGTGGGGCAGGTAAAAACTTGGCTCTGCTGGAAGGGGGTTTGCAAGCTGCACCAACCTGGTGACCAGCAAAGTGTTGCCTAAGATACCGCTTTGAAAGAAAGTCATGAAGATCAGCTGACTGTCAGATCTTCAAAAGCCCCTTTCAGTGTCCTATCTTGCACAGTGCTTTCGAAGGGCAAAAAAGGACAGCTGATGTCATTGTGATGTCAGGTGATTGGCAGGTGGATGGCTGCTTGCTCATCTGTTAAACCTTGACGGATGGGGGAGATAACAATCTGGCCTGCTGGCCAGATGCTTTTCTCCTTCCATGCTTTGCTAGAGATTTAGTCTGCCAGTGTGAAACTTCCCTTCCGGGACCAGTGATCCAAACTGTAAAAGGAGGAAAATAAATAAAGTGAAACACGTGTGAAAAACCCAGGGCTTTCCATCCTTGGAATAGTGGGTGGAAGCAACTACTGGGGATGGGGGTAAAAGGAGGTATCTATTTACTGAATTGGAAAGCATCACTGTGGAAGAATCCCCTGTGCAAGAGCTCGATCTGCTTTCCTATAACATCATGGAAACAATTATATCCTTTTAAAAGAACACTGATAAACCTCACAATACAGCCATTTGAGTGTAGGCAGCAGGAAACCTAGGAGATTTTGGCCCTGGCAATCTAAAAAGAACAATAACATTAAGATGGGGACACTTCTAGCTGTTTCTGGTAAAAGGACGAAAGTATCCTATCTCTTGGTCTGTTTCAAAATAATATAAGATGGATCAAATCACACTTTTCAGCTAGTGAGTGGCTCTCCCTTTCCCTAGTTCATATTGTGGCTGTAGACCAGCATGTTCAGCCCTGCCTCTTCTCCTTTCTTGTAATTTCATACTGGAGGATTGCAATCTGCAGGTGGCCCTGATCCTTTTTGCAAAGTTGCTGCAAGGTCCGCAGCCTCCTGATGTGGTCCTTTAACATAGATCCCGATGGGTGTGTTTTCCACGTACCCTGTTTGAAAACATTTGCCAGAAGGCTTCCACTGCTGTGTTCTGAGAAGGATGAAGATAAGGATCTTGGCCAAGGATGATAACTAAGCATGCCACTCTGACGAGGCACGCAGGGCTGCCTGATGGCTGCAGCAGATCAGGTGTCACCTGTCCAACCTTGGGAGGAGTTAATTGATCTCTCTGTGTCACTGTCCGGTTCTTCCTTCTTGTCATATGTAGACACTAGCGGCTTGTGTTCAGCAAGCCAGGTGAGTCAAGAGGCACTTGTCTTCATCTGGAAGAAAGGTAGGCATGCTTTTTGCATTGTATTTGAAAGTGATGGGTAGACAGGGTGAAGTTTAGACCGCTTTCAAAGGACGGTCCATCTCCAGTCCTGTCTGAGATGGTCCGATCATCTTAAAAGAATGAGAAAATATGGCAAGATCAGGTCAGTGGCCCACTGAGTCCAGCATCCTGTTCTTTCAATTGCTACTAGGTGGTCAGAGGAAGCAAGGAATACCATTTGCTGGAAACCACAGGAGGAGAGAGTTCTCTTGTGTCCATGTTCTGCTCCTTGGTTTCCCACAGGCATCTGGCTGGTCACGGTGAGAACAGGATGCTGGACTAGATGGGTGACTGGCCTGCTCCAGCAGACTCATCTTACATTCTTATGTGGGAATACCTGCGAGCTGGACATGGGTGCAACTGTACTCTGCTCACCTGTGATTTCCAACAGCTGGTATTCAGAGCCACGGTGCATCTTACAGAGGAGGTAGAACATAGTCATTGGGACCAGGGCTGGGCAATATATTGATATATGGTCCAAAACCGGTTTGAAGTCCATATCGTGATATCGGTTTCATCGGTTTCGACTTGGCAATATATCACAAATCACGATGCGTGTTAGGGCTGTGCGATCTATCATCCAAAACTGGTTGAAAGTCCATATCATGATACAGTGGTACCTTGGGTTAAGTACTTAATTCGTTCTGGAGGTCCGTACTTAAATTGAAACTGTTCTTAACCTGAAGCACCACTTTAGCTAATGGGGCCCCGTGCTGCTGCCGCGCCGCCGAAGCACAATTTCTGTTCTCATCCTGAAGCAAAGTTCTTAAGCTGAAGCACTATTTTTGGGTTAGCGGAGTCTGTAACCTGAAGCGTATGTAACCTGAAGGGTATGTAACCCGAGGTACCACTGTATTGGTTTCATAATTTCTGGCTTGGCGGTGTATTGTGAATCATGACACGTGTGTGTGTGTGTGTGTGTGTGTGTGCGCACTATGAAAAAGTCACAATGTGGGGAAAACCGTGAAGCCAGACAATGCCTCTACATAGCTCCATCCTTATGGTGATATATCAGTATATCGTGATGTTTGGCTAGTGATATATCACGAAGTTGCAAATCAGATATCACTCAGCCCTCATCATAGCTAGTAGCTGTTAACAGCCTATTCTTCCACGAAACTTAGCATGTGTCATCTTTCAGGCAGGATACACCCCCCACCCTTTTCTCAGGACTTCTCTGTTTCTTCCTATGAGTTCAGGGCCAAATCGTCTCATGAGAACGAGGCTCTTCTCCAGTGGTGTGTGCTGTTCCTTAGAAGTTCTGTGTTGCCTAAACAAAAACAAAGGGGATACGTTCATTTTTGCCTCTGTGCAAAAGGTGCTAAAAGGTAGTCTGGCTTGACTTGTGCTTTTTAATAAAACACCGGAGGATAAATATGCTTCTGAAGCCAAAAAATTGCTCAAGTCCCAGTTTCCTTCTTACCAATGTCTATGGCAATATGTTATGTGTTGGGGAATTTCCAGTCACCTGATGGTCTAGAATAATGCAATCCTTGTTTTTCCAGGTTTTTAAGGAGTGTATTGTGAATAGGAAGGTTCCTTCTGATTGTGGACTGGAAAGTGCTTTTAGTTGGCATGTCAGTTTTGGATTCCTGTAAGTTCCCCTCCCCAATCCTCTTACTGAAACTATGTCAAGAATCACGTAGAAAACAAAACAGCAACAAGCTGGAAGCAAAACAATGGGAGGGGTGCCATTTCAACTGATCACACTATAGTTGCAGAATGTTTTTGGTAGCTTCCTGTAATGTGGAGTCTTGCAGGGCTTTTTTTTCTTTTTAATGTTGCACCACATATTGCTGGAATGCAAAAAAAAAATTAGAAAGACAAATTGCATAATGGTTATCCTGTTACAACCATTGCAGCACATTCTTTGATTGTCCTGGTGGGGAACGTGACTTTGGTCACAGCTAGGGACACAATCCAGAGTGATCTCCAGCCTGGGTTTCCTTGTAACGCATAGGAAGGATTGTGATACCTCTCAGATTCCAGATCTTTACTCCAAATGGTAGCACTTCTGCTGACGGGATATTGCATCTTCTCAGCCCAAAGCAGACTCTCTCACTCTGTTTTCTTTTAAAACTGGGAAATCATTATGCGTTCACCAGATATCACAGACATAGCCAATACGGCTGTGGTGCATGGATTGCAGCAGCTGGAATGTGATGGCATGGACAGTCATTGGCTAGTTCCTGTGACGTGATGAACCACACCTGCCACACAGCCTATGTAATTCCTATGCATTGCCCACATCAATTTCTTTGCTGGATGAGTGCTCATCTCATCAAATGCATTTTAAAAAACAGATGGGGATCTAGGCAGGTTTCAACCAATGAGTGAAGGAGGTGGCCTGGGGCTGCCCCAGCCTGCAACATTTCCCTGGTAGATTCCCCACCCCCTGCTGCTACACTTGAGCAGCCACTGTCACAGGCAGCCCACACACACTTCTCCATTACATATACTGGTGGCCAAAGTCACCTTTTCGAGGCCTGTGGAAGGTGCAGGGGTGGGGAAATGGGCAGGGCAGAGTCTCCTCCAGCAGGCGGCTGCAGCAGAAGGTATGGCTTCTCTTTCAGAAGGAGGAGGGCAGCTGAAGGGAAAGCCCCACAGCAGGGGCCATCCGTGCTGTCCAGAATTACACCAGAGATTGGGAACTCCCACCACCTCTGACCATTGGCCAGACTTCCTGAGGCTGATGGGAGTTGAAGTCCAGCAACCTCTGGCAGCTTACAGCTCCACCAGCCTTGAAGCACACAGTGATATCCCTCCTCCTCTGTACTTGTAAGCCCAGTCAGCAAAGTGTGCAGCTCAACTCCACTGACCTGAGCACACTGCATTCGCTGCTGCAGGCTTGGATCCTTCGCTCTCTTCCAATCTGTTGTGTCGGAGAGCACTGCCTTCCCATCACATTAGTCCAAAAGGGCCCTGTGGCATTCAGATGTTGTTGGAGTCCAAACTCCAGCAGCATAGCCAACGGTCAGGGATGATGGGCATTGGTCAGGCAACCTCTGGAGGGCCACAGATTCCCCATCCTTACAGTAGTATATATAGCTGTATAGCTGGCAGTTAAATCTCCTTTTGACCCTCCTCTGAAAAAGACCATGTTAAGTCCCATTGATTTCAGCGGTGCTTAAGGCACAGTTAACATGCAAGTCCGGTGGGACTTAAAAACATGTGTAAACTTGGCCAACTGTAAGAATCCCTTATGGCCATCTGCCAATTTGCCCAGTTGCTTTAACTGGGGCTTGCAATCTGATCCTATACATGTTTCTTTGAAAGTAGGCCTTGCTGAGTTCAATTAACTTGCCTCAATTAACAGCTGTTCCATACACTCTAAGGACATATAAAACATGTGGCTTTCTGCAGAGAATCCTGGGGGCGGTAATTTGCTAAGGCCATTGGGTGCTGTAGCTGTATGAGGAATAAACGACAGTTCCCATGATTCATTGGGAGAAACCATGTGCTTTAAATGTGTGCTACATGTGTAGCATGGATGTGACCTAAGTATATATATATGGATCCCTGCCTTATGGCTGTTTAACTACGCAGGGTTGTGGCCTAAAGTATGCAGACTCCATAGGCTTCTTCTCCCCCTTCAGTGTTAAGATATGCTTGTTCTAACTGCAGATGCCCAATAACTTCCTAAGTTGATATCATTTCGCTTTCGTCTTTAACAAACTGTGAAATCTTATTCTGCTCTGGTTTGCAGGTAGGATAAGGGAAAGAGGGAAAACCGTGATGGAGTATATGAGCACCGACAGTGACCATAAGCAGGAGATTGACTTATTGCTAACAGACTTAAATATGTCTGAAGTGATCGACATCATGGAGAACCTTTACCCAAATGGAGACCTTGCTGTTTACGAAGACAGCCTGCTTGCCCTGTGTCCAGAGACGAACAAGAACGAGGAGCGCGCTGAATCCTTGCTGTTCAGCGGAAGGGAAGTTTCGGTGTTGTCGTCCGTCAAGTATGGGACCGTGGAAGACTTGCTGGCTTTTGCAAACCAAGTGTCCAACACTGCCAAGCAGTTTTGCCGGCCCAGAAGACAAGAGTCTGGAATCATATTAAATATGGTACGTTCTTTTCTTTGAAATGGCCTGCGCTTGATTCAGAGGCAGTAAGCCTCTGGCTAGCAGTTGCTGGGAGTCACAAATGGGGAGGATGCTGTTGCTTATGGGAAGCCCCAGAGAAGAAAATGAGTGCGTCTGGTTGGCCCCTGTGGGAACAGGATCCTGGACTAGCTGGGCCTGATCCAGCAGGCCACTCTTGTCCTCCAGTTGCTGCTGAAGGCCGTGGGATGTGCTGGTAAAAAAAGGGCTTAAAGTTAGGGTCTCCAAGATAGACTCCGGCTTGTGGATTGGATGACCTAGATGCACAAAATGCAACACGCATAGACTAAAATCATAGGAAGCTCCTTGATACAGAGTCAGATCACTAGTCCATCTCGCAGCAGGTTTCAGACAGGACTCAGGGCTTTTGTCTGCAAAACATGTCCAGAAGCTATAGCTCTTCCCCAAACCTTGTCAGTTATTGGATTTTACTGAGGAAATGGACCACACAGTTTTGATTTTTTTTTCATGTGTAAGCTGCATAAAAACATTACAGCCCTACTTAGGGATATAGTCCATGTGCCAAGTGTCTGGTAGGGAGAACAGGTGCGATCGCACTCCCCTCCATGAGATGAACTGGATTGGGGGACAAGTATCCCCCGATCTGTTTCATGCTTCAAGCTGCAATAGAAATTGACAATATTTTCCAATTGCATACCCAGATCTTAATCCTGTAATAGAGAGGAAGCCTTATTAAACAACTGAAATAACATTGCTGTGAGCTTGGGCAGTCAGATAGAACTGGATGGGTCTTCCCAGCTGTTTTGGAATATTTTTTTATTGCCTTCTTTGCAATATGGACAGTGTGACTTTATGTCAACAGCTCTGACTCTCGTGAACCAAGCCTGCCCACCCAAGGGGATGGGAGGGTATCCTGACACAATGACAGTTTCATGGCTCTTGAAGTTGCATAGTGAAGAGGAGCTGGGAGACATAAATGTTGTGCAGAAGGCAGCTGCTGCAGCAGAGCTAAGGTGCTAAAGCCCCTGTGTTAGATCCTGCAAACAGCTTGGCTTTAAAATGCATATTGCGGTTTGAATATGATGTCATCAATGGTTAATTAATATGTCTTGGTTGCCTGGATAGAGGATGGTGATGTTTGCATGTGTGCAGAAGCTAGCCCACTGCAAATGGGTAGAATTTTAATAATAATAATAATAATAATAATAATAATAATAATAATAATAATAATAATTTTATCATTTCTACCCCGCCCATCTGGCTGGGTTTCCCCAGCCACTCTGGGCAGCTTTCAACAGAACATTAAAAACAGAATAAATCATCAAACATTAAAAACTTCCCTAAACAGGGCTGCCTTCAGATGTCTTCTAAACGTCAGATAGTTGTTTGTTTCTTTGACATCTGATGGGAGGGCGTTCCACAGGGCGGGCGCCACTACTGAGAAGGCCCTCTGCCTGGTTCCCTGTAACCTCACTTCTCACAGTGAGGGAACTGCCAGAATGCCCTCGGAGCTGGACCTCAGTGTCTGGGCAGAACAATAGGGGTGGAGACACTCCTTCAGGTATATCCGTTGCTTTGCCCACTTTGACCTCTTGGTCCTGCACCTCCGGCAAGGTCCCCCAAGAAAGGAATGTGGCGCCAGGCTCAAAAAGCTTCCCCACCTCTGATCTAAACAAACAGCTGACTAAATGTTGCAGCCCTACTTTTAATTGTGAGAAGCTCAAACTCTCGCCTTGCGCTGTTTGAGAACCTTGCAAACATATCGCTTTTGCCGGCCAGCTGTGCTTGTGGTTTCAAAGTACCATTCAAACCTGCATGACGCAATGAGGCTTTATATCTCTCTGCTTATCTTCTCTGAATATTTCGGAAAAGTGCTTCTTTCCCCCTCCCCTGTACCGCCTTTGAGGGTAGGAAGTGTCAAAAACTGCTTGCTTACCTTCTCTAACCAAACCCACAGCTTTGTGGAGCAAGAGGCGGGCAGGTTCCAGGAATGAACAAACAAATCAGCAGATGGACTCATTACGCAAATCCCTCAGCCAGGTTGCTGTTGCCAGAGAGTAAGGTGCAACTGAGTCTTTATGGGAGGCTAATCACTCACTGGAATTATAAATATTTCCAGAGCGAACTGAATACTTCACGTGCCGTTCCCATTTGATTGGTCTGCATAAAGGCTGCTCCTTCCTTTGTGCCACAAGGCTTCTTTGTACTGCGAAGAAGAAATCAGGCAAAGTTAGGTTCCCAGAATGTGAAGGCTTCTCACTCGGGGGGTTGGACTAGATCAGTGTTTCCCAACCTTCGGCCTCCAGCTGTTTTTGAACTACAATTCACATCATCCCTGACCACTGGTCTTGCTAGCTAGGGATGATGGGAGTTGTAGTCCAAAAACAGCTGGAGGCCCAAGGTTGGGAAACACTGGACTAGATGACCCTTGGGGTCCCTTCCAACTCTTCTATAATTCTATGCTTGGCACACAGAAGGTCCCAAGCTCAACCCCAGGCAACTTCCATTTAAAAGATCTCGTGAAGTGTTGTGTGTACAGGGACAGCGAGGCTGGAGAACTATGGCAAGAACAGATAGCGCTGGACAAGGTGGGATCCGTCAGTCTGATTCTGGGAGGGCAATACATATCTCCAAAAACCAGATATATCTTTCTCTGGCGAGTTTCTCATGGGGAAAAAATTTAGCTTCCTTTAATTTCCCCTCATCTTATTGTTTTTTCTATAGATCAGTCCAAAAAATGGGCGCTATCAAATTGACTCCGATGTGCTCCTGTTTCCATGGAAGCTAACCTATAGAAATATCGGGACTGACTTTATTCCACGGGGAGCTTTCGGGAAAGTCTACTTGGCACAAGATACAGAAACCAAAAAGCGCATGGCTTGCAAACTGGTACGTTCCTACGGTTCCCTTTCCGAGGGTCTGTTATGTGCTGGGTCCGTACTGCTATTAGATGGACTTTCTGCCTTTCATTTAATGTAGTGGGGGGAGGAGGGTATTGTTGCTTTTATGGTGGAGGAAATATCTGTCCAGATGTCATGGGTTGTAGCCTGTGCTGATTCTAGACCCAGTAAAATAAATGAGTGTGGGTAACTTGGGGCCTATTAATTTCAGTGAGTCTTCTCTGAGTAGCTAGCACCCAATATCTCCAGGGTGCGCATGGTGCACTCTGAGATGTGAATGGAGCTCAGTGCAAGCAAGCACTTTGCCCTGTTGTCTGACACTTTGGGATATGTGCATTAAGGGGAGGCATTTATTGGTGACAAATGGTGAAGATAATTATTTAGATGCATGATGATTATGGGAACCCAGGCTGGGTCTGATCTATGAACACCTTCAAAGGCCTTGTATAAATTCCATGTTTTTACAGTAGCCCTATCCCAATGGATTTCTATTTTGAGTGCTTTCCTCAGGGCTTGCTCATATGCCATCACAAAACAACTGCAGTCTCCAGTTCTGCTTGCCACCCTCACCCTCAAGCCAAGCATTCCATCAACCAGTGGGGAGGGTGATGAGCGAAGTCCCATCTGTCTCTTCCAACTCACAGCTGGGACAGGGTGGTGGTAATGGTCATCGTCCCTGCAGTTGCTTTGAGTTTTGGGGATGCTGTGTGGTAAAATTTTCTGATCCCTCTCCAGCTGCAGTATTCTTTTGGGTAACAAAGGTACTCAAAGCAGCTGCCCAAGTGTTTCAGCCCAGACACTGAGGTCCAGCGCCGAGGGCCTTCTGGCGGTTCCCTCACTGCGAGAAGCCAGGTTACAGGGAACCTGGCAGAGGGCCTTCTTGTGGCACCTGCCCTGTGGAACATCCTCTCATCAGACGTCAAGGAAATAAACAACTATCTGACTTTTAGAAGACATCGGAAGGCAGCCCTGTTTAGGGAAGCTTTTAATGTTTGGTGTTTTATTATGCTTTGAATTCTGTTGGGAGCTGCCCAGAGTGGTTGGGGAAACTCAGCCAGATGGGTGGGATATAAATTGTTGTTGTTGTTTATTTCCAAAGCAAGTCCCATTCTGGCTCCAGGATGTGGGTGCTGGATATTAGGCGTGCTCAACACACCTCATCCACACAGCAGCAAAGCAACCCTCCATCCAACCTTGACAACTCCCTTGCCCTTCCTCAATTTGTTCACTGTTTTCTGAGCCTTTTGTATTCCCTACCACCTTCCTTCCCTTTGTAATAGTAAGCTCAGAGCACTGACACAATGATCTCCAGAGCATTATGTGTGTCAGTTCATGAACTGTGGATCTTTGCTCTTCCTGCTTTACTTAATCTGCCTCCATTTTGGCCCCCTAGGTCCCAGTGGAACAGTTCAAGCCATCGGACGTTGAGATCCAGGCCTGCTTCCGCCATGAGAATATTGCCGAACTTTATGGAGCCATCTTGTGGGACGAGACAATCCACCTCTTCATGGAGGCAGGAGAAGGAGGCTCTGTCCTGGAAAAGGTGGAAAGCTGTGGGCCTCTAAGAGAATTCGAGATCATTTGGGTGACAAAGCATATCCTCAAGGGACTTGAGTTTCTTCACTCGAAGGGAGTTATACATCAAGATATAAAACGTAGGTTATAATTCACTTTTAAACAGCTGTGCCCTCCCCTTACACCAGTTGCACTGTGTAGTGTTTGAAACCTTCAGTTTAGAAGCTGTGGCCCTCGGAATGTGGTTGGACTCCAGCTCCCATCAGCCTCTGCGTGTTTGGCCAATGGTCAGGGATGATGGGAGTTGTAGTCTAGCAACAGGATTATAGCTTGTCCTTACGTGCAATACCCATGATTTATAAATTGGCCTCAAGATAATCCTGGAAGTTCCTTGGAAGACCTATCTGGAGGTTGTCAGTGAGATTTGTATGTTTATCTTAAGTAAATGTTTATGCCTATGATTTCTGTTCATTCGAATGTGGGAGAGTCCGTTGACAGAATGTTAGAAATATAAAGAAATAAAAGCCGCAGCTGTAAAAAGCATGCCAAAGCCAAACAGGCATAAGGATGACTTCCTACAGTCTGTTCACAAGCCTTCTAAAATAACCACCATAAATGAAGCCCTGTGATCCTTCTGAGGAAGGCAGGTTTTACATCTGTTAATAAGCAGAATAATAAATATTTCTCCAATGAACCTCAGTAAGAAGGATATACAGAATGAGGCAGATGGTCAGTAATGGCATTTCAGGAGCAATTTCCCCCATGTAAACAGAGTATCTAGAATATGCCTCAGAGGTCACCTACTGTGGTTCTTGGAGCACCTTTGGCAGTCAAGCCAAGATTGGAAGTGGTCCTTACTGCACAGCCCTGGGCATGTCTGTTCAGAAATAAGTCCCATGAAATCCATGTACAGGATTGCTGCCTTAATATGTGGAAAACCACTACTTTTCCTTTTTAGAAGATGTGCATCCTTATTACTTACTTCTTAACAGGAAAAACATGTTCCAGATTCCTTGATAGTATTTGCATGCCGCCTGCTAGCAACAACAATTTACAATAACAATTCACATTAAATTCACTTTGGAACTATAAAACCGTTGAATGCAGCTCCAGCAGCAGAGAAATAAAACCAATCGATCAAGCCCCAGGGTAGTGGAGCCAAAAATTCCCCAGAAGTTTTTGGGATAATTGTTTACCCGTATTTATTTATTTTGCTTGTCATAGCCAAACAGGTTATGCGGGGGAAGCTCCCTTGAGTTTGTGATTGCTGTGTTACAAAGGCCAGGATGCCCAAGGAGGGGAAAAGCCTTTCTTATTCTTCTCTACATCTATAGCTTTGGGCCAGGATTTGTACAAAGAGCCTCATTAAGAGAGGTGTGTCCAGCTGAAATGCCATGAAGTCTGGTGTCTTTGGGGACTCCTGTCTCCAATCTTGCTCAGTTTATTGCTGTCAAAGGCTTTAGCTTCCAGCCTTTGCCCTGAAGCCTGAAAGCTACACAGGAGCTCCAGTTTGTTTGCCTTTTTTTTTTTTAAAAAATGTCCTGCTTCAGGTGTATTTTTTTAAAAAAAACATCTCTTGGTTAGCCAGCCTATGTGGATACTTGGACCCCATCAGTGTTAGAAGGATATTTACAGCCCCAGGAAAGGGAAACTAAACCAGACTTCCTCAACCTTGGCCCTCCAGACGTTTTGAGACTACAATTCCCATCATCCCTGACCACTGGTCCTGCTACCTAGGGATCATGGGAGTTGTAAGCCAAAAACATCTGGAGGGCCGAGGGTGAGGAAGCCTGAACTAAACCAAAAGGATTTTCCCCTTCCCCCAGCCTCCTGTGCATTTACACATAGGCTGCAAAATTATTATTAATAACAATGTAGGTAAATGGACCCCTGACCATTACATCCAGTCGTGGCCGACTCTGGGGTTGCGGTGCTCATCTCACTTTAATGGCCAAGGGAGCCGGCGTACAGCTTCCGGGTCATGTGGCCAGCATGACTAAGCCGCTTCTGGCGAACCAGAGCAGCGCACGGAAACACCGTTTACCTTCCCGCCGGAGTGGTACCTATTTATCTACTTGCACTTTGACATGCTTTCGAACTGCTAGGTTGGCAGGAGCAGGGACCAAACAACGGAAGCTCACTCCGTTGCGGAGATTCGAACCACCAACCTTCTGATCGGCAAGTCCTAGGCTCTGTGGTTTAACCCACAGCGCCACCCACATCCCTAATAATAATAGGTAGTAGTAGTAAAAAGAATAGTAAATAAAAGTATAGCATTCTTAGCTATTAAAGATACCTAGGGGATAATGGTATTTTGCATTTAATTTTAGTATTCAAAGCACCTTGCATACATTTCCTTAGTAAACCTTACAGCCAGCCCTTTAAGGTAGGCCAGTATTTACTATTGCCTCATTGCAGGGGGATGACAGGGGAACCCACCTTCAAGTTGTTTAGTTCTGCTGGGGAGAAAAATACAGCGCATATTGTCCTCCGTTTTGCTCCCCTGCACCTCAAGCAGATGCTGAGGCTTCCTCTCCAGGTCCCTAACAATCCCTCGTTTGTTCTCCTTTTGTTTCTAGCCAGCAACATTGTTTTCATGTCAACCAAAGCCGTTCTGGTGGACTTCGGTCTGAGCGTTCAAATGACGGAAGATGTTTTCTATCCCAAAGACCTCCGAGGAACAGAGGTAAGAACCACGTGCAAGAAGGTAGCCTTGCTGCTGTTACTCTCATATCATCGTAATGAGAGCTGAATGGGAAAGAGCTGCCACAAGGGCGGCAGCGGGGGGGGGGGGTCATAGTCCCATTGGAAGATCTATTGGGAGCTCGTGCAGGTCATGGATGCTTTGGCTGAAATTCCTGCCTTGCAGGGGGTTGGAATGGATGATCTTAGGGGGTCCCTTCCAACTCTACGATTCTATGATTCCAACACAGGATATGACCTGATGCTGGGTCAGGACCATTGGTTTACCTAGGTCACTTTTGTCCACACTCGCCGGCAGTGGCTCTCCTGGATTTCAGGAAGAGGGTTTCTCCTAGCCCTACCTGGAGATGGCAGGGGCTGACAAGGTACCACATCTCTAAGGTGCTGAGGTCCCAGGTCCAGTCCCTGGCATCTCTGATTAAGTATAAGGCAGCTTGGCAGCTTCCTATGTATCTCCTTTTTGATGTGCTCATGAAAACGAACAAATACTTGATTTGCACCATCTAAGTTTAAAAATAGACAAAAGTAATGGTAAAAAATAAGCTTGGAATGATTTAGTGGTAACTGATAGTTTTTTGGGAGGCAGGGAAACTGGACTTTGGTTTAGTTGCATCCCATCATTCCATGGAAAGGTTTCAATCCTAATCTGCAGGCTGCAGCGCTGGCCTGCAAATGTGTGTGTGCTGAAGTTTCAGTTGCCTGGCTTACGGCATTTCTTCTCTATATGTCTCAGTTCAGATGTAACACCAAACCGTGATTTGGCGCTACATGAATGAGTTCAGATGTAACACCAAACTGTGGTTTGGTGCTACATGAATGAGCCCTCCTCACTTTGCTCTTTCTTGGGCACCCGCTGTCTTTTTTTGTTAGCAGGCCATAGTTTGACAAATGGTTTTGCCTCCAACGCGAAATGGGAAACCCACTTCAAACCCATCAGCCCTTGCAAGTGTGGCCAGGGATGATGGGAACTGTAGTTCAGCATCATCTGGAGGACCAAAATAATTCCCCCACACCTATGCTAAAAGAGGGGTGGGGGTGGGGAAAATAAAACCACTTCCCTGTTGCCCAATCTTTCTTGCTGTTAAGACTGTCAAGATTCAAGACTGGAGCTAATTTTCCCTCTGGGTTCCGTTTGCAGATTTACATGAGCCCAGAAGTGATCCTTTGCCGAGGCCACACTACAAAAGCCGACATCTATAGCCTGGGAGCAACAATCATCCACATGCAGACTGGCATCCCACCATGGGTGAATCGCTATCCCCGTGCGGCGTACCCCTCCTACCTCTACATAGTAAGCATGGACTTTGACTGCGTGGGCACACACCCCTTTCTGATAGCACCTGCCTTATTTTTAGGCTCGTTTTGCAATGCTCTCAAGGGCAAAACTACAGGCTGAGTCACCCTGAGCAATTGCCAGGCCCAGAGTGGCAACACAATGAGCACAACAGATAGGTATTTTCCAACCCCACTCGGAAATGGCACTCAGAATGAATTCTCACTGGGACACAAAGCAGGCATGTGATGTTTGAGGTCTGAAACCGGATTTCCAAGTTTCACTTAAAAGAAGCTACAAGAGACTCGGATTAGAGCAGCAGCTGTTGTGTGTGTTTGTGTGTTCACACTATTTCCCCAAGCTATATATTTGCCCATCCCCCTGCTATTAGCCTCACCAAGCTATGTGGGTGGAAGGATACAAATACCTGTTGTCTCCACATACCCAGGAGCAGGATGAGGGGTGGTTTCATTTGGCATGGAAGGAAAGAGTTAGATTCTCACTCAGGACCACTGCTGTGACCCAAACTGGAGCTTGCTCCATCAGCTACTTATTAATATATTTCTAAGAATGCTTGTGTGTCTTCTGTATTGCCCCCGTCCCCAAAGTGTGACCAACCTGCAGGATCTGGAAAGCACTTCAGATTGCAGGTGGGGGCTTACATGGTTAATCGCTTGTTAGTCGGCAGGGGATCCTGCACACAGTAAAATCGAAAGTTAGAGGAGCATTTGGGTTATGAGCTCCCCGCCTGTCGTCTGAAGTGGTACAGCCACAGCAGAGGTTTAGTGCCTCAATGGAAACGAAGCCCCAGACATGCATTTCCACAGTTGCATCGCTCACTCCCAAGTCTATTTTTTCCTTTTCGTTTTGACCTTCTTGCTGTTTGAACTTGGTAAACTTCCCTGGGATTGTGGAAGTATGAACAACAAGGGGAATGATTCCGTTTGTTTCTCTCCGATCTGAGTGGGAGGGAGGTGGAAACTGCAAGCTGTGAAGTTCACAGGCAGAATGTGAACTTGGCAGAGGAGCTCTAGGGCAATGATCTCAGGCCCCCGTGACTGTCCCAAAGTTTTAGGCCTCGCAAACTGGAGCCATTGTGTGCAGACGTGGTTTTTTTAGCAGGCTTTCTTCAAGCCAGTAGCCGAGTGGTAGATCATCTGCCTTGGATGCAGATTCAGTCCCAGGTTCAGTCCCTAACATATCAAGGTGGTGGTGGTGGTGGGGAGAAAATTCTTGCTTGGAAACCTGGAGAGCTGCTGGCAGTCTCTGTAGGCCGTGCTGAGCTGGCAGGTCCCCATGACCCCATTCAGTATAAGGCAGCTCCTTACACTCCTGTGTTTGCATGGTGACCTTGAGGTGCCAAGCCTCCTCACAGTGCCAACCAGTGTGTCACGTTGCCAGCACACAAACCAATGTTTGCCGAAACCGAATCAATGCTCCATTTTGGCCTGCAAGCTGGACCGTCCCCTAGTTGCTCTGTGTTCGTTGGCCCAGATTGCGGAGCGAGCATCTCCGACCTTTGGGTGAACTCTAAGCCGGTTTGTTAGGGTTTGCTGTGAAACTGGCTCTGTTTCCAGCTTTGCCGTGGTTCTCCACGACGGCGGCAGAGTGGCAGTTTTCCAAAGCATGAGTCAGGGCGAGGAAATTCCTAGGGTGGTAACCTTATGATAGAAAGCAGCCTCTCCGAAGCTGTTTATCTCTCTCCCTCTTGGTGAGCATCGTGCTAAAAGCCGCCGGTTTTTCTTCACTCCCGATAGATCCACAAGCAAGCGCCGCCTCTGGAAGACATTGCTGAGGACTGCAGTGCCGGCATGAGAAGGTTGCTGGAAGCTTCTCTGGAAAGGAACCCAAACCAAAGACCATCTGCCACAGAGCTGCTTAAGCACGAGGCCTTGCACCCGCCTCCAGAGGAACAGCCTCGGTGTCAGAGCCTGGACTCAGCACTCTTCGAAAGGAAAAGGCTGATGACCAGGGAGGACCTGGAGCTGCCAGAAAACATTGCTGGTACAAAACCATTCCTACATCTGCCCTCTGGGTGTGGCTGGACTCCAGCACCCATCAGCCAGTGGCCAAGGATGATGGGTATCATAGTCCAATAACCTCTGGAGGGCCACAGGCCCCCCATCCCTGCTCTAACAGAAGGGGACAGGGGTGCGGGACTGAGCCTCTGCCAGACAGGTCGAGGTGGAAGCCGTAGGTGAAGGGAATGAGATGAACGTAGGAGACTGATATAGACTCTTGTCAGAGTATTTGTCTGGAGGAGGGAGTGCACAGCTGCTCCTATCCAAAAGGCTCGACATGGACCTATCCCTGCTCTAGTCTTTTCCAGGTGGAGGCTGTGCTTACGGCAAGGTTGAAGTTTAAGGGCTTGTGGTCAAAGTCTTAGGATAAGGTCAGGCTAAGGTTCCCATTCATTTCAGAAATCTCATTAGCTTCCCAGTGGAACGAGGCTTTAGCTTCAGTGCAGCAGATTCCTGGAAAATCAGTTCAATGACAAGCTCACACAAGTCACCCAGGAAGCTCTTGGGAAAAGGAAAAAAGTATTTTGGAGCTCCCAGAATTGTGAAATACTTTTCTCCAGAATTTTGAGTATTAGATTTGGTTTTTTGTTTTTGTTTTAAGAAACAGGATGTGTTGAGGGAAAACAACAGCAATGCAAATCAGAGTTAAAACAACATACAATTTTTAAAAATGCAATTTCTCAAATTTTGTGTGTTTTTTTTTTAAAAACACGAGTATGGGATTACCTGCATCCAACCTTTTCAAACAGCAATAGGCAAAATTATGTCTGACTGTCCAAAGATGTCCCACCCACATCCTGCTACTAGACTCTTTCTAAGATGATTGCTAAAACGTATCTTGTGTGGTTGGGGACAATATCCTAGCCCTTTAACAGTGCAGTCCCGTGCATGTTTACTCAGAACTAAGCCCTGCTGTGCTCCATGGGGGTTGCAACTGTGTACAAGTGTTTAGAATTGAAGCAGTAACCTTTTATATGCCAGCGGTCCCATCAGTGGAGCACCACTACCTTTTGAGCTTGCAGCAATAGGTAACTAAGCTGCAGCACAGACAGAGCAAGGGTTTGTCAGACATTTGCATTAATGATGCCTGATTTTCCTGTGCTGGTTCCCTCTCTGGCATACTGGAGGTAAACTGCACCAAGAAATGGGAGGCACAGATAGATGGAGAGAGAGAGATTAGTGCACACAAGAACAGTACTATTTCATGCTTTGCACTTCACTTGCTAAGAAAGTTGTCCCCTACGAATAGGTTTGTAAAAAGGAAACAACCCTTCTACTCATTGTAAACTTTATTGATGCTGCAAAAGAATTAAACTGAGGACGGGATGAATGGCTGTAACCACCTATTATGGTTCATCTCCCTTGAGTCTGTGTTTTTTCTTCTGCAAAGGCTGCTGATTTTAGTTTTCTCGAAAAGAAGCATATTTAGTGAGCTGAAGCAG